>NC_090450.1:14786548-16176548 GCF_031143425.1 Pleurodeles waltl | reverse complement strand
AATCCTACCCCATTAAAGTTTCCAGTATTGGTTGCATCATTCCATTCACTCTGGGGGCTCCTTAGAGGACCCCCCAGTATTGCTCCTACCAATCTACCAGGGTTTTGCAGGCAGCCCGCGCTGCTGCCACCCTCCAGACCGGTATCAGCCCTCCTGCTGCTTGACCAGCTTAAGCAGGGGAAGGCAGAACAATGGACTTTCTGTGGAGAGGGAGACAACACCCTCTCCCTTGGAAATAGGTGTTACATGGCTTGGGAAGGGTAGCCTCCCCAAGCCACTGGTATGCTTTGAAGGGCACATTTAGTACCCTCCTTGTATAAACCGGTTTGCACCAGCCTAGGGGCCCCCGTTCACTAGTCTGGCACGAAACTGGACAAAGGAAAGAGGAGTGACCACTTCCTTGTCCATCACTACCCCAGGGGTGGTCTCCAGAGCTCCTCCAGGTGGCCACTTGGTTCAGCTATCTTGAAACCAAGATGTGCAGAGGCCTCCGGGAGCATCTGATTGGCCAGGTCAGTCAGGTGATCTCACAGCCCCCTCCTGATAGGCGGGTAACTTGCTAGGTGTCCAATCCCCCTTCTAGGGATATTTAAGGTCTCCCTTGTGGGTGGGGTCCTTTGATTCAATGTGAAAGACTCCACCAGGACTCCTCTGCATTGTTTACTTCATCTTCTGGCCACTGGAACTGCATCTGGACTCTCCAGGAACCAACAATCTGCAACTCCCACGAAGACTTCGCTTTGCAATATTGTTTTTCCAGCTCCTTCTAGAAACTGCAACATTTCCCCGGCTGTGCATCCTCTGAGATCGCTGAGACTTCAGCCTGCACCAAGAAGGAATCTCCCTTGGAGTGAAGGAGTCACTCCCCTGCATCTGCAGGCACCAACTGCGTTGATGTCGTGCTGCGTGGATCTGCTCTCCCCTGGAACTGCGTGGATCCTGCATCAGAGGTGGTGGTCTGGAGAGGTCCCCCTTGGTCCTCTCTGCCACCTGCCCAACTTGTGGGACGGTAATCCCTTGCCTCTCCTTGCAGGATAGTACCCGTGTGCACTACAGCTCTTTCACGCTACCAAGGCTCTTTTTGCTCCTGCTCCAAGGGATTTTCAGGCTCTGTGTAGTCCCGGCCTCCAGCACTCCATCCTACCAAGCACAGTCTCCTCTCTGCTGCTCCAGCGATGTGGGACTCCTCGTCAGCTGTGCCGAGTGGGCCTCACTGCGACTTTCTGTGCCGGCTGCCAGTGGGTTACCTGTGGGGGCTGCGTCTGCTTCTGTTGGGTCTCCCGACTTCTGAGGGTCACCTCGGGCTCCCCTCTAAGGGTCGCCTCCTCTGGACCATGCTGGTCCTCTTCAGCCTTGCAACTCTTCGTTCTCTTCTCCTGCATTTGCCAAGGCTTGTAGGTGGGTTTCCTGCACCACTGACCAACTGCAACCCCACAGCCGACGGGGGCATCATCTGCATCTCTTCAGGGACTCCTCTTCGTCTCCTGTGCTGCACAGCTGGTCTTCCTCTTCCCCCGTCGACCTGGTCCTGCATCCACAGAAGGGTGGGTAGTGGCTCCTGCCACAACCGGACACCCCATCACGAACTGGACTCTCTCCCCTTCCTTTGCAGGTCTTCTTCTGCCAGAATCCACCTTTGGGTTCTTCCAGTCTGGTCTGGTCTGGGTCTTGCATATTCCATTTGCTATTTCCTCCTGTTGGTTCTGTGGAAAACCAGGTACTTACCTCTGCTCTCCTGGTCGCTGGGTGTCTTTCTGGTACTCACTTCTTGGGGTTCCTAGTTCCTCCAGCTCCCCTCTAACAACTCCACATCCTGAGGTGGGAGACTGTATCTTGCATTGCACTTACTTAGTATATGGTGTGGCCCTCCCCTAGGGCCCTTACTATTTTCTAATACTTTTGCCAATGTTTGTTGTTTTTATGCTCCTTACTGATTGCTATTGTGTATCTACTTACCTCCAGTTGAGGGGTCTGCTATTAGTATTCTAGTATTTGTGTTACCATAATAAAGTACCTTTTTTTTTGTAACACGTTGTGGTTTTTTCATGTGTGTAATGTGCGTAAGTGCTGTGTGACTACGGTGGTATTACATGAGCTTTGCATGTCTCCTAGATAAGCCTTGGCTGCTCATCCACAGCTACCTCTAGAGAGCCTGGCTTCTAGACACTGACCACACTTCACTAATAGGGGATACCGGGACCTGGTATAGGGTGACAACACTACAGGTGTCCAGCAAGCACCCCAGGCCAGCTCCTACAGAGGGGTTCTTGCTTCCAACAACTTTTCCTGATTTTTTTTTACTTTTACACTGTACCAACTGATGACAAATGAGTTCATCTCTCATAACCCAGAATTGATATTCAGTGCTATCTATGCAGGGATCACAACTCACCTCCCCTGATGACTACAGATCATACAGAATGTAGCCGGATGCGTCCTGGATCTCCCTAGGCAAAACCACCCCATCCCCCAGGTCAGGGAACTCCACTGGCTTCCTGTACAGAAACCTGACCCAGCGCACAGGCCCTGAACTGCACACCCGCTAACGTGAACTTTCTTCTGATCACCAGACACCTCTGCCCCCTTCTTCTAACCCTCATCTCCCCCCCTCCGCAGCCCCCCCCCCCCCCCCCACACCTGACACAGCAGAAGCAGAGGTCACTCCTCCTACCAGCAGCAAAGACGGGACTCGGCTACCCCCGCTTCTCTGGACACCCCCAACTCTCCCAGAGTTCCCAAAGTCCCTGAAGACCTGGTGATTCTGCAAATCAACTGGGCCCTCCCTGCCAGCGCCTGGATACCCTCACGAGAGACATAAAGCGCTCTACAAATATACTGACTGATTGAGAGAACATGGCTGGGTTAGGGGGATCGGATGATTGGTGAGATCTGAGTGACCCTTGGCAGCCCAGGGCAACATTTCTGCTGACAAGAGTTAGAGAGCTCCCCTGATCCCCACCTTCCCCCCCCCCCCCCCCCACCCCCACCCCGACCCCCCGGGCCCGCACCCGGGTGCTTTCTGAACCACCCCCCACCGCAGTGCTGCGCCTGTCAGGGAACGACGCGCACACATTGCGCAGCAGCGCGCACCAGTACCTCATCCTCCTCCTCGCTGGACAGTCGCTGGTAATCGGTCTTCTCGCCCATGGTAACCAGGGCAGCGGGGCTGAGGTGGCCACCAGAGGTGGCTGAGGGCGACGCCAGCTTGGGTCCTGCTCATCCAATCAAAGAGATGAAAAATGCACTTGGTCTCTCGACGGATGATGGCTCATGGGGCAAGAGGCCAAGGCACACCGGTCCATGTCTGCCTCCCTCAGTGCTCCCCTTCTGCCTCAGATGAGTCCACGGCGCAGGCTGTCCGGGCAGGTGCAGCCATCCTTGGGGCCAGCGGCTTTGGGTTAGCAGGTCCCTGGCCACGAGGGGCCACCGCCCCTTGGACTTCAGAAGTGCCCGCCCAGAAAGTCCTCTCGCGCCCACAGAAGTGGCTTTGTCATATGGATGCCTGCCAGAGAATGAGCGCTGTCACGCCCACTGAAGCCCCCAGCGTCTCGGGGGTGTCCACCCGAGGTACCTTCACACCAGTTCCCTGGATCTCGTTGGTGTCCACCCGAGGTGACCACGCAGCAGCTCACTGGATCTCGGCGGGGCCCACCCAAGGCGCCCTCACATCAGCTCCCTGGATCCTGGGGGTGCCCACAGATTTAGACAGTGTCCACCCGAGGTGACCACGCAGCAGCTCTTTGGATCTCAGCGGTGTCTACCCGAGGGGTCCTCGCCACAGCAGCTCCCTGGAGCGCAGATGGGTTCACCGTGGTGCCCTCACCACAGAGCAGCTCCCTGGATGCCAGCAGTGTCCACCCAAGGTGCCCTCACCACGCAGCAGCTGCCTGGATCCCAGCAGTGTCCATCCGAGGTGACCACAGAGAAGCCCAATGGTTCTCAGCGATGTCCACTTGAGGTGCCCTCACCACAGCAGTTCCCTCGATCTTAAAGAGGTGTCCACACGGGGAATCCCCACAGCAGCTCCATGGATCTCGGTGGTGTCCACTCGAGGCGCCCTCAGCACAGCTCCCTGGATCTCAGTGTCCACCCGAGGCGCCCTCAGCACAGCTCCATGGATCTCAGTATCCACCCGAGGTGCCCTCAGAACATCTCCCTAGGTCTCAGTGTCCACCCGAGGTGCCCTCAGAACATCTCCCTAGGTCTCAGTGTCCACCCGAGGTGCCCTCAGAACATCTCCCTAGGTCTCAGTGTCCACCCGAGGTGCCCTCAGAGCGGTTCCCTGGGTCTCGGTGTCCATGCACACTTCCACACAGATGTGACACCTGAGGGTGCCCAGTCTCAGGGTGGCAGGAGGCACAGCTCAGAGGCGAGGCGCCCTTCGTTGTCCGCCGGTGCACCCTCAGAGGGGCACAGCCAGGCAGTGCAGGCCACATCCCTGCAGCACAATGGGATGCGCCGGCCTCGTTTTGAGCGTCCAATGACAACGTACCGTCTGCAGGCTGGACCCCGAGGCTCAGCAACGAGAGCCGGTGATGGGTGGGGTCTGGATGCACGTGCCCCCGTGCAGCCCCCGGAGGCAGAGCCAGGCAGGAGGATGCTGCAGAGAGGACCTCTCACTGACTGCTTTACGGTCCACTGGGTTCTGGGAGAAGAGGGGGGTTTATTCCCAGAGGGAGGCAGGAGGACGGGGGGCTCTGGGAGGGGGGTGATGCTCTCACAGACATAGCGAGGATGGAGGATGCTGCGGACAGGACCACTCAGTGGCAGCGTCACGGACCAGGGGGATCTGGGAGGTGAGGGATGCTCTCAGAGGCCCGGCGAGGATGGAGGATGCTGCGCACAGGACCACTCCGTGGCTGCTTCACGGGACGGGGGGCTCTGGGAGGGGGGTGATGCTCTCAGAGGCACGGCGAGGATGCTGAGGACAGGACCATTCGGAGGCTGCTTCACAGACCAGGGGCGGGGGGGGCTCTGGGAGGGGGTGATGCTCTCACAGACATAGCAAGGATGGAGGACGCTGCTGTCAGGACCACTCAGTGGCAGCTTCACGGACCAGGGGCGGGGGGGCTCTGGGAGGTGAGGGATGCTCTCAGAGGCCCGGCGAGGATGGAGGATGCTGCGCACAGGACCACTCCGTGGCTGCTTCACGGGACGGGGGGCTCTGGGAGGGGGGTGATGCTCTCAGAGGCACGGCGAGGATGGAGGATGCTGCGGACAGGACCACTCCGTGGCTGCTTCACAGACCAGGGGCGGGGGGGGGGGGCTCTGGGAGGGGGTGATGCTCTCAGAGGCACGGCGAGGATGGAGGATGCTGAGGTAGGACCGCTCGGAGGCTGCTTCACGGACCAGGGACGTGGGTCTGGGAGGGCGGGGTGATGCTCTCAGAGGCACGGCGAGGATGCTGCGGACAGGACCACTCGGAGGCAGCTTCACGGTCCCCAGGATACAGGGCTCAGCGCTGGGAGGGATGCTGCATCTGCAGCCCCCGGAGGGAGGCAGGAGGGGCGAGGGAGGGATGCCACAGTGAAGAGGGGAGGTGGCGGGGTGAGATGCCCTCACAGCAGCGGGTGCCAGAAGAGAGCCCTCAGACGCCGGGTGTCTCAGGAATCTCTGCGGCGTCGGGAGGGCTGGGGGCGCTCACTGCAGCACCCCTTCAGCAGTAGAACAGGGGTGCCCGGGCGGGCCACCGAGGAGAACCGAGGGCTCGAGCTCGGTCGTCAAGGGTGCCAAAGATGCCCAGACCAGAGGGGGTGCACAGGTAAGGTGGGCACGACTGACCAGTAGATAAGCCGGAATGCAGAGGGTCTTGGCACCAGGGCAGTGCCGGCAGATGGTGGGCGCAGCGGGATGTGCATGCAGAGGTCACTTTCATGCCTGGCATCTCCAGGTCCGGCGGTGGATGCCCAACTCTTTGAGCAGGCAGGGGGGTGCGGACCTGCCCAGGGTCACAGAGCAGGAGGAGGTGAGCTGCACACAGGCAGGGGGGTGCGGACCTGCCCAGGGTCACACAGCAGGAGGTGGTGAGCTGCACACAGGCAGGGTGGTGCGGACCTGCCCAGGGTCACACAGGAAGACGAGGTGAGCTGCACACAGCCAGGGTGGTGCACACCTGCCCAGGGTCACACAGCAGGACATAGTGAGCTGCACACAGGCAGGGTGGTGCATAATTCCCCAGGATGATAACTCGACACAAGCAATGAGGTGCACACCTGCCCAGGGTCACACAGCAGGACGAGGTGTGCTGTACACAGGAGGGGTTGTGCAGACCTTACCAAGGTTACAAAGGAGGACAGGTGGAAAGGACAACTGCACACAGTGTGTTGCACACGTGTACGTGGGTACAGTGCACCATCCAAACCACATCCCAGCTGCTGTTTACACGGTGGTGTGCGTGTGCAGTGCTGCACGTGGGTACAGCGCAGCGCCTCGACCACAGACATCGATCACAGCTGCTGTGCACGTGCGCTGCTCGTGCGCACTGCAGGGCACCTCATACAATGTAGCCCGTTTCACTGCTAGGACGTGCACTTCTCCAAGTGCAGCGTGGAAGAGTGGCCAGCAGGCTGGAGGCTGCTGCTGGGGCCCTCGCACTAGCAGCCGGTGGAGGCCGCTGCTGGGGCCCTCGCACTAGCAGCCGGTGGTGTCCGGTGGTGTCCGTCACTCGGGAACTAAATGGTGCTGCCTGAGGGTTAATGGGCTTTATTGTGTCCTCTAGACCTGATCCCAGCGCATCCCCACACAAACTGTCTCCGCCTACTCCCTCCACCCCCCTTCCCCCAGTCTGGTTCTGCACGCGTGCACACACACACACGCACACACACACACACACGCACGCACACACACACTACTAAATTCTCCCTCATTTATCTTCCCTTTGACTCAACCAAAACCCCTCCTGCTACTACGATCTCCCTAACCCTTTCCACAGACTCTTCCCTCCTCCATCTCTCCTTTACTCACCCCAAGCCTCATCCTATTACTATAAACTCCCAATTAACACTTCTGGATTCTCCCCTCCTCTATCCCTCCATTACTCCAGTCAATCCAACTCACAAACTCACATATCCTCTGCTCATATTACCTCATAATAATACTTAAACTGTACTCATATTTCCCTATGTCAATCCACCACTAATTCCTCTTGGGTTCAGGAGTAGCGTGCTAATCGCCAAAAAGCGCTTCAACGCCTTGTCAGGGGTAGTTAGCGCTATATAAGTACTATTACAATACAATACATACACACACACACAGATACACACAAACACACAGACACACACACATACATACACACCCACACAAACACAGACAAACACACACACACACACAGATACACACGGACAGACACATACACAGGCGCACACACACACACAAACGCACAGTGACTGACAGCACCTTCTCACCGCGCGACACAGCAGCACGCAGATTGGTCATGTGTCCTGAGTCCTTGCCAGCCCCACAATCACATGGCACCCTCCATAGCCCCACCTGATTGGCTGGCCTGTCTTTGGGGTGCAGGTACACAGTGCTCTGGGTATACATTGCACCTGCCTCTTCTCTCACAAAACTGGCTGTGTGTTGCGGACGATGGTAACACCAAAAGTGCACAGTGCACCTGAGCGTCTGCTGGCACCCTGGCCGGGGGGCTCACACCCTGGGCATCATCTGTGCCACCTCCAGTGGGGTGCATGGGAAGGATGCCAGCCCCAGCCTCTCAGAGGGACACGGCTGGACTCTGCCCTCAGGACCAGCCGCTTACAACAGATAGAAGTGGCTGAAGTTTGGGGGTGGGTGGTAAGTGTGCCTTCAGGGTGGGCTGGCACGGTGCATCGACCACCTGGGGTTACCCAGTCACAGTGCCCCGCAGCCCCACATCCATCGCCCTTCTGATGGTGGGGAATTAGGACGCTCTCTGATGGGTGGGCAGAGGCTGTCCACAACCTGGGGGTTACTGGTTGTTACAATGTAATTGGTATAAACTTTATAAGTGCCACGATTACCCCCAAGGTTATCCAGGCACTGGATCAGAGGAAATGTACAAAAGCTGCTCTTAAAATGAAAAGCTCCCGATTTAAATGGCGGGTTCCTGGTGCTGTCCGGAAATCAAGAGGGTTCTGGAGACCCCTTCACCAAGCAGGAAACAGATTCCATAGTTTGTCTGAGTCAATATTAGACCGAGGCACCAGACATGGGCAGCGAGGGCAGTGCCAGGGCGTCTGCTCGAGAGTCAAGGGTGGCTTTGGAGACAGCACATCACTTTTTTTGTGTAAAAGTGGGACACTGTAGGTAAAGGCTTGGCCTAGATGAAAGGTTTGTTATGCAGGCGGAATTTCGCGTAGATTCCGATTTTTCGTGAACGCTAGTTACACAAAATTGCGTAAATAACACCACTATGTAACGTTGTGTAATTTCCTGTCCGTTCTCGTGCACATCCTACCACAGGGACATGGGAAAATGGGAACAAACAGATCACGGGGGCTGTTGCTCGAGGCACTTTTGGTTGTGTGCACTTTTTTTTTTTTTTAGTTCGAAATGCACCCTGGCATCCAAAACTGACCAAACAGCGCATTTCGAGCTAAAACACAGCTCTAAGTACCAGATTTGGATTTTGCTGAATTTCCTCGAATTTCGTATATTTACGCAAAAAGGAACTTACGAATGTCACGCACCCTAGTGAAAAAGCCCGCTGAAAGATACACATTGTTGAAAATGACTGCAGTGGTTTATATGGGGGAGCCCAGAGTGGCCCACATGGCACAAGCTGCCCATCCCATGGGCGGTGCCCTCGCCACTTGTGGGGGTGCCCTGCAGAGCACAGGGACCTGGTGCCCTGCACCTCAGAGTAAAGGGTGAGGGGGAGGCAAACTTTCTGCACTGGCCCTATAACCTCAAAACACTGCAATATTTGACCAGGGGGCATGAAATAAAAACTATGGGGCATTTACACATGCAAGGAAACCCCTTTAATCACAGCTGCACTGCTTTACTACCAGGATGCCCGATTCTAAAGAGACCATGAAAGTGCCCAGCTGGCTGAAGGCTGCCACAGAGTGGCCTTGCCAATGCAGCCTTCTGACTTCCCTCACTGAGTAAAGAAAACACTGCTGCTTGTAATTATATAAAAAAGTAACAGCTTTGCATGCATCAGTCTTTACACACAAAATGATTATCATTACAAAAAAACACGCAGGAAGCAAACTGTATTTACTCAATGACAATGGAATGCAAGTATTTTTAATGCGGTAACCAAGGTAACCTGGTGTTTGTTTTTTAAATGTTTTGACTTCGAGTCAATTCTTAATGCAAACATTTATGTAAGTGTGAATAACATGTCTGTGATTTACAACAGGTGACATGGGTTGGGTCTGTTCGTGTGCATGGTGTGTGGGTGAGAGTGGCGTGCCAGAGAGCTCACGTGCCAGGCGGGCGGAAGTACAACAAAGAACACGTGAGCACTTCCCTCCAGGCACCAAACACTCCAGGGTAGCCCTGCAAACTTTACAGGTATAACTCGGCTGTGTGATGGTCCTACAGACAGAAGGAATGACCAATGAGACAGAACCAACAGTAATGTAACTTTGGCCAATACCTTTCCTGCAAAGCCAATCACTGCTAAAAGAGGGAAGTGTTTTTAAAGCATACTAGAAGTGGGGAGGCAGGCATAAGCCTCCTGGGGATTCCCCAGAAGTGTGGTTCAAGTGTTGCGGTTTTTTCTGCTCAGCAGATTGTCTTAAGCATCCAACTGCAGAGCTCCTCATGTACCACCCGCAGTCCTGTGCTACTGCCGAGTGGCCAGAGTGCGGTACTGTAAGCTCGCCTCACAGAACAGTGCTCAGCTCGCTCTGCATTACCCTCTGACCCCAGGTACAGGGAGTAATGTATGCTCGCCTCACAGAACAGTGCTCAGCTCGCTCTGCATGACTCTTCAAACCCAGGCACAGAAATACCATCAGGGTTTATATTTTACAAACAGTTTCACTGACACAACTGCAGTGAGTACAATTAGCACCCCTGCACCGTCACACAGGAGGGCCCTTCTCACCATGCAAACAACAACAAAACGTAATCTCGGCCATTACAGAGTCTAGCCCATTCTGTACTGAAGGGAACACGGCATCAGTTCCTTCTTTTTATTTTAACACTTCCCAGCCTTGCGTATTTTCTAGTCCTGCTGGTTTTCTGACTTTAGTGCTTAAATATGCCCAGAAAGAGCTTTACCCGTTTAATTCACCATGCTTCTGGGGAGCTTTAGTACAACAGTCCCACAAGATACAAAACAGTGCACTCACTGCTCAAGCTCTATTAGGGAATTTTATAAAGGGCTTCACATCAACTAGGCGACTTCGATACACTCAAAACGCATCGATCTGCAGCAGGAATAGGGATCACAACTATTACCTGAGAAATCAGAAGATTCACACAGAGATGGCCAAATGGACCCCAAACCCACTCGCCCACCACTTTACCTCACACATCACCCTCTTTGTCCCAGAGCTCACTTATGTGCTGACAACCACCACATTCTGCATACAACATGTAAGGTTTTAAGGGATGTGACATAAGAGCAGATGTGATGAAGGCTTCAGCGTGCTGTAATAACAGTGCAGCACACAGTACACTCCTGTTTCTTTAAGAGCATGCTGTAAAATGAGTACAGCGCAATGGCACACATTATAAGCAGTAGGTGGTATTCATTCTGTCCCACCGTTGGCACCAAAGTAAAATTTGTCTGAAGTCTCAATGGCATGCAGCACCCCTTCCTTGAACCAACATTAGTGGTGTTCCAGCGTCAAAGGCTGAAACCCCCTGAATGGACCGTATATATATATTTTTTAATAATTATTTATTTTTTCTAAAAAACAAAACGGCAAACAAACATTCATTGGATTCTAAAATGACACTAAATGCATATCACTATTTTATAAGTCAAGTAAAGTACTGAACACGGAATTAGTTGAACTAGTTAAGTCACATTCACTCTATAAATTGCAACGTTTGTTCTTCAAAACAGGACAAAAGATGCCTACGTTCATTTAAAGATTTGCCATAATACCACCAGTTCTCAGGTTAATCTTCTGCAAGACAGCCCTCCTCAAATACACAAGACTTCAAGTGCAAACATGGGATTAATCACAAATTCAATATTTTGTACATTTTATTGGACACTTCAGCACCTGATTTTTGGCGAACATGATTACCTTAATTAGAAACAAGAGGATGCCTGAAAAAGCACACACCAGGAGCAGCAGAAAGCATGCCTGCTGAAGAAACCCACACGAGGCACTAGCAGCCAAGAGTTCTAGTGCCAAAATCAAAGTTCTCAGCCATTTAAGGCAAAAGAACAATGTTTGGATGGTCCCCTGGCAGCTGATGCAAGACTTTAAAACACAGAACGCTAAGTAAAGCAGACGCGTCTACTCGTGTTAAACAGCCACTTCACTGGCAGTGATGTACACTGGGGCATAGAACCCTGCTGCAGCCCCAGCCCTGTCTGCCCCAGGCACGCCCTGCAGCCCATTCTATGTCAACCCCATGCACTCCCACTGCAGCCCACTCCACACCTGCCCCATGCAACCCTGCTACAGCCCACTCCCCGCCTGCCCCATGAACCCCCCTGCAGCCCACTCCACACCTGCCCCATGCACCCCTGCTGCAGCCCACTCCGTGTCAACCCCATGCACTCCCACTGCAGCCTACTCCACACCTGCCCCATGGAACCCTGTTGCAGACCACTCCCCGCCTGCCCCATGCACCCCCCTGCAGCCCACTCCTGCCTGCCCCATGCACCCCCCTGCAGCCCAATCCCTGCCTGCCCCATCCACCCCCTGCAGCCCACTCCACACCTGCCCCATGCACCACCCTGCAGCCCACTCCCCGCCTGCCCCATGCGCCCCCTGCAGCCCAATCCCTGCCTGCCCCATCCACCCCCTGCAGCCCACTCCACACCTGCCCCATGCACCACCCTGCAGCCCACTCCCCGCCTGCCCCATGCACCCCCTGCAGCCCAATCCCTGCCTGCCCCATCCACCCCCTGCAGCCCACTCCACACCTGCCCCATGCACAACCCTGCAGCCCACTCCCCGCCTGCCCCATGCACCCCCTGCAGCCCAATCCCTGCCTGCCCCATCCACCCCCTGCAGCCCAATCCCTGCCTGCCCCATGCACCCCCTGCAGCCCACTCCACACCTGCCCCATGCACCCCTGCTGCAGCCCACTCCGTGTCAACCCCATGCACTCTCACTGCAGCCCACTCCACACCTGCCCCATGGAACCCTGTTGCAGCCCACTCCCCGCCTGCCCCATGCACCCCCCTGCAGCCCACTCCTGCCTGCCCCATGCACCCCTGCTGCAGCCCACTCCCTGCCTGCCCCATGCACCCCCTGCAGCCCATTCCACACCTGCCCCCATGGAACCCTGTTGCAGCCCAATCCCCGCCTGCCCCATGCACCCCCCTGCAGCCCACTCCTGCCTGCCCCATGCACCCCCCTGCAGCCCAATCCCTGCCTGCCCCATGCACCCCCTGCAGCCCACTCCACACCTGCCCCATGCACCACCCTGCAGCCCACTCCCCGCCTGCCCCATGCACCCCCTGCAGCCCACTCCCCCGCCTGCCCCATGCACCCCCCTGCAGCCCACTCCTGCCTGCCCCATGCACCACCCTGCAGCCCACTCCCCGCCTGCCCCATGCACCCCCCTGCAGCCCACTCCTGCCTGCCCCATGCACCCCCCTGCAGCCCACTCCCTGCCTGCCCCATGCACCCTCCCTGCAACCCTGCTGCAGCCCATTCCCTGCCGGCCCCATGCACCCCCCTGCAGTCCACTCTACACCTGCCCCCATGGAACCCTGTTGCAGCCCACTCCGTGTCAACCCCATGTACTCCCACTGCAGCCCACTCCACACCTGCCCCATGCAGCCCACTCCCCGCCTGCCCCATGCACCCCGATGCAGCCCACTCCTGCCTGACCCATGCACCCTGATACAGCCCACTCCTGCCTGACCCATGCACCCCCATGCAGCCCACTCCCGCCTGCCCCATGCACCCCCCTGCAGCCCACTCCTGCCTGCCCCATGCACCCCCCCCTGCAGCCCACTCCCTGCCTGCCCCATGCACCCTCCCTGCAACCCTGCTGCAGCCCACTCCCTGCCGGCCCCATGCACCACCCTGCAGCCCACTCCCCGCCTGCCCCATGCACCCCCTGCAGCCCACTCCTGCCTGCCCCATGCACCACCCTGCAGCCCACTCCCCGCCTGCCCCATGCACCCCCCTGCAGCCCACTCCTGCCTGCCCCATGCACCCCCCTGCAGCCCACTCCTGCCTGACCCATGCACCCCCCCTGCAGCCCACTCCTGGCTGTTCCATGCACCCCCCTGCAGCCCACTCCTGCCTGACCCATGCACCCCACTCCCGGCTGTTCCATGCACTCCCCTACAGCAGTCCACTCCAGTGTGCTCTGTGAACCCCCTACAGCCCACCCCCCTTCGGTCCCATGCATCCCTGCTGCACCCCCACCCCTCTCACCACCTCTAGATCATGCACCCCTCCAGCGGCTCTTTACCAGTCAGGCCCATAAACACCCTGTGCTGGGACCACTACCCAGTCTCCCACGTTGTATGCTTCGTATTCAGGCCCTTCCCCCATCTCTCTGGGGGCCACGCACCCCCTGGCTTCTGCAGCCCTCTCTCTACATCCCCTAGGTAATGCACCCGATGTGCAGCGCTCCCCCCCCCCCATCTATCTGGGGGCCAGGCACCCCCTGGCTCCTGCGGCCCTCTCTCCACATCCCCTAGGTAATGCACCTGATGTGCAAGTCTCTCCCTCCCCTCGACTATCTTGTGACCCCCCCCAACTCCCCGCCTTGCTCCCATACGCGTACAGCGCCAAGCACACGCACAGCGCCAAGCACACGCACAGCGCCAAGCACACGCACAGTAACGCACGGCGTGGCCGCCACATGCAGTAATCACAATTATCGGCCAAACAGCCCCCTCCCAGGAAAAGCCCGCCTTAAGCTGCTTTCCTCTGCAAATCCCACAGCCATATGCTGCTGGGGTCGGTACACATGGGGGGGGGGGGGGGGGGGGGGGGGGGGGAGGGGGGGGCTGAGGCTGGCAGAGCATGAGCGTGCACCTGGGGCTGGCATACAGGGAGGCATCTGGGCCTGGCAGACAGGAGGGGGCACCTGGGGCTGGCAGACAGGAGGGGGCACCTGGGTCTGGCATACAGGGGGAGGGGGGCACCTGGGGCTCGCAGACGGGGGTGGGTGGGGCACCTGGGGCTCGCAGACGGGGGTGGGGGGGGGGGTCACCTGGGGCTGGCAGACAGGGGGACATCTGGCGCTGGCAGGCATGAGAGGGGCACTTGGGGTTGGAAGATGGGGGCACCTGGGGCTGGTAGACAGGGTCACTGGGCGGCTGTTTACTCCACTCCCATTAACAATAAAAATATGTTAAACCTCCGAGCATTTATCTAAGGGTTAATTACAGGTAAAGAAAGGATGTGACTAGCTGGTCCTGCATCGCTTAACTTTAGGAACAACTTCATTTTTAAAGACATCTTGCAGCAAGTGCGCAAAGTATGATAAACTCTCTTCAAAATTCAATAATCGTATTAAATTAACATGCAGGACCGTTCACCTTAAATCAGATTACATCAGTGCATTGATAAGTATTAATTTAAAAGTAATACGTTTCGAACACGATTTTAGAAACATTATTTCTTCCCCCTGGCTCTGCTGTTCTTGTGCAGCAAGGAGTGACTGCTGCTATCCGTAAGGCCTTGTTCTGTAGTGTGTGCAGAGGCCCCCCCATACTCCTGCAAATGTGAGGGTGACTGGCTGTGGGGCCTGTGACTGACAGCCCAAGGCCCAATGAACGAGCCACTACTAGTCCTCAGTAGTAGAAACTTTCCACATCTTCCAGTTTTGGGTCCTTTTTGAGAGATGGTTACCGGGGAAGGACTCTTTCCTGTAATAAGCCACATTAACTGCAGTGTCCAACCTCTTCTTGCTGCCTCTCAAAGTCTTTACCAAGATGGCTGACACAGAATGGCTTCTCAGGACAGGAGTGAGAGAACCAGAACCTCTGCCACCAGGGAAGATGAACAGCAGAAGAGATGCTGGCATGAGTAGAAGGTCCTCGGGATCCACTGGTGCCAAGAGTTCCCAGCATGAGGAGAAGACCCTCAGAATCCACTGCTGTCAAGAGGTCCAAGAATGAGCAGAAGGTCACCAGAATCCACTGCTGCCAAGAGTTCCCAGCAAGAGCAGAAGGTCCTCAGGATCCACTGGTGCCAAGAGTTCCCAGCATGAGCAGAAGGTCCCCAGGATCCACTGGTGCCAAGAGTTCCCAGCATGAGCAGAAGGTCCGCAGGATCTACTGGTGCCAAGAGTTCCCAGCAAGAGCAGAAGGTCCGCAGGATCCACTGGTGCCAAGGTATCCAAGTATGAAAGGAAGGTCCTCAGGATCCACTGCTGCCAAGAGATCTCAGCATGAGTAGAAGGTCCCCATGATCCCCCTGCTGCCAAGAGATCCCAGACCAAGCCTCAGCATCCACTGCTCTCAAGAGATCCCAGCATAAGCAGGTCTCCAGGATCCTCTGCTGCCAAGAGAGCCCAGTATTATCAGACGCTTACCAGGATCCAGTGCTGCCAAGAGATCAGAGCAAGCCAGAAGGGTCTCATGATGCACTGGTGCCAAGAGTTCCCAGCATGAGGAGAAGGTCCCCAGGATCCACTGGTGCCAAGAGTTGCCAGCATGAGTAGAAGATCCGCAGGATCCACTGGTGCCAAGAGTTCCCAGCATGAGCAGAAGGTCCTCAGGATCCACTGGTGCCAAGAGTGCCCAGCATGAGCAGAAGGTCCTCAGGATCCACTGGTGCCAAGAGTTCCCAGCATGAGTAGAAGGTCCTCAGGATCCACTGGTGCCAAGAGTTCCCAGCATGGGCAGAAGGTCCTCAGGATCCACTGGTGCCAAGAGTTCCCAGCATGAGCAGAAGGTCCCCAGGATCTACTGGTGCCAAGGTATCCAAGTATGGAAAGAAGGTCTTCAGGATCCACTGCTGCCAAGAGATCTCAGCATGAGTAGAAGGTCCCCATGATCCCCTGCTGCCAAAAGATCCCAGACCAAGCCTCAGCATCCACTGTTCTCAAGAGATCCCAGCATGAGCAGGTCTCCAGGATCCTCTGCTGCCAAGAGAGCCCAGTATTATCAGACGCTTACCAGGATCCAGTGCTGCCAAGAAATCAGAGCAAGCCAGAAGGGTCTCAGGATCCACTGCTGCCAAGAGCTCCCAGCATGAGGAGAAGACCCTCAGAATCCACTGCTGTCAAGAGGTCCAAGAATGAGCAGAAGGTCACCAGAATCCACTGCTGCCAAGAGTTCCCAGCATGAGCAGAAGGTCTCCATGATCCACTGCTGGCAAGAGATCCCAACATGAGCAGAAGGTATCCATGACCCACTGCTGCCAAGAGATCCCAACATGAGCAGAAGGTCCCCAGCATCCACTGCTGCAAGTGATCCCAGTATGAGAAGAAGGTCCCCAGGATCCACTGCTGCAAGAGATCCCAGAATGAGCAGATGCCCCCTAGGATCCACTTGTTCCAAGATATCCAAGTATGAAGAGAAGGTCCCCAGGATCCCCTACTTCCAAGAGATCCAAGCATGAGCAGAAGGACCCCATGATTCACCGTACCAAGAGATCTCAGTACACGTCCCAGAACTGACTGCTCTCAAGAGATCCCAGCATGAGCAGAAGGTGTCCAAGATTCACTGCTGCCAATAGATCCTAGTGTGAGTTTCAGGATCCACTGCTAAGAGATCCCAGCATGAGCAGAAGGTTACCAGGATCCACTGCTCCCAAGAGATCCCACCATGAGCAGAAGGCCCCCAGAATCCACTGCTGCCAAGATATCCCAGTACGAGCTCCAGGATCCACTACTCTCAAGAGATCCCAGCATGAGCAGAAGGTCCCTGGGATCCACTGTACCAAGAGATCCCAGTATTAGCAGAACATCCCCAGTACCCACTGTTAAGAGATCCCAGCATGAGCAGGTTACCAGGATCCACTGCTAACAAAAGATCCCAGCAAGAGCAGAAGGCCCCCAAAATCCACTGCTGCCAAGATATCCCAGTACGAGCTCCAGGATACACTACTCTCAAGAGATCCCAGCATGAGCAGAAGGTCCCCAGGATCCACTGCTGCCAAGAGATCCCAGGATAGACAGAGGACACCCATAATCCACTGCTGTGAAGAGATCGCAGAATGAGCAGGCCTCCATAATCCACTACTGCGACGAGATCCCAGCACAAGCAGAAGTACCCAGGATCCACACCTGCCAAGAGATCCCAGCATGTGATGACGGTCCCCAGGATCTACCACTGCCAAAAGATCTCAGCATGAACAGAAGGGTCCCAGGATCCACTACTGAAAGAGATCCCAGCATGTGATGAAGCTCCCCAGGATCCACTGCTGCAAGAGATTCCATCATTGATGAAGGTCCCCAGGATCCACCACTGCCAAAGGATCTCAGCATGAACAGAAGGGACCCATGGTCCACTGCTGATAAAGAGATCCCAGTACGAGCCCTAGGATCTACTGATGCAAAGGCAACCACGACTCAAGGGACACGGGGATCCGGTTTGTAAAACCTCCAACCCCCACGCTCGGCACCAGTACATCATGAGTGCCAAGTGTGGGTGCCCGGGTCCCCCTGGACACGAGAGGTGCCCGGGGCAGAGGTCTGACTCGCTCGAGTCTAGGGTGGTACCCAGAACACCTCTGATGACCTGCAGGCTTCAGCCAGGCACACTCACCCACAGAGACGTCTTAGGGGTACAGATGGAGAACCCCAACTCATGCGCCAGGACGCAGGAGAACTCGCCTTCAGCAACCAGGCGTCGGGGGGGGGGGGGGGGGGTGCACGGAGGCCCCCAACCCATGGAGATGAGCAGCCGGCACTGCTGTGACTTTGATGAAGACCTCGGTGGGGATGAAGGCAGACTGGCACTGCCACAGGTGGAAAGACACTGGAAACCTGAGCACAAGACAGGTCCAAGGCGGCCACAGCCTGGTCCACCAGGAAACCCATGGCTCCGCAGCCGGACCAGGGCCCGGGGCCGGCCTGGGGTCGCCGCCCTCTTCTGACAGTGGGGCTGGGGCAAAGTACGGGGATGATGCGGCTTCTGAGGGGGGCAGGATGTTCTGCTGGGATCACTGGGACTGAGGAGGGCACCCCTAACCCCTCAACTTCCCCTGGGGGCACTGTGCCTGGGCAGGGGTAAAGCAGGCACATCACCCTGAGTTAGGGGCTTCATCCCCTCGGGGAGGGGCCACCCCCCCTCCCGCCGCCTCCTACGGGCCTGATGTTCAATTGATGCTCCTAGAGTCCACCCAGGAAGTGACCTCCGGCCCTCCTCCGTTCCTATTGGAGGGGCCAGGCTGACAGCTCTTTCTAAATACTGTCCAAGAACTTGTATCTCGCAGCACCTCAAATGGCCTGCGTTATTACTGTCTGTGTCCTTGACGCGCACATTCTCGACCTCAGAATGATGAAATGTCGACACTTGATGACGAACTCTTAAATCAAGCAGGGCTGAATTCCTTAGCATTGAGTAAACACTATGCCCACGCCTCTGCCCGATGCCAGGCGCTGCCCTCATTCTACAGCCCTCACGGGCACATACCTTATCGACCTCAGAATGATGAAATGCTGACACTTAACGACGAACTATTAAATCACGCAGGGCTCCATTCCGAAGCACTGAGAAAACACACTACCCATGCTTCTGCCCGATGCCACGCGATTCCCTTCACTCAGCTGCCCCCATGGACAGCCCTCTGTGGCGCACTCCTTATCGCCCCCAGAAAGATTAACGGGTAAGTCCCACTGACGATCTGGGAAGGCGCCCCACGCCCCCACTGGTATCACTGCCCAAGGGCAGCGCTGGAAGCGCAGTGTTTACTCTCCTAGGCGCACGTGCACCGGGGCGTTGGCGTGAGGCACCCTGTCATTACAGGCTCTAATAATAGGGATATTATGCGGCATCTTCCGTCCGGCTGAACTCCATGGCAAGTCACCAGCCCAACACATCACAACCCTGCCTCATACAGCTGCCCCCGGGGGTCAAAGGTCAGAGCGGGGCCCTCAGCCCAAGGCAGACATCACAGGTGAACCACCTAAAGAACAAAGACATCTCAGGGTTACATCCAGTAGAACAGACCTCACAGGCTTACATCCTGTAGAACAGATCTCACAGGCTTACATCCTGTAGAACAGACCTCACAGGTGAACCACTGCAGGGCACAATGTGCAGAGCAAACCTCACAGGTCTGCAACCGAAAGACCACAGACATCACCAGACATCACAGAATTACATCCTGTAGAAAAGACACCACAGGTGAACCACTGCAGAACACAATGTGCAGAGCAAACCTCACAGGTCTGCAGCCGAAAGAACGCAGACATCACCAGACATCACAGGATTACATCCTGTAGAACAGACATCACAGGTGAACCACCTAAAGAACACAGACATCTCAGGGTTACATCCTGTAGAACAGACCTCACAGGTGAACCACTGCAGGGCACAATGTGCAGAGCAAACCTCACAGGTCTGCAACCGAAAGACCACAGACATCACCAGACATCACAGAATTACATCCTGTAGAAAAGACACCACAGGTGAACCACTGCAGAACACAATGTGCAGAGCAAACCTCACAGGTCTGCAGCCGAAAGAACGCAGACATCACCAGACATCACAGGATTACATCATGTAGAAAAGACATCACAGGTGAACCACGTAAAGAACACAGACATCTCAGGGTTACATCCTGTAGAACAGACCTCACAGGTGAACCACTGCAGAACATAATGTGCAGAGCAAACCTCACAGGTCTACAGCCGAAAGAACGCAGACATCACCAGATTACATCCTGTAGAACAGACCTCGAAGGTGAACCACCTAAACAGCACAGTCATCACAGGCTTACATCCTGTAGAACAGACGTCACAGGATTACACCACAGGTGAACCACTGAAGGGCACAATGTGCAGAGCAAACCTCACAGGTCTGCAGCCGAAAGAACGCAGACATCACCAGACATCACAGGATTACATCCTGTAGAACAGACCTCACAGGTGAACCACCTAAAGAGCACAGTCATCGCAGGCTTACATCCTGTAGAACAGACCTCACAGGATTACACCACAGGTGAACCACTGAAGGGCATATTGTGCAGAGCAAACCTCACAGGTCTGCAGCTGAAAGAACGCAAACATCACCAGACATCACAGGATTACATCCTGTAGAACAGACCTCGAAGGTGAACCACCTAAACAGCACAGTCATCACAGGCTTACATCCTGTAGAACAGACGTCACAGGATTACACCACAGGTGAACCACTGAAGGGCACAATGTGCAGAGCAAACCTCACAGGTCTGCAGCCGAAAGAACGCAGACATCACCAGACATCACAGGATTACATCCTGTAGAACAGACCTCACAGGTGAACCACCTAAAGAGCACAGTCATCGCAGGCTTACATCCTGTAGAACAGACCTCACAGGATTACACCACAGGTGAACCACTGAAGGGCATATTGTGCAGAGCAAACCTCACAGGTCTGCAGCTGAAAGAACGCAAACATCACCAGACATCACAGGATTACATCCTGTAGAACAGACCTCACAGGTGAACCACCTAAAGAGCACAGACATCTCAGGATTACAGTGAACCACTGCAGGGCACAATGAGCAGAGCAAACCTCACAGGTCTGCAACCGAAAGACCACAGACATCACAGGCTTACATCCTGTAGATCAGACCTCACAGGATTACATCCTGTAGAACGGACACCACAGGCCAACCACTGCAGAGCACAGTGAAAAGAGCAAACCTCTTTCACTGCAGATGACAGACATCAGAGGTTTACACACTGAAAAGCACAGACATCACAGGCTCGCAGCCTGTAGAACACAGACATCTGAAACTTATTCTGTAGAGCCAAGATACCACAGCCTTACACCCTCTACGGCACAGACACCCGTCTTGTGCCATATACAGCACAGATATCATAGGCCTGCATCCTGTAGAACAGACACCACGGGCCTATAACCCGTACAGTACAGACCTCACAGGCCTGCACAGACAGACCCCACAGACATCAGAGTTTTACTCCCTGCAGGTAAAGAGAAAGAGAGAGAGAAAGAGAGAGATTGTGTATCTGTGTTATTTTGTGAGTGTGTGCGTCTGTGTGTGTCTGTCTATGTGTGGTCTTTTCTTGCTGGGGAGTGCTGCTGAGCCCTGACACTAACTACACCACACACACCTGTGCTGTCTTGGACTGCGTGCGACACGTGGTGGCTAACGTGTTTTTGTATATTTTGTGAGGTATCTTTTTGCTGGTTTTATTTTATTTAATTTTTTAGCTTTATTGCGCTGTTCGTCCAGGGCCTTGGTGCAATAGGTTGTACTGTGTTGCGCTGGAGTGTGCAGACAACTACACACATTAGGTGACCAGTGCTGCTTTCACTGAGGGCACACAGACAACGCACACCCACCTGTGTATCCGGAGATGCGTTGTCTTTAATGCGCACCACGTTGTGTCCCCTCCACCGAACGAGCCGCCAAGCTGTGTGTTCCTGCTTCGCGAGAGGTCGTGTTGTGTGTGTAGCCTCACAAAGCCAGTTGCCAGGCTGTGTTTCCCTGTTACACGAGTGGACAATTGGAGAATCCTTGGTCCACGAGCTGTGGTATTGTGAACCCCTGTTGTGTGTCCCGTTGTGCGAACTGCCATGCTGTGTGTCCCTGCTGTGCTGGCTCCCATGTTGTGTATCCCTGTTGTGCGAGCTGATGTGCTGTGTGTCCCTTGTGTACGAGCTCCTATGTTGTGTATCTTTGTAGTGTGAATTGCCATGTTGTGTGTCCCTGTTTAGTGAGCATCCACGCTGTGTGCCCCCCGCGGTGCTGGCTCCCATGTTCTGTGCCCCTGTATTGTGAGTTCCCATGTTCTGTGCCCCTGTATTGTGAGTTCCCATGTTGTGTGTCCCTGTATTGTGAGTTCCAATGTTGCGTGTCCCTGTTTTGTGAACTGCCATATTGTGTGCCCCTGTTTGGTGAGCATCCATGCTGTGTCCCCTCGTTATGCGAGCTGCCAGGCTGCGCGTCCCTGTCTTGTGAGCAGCCGTGTTGTGTGTCCCTGTTTTGTGAGCAGCCATGTTGTGTATCCCTCTTATGTGAACAGCCATGCCTTGTGTCCTCGTTATGCGAGCTGTCAGGATGCGCGTCCCTGTTGTAGGAGCTCCTATGCTGTGTGTCCTTGTTGTGCGAGCTGCTGTGCGTGTGTATGTCCCTGTTGTGCGAGCTGTTATGCTGTGCAACTGTTACACGAGCTATCACGTTGTGTGTTCTCCACCGAGGAGTTGCCATGTGGGGACGACAACGACGTGTACCATCCATGCTGTGCGAGGTGCCATCCTACGGAGGTACACTGCAGTGTGCAGTGTGTGGAGTGTTATCAGAGCAGTGTGTACTCAGACGCAGCACCGGTGCGCAGGGCTGGGCAGGAGCGAGCGCTCCCTCTTCCCTCAGTGACCCCCCGGGGAACAGCTGTACCCCCAGTACTTTCCCAGAGCGACGGACGTACTCCCACCCACCTATGGCTCTGGTACCCGAGGCCACCCAGTCCTCGCCATGAGTCCATTCCGGCGGCTCAGGCGCGGCACCGGTGCCCAGGGCTGCGCAGGAGAGAGACCTCCCTCAATGACCCCCAAGGGCGACGGATGTACTCCCACACAGCTGTGGCTCTGGTACCCGAGGCCACCCAGTCCTCGCCATGAGTCCATTCCGGCGGCTCAGGCGCAGCACCGGTGCGCAAGGCGCGAAGGGCTGTGCAGGTTAGAGCCCTCCCTCCTGCCACAGTGACCCCCAGGGGGACACCTGTACCCCCTCCCCACCCTCAGTACCTTCCAAGGGCGACGGATGTACTCCCAACCACCTGTGGCTCTGGTACCCGAGGCTCCTAGATCGTCACCATGCGTCCACCCCGGTGGTTCAGGCGCAGCACCGGCGCGCAGGATTGGGCAGGACAGCGCCCTCCCTCCTCCCTAGGGGGACAGTTGTAATCCCAGTACATTCCCAGAGCGCTGGAAGCACCCCCACCCACCTGTGGCTCTGGTCCCCGAGGCCTCTCGATCCTCACCATGCGTCCACCCCGGCGGCTCAGGCGCAGAACCGGCGCGCAGGGCTGGGCAGGAGAGAGGCCGCCCTCCTATAATTACAAATCATTAGCCCTGGCATCAGCAGGTGTGCTCATCACTCTGTAATGTGCACTGCCTCCTGGAATGTGAGGTGCCCGAGAGGGGGCAGGGAACCACCCCAGCCTGCGCACCGAGAAGCCACACTGCCAAACCGGATGTGCAACACACATGGAGCAGGTGTGAGGCGCAGATCCGGACCCTGGTCTAACGAACGCAGCCCTCCGGCCTCTGGGCTAATAAACACAGGCCTCAGGGCTAACAAACACGGGCCTCCGGCCTCTGGGCTAACAAACACAGGCATCCGGCCTCAGGGCTAACAAACACAGGCCTCCAGGCTAACAAACACGGGCCTCCAGCCTCTGGGCTAACCATCACAGACCTCCAGCCCCTTGGCTAACCAACACAGACCTCCAGCCCCTTGGCTAACCATCACAGACCTCCAGCCCCTTGGCTAACCATCACAGACCTCCAGCCCCTTGGCTAACCATCACAGACCTCCAGCCCCTTGGCTAACCAACACAGACCTCCAGCCCCTTGGCTAACCAACACAGACCTCCAGCCCCTGGGCTAACCATCACAGACCTCCAGCCCCTTGGCTAACCATCACAGACCTCCAGCCCCTTGGCTAACCATCACAGACCTCCAGCCCCTGGGCTAACCATCACAGACCTCCAGCCCCTTGGCTAACCATCACAGACCTCCAGCCCCTGGGCTAACCATCACAGACCTCCAGCCCCTGGGCTAACCATCACAGACCTCCAGCCCCTTGGCTAACCATCACAGACCTCCAGCCCCTGGGCTAACCATCACAGACCTCGGTCCTCTGGGCTAAGAAACTCAGGCCTCCCACCAGCCTCCACCTCCACCCCGGGCAGAATATGTGCCTGACGCACACTCATAGCCACCATGGCTTCCAGGACCACCGGGTCTTTGACCTCCATGACGCACAAACATGACACCCAGGTGTCCCGGGACCCTCGGCGGATGGGGCAGACTCTTCTACCGAGTATGTGAAGTGCAGGAAAGGCTCGCACAGGAAGACTGAAATTCACACCTTGGCCGTGCTCAAGTGATGACTCATATGAAGCAAGAGTGGGGGCTACAACCTCGCGACCCGTGGTACCCACCAGGCCGGACTGGAGCGGTCCCTCCTGGACCATAAATCCGAGAGGCCGCCTGGAGGCGCATGCGCCGTCATTACTTGGCTGAACGCTAGGAGCTCCCTCTCCTCTGGGGGAACAACTTATGGCCACCCTACGCCCCCCCCCAGCTGAGATGTCCTGACCAGAGCATCCCTGATGTGTCTGGTGAAGGAGGCGCACTGTGCGCAGGTCTGTGCCCTCTTCACCCCTCCTCAGGGTGGTTACTACATCAGTGTCCCACTGGGGCTCCCCGCAGGGCCGGGGCCACCCGGGTCCAGGGCCGGGAAGTGTGAGTATGTGTCAGGTGCTCGGTGGGTTCGGCGCCGGCTGCAGAGCAGGGGAGGCCGTGTATGTCTCACGGAGTCCTCCATGTGCCTGAAAGTCACACTAAGCCCGCCTCCTGCACACGGACAGCCAATGGCAGGACTCGGAAAACCCGAGCCCAATGTGTCCCGCGCAGAGAAGGGCGCTCTGGGCGCTATCTGGTCCTCAAACTCTGGAAGAATCTCAGCCCCTTATAAACCTTCACTGCACGGGGTCCCATCTGAAGCCTCCTATATAACCCCTCACTGCACAGGGACCCGTAGAAGCCTCCTATATAACCCCTCACTGCGCAGGGTCCCCTTTGAAGCCTCCCATGTTAATCCCTCACTGCCAGGGTCCCCTCGAAGCCTCCATATAAACCCTCACTGCGCAGGGTCCCCTCGGAGCCTCCCATAAAACTCCCACTGCGCAGGGTCCCCTCCGATCCTCCCATATAAACCCTCACTGCCAGGGTCCCCTCGAAGCCTCCATATAAACCCTCACTGCCAGGGGCCCGTAGAAGCCTCCATATAAACCCTCACTGCCAGGGTCCCCTCAAAGCCTCCATATAAACCCTCACTGCGCAGGGTCCCCTCGGAGCCTCCCATAAAACTCCCACTGCGCAGGGTCCCCTCCGATCCTCCCATATAAACCCTCACTGCCAGGGTCCCCTCGAAGCCTCCATATAAACCCTCACTGCCAGGGTCCCCTCGAAGCCTCCATATAACCCCTCACTGCCAGGGTCCCCTCGAAGCCTCCATATAACCCCTCACTGCCAGGGTCCCCTCGAAGCCTCCATATAACCCCTCACTGCCATGGTCCCCTCGAAGCCTCCATATAACCCCTCACTGCGCAGGGTCCCCTCGAAGCCTCCATATAAACCCTCACTGCCAGGGTCCCCTCAAAGCCTCCATATAAACCCTCACTGCCAGGGTCCCCTCGAAGCCTCCATATAACCCCTCACTGCCAGGGTCCCCTCGAAGCCTCCATATAAACCCTCACTGCCAGGGTCCCCTCGGAGCCTCCATATAACCCCTCACTGCGCAGGGTCCCCTCGAAGCCTCCATATAACCCCTCACTGCGCAGGGTCCCCTCGAAGCCTCCATATAACCCCTCACTGCCAGGGTCCCCTCAGAGCCTCCATATAACCCCTCACTGCCAGGGTCCCCTCAGAGCCTCCATATAACCCCTCACTGCGCAGGGTCCCCTCGAAGCCTCCATATAACCCCTCACTGCCAGGGTCCCCTCGGAGCCTCCATATAACCCCTCACTGCCATGGTCCCCTCGAAGCCTCCATATAACCCCTCACTGCGCAGGGTCCCCTCGAAGCCTCCATATAACCCCTCACTGCCAGGGTCCCCTCGAAGCCTCCATATAACCCCTCACTGCCAGGGTCCCCTCAGAGCCTCCATATAACCCCTCACTGCCAGGGTCCCCTCGGAGCCTCCATATAACCCCTCACTGCCAGGGTCCCCTCGGAGCCTCCATATAACCCCTCACTGCCAGGGTCCCCTCGGAGCCTCCATATAACCCCTCACTGCCAGGGTCCCCTCGGAGCCTCCATATAACCCCTCACTGCCAGGGTCCCCTCGGAGCCTCCATATAACCCCTCACTGCCAGGGTCCCCTCGGAGCCTCCATATAACCCCTCACTGCCAGGGTCCCCTCGAAGCCTCCATATAACCCCTCACTGCCAGGGTCCCCTCGAAGCCTCCATATAACCCCTCACTGCCAGGGTCCCCTCAGAGCCTCCATATAACCCCCCACTGTGCAGGGTCCCCTCGGAGCCTCCATATAACCCCTCACTGCCAGGGTCCCCTCGAAGCCTCCATATAACCCCTCACTGCCAGGGTCCCCTCAGAGCCTCCATATAACCCCTCACTGCCAGGGTCCCCTCAGAGCCTCCATATAACCCCTCACTGCCAGGGTCCCCTCAGAGCCTCCATATAACCCCTCACTGCCAGGGTCCCCTCGGAGCCTCCATATAACCCCTCACTGCCAGGGTCCCCTCGAAGCCTCCATATAACCCCCCACTGCGCAGGGTCCCCTCGAAGCCTCCATATAACCCCTCACTGCCAGGGTCCCCTCAGAGCCTCCATATAACCCCTCACTGCCAGGGTCCCCTCAGAGCCTCCATATAACCCCTCACTGCCAGGGTCCCCTCAGAGCCTCCATATAACCCCTCACTGCCAGGGTCCCCTCGGAGCCTCCATATAACCCCTCACTGCCAGGGTCCCCTCGGAGCCTCCATATAACCCCTCACTGCCAGGGTCCCCTCGAAGCCTCCATATAACCCCTCACTGCCAGGGTCCCCTCGAAGCCTCCATATAACCCCTCACTGCCAGGGTCCCCTCGAAGCCTCCATATAACCCCTCACTGCCAGGGTCCCCTCGAAGCCTCCATATAACCCCTCACTGCCAGGGTCCCCTCGGAGCCTCCATATAACCCCTCACTGCGCAGGGTCCCGTCGGAGCCTCCATATAACCCCTCACTGCGTAGGGTCCCCTCAAAGCCTCCATATAACCCCTCACTGCGTAGGGTCCCCTCGAAGCCTCCATATAACCCCTCACTGCGTAGGGTCCCCTCGAAGCCTCCATATAACTCCTCACTGCGTAGGGTCCCCTCGAAGCCTCCATATAAACCCTCACTGCCAGGGTCCCCTCAAAGCCTCCATATAAACCCTCACTGCCAGGGTCCCCTCGGAGCCTCCATATAACCCCTCACTGCGCAGGGTCCCCTCGAAGCCTCCATATAACCCCTCACTGCGCAGGGTCCCCTCGGAGCCTCCATATAACCCCTCACTGCGCAGGGTCCCCTCGGAGCCTCCATATAACCCCTCACTGCGCAGGGTCCCCTCGGAGCCTCCATATAACCCCTCACTGCGCAGGGTCCCCTCGGAGCCTCCATATAACCCCTCACTGCGCAGGGTCCCCTCGGAGCCTCCATATAACCCCCCCCTGCCATGGTCCCCTCGAAGCCTCCATATAACCCCTCACTGCCAGGGTCCCCTCGAAGCCTCCATATAAACCCTCACTGCGCAGGGTCCCCTCGAAGCCTCCATATAACCCCTCACTGCCAGGGTCCCCTCGGAGCCTCCATATAACCCCTCACTGCCAGGGTCCCCTCGGAGCCTCCATATAACCCCTCACTGCGCAGGGTCCCCTCGGAGCCTCCATATAACCCCTCACTGCCAGGGTCCCCTCGGAGCCTCCATATAACCCCTCACTGCCAGGGTCCCCTCGGAGCCTCCATATAACCCCTCACTGCCAGGGTCCCCTCGGAGCCTCCATATAACCCCTCACTGCCAGGGTCCCCTCGAAGCCTCCATATAACCCCTCACTGCGCAGGGTCCCCTCGGAGCCTCCATATAACCCCCCACTGCCATGGTCCCCTCGAAGCCTCCATATAACCCCTCACTGCCAGGGTCCCCTCGAAGCCTCCATATAACCCCTCACTGCCAGGGTCCCCTCGAAGCCTCCATATAACCCCTCACTGCCAGGGTCCCCTCAGAGCCTCCCATATAAACCCTCACTCCGCGCCCCCCCCTTCTGTAGGTGTCCCCACACTTGACCATAGCAGGTTCAAGAAAGCCCCCAGACCCATCCTTTTCCTAAGGACCCCCCCCCCCCCCCCACTGCAATGAGGGTCCCCCCGCCCGTTAGCGCCACGTGACGCCAGGCTCTGTGCATCGCCGCAGGCGCGATTCCCTCCCGAGCTACAAATCCAAGAAGATGAAAAGATCTAATGTTTCATGCCTTCTTCATACCACACAGCGCCTCCTCGTGGCAAGAAGGCGCTATGAGAGGCGTGTGAACTTGTCAAGTGTGTGAACCCCACGCCGTGCATAACCATCTACTTAGGAAGGGGGTGTCTTTGGGTCCCACTGGTTCCTTTGGGGTTCATGCCTACATGTAAGAGCTAAGACGTGGCGCTATCCCCTTATCTGAGAACATGTTCTAATGTCAAAGCATTAAGGTTTGCTACAAAGATCATGTGGAACAAACGATGGAAGTAAAGCGCAGTGAGGCGGGTGCCCTGGTGCAGCTGGGAAGGGCCTCAAGGCGTACTCACCCTTGGGGGGGGGTCACGTGTACACACAGCACAAGGCCAGGCTCACCTCCTCCGGGGCCCACAAATGTATGTGCAAGCTTCCCAGCCAGCACCCGCGGTGCCCCCTAATCCTCGAGTCTGGGGGGCTTCTTGGCTCCCTCCACAGTGTCCATTACACTCGTGCTCGGGGGAGGCGGGGCAGGTCCCAGGAGTGGGGGGGTCCCAGGTCCAACGGGGGGCGCAGCATGGCGGTGACATTCAGGGGGGCGCAGTCCTTCCAGAGCCCTGGTGCCGGGTACACTCCGAGGGGTCAAGCCTGTGGGGGCACAAGAAGGGGAGACTGTAAGACCAGGCCACATACATGTGACACGGCCACAGACAGGTCATATACGATCACACACAGGTGAAATGGCCGCACACAGGTGACACACAACAACACAGGTGACACTCGACCACAACACAGGTCACACACGACCACACACAGGTGACACGACCACACACAGGTGACACACAACAACACAGGCGACACACGACCACACACAGGTCATACACATGTGACACGGCCACAGACAGGTCATACACTATCACATACAGGTGACACGGCCGCACACAGGCGACACACAACACAGGTGACACACGACCACACACAGGTCACACACGACCACACACAGGTCACACACGACCACACACAGGTCACACAAGATCACACACAGGTGACACGACCACACACAGGTGACACACAACAATACAGGCGACACACGACCACACACAGGTCATACACATGTGACACGGCCACGGACAGGTCATACACTATCACACACAGGTGACACGGCCGCACACAGGTGACACACGACCACACACAGGTCACACACGACAACACACAGGTCACACACGACAACACACAGGTCACACACGACCACACACAGGTCACACACGACCACACACAGGTCACACACAGGTCATACACATGTGACACGACTACACACAGGTCACATGACCACACAGAGCTCAGACACGACCACACACAGGTCACACAGTCACACGGCGCCACACAGGTCGCACACGGCCACACACAGGTGACAGAAACCCACACAGGTCACACACTGCTACACATAGGTCACACACATCCACACACAGAAGACACAACCACACACAGGTGACATGACCACACACCGGTCACACGTTGCTACACATAGGTCACACACGACCACACACAGATGACAACCACATACAGGTCACACATGGCCACATGCCGATCACACATAGGTCACACACAGGTCACACACGACCACACACAGGTCACACACGGCCACACACAGGTCACACACGATCACACACAGGTAACACACGATCACACAGGTGCCACTATCACACACAGCTCACACACAGGTGACACAAGACAACACACAGGTGACACAAGACAACACACGTCACACAACCACACACTGGTCACACGGCCACACACTGGTCACACATGACTACACACAAGCCAAAAACGACTACCCACAGGTCACATGCGACCACTCACAGGTCACACGCGACCATGCACAGGTCACACATGACCACATGCAGGTCACAAACGACCACACGCAGGTCACAAACGACCACACGCAGGTCACAAACGAGCACATGCAGGTCACAAACGAGCACACGCAGGTCACAGACGTCCACAAACAGATAACACACGACCATAGCCAGGTCACACACACACAGGTCACACACACACAAACCCAGGTCAGACACGACCACACACAGGTCACACACACACACACTCAGGTCACACATGACTACACACAAGCCAAAAACGACCACGCACAGGTCAGACACAGGTCATACACGTCCACAAACAGATAACACACAGGTCACACACACACACACTCAGACGCTTGGACATTAAAACATACTCATTATTTCAAGGCTTTCTAGTTTGGTTTCTAAGTCATTCACACCTTTACAAACACATATTTTGAAGTCGGGCCAATGATCGGATTAAGACGCAGTTTGCAGACTAGGGGGCTGTTTGGTAGGATGAGGACGGACAGTGCCCCCCTCATAGAGGAGCCCAGAGCTCCAAACCCTGAGGGGTAGGTCTGGGGCGGCCACTCAGTGTCTCTGTCACAATTCAGACCCACACGTGAAGTCACAGCGCCTTACACCGACTGAGCCTGCACCAGGAGCCTCATTCTCCTGTCGCCATCTCAGCTCAGTGTAAGGTGGGCTTCAGTGCTTCCTCTCAACCTAGGCATCGCAGCGCTACATACTCCCACTACCTGCACTGATTCTTCCCCTACTCACCTTAACTCACTCTGCAGTCATCCACTGCTCACTAGTGCCCAGAAGTAAGGCCCAACAGTGACGCAGGAGCCCCGACACTAGGAATGGAGTAGGACAGGCCCCGCCCCTTTCACGGCAGTGACATCCTACAGAGAAAGGGAGACATCTACCTTCTGTGGGACTGCTGAAATGGGCAGATGCACTTTATTTACAGGCCCCACCGTCTGGATAGGATAGCAAGAGCTGTCCCTGGGGTATGAAGTGCAGGTGCTGTCCCTATGGTGAGAAGTGCTAGTGATGTCACTCTGGTGAGAGAAGTGCTAGTGATGTCACTCTGGTGAGAGAAGTGCTAGTGATGTCACTCTGGTGAGAGAAGTGCTAGTGATGTCACTCTGGTGAGAGAAGTGCTAGTGATGTCACTCTGGTGAGAGAAGTGCTAGTGATGTCACTCTGGTGAGAGAAGTGCTAGTGATGTCCCTCTGGTGAGAGAAGTGCTAGTGATGTCACTCTGGTGAGAGAAGTGCTTGTGGTGTCACTCTGACGTGAAGTGCAGGTGATGTCCCTCGGGTGGGAAGTCTTGGTGCTATCCCTCTGGTGAGAAGTGCTTGTGGTGTCTCTCTGACGTAAAGTGCAGGTGATGTCCCTCTGGTGTGAAGTCTTGGTGCTATCCCTCTGGTGAGAAGTGCAGGTGCTGCCCACTCTGGTGAGAAGTGCAGGTGCTGCCCACTCTGGTGAGAAGTGCAGGTGCTGCCCACTCTGGTGAGAAGTGCAGGTGCTGCCCACTCTGGTGAGAAGTGCAGGTGCTGCCCACTCTGGTGAGAAGTGCAGGTGCTGCCCACTCTGGTGAGAAGTGCAGGTGCTGCCCACTCTGGTGAGAAGTGCAGGTGCTGCCCACTCTGGTGAGAAGTGCAGGTGCTGCCCCTCTGGCGAGAAGTGCAGGGGCTGCCCCTCTGGCGAGAAGTGCAGGGGCGGCCCCTCTGGCGAGAAGTGCAGGGGCGGCCCCTCTGGCGAGAAGTGCAGGGGCGGCCCCTCGGGCGAGAAGTGCAGGGGCGGCCCCTCGGGCGAGAAGTGCAGGGGCGGCCCCTCGGGCGAGAAGTGCAGGGGCGGCCCCTCGGGCGAGAAGTGCAGGGGCGGCCCCTCGGGCGAGAAGTGCAGGGGCGGCCCCTCGGGCGAGAAGTGCAGGGGCGGCCCCTCGGGCGAGAAGTGCAGGGGCGGCCCCTCGGGCGAGAAGTGCAGGGGCGGCCCCTCGGGCGAGAAGTGCAGGGGCGGCCCCTCGGGCGAGAAGTGCAGGGGCTGGCCCTCGGGCGAGAAGTGCAGGGGCTGCCCCTCGGGCGAGAAGTGCAGGGGCTGGCCCTCGGGCGAGAAGTGCAGGGGCTGGCCCTCTGGCGAGAAGTGCAGGGGCTGGCCCTCTGGCGAAAAGTGCAGGGGCTGCCCCTTTGGCGAGAAGTGCAGGGGCTGCCCCTTTGGTGAGAAGTGCAGGGGCTGCCCCTTTGGTGAGAAGTGCTGACCCTGTCCCTCTAGTGTGAAGTGCAGACGGTCTCCCTCTGGTGAGAAGTGCAGACTCTGTCCCTCTGGTGTGAAGTGCTGGTGCGGTCCCTCTGGTGTGAAGTGCAGACTCTGTCCCTCTGGTGTGAAGTGCAGACTCTGTCCCTCTGGTGTGAAGTGCAGACTCTGTCCCTCTGGTGTGAAGTGCAGACTCTGTCCCTCTGGTGTGAAGTGCAGACTCTGTCCCTCTGGTGTGAAGTGCAGACTCTGTCCCTCTGGTGTGAAGTGCAGACTCTGTCCCTCTGGTGTGAAGTGCAGACTCTGTCCCTCTGGTGTGAAGTGCAGACTCTGTCCCTCTAGTGAGAAGTGCTGATTCTGTCCCTCTGGTGTGAAGTACAGGTACTGTCCCTCTGGTGTGAAGTGATAGTGCGGTCCCCTCTGGTGACAAGTGCAGACTCTGTCCCTCTGGTGTGAAGTGCAGACTCTGTCCCTCTGGTGTGAAGTGCAGACTCTGTCCCTCTGGTGTGAAGTGCAGACTCTGTCCCTCTGGTGTGAAGTGCAGACTCTGTCCCTCTGGTGTGAAGTGCAGACTCTGTCCCTCTGGTGTGAAGTGCAGACTCTGTCCCTCTGGTGTGAAGTGCAGACTCTGTCCCTCTGGGGAGAAGTGCAGACTCTGTCCCTCTGGTGAGAAGTGCAGACTCTGTCCCTCTGGTGAGAAGTGCAGACTCTGTCCCTCTGGTGAGAAGTGCAGACTCTGTCCCTCTGGTGAGAAGTGCAGACTCTGTCCCTCTGGTGAGAAGTGCAGACTCTGTCCCTCTGGTGAGAAGTGCAGACTCTGTCCCTCTGGTGAGAAGTGCAGACTCTGTCCCTCTGGTGTGAAGTGCAGACTCTGTCCCTCTGGTGTAAAGTGCAGACTCTGTCCCTCTGGTGTAAAGTGCAGACTCTGTCCCTCTGGTGTAAAGTGCAGACTCTGTCCCTCTGGTGTAAAGTGCAGACTCTGTCCCTCTGGTGTAAAGTGCAGACTCTGTCCCTCTGGTGTAAAGTGCAGACTCTGTCCCTCTGGTGTAAAGTGCAGACTCTGTCCCTCTGGTGTAAAGTGCAGACTCTGTCCCTCTGGTGTAAAGTGCAGACTCTGTCCCTCTGGTGTAAAGTGCAGACTCTGTCCCTCTGGTGTAAAGTGCAGACTCTGTCCCTCTGGTGTAAAGTGCAGACTCTGTCCCTCTGGTGTGAAGTGCAGGTGCTGTCCACTGGTTAGAAGTGCAGACTCTGTCCCTCTGGTGTGAAGTGCAGACTCTGTCCCTCTGGTGAGAAGTGCAGACTCTGTCCCTCTGGTGTGAAGTGCAGGTTCTGTCCCTCTGGTGAGAAGTGCAGACTCTGTCCCTCTGGTGAGAAGTGCAGACTCTGTCCCTCTGGTGAGAAGTGCAGACTCTGTCCCTCTGGTGAGAAGTGCAGACTCTGTCCCTCTGGTGAGAAGTGCAGACTCTGTCCCTCTGGTGAGAAGTGCAGACTCTGTCCCTCTGGTGAGAAGTGCAGACTCTGTCCCTCTGGTGAGAAGTGCAGACTCTGTCCCTCTGGTGAGAAGTGCAGGTTCTGTCCCTCTGGTGTGAAGTGCAGGTTCTGTCCCTCTGGTGTGAAGTGCAGATTCTGTCCCTCTGGTGAGAAGTGCTGCTGCTGTCCCTCTGGTGTGAAGTGCTGCTGCTGTCCCTCTGGTGTGAAGTGCTGGGCGGTTCCTCTGGTGTGAAGTGCTGGGCGGTTCCTCTGGTGTGAAGTCCTGGGCGGTTCCTCTGGTGTGAAGTGCTGGGCGGTTCCTCTGGTGTGAAGTGCTAGTGCGGTCCCTCGGGTGAGAAGTGCAGAGTCTGTTCCTCTAGTGTGAAGTGCTGATTCTGTCCCTCTGGTGTGAAGTGCTGCTGCTGTCCCTCTGGTGTGAAGTGCTGCTGCTGTCCCTCTGGTGAGAAGTGCAGACTCTGTCCCTCTGGTGTAAAGTGCAGACTCTGTCCCTCTGGTGTAAAGTGCAGACTCTGTCCCTCTGGTGTAAAGTGCAGACTCTGTCCCTCTGGTGTAAAGTGCAGACTCTGTCCCTCTGGTGTAAAGTGCAGACTCTGTCCCTCTGGTGTAAAGTGCAGACTCTGTCCCTCTGGTGTAAAGTGCAGACTCTGTCCCTCTGGTGTAAAGTGCAGACTCTGTCCCTCTGGTGTAAAGTGCAGACTCTGTCCCTCTGGTGTAAAGTGCAGACTCTGTCCCTCTGGTGTGAAGTTCTGGTGCGGTCCCTCTGGTGTGAAGTACGGGTACTGTCCCTCTGGTGTGAAGTGCTGGTGCTGTCCCTCTGGTGTGAAGTGCTGGTGCTGTCCCTCTGGTGTGAAGTACGGGTACTGTCCCTCTGGTGTGAAGTGCTGGTGCGGTCCCTCTGGTGTGAAGTACGGGTACTCTCCCTCTGATGTGAAGTTCTTGTGCGGTCCCTCTGGTGAGAAGTGCAGACTCTGTCCCTCTGGTGTAAAGTTCTGGTGCGGACCCTCTGGTGTTAAGTACGGGTACTGTCCCTCTGGTGTGAAGTGCTGGTGCGGTCCCTCTGGTGTGAAGTACGGATACTGTCCCTCTGGTGTGAAGTGCTGGTGCTGTCCACTGGTGAGAAGTGCTGATTCTGTCCCTCTAGTGTGAAGTTCTGGTGCGGACCCTCTGGTGTGAAGTACGGGTACTGTCCCTCTGGTGTGAAGTGCTGGTACTGTCCCTCTGGTGAGAAGTGCAGACTCTGTCTCTCTGGTGTGAAGTGCTGGTGTGGTCCCTCTGATGTGAAGTGCTGATTCTGTCCCTCTAGTGTGAAGTTCTGGTGCGGTCCCTCTGGTGTGAAGTACGGGTACTCTCCCTCTGGTGTGAAGTGCTGGTACTGTCCCTCTGGTGAGAAGTGCAGACTCTGTCTCTCTGGTGTGAAGTTCTGGTGCGGTCCCTCTGATGTGAAGTACGGGTGCTGTCTCTCTGGTGTGAAGTTCTGGTGCGGACCCTCTGGTGTTAAGTGCTGGTACTGTCCCTCTGGTGTGAAGTGCTGGTGCGGTCCCTCTGGTGTGAAGTGCAAGTGCTCTCTCTCCGCCTAGAAGCCCCCTGCCCCCTCCAGCACCCCCCTCTCCGCAGCAGGCAGCTATCCAGAGAACGCAGACATTATTTTGAGAGCGGGCGTGAAGCCCAGGGCTGGGTATCTGAACCCCGACATCACACCTCCCGAGACTTCCCGTGTTGGTTCAAAGGGCGGGCCTTGTTTTTCAAGAGTCGAGGAACGTGAACAACAAGCACTGGCAATGCCAATTGGTCTGGCTCATAACTGAAAGTACCTTTTCAGTCACTGGTGGGTTCAGGAGCTCAGTCTCTCCTCTCAAAAGCACTCTGGCACTCATGCAGCCATGCATCTACCTAGCAACTCTCTCTTGCATTCACCCATTCACTTATCCCAAAAATAAAACCCAAGAAGCAGGATACATTGAAAGAAGAATGTAGGAAAAAAAGAAAACAGCAAGATATATTAAAAGAAGCATGTAGCCTAAACAGGGCAGGGATATGGTTGCAAAAAACCAACGTAAATAAATAAATAAATACAGGAGCAGGTGGCCATCTTGGAATGGTAATGTGCGTACTCTATCACTGTTATACAATTCCAACATGGCCATCACCACTACGGGCAACGTGTCAGCCATACTGGAAGAGAAAACAGCACTATAGGCAAACCAGACCCCTGTTGTTTCATCAGCAAACATGACACTGGGCAGCCATCTTAACACTGTGTTGTACATAGAACATCAGTGCTGTCCCGACCCAAGGTGCACTCAAAAAAGAGGTTACGCGCCGAGGCACAGGTTAAAAACTTCTTAGCTTAAAAATGTAAGAATTAGATTGAGGCAAATTAATTACCAGTCCACATTAATATATAATTTATACGTACCCTTGAATAATGCATATTTTTTTTTTTGCAAAAGAGCAAACATATCCACAAGTATGTTCTGCAAATATTTCTTGTAGAATCCACTCTCCTTTGACACATATATATATATATATATATACACACACACTTTTTTTTTTTTTTTTAAAGGTCTGATTAATTGAGATACAACTCACTGGAAAGGTTGCATAAGGAAGGCTAGCACGGGGAAGGGAAATAATCCGAATGCAATATACTGAGTAGAGTGAGAGAGGGGACGGGACCATTTCAGTCCCTGTCTCGTGAATCCTCTATGGTGACACACACACACATTTGCACACGATTCTGGTAAATCAATGGTGCGTAGAAAAGAATCTCTATATGTATGTGCTTGTACAAGTCCTGTGGAAGCTCAAAGAAGGCAATAATCGAGGTCAAAACGTGTCAACATTGGATACATGAAGCCCACCTACACATAGCTACGGATATAGGAAGACGGCTACAAGTGCTGTTAAATAAGGACCACTTTGGTGAATCCTAGACTATTTCAATAGGGCTTCAGGACTTTTAACCAGACTGTTAAAAGCTAATGGTCAAAATAAAAAAACATGTACAACGAAGGAGATTTTGTTCATAATGTATATTCGTGATGTGTATGTATTTATGACATAGCTGTGTTTGATAATTATAACACAATGCACAAGTGTAACATATTGGAATAAGATAGTGGATAATAGAAGAAACATTGGCCAAACACGTTTGTGTATACGCTCTCTTTTTCTAAAAAATATGAATTAATAAAGGGGAAGTATAAACAACAAATTAAAGTGGGCTGGTAATTAATTTACCACCAAATAACTATTTATCTTTTAAAGTAACAAAATAAATAATCTGTCCTTGAGAAAGTAACCTCTTTCTGTATTTATTTTGTGGTTTCCGGTGCGCTCAATGGTTACTGGGAAAACCCAAAGCTATGTACTATACAGCACCGATCCACAATGGCAGGCATGTTGCTTCTAAACACGGCGGCCATCTTGAAACGATTCAACATTGGCACACTACAGGCAATACCATTCCAAGATGTCTGCAGGGTTAGCAAGGAATGACCGCCCGAAAGCGGCACATGGCAGGTGAAATGAGCACCAAGCGAGTGGCCCTTTAACACTATCTGTGGATTAGACAGCCACGTAAAACAACACTTAAAAAAAGAGGGAATGAAAATGGAACTGGGCCACCAGCACAGGCACTGCAAGACATTCATCGTCAAGCAGATGTGCATATGTGACTGGTTGAAATAGAATCATTCGTTGGGCAACAGAGCCAATGACTGAAGTTGGCTGACCAACTGCCCGGTGATGTATGCTTTCGTGGGCAGAAGAAGAAATTAAATGACACTGTAACAGACCAATGGAGTTAAATAGATCTGGCCCACCCTAAGCCTGTCTAGGTATATATTTTGTAATTAACTTTTTGTAATACACAAGACTGGCACTCAGTTCATGCTGCCTGGCCCAAAAAGAACTTCAATACATACACTGCGACGAGCTGGAGAGAAAGAATATGTCGTGCTTAATGTTTTGATGGTGGTCCCTTGTCCTAGGACCACCACAAGCTGAGTTATGAGCAACAATGTGTAGTAAAAAGGATGCCCAGCAAAGCATTACTGGGCGACTGATGGGCATGTGATGGGCGAGTGATGAGCATGTGATGGGTGTGGCGAAAGCCCCAGAAGTAGATTACAGCACGTCAAGAGAAAGCGCATGCACGCTGCCTAGGCTCCACCTAAAAAACAAGAACTCTTTTTTTCTGTGGAAGAACACGCCTGCGCCAAATCAAAAGCAAGCAGAGAAAAACATGAACATGTGGGTTTCCCAAATGAGCCTCATTACAACGGTCTGGTAAGCCAGACCTAAAACTTAAGGGAGAGGGTCCCAAAGGACTGCAAATGAGATTCTAGAACACGGACCAGAATTTCGGGGGGGAATCATGGGTCCCTCCAGACCACTGCCACTTTCCACAACCTACCTGTGTGGTTTCACTAGCCAAGACAGCAGGTCACAGATTCAAATCAGAGCAAGAATTACTCAGCTGTTCATTCTTCTGGGTCGCTGGAGAGGCCGTGCTCCGTAAAGGAGAACCATTGTTTTGACACTAAGAAGACCCATAATATACGGAATAAAGTACCCCTTGCTATGTTAAAAGGATATTATAAATCACCAAGGAAATCTGTGGCTATATAAACAAATGACAGAGAAGGTAGGGTTCTTTTATGTGGTCTTAAAATGTCCCAGGGACACAAGTATATGGTTTACATGTGGTACAGAGTGAGTATTTAATTCAAGTTCACACACATTACCATCTCTCTCGGCTCCTACCTTTATTTTCTGGCTTTTTCTCCTTGTGAAAGAGACTCTCTGGTTGAAGCTATGTAAAATGGTCATATATCCACTACACTCCAAACCAAAACACAGACAAAAGCCATTGTCATTTACAATGTCAATAGCTCTAACTCTCACAAATGCGAGACCTATTGCATTGCAAATGCTTGTTCTCCTTGCAAAGACATTCTCTGTTGAAGCTATGTAAAATACATGTGGAAACTAAACACGCTTATAGGCAGATAGAAATCCGTTCCACACATCGTGAATAGTTTAATGTAACTTTCAAAGCCAGCTTTGAGTTAGAATATGTGGTAACCTCCCGGTACAATCTTGCTTTGGTGCAAAAATCTTTATAGCAGTGTGAAAATAAACACAACTCCAAAAATGCCTCTTGGTCAGCTAACAGAGGTGAATTTTAAGGATGAAAAGTTTAGAAGAACTAGCTGGTAAGCGAGCTATGCTTTCCAATGTTTAAGAAGTTGTTTTAATTCTGCCTACCAGCTATACCAACATGCACTGTGGTGTCACGTCTACACTCTAAGGACTTATTACAATAGCTGTGTCACCCGCTTATTAGAGATGAGTAGAGAAAGCAGTTTCTTATTACGACAGGGTGGTTGTGTCATTTTATTATTACAAGTGTGCAGAGGTGTTATTTTTATTACAAAGTTGCTGTCATTTTCTTTTTACATGTGAGCAGAGATGGCAGTTTCTTATCATCCTATAGTAGTGGTGGATTTTTCTTGTTACATATAAGTAGTGCTATTTTACTATCACGAGGAAGTGACAATGACACAACTATCTTTAACATGAAAATAGATACAAGTTGTATAAAGTTATTGCAGACTTTGAAGTAAAATATATACGATAGAATACCCCCTGCCGCACATTATAAGGATATATGTAGGAAAGATTATGGTGTGACCATATATTATAAGGAATAAAGTCCCCTCTGCCATACATTTTGAGCATATTGCAAGCCACTTCAGAGTTCCACGACCTAAAAAAACTCTACCTTCTGCTTTGTTCCGTCTAATGGGAGACTTGCAATAGCCTCACAATGTCCAGCAGTGGGCACCGTATCCCATAAATAACTACCTAAAGCGTTAAGAAGATAAACATGTTGCCATAAATATTTTCTTTTGTTGTAGTGTGCGTCTTGGAAAACAGAGCAGAAAAAGGAAAGGCCATGTTTCGTCTTATGGTCTGGCTTAACAGCGTACTTGTCCCCCATGCAATTAAGTGACAATCACCAGGAGAGGGGCTTTGGCTCCGCCCACATTTTGGGACCTAAGAGTACATGTTTTGATTGGGCAAAGGTTGTGTGCTTCCACAGAAAAAGTGCTTGCACTTCACAAGAGCTGTGATCATATTATTTATCCAGCTGCCTGAGCTTGAACTTTCAGGGGCACGCACAGAGATTTGTAATGCTATCAAAGTGTCTTAGATAACTAGATAATTAATGGTGTTTTTCTTTGGCAGCTGTACAGATGGAAGGAGGGCAATCATTAACCTACATGGATTTTGGGGTCTGGCCTGGCAGTGCAACTGTCACCTGACCTTTTAACCTACACAAATATTATTCAATACTTCATTGCTTCCACAAAAAATACATACTAATTTCTATGCAATATACATGTAAGGTATCAGATTATCATACAAAACCCCTTTGAAGCTAAACCTACTGGAATTGCCAATGCTTGTTTTAGGTACAGCTTTAAGTATGCTCCAGCACTGCCTTTCCCTTCAGCTATCAGACACTGCGACGTCAGAACTCAACTGTAATAAGTTATTAAAGTTGAGCAAAAACGTAATTTCTTTATTACAGGCGACTAGGGACGTCACAAATCGCCTGTAACACGGACATGAGAGACAGGCTTTATACATGGGCTGCAGGCTCTCATATTTATACATTAATTACTTGCTTTTTTTATATATTGCACTTTGCATTGCACTTCTGCTCCTGAGACCTGTAAATAACATGTTACTATCTCCCAACAAAGCAGAACTAACACTGCCGGCTTCAGGAAGATGAAGGCCTGAGCGAGCCCCACTCGCCACTTGCAGTAGGCATATGACTCACTGAGCCATCTTACTCACAAAAGAGCATATATAATTAGGGCTGTGTTGTGTGTCTTTACAAATGCCCAGAGCCCGTGCCATGCTCCTCCTTGTAATGAAAACAAGCCGTGTGCCAGGAAAGCAGATGTCAGCCCTCTGGGCCCAGGGCCAGGCCTGCAGCAGGTGAATCAGCAGCAGCCCTGCTGCCAAGGGAAGGAGTGCCCGCTCTGTGCCCAGGCCTGCTGTAGTGAGAAACAAGCACTGGCAACGCCAGGAGACCTGACTCCAATGTGATGATGTATGCGGACACAAGCACAGACACGTGCACGTTTGTGTGCATTAAAAACACGTGCACTGCCACCAGGAATGGCACACACGTGAAAAGCAAGGCCAGAGACAAAAACGGGGACTTATGAAGAATTCGACCTGCTAAATCAAGCGTCGGTGAACGTTGACCTCGAACTGCAAATTGTATGTACTTACCGTTTTTATAATTAAATGCATTTCAAATCATTTTACGCCCTTCTCAGTTGTAAACTTGTGGGTAATTTTCAGCTTTGGGAGGCTTGTTCGAGCAAAAAATGTCTTGTAGGAACTTGAAAGTGGTGTGTGCGCCACGGCCACGAGACATGCTCTGCTCGAAACCGTTTCCTGCTGGTTTCCGGATGTATGGACAGGCACACGAAAACGGTTCTCACATAAACAGCTCAATGGATTTCGCGTGATTTTCGTGAAATGGATTTCGCGTAATTGTGCGAAATGGAATTCGGCCCCCATTCCGCCTGACTCCAACGCCCTGGGTACAAAGGAACTTGCATCGTATCAGGAATTCTTAGGATCAACCACTCGGGGCCCAACGAGTGGCTGAGGTCCCAAGCCCTCGTGCAGGGGAGACAGGAACCTGTAAGGGGCTGATGAAGAGAATGGGCGCCCTGGGAAGAAAGCCAGTTTCTTTCGGGCATTAGAGGGAGGGTGCACAAACTCCAGAAGGGGCGAACCTCACCCTTGGTTACCTGCACCCCCCTCCTTGGTACCAAATACCTCTTGCAGACTCCTGTCTGGTCCTCAGAAGTCTGGTGACCCGCTGCACAGGATTCTGGGGCAGAACTGGAAACAGTCCTGACCCCATGGCAGGGTCACTGTCACCTTGTTTCTCTTGGAAGCCCCCCATCAGGCAGGCAGGGCTCCCCCAGCTAGTCCAGGGTGTAATCCACACCTGAGGTTTGGGAGCTTCAGGGGGTCCACCTCAGTCGTGGCTAGGCCAGGTTTGAAAATCATGGGAGAGACTATCAGAAAAAAGAGCCTTTTCCAGAGGTGACACAACAAAACGTCTCACCAGGGCTGAATGTGTATTCCAGCCATGGGCCAGACAGGACACACGACAACCAATCCTGACGGCAAGGTCAGGGGGTAGGGGGCGGGAAACCACATCAAGACGAGTCACACTGGGTGGACAGGGGAGGTGGGCTGCAACCTCTCTCTGGCACATATTCCTGCCCCACAAGGCGGACTCCATTCTCTACACACTCACGGAGGAGAAAAGGGGTGACCACATCTGATCTGCATCGGTGTTGGAGATACCATTCTGAGGGGGAGGGGAGTTGGGGGCGCACAATGAATCGTAGGGGAAAAGGAAACAAGGGTGTATACCCCATCATCGTTCTATCTATGCAGCCACCAATGTTGTGTTCACCATTTATGCATAGGCGAGGTTGAAAGGAGAAGCATTGCGGAAACTCCTCGACCAGGGGGGACTCGTGTGTCTAAGGCGCCACCAGGAGCCGAATCTTACAAGAAGGTAAAACTCATTTAGGGCAGGGGGGGACGTTGCTGAGTGTGTGCAAGTAATACAGCTGAGAGTGAAGGTGTATGGACAGGTGTGCCCAGGTGATGCACCTCAGGGTGAAGGTGTATGGACAGGTGTGCACAGGTGATGCACCTCAGGGTGAAGGTGTATGGACAGGTGTGCATAGGTGACGCAGCTCAGGGTGAAGGTGTACGGACAGGTGTGTGCAGGTGACGCAGCTCAGGGTGAAGGTGCATGGACAGTTATGAGCAGGTGATGCAGCTCAGGGTGAAGGTGTACGGACAGGTGTGTGCAGGTGATGCGAACCAGGTGACAGGTGTGTGCAGGCGATGCAGCTCTGGGTGAAGGTGCATGAACCGGTGTGTGCAGGTGATGCAGTTCAAGGTGAAGGTGCATGGACCGGTGTGTGCAGGTGATGCAGCTCAGGGTGAAGGTGCATGGACAGTTATGAGCAGGTGATGCAGCTCAGGGTGAAGGTGTACGGACAGGTGTGTGCAGGTGATGCAGCTCAGGGTGAAGGTGCATGGACTGGTGTGTGTAGTGATGCAGCTCAGGGTGAAGGTGCATGGACCGGTGTGTGCAAGTGATGTAGAACTGGGTGATAGGTTTATGAACAGGTTTGTGTAGGTGATGCAGCTCAGGGTGAAGGTGTACGGACAGGTGTGTGCAGGTGATGCAGCTCAGGGTGAAGGTGCATGGACCGGTGTGTGCAGGTGATGCAGCTCAGGGTGAAGATGTACAGACAGGATTGTGCAGGGGATGCAGCTCAGGGTGAAGGTGCATGGACAGGAGTGTGCAGGTAACGCAGCACAGGACAGAGGTGGCTGGAACAGACCCCACATGGGTGACAGTTGAGTGCAGGTGACGGGGATCCGGGTGAAGGTGTACGGACATGTGTGTGCTAGTAATGCAGCTCAGGGCTAAGGTATATGGACAGGTGTGTGCAGGTGACGCAGCTCAGGGCTTAGGTGATGGACAGGTGTGTGCAGGTGATGCAGGTCAGGTTGAAGGTGCATGGACCGGTTTGTGTAGTGATGCAGCTCAGGGTGAAGGTGCACGGACAGGTGTGTCCAGGTGATGCAGCTCAGGGTGAAGGTGTAAGGACAGGTGTGTGCAGGTGATGCAGCTCAGAGCTAAGGTATATGGACAGGTGGGTGCTAGTAATGCAGCTCAGGGCTAAGGTATATGGACAGGTGTGTGCAGGTGACGCAGCTCAGGGCTTAGGTGATGGACAGGTGTGTGCAGTTGATGCAGCTCAGGGCGAAGGTGCATGGACCGGCGTGTGCAAGTGATGCTGAACTGGGTGACAGGTTTGTGTAGGTGATGCAGCTCAGGGTGAAGGTGTACGGACATGTGTGTGCAGGTGATGCAGCTCAGGGTTAAGGTATATGGACAGGTGTGTGCAGGTGACACAGCTCAGGGCTTAGGTGATGGACAGGTGTGTGCAGTTGATGCAGCTCAGGGGTAAGGTGTATGGACAGGTGTGTGAGGGTGACGCAGCACAGGGTGAAGGTGCATGGACCGGTGTGTGTAGGTGATGCAGCTCAGGGTGCAGGTGCACGGACAGGTGTGTCCAGGTGATGCAGTTCAGGGTGAAGGTGCATGGACCGGTGTGTGCAAGTGATGTAGAACTGGGTGATAAGTTTATGGCCAGGTTTGTGTAGGTGATGCAGCTCAGGGTGAAGGTGTACGGACAGGTGTGTGCAGGTGATGCAGCTCAGGGTGAAGGTGTACGGACAGGATTGTGCAGGGGATACATCTCAGGGTGAAGGCGCATGGAGGTGTGTGCAGGTGATGCAGCTCAGGGTGAAGTTGCATGGACCGGTGTGTGCAGGTGACGTAGCTCAGAGTGAAGGTGCATGGACCAGTATATGCAGGTGACGCAGCTCAGGGTGAAGGTGTACGGACAGGTGAGTCCAGCTGATGCAGCTCAGGGTGAAGGTGTACGGACAGGTGAGTGCAGGTAACGCAGCACAGGACAGAGGTGGCTAGAACAGGCCCCACATGATTGACAGGTGAGTGCAGGTGACGCAGATCCGGGTGAAGTTGTATGGACAGGTGTGTGCAGGTGATGCAGTTCAGGGAGAAGGTGTATGGACAGGTGTCTTCAGGTGATGCAGATCCGGGTGAAGGTGCATGGACAGGTGTGTGCAGGTGATGCAGATCCGGGCGAAGGTGCATGGACAGGTGTGTGCAGGTGATGCAGTTCAGGGAGAAGGTGTATGGACAGGTGTATGCAGGTGATGCAGACCCGGGTGACAGGTATGCGCAGGTGATGCAGCTCAGGGTGAAGGTGTATGGACAGGTGTGTGCAGGTGATGCAGACCCGGGTGACAGGTATGTGCAGGTGATGTAGCCAGGACAGAGGTGGCTGGAACAGGCCCCACATACTGCAGGCTGCGGTTTTCGAGCGGGTGACAGGTATGTGCAGGTGATGCAGACCCGGGTGACAGGTATGCGCAAGTGATGCAGACCCAGGTGACAGGTATGTGCAGGTGAAGCAGACCCGGGGGACAGGTATGTGCAGGTGATGCAGACTCGGGGGGACAGGTATGTGCAGGTGATGCAGACCCAGGGGACAGGTGTGTGCAGGTGATGCAACTCAGGGTGAAGGTGTATGGACAGGTATGCGCAGGTGATGCAGACCCGGGTGACAGGTGTGCACAGGTGATGCAGACCCGGGGGACAGGTATGTGCAGGTGATGCAGACCCAGGTGGCAGGTGTGCGCAGGTGATGCAGACCCGGGGGACAGGTGTATGGACAGGTATGCGCAGGTGATGCAGACCCGGGGGACAGGTGTGTGCAGGTGATGCAGACCCGGGTAACAGGTGTATGCAGGTGATGCAGACCCGGGGGACAGGTGTATGGACAGGTATGCGCAGGTGATGCAGACCCGGGGGACAGGTATGTGCAGGTGATGCAGACCCAGGTGGCAGGTGTGCGCAGGTGATGCAGACCCGGGGGACAGGTGTATGGACAGGTATGCGCAGGTGATGCAGACCCGGGGGACAGGTGTGTGCAGGTGATGCAGACCCGGGTAACAGGTGTATGCAGGTGATGCAGCTCAGGGTGAAGGTGTATGGACAGGTATGCGCAGGTGATTCAGTCCCGGGGGACAGGTATGTGAAGGTGATGCAGACCGGGGGACAGGTGTGCGCAGGTGATGCAGCTCGGGGTGAAGGTGTATGGACAGGTATGCGCAGGTGATGCAGACCCGGGTGACAGGTGTGCGCAGGTGATGCAGACCCAGGTGACAGGTGTGCGCAGGTGATGCAGACCCGGGTGACAGGTATGCCCAGGTGATGCAGACCCGGGTGGCAGGTGTATGCAGGTGATGCAGACCCGGGTGACAGATATGCGCAGGTGATGCAGACCCGGGTGACAGGTATGCCCAGGTGATGCAGACCCGGGTGACAGGTGTGTGCAGGTGATGCAGACCCGGGTGACAGATATGCGCAGGTGATGCAGACCCAGATGACAGCTATGCCCAGGTGATGCAGACCCGGGTGGCAGGTGATGCAGACCCGGGTGGCAGGTGTATGCAGGTGATGCAGACCCGGGTGACAGGTGTGTGCAGGTGATGCAGACCCGAATGACAGATATGCGCAGGTGATGCAGACCCGGGTGACAGGTATGCCCAGGTGATGCAGACCCGGGTGGCAGGTGTATGCAGGTGATGCAGCTCAGGGTGAAGGTGTATGGACAGGTATGCGCAGGTGATGCAGTCCCGGGGGACAGGTGTATGCAGGTGATGCAGACCCGGGTGACAGGTGTGTGCAGGTGATGCAGACCCGGGTGACAGATATGCGCAGGTGATGCAGCCCAGGACAGAGGTGGCTGGAACAGGCCCCACATGCTGCAGGCTGCGGTTTCCGAGCTTGTTCTCTCCCCCGTAAGATCGTACACAATGAACCAGAGCACCGCCTTCCTATAAATCATAATTCACATAATTATCGATTCATTATGATAATTTGTACCTCAATTGTTTCATCGCACAGCCGGAAAATCCATCTAAATGCAATCCGCAAAGAGGAGTGAAAGAAACAGAATTTACAGAAGAGCTCATTTCCTGCACTCTGTAATTATATCCAGTCGAGCTGAATAACAGCTTTTAAATCCAATTTCTTGAGAAAGTTCAATTGTAAATGATCGTTTATGTCTGCGCCTCGCATTGCACCAGCAGCTTCCAGCGCTTTAAAACCCCGGGGGTTGGTGCACTGTAAAAGTGCCTGTGCAGCAGTCCTGCTCGCTGTGCACAGCCGTGCAGCACCACTGCTCACAACTGTTCAGATGCACCGCTCACAACTACACGGACGCACCTCTCACTGTGCACAACTGTGCAGCACCACTGCTCACTGTGCACAACTTTTCAGATGCACCCCTCAATGTGCTCAACTATGCAGACGCACCGCTCACTGTGCACAACTGTGAAGGCGCACCGCTCACTGTGCACAACTGTGCAGACGCACGGCTCTCTATGCACAACTGTGCAGACGCACCGCTCACTATGCACAAGTGTGCAGACGCACCGCTCACTATGCACAAGTGTGCAGATGCACCGCTCACTATGCACAAGTGTGCAGATGCACCGCTCACTGTGCACAACTGTGCAGATGCACCGCTCACTGTGCACAGCTGTGCAGATGCACTGCTCACTGTGCACAGCTGTGCAGACTCACCGCTCACTATGCACAACTGTTCAGATGCACCACTCACTGTGCACAACTACACGGACGCACCTCTCATTGTGCACAACTGTGCAGCACCACTGCTCACTGTGCAGAACTTTTCAGATGCACCCCTCAATGTGCTCAACTGTGCAGACGTACCGCTCACTGTGCAGAACTGTGCAGACGCACCACTCACTGTGCACAACTGTGCAGACGCACCACTCACTGTGCACAACTGTGCAGACGCACCACTCACTGTGCACAACTGTGCAGACGCACCACTCACTGTGCACAACTGTGCAGACGCACCACTCACTGTGCACAACTGTGCAGACGCACCACTCACTGTGCACAACTGTGCAGACGCACCGCTCACTGTGCACAACTGTTCAGACGCACCGCTCACTGTGCACAACTGTTCAGATGCACCGCTCACTGTGCACAACTGTTCAGATGCACCGCTCACAACTGTTCAGATGCACCGCTCACTGTGCACAACTGTTCAGATGCACCGCTCACTGTGCACAACTGTTCAGATGCACCGCTCACTGTGCACAACTGTTCAGATGCACCGCTCACTGTGCACAACTGTTCAGATGCACCACTCACTGTGCACAACTCTTCAGATGCGCCACTCACTGTGCACAAATCTTCAGATGCGCCACTCACTGTGCACAACTCTTCAGATGCACCACTCACTGTGCACAATTGTTCAGATCCACCACTCACTGTGCACAATTGTTCAGATCCACCACTCACTGTGCACAACTGTGCAGACGTACCACTCACTGTGCACAACTGTTCAGATGCACCACTCACTGTGCACAACTGTTCAGATGCACCGCTCACTGTGCACAACTGTTCAGATGCACCGCTCACTGTGCACAACTGTTCAGATGCACCGCTCACTGTGCACAACTGTTCAGATGCACCGCTCACTGTGCACAACTGTGCAGATGCACCGCTCACTGTGCACAACTGTTCAGACGCACAGCTCACTGTGCACAACTGTTCAGACGCACAGCTCACTGTGCACAACTGTTCAGACGCACCGCTCACTGTGCACAACTGTTCAGACGCACAGCTCACTGTGCACAACTGTGCAGACGCACCGCTCACTGTGCACAACTGTGCAGACGCACCGCTCACTGTGCACAACTGTGCAGACGCACCGCTCACTGTGCACAACTGTGCAGACGCACCTCTCACTGTGCACAACTGTGCAGACGCACCTCTCACTGTGCACAACTGTGCAGACGCACCTCTCACTGTGCACAACTGTGCAGACGCACCTCTCACTGTGCACAACTGTGCAGATGCACCTCTCACTGTGCACAGCTGTGCAGACGTACCGATCACTGTGCACAGCTGTGCAGACGTACCGATCACTGTGCACAGCTGTGCAGACGCACCGCTCACTGTGCACAGCTGTGCACTCACCCCACTCACTGTGCACAACTGTTCAGACGCACCACTCACTGTGCCCAACTGTTCAGACGCACCACTCACTGTGCACAACTGTGCAGACGTACCGATCACTGTGCACAGCTGTGCAGACGTACCGATCAATGTGCACAGCTGTGCAGACGCACCGCTCACTGTGCACAGCTGTGCAGACTCACCCCACTCACTGTGCACAACTGTTCAGACGCACCACTCACTGTGCACAACTGTTCAGATGCACCACTCACTGTGCACAACTGTGCAGACACACCGATCACTGTGCACAGCTGTGCAGACGTACCGCTCACTGTGCACAACTGTTCAGACGCACAACTCACTGTGCACAGCTGTGAAGACGCACCGCTCACTGTGCACAACTGTGCAGAAGCATCGCTCACTGTGCACAGCTGTGAAGACGCACCTCTCACTGTGCACAGCTGTGCAGACGCACCGCTCACTGTGCAGACGCACCGCTCACTGTGCACAGCTGTGAAGACGCACGGCTCTCTATGCACAACTGTGCAGACTCACCGTTCACTATGCACAACTGTGCAGACGAACCACTCACTATGCACAAGTGTGCAGATGCACCGCTCACTATGCACAAGTGTGCAGATGCACCGCTCACTGTGCACAACTGTGCAGATGCACCGCTCACTGTGCACAACTGTGCAGATGCACCGCTCACTGTGCACAGCTGTGCAGATGCACTGCTCACTGTGCACAGCTGTGCAGACTCACCGCTCACTATGCACAACTGTTCAGATGCACCACTCACTGTGCACAACTACACGGACGCACCTCTCATTGTGCACAACTGTGCAGCACCACTGCTCACTGTGCAGAACTTTTCAGATGCACCCCTCAATGTGCTCAACTATGCAGACGCACCGCTCACTGTGCACAACTGTTCAGACGCACCGCTCACTGTGCACAACTGTTCAGACGCACCGCTCACTGTGCACAACTGTTCAGACGCACCGCTCACTGTGCACAACTGTTCAGACGCACCGCTCACTGTGCACAACTGTTCAGACGCACCGCTCACTGTGCACAACTGTTCAGACGCACCGCTCACTGTGCACAACTGTTCAGACGCACCGCTCACTGTGCACAACTGTTCAGATGCACCTCTCACTGTGCACAACTCTTCAGATGCACCACTCACTGTGCACAACTCTTCAGATGCACCACTCACTGTGCACAATTGTTCAGATCCACCACTCACTGTGCACAACTGTGCAGGCGTACCGCTCACTGTGCACAACTGTTCAGATGCACCACTCACTGTGCACAACTGTTCAGATGCACCACTCACTGTGCACAACTGTTCAGATGCACCACTCACTGTGCACAACTGTTCAGATGCACCACTCACTGTGCACAACTGTTCAGATGCACCACTCACTGTGCACAACTGTTCAGATGCACCACTCACTGTGCACAACTGTTCAGATGCACCACTCACTGTGCACAACTGTTCAGATGCACCACTCACTGTGCACAATTGTTAAGATGCACCACTCACTGTGCACAATTGTTAAGATGCACCACTTACTGTGCACAATTGTTCAGATCCACTCACTGTGCACAACTGTTCAGACGCACAGCTCACTGTGCACAACTGTGCAGACGCACAGCTCACTGTGCACAACTGTGCAGACGCACAGCTCACTGTGCACAACTGTGCAGACGCACAGCTCACTGTGCACAACTGTGCAGACGCACAGCTCACTGTGCACAACTGTGCAGACGCACCTCTCACTGTGCACAACTGTGCAGACGCACCTCTCACTGTGCACAACTGTGCAGACGCACCTCTCACTGTGCACAACTGTGCAGACGCACCTCTCACTGTGCACAACTGTGCAGATGCACCTCTCACTGTGCACAACTGTGCAGATGCACCTCTCACTGTGCACAACTGTGCAGACGTACCGATCACTGTGCACAGCTGTGCAGACGTACCGATCACGGTGCACAGCTGTGCAGACGTACCGATCACTGTGCACAGCTGTGCAGACGTACCGATCACTGTGCACAGCTGTGCAGACGCACCGCTCACTGTGCACAGCTGTGCAGACTCACCCCACTCACTGTGCACAACTGTTCAGACGCACCACTCACTGTGCCCAACTGTTCAGATGCACCACTCACTGTGCACAACTGTGCAGACGTACCGATCAATGTGCACAGCTGTGAAGACGCACCTCTCACTGTGCACAGCTGTGCAGACGCACCGCTCACTGTGCAGACGCACCGCTCACTGTGCACAGCTGTGAAGACGCATCGCTCACTGTGCACAGCTGTGAAGACGCACCTCTCACTGTGCACAGCTGTGCAGACGCACCGCTCACTGCAGACGCACCGCTCACTGTGCACAACTGTGCAGACGCATCGCTCACTGTGCACAGCTGTGAAGACGCACCTCTCACTGTGCACAGCTGTGCAGACGCACCGCTCACTGTGCAGACGCACCGCTCACTGTGCACAGCTGTGAAGACGCACCGCTCACTGTGCACAGCTGTGCAGACGCATCGTTCACTGTGCACAGCTGTGAAGACGCACCGCTCACTGTGCACAGCTGTGCAGACGCATCGCTCACTGTGCACAGCTGTGCAGACGCACCGCTCACTATGCACAACTGTGCAACATCACTGCTCACAACTAAAAACACTGTTCAGTACTGTGTAAGCAGTCATTAGGGGAAACAAAGTGAGGAATGTGCAACACTCCCTGGTGAGTGTACAGATTCGAAGAAATCCGTGTTAAAATGACTGATAGAAGTATAGCTGTACCTCAGTCTCAGCCTTCATGGGTTGGACTGCAGGGCCCAGAGAGTCCTGACGGTTCTTTAGAGTATGTTCCCATGACAGTACCCCCCACCCCCTCTTCCAGTTCTTCTGGCTGAGACAGTCTCTGCTGATGGAGAAGCCTCCTCTGGAGATCACCTGCAGTGCTGCCCAGAGCCACAAGGGGCAGCGATCTCACCCCTGGGCTGCAGGGGGCCGGTCAGCGCTACATCGACATCAAGCGTGTCAGGGGGCTCCCTGTTTGTACTACAGATGCCCCAAAGAAATGATATCCGTGCACGCTACACAGAAGGGCCAATTCCTAGTACCAGGGACATCAGCTGTCTGTGTATAAATGAAATAAAATGGAGCCCGGGGAATAAAGAAAAAATAGTTCCCTCACATCAGCAGTGAAAGGATACAACACATCCAATCAGAAACTGTGCTAAACAGGAGCGGCTCACTGGGCTTTGTTGGGGAGGGGCCACGCAGCGTGAGGGAGGAGCGGAGCAAGGGTGGGGGAGGGAGGGTGGATGCGGGGGCACGCAAATAAAAATAAATAAATAAATCACTTACCTGCTTCTCTGTCGCCGCAGCCACCTTGCCCCTCCCGGCCGGCCCTGCAGCTAATCCTGACGCTGCTTAGAGCAGCGTCCGGATTGGCTGGGAGCGACCAACCAGGCTGCTCCAAGGCAGACTGGGGGCCTGTGCAGGCTCTCTCCAGCCCAGCAACTGTGTTGACGGGCTGGAGAGAGCCTACTGCGCATGTGTGTTTGGCCGGCCCGAGATGGCATATATGCGCACTGGGAGTGCTCTGTGCACTTCCCTCAGTGCTCGTCATCCCTAATGCCCCACCTCTTTTACTACAGAAGGATAATAAACCTAGTTTACTATTGTTTTGTAGTAAAGGTTTTGCAGCTGCTGGCGGGGGGGGGGGGGGGGGGGTGATACTGCTTCGCCATAGCGGAGGAGCCACGCCTGGTGTTAAATCCTTTGCACAAGCGGCAGGGAAACGAAACAGATTAAGAACCGTGTGCAGGGGGCTAACACGAAGTCCACTCTAAGACTGAGTTAAGTACGACAGCCTTCAGAATGAGGTTAAAGTCCCGGCTGTTCGAATGAGTCCCGCAGCAAGCGTCTGGATACCCTCACAGGTGACAAGCTGCGCTATAGAAATACAACATGATTGAGTGAAGTACGGGGCACAATGGTGGCTGCGAGAGACAGTTAAAGTTGTCTCGAGCGAGAGCACAAAAAGGTAATTATTTCACAAAATGTGCAAGAATAAATGGCCACTTGGGTTTTTGTGGATTTAAGCACCAGAGCTGCAGGCGCTCAACCCACGGAGCTGTGAGCTCCCCCAGTTGAGATGTGCAGCTCCATCCCGTGGCACAGGGGCGGCCGGGGCCCCAGACTCCTGATTCCAAGCCGCTTCCGGAGAAGGGAAGTTTAGCTGTAAGAGCCCTTCCTGAATGGGATAAAACAAGTGCTTGAAGAGGGTGCTGAGCGCCGGGGGGGGGGGGTGGGGGGGGGGGGGCAGCCTCGGGACACTTACACTATCAAAGCAGCAGAGAAGCCCTTCAGATGGCGCCTGCCTGGCCCTGGGGCCGCTGCCACACTTCAGAAGGAAAACAAGCACTGGCAGCAACAACGGGTTTATATGGTGAAAAGGTTTTTAACAAGCTTCGCTGTCACACAAAAGCAGTGCCTCGGGGGTACCAGCGCGGATCACATTCCATACACAGACATAAGTAGGGTAGATACCACCCCAATCTCCTCTGCCTCCCCCTTACCCCCCACACAGGAGGAGCAGTACACGCTTCCTCACACACAGAACACTGCCGCAGGGGCAGCAGCAGGGCAAGCTTCCCTCACATACACAGACCGACTGAAGATTGGGGCAGCCGAGCAACAATCTTGGGGTGCAGGGTGAAGACACTGCTGCCATCACTCTCTGCACATCTGTGGGGTACGCACGGCTGGGCTGCCCAACACCTGCAGTGTGAGAAGTGTGTGTGGGAGGTAGTGCCTGAAAACATGAGAGGTAGTATGAAGCACGGGGTACCACAGTATAGTACCACCCCCGTATGAACGTAGTTTGGTGTCCCTCCGTATGACTGTCTCCCCGGTACCCCTGTATGAATGTGTCCCCAGTATAAATGTAGTTTGGGTCCCCAGTGGATGAATGTGTCCCACTGTATGAAAGCAGTTTGGTGTCCCCCTGTAGGAATGTGTCCCCCTTTAAGAATTTACTATTGATTCCCCCTTATGACTGTGCCCCCTTTTTGAATATAGTTTGGTGTCCCCCTATATGAATGTAGTTTGGTGCCCCCCTCCCGTGAGCCACCCCGTATGAATATAGTCTTGTGTCCCCCTTTATGAATGTGTCCCCATGTATGAAAGTAGTATGGTGACCCCCCGGAATGAAAGTAGCTTGGTGTCCCCCTGTATGAATGAGTACTCTGTATGAAAGTATTTTTTTTACTCCCTGTATGAATGAGTCCCTCTGTATGAATGTGTCCCACTATACGACTGTGGTGTTGAGTCCCCCTGTATAAATGACACACCTTTATGAATGTGTCCCCCTAGATGACTGTGGTGTTGAGTCCCCCTGTATGAATGTAGTTTGGTGCCCCCCTGTGTGAGTGAGTCACCTCGTATGAATGTAGCCTTGAGTCTCCCTTTATGAATGTGTCCCCCTGTATGAAAGTAGTTTGCTTTACCCCCTGTATGAATGTATCCTTGAGTTCCCTCTATGAATATGTCCCCCGTATGAAAGTAGTTTGGTAACCACCTGTATGAATGTAGTCTTGAGTCTCCCTGTATGAAAGTAGTTTGGTGACCCCCGTATGAATGTAGCCTTGAGTCTCCCTGTATGGATGTGTCCCCCTGTATGAAAGTAGTTTGCTTGACCCCCTGTATGAATGTATCCTTGAGTTCCCTGTATGAATATGTCCCCCGTATGAAAGTAGTTTGGTAACCACCTGTATGAATGTAGTCTTGAGTCTCCCTGTATGAAAGTAGTTTGGTGACCCCCTATATGAATGTAGCCTTGAGTCTCTCTGTATGGATGTGTCCCCCTGTATGAAAGAAGTTTGCTTGACCCCCTGTATGAATATGTCCCCCGTATGAAAGTAGTTTGGTAACCACCTGTATGAATGTAGTCTTGAGTCTCCCTGTATGGATGTGTCCCCCTGTATGAAAGTAGTTTGCTTGACCCCCCGTATGAATGTAGCCTTGAGTTCCCTATATGAATATGTCCCCCGTATGAAAGTAGTTTGGTAACCACCTGTATGAATGTAGTCTTGAGTCTCCCTGTATGAATGTGTCCCCCCGTATGAAAGTAGTTTGGTGACCCCCGTATGAATGTAGCCTTGAGTCTCCCTGTATGAATGTGTCCCCCTGTATGAAAGTAGTTTGCTTGACCCCCTGTATGAGTGTAGCCTTGAGTCCCGCTGTATGAATATGTCCCCCGTATGAAAGCAGTTTGGTGACCAACTGTATGAATATAGTTTTGAGTATCGCTGTATGAAAGTAGTTTGGTGACCCCCTATATGAATGTAGCCTTGAGTCCCCATGCATGAATGTGCCACCTTTATGAAAGTGTCCCCCTGTATGTAGTCATGAGTCTCCCTGTATGAAAGTAATTTGATGGCCCCATGTATGGATGTAGTCTTGAGTCACATATCTCCTTCAGAGCAGGGATGTCCGTTCATGTCCACCTTCCCCACAGACAGCATCGCCTCCGTACACACCTACTACACGAGTCAGCTGGGTCACGTGCCCAAGAAGCCCCCCTCCACCCCCAATACCTGTGCCCTGATCTCCCCCAGAAGGTCCTGGGCGCCCCGGTCACCGGAGCAACCGCGCACCGCTGCATCCCGTTGCCAAGGAAACGGACACACCGACAGGAAAGATGCTCCTCTGGGCGACAGGGTCACTCCGGAGGCTTAGGGTCAAAGTTCATCACTGACCAGTCAATCAGCTTCCGCGCAGCTGACACGGTTCCGGATATAAACATTGCCTTTCAGCCAGTTCAAAGGTCACCTGCTCTCTGGGTGGGTTTCTGGATAGTGCACGGAGAGGTGGGCAGGCGTTCCCAGCAATACATGGGGCGCTGCGGTTGTGCCCGGGGTGCACGTGCCTTCCCCGGTGCAGCCACGCTGCTCCCCCTAGCCATACTGCCACTAAGTAGAATATGAAAATAGGGAGGCTGATGGGGAGCACGCCCCGCCACAGCAAATTTCAGAGGATCGATTTGAGGGTAACCTTTCTGCCAAGAGAAACCAAGGGTATTGTCAGGGGAGCATTCAGTGACCAGGGGACTCCTGGGATTCTGGGGCCCTCGAGTGTAGCAAAAATAAAACATTTTAACTTCCAGGGACAACAGGAAATGGGGCGCTAAGACAATCAGGAGCCATACAAGCCTCTCCTTATAAAGACAAAAGTTAGAAAAAAGTTCATCTAAAAAGAAAAATGATGGAATGTGAATCCACCCCAGGTTGCGAGGACCCTTTCCTGCCCTGCAGCAGGCGCATGAACCCCCTGACATCGCTTCCTGGGAGCGGATGTGGACTCACGTCCGTGCAGGGCAGCTGCAGAGGATCAGAGCTGCCATGAAAGGCTGCAGGTGGGAGCTGGGAGTGGAGCATGAGGCAGGGGGCGGCCCTCGCCTCCCACCAGGGCACCCAGAGGAAGTCACAAGCTGGGTTCAAAGACAGCCCCTCCTGTGATGTGTGAGTACGTGCCGACAGCTGTGCCGGCCGCAGGGGTGTGGGCGGGCAGGCCTCAGTAACCCCTTCCGGAACCGTAAATAACCTGGGAGGTAACCTGGGCAGGGCACAAGTCCTGGCCTCGGCTCACCCTACCTGACCCCGGACAGGATAAAAATAGCCATTTACATGACATCAGGGACGATAAACCCATCTGTCTTTTAACCTGCACATTACAGGCCTTAAAACCAAACTCAAAGGCACTCGTTTCATCAAGCACTGTTCCGTCCACCTATGTTCTGTAAACTGAAATAAATGGATATTTTTCATAGCGCTTAATTCTGGTGATTGGACCTTTCTAAGCACTTGCAACGTTTGCCAGCTAAGAGATCTGATACAAAAAGGAGAGAAAATGTTTTTTTATGAGTAATATACAATATAGTGAACTGAAAAACAAAAACTGCAACACAGCACCCTTACCCCTCCGAGGGCACCTTACACACTAGACCTGGTGCACATTCACAGCAGAGAATCGCCGGATGTGTTTTATAAAAAGGGCCTTGATCAGATCTCTTTCGCCTCCATATGTATCTTAAATATGCTACAATTAAGGCCCCATGCCAGACAGCTGCTTGAAACGTCATCATACAGCCAGTGTGACCAAAGCTTCAGGGTCCTAGTTTCTGCAACCAAAGTCACCATGAAAGAGCCTCACGCGCTTGTGACCTGAACATTCCTTCAACTCTCGACAGACTCAGTCTGCACAACATAAACAAGCACTGTCAAAGCTGATAGGCCTCACCTATAAAAGCCGTCAGAGGCCTTTTGGCTTTGTCAGTGCTTTCTTTTTTGCAGAATATAAGCAGCATCAACACAAAATATGCTTGTGGCAAATGTGTGAAGCTTCAACAAAAAAGCAACATTATGCTGCGTCAGCCATTTGGATTTTTTTTTTATTTATTTTTTTAGATCGAGCGTGCAAGCGCTTTGACCTGTTGTAAGTATTGTGGGCTTTTACCCACGCCCATCACTATCACTCGTTCATGAGCTTGCCCTTCAAAAATCCTTTATTTTCATTGGTAAATGCTTTACGTTTGTCCCTCCTAAGGGAGGTTTGATTACCCCCTGTGACACCAACTCTGTTACATGGAAAATTGCACTTTCGCCGATAAGTTTGACTGCAAGCAAACTTGTTTTTCCTTTTGTGTCTCTCCTTCGCGCTCATGGCAGCCGTGGCGCTTTGAATCAGCTCGCTTATATCAAAAATTTTACTTTTCATTTTCAATCTATGTGGCAAGAAAAGTCCAGTTAGGAATTTACACAAGGCCAATAGCTCCAACTCGAGCAAATGCGAGACCCATTGCATTGCAAATGCTTGTTAATTTTGTGGTTCTAAGAAGAAGCGTCTTGAGCCTGTTCTGCTAGACTGCCCAGCAGGATGTCTCCATGGCCATATCCTCCTGGGCCACCAAGTGATGGAGGAGAAAAGGCAGCAGTAAGTCCTGACATGAGGTCAGCTCAAGGAATGGTAGGAATGAAATAATGCATGCTGCAGGGCGGGGCTCAGTCACAGGTTAGACCCCTTTATTTGTAGCCAGACTTGCAGACTCCTCTTTCACAGTTGCCAAGTTTCCCAGGTCCATGGCGATGTGCTGCTCCAGTCCAGATTTTGGCGTCTGAATTCTGGGACTTGTAGTCCTGCTTTATAATGGAATGAACAAGACTACAAGTCCCAGAATTCAAAGAAAAAACCCTGAACTGGAGCAGAACATCACGAATGGACCTGGGAAGCCTGCCAAGGCTGCTCTTCAGTTATCGGATGAAGAGCAGCACGAGTGGGCTGGGGTGGAGTCACACCTACTACAGCAAAAGGTGAGGCCTCTGAGTTTCTGCAGATACACTGCCACATATTAGTGATTTTAGACTACAAAACAGCACAGAGGGTTGATTTTGGGGCATTCAGAACTCTTGCTGGATGTTCACAAGAATGGTTTGAAACTTTGTTGATGTGCTTGGTGATGAAGTCTTTTTTTTAAAATTAATTTTACATATTTCTGGTAGTTTCTTCTAGATCTTTGGCACTCGATTTTGTCCTATTTGGCCACTGTTTCCCTCCACTAATGTTCAAGAAGTTCTATTGGTTCATGTCAACCCAGCCTGATCTGTATTGTACCATTCCTGTGGTTTCCGTATTTTAGGTCTTACCTACACACAGCTTGTCTAAGACCTCAACTTGTCGCTTATCATTGGATGGCTTTCTTGACAGTCTCATTAGCTTGCTTCTTGTCCAATGGCTTTCTTTCCTTTTCTGTTTGCCCCTCCCATGAGCATGACTTCTTTACTATCCTTCTGATTGGATGACCTGTATCCTTCCGTAGCTCATAACATGGAACTACTTTTTCCTTTTGGTTGAGCACTCCACAGGAGAGCATGTGTTTTCCTGCTGTGCCCCGTGTTGCCCCCCCACCCATCTCACCCCTCCACACTAAACTTTAGTTGCTCTTTCGCCTACTTCCTCCTTAGCCCCGCCCCGATACTGCTTAGCTATTCTTTTAAGTGTCTTTTATACTGTTTTCAGCACCCCGTCTCCGCCCTGACACGCTACTCTGCTTCCCCCGCTACCCTCCTGGTGCCTTTTGAATCCCGCCTTCCCTCAACCCCCACTCCTCAGTTGCTCACCCACCCTCTTATTCAGTTTTTTTATCCATTTTATTTATTTATTTTTTTCACTTCTTTGAGCAGACATGCAGTTGCAAGCTGCTTCCTATTTTTCTCACTCGTCTTCTGTGGTGTTTCACCGCTCCAAAATGGCTGGGATGGGAGGAATGGAACTTGAAAGAGCCTTGGTGATGGCTCGACTGGCCAACTGCAAAATGGTGACCGCTATACTCCCAAAGGAACTTATCAACAAGCTGCAAAGGCTTCAACCGGGCAGTGAGATGATGTTGTAACCTGGAAGACCGAGGACACACAAAACCGGCTTTAAAAGTGCTGCACCAGACCCACAGGAGGTGAGAATTAGGATGGAAGTCCCCTGCACAGCCCTCTCCGCACAATCCAACAGCACACCGCATCCTCCGACGAATCTTCAGACACCTGATCACAAACAAGGGCCCCTGGGGGACAAGGGCCCCATGTTGTGGGATGAACCTCAGCTACATCTTGGGCCTGAAACAGGTTACAAGGACTTCAGAAAAGAAACCACTAACCAGGGCCGGCTACGGGGCATGGGCGAGGTGTGCCAAGGCCAGGGGCACAGCAGGGAGCTGTTGGCAATGTCAAGTCTTTGCAATCAGCCCTCAATGTAGCTCGGCATAATTGCTGGCACCCCATCACCCCCCTGCCCTCATCCCATCGTCCTCACACCTCCTGCCCTCACACACACAACAAACACAATATTCTCTTTCCACCAAGGGCGCAGTACCAGTCAATCCGATTTAGGGCCCTGCCACCCGCTGTTCCTGAACCCCTAAATCTGGCACCACCCTCTGGTGGCAGCGATGGCAAAATATCCAACAGGGACTTAGACTTCAGCCTCACCATCAACACAATATCCAAACTTTTTGCTAGGACAGCGCACTGAATCTAACACAATCATCGCACAGTGCTACATTAAACTCTGTAATAAATATTTAGATCTGTTACTCACAGTAATTAATCCCTAATGAGGTTAAAGCAACATTTTAATATGCATGTTAGTGTAATGTCAGCAAAAAAAAAAATCAACAGGGTATTTTTTTTGCTGTTTGATGTAGTACAGACAAGACTCAAGGAGCACTTTACAGAGAATATTTGCATCCCTGAGGTGCTGTCCGCGCGCAGGGGGGGTGGGGCTTAAATATGGATTCCTGGAAGTAGCACGTGTCAGAAGGAAGACTGTAGCAGGTTGGCGGAGAGTCTACCTTAGGCTGTATTGCTGGTTTTACATAATTACATTACACATATTTGCAGGTTCAGACTTGAGGGATAAAGTGGTTTGCTCAAAATCCAATATATATTTTGCTGAACTGATAAAATTCTGTTTTTTAGGTTGGAGGGCTCAAAACAAAAAGCTGATGGATAACTTAATACACTGGTATTCTGCTATGAATTACTTTCCATCATATATTTTTTTGCCTCTGCCACTAGAGACAGGGACCAAGCTTATGCAAATGAGCCCCGGTGCTGCCCCCAAAAGGAGCAGCCTAGCCACGCCCAGTCTGAGTGTGGACCACAGCATCCCACATGTTTCTGCCTTGCTGGGCCTCATCGGCAAGGAGCAACCTGAGGTCTGAGGACACCAAGCTACGGGTCCCACCTCTGGACACACCCCTCCCGTTCAGGGTTAGGAACTGCAAAGGACTCATAATGGAGGATGAGAGGTATGAATTCGTCTTGGCCACTGGTATCTATTCTGCCCCATATTCAATTCTATCATTTTATGTAGCTAATCTATGCAGGGAGAAGCAATATACAAGTCAGCCCTGCCCAAATTCTTAGGTCACGCCCCGTCTCTGTGGGTACACAAGTAACACTGGAACAGTTTCGGTCTGGTTAGGCCTCATCAGTGAATTTCAGAATAATGCCTGTGGCACGGCCAGCTCAGAGCCAAGATCTGAGCAACACAAAAGGATGATGGATGGAGTGCTGAAACTTTTTAAACACTCACCCCCAGTCACAGATCTGGGTTTAATCCATCATTCTTATGCTCACCCGGTCACCCCAGTTTCAACCCAACCATATGCAAATCAGTCTTGACCCTATTCCCCATGGGTACAGTCCAGCCCGAACTGCCAGGCCGGGTCCTCCCTGGACCAGAAACAAGCATCCTGGGACCTGTTCCAGGGTATCACACTTCATCACCCAGGCTAGCTTGAATCCAGTGGCACAGTGAGCACGGGACCCACTGGGCATACCCTTCCCACACAGGGCGACATTAGCAACACAAAGGGATGATGGACAGAGTGCCAAAACCAGTCCACCAAGAGAAACATTCACCCCAAACCACTCGGTACAGGGCGCACAGAGACTGCAGACATGATGGGGGCATCCGAGAGGTGTGGCTTGAGCCCGGGGCACAATGAACTATGGGACCCCAGTTTGAGCACACCCCTCACACCTAGGGAAGATATATTCACAGGGGTGGTGCACAAATGCCTAGACTAAGTGACTCATGAGTACAGGGAACCCGGGCTGCATTCACGACAACCTGGGATTGTTTCAATTTTTTTTTCATTTTTTTTAAACAACCCCACATGGCAACATGACCTTATATCTGGGAAACTGTACTAGGCCCTAAACCTCCTTGCCTGCCTGCATTACAATCTAACACACGTACATATACTGGTCAATGTGGCAACCATGCCCTGGGCCTTTTTACAAAGTGGTACTTCATCCATATTTGTTCAAAGTGAGCCACGACTACAAGTCCCACAATACAGCTGGTGGTGAAATAAAAGCAGTGGGCTGGCACGCGCTGGGCCCGGGGAGACGGAGCCACCTGATAACTGTAGCTTAAAGGACACCGATGACTGGGTACCATGAGGAAACTTCAGAAAACTAAAACCGATGCCAGTGGCCCAGCCTTGCCGGATTTCCAGGGGCAGGTGGACAGTCCCATAATTCACCAGCGTCCTCCTCCCGCCCACACCTGGGAGAGGGCAGGGTGTGCTGCCAGGCCGTGTGCCAAGCCTGCTGAGGCGCCCCTGCGCCAGGATGCGGTGATGCTTCCGAGAAGCAGGTCTCATTACTGAGCTCAGTGCCCGTCTCATCCTTCATTCACTTAAGTGGTGCGTGGAGGCTGCAAACTTTTCTAATCAATGAAACGGCCCCCGGGCCCGTGGCAGATGGAGGGCTGAGGGCTCTGATGGTGGGAGGGCGTGAGCTGCCGCGCAGGGACTGGCACAGGGCTGGCGGGGCACCAGGAACTGCTACGGGACTGCAAGTACAATAGGGACTGCCACTGGACTGCAGGGGCAACTGGACTGGCACAGGACTGAAAGGGACCAGAAACTGGCACAGGACTGGCAGGGACTATGGGCTGATACAGTACTGTCAGGGAGTAGGGACTGCCACAGGACTGGCAGGGGCTGGCACGACTGGCACGGGCTGGCAGGGCACTAGGGAGTGGCACAGGACTGGAAATGTGCCCGGGACTGGCACGGGCTGGCAGAGCACCAGGGACTGGCACGGGAGTGGCAGGGACCAGGGACTGGCACAGGATTGGCAGGGACTGGCACAGGACTGGAAGGGCACCAGAGACTGGCACAGGAGTGGCAGGGACCAGGGACTGGCACAGGATTGGAAGGGCACCAGGGACTGGCACAGGACTGGAAGGGCACCAGGGACTGGCACAGGACTGGAAGGGCACCAGGGACTGGCACAGGACTGGAAAGGTACCCAGGACTGGCACGGGCTGGCAGGGCACCAGGGACTGGAGGGCAGGCAGACAGCACCGCTGGACCCCTGTAATTTTACTTCTACCAACATTCACTGCTACGGCGCTGGCAGCAAGCACTGCACAAAACGCACAGGTATTCATGTTTCAATGAATTGACGTTTCTGGCCCCACCACTGAATTAAATCACCTTGATAGTGGATCCGTTCAACACTGAGTTTTCAGCCGACAAGTGGATGGGCTGAGAGTGCTTCAGAAGCTCTTGAATGAGAACTTAGTGCGCCGGATGTGGCCATCTTACAGCGCACACCCACTTCCTGCCCTTCATCATTCCCTCATCAGTTCCCCTCTTGAAATAAGCATTAGCAAAGCCAACAGGTCTGGTGTTGGCTGCCAACCTCAAGGCTTTCTGAATGCTTGGTCTGTCATGATTTCTGTAAAAACATTGCTGCTGGGGGAAAGGTGCCGGGAGGTCACCAAACTTAAAAAAGAAACAAGCACTTGCAATGCAATGGGTCTCGCGTTTGCTCGAGTTAGAGCTGTTAGCGTTGCAAATTCCGAACTGCACTTTTCTTGCCACATAAACTGAAAATGAAAAGTAAAACAGTTGACACGAGCGATCCGATTCAAAGTGTCACGGCTGGAGTGAGGGAGGGACACAAAAGGAAAAAGAAGTTCGCTCGCAGTCAAACGTATCGGCAAAAGGGCAATTATCCATGTAAACAGGGTCTGTGTCCAAGGCGGTAACCAAACGGCTCCAAGGAGGGACAAACGTAAAGCATTCACCAATGATAACAAAGGATTTTTGAAAGGCACGCCCATGAACGGGTGATAGTGATGGGGGGGTGGGGGGAGCGGGTTAAAGCCCACAGATAGATTACAACACGTCAGAGCGCTTGTCGCTCAACCTAAGAACAAATGGCTGAAAGTGAAAGTAATTTTGGATCTTAGATATCAGACATTGCCAGAGTAGTTCCTGGCACTGAAGGGAACTAATTTGTGTGCGGATGTGCTCTTTGTGAAAGGGCAGAAAGTCATCACTCTTTGTGGAGTTGGCCAATGGCTGAGGGGGGCAAAACCCACTGACTCAAGGCTTATTCTGTGGATGAGACAAACCAATGGATGAAGAACGCAGGCTGAAAGCCCCTGTAAGCAAATATCTTATACAAAGATTTTTGGTAAAATCAAAAGGTCATGGCTAAAGCCAGACCTAAAAAGGGTGCAAAGGACATGTGTCTTTGGCGATGGCTATGTGGCATGGTGCACGGCCTGAGGTACTGGCTGGGAAGAACCCCACAGGTTGGATTAAAACTAACAGAAGTTGCAATAAAAGTAACTTTATCCCACTGTTTTTTTCCTGCTTCTTTCCCACCGACAATGGGAAAGAAGGGGCAAACATCCTACACAGAGCTTCCAGGTCAAGTTTAACATCCCTCCAAGAAGAAGCTTCAGGAGGTTGCTGCACCACATGCACTGTGTGTGTGTGTATCAATCACAGGTGCCAGGCAAGTGTCCCACAAAGGACGTTCACATAGCATGCAACTGAAGCAGTGTGATCGCTGGAGTAATATACTCCGGCACAGCCTGGCACCCTGCCGAAAGTGGCAACGGTGATCCTTGTGACCGGCATCCATGCCACCCAAAGACCCAAACAAGAAGTCTTTCAAGCAAGAAGCCCTGTGTCACTCTGGCTAGGTCCAGCTTCAGGTACCACAAGACCACTCAGAGCCCCAATCAAAGGAAACAGGTGGACCCAGACCAGTAGTTGCACCTTGACATTCCCAGTGGTTGTGGAGAAGGCCGCCCCAGGCCTCTCGCTACAGGCCCCAATGGCACCTAGTTTTCAAGAGTCAGCTTGAACCACAGACATCAGGTCATCCACCATTAAATTATTTTGCCGCACCCAGAAGCAGAATCACAGCTATTTATATGGGTGGAAGATTCCCGGCAGCTGCCAAGGTGTGTTGGATCTCTACAGAGAGGTCAAGATGAGCAAAGTCTAACTTCTTAGGTACCTTAGATGCATAGAATAGTGCAGCTTTCCTTCATCCATAGCCTTAAGGGGGAGCGAGGGTCCTCTAAGAAGTAGACAAATAAGGTCAGAGAAAGAACTCGATCTAGGCCTCGAAGAAGACATTCTGGGCTGAATGTGATCTACTGCAAGAACATCACAATCAGAAGAGTTGGAGCAAAGGCAACCAGGAATCCTGACCAATCCAACATCAGGTCACCCCCCAGTGATAGGATCATTCAGGGGTGAACTGGTCTCACTAGGAACTCCGGTGGGTGGAAACGGTATTGAATCAAGGTCTGATACAACGTCTTGGGTTTGCCCCAGAGGACTTCCTGCTGAATCTCTTTCTTGTTCACGCGTAGAGTGGAGATGCCCCCCCAATGTGGAAAACCAGCAGAGCTTGCTATGTTCAGCTGCATGGTCACCTGACAATGGAGCAGGGAGTGTTTGACCCCCTGTTTCTCTCATTTAAGGGGAACAGCGTACTGTCCGTCATTCACATATTTTCTTGTAACGGTACAAATTTGACTGACTCACTTGGCACTGATGTGTTATCTGTAGCGGGCAACCCATTCGCACCCTGAAGAGTCATTTTAGTGCCACAGGTAGACTCATGACATGCCTGTTGATTCAAATTTTAATGACTTGATGGTCTTAGTAATTAGCACGATTTTCAAGGCCAAGCACATAATTAATTTATAAGTTTTACTTTCCAATAATAATGGTGTCTGAATTATATTTGCATATCTCAATTTTACAGAACTTTTGAACTATCCTTAAGCGACCACAGAGGATGGTCAACCAATATCTTGTACAATGGCGGAAGTAGCTACTGGTGTCGAACTAAAGTCACTCATGAATTTAGTTCCATTGCATGCATTCACGCACACAGAGGACTAGAAGAGCATCCTAATGGATGTAATATTATGTATAATAATATGTGTTTTGAGACACTTGTAGGAGACAAAATCTCACCTGCTCTGTGAATTACCCATAGAGTATTGTCAAGGGTCCCCCACTGGTATCTACTTAAGAGAAAGTTTGAGGTTTATTGTCAAACTGAATATGTGTATTGAAGGTCCACTCGCCTTTATTGTTTGTGTTTGTGAAACAAGGCTCAACATAAGCGTCCACCGGCGATGCTACACTTAATGAAGCCAAACACAAAGGTGACATTCTGTGAGGTGCCCAGGGATGGTTTTAATTTATTGTGTGGTTCAAGGTTTGTTGTTAAGTAATATCAATGTTCAATATGGATTATATTGACTGATATAGAATAAAATAAGATGACATGACAGAGCTGAGTCTCAATAGCTTTATGAATGGGAAGGCATTAATATTGGGGTGACTGCTATTTTGTGGGTGACCATCCTGCTCTGCTTTCATTACGGATAGAGACATGTTTTAGGACTAGTCCTGTGAGGGCGACCAGTCAGCCATCTACGATAAACTGGAAGTCCATGTCTGCCTATGCTTCGCTGGTCTGGTACAAAGTAGCAGTGAAGTGCGGTGTTGGCCTCAGTGGTGATGGGTGGTGAGTATATGTTCCCTCTGTGGGATGGGCTCTGATGGACTCTCAGATGGTGCTTGAGGCAAGGACATGCATATTCCTGGTGGCCAACCTGATAGGTGGAAACCAACAAACATGGAACAGTGCTGGTACATAGACTAGTAATTTGTGAATGAGATGGTCATGTTATTCAACAAACTGTTGAAGAGGTCACCATTGTTTTATTAATATAGATTTAAATGTGGTAAGCATCTGAACAAGAAGTTCTAACACAAGGCTTCTGTGAAAAGTTACAAGAGGAAATCTGCAAGAGCCATTTGGACGCGACACTCACCGGTGATGGAAGGTGATGGAGAGCAGTGACAAATGCTTTCTTCTTCTCGTCTCCAAGTAGCGGATGGAGAGTGGTCTAAGCAGGATCTGGGTTCAAGGGCCAGTAGCGTGTTCTTCAAGTCCCAACCAGAACCCTTCTGGTCGGAGGAGGTCTCTATTTGACAGCACTCCGTCTGGTGACCTCCAGAAACAACCAGAAGTCGCTGCAGTAGCAGGGTGCTAAAAGAGGGAATGGTCGAAGCCTTGAGGCGGTGTGCGGTGGTTGGGGCGTGCTGAGTCAGCACTGGGGTTGGGACTGGCGGGTTCTGGGATTCATGGGGGTGGCTGGGTGTGTAGCTCAGCCCTGCTAGTGGACCATTACTCATCTCCACTCTCCATTCAGGCCCCTTCCTGTTTGGCTTCTCCAGACTTCCTTTGCTGCGGATAAGGCGCCTCCTGTCCGGTACTGTGGCCGCCTCCGTCTCATTGTACTGAACTTAATCAGGTCTCCGTACAACAGCACGCGTGGCCATGCGGGGGCAGAAAGCATCAAAACTTTCCAAATAAACAGAGACCCGTTTCCAAGTGGAAAACAATCAGGTCTGTGAAAATGAAGTCCACACGTGGGCAGGAGACATCTGCTGAGACCCTGGGGGCTCTTTCTGCTCTGCTTGCAAACCAGCCTGGACAAAGCCAAGGTCTTGGGATTTTGTGGAGCGAGTTCAGAAATGTATAGGTTGAGAGGATGTAAGGAAAGCAGAGTGTAAAAGAGCTTGATAATGTCCGGATTACTTACAAGTAATTCACATTACTCTGGCTAGGTGCATGCGGGGTAAAATTCTCATTGAATGACACCCACCTCACATGCAAATACAGTCCATACCAGGCTGAACAATGCTACAGAGCACACCAGGGGTAAGTACAAGGATGAGAAAGGATTTGTTGGAGTGAAGATGAATGCTAAGTAATACAGGTTTTAGCTCACCCCCCCCTTCCTTCTTCATGTCCTTGCAGGTGATGGTGCATTAAAGCAACATGTCTTTGTGTCGATCCCTGACCACAAAATCAAGCTAAGTCCAGATGCAACTCAAAGGAAATCTATTTAAAGAGTGGCATCTCTAAATAAAGGGTAATTTAGCAACAGCTAACAAACAACACTAGTTGCAAATTTCAGTGCGCCTGCCTGCGTGCCTAACATCACCCTCTAGAGTACCTGAGTGCCTAACATCACATTCTACAGCACCAGTCTGAGAGAATAGCATCAAATTCTAGAGAGCCTGTCTGAGCGCTTAACATCAAACTCTACAGAGCCTGCCTTAGTGCCTAGCATCAAATTCTAGAGAGCTTGAGTGCCTAGCATCAAATTCTAGAGAACCTGCCTTAGTGCCTAGCATCAAATTCTAGAGAGCTTGAGTGCCTAGCATCAAATTCTAGAGAGCCTGCCTCAGTGCCTAGCATCAAATTCTAGAGAGCGTGAGTGCCTAGCATCAAATTCTAGAGAGCGTGAGTGCCTAGCATCAAATTCTAGAGAGCTTGGGTGCCTAGCATCAAATTCTAGAGAGCTTGGGTGCCTAGCATCAAATTCTAGAGAGCTTGGGTGCCTAGCATCAAATTCTAGAGAGCTTGGGTGCCTAGCATCAAATTCTAGAGAGCTTGGGTGCCTAGCATCAAATTCTAGAGAGCTTGGGTGCCTAGCATCAAATTCTAGAGAGCTTGGGTGCCTAGCATCAAATTCTAGAGAGCGTGAGTGCCTAGCATCAAATTCTAGAGAGCGTGAGTGCCTAGCATCAAATTCTAGAGAGCTTGGGTGCCTAGCATCAAATTCTAGAGAGCTTGAGTGCCTAGCATCAAATTCCAGAAAGCCTGCCTGAGTGCCTAACATCAAAGTCTACAGAGCCTGCCTGAGTGCCTAGCATCAAATTCTAGAGAGCCTGTCTGTGTACCTAACATCAAGTTCTAGCGTGCATGCCTGTGTACCTTACAATAAATTCTAGAACACCTGTCTGTATGGTTAACATCAAATTCTAGAACCCGAGTGCCTAGCTTGGAATTCTAGAGAGCGCATTTGTACGCCTAGCTTGAAATTCTAGAGAGCCTCCTTGTCTGCCCAGCGTCAAATTGTAGAGCGCCTGCCTGCACGCGTAACATCAAGACTGTGGTAATCAATAACAGAAGAAGGCGATGCCTGTGTGGGCTTACAGCAGATGTCAAGGGAGGACGCACCCCCGGTCACTGCCAAAGAAGCAGCCATTCCCCCCCTGGATCTGCCCTGGGCTGGACCAAGCATCCCAGCACCAGTCGCTCCAAGGCCACGAACCGAGACATAAAAGTCTTCGCTGCCTGTGCTGATTAGATTGTGACCCTGTTTATCATCAGCTGGGTGGCTTCACAGTGTTTTTGTGACTCCCAGCAAGGCCATGGAGGCTGGGAGAACATAAGACAGGACTCCAGGACCTACTAACACATCAGAGGACACAAACCCTAATCCACCCAACTGTCGGACAAGACTGTGTGCCACCAAAAAAAGGATGACATTAAAAGGAAAAGAACTGTCCTAGTCCCCCGGTCAATAAATCAAATGGAGGATCCTGAATAGCTACCAACACTACGGGAAGATATCAAGGTGACACTAGAGGCCTAACTAAGAATCTGCAAACCTCAGAAGATGTCGACCCCAGGGGCATTGAGGCAAAGCTGGCCGGGCTTCCCAAAAAACTCCAATGGCTCCAAGTGCAACCTCAGAGTAGACACCATAAGGCTCAGATTATTATGGTCTTGCAGCAACCTTTAAATATCTTAAGCCCACAAACCTTGTCACAGCCTCAAGCTGCACAGGCTGGCCTCAGCTTCCTGTGACACATCTTCCTTGTGGTTGCCCTAACAGAGCATCAGCAGACAGACTACTGGGTTGAGGTGGACTGCTGGGGTGACCGCGTGCACTGCGCACTCTCACCACTGCTTTCCTTCTAAAGTAAGGAAATAACATAGTGGTTGGTTAGAAGTCAAGGCTCTGACTGTTTGTGTGGCCCAGATTGTTGCTTACGGAACTGTGTATCAATGCGTAGCAGCAATGCATGCTGGGAGGAGCAGAAGGGCAGATGCAGCAGCCTGAGTCTCCCTAATAAATGAGGGGGCAGTTCCTGGTAGAGAGCAAAGAGAGAATGTGAAAGCCTCGCCTACCCTAAGGGCACAAGGCATGGCAGAACAGAGTCAAAGAGTGTCACTCACTGGCGCATGTAGTTGATCCTAGCCAACACAATGTCTAAAGTAGTGATCCCCGCCCAACACTACTAAAGTCAATGCTTGTGCTGTCCCTGTATACAAAAGCGAAAATAGCTCCTTAAACCTGTAGCTGAGGGAGATTCGCTTATGACGAAAGTAACAGCTGCCCTACGACAAACATCACCAGACCCTCCAATGCAGGAGCCCTACTACGACTTAAGGTACCAAGGCCAGGTGACGAGGCATCCAACAGGTGGTTGGACTTGGCAACAACAGAGACACGCTCCTTTTCCATGCTCTGCAAAGCCAAGGAGGTCACTTTCAGAAGCCGGCATCAAGCTGGTTGGTCTCTCAACCAGGCTGAAAGAGCAATCCTAGGGGCAAAGTTTTTGATGTCCTCAGCTATTACCAGGCACCTCCAAACTAAATTAACCATGAAAATTATGAATCACCATGCAAATCATTTAGAAGGTGACCAATTTTCCAAGCCAAAATGAACTTTGTCAGATGTACAGATGAAGATAGGGGGTGGGGTTAGAAGGCCACTTGATCCATAATCCAGAAAACCTGTATCCAGCAATGTATGAATAACCAAATCATTCATTGCACTTATTGGGTGCACATCCCCTTAATGAGGTCTCTTGGAACTGGTCTTAGCTAAAGGCCTAGAAGAATAAGGGTTTCAAGGCTGCCAAAAAGCTATACATAGAGGGAAGAGTTATGAGTTGCTGGGTAAGCAATTCCAGAGAATGGGCCATGCCACTGAGAAGGCTCTGCCGGCTTCGGACCTGAACCTGAATGTAGGAACCACCAACAGGGCACGGTTCTGGCTAAGCAAGGGATGAGCAGAAAGCTACTAGGAAATGTGCTGTTCAGGACCCGGACCTAGTAATGAAAACATACGAGCATGCCACAAGCTTGCTTAAAGCTGAAGTAGTCATTAACCAGCAGCCTGTGTATGAACTTCTTGTCCGACAGAAATTAAAATTGTCTCGGAGACCAAAGAAGGTCCAAAATAAGGCTTCTGTACCATATGTAGACAAGGCCATCGCTGAAGTGCAAAGCCTCGGTTACAGACAGTTGCAGTAGTCTGATCTGGAATTAATCAGCACCCTCATTACCATGGATTTGTGTTTTTGGATAAAGGAGGACTGAAAGGATGCCCAACAATTTCCCTAGCTGAGGTTCCAAGATCATCTTATAGTCGAACATAAAACACAGATTTTTCCCTGATGTAGAGAAGGCTGGAATTTGGTCTAGCACGGCTGAGATGTGCAGGTTGCTGGAGTCTCCCATGGGGCTTTCCCTCCTAAAATGATGGATTCGGTTTTTGAACTGCTGAGCTGAAGCCAACTCTCATGCATGTGGTTCCTGATATTAGTTAAGAGTTCTTGAAGTAAAGGAAGGTTGGTGGAACTTCTGGATACCAATATACACATACTAAATGGTTAGGAACATGGTGAGCTGTTTTTGATTACACAAGATTAACAGCTGGTTTATACCTCCTGTTTTATTTGACTAGTACTGACTGCTACATCTACAGGTGCACGAAGACAGGGGTGTGGAATTCCTATAGCCCGACACACAGGACAAATTGTTTGTGGTCAAGGACAACAAGACTGATTGTTTATTTTGTCCTTGAAACAAGTAGGCCCAACCCCCTGCAGCACAAACCCTTCGGCTGCCATTTTATTATAACACATTATGGAGCAGGAAATGGCATTGTCTGCAGTTAAGGTAATATTTTTCCACATGTTAATGTTGTCCGTGTGGTTCATTAACGTAAAGGCTTTATTATTAGGGTGAGCGCACTAAGAAAATGCTATAGGCTCGGACTGCATTACTGACAAGGTTTCCAGTATAAAAATGTGTACACATTTCCAAAGTTGAAAAATATGAGGCTACATATAATGCTCCCATAATGCTCTCTGATTACATGCAAATATTTGCAGATGCTGAAAGCAAGATTAACGATTCTTTCCTTTCAAAATACAATTCTTTAAAAAATGCAACAAGGAAAAAAAGTTTTGCTAAATTACTGTGAAAATGTAGGCGCCATTTCTTTGAAGCATCATTCAGCACATTCTAGCATTAAAAAAAAATATATATATTCACAATGGAAAATCTGTGTAAGCAGTTTCAACAAGATTATGGGTAATTTGAAAATAAACAAGCATTGGCAAAGCCAATAGATCATAATATTGGTGGCCAGCCTTTTGGTTTTGTCAATACGTCTTGTTTTGACATGATTTATGTAAAACTTTATTGTTGTGGGAACTGCCCGGCCCTTACCATTTTAACAAACATTAGCAATAAGCAAAAATAATTTTTGGTCTCAAAAAGCACACATTGCCACAAGTAGTTCCTGGCACTATCTATCACTATGCTGATATGCTCCTTATGAAAGAGAAGTACAATGTCCAATGAAGCCAGCAGATAGAAAGAGAACACTTTAATAATTATGAAAGATCTTGGTTAATGCCATTCCGAATGAGATGCCCAATTCTTAATGTTAAACGTGCACTTGTGGTATATATCCTTGTGTTAGTGTAGGTTTATGGCTTACATGAATTCACAAGAATTTACGTTAGTAGGCCAGGAAATCATACTCCTAGAAAATATTTGTGAACGCCATTTTAGCATGAGCAAATATGCATGTGTAGATTTGCTCGTGCAAAATTTGCTGAGAAAGTTTACAGGTTCACTTTCCCTCCAACCACTTTTTTTTTTTAACAAACCTGGAAGACTTTTAACTTCTGCTCTTGTCAAGGAATACATTTACAACCTTTTCCAAATTGTGAAAAGATTATATAAGAGCTGATGAAAACTCCTAAAACATACAAGTTAATACGTTTGCAGAATACTTAAAAGGGCACTCCAAGCCTGGAACTATTGCTTACTGCTACCTCCAGTCCCAGTATGGAGATCAGCAGGAACATGGAAAAATAAGGGAATTCCTAGTATTCAAGCCCTGCTACAGTATAAGCCCTGGCATAATCAGAAATGGGATTGCTGCCATAATGTGCCGTCACACTACATGGCACCAAAGGGACCGGTGGATTTTGTTGCAGGACAAGTAGATTTATGAAACACCCTGTCCCATGGTCAAGTAGATATTTTATGAAATTCCACACCCCGAAGTCAATGGACTTACAAGTAGAAGGTCCCAGTGGGTAATGTCCTTTCCGGTTCATTTGTGATCTGTAATAAAAGGGGTCCTGAAGAAAGCCAACAACCTAGCCTTGCGCAAGTAGGCTGAAACATGTTGACCATTTGATGTGAGGGACATGTAACTTGTTCCAAACACATCATAGTATTTTTAACCTTACCCTATCCCAGTTATAATAAATCATAGCTTGAGCTGGGTATGGAGGTAATTTTAACTCAGTTTCACTGCACTTTCTCACAGAACCCTATTAAGTCTCAACAGCCAGTGGTAGAAAATAGCGGGGGAGGGTCTTTTAAACAAGTTCTGAGCAATCTTGGTGACATAAATGGAGAAGTTTCACTCCTGTTGATGGATAAGACATTTTGATTGGAGGCCGAGTGAAACTCTTGTATTGCTTCCGCCTCCCCCTCTTTGATCTTTCGTACAGGAAGTTCTGGATACTTCGATGTAAACTAGGAGGTCATCGGCTTAGGATGCACCAAGAGACCCGAGCGACGGGGACCTGGAGTGGACCTGCACTGCTGCCTTTGGCAGAAAGGGTCGCCCTCTTTGGTTCTGGCTACTCACTCTTGGTCCTGGCTACTCACTCTTGGTCCTGGCTACTCACTCTTGGTCCTGGCTACTCACTCTTGGTCCTGGCTACTCACTCTTGGTCCTGGCTACTCACTCTTGGTTCTGGCTACTCATTGTGGCTGACATTCTCCTGAACATTATCGCCTCGTCTCACAGCAGCTGCCAACGAAGCCGAAAACCTGGATCCGTTCACGATAAAAGAAGGAGAGTCCCTGCTACATGCTCCGTCAGTCGTCCATGTCTATCAGACTGCACAGCAATGGCTACTAAGGCGATGTCCATTTCAATATAAATTAGAACACTACTAGCCTACCATCCTCGAGCAGGGATCCCTTGACTATAAGAATGTCTTCCACCACTCTCCATCCGCCACTACAGGAATGTATTGCAGCTGTTACTGCTCTGGGTGGGCGGGTCTGAAATGCTTACTGGGGTCATCAGATATACGTGTATCAGAAGGTCCATGCTCCAATATACGACTTTGGGTAATTATGAATTGGTATATGCATACCCTCTTTCTCCTACAACAACTATGCTTTGAGTAAATACAGATGATTCCAGGAAGCCTTTTTACCAGTACTTGAAGTGAGGAGGCAACCATCCCTGGTACAATGGGGGGTTGGGGGAGGGAGTGTGTGTGTGTGTGTGTATCTCTCTCTCTCTCTCTCTCTCTCTCACTTGCAGAACAAACTCCAACTTGCATAACATGGTTGGTAGCCTTCCTGGTTGTTCAGTTCTATGTGTGCCTACCACACCCTCTCTGCTTCAAGCGCAGAGGTCCAGAGACTGTAGCAACCTGAGTCGCCAGAGGAGTTTACACTAATTTTCTGGCCAGGTCAAGACCTCTGCCTAGCAAACAGAACTTGAGCTCCCTATGTTGTGCTGGGGTCACCTAGCAACACTTGGTCCTGGCCTGAAGTCATGTGACCATCAGTTGGGGGCACCCAGAAGCAGGACCTACGGGTTCCCTTCCAGACAAGAGTATGGTGAAGCCCAGGACTTTGAGGTAACCCGCAGCGATAACCTGGCCTGACCTATCAGAAAGGTGAGCTCTTCGGTATGGAGAGGCGCAGTGTCTAATGGGGAGACCCAGTGCTCCTCAGGTGTGGAGAGGGCCCAGCGCTGGGACGTCAAGATGTTGGTTCTGGGGGAACGAAACAAGCGTGGTGACCTTCTCCAGGACATCACCACAACCTTATATGTTCTCAAGGACTGAATGCTGCAACATCAATAGGATTCAGGACCTGCAGGGAGCACATCTGTCCTGAGCCCGAACCACGCCCAGCCCGTAGTCTCCTGTCACTCTCTACAACTCGCCACAGCTGCAATGTCAGCCTGGGAGGCACGCAGTGGTTTCTCTGCTTCACCTTGGGCAACTGACGTAGGATATCTTAGTGTTAGACTGGACACCAAGACACCACAAACTCTTAAACAACCTTTGTGACCCTTGCATATCCAGGCATATGGATACATTAAATTTATATTGCAGTTCCTATACGAGAACTGGTGCCCCTATCATACAAAATTCAAGCTGCATATTTGGTATGCCCCAGGCGTTAGCCAAAGTCCCTGTCAAACAGATGCCTACGCTTGAATATTATTAAAGAAACCAATAAGGACAGGGGTCTGCTGAGCTATAAATGGCCCGACACAAACAACTGAGGCATCAGTGGCCAACATAACAAGTCAGCTGGACTTCTGGATCTAGCACACTTGGCAAATAAGGCAACACTTTGGACAGCATTGTTACCTACGAACCTCGGACCAGTAGTGAACAAAACCACACTCCCTCGACTGCCGCTGCTTCCCAAGAACTGTCCACATATACATCCCTTTAATGGTGAAATCTGGTCAGACATGCCTTGGCGTTCAATGTTAAGGGTCAGCAAAATGTTGCTGTAACTATGTTAAGACAATTTGTTGGATCCTGGAAATGCACCCGCAATCTTGAGGTCCAGATGAGACCACAGAGGGCCCACAACCTGATGGTACTCGGGTTCTGAACAGCAGAAGGGGAACCATCTCCTGCAGCAACTTATCCAGTTCACAATTTCAGAAAAGCTTCCAGGCACTGGATTTTTTTTCTTTTGGAAGGGGGGGGGATATTTGGTCAGAAATCTGAATCCAGGGAAGACCAACTCATCAGCTTTCATTCTCTTAAAGGCTGTAAACTGATTTAGTAAAAAAGGGAATTGCAACATGAAAAGTTCAACATGAAGCATTAGATAAAAGGAGGATCCTGGCCTTGTAGGGTAGTCAGTGAGTAGGTTGAGAAGTTGTCCCCAGGCACCTGAAATTCCTTGCGACCACCTTATGAGTGGTCTCACCAGACCCCTAACTTGAAACATCTCAACTCCACTGGTAAGCTTGGTGCCCTCTATCTGGAGACTCAGAACCCTGCCCCAAAGCCACTGTACAGCACACCAACGAAGGCACTCTTCAGCTGTGCCCAGTGGCTCCCGAGACATCAGATTTTAAAGTGATGTGTGTATGTCACAATTTCTCAGATCCTCGGAGAAGGGAAAGGTTTCACAGTGATCAACATATTTTGAGGCACAAACTGTTTAAGAAAGCACTAACCCTAAAGACATATGGGAAAAGTGAAGTGCAACCCTTTCTGGACATTGGTCTCTGAATTCTCCTTGATAAACAACTGAGACAAAACTGCTGTTGAAAATTCTAGAAGGATTCCGAATATGGAAAATTTGGCAACAAGCTCCAGTTCCCTACCAAGTTTGGTATTCCTTGTTGGGGAGACCAATCTGAACCATAAACCCATAGTGAGCAGTTGGAAATAAACCTGCTGAGTTGGTCTTTATCAAACTTTTATCGTCAGTGTATTTCTTCACTGATAGAGGCTCAAAGTCACAGAGTCTCAAGATGTATCTGGTATCGACAATAATCTGGCATCAACTTAGCACTGCTGAGCCTACGAGGAAAACCCCTGTCCTGCAGTAAGCCATACCTGCTCCATAGGAGGAGATCAGGAACCTCTGGGAGTCTTGGCTGACCCTTTCAACCAACAACACCCAGGGCCGTGGACCAGTGAGGAGAAACCACAGTACCGGACGTGCATACTGCCCGCTACTGATCGCCTGCCACATGGAGGGGACAGTCACACTTAAGACCAAAGCGAGAAAAATCATGCAGCTACATGGGCCAATGACTTAAATCTAGCAAAGGAAAACATCATATGAGAATCAGCAAAACCGATGCAAAGAGCAGAACTAAAATGATGGTAAACTGCGTCTTACTGATTTATATTTTGATTAAAGATTACACGGACAGTCACACGTTCTACAATAGGACTGAACTCTTTCGGGTGACATGAGCAATCCACGCGTTCCATAATTTGGATCTAAACTCAAAGCCTGTGCTGGCTGGATGAAAGTATATGATCTAGAAAAGAATATTTTTGCAGGATATCATGCCCCTGGAGTGGTGTCACAGCCAGAGAAGAAGGAAAAGTGACTGCTCAAATGTTTGAACTATAGACTTTGGCATGCTAAAACAAATGTGCACCTACTTCAGATTGGAAGACGGTTATAAAATGATTGCAGTTTCCTGCTGACATCAGTAGGGACAGTATAGCTACTTTTTATAAGCAACTTTCATATTAAATAATGTATTTGGTAATCACGCACAACAATGTGCAGTATAATGGTAATGTCTGTAAATTTCAGAGCAACAAAATGCATATAAACTAAATTCTAGAAAGTGTTTAGAAACTGTTTACCTTATTTAAATGACAGCATACATAGAGCTCTTATAATTAAACAAGTTTTAAAGTACTAGGTATCTCATTAACATGCACCCCAGAAAGTACAGGTCTAGTAAAAAATGGTTGTTCCAGATTTAAGGATTTAGATTAAAATAGCACATCAGTATACTTATATAAGTCAACTAACCTATTAACAGAATTTGGATGTAAAAAGCTATCTAAAGGAAAACAACCTATGGTATAACCCTAAAATGGAGAAAGAGATTAAACTCCTTAAACGGCTGGAGAACAGACACGGGGACAGTTAAATGGGTAATATTTACTTTGTGTAAATGTTATTTTGTGGACTAAAACCAACAACCTGAAAAGACACCATACCTTAAAAATACACAAGTCAATTAAACTATACGCATAAGGACTTAAGCGTAATAAAGGAAAACAAACGACACTGGAGAGATTTATTTGGTTTAGCAGAAGAAAAATGCTTGCAGTTGTAGCTTCAATCTAGAGCAAAATACGGATACCACTATGTGGTGCATGTGGAAGTAATTTAGGGAAGAAATCATTCTTGCTGATTTTTAGAGACCACTTTTAGAGAAGGAATTCTAACAGAGTGCTTCGAAGACCACATTTAAAGATCTAATAATTCCACTTGGTCACGAGGGATGGAAATTGCTTTATAGCATAATGCTAAGGTCACATGAAAAACAATAATTAAACTTTATCATATATCTCTAAGACTACCTTTAGCTATGTAATATATCAACTTTAGCATATATGGAAAGCCGAAGTTGTAATAAAAGCTGACAATTGGCTGTCTATTGTCTTGAAAAATTTAAAATATAAAGCAAATCTCCAATGTAAAGGGAATTCTGCATTGAGACGTACTGATTTCACTTTATAGTGCTTTATAGCCCCTGGAACAGTGACAATTAGAGGAATATTTTATAGTAATTTATAAATCACATTTATAACGTCGGGTTCAGGTTTGGTCGATACAATATATATCCAAAATACACGGACAAAGGTCTAACACGTATGGTAATAATCAAAAGTGATGTCTCCACACTGCATATGGCCGCAGCAATTTCTACCACCCACCGAAGGGAGTGTCCTCCCCAGAATCTTTTACACTAAAAGTACAGCCAGCTTTTGAGACATCCAACCCCGCTACGCCATTACATTAGACTTTACACCCAAGGATCACAGGAAGGGCACGTTACAACATTAGCCTTGGCCTGACACCTTGCATTGAAAAGTATGAGATGGACTGGCCAACCTGACAGACATATACACATGGGAAGAAAAGGAGGCTTGGCGCGCCCAGGCATGACTCTACTGAACTCCAATCTTCCATCATGTGCCATCAGTGTACAGCGGGTACCACCTTCATGATGCAATCGAACAACATCACTTTTCAGAAGTGTTCGTCATTGTTGGAAATGGCCCTTTCTGCAGAGTTATCCCCAAACTTTTTGCCTTTCTCCTCATATTTTTCTGACCCTCTTTTTGTTGGCTTAAGGAGTCTGGGCGCGTTTCCACTGCTGATCACTGCTAAAGTGCAAGTGCTCTCTCCCCTAATACTAGGTATGATTGGCCTACACCTATTTGGCTCATTTAATTTACCTGTAAATCCCTTGTAAACTGGTATAACATATACCCATGGCCTGTAAATTAAATGCTAGTAGTGGGACTGCAGCGCAGATTATGCCACTCACAGAAGTAGCCTTTGAAACCTGTCTCAGGCCTGCCAATGCTAGAGGAGGACTGATATGCTGCAAGGAACCGCCATTGGGCCTGCCCTGCTGCTGGACTGACCTGTGACCTGCTGGGTTAGAATAAGGACTGCCACTGCACCCCAAAGACCCTGATGTGCTGGCCTTCTGCTTGCCACGCCTTGTATCCTACAGTTGCCCCAGGGGCTGCGTATTACTACAGCAGTGTGTGAAAAGTCCCTCATGTTTTTGCTACTGCAGCACGTGAAGGGCGATTCCTGATTCCTTGCTTCAACGCATGAAGAGTGCTTTGTGTTTACCTGCTCCAGCGTATGAAGTGGAGCGCCCCTATGGTCACTGTGGTTGCCCCCCCCACCCCATTCCCAATGGCAGGCTCGTTCCCTGTCCAAGAGGGGTCGGAAAGAAGGAAAGAGGGAATGCGGGCGAACACGCCCCTCCAAGGACCCCTTCCGGGCACAGGCAGGCCCCGCTTGTGAGGTTCTTCACTGCCGCGGCCAGGGCCATACTATGAGGACGTCACTCGCTGGGAGGACGCGGGAGGGAAGCCTTCATTAAGCCTACAACAGCCCGTCTCCCAGGTCGGAGGGGAGCAGAGGGCAGGCCCAGCAGAGGTCAGGTAGCTGCAGCGCTGCCTTGGGAGCAACTGTCCCAGAGAAGGAAGCAGCCTTTAGAAACACTGCCATGATGAGGTGGCGGCCACGCAGTGGACTCGCAGACCGCCCCCTTTCTAAACGCTGCATTCGGGGGAAGTCTCCCCGCCGACAAGGAAGGAGGGTGGGCTTTCTTTACTGCGTACAGGGGAAGTGCCTTGGCTGTTTTGAATGATGTTCCTCAAGCGATGGGAAGGAAACCTCAGCGGAGTCCCCGCTCCGATGAAGCTGATTCCAGTGGCCCTCACAGAACGACTCGCAGGACGGGAAGGGGATCCTCAACGGACTCTTATCCATCCAGGAGCGCTGTGTGCTCAGTCGGCTGTTAGGTGTGCCTGGGACCTAGGGTGATGTGGGATGATTCCCCTGCCTTCTTTAATATGTACTGCATCGGTCTGTTCCGAAACTGGTATATGTCGTGCTTCTTCTGACAAGAGCACAGGTATTGTTTCAGGAGCTGAAACTTTGCACAGTAATGTTTTGTTTATGACACCTGCCACATGGAGAGATCTCTTATGCTAGCACTATAAGGATTATGTTCTGACAACTGCTCGCTAGCAGAGCATTGTTGATCTATGTTGCTTTGGTCTGCAGTTTATGCAAACAGTCTATTTTTATTTAGCTAGTTAGAAAGTCTCTTTTTGTGGTGTATTTATTGTGTAATTGGATTGTGTGTGTTGTGCAAACGCTTTACATACTTCTTCTGGGGTAAGCCCGACTGCTCGTTCCAAGTGACCAAGGGGGTGAGCAGAGGCTCCCCTGCCGTGACTAGAGGTGTAGTTTCCACCTGGCTGAGGTGCCTACCATAGCCAACCGGAAACCCCATTTCTAACAGTCATCAGACTCATTCAGGAAATAGTTCTGGTTGTAAGGTGTTGTCCAACCACAGTGCACTCCACCGAAAATGCTCGGAGGCCATCTTCACTGTAAGTACAGCAACAGTTTGGGAAGGGCAAAAGGTGAATTGTTAGTGCTCTGAATTAAGGCCTAAAGATAAGAATTTGGTAATAGAATGACCGTAAAAGTTCAATCCAGTAGGCTTGATCACTGGAGGAGAGGGCCCCGTAAATACTGAAATCATCAGTGGAGGAGAGGGTTCTGTAAACAATGAACATCACTGGAGGAGAGGGTACTGTAAACTATGAACGCATCACTGGGTGAGAGGGTCCAGTAAACACTAAACATCACTGGAGGAGAGGTTACTGTAAACTATGAACGCATCACTGGGTGAGAGGGTAAAGTAAACACTGAACACCTCACTGGAGAGGGTACTATAAACATTGAACACATCACTGGATGAGAGAGTACTGTAAACATTAAACATCACTGGAGGCGAGGGTACTGTAAACAATGAACGCATCACCGGGTCAGAGGGTACAGTAAACACTGAGCACACCACTGGGTCAGAGGGTACAGTAAACACTGAGCACACCACTGGATGAGGGGGTCCTGTAAACATCACTGGAGGAGAGGGTACTGTAAACAAGGAACGCATCACTGGGTGAGAGGGTACAGTAAACACTGAACACATCACTGGGACAGAGGGTACAGTAAACAATGAGCACATCACTGGATGAGTGGGTCCTGTAAACATCACTGGAGGAGAGGGTACTGTAAACAAGGAACGCATCACTGGGTGAGAGGGTACAGTAAACACTGAACACATCACTGGGACAGAGGGTACAGTAAACAATGAGCACATCACTGGATGAGGGGGTCCTGTAAACATCACTGGAGGAGAGGGTACTGTAAACAAGGAACACATCACTGGGTGAGAGGGTACAGTAAACACTGAACACATCACTGGGACAGAGGGTACAGTAAACAATGAGCACATCACTGGATGAGTGGGTCCTGTAAACATCACTGGAGGAAAGAGTAGTGTAAACACTGAACACATCACTGGGTGAGAGGGTACAGTAAACACTGAACACATCACTGGGACAGAGGGTACAGTAAACAATGAGCACATCACTGGATGAGTGGGTCCTGTAAACATCACTGGAGGAGAGGGTACTGTAAACAAGGAACACATCACTGGGTGAGAGGGTACAGTAAACACTGAACACATCACTGGGACAGAGGGTACAGTAAACAATGAGCACATCACTGGATGAGTGGGTCCTGTAAACATCACTGGAGGAAAGAGTAGTGTAAACACTGAACACATCACTGGGTGAGAGGGTACAGTAAACACTGAACACATCACTGGGTCAGAGGGTACAGTAAACACTGAGCACATCACTGGATGAGTGGGTCCTGTAAACATCACTGGAGGAGAGGGTACTGTAAACAAGGAACGCATCACTGGGTGAGAGGGTACAGTAAACACTGAACACATCACTGGGACAGAGGGTACAGTAAACAATGAGCACATCACTGGATGAGTGGGTCCTGTAAACATCACTGGAGGAAAGAGTAGTGTAAACACTGAACACATCACTGGGTGAGAGGGTACAGTAAACACTGAACACATCACTGGGTCAAAGGGTACAGTAAACACTGAGCACATCACTGGATGAGTGGGTCCTGTAAACATCACTGGAGGAAAGAGTAGTGTAAACACTGAACACATCACTGGGTGAGAGGGTACAGTAAACACTGAACACATCACTGGGACAGAGGGTACAGTAAACAATGAGCACATCACTGGATGAGTGGGTCCTGTAAACATCACTGGAGGAGAGGGTACTGTAAACAAGGAACGCATCACTGGGTGAGAGGGTACAGTAAACACTGAACACATCACTGGGACAGAGGGTACAGTAAACAATGAGCACATCACTGGATGAGGGGGTCCTGTAAACATCACTGGAGGAGAGGGTACTGTAAACAAGGAACGCATCACTGGGTGAGAGGGTACAGTAAACACTGAACACATCACTGGGACAGAGGGTACAGTAAACAATGAGCACATCACTGGATGAGTGGGTCCTGTAAACATCACTGGAGGAAAGAGTAGTGTAAACAATGAACGCATCACTGGGTGAGAGGGTACAGTAAACACTGAACACATCACTGGGTCAGAGGGTACAGTAAACACTGAACACATCACTGGGTCAGAGGGTACAGTAAACACTGAACACATCACTGGGTCAGAGGATACAGTAAACACTGAGCACATCACATGATAAGAGGGTTCTGTAAACACTGAGCACATCACTGGGTTAGAGGGTCCCATAAACAATGAATGCATCACTGAAGAGGGTACTGGAAACCATAAACGTATTACTGGAGGGGAGGATACTTCTCCCCCCTCCCCTCCTCAGTGCCTTGAGACCCTCACGGGTGAGTAGTGCGCTTTACAAATCCCTGATTGATTGACTGTAAACACTTAACATCACTGGATGAGAGGGTAGTGTAAACAAGGAACGCATCACTGGGTGAGAGGGTACAGTAAACACTGAACACATCACTGGGACAGAGGGTACAGTAAACACTGAGCACACCACTGGATGAGGGGGTCCTGTAAACATCACTGGAGGAAAGAGTAGTGTAAACAATGAACGCATCACTGGGTGAGAGGGTACAGTAAACACTGAGCACACCACTGGATGAGGGGGTCCTGTAAACATCACTGGAGGAAAGAGTAGTGTAAACAATGAACGCATCAATGGGTGAGAGGGTACAGTAAACACTGAGCACACCACTGGATGAGGGGGTCCTGTAAACATCACTGGAGGAGAGGGTACTGTAAACAAGGAACGCATCACTGGGTGAGAGGGTACAGTAAACACTGAACACATCACTGGGTCAGAGGGTACAGTAAACACTGAGCACATCACTGGGACAGAGGGTACAGTAAACAATGAGCACACCACTGGATGAGTGGTTCCTGTAAACATCACTGGAGGAGAGAGTAGTGTAAACAATGAACACATCACTGGGTGAGAGGGTACAGTAAACACTGAACACATCACTGGGACAGAGGGTACAGTAAACATTGAGCACATCACTGGATGAGTGGGTCCTGTAAACATCACTGGAGGAAAGAGTAGTGTAAACAATGAACGCATCACTGGGTGAGAGGGTACAGTAAACACTGAGCACACCACTGGGTCAGAGGGTACAGTAAACACTGAGCACATCACATGATAAGAGGGTTCTGTAAACACTGGGCACATCACTGGGTTAGAGGGTCCCATAAACAATGAATGCATCACTGAAGAGGGTACTGGAAACCATAAACTTATTACTGGAGGGGAGGATACTTCTCCCCCCTCCCCTCCTCAGTGCCTTGAGACCCTCACGGGTGAGTAGTGCGCTTTACAAATCCCTGATTGATTGACTGTAAACACTTAACATCACTGGATGAGAGGGTAGTGTAAACAATGAACGCATCACTGGGTGAGAGGGTACAGTAAACAATGAGCACATCACTGGATGAGTGGGTCCTGTAAACATCACTGGAGGAAAGAGTAGTGTAAACAATGAACGCATCACTGGGTGAGAGGGTACAGTAAACACTGAACACATCACTGGGACAGAGGGTACAGTAAACAATGAGCACACCACTGAATGAGGGGGTCCTGTAAACATCACTGGAGGAGAGGGTACTGTAAACAAGGAACGCATCACTGGGTGAGAGGGTACAGTAAACACTGAACACATCACTGGGACAGAGGGTACAGTAAACAATGAGCACACCACTGGATGAGGGGGTCCTGTAAACATCACTGGAGGAAAGAGTAGTGTAAACAATGAACGCATCACTGGGTGAGAGGGTACAGTAAACACTGAACACATCACTGGGTCAGAGGGTACAGTAAACAATGAGCACATCACTGGATGAGGGGATCCTGTAAACATCACTGGAGGAGAGGGTACTGTAAACAAGGAACGCATCACTGGGTGAGAGGGTACAGTAAACACTGAACACATCACTGGGACAGAGGGTACAGTAAACAATGAGCACATCACATGATAAGAGGGTTCTGTAAACACTGGGCACATCACTGGGTTAGAGGGTCCCATAAACAATGAATGCATCACTGAAGAGGGTACTGGAAACCATAAACGTATTACTGGAGGGGAGGATACTTCTCCCCCCTCCCCTCCTCAGCGCCTTGAGACCCTCACGGGTGAGTAGTGCGCTTTACAAATCCCTGATTGATTGACAGTAAACACTTAACATCACTGGATGAGAGGGCAGTGTAAACAATGAATTCCTCACTGGAGGGGAGGATACTGTAAACACTTAACACATGACTCGGAGTGAGGATATCGTAAACAGTGAACTCCTTCACTAAAGAGGAAACACTAAACTCATCCTTGGAGGAGCGGGCACTGTAATGAATTAGCTGATCAATGGAGGGGAGGGCCCTGTAAACAATGAAGCAGTCACTCGAGAGAAGGGACTGAATTCATTCACTGAAGGAGAACATACTCGAAACACTGAACTCATCACTGGAGGGGAAACACTGAACTCATCACTGGAGGGGAAGGTGCTGTAACGAGTGAACTGATTCACAAAGGAGAGGGCAGTGAAAACAATGAACTCATCACTGGAAGGAAGCACTGAACTCATCACTAGAGAGGAGAGTACAGTAAAGAATGAACCCCACCCACTGAATTACTTACTACAGAACACAGTCTGGCCTTTTTCTGCTCCACCCGTAAAGCCGAGATACCAAGGCACTCCGCTATGTCAACGGCAACCGGCGGCACAGGACGTAAGTAGCAGACACAACAGATCCCATTAAACTGCGTCTTGGAGAAGCTCAGGATTAGTAGATCCGACCTAATTTATGTTTTAAGAGGTCGGTCCCTGGGTGTCAGAGCCCGTTCCGTCACACTGTAGCTTGTCTTTGCCACTAAATGTAGAGGCCATCAATGTGGCCTTGGGTGTGTACTGTGGCTGAACTCCCAGGTGAGGTCCTGGAGCAATAAGCCATGTTTCGACCAAGTTGTTCCTCATCTGCAAGGTGCCCGCGGAGGCCCAAGTGAAAAGTGAGCCACCTCTGCCAGGTGTGAGGTTGGGTGCTGAGAAGCGGGTCACCTACTTCTCCAACAGTACGGTCAAAGCTTGCGGGATAGTTTGACTTCTGTCCCTGTGAGGTGTCTTTTCATTTTAGAGGTTTGAGTTTCAGAACTCTAGATGTGACACACCCCCTTGCAGGTGCATGCAGACTTCACTCCCCAGGAACGCTTTCAGTAATAGTGCTCACACCCGGCTCCCATCACTGAGAAACAGGTGATGCATTGCTTCATAACAGGGCTCCAATCAAAGACTACATTTAAGTAGCCCGAAGAAGGGCTCCTTTGGGTAAGACCCACCAGGCTTCCAGAAGCATCTCTCCTGGAGCGGCTCCCTCCGACAGACCCTTTGAGCAGTCTAGGCCCCATCACTACAGAAAGCCTTGGCAGACTTTCCACCCAGACCCCACCTAGCCTACGCAGACATCCAGCCTGCAAAGACATCCTGACAACATACAGCCTTCACAGATCATCTGACCACAAGCAAGCTGCTCAGAGATTCTGACCAAATCCATCCTGCACAGATATGCTTAAAACACTCCAGCCTCCCAGAGTAACCTGCACAGACGGCCTGAAAACATCCAGCCCACACAGTCAAAGACGTCCTCTCCACATACAGCCCTCACGAACATCCTGGACAGAAGCCATGACCACATCAAGCCTGCACAGACACCCTGACCACATCAGCCTGCACAGGCACCCTGACCACATCAGCCTGCACAGGCACCCTGACCACATCAGCCTGCACAGGCACCCTGACCACATCCAGCTGGCACAGACACCCTGATCACATCCAGCTGGCACAGACACCCTGATCACATCCAGCCTGCACAGACACCCTGATCACATCCAGCCTGCACAGACACCCTGATCACATCCAGCCTGCACAGCACACCCTGATCACATCCAGCCTGCACAGCACACCCTGATCACATCCAGCCTGCACAGCACACCCTGATCACATCCAGCCTGCACAGCACACCCTGACCACATCCAGCCTGCAGACACCCTGACCACATCCAGCCTGCACAGACACCCTGACCACATCCAGCCTGCACAGACACCCTGACCACATCCAGCCTGCACAGACACCCAGCCCCGGCTTTCAAAGTCAACACAGGAGCAGAGATGCAATGGGGAAGCCATACATAACATGACCTCCCTCCCACAGATAAAAAAAAACAATAAAAACTAGCCAACTACCTGCCTAAACTGAAAACATAAGACCTGGTGCCCTGCCTCAAACTCACCCTCACTTCAACCATCTCTGACCCCCAAACCTCTCACTCATACAAGTGACTTTCTGGGCATAAAAAGTACCTGGCCCCTGCCACTTATCCGGACTACCCCTGCACAGTACAACTCCCACACAAAACCCACCAGTCTCTGTGCCTTCCATGCCCCTTCCTGCGAAAGCAGAGCTCTTTCCGCTCACATTGAGAGGAGAAAGGTGGTGCAACACTGAAGGTGGCTCTGAGAGAGATGCTTGTCAGCATGGGATGATGCTCGTCAGCATGGGATGATGCTCGTCAGCATGGGATGCCCCATCAGCATGGGAGGCCCCATCAGCATGGGATGCTCTTTAGGATGGGATGCCCCTTCGGCATGGGATGATGCCCCATCAGCATGGGATGCTCTTTAGCATGTGATGCCCCGTCAGCATGGGATGATGCTCGTCAGCATGGGATGCAATGCCCGTCAGCATGGGATGCTCGTCAGCAGATGCCCCGTCAGCATGGGATGCCCCAAGTCAGCATGGGATGCCCCAAGTCAGCATGGGATGCCCCAAGTCAGCATGGGATGATGCTCGTCAGCATGGGATGATGCTCGTCAGCATGGGATGCTCGATAGCATGGGATGCCCCGGCAGCATGGGATGTTTTCCAGTCACCGGCCGGTCTGCAGAGACCTGCTGCGGACCGAGGAGAAGACAGCTGGAGAAGGCAGAGCACTGCTCGTCCTCTCCAGCCTCTCCCAGGTCTGTGGAGCCAGGGGCAGTAGAACAAGGCCACCATCAGCCAGGCGCCATTTTTCTGCCTTACTCAGGTAGTAACAGACTCATGATAGGCCGCAGGACACAGCTGCTTGGTCAGTAAGATGGGGGCGGGGGGCTGGCGTTGGCTTCAGATTTTCTGACAGTCGGACTGGCATTTAATGTTCAAATACATTATACAACAAGCAGGGTGCGTGAGAGGGGCTAAGAGTCACTGGAAAGGAAGAGGAAGTCACATTAGTAGGGGTACTAAGAGAGACAACACAATATCTTGTAAAATAACCAACATTTTTGAGGGCTCTCAAAGCAGAGAGTGAGAGATTGTGTGTTTTTGTCTGCGTGAATGTAAAAATTCCTGATGAAATCCGACTGACAGCCAACGCACCTGCACCCAATCATGTATTACAAAATAGATTTATTGGTGGGGTGTAACACCCCTGCAGCTACGCCCCTGCCTCCTTTAGGGCATGGCATCAGTGGGACATAACCCCTGTTCCCCAATGTTGCTACGTCACAGCAGTGAATAACCAGATTTCTTCACAGGCTTGGAGTGAAAGCCCCACACAACACTAGGGTTACTACAAGGAGAGGCTGCAGCCTGACGCAACCAAGGCACGAAGCGCTCTCTAAACATGTCTGGGTGTGCTCCCGGGCCACGAGACGCAGCACTTCACAGTGCCTAGAGCTCCATCACACGACAGGCCCAGCGGTGTACTCCGGTCAAGTCATGGATGGTTTACAGCAGTTCTTGCGTCATCAGAGTGGTTCATTTCCCCTGTTACTCTGAGCCTTGTGTTTTTTATTCCACCTGTTCCTGTTTTACATGGAAACTGGAACATGACCATCACCTCGCTGTTTCACTGTTTGCTGATGACGTCTGTCTGGCTCAAGGCAGTGTTACTGGAGCAGTGGTGTCAGACATCAAGAAGTCTGACTCCAGGTCCCTGACACAGGGTCACTTCCGGAACCGGACACCGTGGGCTGATGAGTCACAGGGACGACCGAAATCTATGTCAAAGGGTTCAGGTGAGGCGAGTTATAATTAGGGCTCCTGGTTTTATGGGCATTGATTTTTAAACATTTCCATCTGTATTTATCCATATATATATATATTTTGCCCAGCTTCTCAATATTTGTCCAAATTTATTTTGAGTTTTGTGAACAAATGAAGTTGCAATTTGTATATTTTCACATGTATTTAACTGATAAACATGCACTCGTACTTTGATGTTTGGATTTAGCACATTAAAAAGCTAAATATATGAAAACAGTACACCGATATGGAAATATTAGCGTTATACCACAAACAGATGTGTTATGTAAAGAAATGTCATCTTGTTTTTAAACTCCATATGCCGCGAATGTGCACAGCTGTTGGCTCAGAATTCATGAATGGCGGCGTGAAGTGTCGTTTAAACGAAGCACATTTATCTGTATTTATCCGCTTTTAAATATAAATCCAGACAGTGGAAAGACTGTTGTCTGTCTGTATTTAGCTATTCAAATCAGTAAAAACGGAAAACTGGGAGCCTTGCTTATAAAGTGCCACAACACCTCCAGGCGCTAGTCCCAATTCATTATTGACAAGGACTTCTGCCGGGAGCCTAGGCGACCAATCTGGATTTAAAGGTAGAGGCTGGTGGGTCTGGGGAGGTTCTGCTGGGACCCAGTTCCAGAGCTAAGGACCCTGAGCAAAGAGCCTCTTCCCTCCTTTCACCCACCCTAGCAGTCCGGAGGATGACCCGAATACAGCAGTAACCGGTGACCTCTGACCTCTATGTCACAGAGACTTAAGGCACTTCCCCTTAGACCGTGTGTCCCTTGCAAGTAATGGTTAAGCATGTTAGAAATAATTCTATGCTGCACCCTAAAGCCCTGGGCGGGAGGGCTCGAGGTGGAACACATTTCACAATCACGAAAGTACTGGTATGAAAGTGACAGAGGCTTTGGTGAACCGGTGAAGGGATCTGGGCTGAGATGCTCCTGCAGCCTGGTGAAGCTGTGCCCGATGGCAGTAACGGGTCTCAAGTCTGATATCTACCTGCAGCTTGGCACAGCAGGGGCGCTGGTGCCCAGTGAGTGGTAGGTGGTCCGAGCTTAGCTCACATCTACGTCAGCAGGCCCAGTGTGGGTAGTTCCTCTCGTATGGGTAGTAGCCTCAACTGATACCAGTAACCTGGTGCAACCATGGCTGACTGTCCCAATGTGGGGTAAGTGGGCTGAGATACCTGATGATCTCTGCCATCATCATGGTGCAGCCAGGGCTGTGTGGCCCTGTGAGGGGTGGGTGGGTTGAGATCATCTGATATCTAACCGAGCATGGTCCTGCCAGGGCTGTGTGGGGGTGGGTGGGCTCAGATCATCTGATATCTACCATCAGCATGGTGCAGCCAGGGCTGTGTGGGGGTGGGTGGGCTCAGATCATCTGATATCTACCATCAGCATGGTGCAGCCAGGGCTGTGTGGGGGTGGGTGGGCTCAGATCATCTGATATCTACCATCAGCATGGTGCAGCCAGGGCTGTGTGGGGGTGGGTGGGCTCAGATCATCTGATATCTACCATCAGCATGGTGCAGCCAGGGCTGTGTGGGGGTGGGTGGGCTCAGATCATCTGATATCTACCATCAGCATGGTGCAGCCAGGGCTGTGTGGGGGTGGGTGGGCTCAGATCATCTGATATCTACCATCAGCATGGTGCAGCCAGGTCTGTGTGGGGGTGGGTGGGCTCAGATCATCTGATATCTACCATCAGCATGGTGCAGCCAGGTCTGTGTGGGGGTGGGTGGGCTCAGATCATCTGATATCTACCATCAGCCTGGTGCAGCCAGGGCTGAGTGGCCCTGTGAGGGGTAGGAGGGCTCAGATCATCAGATATCTACCCATAGTATGGTGCAGCCAGGGCTGTGTGGCCTTGTGAGAGGTAGGTTAACTCAGATCATCTGATATCTACCTGCAGTATGGCCCTTGAGGGGTAGGTCGGCTGAGATCACCTGGTATCTACCCGAGCATGGTGCATGCTGTGTGGGTGGGCTGGGATCATCTGATATCTACCATCAGCATGGTACAGCCAGGGCTGTATGGGGGTGAGTGGGCTCAGATCATCTGATATCTACCATCAGCATGGTGCAGCCAGGGCTGTGTGGGGGTGGGTGGGCTCAGATAATCTGATATCTACCATCAGCATGGTGTAGCCGGGTCTGTATGGGGGTGGGTGGTCTCAGATCATCTGATATCTACCATCAGCATGGTACAGCCAGGGCTGAGTGGCCCTGTGAGGGGTAGGAGGGCTCAGATCATCAGATATCTACCCATAGTATGGTGCAGCCAGGGCTGTGTGGCCTTGTGAGAGGTAGGTTAACTCAGATCATCTGATATCTACCTGCAGTATGGCCCTTGAGGGGTAGGTCGGCTGAGATCACCTGGTATCTACCCGAGCATGGTGCATGCTGTGTGGGTGGGCTGGGATCATCTGATATCTACCATCAGCTTGGTGCAGCCAGGGCAGTGTGGCTCTGTGAGGGGTAGGTGGGCTGAGATCATCTGATATCTACACGAGCATGGTGCATGTTGTGTGGGTGGGCTGAGATCATCTGATATCTACCATCAACTTGGTGCAGCAAGGGGTGTGTGGCCCTGTGAGGGGTAGGTGGGCTGAGATCATCTGATATCTATCCGAGGATGGTGCAGCCAGGGATGCGTGGCCCTTGTGATATGCAGGTGCCGAGTCCCGCTCTCTGGAGTTAGATGAATGTGGGTTGACTGCCCCCCCTCTGAACTTCCATCCTCGGTACACTGCACTTTGTTGCACTGGAGCTAAGTTCACACTGTTCCCATACATACATATAATAATATGGTTTGTCTAAGCACTATAGGCCTGATTTAGCATTTGGCGACGGATTACTCCATCACAAACGTGAGGGATATTCCATCGGCCATATTGCAATTCCCACAGGATAAAATGGAATCGTAATACAGAGGTCGGGATATCTATCACGTTTGTGCAGAGTAACCACGTACGCTAAACTCTAAATCAGTCCCCATGACTCCTAAACCTAGATTTTGACCATCTTTCTTGTTTCCGCTCAGTAGGATGCTCTGCCATTCTCTTGACTACTTACGTAAAGACTGTCTGCTCCTAATACTCAAATTATGTAGGTCTTATGATTCATGAGACAGGACTCCGGATTCTTCTCTGATTAACATCTGGAAATATGTGGTATCTGTGGCAACTCGAGCTTTCAAAGCAATTTTATCCCAGAGACTGTACATTTTACAGTGCCATAACTCCAGGAAGCCGACATAATACAGCAGTACAGTGAAGAGAACCCAACATCATACCGAGACTTAACTATAGGAATCCATCACCATGCAGTGCCATAACTCCCAGAACCTGACATCATACAGCAGACTTAACCACAGGAATCCAACATCATACAGCAACATACCTCCAGCAACCTGACACCACATAGTGCTATAACTCCAGGAAGCCGACATCATACAGCAGTACAGTGAAGACAACCCAACATCCTACCGAGGCTTAACCACAGGATCCAACATCATACAGCAACACAGCTCCAGGAACCTGTCACCATGCAGAGCCATAACTCCCGGAACCCAACATCCTTCAGCAGTACAGTGAAGAGAATCCAACATCATACCGAGACTTAACCACAGGAATCCAACATCATGCAGCAACATACCTCCAGGAACCTGACACCACAAGTGCCATAACTCCAGGAGCCCGACATCATACAGCAGTACAGTGAAGAGAACCCAACATCATACCGAGACTTAACCACAGGAATCCAGCCTAATACAGCAACATACCTCCAGGAACCTGTCATCATATAGTGCCATAACTCCAGGAACCCGACATCATACAGCAGGACAGAGAAGGGAACCCAACATCATACCGAGACTTAACCACAGGAATCCAGCATCATACAGCAACATACCTCCAGGAACCTGTCATCATATAGTGCCATAACTCCAGGAACCCGACATCATACAGCAGTACAGTGAAGAGAACCCAACATCATACCAACACTTAACCACAGGAATCCAGCATCATACCTTCAGGAACCTGGCACCACATAGTGCTATAACTCCAGGAAGCCGACATCATACAGCAGTACAGTGAAGAGAACCCAACATCATACCGAGACTTAACCACAGGATCCAACATTATACAGCAACAAAGCTCCAGGAACCTGTCACCATACAGTGCCACAACTCCAGGAACCCGACACCATACAGCAGGACAGAGAAGAGAACCCAACATCATACCAAGACATAACAGCATGAATCCAACTTCATGCAGCAACACAGCTCCAGGAACCTGTCACCATGCAGTGCCATAACTCCCGGAACCCGACATCATACAGCAGTACAGTGAAGAGAACCCAACATCCTACCGAGACTTAACGACAGGAATCCAGCATAATACCGCAACATATCTCCAGGAACCTGCACCATACAGTGCCATAACTCCAGGAAGCCGACATAATACAGCAGTACAGTGAAGAGAACCCAACATCATACCGAGACTTAACTGTAGGAATCCAACATCATGCAGCAACACAGCTCCAGGAACCTGTCACCATGCAGTGCCATAACTCCCAGAACCTGACATCATACAGCAGACTTAACCACAGGAATCCAACATCATACCGCAACATACTTCCAGGAACCTGTCATCATATAGTGCCCTAACTCCAGGAACTTGAAATCATACAGCAGGACAGAGAAGAGAACCCAACATCATACCGAGACTTAACCGCAGGAATCTAACATCATACAGCAACAAAGCTCTAGGAACCTGTCACCATACAGTTCCATAACTCAAGGAACCCGGTATCATACAGTAGTACAGTGAAGAGAACCCAACATCATACCAAGATTTAACCGCAGGAATCCAACATCATACAGCAACAAAGCTCCAGGAACCTGTCACCATACAGTGCCATAACTCCAGGAACTCAACATCATACAGAGGTACAGTGAAGAGAACCCAACACCATTCCAACACTTAACCGCAGGAATCCAACGTCATACAGCAACATACCTCTAGGAAATTGACACCATACAGTGCCATAACTCCAGGAACCCGACATCATACAGTAGTACACTGTAGAAAACCCAACGTCATTCTGAGTCTTAACTGCAGGAAACCACCATCATACAGCAACATACCTCTAGGAACCTGTCACCATTCAGTGCCATAACTCCAGGACCCAGATGACAAATACAGCAGCATAACTCCAGGAACCTGACAACATAAAGAAACACAGCTACAAAAACTCAACATCTTACTGCAGTAAAGCCTGTAATATAGTGTGCTAACAATCCACGGATACCTACTGGCTTTAACAGGTGATTTTCACAATAAATAATGCAGGTCTAATGCCTTTGTGATAAGGTTTCCTAATAAATAATTTAGACCAATGGTGTGTGGCATAACTTTTCCAAGCGCATCAATCAGGCCTACAGCTGTTGTTGTTGACTTGCCACCATAACCAACTCAGGCCTACTGTACTGAGCATAACTTCAACACACAACAACAATGGGGCATACGGACATAAAATTACAAATGTACTTTAAATTACAGTTGCCAAAGCAGAACACTATCTCTCCAAAAAGGCTTAACAAGGATTCTCAATGCAAATCCTTTATCTACTCAGTTCAACTTATGAGGGTGACTGAGGGGGAAATGGGGAAATCAACACCAAAACCCTTGCCTACCTACGGTAATCTTTGAAATTCCATCTAACATAACGTAATACCTACCATAGGCTTTAATACAGAGAAATAACAATAAATAAGTCAGACCTTCTCCCTTTATCATTGGCTTAGGACTGTACCAAATCAAACCTACTGTGTTGGGCATAAACTTTCCGACAAGGTAACCCATCAGGTATACAGTAACAAAATTACAAATGGGTACAAAACTCCAGTTATCAAAACAATATAAAATCCCTCTTAAGGAGCCTAGAACGGTTATCACAGTGCAAATCTTCTATCCTCACGGTTTGTTCGGGTGGGTTCCCAACACAAAAACCCTGGCCTACTACGTATCAAAATACCTGCCTACAGGCTTTAACACAATGCAATAACAATAAATCCTTAAAAGCTTATTGCATTTAACGCAAGCTTTTAACACTAAGTCAGGCCTCCCGAGTTTGTCATAACATTTAATTATAAACAGATTAAACCTACGGAATCTGGCATAACTTTTCCCAAAGATAAGACCACCAGCCTTTACCACTAGCTTGCCCCCATCCCCCCCTCCCCCCCCAAAAAACAAAAAAACACAGGCCTATTTAAGTGCACTTAAACAGGAAACTACCATGCATAAAGTTATACATTTACAAATATGAACACAAAGACAGTTTGCAAAACAATATACAACCCTTTCAGTAGGGCCGAACAAGAATCATCAGAGTGAAAACGCAGAGGGTTTGTCAGAGTGGGTGGACAAAGCCAAAACCCTTGCCTACTATGATAATCTACAAAATTTCGAATAACAAAATACCGGTCTGTAGCCTGCATAACACTGTCATGGGATCTCCCTGCTAAATGCCTACTGGCTTTAACAAATGCTTTTCACAATAAATAAGCTAGGCCTACTGTCTTTGTCATAAATTTTCAATAATAAACAGATCACACCTATGGCATTGGACATTAGGTTTTCCCAGGGCCTATAGCTCGTCACTATAAACAACTCAGGCCTATTGTTTTGCGTGTAAGCTTTTCAATATGTACAAAATTACAGTTGGCTAAGCAAAATTCGCTCTCCTCTAAGAGGAAGTAATGAAGATGGTTACTGAGAAAATCTTCCATAGCTACACGTTCATCACTGGGGGTAACCAACACCCAACCCTTTGCCTGGTAAAGTAATCAGTGACATCCCATGTAACAAACTCCTTCTCACCAAGCCTTCACGGAGAGTAATAACAGCCGACATGCAAATGGGTTGCTGATAATATTCTTTTTGCAACAAATATGCCATTCCTACTGGCTTTACAGAAGCATTTCACAATAAACAGATCAGGCCTGTAGATAATAACGGGCTTGCCCTCGTAACCAACTCAGTCCTGCTGTATCAAATATAAGCTTTGCCACAAGCCAAAAACTGCAAAACAAGAACTATTTTTCAGAGGAAGCATACAACTTTGGCCCAGTCAAATCCTGTACTGAGGGTGAAACAACGTGTGGGCGGAGCCCAAGTCCCTCTCTCTGTAGTATTCTGGAAACTGTGGATTTTTTTTTTAGCTCACATAAGATTGGCAACAGTGTGCTGTCAGCCAGGCCTAAAAAGCATTAGTCCATTTTTCCCTTCCACTTCTGTGTACTCGTAAGAATTGAAAAATGTAAGTCGAGACGATTCAGGGCAGCATGTGGCATCTCTGCTTCTCTTTATAAGGTGGAACCCATGAACTGGCAAAACGTTAGGTATGGGGTGGTCAGACTTCCAAAAGTGCAGGCACCTCTGAAATTCTAGGGATGTAATTTGAGGACTCTGCTCTGGGGAGTGAGTGAGAGTGGAGGATCTTCAATAGGTGGTTTCTTGTTCGCTGAGGGAACACTAGGGCCCAATTCTCTCTCATATTTCCTGGGGAGTCCCCGCCTATTTATTTCTTTTGGACAATGATTCATACAGGAATTTGAATTATGGTTCAAAAATTGAAAAATTAGAAGCTGCAAAAATATTATTATTAATTGTGGACACAATTTTAGGATGTAACTTGTGAAGATAGTTCCTAGAAGTGTCTTTACATCAGTGCTCGCTCTTTCAATAAGAGAATGTGAACTAAAGCCCACAAAGGTGCATTTCTATCCTGTTCCGATGAGTTATCTCATCCACTGAGGTTGGTAGGTGGTGATGAATGAGTTCACTTCCAGGTGCACCGACTGGAGGGGGGTGCACATATTCTGGAATCAGTGCGCTACGCAGCATTACAGAGCCAGGGAGGAAAGCGAAAGCCGAAGAATGCTTCGTCAGAGGCTCAGTGAACACGTAAGCAGATGTTCGAAGTTTTTTTACGTTCCCTTAGTACCAACATTTTTTATTTAGGATGTAATTTTCACTCTGGCTACAATATGCATCAGTTGGTACAGATATGTCCCATGCGTGCTGATGGCCGTGCATCCCTGCTCCGAGTGCCCCAGTTGCATGGATATCTGGATCTCTGGTGTGGATGTTTGGTCATGGGCGGACACGGATCATGTGTGTGCACCATAACTTGAGCCTACTTCATAGCGATGCGACCTTGCTAGAATGGGGGGGGGGGGCACACCAAGCAGCACCCCCAGCGTGGTAGACGGCTGCTGCCCTTACGAGTAGTTAAGTGAAAAGAGCACAGTGGAGGCACCATGAGTGTTTTGTTTTTCACAGGAATCAGTAGTGGGAAGAAGCTTTTTTACTGTATCACAGGAATGCTGTCCATAGGCCCAACCATATACAATTCCATGGCTACGTACGTGGTTTGTGTATAGTCCCGGACAGCACCTGATACTTGCTGTCTGTGCTAGGATGCATGTGTGCCTGTGAAGGGTACATAACATGGAGACCTGCTGGCTCCATTTTGGATACACAGGACCCTGGAGAGGTTAGGAGATGGAAGGACTGGTACCCCCGGACAGGAGATGTGGACTGCGGACATTAATGACAGCTATGGTGGGAGCACCTACTTAAGAAAGGAGAAAAGAGCATCCTCTGGGCACATCTAAGGCCTCTTTGATTCCAGAGAGAGTTACTGTTCAGTGGGACTGGGCTTACAGTCAGGGAGATAATGGCCTTGGAAGACCCGGAATCTTGACAAGGGGAAGGCGTAGGCCTTTGAACCTTTGTGAGGCATATTTCAGTGGAGACTGACAGCCATGTTTAACCCCCAGGCACTCCCTTGGCCAGAGTTGTGGGCCAATCAGAAGTGGAGCCACTTATGCTGTGGTTCACTGTCCTCTTGACAAAGGGCAGTGCAGAGGAGGGGGCGTTTGAAAGAAGGTGACATACACAGCACAAATTTCAAAGGATAAGATGCTAAACCACATTTGCTTCTGGTTTGTACCATAAATGTGAGAGCATGTCTCATACTTTAACTGCCTCTTTGGGGAGAAGATCACCAGTTCTTCTAGCTGCTGGAACGAGGACTAGGCACCGAGGTCTGCTAGTCTCCCGGCTGGGGGAAGGACCATCTCCCAGAAAGCCAAGACCACTTACCCTGAGACTGCAGCACCAGCCTTTTGCCTGCTGGCACAGACCAGGAGACCCTGGGAAGAGAAAGGAAATGCCTGGAGGGCATCGGGGTCCATCGGGGGTCTTGCCAAGTGAATCTCAGTGAGCGAAGTGTGAGACTCCCAGTACAGTCAGGAATGCTGCATGGACAAAGTCAGAGACACCAGTGTTCTACAAAGTGGCCACCGTGAACTAAGGCCCATTGCCCTTGGCAGAGCCGGTTGGTGACTCCCATATGCTTGATGGGCACCACCGTGAAGAAAGGGCTGTTGTGGTTGAACAGAGGAAATCGACGACCCATGTGAGCACGGAGGGATCCACTGTGAGGTAGTGCCATTGCCCAGGATGCTGTGAGGAACACTTACTGATTCCTTGGATCAGCGGAGATGAGTGTCCGAAACTGGCTCAGGATGTCCAGAGACTGAGGAGGCCCAAGGTTTCGTCTTGGAAAGACCAGGAGAGGTAAGGGATCTTCAGCATCAAGAGACGTGGGCATGCAGACAGGCCTGGTCTCCCCCACGTCCCAGACTACCACTGGGTCGGGTAACACTGCTTGAGGCTGGCAGACCTGTTGGGGATTTGCACAAACCTAGCACTTAGGGATGCTGAAGTTTACTCTTACAGACAAACTTACACTTTGTCACATGGGAGCTATTGTTGCCACATCTGAAAGTCACCTCCAGCATCAAACAGGAATAACCAGCCTCACCACAAAAGGGATGGAGGGAATCTTGGATTCTGTCCAGGAATATACAAGTTTGCTGACTTTTCAGACTGTAGGTATTATTTTGTGAGCTGCTTCTAAGATTTGTGTGGTTATATCAAAATAGTACTTTTTTCATAAAAGCGAGGATTTGACTGGACAAACAACTTACAGCAATTACTGTTTGTACTCTGAGTCTGCGCATGTGCATGCCTCACATCTACCTTCACCCTTGAGGAGCCCTGGACTACTTCACCAGAGAGTCAAGTGGTGAAAGAGTGAGTTCTTGGCCCAGTTACTCAGGACCCACAGTACGTCGGGCCCTAGGACGTCAGGAGTAAAAAGCCTCAACCTCAAAGCTTACCCCGTGAACCTCTGAAAGAGCTTCTGACAGCATCATATCTACCAATGTAGGTTTTGGCACTACATGGAACCATACCATCCGTGCCACAGGGCATGATAAGTGCCAACTGGTGGGTGTAGATGGTCAGACTGGGGTCTACGGGGACGGAACGTCTCTTTACCACTCTCTTTGGGAACACAGGGCAAGACTCCCAATGGCAGGTAGGAAGGGAAGACACACGTCAAACCTAAGTTCACAAAACATCCGTGGGAACACCACGAAGAATGTGAAGACCCTAACGGGTACACTGCATGCATGACGCGTTCACCGAATACACTACGCGTACACCGCATACACTGACAAGCGCACACTGCATATTCAGAGGTGGTGGTGGTGATGTCCCCCATCCACATCAACAGAGAAGGTTCTGACCATAACATACAACTAAAAGTCAGACAGATGCAAGATCTTACACAACAGAATAAAGAAAATGATTTTATTCAAGGGCGCAAGCTGCAAAGCAAAATGCCCCTTGAAGCCAAGAATGAGCGTAACAAAAGGGAAAGTTGAATGGGGATAGCGAAATAAATTACAACATAAATTCAATGCATACGCTGTGCCAGTGGTTGTAGGGGACTGGGTCCTACTTTCAACATCAGACTTTGGCAGAGAGCAATAAAAAGACACAAAAGGCAGATGCAAAGGGAACAAGAAAGACAGGAGAGAGACAGAAGGAGAAAACAGTGATAAAAAGGCTGCAAGAGAAAGATAAAAGACCAGAGGTGTAGAGCGGAGGAAGAAAGAGGTGTGAGGATGAATCAAAGATGGGCAGTCTTGGTGTTTGGGAGCAACAGCAGTTGGTTCCTAACAAAAACTCTGGGCTTTTTTTTATTTTTTATTAACATTTTTGCAAGTCAAGCATCGAATAAATTGCTCTACCAACGCTGAAAGGCACCTTATAGGGAAAAATAGAGAACTTTACACGTTAACGATAGAAGAGGAAATTGAGGATACATGTAGATCCTACTGGGAGCAGATCTCCACGGCCTAAGAGAGTGCAGAACTGTTCTGCCTCTCTATCAAACTTAGGACTTCAAGATCTTTCAGGAGAAAATGCCTTTGGATCCCAAGGTCTGATGGATTTAGAAAGCTGGAGTGTTTGCTGGTGAGCAACATCACAAAACAAAATAAAATGATGGACGGAGTGTTGAAACTTTTCAAACACTCACCCCCAGTCACAGATCTGGGTTTAATCCTTCGTTATTTTGCTCGCCATGTCACCCCAGTTCAGACCCAGCTATATGCAAATCAGTCTTGACCCTGCTCCCATTGGGAGCAGTCCAGCCCGGACTGCCATGCCAGGTCCTCCCTAGACAGGATTCAAGCATCCTAGGTCCGGTTTCAGGGTATCACCCTTCATCAGCCAGGCTAGCTTGAATCCAGTGGCGCAGCGAGCAAGGGACCCACGTCTGGGCATACCCCTGCCACTTAGGGCACACAAAGGAACATCACAAAACAAAATAAAATGATGGACGGAGTGCTGAAACTTTTCAAACACTCACCCCCAGTCACAGATCTGGGTTTAATCCATCGTTATTTTGCTCACCACGTCACCCCAGTTTGGACCAGTCATATGCAAATCAGTCTTGACCCTGTTTCCTGGTAACACCGGAGCCAACTCTATAAGACAATTAAAGGCCTGAAGTAGAAATCTGAGTGTCACTCTCAAGGAGAAGTAGCAAGAAAAGCTGTGGAATGCGTTCGAGAGATGTCTTAGCTACTGACCTTTAAAGGGCCCATCCAGTGAAGAGAAAAGAACAGTTCTCTGTGCCCAGTCCTGCCTCTCTAACATTCACCAACAACAAGTTTCCAAAACGTATCTTTGTTAGATGAGGTCACCTTGGGTTTGAAACCTAGCGTGACATCATTCACTGGAGGACCTTTTAGGATGACATGAACTGCGGCATTCCCACATGTCGGAGGCAAGCACTGGGATACACAACCTGCCCCAAAATAATGCTTTGGCAGAGTCCAAGGTGGCACTAAGCAGAGATCCAACGTCCTGCTGACGATGCCCTGTTCTGAAGTGAGGAGAATATAGGAGGCTGGCACCGCGATCATATGTGGGCTCAACATTTATTTCTGCAGCCTGTTTACCTCTCAGGTTCTTCAGCTTTAACTTTAAAAACTATAAACCCAAAAGGGTTTGGGATGAATTATTATGGACTTTTATCCTATGAGTGTGAAAGTGTAATAGGACCTTAGTTTAGTATCTTTTATTTGAGGGCTGTTGTAGCTCACTGAGGAGGTCACTCCTCCAACCCTTCAGTCGCCATGGAGTAACTGTACTGGGGTCTCTAAGAATGGAGATACATCTGTGGTGTCCACATGTGAATGGAACAGAAGAATGAGGACAGGGCTCCTTTTAGAAATTCAATGAGGACTTTGTTAGCAGGGGCTGCTGAATGAACCTCCTGAAGCTCTGCTCTCTGGTGAATGGTGTCGGTGAGGGGTGGGGGAGCAGCTTCCCTTGCACAAGGTGAAAGGGGCTCCTTAGGTGAGGTGCAGACTTCCGTCTTCCCTGATTGCACTTCCTGTGGGGTGATGCAGTGAAGTGCAGAAACCTCACACCTCTGTGGGCCTCTGTTGCTGTGTGCATCTGTTGACCACCCAGGGTGCTGTGCGCCTATCCACCCAGGAAACAAGCTGTGTGCGCCTATCCACCCGGGAACCCAGCTGTGTTCGCCTATCCACCCATGAACCAAGCTGTGTGCGCCTATCCACCCGGGAACCAAGCTGTGTGCGCCTATCCACCCGGGAACCAAGCTGTGTGCGCCTATCCACCCAGGAAACAAGCTGTGTGCGCCTATCCACCCGGGAACCAAGCTGTATGTGCCTATCCGCCCGGGAACCAAGCTGTGTGCGCTGGGTGGAACCAATCTGTGTGCGCCTATCCACCCGGGAACCAAGCTGTGTGCGCCTATCCACCCATGAACCAAGCTGTGAGCACCTATCCACCCGGGAACCAAGCTTTGTGCGCCTATCCACCCGGGAACCAAGCTTTGTGCGCCTATCCACCCGGGAACCAAGCTGTGTGCGCCGGGTGGAACCAAGCTGTGTGCTCCTATCCACCCGGGAACCAAGCTGTGTGCACCTATCCACCCAGGAAACAAGCTGTGTGCACCTATCCGCCCAGAAACCCAGCTGTGTGCGCCTATCCACCCATGAACCAAGCTGTGTGCGCCTATCCTCCCGGGAACCAAGCTGTGTGCGCCTACCCACCCGGGAACCAAGCTGTGTGCGCCTACCCACCCGGGAACCAAGCTGTGTGCGCCTATCCACCCGGGAACCAAGCTGTGTGCGCCTACCCACCCGGGAACCAAGCTGTGTGCGCCTACCCACCCGGGAACCAAGCTGTGTGCGCCTATCCACCCGGGAACCAAGCTGTGTGCGCCTATCCACCCGGGAACCAAGCTGTGTGCGCCTATCCACCCGGGAACCAAGCTGTGTGCACCTATCCACCCAGGAAACAAGCTGTGTGCGCCTATCCGCCCGGGAACCAAGCTGTATGTGCCTATCCGCCCAGGAACCAAGCTGTGTGCGCCGGGTGGAACCAATCTGTGTGCGCCTATCCACCCGGGAACCAATCTGTGTGCGCCTATCCACCCGGGAACCAAGCTGTGTGCGCCTATCCACCCATGAACCAAGCTGTGAGCGCCTATCCACCCATGAACCAAGCTGTGAGCGCCTATCCACCCGGGAACCAAGCCTTGTGCGCCTATCCACCCGGGAACCAAGCTGTATGTGCCTATCCGCCCGGGAACCAAGCAGTGTGCGCCGGGTGGAACCAAGCTGTGTGCGCCTATCCACCCGGGAACCAAGCTGTGTGCACCTATCCACCCAGGAAACAAGCTGTGTGCACCTATCCACCCAGAAACCCAGCTGTGTGCGCCTATACACCCATGAACCAAGCTGTGTGCGCCTATCCACACGGGAACCAAGCTGTGTGCGCCTACCCACCCGGGAACCAAGCTGTGTGCGCCTATCCACCCGGGAACCAAGCTGTATGTGCCTATCCGCCCGGGAACCAAGCTGTGTGCGCCTATCCACCCGGGAACCAAGCTGTGTGCGCCTATCCGCCCGCGAACCAAGCTGTGTGCGCCGGGTGGAACCAAGCTGTGTGCGCCTATCCACCCGGGAACCAAGCTGTGTGCGCCTATCCACCCGGGAACCAAGCTGTATGTGCCTATCCGCCCGGGAACCAAGCTGTGTGTGCTGGGTGGAACCAATCTGTGTGCGCCTATCCACCTGGGAACCAAGCTGTGTGCGCCTATCCACCCATGAACCAAGCTGTGAGCACCTATCCACCCGGGAACCAAGCTTTGTGCGCCTATCCGCCCGGGAACCAAGCTGTATGTGGCTATCCGCCCGGGAACCAAGCTGTGTGCGCCGGGTGGAACCAAGCTGTGTGCGCCTATCCACCTGGGAACCAAGCTGTGTGCACCTATCCACCCAGGAAACAAGCTGTGTGCACCTATCCACCCAGAAACCCAGCTGTGTGCGCCTATCCACCCATGAACCAAGCTGTGTGCGCCTATCCACCCGGGAACCAAGCTGTGTGCGCCTACCCACCCGGGAACCAAGCTGTGTGCGCCTACCCACCCGGGAACCAAGCTGTGTGCGCCTACCCACCCGGGAACCAAGCTGTGTGCGCCTATCCACCCGGGAACCAAGCTGTGTGCGCCTATCCACCCGGGAACCAAGCTGTGTGCGCCTACCCACCCGGGAACCAAGCTGTGTGCGTCTATCCACCCATGAACCAAGCTGTGTGCGCCTATCCACCCGGGAACCAAGCTGTGTGCGCCTATCCACCCGGGAACCAAGCTGTGTGCGCCTATCCACCCGGGAACCAAGCTGTATGTGCCTATCCGCCCGGGAACCAAGCTGTGTGCGCCGGGTGGAACCAATCTGTGTGCGCCTATCCACCCGGGAACCAATCTGTGTGCGCCTATCCACCCAGGAACCAAGCTGTGTGCGCCTATCCACCCGGGAACCAAGCTGTGAGCGCCTATCCACCCGGGAACCAAGCTTTGTGCGCCTATCCACCCGGGAACCAAGCTGTATGTGCCTATCCACCCGGGAACCAAGCTGTATGTGCCTATCTGCCCGGGAACCAAGCTGTGTGCGCCTATCCACCCGGGAACCAAGCTGTGTGCACCTATCCACCCAGGAAACAAGCTGTGTGCACCTATCCACCCAGAAACCCAGCTGTGTGCACCTATCCACCCAGAAACCCAGCTGTGTGCGCCTATCCACCCGGGAACCAAGCTGTGTGCACCTACCCACCCGGGAACCAAGCTGTGTGCACCTACCCACCCGGGAACCAAGCTGTATGTGCCTATCCGCACGGGAACCAAGCTGTGTGCGCCTATCCACCCGGGAACCAAGCTGTATGTGCCTATCCGCCCGCGAACCAAGCTGTGTGCGCCGGGTGGAACCAAGCTGTGTGCGCCTATCCACCCGGGAACCAAGCTGTGTGCGCCTATCCACCCGGGAACCAAGCTGTATGTGCCTATCCGCCCGGGAACCAAGCTGTGTGCGCCTATCCACCCGGGAACCAAGCTGTATGTGCCTATCCGCCCGCGAACCAAGCTGTGTGCACCGGGTGGAACTAAGCTGTGTGCACCTATCCACCCGGGAACCAAGCTGTGTGCGCCTATCCACCCGGGAACCAAGCTGTGTGCGCCTATCCACCCGGGAACCAAGCCGTGAGCACCTATCCGCCCGCGAACCAAGCTGTGTGCGCCGGGTGGAACCAAGCTGTATGTGCCTATCTGCCAGCGAACCAAGCTGTGTGCGCCGGGTGGAACCAGGCTGTGTGCACCTATCCACCCGGGAACCAAGCTGTGTGCACCTATCCACCCGGGAACCAAGCTGTGTGCGCCTATCCACCCGGGAACCAAGCTGTGTGCGCCTATCCACCCGGGAACCAACCTGTATGTGCCTATCCGCCCCGGGAACCAACCTGTATGTGCCTATCCGCCCCGGGAACCAAGCTGTGTGCGCCGGGTGGAACCAAGCTGTGTGCGCCTATCCACCCGGGAACCAAGCTGTGTGCACCTATCCACCCGGGAACCAAGCTGTGAGCACCTATCCACCCGGAAAACAAGTTGTGTGCACCTATCCACCCAGAAACCCAGCTGTGTGCGCCTATCCACCCAGGAACCAAACTGTGTGCGCCTATCCACCCGGGAACCAAACTGTGTGCGCCTATCCACCCGGGAACCAAACTGTGTGCGCCTATCCACCCGGGAACCAAGCTGTGTGCGCCGGGTGGAACCAAGCTGTGTGCGCCTATCCACCCGGGAACCAAGCTGTGTGCACCTATCCACCCGGGAACCAAGCTGAGAGCACCTATCCACCCGGGAAACAAGGTGTGTGCACCTATCCACCCAGAAACCCAGCTGTGTGCACCTATCCACCCGGGAAACAAGCTGTGTGCGCCTATCCACCCGGGAACCAAGCTGTGTGCGCCTAATCACCTGGGAACCAAGCTGTGTGTGCCTATTCACCCGGGAACCAAGCTGTGTGCATCTATCCACCCAGAAACCAAGCTGTGTGCGCCTATCCATCTGGGAAACAAGCTGTGTGCGCCTATCCACCCAGAAACCCAGCTGTGTGCGCCTATCCACCCATGAACCAAGCTGTGTGCGTCTATCCACCCGGGAACCAAGCTGTGTGCGCCTATCCACCCGGGAACCAAGCTGTGTGCGCCTATCCACCCAGGAAACAAGCTGTGTGCGCCTATCCACCCAGAAACCCAGCTGTGTGCGCCTATCCACCCATGAACCAAGCTGTGTGCGTGTATCCACCGGGAACCAAGCTGTGTGCGCCTATCCACCCAGAAACCCAGCTGTGTGCGCCTATCCACCCATGAACCAAGCTGTGTGCGTGTATCTACCGGGAACCAAGCTGTGTGCGCCTACCCACCCGGGAACCAAGCTGAGTGCGCCTACCCACCCGGGAACCAAGCTGAGTGCGCCTACCCACCCGGGAACCAAGCTGAGTGCGCCTACCCACCCGGGAACCAAGCTGAGTGCGCCTATCCACCCGGGAACCAAGCTGTATGTGCCTATCCGCCCGGGAACCAAGCTGTGTGCGCCTATCCACCCGGGAACCAAGCTGTGTGCACCTATCCACCCAGGAAACAAGCTAGGTGCACCTATCCACCCAGAAACCCAGCTGTGTGCACCTATCCACCCATGAACCAATCTGTGTGCGCCTATCCACCCGGGAACCAAGCTGTGTGCGCCTACCCACCCGGGAACCAAGCTGTGTGTGCCTATCCACCCAGAAACCCAGCTGTGTGCACCTATCCACCCGGGAAACAAGCTGTGTGCGCCTATCCACCCGGGAACCAAGCTGTGTGTGCCTATCCACCTGGGAACCAAGCTGTGTGTGCCTATTCACCCGGGAACCAAGCTGTGTGCATCTATCCACCCAGAAACCAAGCTGTGTGCGCCTATCCATCCGGGAAACAAGCTGTGTGCGCCTATCCACCCAGAAACCCAGCTGTGTGCGCCTATCCACCCATGAACCAAGCTGTGTGCGTCTATCCACCCGGGAACCAAGCTGTGTGCGCCTATCCACCCGGGAACCAAGCTGTGTGCACCTATCCACCCGGGAACCAAGCTGTGAGCACCTATCCACCCGGGAAACAAGGTGTGTGCACCTATCCACCCAGAAACCCAGCTGTGTGCACCTATCCATCCGGGAACCAAGCTGTGTGCGCCTATCCACCCGGGAACCAAGCTGTGTGCGCCTATCCACCCGGGAACCAAGCTGTGTGCGCCTATCCACCCGGGAACCAAGCTGTGTGTGCCTATTCACCCGGGAACCAAGCTGTGTGTGCCTATTCACCCAGAAACCAAGCTGTGTGTGCCTATCCATCCGGGAAACAAGCTGTGTGCGCCTATCCACCCAGAAAACCAGCTGTGTGCGCCTATCCACCCATGAACCAAGCTGTGTGCGTCTATCCACCCGGGAACCAAGCTGTGTGCGCCTATCCACCCGGGAACCAAGCTGTGTGCGCCTATCCACCCAGGAAACAAGCTGTGTGCGCCTATCCACCCAGAAACCCAGCTGTGTGCGCCTATCCACCCATGAACCAAGCTGTGTGCGCCTATCCACCCGGGAACCAAGCTGTGTGCGCCTACCCACCCGGGAACCAAGCTGAGTGCACCTACCCACCCGGGAACCAAGCTGTGTGCGCCTATGCACCCGGGAACCAAGCTGTATGTGCCTATCCGCCTGGGAACCAAGCTGTGTGCGCCGGGTGGAACCAAGCTGTGTGCGCCTATCCACCCGGGAACCAAGCTGTGTGCACCTATCCACCCAGGAAACAAGCTGTGTGCACTATCCACCCAGAAACCCAGCTGTGTGCGCCTATCCACCCATTAACCAAGCTGTGTGCGCCTATCCACCCGGGAACCAAGCTGTGTGCGCCTATCCACCCGGGAACCAAGCTGTGTGCGCCTATCCACCCGGGAACCAAGCTGTGTGCGCCTATCCACCCGGGAACCAAGCTGTGTGCGCCTATCCACCCGGGAACCAAGCTGTATGTGCCTATCCGCCCGGGAACCAAGCTGTGTGCGCCTATCCACCCGGGAACCAAGCTGTGTGCGCCTACCCACCCGGGAACCAAGCTGTGTGCACCTATCCACCCGGGAACCAAGCTGTATGTGCCTATCCGCCCGGGAACCAAGCTGTGTGCGGCTATCCACCCGGGAACCAAGCTGTGTGCGGCTATCCACCTGAGAACCAAGCTGTGTGCGCCTATCCACCCGGGAACCAAGCTGTGTGCGCCTATCCACCCGGGAACCAAGCTGTGTGCGCCTATCCACCCGGGAACCAAGCTGTGTGCGCCTATCCACCCGGGAACCAAGCTGTGAGCACCTATCCGCCCGCGAACCAAGCTGTGTGCGCCGGGTGGAACCAAGCTGTATGTGCCTATCTGCCCGCGAACCAAGCTGTGTGCGCCGGGTGGAACCAAGCTGTGTGCACCTATCCACCCGGGAACCAAGCTATGTGCGCCTATCCACCCGGGAACCAAGCTGTGTGCGCCTATCCACCCGGGAACCAAGCTGTATGTGCCTATCCGGCCTGGGAACCAAGCTGTGTGCGCCGGGTGGAACCAAGCTGTGTGCGCCTATCCACCCGGGAACCAAGCTGTGTGCACCTATCCACCCGGGAACCAAGCTGTGAGCACCTATCCACCCGGAAAACAAGGTGTGTGCACCTATCCACCCAGAAACCCAGCTGTGTGCGCCTATCCACCCATGAACCAAGCTGTGTGCGTCTATCCACCCGGGAACCAAACTGTGTGCACCTATCCACCCGGGAACCAAGCTGTATGTGCCTATCCACCCGGGAACCAAGCTGTGTGCGCCTATCCACCCGGGAACCAAGCTGTGTGCGCCTATCCACCCGGGAACCAAGCTGTGTGCGCCTATCCACCCGGGAACCAAGCTGTGAGCACCTATCCACCCGGGAAACAAGGTATGTGCACCTATCCACCCAGAAACCCAGCTGTGTGCACCTATCCACCCGGGAAACAAGCTGTGTGCGCCTATCCACCCGGGAACCAAGCTGTGTGTGCCTATCCACCTGGGAACCAAGCTGTGTGTGCCTATCCACCCGGGAACCAAGCTGTGTGCATCTATCCACCCAGAAACCAAGCTGTGTGCGCCTATCCATCCGGGAACCAAGCTGTGTGCGCTTATCCACCCAGAAACCAAGCTGTGTGCACCTATCCACCCGGGAACCAAGCTGTATGTGCCTATCCACCCGGGAACCAAGCTGTGTGCGCCTATCCACCCGGGAACCAAGCTGTGTGCACCTATCCACCCGGGAACCAAGCTGTGAGCACCTATCCACCCAGAAACCCAGCTGTGTGCACCTATCCACCCGGGAACCAAGCTGTGTGCGCCTACCAAGCTGTGTGCACCTATCTACCCGGGAACCAAGCTGTGTGCGCCTATCCACCCGGGGAACCAAGCTGTGTGCATCTATCCACCTAGAAACCCAGCTGTGTGCGCCTATCCACCCGGGGAACCAAGCTGTGTGCGCCTATCCACCCGAGAACCAAGCTGTGTGCATCTATCCACCCAGAAACCAAACTGTGTGCACCTATCCATCCGGGAACCAAGCTGTGTGCGCCTATCCACCCGGAAATCAAGCTGTGTGCGCCTATCCACCCAGAAACCAAGCTGTGTGCGCCTATCCACCCAGAAATCAAGCTGTGTGCGCCTATCCACCCGGGAACCAAGCTGTGAGCACCTATCCACCCAGGAAACAAGGTGTGTGCACCTATTCACCCAGGAAACAAGGTGTGTGCACCTATTCACCCAGAAACCCAGCTGTGTGCACCTATCCACCCGAAAACCAAGCTGTGTGCGTCTATTCACCCGAGAACCAAGCTGTGTGCATCTATCCACCCGGAAACCAAGCTGTGTGCACCTATCCACCTGGGAACCAAGCTGTGTGCGCCTATCCACCCGGGAACCAAGCTGTGTGCGCCTATCCACCCGGGAACCAAGCTGTGTGCGCCTATCCACCCGAGAACCAAGCTGTGTGCATCTATCCACCCAGAAAACAAGCTGTGTGCACCTATCCACCTGGGAACCAAGCTGCGTGTGCCTATCCACCCCTGGAACCAAGCTGTGTGCGCCTACCAAGCTGTGTGCGCCTATCCACCCGGGGAACCAAGCTGTGTGCATCTATCCACCCAGAAACCCAGCTGTGTGCGCCTATCCACCCGGGGAACCAAGCTGTGTGCGCCTATCCACCCGGGAACCAAGCTGTGTGCATCTATCCACCCAGAAACCAAGCTGTGTGCACCTATCCATCCGGGAACCAAGCTGTGTGCGCCTATCCACCCGGAAATCAAGCTGTGTGCGCCTATCCACCCAGAAACCAAGCTGTGTGCGCCTATCCACCCAGAAACCAAGCTGTGTGCGCCTATCCACCCAGGAAACAAGGTGTGTGCACCTATCCACCCAGGAAACAAGGTATGTGCACCTATCCACCCAGGAAACAAGGTATGTGCACCTATCCACCCAGGAAACAAGGTGTGTGCACCTATTCGCCCAGAAACCCAGCTGTGTGCACCTATCCACCCGAAAACCAAGCTGTGTGCGTCTATTCACCCGAGAACCAAGCTGTGTGCGTCTATTCACCCGAGAACCAAGTTGTGTGCATCTCTCCACCCGGAAACCAAGCTGTGTGCACCTATCCACCTGGGAACCAAGCTGTGTGCGCCTATCCACCCCGGGAACCAAGCTGTGTGCGCCTATCCACCCGGGAACCAAGCTGTGTGCGCCTATCCACCCGGGAACCAAGCTGTGTGCGCCTATCCACCCGGGAACCAAGCTGTGTGCACCTACCCACCCGGGAACCAAGCTGTGTGCACCTATCCACCCAGGAAACAAGCTGTGTGCACCTATCCACCCAGAAACCCAGCTGTGTGCGCCTATTCTCCCATGAACCAAGCTGTGTGTGCCTATCCACCCGGGAACCAAGCTGTGTGTGCCTATCCACTTGGGAACCAAGCTGTGCGCACCTATCCACCCAGAACCAAGCTGTGAGCACCTATCCACCCAGGAAACAAGGTGTGTGCACCTATCCACCCAGAAACCCAGCAGGGTGCACTTATCCACCTGGGAACCAAGCTGTGTGCGCCTATTCACCCATGAACCAAGCTGTGTGTGCCTAATCACCCGGGAACCAAGCTGTGTGCACCTATCCACCCCGAGAAACCAAGCAGTATACGCATATCCACCCGGGAACCATGGTGGTTGCGCCTATCCACCCAGGAAGCAGGCTGTGTATGCCTTACGCCCTAGAACAAGGCTGTGTGCACCTATGCACTAGGACCCAGGTTGGGCATATCTAATCTGTCCAGGACCACGATGTGTACACATCTTACCCCTTACCTCCCACACCCAGAACAAGGCTGTGTCCTTCCCAACAAAACCAGGCGGTGTAGACCTGCCCTTGCCCCCAGAACCAGGCTGTGTGCACCCGGTCTTGTCCCAGTAACCATACTGTGTGCATCTGTCCTTCCCATTGGATTCAGGCTGTGCACCTGTCCATCCCTCACAAAATCAGGCTGTGTTGTCACCTATTCACCAGGAAGCAGGCGTGCTCTTCTAACCTGCCCAGGACCAGGCTGAGTGCACCTCCCCTTTCCCCTGACCCCACGGCCCCCTCCACTGCCCCCCCCCCCCCACGAACCAGGCTGTGTGCATCTATCTACCCTGAACCAGGCTGTGTGCATCTATCTAATATGAACCAGGCTGTGTGAATCTATCTACCATGACCCACTCTGTGTGCATCTATCTACCATGACCCACTCTGTGTGCATCTATCTACCATGACCCGCTCTGTGTGCATCTATCTACCATGACCCGCTCTGTGTGCATCTATCTACCATGACCCGCTCTGTGTGCATCTATCTACCATGACCCGCTCTGTGTGCATCTATCTACCATGACCCGCTCTGTGTGCATCTATCTACCATGACCCGCTCTGTGTGCATCTATCTACCATGACCCGCTCTGTGTGCATCTATCTACCATGACCCGCTCTGTGTGCATCTATCTACCATGACCCGCTCTGTGTGCATCTATCTACCATGACCCGCTCTGTGTGCATCTATCTACCATGACCCGCTCTGTGTGCATCTATCTACCATGACCCGCTCTGTGTGCATCTATCTACCATGACCCGCTCTGTGTGCATCTATCTACCATGACCCACTCTGTGTGCATCTATCTCCCATGACCCACTCTGTGTGAATCTATCTACCATGAACCACTCTGTGAATCTATCTACCATGAACCACTCTGTGTGCATCCATCTACCCTGAACCAGGCTGTGCACATCCATCTACCATGAACCAGGCTGTGTGAATCTATCTACTCTGAACCAGGCTGTGTTACTATCTATCATGAACCAGGCTGTGTGAATCTATCTCCTCTGAACCAGGCTGTGTGACTATCTACCATGAACCAGGGTGTGCGCATCTATCTACCATGAACCAGGCTGTGCGAATCTATCTACCGTGAACCACTCTGAGTGAATCTATCTACCGTGAACCACTCTGTGTGCATCTATCTACCGTGAACCACTCTGTGTGCATCTATCTACCGTGAACCACTCTGTGTGCATCTATCTACCGTGAACCACTCTGTGTGCATCTATCTACCGTGAACCACTCTGTGTGCATCTATCTACCGTGAACCACTCTGTGTGCATCTATCTACCGTGAACCACTCTGTGTGCATCTATCTACCGTGAACCACTCTGTGTGCATCTATCTACCGTGAACCACTCTGTGTGCATCTATCTACCGTGAACCACTCTGTGTGCATCTATCTACCGTGAACCACTCTGTGTGCATCTATCTACCGTGAACCACTCTGTGTGCATCTATCTACCGTGAACCACTCTGTGTGAATCTATCTACCGTGAACCACTCTGTGTGAATCTATCTACCGTGAACCACTCTGTGTGAATCTATCTACCATGAACCACTCTGTGTGAATATATCTACCCTGAACCAGGCTGTGTGAATATATCTACCCTGAACCAGGCTGTGTGGATATATCTACCCTGAACCTGGCTGTGTGAATATATCTACCCTGAACCAGGCTGTGTGAATCTGTCTTCCATGAAACAGGCTGTGTGAATCTGTCTTCCATGACCCACTCTGTGTGAATCTATCTACCATGAACCAGGCTGTGCGCATCTATTTACCTGTACTAGGCTGTGTGCATTTATTTACAATGAACCAGGCTGTGTGCATCTATCTACCATAAACCAGGCTGTGTGCATCTATTTACCTGTACTAGGCTGTGTGCATCTATTTACCTGTACTAGGCTGTGTGCATCTATTTACCATGAACCAGGCAGTGTGCATCTATACACCATGAACCAGGCAGTGTGCATCTATACACCATGAACCAGGCAGTGTGCATCTATCTACCATGAACCAGGCTATATGCATCTATTTACCTGTACTAGGCTGTGTGCATCTATTTATCAGTACTAGGCTGTGCGCATCTATTTACCTGTACTAGGCTGTGCGCATCTATTTACCAGTACTAGGCTGTGAGCATCTATTTACCAGTACTAGGCTGTGCGCATCTATTTACCAGTACTAGGCTGTGCGCATCTATTTACCAGTACTAGGCTGTGTGCATCTATTTACCAGTACTAGGCTGTGCGCATCTATTTACCAGTACTAGGCTGTGCGCATCTATTTACCAGTACTAGGCTGTGCGCATCTATTTACCAGTACTAGGCTGTGCGCATCTATTTACCAGTACTAGGCTGTGTGCATCTATTTACCAGTACTAGGCTGTGCGCATCTATGTACCATGAACCAGGCTGTGCGCATCTATCTACTATGAACCAGGCTGTGTGAATCTATTTACCAGTACTAGGCTGTGTGCATCTATTTACCAGTACTAGGCTGTGTGCATCTATTTACCAGTACTAGGCTGTGCGCATCTATGCACCATGAACCAGGCTGTGCGCATCTATGCACCATGAACCAAGCTGTGCGCATCTATCTACTATGAACCAGGCTGTGTGAATCTATCTACCATGAACCAGGCTGTGTGAATCTATCTACCATGAACCAGGCTGTGTGCATCTATTTACGAGTACTAGGCTGTGTGCATCTATTTACCAGTACTAGGCTGTGTGCATCTATTTACCAGTACTAGGCTGTGCGCATCTATGGTCCATGAACCAGGCTGTGTGCATCTATCTACCATGAACCAGGCTGTGTGCATCTATTTACCAGTACTAGGCTGTGTGCATCTATTTACCAGTACTAGGCTGTGTGCATCTATTTACCAGTACTAGGCTGTATGTATCTATTTACCAGTACTTGGCTGTGTGCATCTATTTACCAGTACTAGGCTGTGCGCATCTATGGACCATGAACCAAGCTGTGCGCATCTATGTACCATGAACCAAGCTGTGCGCATCTATCTACTATGAACCAGGCTGTGTGAATCTATCTACCATGAACCAGGCTGTGTGAATCTATCCACCATGAACCAGGCTGTGTGCATCTATTTACCAGTACTAGGCTGTGCGCATCTATGTACCATGAACCAGGCTGTGTGAATCTGTCTACCATGAACCAGGCAGTGTGCACCTATCTAGTCAGGACTTTAAAAAAAAAAAAAAAAAGAGAACTGTGTGATCCCTGGAAATTGGATCGTGGAGCTATGTGCTCTCTTGATAAGCTGGATGGATGGATGGAACGCCTGACTTAATCTCAGCCACTGGTAATCGCTCGGGTCACCGTTATTTTGCCCACCATGCCACCTCAGTTTGGGCCAAATATCTTTTGTTCTCAAAGGAAATATTCCATACACTACTAAAGAGAAACCCGAGTGTGCAAGGGGCTGTTTTCACTTCCTGTTCAGAGACGAAGCTTTCACTCTGGGTCACAGCCCAGATGCACGTTTGAACAGGTGATTACAGCCATGAGCTAGCGATGTCCGACTCTTCAGCCGCCTGCACTCACAGGCTGGCATTATACACGCGTATTAGCCAGATCACTCAGGATATTGCGGCATGGATTAGCAAATTTGGCAGCAGAAATATAGAAATTTTGCAGCACAAATTAGGAACTTTTGTAGCACTTTATTTTGCTATTTTGATCAAAATAAATGCCCCCTCAGCCTGACATGTGCCCCGTGGACGGCGGGCCCTAATCATTTAAGAAAAAAAATATATACAAGGCGGGCCCAGAGGGTCATTCATTGTTATCAAGTTTTGGGCGCAAGGGGCTCAAGGTGGGTACAGGGGACATTTAATTTGATTAATAATTAGGGCCCACCACTCATGGGGCACGCAGCAGGCCAATGGGGCATTTATTTTTATCAAGTTTCTGGCCCACTGCTGAGCCCGAAACTTGTTTTTTTGTCCCCCACCCCTCTCACTTTGGAAATAGGTGTTACAGGCTGGGGAGGGGTAGCCTCCCAGAACCTCTGGAAATGCTTTGAAGGGCACAGGTGGTGCCCTCCTTGCATAATCTGGTCTAAACCGGTTCAGGAACCCCCCCTAGTCCCTGCTCTGGCGCTAAACAGGACAACGGAAAGGGGAGTGACCACTCCCCTTGTCCATCACCACCACAGGGGTGGTGCTAAGAGCTCCTCCAGAGTGTCCCTGGGTTTAGCTATCTTGGATTCCAAGTTGGCAGGGCACTATGGGAGCATCTGAGTGGCCAGTGCCAGCAGGTGACATCAGAGCCCTCCCCTGATAGGTGCTTACCTGTGTAGCTGATCAATCCCCCTTTCAGGACTATTTAGGGTTTGTCTCTTGGGTGGTTCTTCAGATTCGGATTGCAAGACTCCAGCAGGAATCCTCTGCATGCTATACTCACCTTCTTACCAAAGAAACTGCACCTGGACCCTACAGGAACTCTACAAACTGCAACAAAGAAGCAAGATGATTTCTGCAACATTGTATCTTTGGCTCCTGACAGCAACTGCAACTGTTTCTAGGTCGTGCATCCTCCAAGGACTGCCTGTCTTCAGCCTGCACCAGAAGAACAAAGGAATATCACTTGAAGTGAAGGAGTCACTTCCCTGCTTTAGCAGGCACCCCTCTGCAGTGACAACCGGAGGCTTGGGTCCCATCTCCTGAAGAAGTGCATGGATCCAGCAACACGGTTGGTGGACTAAAGTGGTCCCGCCCGCCCTGAAGTCCAGCTGTCCAACTTTGGTGGAAGTAAGAACGTGCCTACCCATGCAAGACAGTACCCCCGTGCACCGCGTTTTTTGCAGTTGCCAAGGCTTGTTGGCATCCTTCCATGAAGTTCTTCGTGCACCGTGCAGCTCCGTCCCCCAGCACTCTATCCTGCGACGCACAGCTTCCTGAGTGGTTCTCCAGCAGCATGGGAGCCTTTGTCGTAGTGCTGCATGGGCCTCTTTTGTACCTTCCTTGTCCCCGTGCTGTGGGACTCCTGTTTGCGCTGCCTTGTCTTCTGAGGGCTCTCTGAGTTGCTGAGAGCTCCCTCTGTCTTCCCCTCCTGGGTAGAGGCCACCAGGTCCCTCCTGGTCCCTGGCAGTGCCATTTTCCACTGACCCCGATCTTTGCGTGTGCCAAGGCTTGTTGGCGGAATCTAGCAACACAAAACAGACTGCAATCATTCATCCAGCGTGGAACATCATCTGCAACAACCAGGAACCTCCATCCATCTTCTTGGGTGCAGTACTGACCGTTGTTCTTCAACGGTGGTTCTTCTTTTGCACCTCCATCCGGGTTAGCAGGGACTCCTGTTCTCCCTGGACTCTTCAGTGCTTCTTGGACTTGGTCCCCTTCTTCCACAGTTCTTCAGGTCCAGGAACCCATTGTTGATGTCTTGCAGTCTCTTCTGGTTCTTGCAAAATCTTCTATCACGTGTTCTTGTGTGTTCTAGGAAAGTTACTGTGATTTACTCCTGCCTTCCTTGGCTCTGGGGTGGGTTCTATTACTTACCTTTGGTGTTTTCTAACACTACCAGGGCCCCTCTACACACTCCAATTGCCTAGGTGGGAAACCGACATTCGCATTCCACTATTTTAGTATATGGTTTGTGTTACCCCAGGCCCATTTCTAACTATTGTTTTCACAGCTATTTCTACAACCTAGTGTATATACTGTGTATATTACTTACCTCCTATGGGAGTATAGTCTCTAAGGTATTTTTGGCATTTGTGTCACCAAAATAAAGGACTTTTTTGTAACACTGAGTATTTTCTTTCATGTGTGTGAGTACTGTGTGACTACAGTGGTATTGCGAATACCGTTCAGCATCAGTTAAAACAAAAATAGCTGCGAACCAGGGGAAGCTAGGGGTACCAAATGAAACTAATTGATATTGTTCCCTGTGTCTCCCTACTGCCGGACCAATTAATTGAGTTTAAACAGGACCCAGCTGACAGCGAACCAGCTCAGACCCAGCGGCCTGTGCACACAGCTTCGAGGGAGGGAAGTCTGCTGCCTCTGCAGAGACCACAACAACTGGAGATCAAGCATTGGCAAAGTCAATAGCAATCGCCTTTGCAACCTATCACTCTTTAGTTCACACTTCACAGCATACTGATATATATTTTTTTTTTTAAATCATCATATGCGAGCGTGCATTTGTGTGGAATGGGTGTCTTTTTTTTCCATAGCACAAAAGCATGATTTCTTTTTTTTACTTAGCATTAACTTAAAGAAAAATAGGATTACAGGGATAAAAGGAGCGGAGCAGAGGGTGGAGGGAGGTGAAAAAACAGCAAACAAGAGACAGCAAAAGCAGACCAGAGAAGAACACAATCAAGAAAGTGGAACAGGTTTTAGGGGGGGGTATAGGGGCAACCCATGGATATGAGTAAACAACACAAACCCGGAAAGAAGGACAGAATGTGGTGCTACGGCTAGATCTGCCGACTATGGAACGGGGCAACCAGGTTCGAGTCTCGGCATCGGCTCAATATCCTGTGATTCTGGACAAATCACTTAATCTCCCTGTGCATTAAAATAAATTAATAGTGTGTCCTTGGGCAGCGTAACTGGTGCTCATGTTAAGCGCTCCAATACCTTCAGTCAAGTTGGCACAGCAAAACAAGTGAAGACGTCACAGCCGACCACACAGAAGCAGGCATACCAGGACTGTTGAAAGTTAAAGGAAAAAAAAATGTAGGGTGTGGCCGAGGTGCACTCGCAAAGACTGTATGAAGCTAAAGAACAGAGCAGGTCCGACAAGAGAATCAGTGGAAGGACACAACTGGGCCCTGCTCCGTGGGCAGGATTAGCAGATGGAGGGAAGTCAGGCCGTCACGTGCTGACCACATAGATACAGGTATATGAGTGACAGTGAATGCAACCAATGGGTGGGCTGTAAGCCCACAGAGTAAAAAAAAAACGTCTTGAATAGACAACGCATGCCCTGTCTAGGCAAGTCCTAAAAAAAACAGTTCTCTTTGTCAAGCCCTGTATGTGTAACAATCAACAATAAGTGTTCTAGAATGTTGGTTTGTTTGATGTTATAATGTTGATGACGTCAGCTGGGGGTGTAACATCATTCACCGTATAGCTCTGTTAAGACTTCATATTAAGGGACCGATTTAGAGTTTAGCGTAGGGGATACTCCACCACAGATGTAACAGATATCCTGTCTGCCATATTACAAGAGCAATATTGTCCAGGGCTTTGTCTAAATCAGTTTGTCTCTACATATAGTGCGGGCACCTCCCATTTCACTATCACTGCACACAGCAAATAAGTTATGTTACATGGGTTTATACAGCGTGCCTCGTGCCGTTAGTACAACCTCACCGCGATAACTGCAGGAGTACAGGAAAGTAAAACGTATGCGTACAACATGCGCAAGGCAGGAAAAAGCCTCACGGCGATAACTACAGGCGTACAGAACAGTATATCGCATGCGCACAACATACACAAGGGAGGACAAAACATCACAGCAATAACTGCAGGAGTACAGAAAAGTAAAAACTCATGCGTACAATATATGCAAGGCAGGAAAATGAGGATGCCTAGGCTTACCTTGATGTGTAGCGGTGGTCAGCACCCGTCACTGTACTCCGACATTGCTGTGACCTGCAAGAAGGAGGGAAGAGGGATGAAGTCACATTTCAGGTAACCCAGGTCTCCCAGAATGCTCTTCTTCGGTGCTGGAGCCAAAGTGCATGGAGTCCACCTCTTGCTCAGACTTCTTCCCGGTCCACCCTTTTTAGACTGAGGAGAAGCCAGTGTTGGGTGAAAAGCTGGAGCTAACCTCTGCTGCTTTTAATCACCCATACATCCGATTCAGATAAGCTTTTTTGATTTTTTAAAGCCAACAATAGCTTTATTTGAGCTTTCTGCCACGTTAAAGTGCATTTATTTTAATGGCAGTCAATGGGAAAAAACTGCCCAACTGCCCAGACATTTTTCAACATCTCCATGTGATTGTTCCCAAATATATGCCTACAAATTAATCTTTTTTTCTTCTAGGCGCCACGCCTGACCAGTACTAGCCAAAGCAGGCTAGCCCACGCAACAAAAGTCCTACACCACGGCCCCCAACACGTTTCGTCCTTGTGGGAACCACGTCCGGTGATGGGGAGGCAGCAGCGGGCTGGTGCAAAGCACTGACCCCCGCCACAAGCTTGGCCTAAGGCAGTACTTCCGGTGCAGGCCAGGACCGCATCCCTGGGGTCCATGGACGTGCACACCATCGTCCTGGGCACAACCCTGGATCAGTAGAGGTGGTGGCTGATTCGCCCCTTAGGGGGTGACCACTACCTCGCCTTGCCATGTAACACCCCTTTGCAAGACACCCTGTTTCCAGCCCAAGCCAGGCTGGAAACAGGTGGCCAAAGAAACCACCTTCACTGGTACCCAAGAGCCACACTTGAACCCAAATAACACTTTGGATTTAAAATAATCTGCAGGATCCACACAGCAGCCGAGTCACAGGCCCATACACGCCCAGGGCGTCCCTGCTGCATTCAAATACAAGATGACTTCAGGGTCACTCAGGTAAGTTGTTGGCAGGGACGTTTTTTTTTTTTATTCTAGTACAGATGAACATGGCCCCCACAGCCAGCACCGGCCGCCCAATGAGAACTGAGATCACCAACACCCAAGTCGGCGCAGGCATGGCCTGTCCACACTCAAGGGACAACAAATACATACTAGAGAGGAGGGGTGTCACGTAGAAAACATAGAACACAAATATAAACACTCCCCAAGCAGAACACTGCTCACGATGAGTCCAAGGTACGCGGAACAGCGAGCTCGAGAAACGGGCTCGCTCGAACATAACACTAAGTACTTACCATGGGCGACCGTCCCACAACTCTCTGAGCAACCTCGGAAGTGGTACAGGACACCAGATCCCCCAGATCCCAACCTGGCCCACAAAGGGCGCACACCCACACTGACACAAGGCTGGTAAAAGGGCCCCTTGGGCATAGGGGAAGCTCCAGAAATCCGTGTGTATCTGCCCACCCCACCACAAGTCTGAACAATGCCAGGACTCCTTGATGACATACGAATTATTGAGATTCAGCAAAGTAGCACCTGACACTGAAAGCGCCTAGAGGGAATGCAGGGTACAGTGTGGTTACGTAATTAATGGCAGTAAGATATATATGTTCTGCCAAAGCCAACATATTTTAAATATCAAGCAGCAAAGTTCCTTGGCAGTTCAGGCCATTTAAGCTCTGTTGCCTAGCGCCCCGAAGCTGCTTCTGGCGGCATGTGGTGATATAATCGTCAGTGCCAAGCGGGTGAAGGGGCGAGAGCTGCCTCTGAATGTTCTCACCGTCAGCCTTCCTTTGTGGCGATGAGAGCTCAGTATCCCTGGACCAGGGCCTGCTCTGGATGCCAGCAGCGGTAACCATGGCAACCACCACACATCCTAAGAAACGTGGCCACCCTGCTCACGCTAGAGCAGCTCCCTTAGTACAGACAGGGTGGGCCTGCTTATCACAGACAGGGGAGGGGGTGCTTCCTATCACAGACAGGGGAGGGGGCTCTCATCAGACAGGGAGGGCGTGTTTCTTATCACAGACAGGGGAGGGGGCTCCCATCAGACAGGGTGGGTGCGTTTCTAATCACAGAGAGGGAAGGGGGTGATTCCTATCACAGATAGGGGACAAAGTCATGCTTCATCAAACAGGGTGGGCGTGTTCCTTTTTCACAGACAAAGTGGGAGCACTTCTTTGTTACAGAGCGGGTGTGCTTCTTTATTACAGAGTAGGTGCGCTTCCTTGTTACAGAGAGTGGGTGTGCTTCTTTGTTACAGAGAGTGGGTGTGCTTCTTTGTTACAGAGCGGGTGCGCTTCTTTGTTACAGAGCGGGTGTGCTTCTTTATTACAGAGTAGGTGCGCTTCCTTGTTACAGAGAGTAGGTGCGCTTCCTTGTTACAGAGAGTGGGTGTGCTTCTTTGTTGCAGAGCGGGTGCGTTTCTTTGTTATAGAGTGGGTGTGCTTATTTGTCACATAGCACGGGTGCGCCCCTTTGTTACAGAGCTGATGCGCTTCTTTGTTACAGAGTGGGTGTGCTTCTTTGTTGCAGAGTGGGTGTGCTTCTTTGATGCAAAGCGGGTGCGCTTCTTTGATGCAGAGCGGGTGCGCTTCTTTGTTACATAGCGGGTGTGCTTCTTTGTTACAGAGCGGGTGCGCTTCTTTGTTACAGAGTGCGCTTCTTTGTTACAGAGCGGGTGCGCTTCTTTGTTACAGAGCGGGAGCGCTTCTTTGTTGCAGAGCGGGTGCGCTTCTTTGTTGCAGAGCGGGTGCGCTTCTTTGTTACAGAGCGGGAGCGCTTCTTTGTTGCAGAGCGGGTGCGCTTCTTTGATGCAGAGCGGGTGCGCTTCTTTGATGCAGAGCGGGTGCGCTTCTTTGTTGCAGAGCGGGTGCGCTTCTTTGTTGCAGAGCGGGTGCGCTTCTTTGTTACAGAGCGGGAGCGCTTCTTTGTTACAGAGCGGGTGCGCTTCTTTGATGCAGAGCGGGTGCGCTTCTTTGATGCAGAGCGGGTGCGCTTCTTTGTTACAGAGTGGGAGCACTTCTTTGTTACAGAGCGGGTGTGCTTCTTTATTACAGAGTAGGTGCGCTTCCTTGTTACAGAGAGTGGGTGTGCTTCTTTGTTACAGAGAGTGGGTGCGCTTCTTTGTTACAGAGCGGGTGCGCTTCTTTGTTACAGAGCGGGTGCGCTTCTTTGTTACAGAGCGGGTGCGCTTCTTTGTTACAGAGCGGGTGCGCTTCTTTGTTACAGAGCGGGAGCGCTTCTTTGTTACAGAGCGGGTGCGCTTCTTTGTTACAGAGCGGGTGCGCTTCTTTGTTACAGAGCGGGTGCGCTTCTTTGTTACAGAGCGGGTGCGCTTCTTTGTTACAGAGTGGGAGCGTTTTTTTGTAATTACAATAACAGTGGGGGTGCTTCTATGTTCCTGACTGGACGGTGTGTAGGTATGCCTTGTTCCGGTCAGGGTCGGCATGCCTTGTTCCGGTCAGGGTGAGCGTCTTATTTATCACAGTCAGGGTTGCTGCACTTCTCAGTGTAGACACAGTGGCCCGTGCTGCTCACTCTCAGACACATGGTAACAACCTGTACTACTACAGGCCTGTGCTGTTTACTCTCGGACACCGAGTAACTGACTGTGGCACTACAGGCCTGTGCTGTTCACTCTCGGACACGGAGTAACTGACTGTGGCCCTACAGGCCTGTGATGCTCACTCTCAGACACCTAGTAACAGACTGTGGCCCTAAAGGCACGTGCTGCTCATTCTCGACGCCTAGTAACAACCTGTAGTACTACAGGTATGTGCTGCTCACTCTCTGGCCCCCTAGTAACAGCCTGGGCACTACAGACCTGTGCTGCTCACTCATGGACACCTAGAAACAGCCTGTGGCACTACAGGCCCGTGCTGCTCACTCATGGACACCTAGAAACAGCCTGTGGCACTACAGGCCCGTGCTGCTCACTCATGGACACCTAGAAACAGCCTGTGGCACTACAGGCCCGTGCTGCTCACTCTCCGACACCCGGTAACAGCCTGGCACTACAGGTCTGTGCTGCTCAATCTCTGGACCCCTAGTAACAGCCTGTGGCACTACAGGCCTGTGCCCCTCACTCTTGGACTTCTAGTAATAGCCTGTGGGACTACAGACCTGTGCTGCTCACTCTCCGACACCTTGTAACAGCCTGTGGTACTACAGGCCTGTGCTGCTCACTCATGGACACCTAGTAACAGCCTGTAGTACTACAGGCCTGTGCTGCTCACTCTCGGACACCTGGTAACAGACTGGCACTACAGGCCTGTGCTGATGACTCTTGGATACCTAGCAACAGCCGGTGACACTACAGGCCTGTGATGCTCGCTCTCAGACACCTAGTAACAGCCTGTGGGACTACAGACCTGTGCTGCTCACTCTCTGACACCTAGTCACAGCCTGTGGCACTACAGGCCTCTGCTGCTCACTCTCTGCCCCCTAGTAACAGCCTGGGCACTACAGACCGGTGCTGCTCACTCATGGACACCTAGTAACAGCTTGTGGCACTACAGGCTTCTGCTGCTCACTCTCGACACCTAGTAACAACCTGTAGTACTACAGGTATGTGCTGCTCACTCTCCGACACCCGGTAACAGCCTGGGCACTACAGGCCTGTGCTGCTCACTCATGGACACCTAGTAACAGCCTGTGGCATTACAGGCTTCTGCTGCTCACTCTCGGACTCCTAGTAACAACCTGTAGTACTACAGGCTGTGCTGCTCACTCTCCGACACCTAGTAACAGCCTGGGGCACTACAGGCCTGTGCTGCTTACTCTCAGACTCCCGGTAACAGACTGGTACTACAGGCCTGTGCTGATGACTCTCGGACACCTGGTAACAAACTGGCACTACAGGCCTGTGCTACTCACTCTCGGACACCGAGTAACTGACTGTGGGACTACAGACCTGTGCTACTCACTCTCTGGACCCCTTAGTAACAGCCTGTGGCACTACAGGCCTGTGCTGCTCACTCATGGACACCTAGTAACTGACTGTGGCACTATAGGTCTGTGCTGCTCACTCATGGACACCTAGTAACAGCCTGGGGCACTACAGGCCTGTGCTACTCACTCTCGGACACCGAGTAACTGACTGTGGCCCTACAGGCCTGTGCTGCTCACTCTCCGACACCTAGTAACAACCTGTAGTACTACAGGCCTGCGCTGTTCACTCTCCGACACCTAGTAACAGCCTGTGGCACTACAAGTCTGTGCAGGTCATTCTCTGGACCCCCAGTAACAGCTTGTGGCACTACAGGCCTGTGCCCCTCACTCTTGGACTCCTAGTAACAGCCTGTAGAGGTACAGGCCTGTGCCGGTCAATCCCAGACCCGGTAACAGCCTGTGGCACTACAGGCCTCTGCTGCTCACTCTCTGGAACCCCAGTAACAGCCTGTGGCACTACAAGTCTGTGCTGCTCACTCTCTGGAACCCCAGTAACAGCCTGTGGCACTACAGGCCTGTGCTGCTCACTCTCTGGAACCCCAGTAACAGCCTGTGGGACTACAGGCCTGTGCTGTTCACTCTCGGACCCCTAGTGACAGCCTGTGGCACTACAGGCCTGTGCCGCTCACTCTCTGAACCCCCAATAACAGCCTGTGGCACTACAGGCCTCTGCTGCTCACTCTCTGAACCCCCAATAACAGCCGGTGGCACTACAGGCCTGTGCTGCTCACTCTCTGGACCCCTAGTAACAGTCTGAGGCACTGCAGGCCTGTGCTGCTCACTCTCTGGACCCCTAGTAACAGCCTGTGGCACTGCAGGCCTGTGCTGCTCACTCTCGGACCCCTAGTAACAGCCTGTGGCACTGCAGACCTGTGCTGCTCACTCTCGGACCCCTAGTAACAGCCTGTGGCACTGCAGGCCTCTGCTGCTCACTCTCTGGACCCCTAGTGACAGACTGTGGTACTGCAGGCCTGTGCTGCTCACTCTCCGACCCCTAGTAACAGCCTGTGGCACTACAGGCCTGCGCTGCTCACTCTCTGGACCCCTAGTAACAGCCTGTGGCACTACAGGCCTGTGCTGCTCACTCTCTGGAACCCCAGTAACAGCCTGTGGGACTACAGGCCTGTGCTGCTCACTCTCGGACCCCTAGTGACAGCCTGTGGCACTACAGGCCTCTGCTGCTCACTCTCTGAACCCCCAATAACAGCCTGTGGCACTACAGGCCTCTGCTGCTCACTCTCTGAACCCCCAATAACAGCCTGTGGCACTACAGGCCTGTGCTGCTCACTCTCTGGACCCCTAGTAACAGTCTGAGGCACTGCAGGCCTGTGCTGCTCACTCTCGGACCCCTAGTAACAGCCTGTGGCACTGCAGGCCTCTGCTGCTCACTCTCTGCCCCCTAGTAACAGCCTGTGGCACTGCAGGCCTGTGCTGCTCACTCTCGGACCCCTAGTAACAGCCTGTGGCACTGCAGGCCTCTGCTGCTCACTCTCTGGACCCCTAGTGACAGCCTGTGGCACTGCAGGCCTGTGCTGCTCACTCTCGGACCCCTAGTAACAGCCTGTGGCACTGCAGGCCTCTGCTGCTCACTCTCTGGACCCCTAGTGACAGCCTGTGGCACTACAGGCCTCTGCTGCTCACTCTCTGAACCCCCAATAACAGCCTGTGGCACTACAGGCCTCTGCTGCTCACTCTCTGAACCCCCAATAACAGCCTGTGGCACTACAGGCCTGTGCTGCTCACTCTCGGACCCCTAGTAACAGCCTGTGGCACTGCAGGCCTGTGCTGCTCACTCTCTGGAACCCCAGTAACAGCCTGTGGGACTACAGGCCTGTGCTGCTCACTCTCGGACCCCTAGTGACAGCCTGTGGCACTGCAGGCCTCGGCTGCTCACTCTCTGGACCCCTAGTGACAGACTGTGGTACTACAGGCCTGCGCTGCTCACTCTCTGGAAAGCCAGCACTGGCAAAGCCAATAGACCTGGTTTGAATGTTCTACCATTTGTAAATATAATGTGTGCGTGCCCGTACTTGCAAGGATCAGTACATTAAACCCAGACCTGTTGGCTTTGCTTGTTTGTACTGAGAGAGAAAAGTCTGCCACAGAGGTCACGCTCACTCAAGGTAAGGCGCCCCCGTCCTCTGGGTGGGAATCCTCAAACAATCAGTACATTCCTTCTATTTTTACAGCCTGTGCTGTGTTTACGGACTACATCTGAAGGTCATGTTCATAGAATCAGCATTGTTAGCACTTCACTGGTTCACAGCCTGGTGTCCAACCAGCGTCATGCCAAGGGGGGCGGGGCCCTGGGGGGGGGAGCGAGGGGGGGGCTGAGGGGGTAAGACTGCATGAGCACAGGGGTCGGCTTCGAGCAATATCATGTACACAGTGGTGTGTTCTCAACACTGGGGCAAACTACTCACTCGAGTCAGAAAAGTGCCTTCTCGGGCACTCTATTCCTAAAAATGGTAATGCAGCTCTGTGGGTGAATGCACCTGCTGGAGAGGCGAGGGAGACAAGCAGAGATGGGTCCAGGGAGACAGAAAAGAGAGAGAGATAGAAGAGAGGGAGAGATGGAGGAGAGAGAAGAGGGGAGAGAGGAGAGGGAGAGATAGAGGAGAGGGAGAGATAGAGGAGAGGGAGAGATAGAGGAGAGAGAAGGGGAGAGGGAGAGAGAAGAGGGAGGGAGAGATAGAGGAGAGGGGGAGATAGAGGAGAGGGAGAGATGGAGGAGAGAGAAGGGGGAGAGAAGAGGGGAGAGAGGAGGGAGAGGAGAGGGACAGAGGAGAGGAGGGAGAGATAGAGGAGAAGGAGAGATGGAGGAGAGAGAAGGGGGGAGAGATGGAGGAGAGAGAAGGGGGAGCGATGGAGGAGAGAGAGTGAAGACGTGGAGAGAGGGAGAAAGAGGGAAGGAGAGACGGATAGAGAGAGAGAGACAGGAAGCGCAAAAGGAGTTAGTGGAGAAGAGGGAGACAGAAAGAGGTGGAGGGCGAGGGAGTGGGAGGGTGAAAGGGCAGTCTGACGAAGAATGAGTGAGACTGGGAGAGAGCAAATGGCGGGTGATCTGGAGGAAGAGAGAAGGAAGGAGGAAGACAAAAAGCACACAGAGTTGGAGTGAGAAGAGAAGGGAGGGAGTAGAGAGGAGGGACATAAGAGAAAGAAAGACTGAGGGAGGTAGAGAGACAGAACAAGAAAGAAGGGTGAGAGAGGAGTGGAACAGAGAATGAAAGAGGGAAAAACAGAAGTCAGTCTGTCCTTAGACTCCTTGCTTTGTAATCCAGCTCTGTGCAGCACTGTTGATTATTTTATTTTATTTTTTTAATAAAGCTTTTTGACGCAGCCAGCATGGACAATGTCATAGCAATTTGTTTTCAACATCTTTTCATAGCACCACTGTAGAAGACGGCTACAAATACACTGACAAAGTCAAACGATCTTGCATAGCAGGACCTATTGGCTTAACCAATGCTTGTTTTTCCTGTCAGGAGGATGGGTCAACTAACAAAGCGACAGGTAGGTGGAGCAAGCAAGAAGGCAATGGGGGAGATGCAAGCAACACAGGGGTGGTGTGGGTTACGGTGCAAGCAAGGAGAGAGGGGGAACGGCACAAGAAGGCAAGCAACAACGGTACCAGGGCAAGAAAATGTGAGGCAAGCAACAACGCGGATCTGGGGATCGCTTGGGGGAGCCGCCCTGCAAACACATGCAGTCCTATGGAATGCTACAACTGAAATAAGATCGCCAAAAGCACACAGTGCGCCGAAACGAAGCAGCACTTGGGCCATGCACCAGCGGAGGAACATACTCATGAACAGGAAGTGAAGCCAGCACGTGCTGACCAAAGAGAAGCAAGGAAATTAGAGTGATGTCAAAGCCAGCCAATGGTAAGCAATGGGCAGGCTCTAAGCTCCCTGTGGGATGCCTTATCTTAGGCAAGACCTAAAAAACACCAAAGAGGAACCATTTCCAATATTGCCATAGTTTTTTATATTTTAAAGAGGCACGAGAAGACAATTTCTTTAAAAAAAAAAAAATAACATACTATGAACTGGCCTCAACCAAACTGGAAATGTTATTCTTCATTAAAATTTAAAATAAACATGTTAGGTGAAATGATTTCCCAGAACTAGTACAGTGTGAATTCACATAGAATGTACTGGTTTCGGATGAAGCCTGAGTAATTACCAGAGGCTAAAAGGGATTCAAACATTCCACTCATCGTTTTTTTATTTAGTTTAGTGTGTCGCCCTAAGCGGGATGGGTACGTGCAGACGTGGGTCCCGTGGACACCGTGCCAATGGACGGAAACGAATTCTCACTGATGAGCCCTAAGCAGGGCAAGACCCGTCCTGGGTTGCTTGTGTTCCAGTTCAGGGAGGAACCGGCTTGGCAGTTCAGGCTGAAATGTTCCCACTGAAGTAGGTTCCACACTGAGGTGGCATGGTGTGAAAAATAACGACGGGCTGTGATGTCACCCGAGTAATTACCAGTGGCGGAGATGAATTCAATCCCATCCATAACTTTTTTGTATACTTTAGCATAACAAAAAATTAATCCACCGTGACAAGAATGAGGTACAACTCCACCCCACCAGTGAATTTTCAGATGAGCATATTAACAATAGCTTCGAAAGTGGGCATAATTCCAACAAGATGGAACACAAAGAAACTAGAAATGCACATATCAGTCCTTGCCCAGATGAAGGTCAGCATCCACCATAGCATGAGCCGAAACACGTTAATCAATATCCTGAAAAAGACTTTGTACCATGTAATGAAGTAACATGAAAAGTTGAGATTTATTGCTTTGTTAAGGCTATGCACGCTTAAATTAACATTTTGTGTTGCAGACAGAGTCATACTTTGTTCACCCAGTTCTGCTATTTGGTTTCATTAAGTTGCAGTCCTTGATATTATCCTGTTACTTTTTTACCCAAAATAAACTCAGGTTGATTTTGATAAATGTTACAAATACATGATTTGTACTTTCCTTTGCAATTTACTGAATTGTGTGTGTATGAAGTTTGTTTTTATGTACAATTCATTCCCATACACACAGATCTGAATTGCTAAATTAACAATAATCTTTTTCAAACAATAAATGTTGCAGAGTAAAACTTGTGAAAGACTGACACTACTGATTTTTTAGGGATACTTAGCCCCTCTGTAGTCTGAGATGAGAAAAAAAGCAAATAATTCACAATACCGCAACTGGCCCCATCGGTACACAAGAATGGGGAATTTGTTAACCCATCTACAAAAAACACAACTATTCACCACAACATCTGGAACTGCCTTGAATAGAAGAACGTCTCAGTAGGTTGAGTGGCCCCTCAAACTCTCCCGTCACCCTAGCGCCACCTAAAGGCCTGATTTAGATTGCGGTGGAAGGGTTACACAACGGTGGCTGATATACGGTATGCCGCAATACAAATCCCATAGGATATCATGGAATGTATATTTTAGTGGACAGGATATCCGTCACTGTTGCCACGGAGTAACCCACGGGTCAAAATACAAATCAGGCCCAAAGTCTTTTATCCTTCAGAGGACAAAAGAGCAGGTACCACAGAGGTGGCCAGCAGTAACACTTACTGCGCACAACTCTATGAAAGTCACTAGGTGGTATCTTCTGATTTAACAGACAAATAAAATGCAGTTTGAAACTCTGAGATTAATTACTGAGATACTCTGATGCAATACCCAAAAGTAAGCAGATATGTTTGTTTGTTTTTTGCAATTTATGTGAGGAAGGAACATTTTAGTTACCACTTATATTACACTGTCAACTGTGAAAGCAAAGTTTCGGCTTTAAAATCTAGTTGGCACAACCTTCATCAGGACAATGGGAATCAGAAACTAATCAGAAAACTCTACACCCCAGGTGAATTTCAGTCCGCATATTAGATTAACTGTACTTCTTCAACATTAGTAATCCTATTTCCAACTCTATGGTGCTTTGCACATATTATCGTTTTTACAGGGATCTCCATTTTAGCTGGAATTACAACATTAAGATATCTATGTTTTTTATCGTCCCACTATATTGACCATTACTGTAGTTACATTTTGTGACTTAGATGAATATCTGTCAGTGATTTTAACTGAAATTAAGTTGAGTTTGTCATTTATTTTATATCTTTGGGATCTCTGTCCAATGTACAGCTCCCCTTGCTGTTGGTTTTAACCTCACTACTTTGCCATGCCGGAGCTCCTTATCATCTGTGAGGATAACAGCTTCAGTACTTGCTAAATATAAACAGGAGATAAGAAGCTGAGATACCATATCCAAACAAGCATTTGCAATGCAACGGATCTCGCGTTTGCTCATGTTAGAGCTGATCGCTTTGTAAACTCCTAACCCGACCTTTCACCTATCGGGCAAAAGTGCATTTATGTACATAACCCGAAAAAGTGAAATTAACTATGTAAAGCGCTCGACTTCTGCCAAGCGAGATCGCGCTCGTAAATTAGAGAAAAAGAAGTCCACGAGCCGGACAGAAAACAGCGAGCCTCGCCTTCTGTACTTGGTCGCTGCGCTCGGGGAGGGCTATCCACCGGAAAAGGCATGACTTATGCGTGCCATCGACTAATGAAAGCAAGCAGAATTTAATAGGCAAGCCCACGAACCAATAAAAAACACTGACGTGACGTTGACAGGGCTCCGAGCCCTTTTCTAAACACTAAAGTGTCTCGCTGCGATACGCAGGCGCGAGCATCGCAGGCTCGACCCTAGAAAAGTGATTGCACGCCTGTAATTTGTATGCTGACGTAAAAAACTGTGGTAAGAAAGAACTAATTTTAAGGCTAGAATATGAATACCAGTGATAAGGAGTTTACTGGTTAGGTGCACTAATGTAAACATTTAAATAGACAAGTTTTTAAAGGTATTTATAATACAGAAAGATGGTTTGGGGATAAATAATCTGAATGCAGTGGCTGTTTTTTGACAAAATCCACTTACTTGTCATGCAGGAATTAAATTTGAAAACTGAATAGAGAGGAAGTGTTTTAACTTCATGAATAGAGATTAGCTAGACCCCAAAAGTTTCCCTAAAAAGTTCATCCTTTCGCAGATAAAGCTTGTCCCTGTCCACCGGTACCTTGGAACCTCCCCGTGCTCTCAGTTTTTGATTAGGGCTACTGGGAAGGTACAAAGACCATCACCTCCAAGCTGACTGGCCTCCTAGTACTGGCAGCTTCACAAATTAAAGGCACCAGAGAAACTCCGAGGACCTCTCAGGAAATACTGGTCATGAGAAGAAAAGATGTTCACTGCAGAAATTCAATTTGTTTAGATTATTTTGTTTAGCTACCCCTTGTTTTATCAAGCAAACATTTAATGATCTTGGTCACAAGTGTGGTAAATGACAAATACTCTACAATACGTCCTGGAGTGTCTTTCCAACACCCAGGTCCTAAGAATCATCGTACCCGGATCCCTTCTGGAACAGATGTGTGTATAAAAAGGCAGAATTACACTCAAGTTGTCAACAATCTATCAAAAGTCATGCCAAATCCCAAACCTGGTAGCCAGTTCCTGAACCTTCTAGCTGATTTATTAACCAGGCCTTTGTTTTCGTGCCTGAGTAATCCTTGGCTCCACATAAGCAACTCTCTCATTTGGGACGATGTTTCTTCCCAGACTTTCTAAATTGGGGAGCTGGACAAATTTAGAGGGAACCCTAACCATCTCCTGCCAGTTAGTCCCTCGCATCAATACAACTGATCGCTGGAGACAGGCCCAGATCTTCAAGATACACATGCGTTCTCAACTAGTTTACTTCCTGTTTGAACAACCATTAACTAGTAGTAGGAACTTGAGGATTCAGTCCGAATCTTCCATGGTACTGGGCAGCGCTCCCAAGAACCCACCGTGCTTTCTTCTGTTTGCAACCTGCACACAGCTCTGTCAGGACTCCATAGCAGGGTCCAGGGATCTGTACTGATTCTACGCAAAGGACACTCCAATATATGCAGGTCCTCAAACTCCAAAGACCTGCATCTCCGGAGTCTTGTTTGAAAGTCCAGGCTGTCAGGACACCTGCTGATTAACACCCAAACGCGCCTCCATTTTTGACCAACCATATCCTTTGAAGTCAAAAATTGGCAACTTCTCCTCCATCACCTCAACCCCTGCAAGGTCTTACGATGTATCATAGATCCTCACCCCACAATGACTGGACGTCAACCGTATGGTGTCATCAAACAACTACACTCTACCAGCTGAAGAAAATAAAGCCTTTACGCCATAAAAATGACTTTACCACAGTCAAGCACACACTGGTCGTACCTCGCGTTGATTTTGGAAACAAAGCTATTTCGAATCTACCCAAATCCACCTTGGTTTTTCCACCCACGGGCCTTCAGCAGCCAAACTCACCTTAGAGAGCAAGATAGAAAGACTGACTTGTATCCAATTTTAGACAGCTTCTGGGGAGTCTTTTAAGTTCTGTTGGAGGAATTTTGTCTTTTGCCGGGCTTGGCACGTGAGAACAAGTTCCTCCAAGCTATCAGCGCTCTTTCCTCGGGTTGCGATGCCTGATGGGGTTGGCACAGGGTCTCTTGGAAGAACTGAAAGATGGAGGCGTGAAACCGGAGGCATGCCAGGTTTAAACACCCAATCAGATGACGTAACAGGAGACAGCATCACAAGTGAGATCTGAAGAGGGGGACGAGTAGAAAGACCCATTTGAGTAATCTCACATCTCACCCATCCGTGTAAAAAGATCTGTGCCGGGTACCTCGAACATCCTTCTCAAAAGGATTAAATGTTCAGCTATATTACTAGCCTTGGCATGTCCAGCAAAAGCCAAGCTGAAAGAGTGGCCACCAAGCTCTGTTGGACGACAAAGGCAATGGAGGGAAAAAGAGATGATCACTACCGGGGTCAGAGGTTAAGAACTTGCAGGTAAGAGACATCAAAGCAGATTAGTTCCTTTCAAATTCTTTAAATCAGTAGTGAGTGTCTCTTCTCAGGTGCACGAGACAAAGTACCACACCAGGTCAGGATAGCAAAGGCCTCTTTACCAACATCTAATGATGTTTCTCATTTTGGGGGATTTAATTCGATGCACTTCCAAACAGAATGGAGAGTTCTCTTTGTGGGGTTTCAATATAGAATCTTCAAAACACGTTTTAGGGTTTCTAGTAGCCCCTTTTCTGGGGGGTACCCCTTGTGCATGCACTCTGCACACCTCAGTTTATGCCCAAGTGTGCTCTGACCTGTAAGAAGCTGAGGTGAGTGATCCAGTGTAGAACTAAAGGACTCCACATTGACCACATGGCACGGAGTCCTGGAATTCACCCGGTTGTCTGCTCCTCTGAATCTGGTGAGCACCAGAAAAGAAGTGGTTTGCTCAGGATCACACAATGTGGTTAAAAGACCCAACCAGCAACTGATCCCTGTCCAGGCTAAATGAAAGTCCATCTGGCCTAAAAGCTGCGTTATTAGAAAAATGTGGCAACGGAGAAAGTGTGCGAGAGGGCTGTCTAAATTAGGGTACTGCGTAGTTCTGCATCACTGACCACCCCCTAGGTGGTGCTCTGAAGCGCTGGCCTGCTTGGGTAACACGCTACACTGCGTAGGGTGTGAGGTTGGAAAGAGGTTTTTGTTTTGATCCTATGTGGGAAGTGTTTCCATGTCATGCGAGATGACCACCACGGTGCGTTATTGTGTTATGGGACGCAACGCGTAGAGCAGTTATTGTGTTACGGGACGCAATGCGTAGAGCAGTTATTGTGTTACGGGATGCAACACGTAGAGCAGTTATTGTGTTACGGGACGCAACGCTTAGAGCAGTTATTGTGTTACGGGACGCAATGCGTAGAGCAGTTATTGTGTTACGGGACGCAACGCGTAGAGCAATTATTGTGTTACGGGACGCAACGCGTAGAGCAGTTATTGTGTTACGGGACGCAACGCGTAGAGCAGTTATTGTGTTACGGGACGCAACGAGTAGAGCAGTTATTGTGTTACGGGACGCAACGCGTAGAGCAGTTATTGTGTTACGGGACGCAACGCGTAGAGCAGTTATTGTGTTACGGGACGCAACGCGTAGCGGTGTGTGGATGATGAAGTGTGAGAGACGGATGTACAGTTGATGGTTTTCAGGACGCTGGAAGCTTCCAGCAGCTCTACCGGTCCTTTTATGGTATTTGATATGATTATAGTCTGCTTGGCTGGTCACTGCACTAGGTTGTCCGATCCCAGATTGTGTGTGTAGCTTGGGCCTGAGCAGGCATGGCTGGGGAGAGAGAAGTGGGAGAGATCTGTTGGGATTATGCGGTGAAGAAAGGAGAATTATGCGGTAAAACAGTGAAAATCATCTGCATTTTACGGAAATTGTGCATATTGTATTTCACTAAAAGCACGCTGATAGATTTTGGGATGCAAGTGCTGTAAAAAATAAACAGGTTTCTTGAGAAAGAAAAATATAAGCGTCTGGCAGGTCCAATTGAACGAGTGCATTACTGCCCAGCGATGCTGGCGTCGCTGGGAAGCAGGGGGGTGCCATAACACCTTGTTTTTCATCTCCCACAGTAATAGAAATTGTGAAAAACATGCAGTGTTGCAATATGCAGAAAAAAGCCCTCAAGTAGACAGTTTGTGTTTAAAAACAAGATGTTTTTATTTATTTTCTGCCTGCAAGTTGTTTTGAAATGTGTCTTAATTTTCGTCCTCACCCATGTGCTCTAGATAGGGCCTTTGCAAGAGCATCTTTGCTTTGCAAAATATGTACATTATTGTATATTCAATATTTTAACGTTCTTGCGTCACTAGAAGCCACTTTAGATTCAAGGCCTTGCGTTTAAAAAAAGTTTACAAATCGTTTCAGACTCTTTTCGACTCTTACGGTATTACCGCATGCGGGAAAATTCCATCTGGTATTACTGGTGACAGGGTATAAGGATTACCATATTACAAAATAACCAGGGAATACAAATTACTGCACCAATTTCAGTAAATGAACACTTGATTCAGGGCCATTTTGAAGGGGCAAGGTCTGCCAGATATGAGTGGAGGATTTCTCCCCGGACATCTTCGCGGTGTTACCGCGGTATACCGGGGGATTTACAATACTAAATGAGCCCACACATCCTGAGGCCCCAACTATCCTCTTGTGATAACTGCTGCTTTCACGACGGTGCTTGTGACACAACTATCAATGCACATGAATAGTGAACCAAACCCTCCCACAGCAAAGAATGAATCATTCATTCCACCCGCTCCATTTACATTAAGAACTAGAGGGTTTTGTTTCCTGCTGCAGACAAAGGCCCTCCGCCCACTCCATCACTTGGGGACGTTGGAAGCATCTGGACAACATCACAATCTTTTTAAACTCTTAAAAACAGCAGTAAGGGGCTGATAAGTGACCGGTTGTTTCTCAGGTCCGGCAAGCCGTGTACATCGTTTTTCATAACAGTTGATCCGTTTCAACAGGGACCAGCAATGTTGCGGTTTGCAGATGATACTGCCCTGTGGGGTGGCAGGGAGGCCTCGCACAATCATATTTATTGACTAACAGCCACTGCTGCAGAATCGCATTATTCCAGCGCCATTGCGTAGTGGGAAGTCAGATGATTTCTTGTAGGGATGGACGAAGAATTCCACTCCGCCGGCGGAGTTCGCTGAGTTTTCCGAAAAACTCCACGAAGTGGTGTGAGTGGAGTTTATTCTCTCGCTCGCCAAATGTTAAGTTAGTGAGCGCGAACAAGAAAAATCTCTAAGTAAGCAAACGTGAACAAGATGTCTGAATGCGAGCGGTCTCAGTAGGCACGACCGCTCGCGTTGAGGGAGCTGCAGCTCGAATTGAGGGAGCTGCCGTTCGAGTAGAAAATTTACTTGAGGGACAAGAAAAAGTTAGCGCCCCATGGTACTCTGCATGATGCTGTTTGCACTGATTTTACATCATGGGAGAAACTCATGCACTGAAAATCAGTGTGAACAGCGAGCCTTACACAAACTCCGCCGCTCGCGGAACTCTGCGTAGCATGGTGGAGTTTTTTCAGCACTTCGAGGAGTTCCGCGTATCAGAACTCCGTCCAGGCCTTATTTCTTGTAGGTGACATGCTGTAATCCAGGCAGGAATGAGTAATAAACTACTATAAATATCAAAATCAATTTCTACTATTACCGCTACATAATACTCTACATAATACTACGTGACAGTATTAATCAGGATATAACAGCGACTACCTCTGATCCTAATACACAAGAATAGAGCCTAGACAGACCAAACACAGCTTTTTGTCCTTCCAGGTAGCTAAGACATGTACAGAGATTGCTAATGGTAGTAATGCAGTGGCACGCACCACATAAAATGAGTTGTTAGTATACCAGTTATACTCTGAAATGGGTAAGCAGAATGGTTTTGGTTCTAAGATGAAGCAGATGTGTTTTTCTTTCAATTGTTTCTGTTCATGTTCTGTGCTTTGGCAACAGAAGGGATTATGGGAACAAGAACATGGCTGCTTGTCTTTGTGTGTGGCCAAATTGTTTGGTGTGTGGCTGCCAGCCACCACCTTGCACTGTTTTGTATGGACCAGCACTTTAACGCAAATTATGTCATGAAGATTTTCTTGCTTCAAACAATGACTGACAAGCGATCCCCATGAGCATCTCAAGGTCAATCATATTGGATAACAACCATCTCATGGTGAATCGTATTGGATAAGTAACATCTCAAGCTCAATCACATCTGACAAGTAAAGTATTGAACAAGCATTGTCTCGTGGTCGAACACGTACAAGCAGTCTCTCATGGTCAATCGTATTGGACAAGTATTGTCTCATGGTCGATCACGTACAGGCAGTGTCTCGTGGTCAATCGTATTGGACAAGTATTGTCTCGTGGTCGATCACGTACAAGCAGTCTCTCGTGGTCAATCGCATTGACCAAGTATTGTGTCGTGGTCGATCACGTACAAGCAGTCTCTCGTGGTCAATCACATTGGACAAGTATTGTCTCATGGCCGATCACGTACAAGCAGTCTCTCGTGGTCAATCGTATTGGACAAGTATTGTCTCGTGGTCGAACACGTACAAGCAGTCTGTCGTGGTCAATCGTATTGGACAAGTATTGTCTTGTGGTCGAAAACGTACAAGCAGTCTCTCGTGGTCAATCGCATTGGACAAGTATTGTCTCGTGGTCAAACACGTACAAGCAGTCTCTCGTGGTCAATCGTATAGGACAAGTATTGTCTCGTGGTCGATCACGTACAAGCAGTCTCTCGTGGTCAATCGTATTGGACAAGTATTGTGTCGTGGTCGATCACGTACAAGCAGTCTCTCGTGGTCAATCGCATTGACCAAGTATTGTCTCGTGGTCGATCACGTACAAGCAGTCTCTCGTGGTCAATCGCATTGGACAAGTATTCTCTCATGGTCGATCACGTACAAGCAGTCTCTTGTGGTCAATCGTTTTGACCAAGTATTGTCTCATGGTCGAACACGTACAAGCAGTCTCCTGTGGTCAATCGTATTGGACAAGTATTGTCACATGGTCGATCACGTACAAGCAGTCTCTCGTGGTCAATCGTATTGGACAAGTATTGTCTCATGGTCGATCACGTACAAGCAGTCTCTCGTGGTCAATCGTACTGGACAAGTAGTGTCTTATGGTCAAACACATTGGACACGTAGCGTCTCTGGGTCAACCGTATATGATAGCACCTTGTGATAAATCATACTGGGTAAATAGTGTCTCATGGTCAACGGCATCTACTAAGTAGCATTTCATGCCCAATCCTATCCGATAGTGTCTCATGATAAGTTGTACTGTGATAAGTAAAGTCTCATGGTCCATGGCATCTCATAAGTAGTGTTTCAAGGCCAATCACGTTGAGAGAGCCTCCTGGTCAGGTGGGACTTCGTCCAGCACACGCAGAGGTGGGGTTCCTGAGCTCCACAACTGGGCGGTGGCCGGACTGACAAGCTTTGGAGGCGGCGCCTGGACAGCTGGGCCCGGGAGGTGGGCTGATACAGCTTATTCAATGCAGGTCAAAGGTCAGGCCACTCACCACAAGAAAGGCCTCACAAAACAGTACAGGTGGCACAGGGCACCGCTTCTTACCAAGGGCAACTCTCCAAACACTGGGTAGGTGAAACACAAAAGGGCAGGTCGCACCACAGGAGGTCTGGCCAACGACCGTGGGCAGACTCTCGCTGCAGAGTAGGCCACTCCACCCTGGGTAAGCTACCACTACAGGGTAACTGGCACCAGAGGACAGGTGGCACCACAGTGGGTAGCTGGCACCACCGAGGGCAGACTACCACTACAGGGCAACTGGCACCACTACAGGGTAGCTGGCACCAGAGGGCAGGTGGCACCACCGAGAGCAGACTACCACTACAGGGCAACTGGCACTACCGTGGCCAAGTGGACCACCACCGAGAATAAGCCCTAACACAGGCAGAACCCCCACTCCACCCACACACACCCCGGCAGGCCAGATGTGTCAGCAGCAGGGATCTGTCAGTGCACACACTAAAGACCTCGGCACGTGCCACTTCCGTCACTTCCGGTGGAGGGTGTAGGTGCCCCCTTCCCATCCCTGCACAGGTGTACAACAGAGCCCGCTCATCCATAAAAGTGTAAACAACTGAGGGCCTCGAGGCTTCTCCTGCTCGGGTGCCTCAAAACAACACACTTGTGCAGTCCGAGCCTCCGCTGCACTAAAGCGCCAAGAAGCACTTCTTTTAGTGGGCAATGAATAAGTCGTAAATTATGAGGGCACTTCCGCCGCACTCCACAAGGGCAACGAGTCGTAGGGAGAGGTGTTGGCAGCGTGGACTCAATTATTCATCCTTACAGGGCATCAAGTTCAGCGCAGGCGTGTAGGTTTAACTATGGACGCCAGATATACACTGCAAAGGACACCACATATCTCTCAGAACTTAATCTAAGTTACTACCAATCAAAGGTACTCACATCGACCTGGGAATGATGATAGGCTGAGTAGGTCCTACTAGCTCCGTCCCTGTGACATGCCAGATACATCTACGTCTGTACAAGGGACACTACTTTCTGGTCCGTCTCCGCCTCAAGGCCCATCACCCCTGATGGTTAAAGCACGGAGTGCGCCCTGGGCGGGGTTATAGTGCGGCACAGGCTGAACGGGGCTGCGCCACCGACCACCTGCACCTTTCAGGGGCCCGTGTGCCGGGTCTGGCAGTGCTCTACAACCAGCCCAATCCCTTCCGAAGCAGGTGAGCAAAACTTACAAAGCGCTCCACACTGCTCAGGAGTTTCTAGGAGCTAGCGCCGGTCAACCCTCCTAGAGACGGCTTCCTAGGAGAAGAAAGTGAATTATTAAAGTCATAAAACGCCTCGCTCTTTGTGACTGGTCAGTTGTTTCAGTGGCTGAGAGAATACCATCAAGAGTTCATCGAATAAAGCACTATACAGCATCACACCTAGTGCCTTGAAAAAACTATTCGGAGGAGAGCCCAGTTCTCCTCGCCACGGATCTACCTGCAACGAGCGGCTCGACACTGCAGGAGAATCACAGTCCATTTTGGCACCAAGCTGATCCCCTGAATTTCTGTCGAACGTATACGGCTTCAATGAGCTTTATACGACCACATACTTTGTTAACAAGAAATCAGAGCGGGTGCAATCTTGGCCTCTAGTGCACTAGTACTCACCATGAACGGTGGTCCGAGAAGTACTTCCAGCCTCCAAAGAGACCCTGTTAGTGGGCACCGAGACTGGCACATTCCCACCAGACTGGCCCTTCTGCATTACGTTTATATGCCACGTTATCTCCACTGGTAGAGCTCCTTGAAACATTCACATGGCACCGAAGCGCTATACTAACCTGGACGTCCCTGCCATGTTGTTCTGGGATTTCCGCAGGTTTGGGCGTGTTTGTGCCTGGGGTACATTCCTTGCACTTATTGGTGCCCCTCAAGAATTTCACTCACTTGCCCCAAAAGTAAGACTGGGCTGCGAAGGGCAGACAGCACATCCGAGAGGTGCCCCTGCCCCCTAGTGTCTGCTGTCCTTGGGTGCTGGTGAACAGGCCAGGAGGTGCCGGCGCACAGTGGTGAAAAAGTGAAGTGGGGTGTCCTTGAACATGTTAAGGTCAGTTCAGTAAAGGGGAAATCGTGAAGTGTGCCCCCTCTGACACCCCCAACCAGGGCTACCCCAAAGACCACTCTCCTCTGGGAGGAGGCACAAACTGGGTCTGGTCATTGATTCCTTTCTCACCAGGACCACAGACCAAACACTGGTGAACGAGTGACCTAGCACAAATTAAACTCGATTAATCTGGACTCCAATTATATCAGGTATTAATGAGACTTTAAACTATCCTGTGCCTGGTTTGCAAAGGTGGTCTGGGCTGCAGTCGGCCCTTCTGGCAATAAAGAGGTTTCTCATTGGAAACGTCACAGAAAAAATATTCAGCTCTTCACTCTGGTGAGTGCAGTACTGTTGCATCGAAGCGCTATATGAATCCAATTACAAAACAAGGGGTTTTGTGTTCGCTTCAGGGCCAATCTCTAACCATAAGATACACAGCTGGTTTATTAAACAACAAAAGGAAATACCCCATGTGCCTCCGCTAGCACAACCGGACTTTCTTCGCCAAACGTTTTTTTTACTTTAATGCTGCACAATTTATTCAAACCTGTCGCGAGGCCACAAAGTACCCTTAAAAGTGGTTTCCTTTATTTCAATGTTTTAAACCAAAGCATAATCCATTTCGTTTCACGGCTTCATTTCTTAGATGAGTTTCTTAAACGTGAAATGGGAATGGCTGGTTATATTTAGAATAGATAAAAAGGTATGTGTTTTTTTTTAAACCAAACACAGGTATAATCCAATAAAAGGTATGTATGCACTAGCAAGGAGTAATTGTCGAGGCCAAATGAGCTCGGCTACCTACCGAGAGGGCAAAGGTCACCGTGGCTTCCACCCCGGAGCTCGGACAGGCTCCCTGAGGCACCGCCTGGTCGGGCATCTTTCAAAGACGCACAGTAATCACGGACATGTTTAGGCCGCTTTGGGTTTGTTCCTGTGACGTAGTTGAGCGCTTTGAAATTAATTACTCTCCAATTAAGGCGATGGCACGTGTATTTCTGCGCTCGGCATAGTCTGAAAGCCGCACTGGAGGTGCTGCGCCCTGGAGGTGAAAACTGCAAGGAATGTGTTTCCAAGGGACACCACAACCGAGGGAGGACGTGTTTTTTTCTCAACACATTTCTGAGTCAGGTAAGGAAGTGCAGCCTTATAGGTCCTTATCAACATTGGGAGCACGAAAGGCTGGTTCGGCCTCACGTGGACTCAGGTGCACTCATTTACCGAGTTCTCTCACTGAGGCACTAACTTCAGCCCCGGGACGGTGAATAAAAAGCCTCGATCAAAGCTCCCACAGTGCTTCTCAGCGGCTTCTAGGAACATGGCCGCGCCTATACAGGGAGTGCAGAATTATTAGGCAAATAAGTATTTTGACCACATCCTCCTCTTTATGCATGTTGTCTTACTCCAAGCTGTATAGGCTCGAAAGACTACTACCAATTAAGCATATTAGGTGATGTGCATCTCTGTAATGAGAAGGGGTGTGGTCTAATGACATCAACACCCTATATCAGGTGTGCATAATTATTAGGCAACTTCCTTTCCTTTGGCAAAATGGGTCAAAAGAAGGACTTGACAGGCTCAGAAAAGTCAAAAATAGTGAGATATCTTGCAGAGGGATGCAGCACTCTTAAAATTGCAAAGCTTCTGAAGCGTGATCATCGAACAATCAAGCGTTTCATTCAAAATAGTCAACAGGGTCACAAGAAGCGTGTGGAAAAACCAAGGCGCAAAATAACTGCCCATGAACTGAGAAAAGTCAAGCGTGCAGCTGCCACGATGCCCCTTGCCACCAGTTTGGCCATATTTCAGAGCTGCAACATCACTGGAGTGCCCAAAAGCACAAGGTGTGCAATACTCAGAGACATGGCCAAGGTAAGAAAGGCTGAAAGACGACCACCACTGAACAAGACACACAAGCTGAAACGTCAAGACTGGGCCAAGAAATATCTCAAGACTGATTTTTCTAAGGTTTTATGGACTGATGAAATGAGAGTGAGTCTTGATGGGCCAGATGGATGGGCCCGTGGCTGGATTGGTAAAGGGCAGAGAGCTCCAGTCCGACTCAGACGTCAGCAAGGTGGAGGTGGAGTACTGGTTTGGGCTGGTATCATCAAAGATGAGCTTGTGGGGCCTTTTCGGGTTGAGGATGGAGTCAAGCTCAACTCCCAGTCCTACTGCCAGTTCCTGGAAGACACCTTCTTCAAGCAGTGGTACAGGAAGAAGTCTGCATCCTTCAAGAAAAACATGGTTTTCATGCAGGACAATGCTCCATCACACGCGTCCAAGTACTCCACAGCGTGGCTGGCAAGAAAGGGTATAAAAGAAGGAAATCTAATGACATGGCCTCCTTGTTCACCTGATCTGAACCCCATTGAGAACCTGTGGTCCATCATCAAATGTGAGATTTACAAGGAGGAAAACAGTACACCTCTCTGAACAGTGTCTGGGAGGCTGTGGTTGCTGCTGCACGCAATGTTGATGGTGAACAGATCAAAACACTGACAGAATCCATGGATGGCAGGCTTTTGAGTGTCCTTGCAAAGAAAGGTGGCTATATTGGTCACTGATTTGTTTTTGTTTTGTTTTTGAATGTCAGAAATGTATATTTGTGAATGTTGAGATGTTAGATTGGTTTCACTGGTAATGAAAAATAATTGAAATGGGTATATATTTTTTTTTGTTAAGTTGCCTAATAATTATGCACAGTAATAGTCACCTGCACACACAGATATCCCCCTAACATAGCTAAAACTAAAAACAAACTAAAAACTACTTCCAAAAATATTCAGCTTTGATATTAATGAGTTTTTTGGGTTCATTGAGAACATGGTTGTTGTTCAATAATAAAATTAATCCTCAAAAATACAACTTGCCTAATAATTCTGCACTCCCTGTATACTGCAAACACACCATATCCTCTCTACTAACCCCTCCCCGAGCCTCACAGTTCCCACATCTTCTAAACGGGGCCCAGAGTCACCCCAAGAGGAGACACATCACCCCCTCATCTCCCACTGAACCTCCAAGCACGAGACTGGCCTGTTACAGGGGATCACTCAGGCACGAGGCGTCCAAAGCTGCCGCAGACAGAGGTGCCCAATGTCCTAAAAACGCCTAGTATGCAGTCATCGGTGCTTCAATGCGCCTAGAAGCTATGTAGCTCATATGGTGCGCAGAAAAGCCCTTTAAGTAACCCTTCACCTCCAGGGTGAAGCCCTTGGCACAGACTGGTCGCTACTCTCAAGGAAGCTGAGATATTTTACATAACCTAAAGTCAGTAAATGTTCTTCTATGTTTCTCTTTTCAAGTTTTTAATTTTTTTTAAGTTGTATTATGTACAAGATGGATCTTAATGTGTATTTTTTTTTTTTTTTTTTACATTTTAGTGGAAATGTGAAACTTTTTTTTTAATACAATGAAACGCCACTGTGCTTGAGTCAGGTGAACCGGTCTGTCGTCTGGAGCTGCACCGCCCTCGGACCACGAGGTGCCCCCCTGGACCTGCAGGAAGGAGGCGACCGGTGGTGGTCACTCCGGACAAACCGGTACTGCCGAGTGTCCTGCAGCCGAGCCGAAGAGCAGTGGGGGCTGGGCACACGCCACCCCCTGACCCCCAGTGGAGCGAGCTTCATTCTGGTCACAACAAGGGTGCAAAACAAACCCCAACCTGGAAACAACAAGCACTGGCAATGACAACAGGTCTAGCTTGTAAGTGAAAGTGCCTGGGTTCACGCACTTAATAGGCCATGCAGGCATGTAGTCGTTCATCCCTGCAGTTATGCATCCATTCATTCACTGACTGACTCATTCTTGCATTCATCCACTCTCTCAACCACAGTAAAGCACACAGACTGAACAACACATGCATGGCAGGCATATGCTTTCAATAACAAAATTAAACATAACACTGGGTGGCTGTCATGCAATATTATTGTACACTGTATATGGTTGTTTTAAAGTTCCCAAGTTTAGAGCTAACTTGGTGGCCATCTTGGAATGGTAAAGCAATGATACACGATGAACAACACCAAGCCATGATGGATGCCTGGGCTGGAAGAAATGTCAGTGTACCACAGATTAAAGGAGAGACGAGCAAAACAGCAATTACCACCGTTTGGGGACCCTAATATGCTGGGAAAATAAAAACCGAAGAAGGAAAGATGTGCTGAGAACCTATAAACGGATAAAATGGCAAAATAAACCAGTGGCCCACAGTCACTGTCAGGGAGAGGTGCAGGTGTGCCGAGACAAACAGCGCCACTCACAGGGCAAGAGAGCCAACAGCTGAAGGGGGCTGACCCACAGCCTCCACATGCTGTCATGGAAGGAAGCAAACCTGCTCCGTGGTTTAGTCAAGGAGGGCAATCAGCCCCCAAAACCACTGCCTACAAACGCAATCTGTGGACTTTCATGGAATAAAACACATGCCTGCAGGCTTTAACAGAGCAATAGCGATCTGCCCGTAAATGTGTTTTGGCTTTTACAGAAGCGTTTCTTAACAAATAAATCAGGACTACGGCCTTTGTCTTAACGTTTTAAAATAAAAACATCTGACCAATGTTATTTAAATTCCTTTTCCCAATGAGCAAATCGGGCTTACAACCATTATCAATGGACTGTCGCAATAACCGACCTGGTCCTACTGTATAGATGCTAAACTTTCCCACAGGCAAACACCAGGTACGCCATAATGTACACAATTACAGCTGTCAAAACAATATAACCCCCCCCCCCCCGAAGACGACGCAATAAGGTTTATCATATTCCCATTTCCTGATGCCTATGGACCAATAAAGCTCCAGCCTTTCCCATCATCATCACACCATGACCAATCACCCTCCGACTAAGTGGTCACAGACTGGCCACCATCATGCACACAGTTATACAATTACAAAGATGTACAAAATTACAGCTGGTAAAACAACATTCAAGCCCCTCAAAATACCCTCCTAAGAATCATCGTAGTGGCCGTGGTAGCCAACACCTAAACCTTGCCTACTGCGGTCATCTGTGAGATCTGGTGTAACAAAATGCCGGTGTGCAGCCTGAAACAAAGTGGGGTACCAAACCAGTGTTCAAGGCCTATGGGCTTTAACAAGTACTTTTCACAAAGAATAAGCCAACATTTCCGGACTGGGCAGAACATTTTCCAGTCAATCCATCAGGCCTATGTTAACGTCTGTCACCGTAACCAGTGCAAGTCTATTTCTCACAGGGTGCACCTTAAAAAAAATTACAAATATATATAAAAAAAAATATTACAGTTGGCAAAGCAAAATATTATTTCTCTTAAAAGGGCCTAACAAGGATTAACACAGCACAAATCTTTTATGGTCACAGTTTATCATTTGGGAGGGAGTGGCTTGAGGGACGTAATCTACTCCAAAACCATTACCTACTACTGTAATCTGTGAGGTTCCACTCTACAACCTGCTACTCTGCAGGCTTTAAAGCAGTGTTAATAGCAACCCGCCTTTGACTGCCTGTAGACTTTTAAATATGCTTTTCGAGAAGAAAAATGACATCAAGCCTACTGACTTCATCATAGATTTCATAACAAAGAGGTCAAGCCTACAAAGTACATCACTGGCGTGCTACGATAACCAAAGCTGCAACGCAACCTGCTACGCTGAGCCTAAGCGTGTCCACTAAGAATACATTTCAAGCACTCTTTTTCAGTGGAAGCACACAACTTCTGTCCAATCAAATGCTGCTTCCAAGGCAACCAACATGCACGCGGAATAGGGGTGGGCGATAAATTCTGCTCCAGAGCCGGAGTTGGCGGAGTTTTAGCCATTCCACGTTATGCTTGCAAGGTGACTTCGCGTTACGCTTGTAACCAAGGGTCAGCCGTGCAAATACCTAACGAGTAAATCATATAAGCATCATGCGAGATTATGAGGAAGGGTCTTTAAAATTCAAGAAAGTATTTAACACTATGAAGCATTTCACCCTAGTACATCAAGGTAGGTCTCCGAAATGAGAAGTATTTCTACATAGTGGGTTATTATACATAAAAAGTGAGAGTTTTGAAACATGAACTAAGAAACATTCCTGTCCCCGCCCTGTTGGCAATGCTATCAGTGAGCTAGGAGGCAAGTCCTTTGCCCTGCGTCCCCTATATCTGGCCTAGATTCTTACAATACAGAGAGCAACATTACGGGCAATTAATTCAAACAGGGACAACACACCTCCCGAAGCCACATATTTGAAGGTGCTTTCATATATGATAACAAATAAAAAGGGGGCTGGGGGAGATAAAATAGGTAAGCACATAGTTCTGCTAGATTTACAGAGTGCAAACCCTCCCTATGAACATCACAGCGCCTCTCAACAGACTCAGGCTATGTTCAGGGCCACTGGACTTATGCGATCGTGAGGCCGCAGAGTTTTTCCACATAATTATAGGTTTGCCATATTTGCCACATAATCCATCATCTGCTGCATAATCTGCAGATTTTACCAAACATTAAATGTTTCTAGCTCAAACGGTTCAAAAGTTACCAAAAGCTCTGCAACACCTGTTGCCACGCAGTGGAAGAGCCACTGCAAAGGTTGACAGGTCCCCTTTCTGTCGCCTCACGCTATAGGTGGGTGTTGAACTGATACCATGGGGGTGCAACTAATACCAAGACAGTGTTAGCAAGTGTAACAAGCATTTGCAATGCAACGGGTCTCGCGTTTGCTCGTGTTAGAGCTGATAGCGTTGTAAACTCCTAACCCGACTTTTCACCTATCGGGCAAATGTGTATTTATATACGTAACCCGAAAAAGTGCAATTAACTATGTAAAGCGCTCGACTTCTGCCAAGTGAGATCGCGCTGGTAAACTTGAGAAAAAGAAGTCCACAAGCTGGACAGAAAACAGCGCGCCTCGCATGTTTTCTGTACTCGGTCGCTGCGCTCGAGGAGGGCTAACCACTGGAAAAGGCATGACGACGTATGCGTGCCTCCGACTAATGAAAGCAAGCAGATTTTATTAGGCAAGCCCACGAACCAATAAAAAACACGGACGTGACGTTGACAGGGCTCCGAGCCCTTTTCTGAACACTAAAGAGTCTCGCTGCGATACGCATGCGCGAGCATCGCAGGCTCGACCCTAAAAATGACAAACTAACGAAGCAGTATTTTAATGATGTGTCAAATTACACCGTATAATTTGCACTTAGTTGCCGCATAATTTACTCAACCCTGCTGTATAATTCCAGTGGCCCTGACTCTTACATATTTTTTTCAACAGAGGGAGACTTGCCTGTATTTAGAGGCTGTGATTTGAACCTGATAAGTTACTCGGTCTGCAGCTGTAGCTACCAGACCACGTCACCTCCGGTGAAGGTTCTATTCCTTCTAGGCTCCAGCTTTCTGAGGCTCGATCGCCTCCACCCCTCACAGAGGTACTTCTGAAAGCTCTTTTTCTGTTGCTCCTATAAGGTAGGGACGGCTGCACTCTCAAGCCAAGTCTAAAGTGCCCCCCACTTATCACCTGAATAACAAACGGCCTGATTTAGAGCTTGGCGGAGGGAATACTCTATCACAGACTAGAAGAATACCCCACCTGGGGCATTAGGATCTCCATAGGATATAATGGGATTGTAATACAGCAGATGGGATATCCATCACATGGGATATCCGTCACATTAGTCATGGAGTATTGGGATATCCGTCACATGGGATATCCGTCACATTAGTCATGGAGTATTGGGATATCCGTCATGTTAGTCATGGAGTATTGGGATATCCGTCACGTTAGTCATGGAGTATTGGGATATCCGTCACGTTAGTCATGGAGTATTGGGATATCCGTCATGTTAGTCATGGAGTATTGGAGTATTGGGATATCCGTCACATTAGTCATGGAGTATTGGGATATCCGTCACGTTAGCCATGGAGTATTGGGATATCCGTCACGTTAGCCATGGAGTATTGGAGTATTGGGATATCCGTCATGTTAGTCATGGAGTATTGGGATATCCGTCACATGGGATATCCGTCACATTAGTCATGGAGTATTGGGATATCCGTCACGTTAGTCATGGAGTATTGGAGTATTGGGATATCCGTCACGTTAGCCATGGAGTATTGGAATATCCGTCACGTGAGTCATGGAGTATTCCCTTCCCACCAAGACCTCATCGGGCACAAAGTACCACCTTCCCAAACCAAAGCGCACAGAGGGCCACTGGGGGTCCACAGTGCATGCCCCCCCAACCACCAGCCCTGGAGAGAAAGAAACCATAAGCTCACCTTTACTCCATCCCCCTTTAGCAGCCAAGAAGTGCTTTGAAGCGGCCGGTGCAAGTGCTGTGCTACACAAGTGCTTTCATTCACACATTCAGTCTCTAACCTCTAACGCGTCAGAGTGCTGCCTTCCTGGCGACCGGCTGCAACCCGCTTTATACAAGTGGGCGGGCTGTGTGCCCAAGAGCAGCAGGCGGCAAAACCAAAGCGCCGGGACTTCCCCAGGAAGCGGGGGAGGCGCCTCCGAACCGTGAGCGGATGTCAGTTAATGGGGATCGGAAAGGGAAGCCCCTTCCTTCAAGCATCGCTGCAGTCTAAGAGCACGTGCGAGACACCCCAAAGAGATGCGAAGTCACTAGAAGAGAGAGAGAGAGAGAGAGAGAGAGAGAGAGAGAGAGAGAGAGAGAGAGACTGGAGAAAAGGAGAGAGAGGAGAGTGAGAAAGAGAGACAGGCGAGAGAGAGAGTGAGAACGACAGGCCAGAGAGAAAGACAGGCGAGAGAGAGACAGGCGAGAGAGAGAGACAGGCCAGAGAGAGACAGACGAGAGAGAGACAGGCGAGAGAGAGACAGGCGAGAGAGAGAGACAGGCCAGAGAGAGACAGACGAGAGAAAGAGAGACAGGCGAGGGAGAAAGACAGGGGAGAGAGACAGGACAGAGAGAGAAAGAGACAAGCCAGGGAGAAAGACAGGCGAGAGAGAGACAGGCGAGAGATACAGGCGAGAGAGAGACAGGCCAGGGAGAAAGACAGGCGAGAGAGAGACAGGCGAGAGAGACAGACGAGAGAGAGAGAGACAGGCCAGGGAGAAAGACAGACGAGAGAGACGGGACAGGGAGAGAAAGAGATGCCAGAGAAGAGAGAGAGGATAGCGAGAGAGAGAAGAGAGAAAGACAGACCGAATTTACAGAGAGATTGAGAGACAGATAAAAGAGACTGACAGAAAGAGAGGAGACAGCGAGATAAGGGGGGAAGAGAGACAGACGGAATCACGCATCAAAAAGAGGTAAAGACAGCACGGAAAGAAATAAAGTGAGAGAGAGAGACAGACGCGGCGAAAGAAGGTCACACACCACAGGGACAGAGAGACACACAAAGGGACACGTCAGGGAGACAGTCACACATTGGGAAGAGAAAGTCACAAAGAAAGAGACAGGCGCTGAAAAGCAAAAAGAACAAACGAGACAAAAAGTGTAAAACCACCAGGCGGGCGAGAGACACGTTCACAGGTCCCACCCTGGAAAGAGACACTCCGTGAGAAAGAGAGAGAGAAAGACCAAACGGAAGAAGAGACGGTCCCAAAGAGGGATGAAGAGACATACCACTGACCAGCAGAGAGTGCGGGAGGAGCGGAGAGGCAGAGGTGGGTCACAACCACGACAGATGTGCTGGGGGGGGGGGGGGGGGGGGGGGGAGACTGTGTCTAGCCAGAGGTGCGAGGTGAGAGTAACAAGGGATGCCTAGGGCGAGTCACACAGAGGGAGATGTCTCGGGAACATCTGCACCGAGTGACACGTCCGATGCCAACAGGGCTCTCGCTTTCAGGGTCAGTCACATCATTCCGGGAGAGGCACCGATAACTGCTGGTACACAACCTGAAATCAGGGCCCACCCCACACTAGGACAACTCAGGGCCATTAACTCCTGGTATAGGCCTGCCAGCCCCAACCTGAAATCAGCCCCCCTGACCCCCAAACCAGAACAACTCAAGGTCAATAACTCCTGGTATAGGCCTGGCAGCCCCAACCTGAAATCAGGGTCCATCTCCCATTAGAACAACTCCGGGCCAATAGCCCTGCCAGCCCCAACGTGAAATCAGGGCCCACCCCCCACTAGAACAACTCAATGCCACTAACTCCTGGTATAGGCATGGCAGCCCCAACCTTAAATTAGTGCCCACCCCCCATTAGAACAACTCAGGGCCATTAACACCTGGTATAGGTCTGGCAGCCCTAACCTGAAACCAGGGCCCTTCTCCCACTAGAACAACTCAGGCCAATAACTCCTGGTTTAGGCCTTGCAGTCCCAAACTGAAATCAGGGCCCACCCCCAATTAGAACAACTCAGGGCGATTAACCGCAGTACTGCCCAATGTAAAACAAAATACTGTCCAATATAAATCCTCAAGAGCTGCCATTCTGACCAGTGTAAAACCCCAAGCACTTCAATACGGCCCAATGTAAACCCTCAAGACCTGCAATACTGCCCAATGTAAACCCTCAAGACCTGCACTGCTTCCTAATGTAAACTCACGAGCTGCAACACTGCCCAACATATAACAAATACATTATCGACCAGCGTAAAACCCCAAGCACTTCAATACTGCCCAATGTAAACCCTCAAGACCTGCACTGCCGCCCATTGTAAAACAAATAAAATACAGCCAAAATGAAACCCTCATGATCTGCAATACTGCCCAATGTAAACCCTGAAGATCTGCAATACTGCCCTATGTAAACCCTGAAGATCTGCAATACTGCCCAATGTAAACCCTGAAGATCTGCAATACTGCCCTATGTAAACACTGAAGATCTGCAATACTGCCCTATGTAAACACTGAAGATCTGCAATACTGCCCAATGTAAGCCCCCAAGATCTGCAATACTGCCCAATGTAAACCGCCAAGATCTGCAATACTGCCCAATGTAAACCCTCAAGACCTGCAATACTGCTCAATGTAATCCCTCATGTTCTGAAATACTGTCCAATGAAAACCCTCATGTTCTGTAATACTTCCCAATGTAAACCCTCAAGATGTTCCCTACTGCTTAATGTAAGACCTCACGATCTGCAATACTGCCCAATGTAAAACCTCAAGATCTGCAATACTACCCAATGTAAACCCTGAAGATCTCCAATGCTGCCCTATGTAAACCCTCAAGATGTTCCCTACTGCTTAATGTAAACCCTCAAGATCTGCAATACTGCCCAATGTAAACTCTCAAGATCTACAATACTGCCCAATGTAAACTTTCAAGAGCTGCATTACTGCCCAACGTAAACCCTGAAGATCTGCAATACTGCCCAATGTAAACCCTGAAGATCTGCAATACTGCCCTATGTAAACCCTGAAGATCTGCAATATTGCCCTATGTAAACCCTCAAGATCTGCAATACTGCCCAATGTAAACCCTCAAGATCTGCAATACTGCCCAATGTAAACCCTCAAGATCTGCAATACTGCCCAATGTAAACCCTCAAGATCTGCAATACTGCCCAATGTAAAACCTCAAGATCTGCAATAGTGCCCAAATATAAACCATCAGGATCTGCAATACTGCCCAATGTAAACCCTCAAGATCTGCAATACTGCCCAATTTAAACCTTCAAGAGCTGCACTACTGTCCAATGTAAAAGCTCAAGCGCTTCAATACTGCCTAATGTAAGCCCTCAAGATCTGCAATACTGCCCACTGTAAACCCTCAGGATCTGCAAAACTGCCCACTGTAAACCTTAAAGAGCTGCACTACGGTCCAATGTAAAACCTCAAGCACTTCAATACTGCCTAATGTAAGCCCTGAAGATATGCAATACTGCCCACTGTAAACCCTCAAGATCTGCAATACTGCCCAATGTAAACATTCAAGAGCTGCACTACTGCCCAATGTAAACCCTCTAGACCTGCAATACTGCCCAATGTAAACCCTCTAGACCTTCAATACTGCCCAATGTAAACCCTCAAGATCTGCAATACTGCCCAATGCAAGCCCTCAAGATCTCCAATGCTGCCCTATGTAAACCCTCAAGATGTTCCCTACTGCTTAATGTAAACCCTCAAGATCTGCAATACTGCCCAATGTAAACTCTCAAGATCTACAATACTGCCCAATGTAAACTTTCAAGAGCTGCATTACTGCCCAACGTAAACCCTGAAGATCTGCAATACTGCCCAATGTAAACCCTGAAGATCTGCAATACTGCCCAATGTAAACCCTGAAGATCTGCAATACTGCCCTATGTAAACCCTGAAGATCTGCAATATTGCCCTATGTAAACCCTCAAGATCTGCAATACTGCCCAATGTAAACCCTCAAGATCTGCAATACTGCCCAATGTAAACCCTCAAGATCTGCAATACTGCCCAATGTAAACCCTCAAGATCTGCAATACTGCCCAATGTAAAACCTCAAGATCTGCAATAGTGCCCAAATATAAACCATCAGGATCTGCAATACTGCCCAATGTAAACCCTCAAGATCTGCCATACTGCCCAATTTAAACCTTCAAGAGCTGCACTACTGTCCAATGTAAAACCTCAAGCGCTTCAATACTGCCTAATGTAAGCCCTCAAGATCTGCAATACTGCCCACTGTAAACCCTCCGGATCTGCAAAACTGCCCACTGTAAACCTTAAAGAGCTGCACTACGGTCCAATGTAAAACCTCAAGCACTTCAATACTGCCTAATGTAAGCCCTGAAGATATGCAATACTGCCCACTGTAAACCCTCAAGATCTGCAATACTGCCCAATGTAAACATTCAAGAGCTGCACTACTGTCCAATGTAAAACCTCAAACACTTCAATACTGCCTTATGTAATCCCTCAAGATCTGCAATACTGCCCAATGTAAACCCTCAAGATCTGAAATACTGCCCAATGTAAACCCTCAAGATATGCAATACTGCCTAATGTAAACCCTCAAGATATGCAATACTGCCCAATGTAAACCCTCAAGATATGCAATACTGCCCAATGTAAACCCTCAAGATATGCAATACTGCCCAATGTAAACTCTCAAGATCTGCAATACTGCCCAATGTAAACTCTCAAGATCTGCAATACTGCCCAATGTAAACCCTCTAGACCTGCAATACTGCCCAATGTAAACCCTCTAGACCTTCAATACTGCCCAATGTAAACCCTCAAGATCTGCAATACTGCCCAATGCAAGCCCTCAAGATCTGCAATACTGCCCAATGTAAACCCTCAAGATCTGAAATACTGCCCAATGTAAACCCTCAAGATATGCAATACTGCCTAATGTAAACCCTCAAGATATGCAATACTGCCCAATGTAAACCCTCAAGATATGCAATACTGCCCAATGTAAACCCTCAAGATATGCAATACTGCCCAATGTAAACTCTCAAGATCTGCAATACTGCCCAATGTAAACTCTCAAGATCTGCAATACTGCCCAATGTAAACCCTCTAGACCTGCAATACTGCCCAATGTAAACCCTCTAGACCTTCAATACTGCCCAATGTAAACCCTCAAGATCTGCAATACTGCCCAATGCAAGCCCTCAAGATCTGCAATACTGCCCAATGCAAGTCCTCAAGATCTGCAATACTGCCCAATGCAAGTCCTCAAGATCTGCAATACTGCCCAAATGCAAGCCCTCAAGACCTGCAATACTGCCCAATGTAAACCCTCAAGATCTGCAATACTGCCCAATGTAAAACAATAAAATACTGCCCAGTGTAAAACCTCAAGCACTTCAATACTGCCCAACGCAAACCCACATGATCTACACTGCCACCTGATGTTAACTCTCAAGATCTGCAATGCTGCCCAATGTAAGCCCTCAAGATCTGCAATGCTGCCTAATGTAAGCCAGCAAGATCTGCAATGTTGCCAATGTAAACCCTTAAGATCTGAAATACTGCCCAATGTAAACCCTTATGATCTGCATTACCACCTGATGTAAACCCACAAGATCTGCAATACTGCCTAATGTAGGCCCTCAAGATCTGCAATACTGCCCAATGTAAGCCCTCAAGATCCGCAATGGTGCCCAATGTAAGCCCTCAAGATCTGCAATACTGCCCAATGTAAACCCTCAAGATCTGAAATACTGCCCAGTGTAAACCCTCAAGATCTGAAATACTGCCCAGTGTAAACCCTCATAATCTGCATTACCACCTGATGTTAACCCACAAGATCTCCAATTCTGCCCAATGTAGGCCCTCAAGATCTGCAATACTGCCCAATGTAAGCCCTCAAGATCTGCAATGCTGCCCAATGTAAACCCTCAAGATCTACAATACTTCCCAATGTAAAACAAGAAAATACTGCCCAGTGTAAATTCTCAGGATCTGCTCAGTTGAGACAGCACAGCCAGTCTCTCACCTCAGACAGCAGATTCGCCTCGCCTGTCCCTTAAATGAGATCTAATCAGGCAGGGCAGAGGCACCAGCTCTGCAGAAATACCCCCCACAAAGGTGAGTACCTCAAATACTATAAGGGGAAGCAGTAGAAACTGAAATGTAGTACTCAGTTTCTTTTTTTTTTCTAAGTCACAAATATTCATGGAGTTGCAGTGGCAACATAATATAAGGTCCATCAAATAAAGCCGACCGCAGCTGATTATAAATGATAAAATCAATATTTATTCTTGCCTCCTTGACATAAGACACATCCAATGAGCCCCACGAGGGACTTCCCCGTGGGAACTGTTTACAGGTGAGGACCTCCCTGATTACCTGTCTACCTCTGTTGTGTACATCTTGCAGGGTCAGGGACAAGCGAGCCTTTGGGAAAGAACTGCAGAAACAACTCCAGTGAGACAGAGAAAACAAGGGGACGTGGAAAGATGGGTTCAAAGGACTCTCACAACCGAGCATTAGGCACAGAAGGATCGGACTCCGCAGCAGAGAGGGTGGTACTCCAGAGCACCAGAAACAGAGCAACTCATGGTCTGTCTCGTGCCAGCCACAAGAAAACAATGATTGGTGAACTCAGGAGGCCACATCTCAATGGGAATCAATACAAGGAGCTCACCCCCCAGGTGAGCAGCAAACATTAACAAGCATTGCACAAGAGAGCCTCTGGCAAGAGACCACCTAGGACAGTTTGGGGGGGATCACTGCCCCTACACAACAACTGCCAAAGCTGAAAAACCTCAACGCCCCCCCCCCAACACCCACCCAGTAAACCACAATATGGAGGCAATGCACTGCACACCTGACAAGTCAGACGGGTTGGGCTGGAAAGCCGCCACACCCAGCCACCTTTAAGGAACAGTCCAGGAGGATAACTCACTCCCTGCAAACCATCCAGCAGCATCAATGGGGTACAGGAACAAGAACCCCCAGAGGAGAACTCCTGGGGCATCAGAGCTGCAGATACACGTCAGCACAAAGCGCCAAGAGGCCAAGGAATGGGGACACACTGCACTACACAGACACCTCGTAACACCACACAGTAATGTATTTATGGCATTCCCATGGAGTAGTGACGCAATTCCACGAGTAAACTAAAGTGTACTGCCACACTTCAGTAATGTTACTTATTTCATTCATATTACCACTGTACTGACGTCATTCTACAGTAAAGGTATCATGATGGAACGTTACCCACTGAAGTTATTTACCCTCGTTGGGGCAAGGTTACCCCTGAAGTGACCGGTCTCACTGCAGTTGTTTCACCTGGTCGGAGATAGGTGACTCCCCCAGACCCCACCCACCCCCCCCTGCAGTGATGCAGGTATTTCACGTTGTCGGGCAGGGCTACCCTCCCCAGGTTTGAGCAATACTCATACCACATCCATACTGCAGTTGCTACACTTCTTTAGCGCAGTACATCCCCTGCAGTGAGGCCTCCCTCTAGTAATTATGTCTTTGCAGGAATGGTACCCCTGTAGTTATTACATGCCCTGGGAGCAATCTTACCATTTAGTAAAATTATCCTCTCTAGTCTAACCACCGCTGCGGGTATTTCCCTGCCTTGAAGTAATGTCAGACCCTGGAGTAACGTCCCTAATCCCTGCGGATGTGTACAAGTGCATTCATTCCCCTCCCAAGAAGTAGTGTCAGACCCTGCAGTAACACTGCCTGTCCCTGCAGGGTGGGTACACGTGCAGTTATCCCCTTCTCTTGAAGTAGTGTCAGAGCCTGCAGGGTGGGTAGAGGTGCAGATATTCCCCTCTCTTGAAGTAGTGTCAGACCCTGCAGGGTGGGTAGACGTGCAGATATTCCCCTCTCTTGAAGTAGTGACAGACCCTGCAAGATGGGTACAAGGGCAGTTATTCCCCTTTGCTGAAGTAGTGTCAGACCCTGCAGGGTGGGTACAAGTGCAGTTATTCCCCTTTGATGAAGTAGTGTCAGACCCTGCAGGGTGGGTACAAGGGCAGTTATTCCCCTCTCTTGAAGTAGTGTCAGACCCTGCAGGGTGGGTACAAGGGCAGTTATTACCCTCTCTTGAAGTAGTGTCAGACCCTGCAGGGTGGGTACAAGGGCAGTTATTCCCTTCTCTTGAAGTAGTGTCGGACCCTGCAGGGTGGGTAGCGGTGCAGTTTTTCCCTTCTCTTGAAGTAGTGTCCGACCCTGCAGGGTGGGTACAAGTGCAGTTATTACCCCCCTTGAAGTAGCGTCAAACCCTGCAGGGTGGGTACAAGTGCAGTTATTACCCCCTCTTGAAATAGTCTCAGACCCTACAGGGTGGGTACAAGGGCAGTTATTCCCTTCTCTTGAAGTAGTGTCAGACCCTGCAGGGTGGGTACAAGTGCAGATATTCCACTTTGCTGAAGTAGTGTCAGACCCTGCAGGGTGGGTACAAGGGCAGTTATTACCCTCTCTTGAAGTAGTGTCAGACCCTGCAGGGTGGGTACAAGGGCAGTTATTCCCTTCTCTTGAAGTAGTGTCGGACCCTGCAGGGTGGGTAGCGGTGCAGTTTTTCCCTTCTCTTGAAGTAGTGTCCGACCCTGCAGGGTGGGTACAAGTGCAGTTATTACCCCCCTTGAAGTAGCGTCAAACCCTGCAGGGTGGGTACAAGTGCAGTTATTACCCCCTCTTGAAATAGTCTCAGACCCTACAGGGTGGGTACAAGGGCAGTTATTCCCTTCTCTTGAACTAGTGTCAGACCCTGCAGGGTGGGTACAAGGGCAGTTATTCCCTTCTCTTGGAGTAGTGTCAGACCCTGCAGGGTGGGTACAAGGGCAGTTATTCCCTTCTCTTGAAGTAGTGACAGACCCTGCAGGGTGGGTATAAGTACAGTCATTCCCCTCCCATGAAGTAGTGTCAGACCCTACAGGATGGGTACAAGGGCAGTTATTCCCTTCTCTTGGAGTAGTGTCAGACCCTGCAGGGTGGGTACAAGGGCAGTTATTCCCTTCTCTTGAAGTAGTGTCAGACCCTGCAGGGTGGGTACAAGGGCAGTTATTCCCTTCTCTTGAAGTAGTGACAGACCCTGCAGGGTGGGTATAAGTACAGTCATTCCCCTCCCATGAAGTAGTGTCAGACCCTACAGGATGGGTACAAGGGCAGTTATTCCCTTCTCTTGAACTAGTGTCAGACCCTGCGGGATGGGTACAAGGGCAGGTATTTCACTTTCTTGCATCTTTCAGCACTGGTAAAATACTGTTAATAGGACAGAACATGGACTGCCCAGCGGAGGAACAATACTTTTAATTGGCCGGTACCTGCACCCATATATTTCCCTGTCGAGCCCAGCACGTCCCCCGCACCTGCAGCAGAGCACCACCTATAGTACAGCACAGGCGGACTCCCCCCTTACCTGCCTGTCTTCCAGCCCCGGGCTCCGCTCCCCGGTGCGCTCCGTGCCCCCGGGTACTGCTGCTGTCCCTGCACCGCTGAAGCACAAGCACAACCCGAAAGTCTCCCTCTCCCTGCAGCTCCCGCAGTGACCTGCGCATGCGCGCCCAGTCCTACACCATCCGGGACCGCGCACGCGCAGTCTGCTGACATCCTTCGGGTCTGCGCACGCGCATTGCGTTCTCAAAGTCCTCCACTCACGCACGCGTGCTGAGCTCCGCTCTCGCGCCCGCCTTCACACGCCGCACGCATGCGCAGGTTCCCCAGTCTTTAAAGGGGCAGCACTTCCCATAATAACTCATTTCGCTTAGTTGGGGGCTCGCCTGTCACAGAGGGAAATGTCTGCTTGAGAGAAAGGGGCTCTGCATTCTGTTCATGACACATATGGACTCTGTCCTCGGTAGTTACAGTTAATTAGCCCCTTTGTGCACCATAGCTGCCAAGTTTCTCAGGTCCATGTGTGTTGCGCTGATCCGCTCCAGCTTTTTCCTTTGCATTGTGGGAGTTGTAGTTTTGTTTTATAATAGCAAAAAACTGCAAGTCCCAAAATTCAAAGGAAAAAAACAAAACAAATGAAGCAGCCCCTCACAGATTGACCTGGGTAACTTGGCAGAGCTGGTGTAGCGCATCAAAACCTAAAATGTGGCGCTGGAAATGGAAAAAAAAAATACCACTGGCCCTCGTAAAGTTGGAACAAGGAGTGCCAGCAGAAAGGGGAGCAGTGTCTTGAAAGGCGGAGTCTGACGCTCAACTCATACATTTATGTTTTTAACAATGCTACAAAGAAACTGGCAAAAGGGCACGTGACAGTTAAACTGATTTACTGAATTGGTCAATGCTGAATGCATTTGAAACTATTTTAGGTGTTAAGGGCCCTGCTGCAAGCCTCTTTGTAGCCCAGCAGTTGCAATTGCCAGGCAATAATAATACTAATGGTGGCAGGATAACTACAGTGGTTAATGCACTTGCTGGTGAGATATGTGTTTTGCCCATCCACCGTTTAGAATCACCATAAAGTAGTACAAATGGTTAATACTGCTGCCGCAAAGCACAACAGATAACATGCAGATCACAAGTTGTATTTAATGTAGATAGCTCAGTTGGTTACTTTTTTTTGACAGATATCTTTTTGTTAGTCATAGTTCACAAATTAAAACCTTTTTATATAACACAGAGTTTGAGTAAGCAAATCTCACCGGTACCCCCAGTGGTGTCCCCCAGTGGAGTCCAGCCCACCCAGAGGCATCAACAGGAGGTAGCCAGTAGCTGATGTCCTCTTAAAGATAACTGCTTGCGAAAGTCTTCAACAAACACTCAAGGTTTCTTGAGACAACAGCAGTTTGAGCTGTTGGTAAATGCAGAGGTTCTCGCTTACAACAAAATCTTCTTGACATTTGGTATTCCTGAACTGTCAAGTCTAACACTGTCCCCCCTGTCAAAGGGGAGGAGTTTAAACATTTTCCAGGTACACAGGGTTTCATCACAGAAAAATCAGGCCTTGAGGGCAAAGCTGGAGATGAGCGAGATGGCGTCTATTCTTTGGGATCCAAGCATTGCTTCCAAAACGTAACTTCTGAGACCCTCAGCTGAGCTTTCTTTGCCACAGTCTGCTTCATTATGCGTCAGATCCGGATGCAGCGGTGTAGAATGTCGCTTGCTGGTACACAGGATCCAAGCCGGCAGATGTTTGGTGGCTGGGGGGACTGTCCACCTGCCTGCAAGGATGTCAAGACAGGGCAGGGGCCGGTGATCAGGATGGCGCACACAAGCTCTGCCTGTAAGAGGAGTAGTGTGTAATGGCCTCAGTGTCCCAATCAACAGATGTGCCATCAAATACATACAGCGAATGGAGCACCTTCCACATCCTGGTGACGCGTGCTGGCTGAGCCTGGTCTGGCACTTGTATTTATTGGTACTGGACACTGGTGGCAGCACTGAGTGGACAGGCGCCCCCTGGGAGATGACGCAATACAAATAGCTCACACATTTGTCGGAGCCTGAGAGCCTTGTGTTGCATGTTGTCATACTCTGTTTGGGGGACCAGAGGGCAGAGAGGGACCCCTGGGCTCTGCCTATCTTAGCTGAGGACCTTTGCCACCGGTGTCCTAGGGCTGGTCCTACAAGGGTTCTGTAAAATGGGCCAAGTACAATTCCTTTGGCGCTTGACTCTCAGGTTAGCGAAGGTGAGTAGTCACAGGCTTGCCAGGAACGTAGTGTGGGGGAGGCAAGAGCTCAGAACTCAGCAGTCATCAGACAGACACAACAAAGTAAGGTCCAGCCCAGTGTTTATCTTTTATGTAAAAAGAAAGTTCTCTCATCACACACACCTAAATACTCCACTATTCAATGGAAATGACATACAGTGTTGCAGATTACATAATGTTAAACAGTGAGGAGCTACAGACCCTTTTTACCATTATCGACCTTCCTCAGACTAAGGCCGAGATCCCATATCTACAGCCCACAACAACACAAAGGGCTTAGGCAGGAATAGGCACAGATGTACATGACTAAACTACGCTCACCCATCAAATGTCCAAATCAGTTCAATATATACTTTTGGCAAAACATCTCAGACAGAGCTGCTGTTGGACCTGGCTTTTTGACGGGGACATCCCCAAACTTTTTTGCCTCCTTCCTCCTATTTTTTCTGACCTGTTGTTGTTGGCTTTTGACCTCTGAGCACTTTACCACTGCTAACCAGTGCTAAAGTGCATATGCTCTCTGTGTAAATTGTACTATTGATTGGTTTATCCATGATTGACTATTTAAATTACCTGTAAGTCCCTATTAGAGTGCACTACATGTGCCTAGGGCATGTAGATTAAATGCTACTAGTGGGCCTGCAGCACTGGTTGTGCCACCCACCTCAGTAGCCCCTTAACCTTGTCTCAGGCCTGCCATTGCAAGGCCTGTGTGTGCAGTTTCACTGCCACTTCGACTTGGCATTTAAAAGTACTTGCCAAGCCTAGAACTCCCCTTTTTCTACATATAAGTCATCCCTAATGTGTGCCCTAGGTAACCCCTAGAGCAGGGTGCTGTGTAGGTAAAAGGCAGGACATGTACCTGTGTAGTTATATGTCCTGGTAGTGTAAAACTCCTAAATTCGTTTTTACACTACTGTGAGGCCTGCTCCCTTCATAGGCTAACATTGGGGCTGCCCTCATACACTGTTGAAGTGGCAGCTGCTGATCTGAAAGGAGCAGGAAGGTCATATTTAGTATGGCCAGAATGGTAATCTAAAATCCTGCTGACTGGTGAAGTCGGATTTAATATTACTATTCTAGAAATGCCACTTTTAGAAAGTGAGCATTTCTTTGCACTAAAAACTTGTTGTGCCCTTCAATCCACGTCTGGCTAGGTTTAGTTGACAGCTCCTTGTGCATTCACTCAGACACACCCCAAACACAGGGTACTCAGCCTCACTTGCATACATCTGCATTTTGAATGGGTCTTCCTGGGCTGGGAGGGTGGAGGGCCTGCCCTCACACAAAGGACTGCCACACCCCCTACTGGGACTCTGGCAGACAGGATTGAGCTGAAAGGGAACTTGGTGCATTTCTTAGAGACTCTTTGAAATCACCCCCACTTCAAAGGCACAACTTAGTATAAAACAGGGCCTCTGCCCTACCTCATCAGACACTTGCTGGAGAAGAAACCGGAACCAGAAACTACATCCTGCCAAGAAGAACTGCCTGGCTGCTCAAAGGACTCACCTGTCTGCTTTCTCCAAAGGACTGCTGTCTTGCTGTTGCCCTGCTGCCTTGCTGAACTCTTGTCTGGCTGTGAAAGTGCTCTCCAAGGGCTTGGATAGAGCTTGCCTCCTGTTCCTTGAAGTCTCAGGACCAAAAAGACTTCTGCCTTTCACGTGGACGCTCCGTGCGCCGAAAATTTCGACGCACAGCTTGTTTCGCGGCGAGAAAAACGCCGCACACCGACGCTGATCAACACGACGCCCTCGGGACGATCGAGACTTCGACGCACAACCTCGCAAGGACAAAGCCGCCCGACTTCCAAGGAGAAATCGACGCGACACCTACCGTGAGTGCGAAACTTTGACGCACGGCCTCGCAAGGACAACGCCGCCCGACTTCCAAGGAGAAATCGACGCGACGCCTGCCGTGAGACCAAAATTTCGACGCACGGCCTCGCAAGGACAACGCCGCCCGACTTCCAAGGAGAAATCGACGCGACGCCTACCGTGAGATCGAAACTTCGACGCGCAGCCCCGCAGAACGACGCGCAGCCGGAAAATAAGCAGGAGAATCCACGCACAGACCCGGGACATCTGGTAATCCTCGCGATCCACAAAAAGAGACTGTCTGCGCGCCGGAAAACGACGCCCGACTTCCCCGCGTGGAAAAGAACGACGCAAGTCTGTGTGTGCTGAGGAGAAATCGACGCACACACCCCTTTTTCCACGCATCTCTTCTCCTGTGGCCCTCTGAGGAGATTTCCCACCAGAAACCAGGTACTCTGTGCTTGAAAGACACTTTATTGCTTTTTAAAAGACTTAAAGACACTTAATATCACTTTTCATTGATATCTTTACAAATTCGTATTGCAACTTTGATCGTTTTGACCTACAAGTACCCAGATAAATATTCTATATTTTTCTAAACACTGTGTGGTGTATTTTTGTGGTGTTATACTATGGTGTTGTATGATTTATTGCACAAATGCTTTACACATTGCCTTCTAAGTTAAGCCTGACTGCTCGTGCCAAGCTACCGGAGGGTGAGCACAGGCTGATTTTGGATTGTGTGTGACTTACCCTGACTAGAGTGAGGGTTCTTGCTTGGACAGAGGGCAACCTAACTGCCAACCAAAAACCCCATTTCTAACAGCTGCAAACTCATCCCTGTATGTTTAGCCTCTTGTCCCTCACACAGGATAAGCCCAGCAATTTACCACCTGGTTCTTGTTGCCATGTGAGCTGTGCTTGTGACGAGGGCTGGTTTTCTGCCCTCAGAGCAACAGTCCCTCTCCTGGGGGGGCCAGGTGGCCCTGCTCACAATGAAGTTCGTGGGAGCAATTGGTAAGGGAGATGTGTGCAGCAGGACTTGTATTTGGCTTCAACAGCCCTCCAGGCCAATTTTCTGGGACTGATGTCTTGCTGGTAGTTGTGGCATCCCGGACGAATGACGCTCCCTGCTTTAGCAGAGACAGGACTTACCCTCACAGCACCGGCAGGACCAGTCTCTTAAGTCTGCTGCAAACTGCCAGGCAACACCAGATACTCGTTCAGGCACAGCCTTATGCAGCTCAGATGGGAACTGCAGAGAGAGAATTGGGAACCTCTCCACAAAGCAGGTCACTCATGGCTTCTCTCTCAGGAAAGTCAACTTTGTGTTCATACCAGGATCACCCTACGCTTCTCCTGGACAGTCCCGCCAACTGCAGGGCCAGGATCACACCTTTCCTCTCTCAACAGGCAGGCTTTTAAGCACTTCAGGCAGACCTTCGTCTCCACCAGCAGAGTCTTCAAGTGATGTCCCATCATGCACCGCTTCTAGCCTCACTTATTTCATCACTCATGGCACGTTCTATGACTTCATTGATAATACCAGTGTGACATCTGAAATGACAACATTGATGACAACACTCTGCACGGCGGGGGCGTAAACAACAGTTATTTTAGGGCTCAAGTTATAGTTACTTTAGTTAACTATAAATGGTGCATTTTAGTGTTCTTTTAGTTTAAATGTTGTGTTGCAGCCGACATTGTCAGCTAACTATAAAGTCACTTTAACTTTTTTTCAGTCTATTAAAATATAACTACATTCATTTTATAAAATCACTGAATTATTAGTGCATATTAAGAATACTTATTTGTTTAGGTCAGAAATTGGTTTTCAATTTACATTTCAGAAAAATCATTTTAATTTAATTTATTTCCAGTTAATAATGCTTTTGTCTAAAATTAAGTTAATAGTGCTGTGGCATTTCTTATTTTCGTTCTACATTTAAAATAAAAATATTAAAGTAATTTCAAGTAATATTTAACATAAAAATAGTTTTAATATTTATTTTTAAATTAAATACACTTTTTTCCATATATTATATCATGCATAGATCTCCAGCCCAACAACTGTAGAGTCTTCCTATGGCAAAGTGTAGAAAACATTTAATAAATTATTTAACTTGAAAATATTTTACATTAAATATTATTGCAAATTCATTTTATATATTTAATTTAAATGCTGAACAAAATAACAAATGGTATAGCACTATGACCTTAATTTTGAAGTAAATCTTTAATTCATGGAAATATATTACATTAAACATAAGTATCTGAAGTTTAAATTAAAAAATACATTTCCATCTAAAAGGAAAAAATACATATTTTAATATGCATTAAGCATTACTAAAAGTACATAATTTAATTTAACATTATTTTAATTCCCTACCTCTTTACTTTCAACGGGAGGGTGGCCAGTACCAGAGGTTGGCCTGTTGAGGTGCTCGACTTACAACAGTTTTTTGGGGCGGTAGAAACTTATAATTTGTGAACAAGAATACTTTTTGTGAATAGGCAAGAAGTAGTAAACTTACCTTAAATTGTAAACGAATTAAATGTGTAAGTTACCTTTGTGAATCAGACCCTTTGTGAATTAGCAGAAAGCAGTAAAGTTACTCAAATGTGTAAATTTCCTTTTTGAATCAGGTGCTAACTTTTCATACACATAGGGAGGACCATGCACCACAAACGGGAGGGCACATAGAGAGGACCATGTGTAGGAGGCTGGACTGGCTTGCAGTGAGTACCAAGGGGTATTTGCACCTTGCACCAGGCCCAGGTATCCCTTATTAGTGTATAGGGTGTCTAGCAGCTTAGGCTGATAGATAATGGTAGCTTAGCAAAGCAGCTCAGGCTGAACTAGGAGACGTGTGAAGCTACTACAGTACCACTTAGTGTCATATGCACAATATCATAAGAAAACCCAATACACAGTTATACTAAAAATAAAGGTACTTTATTTTTATGACAATATGCCAAAGTATCTTAGAGTGTACCCTCAGTGAGAGGATAGGAAATATACACAAGATATATATACACAATAGCAAAAATATGCAGTATAGTCTTAGAAAACAGTGCAAACAATGTATAGTTACAATAGGATGCAATGGGGAAACATAGGGATAGGGGCAACACAAACCATATACTCCAGAAGTGGAATGCGAACCACGAATGGACCCCAAACCTATGTGACCTTGTAGAGGGTCGCTGGGACTATTAGAAAATAGTGAGAGTTAGAAAAATAACCCTCCCCAAGACCCTGAAAAGTGAGTGCAAAGTGCACCAAAGTTCCCCTAAGGACAAAATAGTCGTGTTAGAGGGAAAATGCAAGGAAAACACAAATCAGCAATGCAACAACGATGGATTCCTGACTGAGGGTACCTGTGGAACAAGGGGACCAAGTCCAAAAGTCACAAGCAGCTCGGAGATGGGCAGATGCCCAAGAAATGCCAGCGGTTGGTGCAAAGAAGCTCTTACTAGGCTGAAGAACTGTGAATACTGCAGGAACGGCAAGGGCTAGAGACTTCCCCTTTGGAGGATGGATCTCTCACGCCTTGGAGAGTCGTGCAGAAGTGTTTTCCCGCCGGATGGACGCCAACAAGCCTTGCTACACATAAATCGTGCGTTTGGCGTTTTTGGACGCTGCTGGGGCCCAGGAGGGACCAGGAGGTCGCAAATTGGACCTGCAGAGAGAGGGGACGTCGAGCAAGACAAAGAGCCCTCACTGAAGCAGGTAGCACCCGTAGAAGTGCCAGAAACAGGCACTACGAGGATGCGTGAAACGGTGCTCGCCGAAGTTGCACAAAGGAGTCCCACGTCGCCTGAGACCAACTTAGAAAGTCGTGCAATGCAGGTTAGAGTGCCGTGGACCCAGGCTTGGCTGTGCACAAAGGATTTCCGCCGGAAGTGCACAGGGGCCGGAGTAGCTGCAAAGTCGCGGTTCCCAGCAATGCAGCCCAGCGAGGTGAGGCAAGGACTTACCTCCACCAAACTTGGGCTGAAGAGTCACTGGACTGTGGGGGTCACTTGGACAGCGTCGCTGGATTCGAGGGACCTCGCTCGTCGTGCTGAGAGGAGACCCAAGGGACCGGTGATGCAGCTTTTTGGTGCCTGCGGTTGCAGGGGGAAGATTCCGTCGACCCACGGGAGATTTCTTCGGAGCTTCTGGTGCAGAGAGGAGGCAGGCTACCCCCACAGCATGCACAAGCAGGAAAACAGTCGAGAAGGCGGCAGGATCAGCGTTACAGAGTTGCAGTAGTCGTCTTTGCTACTATGTTGCAGGTTTGCAGGCTTCCAGCGCGGTCAGCGGTCGTTTCCTTATCAGAAGGTGAAGAGAGAGATGCAGAGGAACTCGGCTGAGCTCATGCATTCGTTATCTGAAGTTTCCCCAGAGACAGAGACCCTAAATAGCCAGAAAAGAGGGTTTGGCTACCTAGGAGAGAGGAAAGGCTACTAACACCTGAAGGAGCCTATCAGCAGGAGTCTCTGACGTCACCTGGTGGCACTGGCCACTCAGAGCAGTCCAGTGTGCCAGCAGCACCTCTGTTTCCAAGATGGCAGAGGTCTGGAGCACACTGGAGGAGCTCTGGACACCTCCCAGGGGAGGTGCAGGTCAGGGGAGTGGTCACTCCCCTTTCCTTTGTCCAGTTTCGCGCCAGAGCAGGGGCTAAGGGGTCCCTGAACCGGTGTAGACTGGCTTATGCAGAATTGGGCACATCTGTGCCCAACAAAGCATTTCCAGAGGCTGGGGGAGGCTACTCCTCCCCTGCCTTCACACCATTTTCCAAAGGGAGAGGGTGTCACACCCTCTCTCAGAGGAAGTTCTTTGTTCTGCCATCCTGGGCCAGGCCTGGCTGGACCCCAGGAGGGCAGCTGCCTGTCTGAGGGGTTGGCAGCAGCAGCAGCTGCAGTGAAACCCCAGGAAGGGCAGTCTGGCAGTACCAGGGTCTGTGCTACAGACCACTGGGATCATGGAATTGTACCAACAATGCCAGGATGGCATAGAGGGGGCAATTCCATGATCATAGACATGTTACATGGCCATATTCGGAGTTACCATGGTGAAGCTACATATAGGTAGTGACCTATATGTAGTGCACGCGTGTAATGGTGTCCCCGCACTCACAAAGTTCAGTGAATTGGCTCTGAACAATGTGGGGGCACCTTGGCTAGTGCCAGGGTGCCCTCACACTAAGTAACTTTGCACCTAACCTTTACCAGGTAAAGGTTAGACATATAGGTGACTTATAAGTTACTTAAGTGCAGTGTAAAATGGCTGTGAAATAACGTGGACGTTATTTCACTCAGGCTGCAGTGGCAGGCCTGTGTAAGAATTGTCAGAGCTCCCTATGGGTGGCAAAAGAAATGCTGCAGCCCATAGGGATCTCCTGGAACCCCAATACCCTGGGTACCTCAGTACCATATACTAGGGAATTATAAGGGTGTTCCAGTAAGCCAATGTAAATTGGTAAAAATGGTCACTAGCCTGTTAGTGACAATTTGAAAGTAATGAGAGAGCATAACCACTGAGGTTCTGGTTAGCAGAGCCTCAGTGAGACAGTTAGGCACCACACAGGGAACATATACATGCACACCTATGAGCACTGGGGCCCTGTGTGACAGGGTCCCAGTGACACATACATATAGGCCACAAACCTATGAGCACTGGGGTCCTGCCAAGCAGGATCCCAGTGACACATAACAAACATACTGAAAACATAGTGTTTTCACTATGAGCACTGAGGCCTGGCTATCAGGATCCCAGTGAGACAGTGAAAACAGTGACAAACACCCTGACATACACTCACAAACAGGCCAAAAGTGGGGGTAACAAGGCTAGAAAGAGGCTACCTTCTCACACAACCCCCCCCCCCAAACGAAGGACAATAAGGCTAACCTTGGCCAGTGGAGACTTTATTGTCTAAGTGGTGATAAGTAGAGAGTAGCTCTGCAATAGACTGGTTACTCCCTTTATCACCCACTATATGGTCACTTCCCTGTGGGGATGTAAACCACCCTGTTTGAAGTTTTTTAGCTAACCAACAATGTGAAGATGTATTTTCAGAGTTTCTATCAGTAAGTTTTAGTTTAGAGCAGTGGGAATTATCCACTGAACCTATTTGTAATGATGGAAATGCCAGACAGGGATGCTGTCTCAGTAAAGCCATAGCTGGGCAAAAACTTTGTCCATTTGGCTGGAAGAGGGAACAGGGATGCTGTTTCTCTTGAGTTGGAGCAGGGCAGGGATGCTGTCCTATGAGCTCCACACTAGGGCAGGGATGCTGTCCTAAGTGTTGTGAGGCAGTACAGGGTTTCTGCACTAAAGTTTCTCTGGGAGGGTTGGAGGGATGCTCCATGTTAACTAAAATGGTGCTCTTTTTGTCACCAATGTTAGTTATCCCACAGAGAGGTACTTCTACCTCAGGGAGTCCAGCTATGCCAGCTGATGATTCCCTTGGAACAGGTGCCACCCCAGGAGAGGTTTCTCCCACCACAGGAATGGTATCCTGAATGGTAGGGTGGTTAGGGGATACTGTGATACCCTTTTTACCTGTTGATGGAGAGGGATCCTGAGTTTTCAGGCCTTCTCTCCTTTGCTTTTTCATTTCACTTGAAATGAGAGGGAACAATTCCTCAGGGATGCCCAGCATGGCTGCATGGGCATAAAACTCTACATCAGCCCAACCTGAGGCCTCTAGGTCATTACCTAAGAGACAGTCTACAGGTAAGCTAGGTGATACCACCACCTGCTTAGGGCCAGTAACTCCACCCCAACTAAACTGAATTATAGCTAAGGGAAGAAACTTAGTGGAGTTATGGACATCAATAATCTTATACTGTTGTCCAATGATGTGTTGTTCAGGAGGCACTAGGTTTTCAGTCACCAAAGTGAAACTGGCACCTGTGTCCCTGTAGGCCAAGGCCTCAACACCATTTATTGAAACTGTCTGCCTGTACTTATCCATTGTAAGGGGACAAGCAGCCAGTGTGGCAAGGCCAATGCCACTAGGTGTGACAGAAACTGTCTTGGGACTGATTACATCAGTTTCCACTATGGACCCATAAGTGAACCCAACTACACCCTTTGCTTGACTGTTGCCAGCAGTCCCACCACTAGTACCACTACTGCTAGGGGCACTAGAGCTTGATGTATTAGTGGTGGTAGGCTCAGGGGGTTTACCTGGACAGGACTTATCCCCTGGCCTATGGCCTCTGTTTTTACACACAAAGCACCAAGGCTTTTTAATGTGTGCAGGTTGGGAAGAAGAGGAAGAATTTGTTTTATCCCCACCCTCTGAAGAGTGTTTAAGACTTGAAGTGGGATCTTTGGTTTTACCCTTATCCCCATGCTTATCTTGAGATTTTTCACCATCTTTCTTCTTATTGCCATCTTTGTCACCCCCTGTATGAACTTTTCTGTTCACCCTTGTTCTGACCCATTTGTCTGCCTTCTTTCCCAATTCTTGGGGAGAGGTCAGATCAGAGTCTACCAGGTACTGGTGCAACAAATCAGACACACAATTATTAAGTATATGCTCTCTCAGGATTGTGTTATACAGGCTTTCATAATCAGTAACTTTACTGCCATGTAACCACCCCTCCAAGGCCTTCACTGAATGGTCAATGAAATCAACCCAGTCTTGTGAAGACTCCTTTTTGGTCTCTCTGAACTTTATCCTGTACTGTTCAGTGGTTAAGCCATAACCATCCAGGAGTCCATTCTTAAGAACTGTAAAATTATTGGCATCATTTTCTTTCACAGTAAGGAGCCTATCCCTACCTTTTCCACTAAATGATAGCCATAGGATAGAAGCCCACTGCCTTTGAGGGACATCTTGTACAACACAGGCCCTCTCAAGTGCAGCAAACCACTTGTTAATGTCATCCCCCTCCTTGTAAGGGGGAACTATCTTGTGCAGATTCCTGGAATCATGCTCTTTTGCAGGATGACTATGGGGAATACTGCTGCTGCCACCATGGGTTTCTAAACCCAACTTCTGTCTTTCCTTCTCTAATTCTAAAGACTGTCTATCCAAATCCAGCTGTTGCTTCTTGAGCTTCAGTCTGGTTTGTTCCACTCTCAATCTATTGAGCTCCCTTTCTAACAATCTGTCATCAGGGTGGGTGGGAGGGACATTTCTAGATACAGAGGTATGATGGGAATGAACAGAAGGAGACCTGTCTCTTACAGAGGGCACCCTAACAGCTTGGCTAACAGTATAATGTGAGAGCACACCATCAGTATGGTGTGATTCAACCTCTGTACCAACTATGCTAGACTGTCTGGTAATGGGCAGGCTGAGAAGTTTCTTTCCTGAACCTTTTCCTGGGGGAGTCCCTGGATCAGATTGAGAACCATTAGCTACTTTTTCAACAGATTGGGCACTTATGGCCTTATCCTGTACTCTAAGCATGTTAATTAACAGTTCTAAGGAAGGATTCTTCCCTACACTCAAACCTCTCTCTATGCAGAGACTCCTTGCTCCTTTCCAGCTAAGGTGATCATATGCAAGTTTGGACAGTTCAACATTTTTTCCTGTGCCAGACATTTTTTAGAGAGAGTTAAAGTGATATAAAAAGAGAAAAAAGTTTTCAGAACTTTTTGGAAAGACAGAAAAAAACTTTTTAAACTTTTAAGAACTTTTTGAAAGTTTAGAAGTACTTTTCAGCACTTAGAAAAGAGTGAAAAGAGGAAATGCAAAACTTTTTGGCTATGTGTATATACACTGACCTTGTTTTGTATATTTTTCTCTTATGAAAAGTACAATGACAAGAGTGGTAAGTAGTCTCAAGCACTTATCCCACCACTGCACAACCAATGTAGGAGGCTGGACTGGCTTGTAGTGAGTACCAAGGGGTATTTGCACCTTGCACCAGGCCCAGGTATCCCTTATTAGTGTATAGGGTGTCTAGCAGCTTAGGCTGATAGATAATGGTAGCTTAGCAAAGCAGCTCAGGCTGAACTAGGAGACGTGTGAAGCTACTACAGTACCACTTAGTGTCATATGCACAATATCATAAGAAAACCCAATACACAGTTATACTAAAAATAAAGGTACTTTATTTTTATGACAATATGCCAAAGTATCTTAGAGTGTACCCTCAGTGAGAGGATAGGAAATATACACAAGATATATATACACAATAGCAAAAATATGCAGTATAGTCTTAGAAAACAGTGCAAACAATGTATAGTTACAATAGGATGCAATGGGGAAACATAGGGATAGGGGCAACACAAACCATACACTCCAGAAGTGGAATGCGAACCACGAATGGACCCCAAACCTATGTGACCTTGTAGAGGGTCGCTGGGACTATTAGAAAATAGTGAGAGTTAGAAAAATAACCCTCCCCAAGACCCTGAAAAGTGAGTGCAAAGTGCACCAAAGTTCCCCTAAGGACAAAATAGTCGTGTTAGAGGGAAAATGCAAGGAAAACACAAATCAGCAATGCAACAACGATGAATTCCTGACTGAGGGTACCTGTGGAACAAGGGGACCAAGTCCAAAAGTCACAAGCAGCTCGGAGATGGGCAGATGCCCAAGAAATGCCAGCGGTTGGTGCAAAGAAGCTCTTACTAGGCTGAAGAACTGTGAATACTGCAGGAACGGCAAGGGCTAGAGACTTCCCCTTTGGAGGATGGATCTCTCATGCCTTGGAGAGTCGTGCAGAAGTGTTTTCCCGCCGGATGGACGCCAACAAGCCTTGCTACACATAAATCGTGCGTTTGGCGTTTTTGGACGCTGCTGGGGCCCAGGAGGGACCAGGAGGTCGCAAATTGGACCTGCAGAGAGAGGGGACGTCGAGCAAGACAAAGAGCCCTCACTGAAGCAGGTAGCACCCGTAGAAGTGCCAGAAACAGGCACTACGAGGATGCGTGAAACGGTGCTCGCCGAAGTTGCACAAAGGAGTCCCACGTCGCCGGAGACCAACTTAGAAAGTCGTGCAATGCAGGTTAGAGTGCCGTGGACCCAGGCTTGGCTGTGCACAAAGGATTTCCGCCGGAAGTGCACAGGGGCCGGAGTAGCTGCAAAGTCGCGGTTCCCAGCAATGCAGCCCAGCGAGGTGAGGCAAGGACTTACCTCCACCAAACTTGGGCTGAAGAGTCACTGGACTGTGGGGGTCACTTGGACAGCGTCGCTGGATTCGAGGGACCTCGCTCGTCGTGCTGAGAGGAGACCCAAGGGACCGGTGATGCAGCTTTTTGGTGCCTGCGGTTGCAGGGGGAAGATTCCGTCGACCCACGGGAGATTTCTTCGGAGCTTCTGGTGCAGAGAGGAGGCAGGCTACCCCCACAGCATGCACAAGCAGGAAAACAGTCGAGAAGGCGGCAGGATCAGCGTTACAGAGTTGCAGTAGTCGTCTTTGCTACTATGTTGCAGGTTTGCAGGCTTCCAGCGCGGTCAGCGGTCGTTTCCTTATCAGAAGGTGAAGAGAGAGATGCAGAGGAACTCGGCTGAGCTCATGCATTCGTTATCTGAAGTTTCCCCAGAGACAGAGACCCTAAATAGCCAGAAAAGAGGGTTTGGCTACCTAGGAGAGAGGAAAGGCTACTAACACCTGAAGGAGCCTATCAGCAGGAGTCTCTGACGTCACCTGGTGGCACTGGCCACTCAGAGCAGTCCAGTGTGCCAGCAGCACCTCTGTTTCCAAGATGGCAGAGGTCTGGAGCACACTGGAGGAGCTCTGGACACCTCCCAGGGGAGGTGCAGGTCAGGGGAGTGGTCACTCCCCTTTCCTTTGTCCAGTTTCGCGCCAGAGCAGGGGCTAAGGGGTCCCTGAACCGGTGAAGACTGGCTTATGCAGAATTGGGCACATCTGTGCCCAACAAAGCATTTCCAGAGGCTGGGGGAGGCTACTCCTCCCCTGCCTTCACACCATTTTCCAAAGGGAGAGGGTGTCACACCCTCTCTCAGAGGAAGTTCTTTGTTCTGCCATCCTGGGCCAGGCCTGGCTGGACCCCAGGAGGGCAGCTGCCTGTCTGAGGGGTTGGCAGCAGCAGCAGCTGCAGTGAAACCCCAGGAAGGGCAGTCTGGCAGTACCAGGGTCTGTGCTACAGACCACTGGGATCATGGAATTGTACCAACAATGCCAGGATGGCATAGAGGGGGCAATTCCATGATCATAGACATGTTACATGGCCATATTCGGAGTTACCATGGTGAAGCTACATATAGGTAGTGACCTATATGTAGTGCACGCGTGTAATGGTGTCCCCGCACTCACAAAGTTCAGTGAATTGGCTCTGAACAATGTGGGGGCACCTTGGCTAGTGCCAGGGTGCCCTCACACTAAGTAACTTTGCACCTAACCTTTACCAGGTAAAGGTTAGACATATAGGTGACTTATAAGTTACTTAAGTGCAGTGTAAAATGGCTGTGAAATAACGTGGACGTTATTTCACTCAGGCTGCAGTGGCAGGCCTGTGTAAGAATTGTCAGAGCTCCCTATGGGTGGCAAAAGAAATGCTGCAGCCCATAGGGATCTCCTGGAACCCCAATACCCTGGGTACCTCAGTACCATATACTAGGGAATTATAAGGGTGTTCCAGTAAGCCAATGTAAATTGGTAAAAATGGTCACTAGCCTGTTAGTGACAATTTGAAAGTAATGAGAGAGCATAACCACTGAGGTTCTGGTTAGCAGAGCCTCAGTGAGACAGTTAGGCACCACACAGGGAACATATACATGCACACCTATGAGCACTGGGGCCCTGTGTGACAGGGTCCCAGTGACACATACATATAGGCCACAAACCTATGAGCACTGGGGTCCTGCCAAGCAGGATCCCAGTGACACATAACAAACATACTGAAAACATAGTGTTTTCACTATGAGCACTGAGGCCTGGCTATCAGGATCCCAGTGAGACAGTGAAAACAGTGACAAACACCCTGACATACACTCACAAACAGACCAAAAGTGGGGGTAACAAGGCTAGAAAGAGGCTACCTTCTCACACCATGCACCACATCCGAAGGACACACAGGGAGGACCACGCACCACACACACACGAGGACACATAGGGAGGACCACGCACCACACACAGGAGGACACATAGGGAGGACCATGCACCACATCCGAAGGACACACAGGGAGGACCCCGCACCACACACGGGAGGACACATAGGAAGGACCACGCACCACACACAGGAGGACACATAGGGAGGACCACGCACCACACATGGGAGGACACATAGGGAGGACCACACACAGGAGGACCAGACACTGGTCTAGAGCTCACGTTACAGCAAAACTCAATGTGTGAGTGATAGGCTCAACTCTTCTTAACAAGGAGAAAAAAGATTGGTCACACTTTAGATTAAAGCAACATAATACCCTGCCACCACTGTATTATGTGAAACACAAGGGCATGAACAGTGGTCCGGGGCCCGCTATGAGGGTACACTTGGTGCATCCCTGTAGGCCACAGAACAGGCTCTGGATCTCATATTACCATGGACAGGCCTAGGGCTCAGTGCACTTGATAGACTAGTGTGATGACAGGGCCAAAATAAAAGACAGGATACCAGTTCATACACACTCGGGCAGTCTGGACAGGAGAAAACATGTGTCTATCATGCAGGGGACATTCCTGTCCCAACCAGCTGCGGTTCGTCCATTAGCCCCATTGCTGAGAGCCAGAAGATGCAAAGATGAAAAATAAAATGATAATAAAACATTTTTTTTTTCACTGAGCCAGCCAAGTCTTAGGGCGGAGGTCATCATGACAGATAGCAGCAGGGGGGAGGAGTGGTGGGCACTGAAAGTGCCAGTTTCGCCAGCTGTCTTAGGATGGCCAAACCGACATGCGCACTTAAGATTTCTCCCGAGCTGAGTTGCACAGCTGGGTGGAGTACAGGCACAGGCTCCCTGTCCCTGAGTGAGCGCCAAACCAGCCCGCTCAGACCAATTCCAGCTTTTCTCTCATGCTGTATGATAGCATTACCAGCATGAGAGCAGCATCTGGATTGCCGCAGGTGAATCTGGGAACCTGTGCAGTGTGCACCAGCCAAGGTGCAGAGGAGCAGAAGCGCAGAAGCACACCGAGGTGGTGGCCGGGAGTGACAGGTAAGTACTCCAATTGTTTCCCTTATTCTCCCGCACGCTGCCCCACCACCTTTCATTGACAGCAACCGCCACTGGTCCCAACACGTCAAAGGCACAAGGAGAAGCAAAAATAATTTCGTCCTACCTCTTCAGCGTAGGAAGGCAGGCGGAGCTGAAAAGCTAGTAGCGGACGGGACAGCCGGGTGGAGTCAGGGAGGAATGATAACATTGGAAAGAAACTTGAACTATGGGAGAAGGGGGCAGTGGAGCCCCTCTGGAAGCAGGTGAAGCTTAAGCTGAGATGTGTAGAGTCTTCACTGACATAGATGTGGTTTCAGGTGCAACAGGCGGCCAGCTGTGTGAACCAGGCGGAGCTAGATTTGGGGGTGCATCTGAGTTCACAAGCAGTGGGCCAGGGGACCTGCTGCTGCTTGATGACAGATTTGGTACTCGAAAAGACCTGAAGCTCCTAGACTATGTAAGGATGCTGGGATTCACCGCCATCTCCGCTCCCTTTCAGTGACTGAGACGAGGGCATCTTTCTCCTGGAATCCCCTCTCATTCCCACTGGCCAGGCTGGGGGCAAACTGATTAAAGGGTTTACAGTCTCCTTCGCGGATCTGCTGGGTTCTGGCTGAGAAATGAAAGGAAACTTTGATATTTGGGGCCCCAAACTCACATGAGCCAAGCACGAGGCAATGCAATTCCAAAGCAGAATTCTCCTGATCTGAAAAGGAGGCGTTTTCCAAACTCCCACTTTAAAGCATTGAGCAAAACAAATGTCTGAAGCGGAATAAATTCGAATTAGCAAATTGTTAGTTTGTCTCAGATGGCCAAAGCCGGGGTTGCCACTCTTATGTCAGAAAAGTACAAAGTACCCGCAGTATATGCGTGTTTCTGGGTTCTGAAAGAGTGAGGGTCTCACACCAGCAGTTGGTGTAAAATCCTCTGTATTATTTCTTAACACAGCAACTTTACCTCCCTTTGCATCAAAATCTATTAAGAAATAGTTTAAATAGCATCCAAATTATTTTTGTGTTTCCATCGTGAACTTTGCTTTCAATTTTGAATTTGAATGGGGTGAAATGAAAACACCAAATTTGAATGAATTTGCGGACACTTTGATTTTTCTTCAATTGAAAATACTGAGTAGGGTAAAAAAACAAAAAAAACATTGCTCAGGGGTGCACTTAGCCGAATCACGGAATATATTGATTACCAGTGCGTAGCTATCAATGGTACAGAGGCCCCGGGACACAGAGACCCTGGAGTCCAATGGACTCCAATAAAACTGGGGGTGGGGGTGCCATTTTTCTTTGCTTGCATTAGACCCCATGGGTACGCTAATGGTCAATTCCATTTATGACCTGTCACTTCAGAGGCCAAAAGTCCCCCCCTCACCACCCCCACGGCAACAGCTCTGGTGCTAGTGGCCTGTTTCCAAGCGCATGTCTTGTCACAGTAACTCCTCGGCCAAGTGCGCCCAGAAGCCTATCAAAGAGATGGGAGGACCCGCCAGAGGGCCTTCACCAGTCACTAAAACAACTTTGCGCCTGGGCTCTAGCGTGCCATGAATGGTGCCAGTCAGCCGGGGGAGGGCACTTGGACAACAATCCGGGTCTCTGTGGGATGGACGTGCGCGCTTGGGTGGGCGCACAGGCCCTGCTTTGTGCGCCATGGGCCCTGCGTGGAATCTGGAGGCGGGGGCGGCGCAGGGGCGTGAAGCCAAAGCGCCTTGATGCACATTCGATAGATCTCAGGATGGGCCAACATAAAGGGACTTGTGAGTCTTCTCAGCATGGCCTTCTTTGTTTTATTTGAGTTTTTGGCACTGCAGAGAGCAAAGCCAGGAGAACTTAGTGGGTTTCCATTAGAGGTGGAGGCCTGAAGCCTGGCTCTGGGTAAGCCCGAAGTCCTGCTAGAACCTCGAGCCCATAAAGAGCCGAACTTCCAGGGGTTCTGTCTGCCTGCCCCCCTCCACCACACATGTAGCGCTAGGCCAGAAGAGGCGACCAGGTGCGAATCTAAGTTGGTTCAACTTCCTGCGTTTCTGGGCAAATCAGACAATCTTCCCGGCCTGTAAACAACGAATGTGTCCTTGTGTACGGAAACTAACGCTCATTAAAGCGACCAATACCTTCCGATCGGGTTCGCGCTGTACAAAAACTGGGGGAAATGAACACAGAGCTAAAAACAAAACCTTAACATAAGAAAGACAAACAGATATCCATGCCCGGCTGATCTGTACAAAGTGAAACCAGAAAACATGGATAAAACACTTCACTAAGTGTGATCTTAAGCAAATATTGTATTCCTCCCAAAATAATTTTTCTTCATTTTCACGTATGAAAGCACTTTTAAATGTCAGGTCAGCATAATAGCTGCACAAAAAACTATAACAGACTATACTTTTTCCCTATAATATAACGGGGGCAACATAGGGGGTCATTCTGACCCCGGCGGTCTAAGACTGCCGGGGCCAGGGTCGGCGGGAGCACCGCCGACAGGCCGGCGGTGCCCCGCAGGGCATTCTGACCGCGGCGCTTCGGCCGCGGTCAGAAGAGGCAAACCGGCGGTCTCCCGCCGGTTTACCGCTGCCCTTTGAATCCCCCATGGCGGCGCAGCTTGCCGCGCCGCCATGGGGGATTCTGACACCCCCTACCGCCATCCTGTTCCTGGCGGTCCGCCCGCCAGGAACAGGATGGCGGTAGGGGGTGCCGCGGGGCCCCTGGGGGCCCCTGCCGTGCCCATGCCAATGGCATGGGCACGGCAGGGGCCCCCGTAAGAGGGCCCCGCAAAGTATTTCAGTGTCTGCTAAGCAGACACTGAAATACGCGACGGGTGCAAACTGCACCCGTCGCACCCCTGCAACTCCGCCGGCTCAATTCTGAGCCGGCATCCTCTTTCCAGGGGCATTTCCTCTGGGCCGGCGGGCGCTCTTTTGGAGAGCGCCCGCCGGCCCAGAGGAAATGTCTAAATGGCCGCCGCGGTCTTTTGACCGCGGTGCGGTCATTCAGCGGCGGTAGCTTGGCGGGCGGCTCCCGCCGCCCGCCAACATTAGAATCAGGCCCATAGTGTTTATAATGCAATTGTCTTGTCTCTTAATGCACTAATACTTTTAATAGACGCTTCTCTAGTGTTATAATGAGATTAATTAATGTCAAAGGTTCATATGTTAAGGAAATCCACTTTCTTGAATTTTGATGTAGCTTTATCAGATTTCATGTGGTTTGTTGTGTGATTTATATAGCAAACATTTCCAGGCCTCGGCTTGTGCATGGGCTCTAAGATCCAGGGTAGGACGTTGGCTCGACTCTCCCTGTAAAACTGTTGGCTGACCCACCTCTAGTTTCCATCAGAAGAGACATTTTAAAAAGTTTTGCTGAATTCTGGGAGAAGGTTTTTGGAGGGTGGTGCCGAGAGAGTCACAGACCAGTAGTGTAACAAAACCTGAGAGGGCCCCCCCGAAAAGTACATAAAGCCCCTCCCCCCCCCCCACACCCCTATTCCAGACGCAGGAGCTCTCAGGCCAGGGTACTGTGGTTAGGAGGCCCCCTGGTGCTCAGGTACCCAACCACCCTGCACCACGGGGACCTATGTTACGCCAACCAGATGGACCGTAACTACTGGACGTCAAATCTGAATGTCCATGAGCTCCTTGTCTTGAAGGGGCGGAACAGAAATAATTCATGAATTGTGTGGGCATGCTCTCCAGAGGTGGATGGAACAAAGGCCTTGATGGGGTTTTCTGGAGGACACAGAGCTTCATTGTGAAAAGGATGGTAACAGGACATCTAAAAGGAAGGCAGATGTTGTGTCCACCCTTCTCATTCTCAAGGGCGGCCATCAGCACCGTCCCACACTGTCACAAACGGCATCGGCTGGTCTGTCCGCCTGATGCCATTTCCATACATGCCACCATCTGGCAATTAGAAAAAGGGAAATTTTGAAAAAAGAATCAGGGGACTTTATTTTACCCACTGACGTAAATTGAGGAAAAGGTAATTGATGGTGGGCAGCTAAAATAAATAAATTTTTGGATTAAGAAATCTGAGGTTGCCCACCTGAATCAGGTTTGTGGCACGTATGCATTTCTGAAAAATGACTTCTGTGCAGGACTTCCATGGAAGCCATGGTGGTGACACAAAGAAACCCTGACCACAGTCCTAGTTCAGGTGTTGGTTCTCTAAAGCCCTAGACCTGGTGGAACCTGCGTGACGCAGGGAAGGCGAGTTGCATGGAGTGCTCTGCAGCCGTGGGCTGGAAGGGAGGTATGGATGACGCCATCAGGGCCATAGGAGCTGAAACAATTTTTTTTTTTAATCGGGGGTGCTGGCCAATGACACCACCTCATTAAAGGTACAGGGGATATGTGACCATTTGAAAACGCAACAAATGCTGCCAGAAGATTTGAAGGACCCCTTCTATGTTCATTCTCCGTCTGAGCTCCTTCATGTTTTATGGGGTGCCACAACAGCTCCTGCACCCCAGTTCTAGCAACACTGGTCGGAGCATGAATCCGTGGAGTTCCTCTGGGCTTGTCAGTGTAGATGGAGGGTAGCTGCCGCTGTGAGCCTGTCTCCTCTCTACAGCTGGTGGCCTGGTGATGGACCGAGGGAGTGGCTGTTCCATGGAGTTCTTCAGGACTTATCAGTCTGTGTTCAGGCTGACCACTGCTGTGTATGTGTGTATGTGTGTGTGTGTGTGTATATATATATATATATATATATATATATATATATATATATATATATATATGTATGTACATATATATATATATATTATATATATATATATATATATATATCCTCTCCCTCCCTCCCTCTATCCCTCCCTCCCTCTCCTCTTTGAAGCTGGAGGTCTGGGCTGGGCCTGGTGACTGCTGTTTTATGGAATTTGTCTGGGCTTGTGACTGTAGGTGCAGGCTAACCTCTGCTCTAACACGTTACCAAAGGAGTGGACAGAAGAATAAATACCCCGCTTTGAACTATGTGGGCACCACTGAGACGCAAGCGAATCGTGTGATCCTGACCCTTGTAAGGAAGCTCCCCAAGAATCATATCCCAAAAGAAATATTCTTTCTTTCTGCCTTTCCCTCTCTATCCTCCTTTCCATTTTTTCCTTCATTTTTTGTTTCGTTCCTTAAAACGTCCTATCCCTTTCGTTATTTTTTCTTTCGAACTATCTTTCCTTCTTTGTATTCTCCTTTCCTCTATTCTTTCCCACTCTCATTCCATTAGACTCCGAAATTTTTGTTGTGATTTTCATCGTTCTTTTTTCTCCTTGTAACCAAATGTGATTCTTTTACTGACCTTTGCCCCCACCCCACGAATGTGTCTTTCTGTTTTTTATTAGCTTCCGCTGTTGCCTTGCAGCTGAGAACAAGAAGGGCTAAAATCCTAATGCAATCCGCCCCCGGACACCCCACTCAGGCTGGCACCGTGGCCGCTTCTCTGCTCCCAGGGTCATCCTTTTCATATTCCTCTTGGGCAGTGCTGGGCCCCTGGACTGGCTGCTCCAGTGCTGGCTGTAGGGCAATGCGGCCTGTGCCATCGCACAGGGCACCGGCGCAGAGGGGCGCCATTTGAAAGACAGTCTGAGGAGGTGTACAGCAGCCTGCAGAGATCCTTGTGCGCGCTGCATTGTTCAGGAGATAACAGAAGTGAATAAATCTAAGTACACCGTTCCAAACACAAGAAAAATATAAAGCCACAGGACAATCCTCTTGTTAGGAGCAAAGTGCCCTCACACATCCTTTCAGATGTCATGCTTCATCATTGGGCAAGCTCCTCGTCAGACCGACGCTGCAATGCCTGACGGGCACCCCAAAAGGGGGCTCTTTGCCGGAGATCTTTTAAAAAATTGAGTGACCAAACCAAAGAATAGTGGCAGGTGGTGCACCATGTATGGGCATACCAGGAAACAGGAGAGCAAAAAGAAAGAAATTAAAATTGGTTCAAGAACCACCTGACCACTACTGTAATTCGATCGGGCAGAGTCAAGGTCAATGTTAAAACACGGGGGAGAGTGAGGACTAAGATGATGCTCATTCACTCTCACAATCACAAATCAAGAGGGAGGAGAGGATTATCTCACACCCCTGTCAAGTGGGTCAACATGTTTCGCGCCTCAGTGGTCCATCTGGATCCAGTGACGCTTCATCAGGACCAAAAGAAACAACGTGTCTCCTTAGTTGCACACTTAGACTACAATAAGTCAAAACACTGTAAAGCTGTAATACTCCAGTCACTTACTCTAATGTACTGTACGTCACACTTTTAAAGTATAGCGGTCAACCGTCCTAATTTAGGGATCCGGCTCCATAGGAGTGCATGTGCTAGGAGAGAGGCGTATAGGCAAGCCGCATCTCTGCCGGGGCCGGGTTCCTGAAGAAGTATTATATTTGGGAGGCTGTACACTGGACCAATAATCTCCCAGTCCCTCTTTTTTTGAATATAAGATAACAGAAGCCCAACTCTGGTGGGGAACTGATGCACTATATGGAGAGATAGCTCTGACTTACGCTAAGGTAGCAAAGAGGGTTAATGTTCCTGCTGCAAATTACAACATGTATCAAGCATTTCACAGAATTGTATCTTTGTAGATAGCACAGCGGCCATAGGACCACTTTTGTCTGTGAAAAAAGAATTCCAATAACTGCTTTTGTCACTGAGATCACTCTGTTGCTTGCACTTTGTAAGTTACCTTTCTTCTAAAATAGCACAGTACAATATGGAGCAAGGGTTTGGGCGTTGGCACAACGCAGCCTGAGGTACGCCAGAGACTGGGGAATGACCAACAGTGCTATGTCTTAGTAGAGATGGCACCAGTGTCCTCTCTCCTGTTCACACAGCACCGCAGCTTGGGTTACTGCGCTCTGTTGTATGAAAAATGTGTGAATGTGCTCCTTACGTTCTCCAGATGTAGCCCTCTTAACATGTACTGCCTAACATTTGATATACATTGATTTACACATTCATTAACTGTCTCTGTATAATATGTGTGACGTAAAGCGCTCCAACATGCTACATTGGTATAAATAGCACTATAAAAGAAATTAAATAAATGTGAGGGAGGGACAAAGGAGAGATGAAGGGCACCATTGAGGGAATCTTTGGAGACGGAGGGGCACCACCACCAAGTGTTGCAGTGGGCGCCACCAGCTCTAAAGTCGGCCCGTGGCTGTACCTCTGTTCTTGTCGCTGGAGATGCAGGCCGACTGCTGCTGGGAGTCACTGCCCTCCTATTCCGCTCTCTTCGCTGCAGCTGGAGGCCTGGTGATGGCTGTTCCATGGCGTTCCTACAGGCTTGTGATTGAGTGTGCAGGCTGACCAATGCTGTACATCCTTACTTTTATAATCCCCTCTGCAGCTGGAGGCCCTCTTGATTGGCTGGATCTGGTGATTGGCTGGTTCTGGTGCTAGGCCGGGCCTGGAGATAGGCTTTTTCATGGATTTCTACTGAATTGGACATTGTGGGTGCAGGCTGACCAATGTGGTAAATCCTTACATGTGTACTCCTCTCTGCAGCTGGAGGCCTGGTGACTGACTATCCATGAGCTCTTCTGGGCTTGTCATTGGAGATGCAGACTGACTGCTGCTGTGAGTCTCTGCCTTCAGAGTCCACTCTCTCGGCTGCATCTGGTGATGGGTGGGGCCTGGTGATGGGTGGGGCCTGGTGATTGGGTGGGGCCTGGTGATTGGGTGGGGCCTGGTGATTGGGTGGGGCCTGGTGATTGGCTGTCCACCCTTCTCCAAGCTGCTCTCATTCTCCCTTGCCTTTTTTACTTCTCACTGAAAGAGCTCACTTGAAAGCAAACGGAGGCACAAATAAAAGAATTTATTTGCCCAGGAGCAGATACTTTGACCATTGATTCCCAATAGTACCATCGTCCCCACTACAGAGTCATCTCAGAGCCTTCAGGTGATGATCTTGAAAAATTCAAACAACAAAAGCTATAAAGGCTGAACTTATTATTATGTGTCAATTGCCTTCCTCGTGATATTTCACTTCTAAAACCCCCTGTAATTCCAGAGTGGCAGATTAACATATTTCTGCAAAGAAGTTTCCATAGTTACAGTAATAACTTTTTTCTATATAACGTTTGGTACCGTATTTTGCTGTTTTGCAGTGTTCCCATGTACTTCGTTAGGGATGTTTACCCAACAGCAGCATGTTTCTAGGTCTGCCTACAGACAACATGTCTGTGAGCAGACTTTATGTTACCAAATTCTTTAAAATATACATAGACTGAACTTTGGCTGTGATTAGAGGAGAAACACTCTCTCCTCATGATATTGTCCGTGTTGGTGTATCACTCCACCTCATGTGGAGCGCCTGCATCGCAGTTCACGAGGGACTATTTAAATCTGTGAGAGGTGCGCACAACATAGTACTTGTTGTTACATTTAGTTCTCTTTCTCAGGCAAGCATTACCATTACCACTAACCTATCACTGTCAAGCCAGTACCATGACTATTGCACCAGCACCATGACTACTCCAATGCTACCAATAACTCCACCGGCAACACCAATACCACACCACTGTCACTGCCAAACCAGCACCACCACCACCACATCCAGCCCCACTACCATCAATACTACGAATAGCACCACCAATAACACACCACTATCACTGTCAATACTACCAATAACACAACCACCAATACCACACCACTACCACTGTTAAACCAATACCATAACTACTTCACCACCAATACTACCAACACCACCACCAATACCACACCACTACCACTGTCAGGCCAGCACCATGACTACTTCACCAGCACCACTACTACCCCAATACTACCAACACCACCACCACCAGCACCACCAATACCAAACCACTATCACTGCCAAACCAACACCACTCATTACAGCACCAATACTAGGAATAGCACCACCAATACCACACCACTATCACCATCAATATTAGCAATAACACCACCACCAATACCACACCACTATCACTGACAAATCAATACCATAACTACTTCGCCACCGACACCAATACTACCAATAACACCACCACCAATAACAATCCATTACCACTGTCAAACCAGCACCATTATTACTTCAGCACCTCTTACACCCCCATATTACCAATCACACCCCCACCACCAATACCACGCCATCACTGCCAAACCAACACTACTGCACCAACACATCCAGCACCACCACCAATACTCCCAAAACACCAGCACCACCAATACCACACCATCACTGCCAAACCAACACCACCATCAATACCACACCACTACCACTGTCAGGCCAGCACCATGACTACTTCATCAGCACCACTACTACCCCAATACTATCAATAACAACACCACCAGCACCACCAATACCAAACCACTATCACTGCCAAACCAACACCACTCATTACAGCACCAATACTAGGAATAGCACCACCAATACCACACCACTATCACCATCAATATTAGCAATAACACCACCACCAATACCACACCACTATCACCATCAGTATTAGCAATAACACCACCACCAATACCAATCCGTTACCACTGTCAAACCAGCACAATTACTCCTTCACCACCACCTCTTACACCCCATTATTACCAGTAGCACCACCACCAATACCACACCACTATCACCATCAATATTACCAATCACACCACCACCAATACCACACCATCACTGCCAAACCAACCCCACACCTCCACATCCAGCACAACCACCAATAACACTGCACCACCAATACCACACTGCTATCACTGCCAAACCAACACCACACCCAGCACCACTCCCACCACCAATACCACACCACTCCCACCACCAATACCACACCACTATCACCATCAATATTACCAATCACACCACCACCAATACCACACCATCACTGCCAAACCAACCCCACACCACCACATCCAGCACAACCACCAATAACACCGCACCACCAATACCACACTGCTATCACTGCCAAACCAACACCACATCCAGCACCACTCCCACCAATACTACGAATAGCACCACCAATACCACACCACTATCACTGCCAAACCAACACCACATCCAGCACCACTCCCACTCCCACCACCACCAATACCACACCACTATCACTGCCAAATCAAAACCACTTCATCCAGCACCACTCCCACCAATACTACGAATAGCACCACCAATACCACACAACTATCACTGCCAAACTAACACCACATCCAGCACCACTCCCACCACCACCAATACCACACAACTATCACCATCAATATTAGCAATAACACCACCACCAATACCACACTACTATCACTGTCAAACCAGCACCATTAATACTTCACCACCACCTCTAAAACCCCATTATAACCAATCACACTACCACCAATACCACGCCATCACTACCAAACCAACACCACACCACCACATCCAGCACAACCACCAATAACACCACACCGCTATCACTGCCAAACCAACACCACATCCAGCACCACTCCCACCACCACCAATACCACACCACTATCACTACCAAACCAACACCACTTCATCCAGCACCACTACCACCAATACTACGAATAGCACCACCAATACCACACCACTACTACTGTCAAGTCAGCACCATAACAACTTCACCAGCACCATAACTACTTCACCAGCACCACTATTATCCCAACACTTCCAAAAACAACACCACCAATACCAAACCACTATCACTGCTAAACCAACAACACTTCATCCAGCACCAATATTAGGAATAGCACCATCTCCAATAATATCACATCACTATCACCATCAATATTAGCAATAACACCACCACCAATACCACACCACTAGCACTGCCGAACCAATACCATACCAACTTCACCACCGCCACCAATACTACCAATACACCACCATACCACTACCACTGCCAAACCAGCACCATTACTACTTCACCATCACCGCTTACACCCCCATTACTATCAATCATACCACCACCAATACCACAGCATCACTGCCAAACCAACACTACTACACCACCACATCCAGCAGCACTACCACCAATACTACCAATAACACCACCACCAATACCAGGCCACCCACTACCAATGACAATACTACCAATAACATTACAAGCGCCACCAATACCACACCATCACTGCCAAACCACACCACTTCGCCACCACATCCAGCACCACCACCAATACTACCAATAACAGCAGCACCACCAATACCACACAACTATCACCATCAATATTAGCAATAACACCACCACCAATACCACACTACTATCACTGTCAAACCAGCACCATTAATACTTCACCACCACCTCTAAAACCCCATTATAACCAATCACACTACCACCAATACCACACCATCACTGCCAAACCAACACCACACCACCACATCCAGCACAACCACCAATAACACCACACCACCAATACCACACCGCTATCACTGCCAAACCAACACCACATCCAGCACCACTCCAACCACCACCAATACCACACCACTATCACTACCAAACCAACACCACTTCATCCAGCACCACTACCACCAATACTACGAATAGCACCACCAATACCACACCACTACTACTGTCAAGTCAGCACCATAACTACTTCACCAGCACCATAACTACTTCACCAGCACCACTATTATCCCAACACTTCCAAAAACAACACCACCAATACCAAACCACTATCACTGCTAAACCAACAACACTTCATCCAGCACCAATATTAGGAATAGCACCATCTCCAATAATATCACATCACTATCACCATCAATATTAGCAATAACACCACCACCAATACCACACCACTAGCACTGCCGAACCAATACCATACCAACTTCACCACCGCCACCAATACTACCAATACACCACCATACCACTACCACTGCCAAACCAGCACCATTACTACTTCACCATCACCGCTTACACCCCCATTACTATCAATCATACCACCACCAATACCACAGCATCACTGCCAAACCAACACTACTACACCACCACATCCAGCAGCACCACCACCAATACTACCAATAACACCACCACCAATACCAGGCCACCCACTACCAATGACAATACTACCAATAACATTACAAGCGCCACCAATACCACACCATCACTGCCAAACCACACCACTTCGCCACCACATCCAGCACCACCACCAATACTACCAATAACAGCAGCACCACCAATACCACACAACTATCACCATCAATATTAGCAATAACACCACCACCAATACCACACTACTATCACTGTCAAACCAGCACCATTAATACTTCACCACCACCTCTAAAACCCCATTATAACCAATCCCACTACCACCAATACCACACCATCACTGCCAAACCAACACCACACCACCACATCCAGCACAACCACCAATAACACCACACCACCAATACCACACCGCTATCACTGCCAAACCAACACCACATCCAGCACCACTCCAACCACCACCAATACCACACCACTATCACTACCAAACCAACACCACTTCATCCAGCACCACTACCACCAATACTACGAATAGCACCACCAATACCACACCACTACTACTGTCAAGTCAGCACCATAACTACTTCACCAGCACCATAACTACTTCACCAGCACCACTATTATCCCAACACTTCCAAAAACAACACCACCAATACCAAACCACTATCACTGCTAAACCAACAACACTTCATCCAGCACCAATATTAGGAATAGCACCATCTCCAATAATATCACATCACTATCACCATCAATATTAGCAATAACACCACCACCAATACCACACCACTAGCACTGCCGAACCAATACCATACCAACTTCACCACCGCCACCAATACACCACCATACCACTACCACTGCCAAACCAGCACCATTACTACTTCACCATCACCGCTTACACCCCCATAACTATCAATCATACCACCACCAATACCACAGCATCACTGCCAAACCAACACTACTACACCACCACATCCAGCAGCACCATCACCAATACTACCAATAACACCACCACCAATACCAGGCCACCCACTACCAATGACAATACTACCAATAACATTACAAGCGCCACCAATACCACACCATCACTGCCAAACCACACCACTTCGCCACCACATCCAGCACCACCACCAATACTACCAATAACAGCAGCACCACCAATACCACACCACTATCACTGCCAAACCAACACCTCATCTAGCACCCCTACCACCACCAATAGCACACCACTATCACTGCCAAACCACACTACTTCACCACCACATCCAACGCTACTACCAATATCAACACCACCAGCATCATCAATACCACTCCACTATCACTACCAAACCAACATCACGTCACCACTACCTCCAGCTCCACTACCACAACCATTACTACCAATAACACCAGCACCACCAATATCACACCACTATCACCTCCAAACCAACACCTCATCTAGCACCACTTCACCAATACCACACCACTATCACTGCCAAACCAACACCTCATCTAGCACCACTACCACCACCAATACTGCGAATAACACCAGCACCACACCCCTATCACTGCTAAACCAACATCAATACTACTTCACCACCACATCCAGCACAAATACCCCCACCAATACCAACACCACTACAAGCATCACTAATACCACAGCACTATCAATACCAAACCAGCACCACTACCACCATCCATACCGCACCATTAGCACGGTCAAGCCAGCACCAATACTACTTCACCACCAACACCACCACTATCCATAACACCACCAGAACCACCAATACCACAGCACTAGCTAGGCAAAACCAACAGCACTTCACCACTACATCCAGCACCATTAACATCCTACCAATAACACCACCACCAGCACCACCAATGCCACATCACTATCACTGCCAAACCAGCACCTTTACCACCACCAATGCCATGCCACTAGCACTGTCAAGCCAACACCATCCCTATCAATAACATAACTAGCATCAATACCATACCACTTTCACTGTCAACCCAACACCGCTCCACCAGCACATCCCGCACCACTCCCACCACTAATACTCCCTGTAACAACACCACCACCATTACCACACCACTATCTCTGCCAAAACAGCATCTCCACCACCAATAATACCACACCACTAGTACGGTCAAGCCAGCACCTATACTACCTCGCCACCAGCACCACCACCACTACTACTACCAGTAATACCAGCACCACCAACACCACACTATCACTGCTCAACAAAACCACTTCACCAGGACATCCAGCACCACTACCCCCAATACTATCAATATCAACACCACCAGCACCCCAATACCACTTCTCTATTACTGCCAAACCAACACCACTTTACTTCTACATTCAGCACCAATACTACCAACCACCACCAGAATTACCGATACCACATCACTATCACTGCCAAACCACACCACTTCGCCACCTCGTGCAGCGCCACTACCACCACCAATAAGAAAACCACCACTACCAATACCACATCACTATCACTGCCAAACCAACACCTCTACCACCAATACCACACCACTAGCACTGTCAAGCCAGCACCAATACTACTTCACCACCAATAACACCACCACTACCACACCACTATCAGTGCCAAACCAACACCACTTCACCACTACGTCCAGCACCACTACCACCACCAATACTACCCAATACCGCACCAATATCACTGCCAAACCAACACAGATAATACTTCACCACCACATCCAGCACCAATGCCACCACCAATAGTACAAATAACAACAGCACCAATGCTGCTACCAGGACCACCACCAAATATCAACACCAATACCACCACTATTATCACACTATCACCAATTCCACACCACAACCACTACAACCGCCATCAAAAATGTGATAAAAACCAATGTCACATCACCACCAATACATGCAACTCCACCACCAACATTACCACAGATACTACCACCACCCATAGCAATACCACCAATACCCCTATCACCTATACCACCACCGGCAGTATGACTCCCTCCATACTATAACCAACAGTACCATCGCCACCAATACTAATATTGCAAGTACAATCAACACCTTTAAAACACCACCTCTACCTATCATTTTCAAACCCAATAGCTATGGCTGTAATGTGCGAACACCCAAACACATTACAGCTTGCCTCTGTTTGGGCACATCGTTAAATGAAACAAAGAACTATGGGCATTCCAATTCTGTTTTTACCTTTAATGTTATCTTATTAGGTGACTATTTAATGCAGAGATTTTTAGGTTTCCCAGATCCTCAATGACAAACTCATCCAACCTAGATTTTTTCTGGGCATTCTGGGATTTGTAGGCACGATTGCACCCTTAAGAACTAGCCTTACCAAAACTGAACTCAATGCTTATTTGTGTATGAAACTGGAAAACTTGAGAGATTTGTTGTTCAGAACAGGTCTTAATGTATACTATGTCTTGATAACTAGGCAGAGGGCTTCTTCATCTGGTAGGAATTATTCCAAATCTACACATTGAGTTCCTTAGCCTTCTTAGCACACATATTCTTGATAGAAGGAGTACCTCCCTTTATTCAGAGATGGACTTCTGAAAGTGTTGCTTGAATGATTCAGACTGAATGCTGAGCAAACTGTTGTTGCATTGTAATGGGCCAACAATGCATCAGATTGTCACTTCACACTTGGCGGCACAGCTGTTGTCAATGAATGAACAAACTGACTCTTCTTTAGGACACTTATGCTCCTCAGCATCTCAGATAGTTCAGGCCACAATTAACAAAGTGGAAGGTCATTATCACTTTGCGAGCCAGGGCTGCCCCACAAGCCCCGAAACTTGAAAAATTGATGGGTACCAAGCCGCTGGCGCATTAGGCACCCGGGGAATCGGAACACAGCAAGTGCTACTAGCCTGATGATGAAGAAATGAAAACATTTATTTTCCAAAGTAATTTATACCACAAAGCTTCCATACTTGAGCAGCAGAAACATGCCCTGAGCCTGAATGCACCATTTTTGCCTTTCCTGCAAACTGTTTAGTGTCTCCATGTAGCTTATCATAAGTGACGACCCAGGGAATTCTTTTTTTTAAAAACACATTTTAGTTATTTTGTGATTGCAATATTCAACATGGTCCATGTGACCTACATATAACATTAAATTGATAGAAAAGAAAAACATGAACCAAAAATACCTGCCCTTTATATGTCTCTCCTCCCTGCTCCCTCATATCCCCCACCAGACGAAGTCTAAATAACAGACTAAGCAGTGAATTATTTTCAACAAAAACCTTTTGAACTATTTTACCCAAAACTGAGTTGATCAGAAGCCTTAGCCATTTAGATTTCAACTTCATCATTACTTGTCTCACAAGAAACCCATTTCAAAGCTCCAGGTGGTTAACCATCTAGCACCCAGAAAATGCCTTTACCTCTGAAAGCGAAAACACATCAACCACAGTCTAAAAGCACTCCAATGTTTCCTGGAAGGTGCAGTAATTATTTTTTAGGTCGAATGCGCAAGCGCTTAGACCTGTTGTAATCTATCTGTGGGCTTTTAACGATGCCCACCACATGCCTATCCAGTGTCACTCATTCATGGGTTGCCTTTCAAAAATCCTTTGTTATCATTGGTAAATATTTTCCATTTGTCCCTCGTTGAGGAGATTTTGTTATTGCCTGGCCATCGACCCTGTTACATGGATAATTGCACGATTGCTGATACCTTTGACTGTGAGGGAACGTTTTTCCTTTTGTGTCTCTCCTTCGTCCTCATGGCGGCCATGGCGCTTTGAATGGGCTCGTTTATGTCAACTAATGCTTTACTTTTCATTTTCAATTTATGTGGCAAGAAAAGTCCAGTTAGAAATGTACAAAGCTAATAGGTCTAACTCGAGCGAATGCAAGACCCATTGGATTGCAAATGCTTTTTTTTTTAAACAGGTTTTCTTGCAATTGGTAGAAAAATCAAGACAATTTAATGCAAAAGAGAATCAAGGGATAAAAAGGCAATACAGGTAATACAAGGCATCTATGTCTATGTTTGGCCACGCCCACCCAAAGGAGGTAGTAGGGGGGGCGTGGGATGGGGAGGGGTTTGCGGTATTAACTCTCCAAGTGCATGCTTTCATTATAAATTGCAACACAACAAAGAAACACTGAGAACATATACATACATGAGCAGCAGCGAGCGGTCAGGATAGTATTGTACCGAGGGCAGAGTCCCACAACTCCACTCCCCTTGTGGGGTGGGAGGGGGCAGATCTCTACAGAAAGGTACACTGGGTAGGCTCAGGGGGGAGGAAAGAGGGCAGTCAGCCGCAGAGTCCAGGCTCTCTCCCGCATGCTATCTTCATCACCCAAAGATCTCTCGCCATGGGTTCGCTCAGTCACTCTCAGTCTATGCTATCATCGGGGTCCCCCTCTCTCTCTCTCTCTGACTCTGGAGTAATTAAATTTAAGGTCTTCTGCACCATCCACAAAGGCATAGACCGTGTAAGACCCAGCACACCTCAGAAACTGACACTTCAGTACATGCCCAACAGAGACCTACATTCAATGTCTGTCCATGGGCTCAACCAGTGATTCGTCAAACTCTGGATGTGCATGGACAAACTCTGGAACACGTGACCTCAACCTACAAGATGGACCCAAGCACACAAAGTTCAGGAAAATCTATAAAACTGAACTTTTCCGACTTGGCTTCATTTGAAATCTACTAGGAAGAGGGATTGTGCTGAAGGCTATCAGACACAGTTACTGGCTCCTCCCCATCACAAGCTAACTGGTCCCCTCCAACAAAACCACCTGTACTTCCTAAGGGGCCAGTCCTCGGAACGTACCAAAAGGCAAAGAGGGTCAATATACCAAACTCCTTAAAGTTAGTAAGTTTGGGAGCTGGAAAGACAAACAGATACCTATTTCCTGGCTGACTTGTACATAGTGAAAACCTGGATAAGTCACGGCTCCCCTGCTTAAATTGTGTAATCTTATGTAAATATTTTATTTCACCAATTTTTTTTTCTTCATTATAGCATATGAAAGCACTTCCAAATATGTGAGATCAGACTAGCATTTGTATGACAACCTATTGTGCTTGATTTAGCAGACTAGAATGTTGCTCTATAATAATCTGGGCCACATGGAGGGTTTACATAACTGTCCTGCCTTTTAGTTCACTAATGGTTCATGTTCCAGGAGTGGGTGTTACACCCCACCTAATAAATCTATTCTCTAGTAAATAGTTGGGTGCAGGTGTGTCCAGTCGGGTAGGGTGAGGAGTCTGTCTGATTTCATCTGGAAGTTTTATATACACACACAGACAAAAAAAAAGAAACAAATCTCTCGTCTACTTTTTCACAGTCTTAAAAAATGTTGTCTATTCACATTCTCTTCCCTTTCCACCCACCTTGAACTTATCTTCTGCTCTGTTTCTACTACAATGTATTTTAACAGGTTATGCCAGCATGGTTGTCGGAAAACCTGAAGCACATACCCCCCCCCAACCTACCGACCAAGCTACGCCCCTGGCTTTCATGTGACGCATTAATGTCACAGCTCCACCTGCTAAAGAAATACTTTTAAAAAAAAATTTAAGCCACTATGTCATATTTTCCGTTATGTTTGTTGTGTGATTTTATTAGCAAACATTTTCGGGGCTCGGCCCGGGATCCAAGCTGCAAGCCACACTCTTGGCTCAGCTCTGCCTGTAAATGTTTGGCTCGCCCACCTCTACGTTACTGCTGCACCCATTTTGTAAGTGAGAACATTTGCCACTGCTGCTGCCCTGCTGTACTCGAAGGAGGGTTGCAGCGCGGATACTCAAACTGGACTATTCTATAAGAAGGGGAGGCTTGCACTCAGTGCTTAATTTGAGCTGGTGGTTTCCAGTGCGGGGCACCAGCACTTATTTTTGAGGTCCGGCACTTATTTTTCTGCATCAAGCATTTATTGAGAGCAAAGGACACAGATGGGAACGACTGAGGATAAGAAAAACGACTAAGCGTCACAAAGGTAGAAAGCAGAAAGCTGCAAGAGTGAGCTGAAGGGGCAGGGAGTGGCTGTAAACTGATTAAAGAGCCCGAGATGGCTTCACGATTACCCTGCCTCAGTATTCTGTGCTCGCATATTTAATTGCAACAGCTGCATGTTTAAGGTGAGGTCCTTGGGCACACGCACATTTGTATTTACAAATTAATCACTCTTTGCACTCTTACTGCTTAATCCGTGCGTTGGTGAAACCACACTTTTCTTTGTCAGTGCTCGTTTTGAAGTGCTTAAATATAAATGTTCCTGAGTTCCTGAGACCCACCCCACAGTAAGTACCCCCCACCTCCCAGCCCCTCGTTCTGCCCCGCGCTACTCACCCTCTCTCCTGCTCCTGCTTATTTTCCTCTTTCCTTCTTCTCTGTTCTTCCTCCTCGCTCCTCGTCTGTATTCTTCTTCTGTACTCCTCTTCTCCCCGTCTTCTCTCCTCTTCTCTTCTTCCTCATCTTCTGCTGTGGTATTCTGCACTCTGTTTCTTCGTTTTTTGTATCTCCCTCCGTGTTCTTCTGTGTTCTTCTGTGTTCCTCTGTCTTCTTCTGTCTTCCTCTGTCTTCTGTCTTCCTCTGTGTTTTTCTGTCTTCCTCAGTGTTCTTCTGTCTCCCTCTGTGTTCTTCTGTATTCTTCTCTGTTCTTCTGTCTTCCTCTGTCTTCTTCTGCCTTCCTCTGTGTTCTTCTGTATTCTTCTCTGTTCTTCTGTACTCCTCTCTGTTCTTCTGTGTTCTTCTGTGTTCTTCTGTGTGTCTTCTGCTCTTCCGGTCTTCTGCTCTTCCGGTCTTCAGTCCTTCCGGTCTTCTGCTCTTCTGTTCTTCTTTTCTTCTGTTCTTCTTTTCTTCTTGTCTTCTGCCTTCGGCTCTCCTGCCTCCTCCGTCCTCTTCTCCCCGCGCCTGCCCTCCTGCTCCTCCCCCACTCGCATCCCCCCTCTATCTCCCCTATCTAACCCGTTCACTTTCTACCTCCCTCACTCCTCCTATCTACCTATCTCTCCATCTCTCTATCCCACTATCCAACTCCCTCACTCTCCACCTCCTCCTATCTTCCTATCTCTCTATCTTTTTCCCTATCTATCGATTTCTCTATCTACCTTTTCTCTCTACCTATTTCTCTATCTCTCCCCCCTCCCGCCACCCCCTCTATTACCTATCTTCCTATCCCCTCACTCTACCTCTCACCCTCACCCACCTCTACAACCCCCCCTCCCCTATCTTCACAACCCTACACCTATCTTTCTCCCTAATCTCCTAAACCTCCTAACACTCTCCCCCCTCCACCCTTAAACCCCCCTCCCCCAGCTCTTCTCACTCTACCTGTCCCCCCCCTCCCTCGCGCTTTCCCGCCGCGACCTCCTGCACGCCCCGCCCCCCAGCTCCCATTCGCCCCCAGCTGACCCCCCTCCTACCTCATATGGCGGCCGCTGCGCGACAGTGGTAGCGACCCTTGACCCAAGGGTAGGTCGCTCCCCCTGCCGCTGCAGCTCCTCCAGGTTCCTGAGCTCCTGAGACCCACCACACAGTAAGTACCCCCCACCTCCCAGCCCCTCGTTCTGCCCCGCGCTACTCACCCTCTCTCCTGCTCCTGCTTCTTTTCCTCTTTCCTTCTTCTCTGTTCTTCCTCCTCGCTCCTCGTCTGTATTCTTCTTCTGTACTCCTCTTCTCCCCGTCTTCTCTCCTCTTCTCTTCTTCCTCATCTTCTGCTGTGGTATTCTGCACCCTGTTTCTTCGTTTTTTGTATCTCCCTCCGTGTTCTTCTGTGTTCTTCTGTGTTCCTCTGTCTTCTTCTGTCTTCCTCTGTCTTCTTCTGTCTTCCTCTGTGTTCTTCTGTATTCTTCTCTGTTCTTCTGTACTCCTCTCTGTTCTTCTGTGTTCTTCTGTGTGTCTTCTGCTCTTCCGGTCTTCTGCTCTTCCGGTCTTCAGTCCTTCCGGTCTTCTGCTCTTCTGTTCTTCTTTTCTTCTTGTCTTCTGCCTTCGGCTCTTCTGCCTCCTCCGTCCTCTTCTCCCCGCGCCTGCCCTCCTGCTCCTGCCTCATCCCCCTCCCCCACTCGCATCCCCCCCTCTATCTCCCCTATCTAACCCGTTCACTTTCTACCTCCCTCACTCCTCCTATCTACCTATCTCTCTATCCCACTATCCAACTCCCTCACTCTCCACCTCCTCCTATCTTCCTATCTTCCTATCTCTCTATCTTTTTCCCTATCTATCGATTTCTCTATCTACCTTTTCTCTCTACCTATTTCTCTATCTCTCCCCCCTCCCGCCACCCCCTCTATTACCTATCTTCCTATCCCCTCACTCTACCTCTCACCCTCACCCACCTCTACAACCCCCCCTCCCCTATCTTCACAACCCTACACCTATCTTTCTCCCTAATCTCCTAAACCTCCTAACACTCTCCCCCCTCCACCCTTAAACCCCCCTCCCCCAGCTCTTCTCACTCTACCTGTCCCCCCCTCCCTCACGCTTTCCCGCCGCGACCTCCTGCACGCCCCCGCCCCCCAGCTCCCATTCGCCCCCAGCTGACCCCTCCCCCCCCTCCTACCTCATATGGCGGCTGCTGCGCGACTGCGAAGCGGGCGCGCCGATGGCGCGCCGGAGGTGCGCCAGAGGCAAGCCCGTCTGCGCCCGTCCGCGCCTGGCCCGCGCCCAGCGCCATGACCCCTGGTCCCCTGCCCCACCACCCTCCATGCCCTCAACCCAGGACGCTCCAACACCTGCTTCCAAGCTCACCCCAAACGCACCCATGGACCCTTCGCCTGCAACTCCTGCAAACGCATCTTCCACCACGCAACAACTACGACCACAAGCCCACGCGCCATCAACCACCTCAAGTGCATCCTAGTCAACGCTCGCTCCGTTCACAAACACGCCGTTGAACTCTGGGACCTCCTAGACTCCACAGCACCGGACGTCGCCTTCATCACGGAGACCTGGATGAATGCCTCCTCTGCTCCAGACATCGCCACCGCCATCCCCGAAGGCTACAAGATCTCCAGGAAAGACCGCACCAACCAAGTAGGAGGAGGCATCGCCATCGTCTTTAAAGACTCCATCAGCGTCACCACCTCCACTGAAGACTCCCCTCTTGCCGCTGAACACCTGCATTTTCAGATTCGCACCGACCCGAGGACCACCCTCAGAGGATCCCTCGTCTACCGTCCTCCCGGACCTCGCGCCCCTTTCAGCGACACCATCGCCGACTTCATCTCCCCGCACGCCCTCGCCTCACCGGACTACATCCTCCTAGGCGACCTCAACTTCCATCTGGAACAAAACAACGACCCCAACACCACCACCCTGCTCGACAACCTCGCCAACCTCGGCCTCAAACAACTGGTGAACACTGCCACCCACATCGCCGGACACACACTCGACCCTATCTTCTCCGCCAGCAAACACGTCTTCTTCAGCCACGCCTCCGCCCTTCATTGGACCGACCACAGCTGCGTCCACTTCACATTCCGACGCGAGACCCGCCACCTCCGCACTCAACCCATCCCTCGCCGACAGTGGAACAAGATCCCTGAAGAGCAACTCTTCGCCGCACTCGCCGCCAACCAACCCACCCTCACCACCGACCCCAACGTCGCAGCCCTCAACCTCACAAACTGGATCTCCAACTGCGCAGACAACCTTGCTCCCCTCAAACGCTCGCAGCGACAGAACAACACCAAGAAACCCCTCTGGTTCTCTGACACACTCAAAGAATCAAAGAAAACTTGTCGCGCACTTGAGAAAGCCTGGCGCAAGGACCGCACCGCTGACAACATGACCGCCCTCAAGAACGCTACCCGCAAACACCACCACCTGATCCGCACTGCCAAAAGGAATTTTTTCACCGACAGACTGGACAAAAACAGCCACAACAGCAGAGAACTCTTCAGCATCATCAAGGAGTTCTCCAACCCCAGCGCCAATGCCAACGCCGTCACGCCCTCACAGGATCTATGCGAATCCCTCGCCACTTTCTTCCATCGCAAGATCAGCGACAGCTTCGGACACCAGACCCAACCTAACACCACCGAACCCACATCCCCGACCATCACCCTCAACAACTGGACCCACATCAGCACGGAAGAAACCAAATCCATCATGAACTCTATCCACTCCGGCGCCCCTTCGGACCCCTGCCCGCACTTCATCTTTAACAAAGCCGACAACATCATCGCCCCGCACCTCGAGACTGTCATCAACTCATCTTTTTCTTCTGCTACCTTCCCCGAATGCTGGAAACACGCCGAAGTCAACGCCCTACTAAAGAAACCTACGGCTGACCCGAGCGACCTGAAAAACTTCCTCCCCATCTCCCTTCTGCCTTTCCCAGCCAAAGTAATAGAGAAGACCGTCAACAAACAGCTGACCACCTTCCTGGAAGACAACAACCTGCTCGACCCCTCACAGACCGGATTCCGAACCAACCACAGCACTGAAACCGCCCTCATCTCAGTCACAGACGACATCAGAACCCTGATGGACAACGGTGAAACAGTCGCCCTCATTCTTCTCAACCTCTCGGCTGCCTTTGACACAGTCTGTCACCGCACCCTAATCACCCGCCTCCGCTCCACGGGATCCAAGACCAGGCCCTGGACTGGATCGCCTCATTCCTCGTAAACCGCTCCCAAAGAGTCTACCTCCCTCCGTTTCGCTCAGAACCCACTGAGATCATCTGCGGCGTACCTCAAGGCTCATCACTCAGCCCGACACTCTTCAATGTCTACATGAGCCCCCTCGCTAACATCGTACGCAAGCACGACATCATCATCACCTCCTACGCCGACGACACCCAACTTATACTCTCCCTCACCAAGGACCCCGCCAGCGCCAAGACCAACCTACAAGAGGGTATGAAGGACGTCGCAGATTGGATGAGGCTCAGCCGCCTAAAGCTGAACTCTGAAAAAACGGAAGTCCTCATCCTCGGCAACACCCCGTCCGCCTGGGACGACTCCTGGTGGCCCACGGCCCACGGCACCGCACCGACCCCCACAGACCAAGCCCGCAACCTCGGCTTCATCTTGGACCCCCTTCTCACCATGACCAAGCAAGTCAACGCCGTGTCCTCCGCCTGCTTCCTCACCCTCCGCATGCTCCGCAAGATCTTCCGCTGGATCCCCGCCGACACCAGAAAAACCGTGACCCACGCCCTCGTCACGAGCCGCCTGGACTACGGCAACACCCTCTACGCTGGGACCACCGCCAAACTCCAAAATCGCCTGCAACGCATTCAAAACGCCTCAGCCCGCCTCATCCTCGACGTACCCCGCAACAGCCACATCTCCGCACACCTGAGACACCTGCATTGGCTCCCAGTCAGCAAAAGGATCACCTTCCGACTTCTCACCCACGCACACAAAGCCCTCCACGACAAGGGACCGGAATACCTCAACAGACGCCTCAACTTCTACGTCCCCACCCGCCCCCTCCGCTCCTCTGGCCTCGCACTCGCCGCCGTCCCTCGCATCCGACGCTCCACGGCGGGTGGGAGATCTTTCTCCTTCCTGGCGGCCAAGACCTGGAACTCCCTCCCCACCAGCCTCAGGACCACCCAGGACCACTCCGCTTTCCGGAGACTCCTAAAGACCTGGCTGTTCGAGCAGCGATAACCACCCCCTTTGTCCCTAGCGCCTTGAGACCCACACGGGTGAGTAGCGCGCTTTATAAATGCTAATGATTTGATTTGATTTGAAATGTAGACGGTGAACTCCCAGGAGCCCGGGTTTCACTGAATGAGCATGGATCGGGCAGAGCAGGCCAGCAGCGCCACCTGGCGGTGGAATGTAATAGCACAGGATACAAGGCGCACTCCTTCCACTGGCATCACCATAGGTGCTAGTGCCGACGTGCTGCTATAGTCTGGCTTGAAATGTGGAACTCGGGTCTTTTTCTGTTGCTTAGAAGCTCACTGCTGGAGCAGCTCTTTCATTTTAGTTGTCTTTGCAGTCTGGTATTCGCAGGCCTGTTCATCCCATTATAACATTAGGACTAGAAGATCCAGGATGGAAAGGAAAGGGCTGGACTGGATGCGCCAACCCCGCATGAACTTGAGCCCGGCTATATTCAGGGCCACTGGAATTATGCGGCAGGATAGAGCTAAACTATGGTGCAGGGTTGAGCAAATTATGCCACACAATGAAGCACATTTTGTAACAGTATGACTTCATTATTTTGCCTTTTTTTTTTTTTAACCTGGTAACCCTGTCTGGGCATCGATTCCACGTCAGTAGTACCATTGTAATAATCAAATGTAGCAATAGGCAACAAAAAGGCGACCAGATCTGCAAAGGGCCTTTCAGTGAACGGAAACAAGTCACTACATATTTTAGTAACTTTTTAACCGTTGGAGCTAGATACAATTTTATTTGTTAAAATCTGAGGATTATGCGGCAGATGATGGATTATGTGGCAAATGCAGCAAATCTATAATTATGCAAAATTCGCCATGCCCCCACAAACGCATAATTCAGTTGCCCTGGTTATATTGAACACCCCCCCAAACTTCGGCATTGCAATTTCACGTGATAAAGGCCTAAAATGCTACAAGAAGCCCAGCCCAAAAGCTCTGTTGCAAAGAGTTGGCTACCACTCACTATATCAGTGTCCAAAGTAGGTCCTGGTCCATGCCAGATGTTCATGATTAATTCAGATTAATTATTTTTAAATGTATACATTTATTTGACATGGCTTTGGTGAACATCTGACATGGATCAACCATGAACGTACATTGGGCACCTGTTGCTTCCTCTGATTGGTTTGCAGTTCGTCTTGCTGCGTAAAATCAAAGACAATTCTATATTTAGGAAGTCTCTCTAAATGTATTTACTGTTTTACCTTCACATCTTTTCTGATGTTGTTAGTATAGCACCAATGTGCCTGGGGCATTCATTGTACTTTATTAGTAAAAACCAAACTCGTATCTGGCATGTATAAGTTCTCAATAAGGTGGGTGCCTTCAAACACTAAACACAAGGGCAGTGTCAATGAGAAGAGGCAGAGCAGAAATGATTGGTTGTGGCTCTTGCCCTTCGGTGACGGAGCACGGTCACCCAAGAGACAGCTCAGGTGTGCAATACCTGACCTTTGGCTACCGTGAGGGATAGCTCAGCTACGTGAATATAATTTAAGCCCAAGCAGAGGTGCACCTCTGCAGCATAATCAGTTTCTCAGAGTGCATTGTAAGACAGATGTAGATTTTGCTTCAAATTGCCTCGTGTGCTTTTTCTCCGGGTCAGTGTCTATGAAAAAGAAGTTCACAGGTACTCCCTTTGTGTAGGCACTGCATTGCCGTGTCCTGCCTCAACAACCTAGTGTAGTTTGGCAGCAAAATGCTGTGAAACCTTGTTGTGCTGTCAAAATAAGCCTGGGTCTGTCAAAAGCAACACAATTCTGATACTGCACAATGAAAAGCCTACTTTATGCACCACTTGTGCCAGGGGCACAATGACAAATTGGTAACCTGGTTGTCTGCCCACTTTGCCCCCCAATTCCAGGGTATCCATTTTGGTACCCAGTCCAAGCTAATCTCTATAATTAGTATACACCAGTGTTTCCCAAGTGAGAATATTTTTTGCTGGACCGTGAAAGTTCAAGCAATATATAAAGATGCCTTTAAACTCCGTATTTAACTTGGCAGATTTTCTGCGCTCGAAAGACAGGTCAAATGTCAGGCTATGTCTTCTAACAAATTGGAGATTGGTGTTTCATCCTCCTTTCACTTTGCAGTCAGAAAGCAAAGTAGGATATCATTTTTTGTAACATTCAGCAAAAAGAAAAATACCTGTAAATTAACTGGACACATTAGGCAGGCAGAATGCAAAAACAAAGCACACTTTTTGTAATTCTGAAGTCTGAGAGAAGCAAGAAATTTAATACCATCAAAAAAAAAAAAAAAAATCAAGACACCTTACTTGGTGATGCACTAATGATAAATATTCACTGAACCCCCGATCTCTGCAGATTATCATTGGTGGTCAGTGTAGTTCTAGACCTAAAACTGCAGTCTGGGCAAATTTAGTGGCCACTTCAATAGAAAGTGTGCTATCTGTGAATAAGAGTGCGCTGTCGCCTAAAGTTTTAGTTGTATTAATACAAAATAAAAAAATAAACCCCCCCCCCCCCCCCAAAAAAAAAAATCGCCCCCCTGCTGACCACTACAGCTAGGTGGGCCAAGAAAGTTTATCATTCTAAAAAGTGGGTTTTTGGTTGTAAAAAGTTTGGGAAGCACTGGTCTAGACATTTGGGAACAACCATTTTGAAGACTACGGTCATTCTTCTGAAAGTAATCATGGAGAAATTTGTAACAAATGTTGCAATTTAAAATGTACATTGCCCCTGCGGTTATTTAAAACCAACATTAATACTTTATGGGACGTATGCATCAGAACATAATTAAAACTGTTGTTATCAAAACATATACTATTAAGTGAAACTATGTCAGTATCTGTTGGAGGGTGACCTCTTGGGAGGACGCTGCCCATCGGACAAGCATTTTGTGAGTTCTTGCGCTTGAAGGAATACTTGTTTAATTTTCATGTTAGAGCATTATTTCAAGGTAACTACATTTTTGGCCAGTTCTTTAAGCCTGTTGGCTTTCTGCATGGGTGTAACTCAGTCATCTTGTATGAGAACTAATCACATTGTATTTTGATTTACATTAGTTCAGATTCCTGGCATGCTAATTAACAGTCAGTCATACTGCCAACTGACTGGCACTCCCTTATTCATTCACATGAGAAATGGAAGATAAATTAGGACTCAAACTACACACTTGTCAATCACACATCCTAAAATCCTACGCGTTAACCCAATAGCTCAATAACCTGAGGTCTGTACATGAGTGCGGCCTCAGACAAGCACATGTTGCTAAGTCCCAAACAGTAGATTGAAAAAGTACCTTTGGTCAACAGTCAGAAAAAAGCGTATTTCTAAAGATTGAATAAAAAAATATTTCATGAGCTATTTCACAGAAGGAATTTTAGGAGAACTGGCAAAAAAAAAAAAAAAAAAAAAAAATCATCACAATTTGTAAATAAATTAGTGAAAACTGGTTTTGTAGTGCTTTGCACTGAAATCTGTCAAGGCAGCATTTTAGCTGTAAATGTGTTTGTTCCCCTTTTTTGGGACCTTTGGCAGCCTCTACACACTGTTAAATTCACTAAAACATCTTTTCTTCCTCTTTATGATTGGAATGTGGAGATGCGCATCTTGAAGATCTATCGCACACATTTAAACCCTTGATGCAAATGTGGGTAGACCGGTGCAGGTCCAACATCCTCAATAGCTCTTTCTTTATCCATTTGTCTCAGATCGATAAAGACTGAGTTCTTGTTTTGGATAAAAGTCCTGTTCCTTTGAGGTAAGAAGGGAGTGCACTGCATCTTTTAGAAGTAGGTTGCTCTCTTCCTCGCAAAGCAAGTCTTGATGTTACGGAAATGACTTATTTGGTGGTATAGTTGGTGGAGCCAATGTGACCATGAGGGCACATCTCTTCTGAACAATATTAAAAGAAGCAGTTGTCTTGTTAAGTTCGCCACTCTTCGAGATGGGTTGAGACCCTTCCCCTCCACCAGTGGCAGAGAAGGGGAAGAAGGCATTGTTTTTGTTGAGTTTCCCTGGAGCGGGTGAGGTTTGTTGGCCTCCTCTACCTCTGGACGGTGTTCTGGGTTAATAGGGCTGCCTTTGCTGCGACGACTGCCATTGGGAGGCTTGAAGCTTCTGTGCGGAATAGATTCTGTCTCAAGGCTTGCAGTGTCTTTTATATTAATTTGGGTTTTTCCAGACCTACAGCTTTTAATGAGTCCTGTTTGTTTTCCTTTCGGACCATTTCATCTGCTTAAGATCTGAATAATAAATGACCTGAGAAAGGCAGTCTTAATTCTTTTCTTCGCTTCCGATTTCAAGGCGTCAGTCCCAACCAGGCCTGTGTCAGAGGGAAATGCCACAGCAGCATCCGTAGGCCGAAGAGCCTGAAGCATCCTCCAAAGCACGTAAGACCTGATTTGAAACCATAATGCCCTCAGTTAAGACCTCGTGGAATCCGGGCTTCTTCGGCAGCTTTTCTGTGTCTCTTGGCAAAACCCTACAAAGATCTGTTTTGATGCCCTAAGAAGGCAGTGGAACTTTGTTTTGATAGTTGTAGCCCTGCCTCATTTTTTACCCTCACTGAATCAATGTTTACTCTCCTTGTCAGGAGGAGCAGTGGATGAACGTGCAACAGTGCGAGATTGTTTTTTGCGACAGAAATAATCACTGAATCAGGAGAATGCCACCTCAAAAATAAAGGTTCTTGGTCCAGTGCCTTATATTTTTTCATTATTCTGAATGGTGGACTTTTTACAGAAGCTGGTTCTAAAAACCGCTGCATGGCTGGTTCCAAAAGACCTGGAGCCAAGGGCAACAAAGTCCTTAAAGAAGCTCTCTGTGAAGAGTCTTAAAATAAAAAAATTAAAAAAACACACCGACAGAGGTTGTAGGAGTTCGTGTTCAATTTTGTAGCTCCCCTTACCAATGTTTCACTAAATGTGTCATTGTCTATTGGTAACACTCTGGCTTGTGGGTCAGTCAGAGTGTAGGAGAGTAATCTCTTATAGATGAGCCAGTAGATGGTGCATAGTGTAGATGTCCACAGGTCCTACATGCAGATGATCTTTCCCTCTGACACCTGTGGTGTTTCGACAGGGTTCTTGATCGGCTCAGGGACTTAATACATCCCCTTTTTCATGGAGTATTTTTATGCACAGAAGGCACTTGTGGAACACTGGGGACCTTGGTTGCTGCGGCAAAGGAAAATGTTACTTACACAGCAAGCATCTGTTTGCAGCATGTAGTGCTGTAGATTCACATGCTCAGCATAATCCTGCCATCTAGTGTTCAGCTCATATGTGTGCAAGTTGTTTTTCTCCCAAGAAAGACTTTCAAGTCACAAGGTAGTGTCTCTGCGTACCAGTAACGCACATGGTCATCAACTCCATTGTTCGTGTACGAAGAACTGCTTGGCCCACACCTGCTCGTTGACAGGACATATACAGTTATGTTTGTAAATATATGTGGTGTAGACCATGTGGATGCTCTACATATATCAGCTATAGGCGTGTTTCCTAGGAAGGCCAGTAAAGCTCCTTTTTTACGAGTGGAGTGAGCTCCAGGAGGACTATGTAAAGTTCCTTTAGCTTAAGCACAGCATGTTTAGATACACATAATCCATCTTGCAATGCCAGATTTAGAAAGGGCCTTTGCTTTGAGAGGTTTTGAGAAAGCGACAAATTGTTGTGTCTTTCTGAATCATTTAGTCGTTTTAAAGTAATACATAAGAGCTCATTTTATGTTTAAGGTATGCAGAGCCCGTTCTGCAAACAAGCCAGGTTGGGGGTTTTTAAATAAAAAAAATAAAAAAAAGGCAGTTCAATAGATTAAGATGGAATTGTGAAACCACCTTTGGAAGAAATTTAGGGTTGGTGTGAAGTACAACCCTTTCTCTAGGTATTTGGAAGAAGGGTTTTTCTAAAGTCAGTTGTAGGAAAGTACCCTCTTTCTTGGCATGGTTACTCCCATTTTCTTTTCAGGGCTATTTAGAGACTCCCTTGAGGGTGATTCCCCAGATTTGACCGGCAAGATTCCACCAGGACTCCTCTGCATTGTTTACTTCATATTCTGGCAACTAATACTGCAACTGGACTCTTGAGGAACCTACAATCTGCAACTTCAGTGATGGCACCACTTAGCAACATTGTTTCTCTGGCTCTTTCCAATAACAGCAACACTTTCCTGGCTGTGCATCTTCTGATGTCGGTGAGGCTTCAGTCTGCACCAAGAAGCAAGAAGAAATCTCGCTTGGAATGAAAGTCACTCTCCTGCACGTGCAGACCCCAACTGCCTCGACGACCGGCTGTGTGGATCTGCTCTCCTCCAGGGCTGCACGGCTCCTGCAACACAGATGGTGGTCTAGAGTGGTCCCTTTGGTCCTTTCTGACAGCTGTCCAACATGCAAGATAAGCCCTTGCCGGACAGTACCCCTGTGCACCGCGACTCTTGCAGCTACTAAGGCTCGTTGGCTCTTCAGGCTCAGTGTAGCCCCTGCCCCCAGCACTCCATCCTGCCAAGCACAGTCTCCTCTCTGCTGCTCCAGATATGTGGCACTCCTCTTCAGGTGTGCTGACTGGGCTGTGGGGGCTGTGACTGCTTCTGTTGACTCTCCCGACTGCTGAGGGTCACCTCAGACTCCCAACCCTGGGTCAAGCCCCCTGGGCTTTGCTGGTCCTCTTCAGCCTTACAACTCTTCTTTTGCTCCTCTTGCATTTGCCAAGGCTTGTTGGTGTTCTCCTGCACCACTGACTACCCAATAACCGATGTGGGACACCATCTGCACCACTCCAAAGTCTCCTCTTCAGCTCCTGGGCTCCACAGCTGGTCTTCTCCTCTAGTCGACCTGGTTCTGCAGCCATAGAAGGGTGGGTAGTGACTCCCACCCCCACTGGACACTCCATGGTGGACTGGAGTCTGTCTCCTTTTGCAGGTCCTCTTTTACCAGAATCCACCTTTGCTTTTATCTTGCCTGGTCCGGTTCTTGTACAACCCTTTTCCCAAGTCATTCTGTTAGTCCTTGTGAAGGCCAGGTACTTACCTCTGCTCTGCTGGTCATGGGAGGTCACCCTGGTACTCACCACTTGGGGTTCCCAGTTCCACCTGCTCCCCTCTAACAACTCCACTTCCTTGGATGGGGGACTGCAGCTTTCACTCCACATTCTTAGTAAAAGTAGCAAGGGCCCTAGGGGAGGGCCAAACCATCTACTAAGCATTGCCAATGTTTGCTGTTTCTAAGCTATTTACTGATTACTATTGTGTACATAATTAGAGTACTTACCTCCAGTTGGGGGGGGGGGGGCTGCCTATAAGTATGCTAGTGTTGTGTTAATATAAAGTACCTTTATTTTTGTAACACTGTGTGGTTCTTTCATGTGTGATAAGTTGCTGTGTGACTATGGTGGTATGGCATTAGCTTTGCATGCCTCGTAGATAAGTCTTGGATTCTCATCCACAGCTACCTCTAGAAAGCCCTGGCTTGCTAGACATTGCTAACACTTCACTAATGGGGGATCCATGGACCTGGTAATAAGGTGATAACACCATAGGTGCTCACCACACACTAGGCCAGCTTCCTACAGTCCAACTTTACTAATCTTTTTTGGGGATGTTCTCATGCATTCCCCCCCCCTCATACCAAACTGCTGTCTTCACTCTCCCCAGTGCTATAATAAATGAAGAAGATATGAAACTGGCCTCTTCAACATCAGATAACGCTCAGAGCGGAACATGTGCCAGGCATATCCTACATCCTTGCAGACTCGTTGAGCAGGACCAACTCAAACTGCAATAAATGGTAGCTCAACTAGCAAAATCTAGACCAGCTTCTCCATTGCTGGGGCAAACAAAACTTAGACCGGTTTGTGTCTACAAGTTCTGGAAGTGGCAGTTTTTCGCCAGTTGGCAACCGCAGAGGATCATGGAGGAATGAGTTTTTGATACAATGGGCAGAGATCAATGCTTACGCTTGTCCACCGATCCAATTGATCCCAGGGTTTCTGAGACAAATGAAGAGAGCTTTGCTGAGTCCTCCTCATTGCTCCCAGATGGCCCAGGCAGTTTTGGGTCACGGAGCTCATACCAACGCTGCTGACGAGCCAAGGCCAGATCCGTCATCCCAACCTGCCACTTCATTTCTCAGCCTGGCTCCTAATTCAGCGGGTTTGCCGGATTAGATATTCCTTCTGAATGCAGAGAAATACTTGCAAATGTCAGGGCAGTCCACAAACACACCGTGCACACTTGAGTGGAAGAGATTTGGTGTCTGGTGTTTAACTTCCAAGATCCATTCTTTTACACCGTCACCAGAACAGATACTTCTGTTTCTCCTTCAGTTGGCAAAATCTAGCCTTTCCCACTTTTCAGTAAACGTACATCTAGCAGTGATTTCTAAATTTCGGCGATCCAGTAATTCTCCATCTCTGTGGTCTTCAAATAATCAAACAGTTCATTAAAGGACTCTTCAGAACATTTCGCCTCTGTAAAACTGCCTCCTCCTAGGAACCTAAATGTAGTACGGTCACAACGAGACCTCCATTTGTGCCCATTCACAAGGCAGAGCTAAACCACATTTCTTGGAAGACTGCTCTCCTATTAGCCTTAACTTCTGCCAAGAGGGTAAACAAAATCCAAACCTTCACAATCAATCAATCCTTTCTCCAATTCAAAACAGTGGGAGTCTCAGGGCCAATCCTAAATTCATACTCAAGGTCACTTCAGACTTTCACCTAAACAAACCAGTAATGTTGAAAGCATTCTTTCCTAACACTCGAACAGCAGAGGAAAGATCATGGCATACTTTAGGAAGGTACCCTCTTTTTGGCATGGCTAGCCCCACCTGTGTCCAGCTACTTAATGGTAGCTCAGAACCTGGGCATGTTTGGTATCAAACATGTTGGAATCACACCCAAATACTATTGCCAGTATTGGTTGTATGATTCTATGCACTCTGGGGGCTCTTTGGAGCACCCACCCAGGGTTTTCAAGGCAGCCCTCTCTGCTGACACCCCTCTGAAAGTTTTCGGCCCTCCTGTTGCTTGACGACCTCAGGCAGAGGAAGGCAGAACAAAGGATTTTCTGTGGGACAGGGAGAACACACCCTCTGGTGTTACATGGCTTGGGAGAGGTAGCCTCCCCAAGACACCGGTATGCTTTGAACGCCATATTTGGTGCCCTCCTTTCATAAACAGGTTTGCATGAAACTGGACAAAGGAAAGGGGAGTGACCACTTCCCCTGTCCATGATCACACTAGGGGTGGTGCCAGAGCTCCACCAGGCGGCCACTTGATTCTGCCATCTTGAATCCAAGGTGAGCAGGGGCCACTGGGAACATCTGAGTGTCAGGCATGTGATGTCACAGCCCCTCCTTATAGGTGGTCACCTTGCTAGGTGACCAATCCCCCGTACATGGCTGTTTGAGGGTCTCCCTCTGGCTGGGCCTCAGATTCAAAATGCAACTTTCTAGCAGGACTACTCTGCATGGTTTACTTCGACTTCTGGCCACTGGAACTGCAACTGGACTCCACAGGAACCTACAATCTGCAGCTACAACGATGACTGTGCAACATTGTTCTCCGGCTCCTTCCGGCAACTGCAACATTTCCCTGGCTGTGCATCCTCTGAGGGAGGCAAGTCTGCACCAAGAAGCAAGAAGGAATCTCCTTTGAGTGATGGAGTCACTCCCCTGCACCCATACGCACCAACTGCAACCATGACCGGCTGCATGGGTTTCCCCCTCATCCAGAGCAGCGTGGGTCCTGCATCACAGGTGGTGGTCTGGAGAGGTCCCCTTGGTCCTCTCTATGCAGCTGTCCAACTTGGGAGACGGTAAGCCCTTGCCTCTCCATGCAGAACAGTACCCCTGTGCACTGCGTCTCTTGCAGCTACCAAGGCTTGTTGGCATCCCCTCCAAGAAATCTTCAGGCTCCGTGTAGCCCCAGCACCCTTCGCTGCAAAACACAGCCCTCTGCGTGCTTGTCCTGCGACGTGGGACTCCTTCCAAGGTGTGCTGTGTGGGCCTCACCTAGACTCCTGTGCTTGCTGCCTGTGGGGTCTGCCTCCTCTTCCTGTGATTATCCTCACTGCTGAGGGTCATCCGGGACTCCCCTCTTTTGGTGGAGGCCCAACTCCCCCCTCCCCCCCACCCCAACCTTGCTGGTCCCTTGCAGCTCCACATTTCTTCACCCACGACATTTGCCTTTGCCAAGGCGTGTTTTTTTTTTTTTTTTTTTTTAAAACACCACTGACAGACTGCAATCCTCCTTCGGCGTGGGACATTGACCGCATCACTTCAGGAACTTTTCAGCAGCTCCAGTGCTCCTCTGCTGACTGTCCTGCATCCACAGACGGGTGTGTAGTGGCTCCTGACACTAACGTGAAGTGGACTTGGTCCCCTTCTATTCCGGGTCTTCCTGTTCCAGGATCCACCCTTGGTTTCTTGCAATCTTCTCTTAGTCTTGCATTATCCTCTTATGAAGTATTTTTGGTGGGTTTGGGGAGAACCCGGTACTTACCTCTCTTCTCCTGGGCCCCGGGGGGCGCACTTTGGTACTTGCCTTGTGGGTTTCCTAGTTCCTCCAGCTCCCCTCTAGCGATTCCACTTCCTTGGGAGGGGTCCAGACTTTCGCATTCCACTGTCTTAGTATATGGTTGGGGGCACAATCCAACCTCCCATGTCCCAACAGGCTTTCTCTGGGAATGGTCCTAAAATCTGAAAACTCCAATTGTGACTTCCCCATGTTAGCCTATGCACACTGACCTGAGATTAGTACTCTGTACATGGGTGCCTGGGGAATCCTACCTACTAAGGTTGGGATTTTAGTACCTCCCCAGTCCTAAGGGTCCTTGAGTGGTAGTGTGGGTTGGGTGTGATTTTCGCATTCCAATTTTTGTGTATGATTTGCCGCCACCCAACTTCCCACCCCCCCCCCCCCTCCACATACCCCTCCCAATAGAGGTTCATGTTATTTTAGACCTTTACTTGCCTGTTGCCAAGCATATCTTGTATGCCCATCTCTCCAGTTAGGAGATCTACAAAGCTAGTTCTGGAGTGTTACAATAAAAAATAAAATTTTCTAACACTGGTGTGGTCCTGTCGTGTGTGTACATCACTGATTGACCTGTGTGGTATTTGCATCCGCTTTACACCCTCCTAGATAAGCCTTATCTGCTCTCCACAGTCATCCCTGAGAGCTCTGGTCATCTAGGGCTGCCTACACTATCACTAAGGGGTGCCTGGGCCCAGTACAGGATGTCTCACCTACAGCTGTACACCATATACTGAGCCAGCCTCCTACATTCCAAACTTCTTAAATGAGCATCAATCCTCCGATAAGGTTGCCCCTTCTGGAGGATTTACTATCACAGCAGCAGCAGGGAGGGATCTCCACCCGAACCGGTCAACTCTCCACCTCCTTGTGTGGCGATTGAGAGATCAAAGTTGACAGCCTTCGCCATTCCTCCCGAACTTTATTTTTCTGGCAGCCAGGCATCCCCCTCCACCAAGACGGTTTATGCCTGCAGATTACAAAAATGTGTATTATATTGTACAGAATAGTCTATTGGCCCTCTTTCTGCCTCTGACATTCTTCTCTTTATCCTTTCCCTTGCCCAGCAGCTGACCAACCCTCTTCAAGTCCCCTTTTGTTCATAGGTTTCTTAAAGGGCTTGAACATAGGTTTCCCCATCACCCTTTATCATCCCTGTTAGAAATGGGGTCTCTAGTTGGCTGCCGGTTTGCACCCTGTCCAAGTAGGGACCCTCACTCTACTCAGGATAAGGAAGACACCTGCTCAAATAACCCCTATGCACCCCCTTGGTAGCTTGGCACAAGCAGTCAGCCTTATCTCGGAAACAATGTGTAAAGCATTTGCACATAACACAGAGTAACAGTGAAAACACTACAAAAGGACACCATACCAGTTTTAGAAAAATAGCCAATATATATCTATATAAAGCATGACAAAATACGATAAAAATCCCCCATAGAGTAATATATGAAATCTGCAAGATTTAGTCAAAAATACAGTTCCTTGAAGTCGATAGCTCCACCTGGGGCTTTCACGGCGTGGTGATCAACAAAACCAATAGTTCAGGCAGGCCGCTGCGTCGCGGGGCAGCTACGGTGTCAGGAAGACCCACAAACCGTACCTTTGGAATTGCAGGCGTCATGATCCTCGCAGTGAGCTCCGGAGATCAGTGTTGCGGTGTCGGTCTTGGAGTCGTCAGGCCCTTGAAGTCACATGCATTGTGGGTCAAACTCCGGGTTGATGAAGTCAGAAGCTCTGGTGTGGATGGCGTCGGGGCTGCAGTGCGAAGGAGGACAATGCGACATGCAGTGTCCACAGGTCACGGTGCAGGCAGCGGGTCGGTGACAGCATTGGTGAGACCAGAGCTGCAATGTGAAGTGGGGCGGTGCGACATGCAGTGTCACCAGGTCACAGTGCAGGCAGTGGCATTGCTGAAGCGCTGTTGTCGGTACACCCAAGCCGGCAGTGCAGGACGGTGCTTCGTGACCCTCATGAGCGGTGTCCGCAGGCCATGTTGCGGGCAGGGATCCCTGGTGAGGACACTGGGGTCCATGGTGCTGGCATCAGTGGGCTGCAGTGCAGGACGAGAGGATGCTTCATGTACCTCACAAGCAGTGTCCACAGGTTACGGTGTAGGCAGCAGCACCAGTGTCAGCAGGAGAGGCATCATCGGGGATGCCCAGGCTTCAGTGTGAGCAAGGTGATGCCGGAGAGCCTGGCCCACAGGTCACGGAGAAAGCAGTGGGTCGGTGAGGTAATCCGAGGACTGCGTTGTGAGACCAGGGCTGCAGTAGTGTGGCTCCCTGCATCATCTGAAAGTCACAGTGCAGACCAGCGGCTTCGTTTAAGGCGTCGCAGTAGATTTTCTTACAGCACAGAAAACACAGTTCCCAGTGCTGCAGGTTGAGGAAACTGAAGACTTTGGTGTCCCCGAGACTTCCAACAGGGGGCAAGCTCTACTGGAGAACTTTCTCAAGCAGGATACAGAGTAAAGTTCACCCTTTGCTCTCTTAAGGTAGAAGCAGCAACTGCAGTCCAATCCAGCAAAGCAACTTCGCAAAGGGACAGCACTCCTCCTCCAGCTCTTCTCCTTGGCAGAAGAGGTTCCTCTTGAGTCCAGAAAGATTCTCAAAGTCTGGGGTTTTGGGTCCAATACTTATACCCCTTTCTGCCTTTGAAGTTGGCAAACTTCAAAGCAAAGTCTCAAGAGTTTGTAAGAGCCTTCCTTGTCCAAGCCAGGTCCCAGACACACCAGGTGGGCTGGAGACAGCATTGTATGAGGGCAGGCACAGTCTTTTCAGGTGTAAGTGACCACTCCTCTCACCACTCTAGCTCAGATGGCTCATCAGGATATGCAGGCTACAACCCAGCTTCCTTTGTGTCACTGTCCAGAGGAGAGTGTAAACAGCCCAACTGTCAAACTGACCCACACAGGAAATCCAAACAGGCAAAGTCACAGAATGGTTTAAGCAAGAAAATGCCCTCTTTCTAAAAGTGGCATTTTCAAACTCTCATCTAAAAACCAACTTCACTAAAATATATTTTTTTAAATTGTGAGTTCAGAGACACCAAACTCCACATTTCTATCTGCCCTCAAAGGGAATCTGCGCTTTAATGTTTTTTTTAAAGGCAGCCCCCAGGTTAACCTGAAGAGATAGGCCTTGCAACAGTGAAAAACGAATTTGGCAGCATTTCACGGTTAGGACATATAAAACCCCCAAGTACATGTCCCACCATTAACATACACTGCACCCTGCCCATTGGGCTACCTAGGGCCTACCTTAGGGATGTCTTACATGTAGTAAAAGGGAAGGTTTAGGCCTGGCAAGAGCGTTCACTTGCCAAGTCTAATTGGCAGTTTAAAACTGCACACCCAGACACTGCAGTGGCAGGTCTGAGCCATGTTTACAGGGCTACTAATGTGGGTGGCACAGCCAGTGCTGAAGGCCCACTAGAAGCATTTGATTTACAGGCCCTGGGCACCTCTAGGGCACTTTACTAGGAACTTACCAGTAAATCAAATATGCCAATCATGAACCATAAAAACAGGAGGTCAGAAGGCAAAAAGACATGGGGAGACATGCCAAAAAGCTACCAGGTCCAACAATCCCTCAATGGGACCTTAACCTGGTTTTCACCTATTTCATGTGTGCTCCCTTCGAGCTGCTACACAACTGTCCCCTCCAGATGCTCACCATGCAGACAGCCTTCTTACTGGCAATAACATCTGCCAGGAGGGTGAGTGAGCTGCCAGCTTTGTCATTCAAGCCCCTCCCTATCTAATTGTGTTTTCCAGGCAGTCTTGCTTCGAACCAGAGCCGCTTTCCTTCTGAAAGTGGTGACCCCATTTTATGTGGGGGCAGTCTGTCACCCCGCCCACCTTTTATGCTCCTCCACATCCCTGTAAAGATCAGGTGCGACTAACATCTGGGTCCAAAAGAGTGTTGTTCTACCTTGATCGCACAAGAGTTCAAGGTGGATGACCAACTCCTCGTGGAGTATGCTGGAGCAAAGATCGGGCAGTTCAGAAGCGAACCATTGTATCCTGGGTCTTTTACTAGATCTGCTACACCTGGTCTAAAAAGCAGTCTCCTGAGGGATTAATGGCCCATTCCACCAGTGGAAAAGCTGCAACCACAGTGTTTAATCAAGGAGTCCCGGTCCTGAACATCTGCCAGGCAGCAAGGCGGCTGTCCCTGCACACGTTTGCATAACACGACTGCCTGGATAGTCAGCTCCATAGGGACTGGCGTTTTGCCCCTTCAGTGCTGCAGGACCTTTTAGTCTAATGTGTCCACAGCCCACTGCAGGGATATTGCTTGGGTATCTATTCAAAGGTAAGGAATCTGCAACTAGAATTGTATCACATGAACAAGTTATTACTTTTGGTAACATTATCTAGTAGAGAATATATCTAGCTGCAGATTCCTTACACCCACCCCCATGCACACCTGCTCTAAGGTCAGATTTTCTAGGGTTAAAGTTGATCCCTTTCAGGTCCCTCGTTTAAACACATCTGTCAGTTCACTTCATGGCTCTGCGCTCCTGTGTGGAAAATTGTGAAAAGTAACTGATATCTGCATGCCTGTATGGTGCCTAGTTAGGTGACAGTGGGATTATTTCTGGCACCAATGACACAATGCTACGCAAGGACCAGCAAAGCCCAGGAGGGGAGTCACAGGGAACCCACAGCGTCAGAGTCCACAGGAGCAAAGGCAGCACCCACAGGACGGGGATACAGGCGTCGCAGAAGAAGCCCACGCAGAACAACAAAAGATCCCACGCTGTAGGAGAGCCACGCAGGAGGTTGTGCTTTGCAGGATGCAGTGCTGGGAGCTGGAGCTACACGTCGCCTGAAGATCCCTTGGAGGAGATGCAAACAAGCCTTGGTAGCTGCAAGAGACACTGTGCACAGGGGTATTGTCCTGCGTGGGAAGGCAAATTACCTCCACCAAATTTGGAGCGCTGGTAGGGACGACCAATAGGACTACTCCGGACCACCCCCCATGATGCAGGATCCACACAGCTCAAGATGAGGCGATCCACGCAGTTGGTTGTCGCTTGTTCTAGGTGCCTGCAGTTGCAGGATAGTGACATCTTCACTTCAAGGGAGATTCCTTCTTCTTGTGTAGGATTAAGAGTTGCAGTCTTCTGATGTTGCACAGCTGGGGAAATGTTGCAAAGCTGGTAGGAACTGTGGACTGGTTTATGCACAGAGGGCACCAAATGTGCCCTTCAAAACAAACCAGTGGCTTAGGGAGGCTAACCCTCCCTGGCAGTCACACCTATTTCCAAAGGGAGAGAGTGTTACCTCCCTCTCCCAAATGAAATCCTTTGTTCTGCCTTCCTGGCCTGTTCAGATCAAGCTGCAGGAGGGCAGAAACCTGTCTGAGGGGTGGCAGCAGCTGGGGTGGCAGCAGCTGGGCTGCCCGGAAAACCCTTTAAGACTGGTGGTAGCAATGCTAGCAGTCCTCTAAGGAGCCCTCCGAATGCATGGAACCATACTTGCAACAGTATTGAGGTATGATTCAGACATGTTTGATACCAAAAATGCCAAGGTTTGGACTTACCATTATGTAGCTGAATATAGGTGGTGTCCTATGTCCGGTACACACGTAAAATGGCATGCTTCCACTCACAAAGTCCAGGAAAATGGATCTGGAGTTTGTGGGGGCACCTCTACCAGTGCAGGGGTGCCCTCACACAGGTACCTGCAGCCTGCCCTCTGGGCAGAGAGGGCCTACCATAGGGGTGACTTGTAGTGACCTGTAGTGAAACTGGATGCATGCACCTGTTTCACACAGGCTGCAATGGCAGGCCGCCGGAACCCTTTGAATGGGCTCCCTATGGGTGGCAGAATAACTGCTGCAGCCCATAGGGGGAATCCCCTGGAACCCCAATGCCCTGGGTACCTAGATACCATATACTAGGGACTTGCATGGTAGTACCAGTATACCAATTGTGGGAAGAAAAGGGTAAAATTTAGAGGAGAGAGCAAAGCTACTGGAGTCCTGGTTAGCAGGATCCCAGTAGACAGTCAAACATACAGACAACAGGCACAAAATGGGGGTAAACCATGCCAAGAAAGAGGGTACTTTCCAACACAAACCCCCTCCCCCCGCACTCTCCCACCCCAAACAAAGGACAAGAAGGCTAACCTTGCCCAGATGAGTCTTCATTGTCTAAGTGGAAATATCCGGAGAGTCCATCTGCATTGGAGTGTTTACTCCCAGGTCAATGCTCCACTGTATGGTCCATTCCCTGTAAGGATATGGACCACCTCAACAATATGGGTTTTTGTCCCTTCATCTGTTTGAGCCATAAAAGGGGCTTGTGGTCTGTTTGAACAATGAATAGAGTGCAAAACAGGTATGGCCTCAGCTTCAAGGCCCAGACCACAGCAAAGGCTTCCCTTTCTATAGCTGACCAACTCTTTTCTCAATGGGTCAACCTTCTGCTTATAAAAGCAACTGGTTGATCCTGGCCCTCAGTGTTGAGCTGAGAAAGAACTGCCTCCACTCCTACCTCTGAAGCATCAGTTTGGACAATTAATGTTTTGGAGTAGTCAGGGCTTTTTAACACCGGTGCAGAGAACATTGCTTGTTTAAGGTCCTCAAAAGCTTTTTGCCAGCTAGCTGTCCATAAAACGTTTTTGGCATCAATAATTGTGAGGTCATTAAGAGAGGCTACAATGGAACCATCATTCTCGATGAACCTCCTGTAGTACCCAGTGAGGTCTAGGAAGGCTCTCGCCTGGGTCTGTGTTGAAGGGCGGAGCCCATTCTAAAACAGTCTGGAAAACAGTCTGGATCTTCCACCGCAATGGTTGAATCGGGCCTCCACCTACCAGGTGGCCCAGGTATACAAGCTACCCCTGCACTATCTTGCGCCTAGAGGCCTTGATAATGAGGCCTGCCTTTTGCAGGGCCTCCAAAACATTCCAGAGGTGGACGAGGTGGTCATCCCCAGTGGAGCTAAAGACAGCTACGTCATTGAGATAGGCTGCACTATAGGCTTCCAAACCTTGGAGGACTGCATTCACCAGCCTCTGAAAAGTGGCAGGTGCATTCTTCAAACAAAAGGGCATAACAGCAAATTGATAGAGCCCTCCAATGGTTGGGAATGCAGTTTTTGGTTTTGCATCATGTGACAATTTGATCTGCCAATATCCTGCAGTCAAGTCAAAGGCGCTTAGATCCTTCGAAGATGCCAGTGTATCTGAGAGCAACTGTCATAGGAATAGGGTGATCATCAGTCTTTGTCACTGTGTTGAGCCCTCTGTAACCAACACAGAACCTCATCTCCCTTTCCCATTTGGGAGTGAGGTTTTGGTACCAGCACGACTAGGCTAACCAATGGGCTGAGAGTGCTCAATCACTCCTAGGTCTAGCATCTGCTTTAAGGCAATCTCTAACATGAGGTTGCCTGGAAATGTTACTTTCAACAGGCAAGCTCTCCCCTGTGCCAATGATGTGTTCACACCATATGCTGTCTGACCCAGTGTCAGAGAAAAGAGTTCAGAGAAGAGGCCCAGGAGGTTCCTGCAGTCCTCTTTCTGAGATTCAGAAAGGCAGTCTGCTAGGACAACTCTATCCTCTGAGCCATCAGCCGCAGTGGTGAAGAGATCAGGGAGAGGGTCACTCCTTCCTGTCCCTTATCAGTTGCCATGAGCAGGGTCAGATCAGCCCCGTCATAGTAGGGCTTAAGGTGGTTCACATGAAGGACCCCGAGGGGGCTTCTGGGAGTGCCAAGGTCCACCAAATAGGCGACTTCACCCTTTCTCCACTTTAGTGTGAGGGACCATTCCACTTGTCTTAAGAGTGCCCTAGGAGCCATAGGCTCCAGGACCCACACTTTCTGCCCTGGCTGCTACACAGTTAGGACAGCCTCCTGGTTATGCCACTGCTTTTGCAGTTCTTGGCTGGCCTGAAGTTTTCAGTGGCCTTTTTCATATATTCAACCACGCTGGATCTGAGACCAAGTACATATTAGTCTTGTTTAGGGGGGCTTGAGAGGTTGCCCCCAGCCCTCCCATACAAGTGCAAGTGGACCCCCTAACAGGGTGTCCAAACAGAGGTTCAAAGGGGCCTTCTGAGGAACCTCACTGTAGGCAAACAGGAGGCATGGCAGTAGGAAATCCCATCTTCTCCTGAGTTTTTCCAGAGTCCTATAATCATGCCTTTGAGTCTTATTGAACCTCTCAATTGAACTATTGGTTTGAGGGTGGTGAACTTGTATGTTATACCACATTTCTTCCACATGGCCTTAAGGTAGGCAGACATGAAGTTTGCACCTCTATCTGATACCACCTCTTTTGGAAAACCCACCATGGAGAAGATTCCCAGGAGGGCCTTTGCCACTGCAGGAGCTGTAGTGGTCCTTTAGAGGTATAGCCTCTGGATACCTTGTGCATGGTCCACCACCAGTATGAATGTTTCCAGAGGCAGTGGGCAGGTCTAGGGGGGCGGGATTCAATAGCCACCCCAACCCTCTCAAAGGGAACCCCAACCCTCTCAAAGGGAACCCCAACCACTAGTAGTGGAGTTAGAGGTGCCTTTGGAGTCCCACCTGTCTTGCCACTGGCTTGACAGGAGACACAGAAGTCACAAAACTCCTTTGTATCTTCAGACATATGGGGCCAGTCAAAGTGTGGGAGAAGCTTGTACCAAGTCTTTCTGTGCCCCAGCTGACTTGCCAGGGGTGTCATGTGCAAGGGTCAACAAAAATTCTCTATACTGCAAAGGTTCTACCAACCTCCAGGTGGCACCAGGTTTGGATTCCCTTGCTTCTGAGTATGAGGTTGTCTTCACCTGGGTGCCACTGACATCCCCTGCTTCCTGAAGGATAGCTTTTTGTCTTAACCCTTCCAGTGTGGGACAGGTTTGCTGTGCCCTACTGAACTCCTCCATGGCAGGGCCCCCGGCACCTCCAAATTCAGCTGTGTCAGCTTTCAACTCTTCAGGTGTAGGTTTACCAAGGTAGTGGATTCCTCCTCCTCAAAGGGGAAATCCTCACTGGAGGGTGGGGCAGGGGGGCAGCATTTTACCCTTTCTACCCTTTGCTTTGGGAGCTTCTTGGGCCATTGTTCCAGGCTCCAAAATAAGATTACTTTTTATGTTTCCTTCTTGGCCTGAGCTATGGTCAAAGCAAAACTATGCCCTGGGATGCCAGCATTGCTGCTTGGGCCTCCAACTCCACTTCAGCCCAAGCTGAAGCCTCCAAGTCATTCCCCAAGAGACTCTCTGCAGGTACGTCTGGACACTACAACCTTATTTGGGCCAGTAAACCCCCCTCCACCCCCCACTACTGTTGTTAGTAGGGGCACTAGTGGTAGAGGTGGGGTTGTAATGGTGGGTGGTTTGGTGCTTTTCTTAGGGCAGGAGCTGTCTCCTGGCTTATGTCACTTGTCCCTACAGACATAGCACCAAGGCTTTTTGTTATGGGAAGATGATTTGGCCAGATACATTTTGTGGGTCTGATGAAGACTCTCTTGGTTTGTTTTTGTCCCCACCCTTGCCCTGAGACTTACCTGCTTCCTTTCTCTTGTCTTTGTCACCCCGTGTGAGCTTTTCTGCTCACCATTGTCCTGACCCATTTGTATGCCTTATTTCTCAATTCTTGGGGAGCGGTCAGGTCTGAGTCTACCAAGTACTGGTGCAACAAATCAGACAATTATTGAGAATATGCTCTCTCAGAAATAGATTACACAAGCCCTCAAAAGTATCTGACTTTGCTACCATGCAACCGGCCATCCAAAGCTTTTACAGAGCAGTCCACAAAATCAATCCAGTCTTGGGAGGACTCTTTCTTGGTCTCTCTGAACATGATCCTATACTGTACAGCACTGAGACCAAAAACTTCTAGCAGAGTAGATTTCAAAACTGGAGTTATCAGCAACCTCCTCTCGGAGTAAGGAGTCTATCTCTCCCCTTGTCTGAGAAGGAGAGCCAAAGAATAGCAAGCCCACTGTCTCTGGGGGACCTTCTGAACTTTACAGGCCCTCTCCAGAGCAGCAGACCACTTCTGGATGTCATTCCCCCACCTATGTGGTAACAACCTTGCTAAGGTCTGTAGAATCAAGAGGCCTCCCTATCTAGGGCTAGCTGTTGCTGTCTCAGCGTGGCCTCCTCCAACCTCAGTTTCCTGAGCTCCCTGTCTAGAGAATCTTCTGCTGGAGTTGAGCAGTTTGTCCCCTCAAGATACTGAGGTGACATGAGTGGCAGGATGAGGATCTGTCCTTAGGCTTACTAACACTCTGAACTAGTCCCCTGGTACAAAGGGAGGCCTACTGTCATGGCCACCTTTGGCACTTTCTGTAGTGCTTCTAGCTACAGTAGGCAGGAAGGCAGAAACCTGTCTGAGGGGTGGCAGCAGCATGGACTGCCCGGAAAACCTCAGAAGACTGGTAGGAGCAATACTGGCGGTCCTGTAAGGATCACCCAGAGTGCATGGAATCATACAACCAATACTGGCAACAATATTGGGGTATGGTTCCAACATGTTTGATACCAAACATGCCCAGGTTCAGAGTTACCATTAGGTAGCTGGACACAGGTAAACCTGTGTCCAGTACATGGTTAAAATGGCTTCACCGCACTTATGATGTCCAGTACAATGGAGCTGGAGTTCATATGGGCACTGCTGCTCATGCAGGGATGCCCTCACACAGGTACTTGCACTCTACGCTAGGAAGGTCTACCACAGGTTTGACAGTGATGTGGTGCAGTGACCTATGGTGAAAGGGTTCATGCACCTTTTCATACAGGCTATAAAAGCAGGACTGCAGAACGTTTTGCATGGGCTCCCGTGGATGGCACAATAAATGCTGCAGCCCATGGGGAACCCCTAGCGCCCCAATGCCCTGGGTACCCAAGTACCATATACTTACGGACTTATAAGAGGGTACCAGTATGCCAATTGTGGGGAGTGCAAAGTCCTAGCAAGCCAAATTTAGAAGGACAGCACACAATCACCGGGGTTAGCAGGATCCAAGTGAAAACAGTCTAAGCATACTGATAGGTAAAAAAGTAGGGGTAACCATACCAAAAAGAGGGACTTTCATACAGGACCAAAACTGATTTTTTTGTAGTTTGTCTCAGTGCAAGACTTTGAATCTTTTCTTGGCTGTCCTGGGAAGCAAATGCTTTTGTTTGCTGAATATCCAACACTGCTCCTAAAAGGCGATTTTGGTTGTAGGTTAGATAGGACGTTTGGTCTTTGACTGTCAGGCCTAATGTATGGAATAGCTATAGACATGCCGCGTCTCTTGCTGCTTGTCTGGATGTGTGTGCCTTTATCAGCCAGTTGTTAAATACAGAAAAACTTGGATTCCAGTTTGCCTGAGATAGGCCACCAATGGAGCCAACACCTTGGTGAAGATTCAAGAAGTTGACAGTAGCCCAGACAGTAAACAGTATCCCTACCCCTGGAAGACATCTTTCCTCTGTTGGGGAGTTTGCAAGATGCGGAGGGTGGTTGCCTAAAAGACTGCTGGTGTTGCTGGCCATATGAATGGCGATATTGGCTCTTACTGTTGATATCCTCATCTAAGAGGAAAGATCTCGGCATCTGGCTCTTCTAAATTGCAGATGGCCTAGCAATCTGGCAGTGTTGGTATCTGTCTTGATGGAATGAGGAGCATCGTCCAAATGCTTGCTAAATAATGACCCCTTTCATATGGCATGTATAAGCTTTTTGTTTGAATCTTTGGGCAGAAGGAATGGCTTTGAGCCAACCCTGGAGTCGGAGGACAGCTGCCCCAACTGGATGTCGAAAGGCTGTGGGTGACACTATGCTGTCAATTATTTCTGCTACAATTTTCTCTCCTTGCAGCATTTTTCAGGCTTCAATCCTGGATTCATCCAGTAAGAGGTCAATGCATATGGAAATATTCGACCACATTTGGCGGCCGGAACATCCTAGATTAGCCAGCAAGTTTGCCGCTCGAACGGTAGTGGACGGCCTGGTAGAGAACCTCTCACCTATACCATCTAGCCACCTGCCATCCTTGTCAGGTGGAGTAGAGAGGGGTGTAGATGGATTCCTGGAGGGCCGCTTGAGAAACTGAATCTGGTTTCGGTTCACTGATTAAACAGACAGAAAATTCCTCAGCTGCTTTGTATTTTTTGTCAAGTTTGGGAAGACTTGCTGGCATGGATGCTGGGGACTTCATAATCTTGAGGCCTTCTTCTCATATAAAATCAACAATCGGGACAGCCCAGAGTCTTTCTGGCTGGATCTTTGAAGTCAGAGAAAAACAGACTGTCTTGTGATGATTGGGAGTTGATATCTCTTGGCAGCAAGTTCCATAAGACTATGAAACCCACTGATGCCCTCAGGTGGGGAATCCACTAGTGGTGGTGTGGAAGGGGAATGTGTCTGTATCTGGTAATCTTCCCACTCGTTAGGGACAGAAGCCATGTCCTTGACCTCCCCCTCTTCCGTCATCTCCATCAGTGGACGGTCCTCATTGGCTGAAGGTTTGGATAATGTAGCAGCCAATGCTGGTAAAGGTGCAGGGGGTGCTGCAAATAGCAGTAAAGTATGCTCTCTAGGAGTGTGTGTTGAAAGAGGTTGCCTCTGCTGTGGTGTTTGTGGTAATGGGATAGCAGATCCCAATTGTAGGAATCTGCAATAATAGTTCCCCACCATATGCTGTAAGTTGGTTACTAATGACGCAGGCATCTGTATTGCTGGTTCCTGCTGCTGTTCACTATACCAAGTGTGCAGCTGACACTCATTGTTCGAGCATAATGCTCTCCATAACATTGTTGGTCCTCTCTGATATTGGACATGTAGCTGAGCGACTACGAGCTACTCCAAATGGGCCTTCATCCTCTGAGCACCCCTTCCTCCTCCTCAGTCATCCAAAAGAGAATCAGCTAGCATATGCGACGCCTTACTGGGTGAAGTGTTGAATGGCAATATAGTCTCCTGGGAAGATCTGCGCTTTGGTGCAATAAGAAATCAGATAAAGAGGGGTCAGTCACTGGCAACAGCTCCCCAGTCGACACTGGTCTCATCAACAGTATCCCAAACTGCTCTCCCATTGTAGTTTGGTCTCTCGTCGACAGTCCTTTTGTCCACTGGGTTACTGTCGTCAGCAGTACTACTGTTGATGGTACGGTCTTAGTCATTCTGTTGACTCTGAAGCTTCCACTGCGTCTGCAGGCACTTTGCAGATGCCTTCTTCAACGTTGTCGACTGAGGGTGCAGTCAGTGGTAACCTTGGCTCTGTATGAATCTTTATAGAGGTATCGTCGTTGATAATAGCGACAATGAGACTATCATAGGTGAGGCCGCTGTGGTCGTCGCTGAAGTAGCAGTGAAAGTGGAGACTGCTATAGACTAGGCAGAAGTCGACTGCGGTGACAAGAAAGTATATTTTTCCAGCCTGATGTGAAAGCAGTGATAGTCTCAACACTGGCAAGGATCTAGCAGGTTTGTTTTTAAACTTTCCTATGTTTGTGGAAGGAGTAAATGGTTCAGAGTGAGCAGAGGTAACCTGCCCCTTTTTTTAAATTAGATGGAAGTTGCTCTACGCTTGAATGATGGGCCTTTAACAGTCTTGAGACTTTGGGGACAAGTTCTCAGTGGATCTCTCTCTTCCCTAGAGTTGTAGTCTTTGAAGTATCACTATCCTTATCAGATAAAAGGGCATTCCTTAGTTTTTCGTTTCAGCAACCGTAAGAGAAGTGTAGCCTCTATCTCAAAGTCTTTTGTGAAAAAGTGGGACATATCTTACAATTTTCACCTGGTGGTCAGGGTGAAAGCAGTATATACATTTCTTAAGTGGGTCATCTGAGTGGAGCCTCATTTTTCCCCACAGGTGCCACAGAGTCGAAATAATCATTTCTTGGCTGGAGCAGACAGGATGGTTTAGTCAGAATATCGATCAACCAGGAAAAAAAAACAACAACAAAAAAAACGCTGTTTTGAAGAAGATTCCTGTCAAATGGAGTAGAAATCAGAAAAAGTGAACACAGCTCAAGGAAATTCCCATCACACGATATGCGGCAGAACAGAGACTGGAGCCTCTGTGGTGAGTGTTCTAAAAGGAGCTGTCGCCTGATTGGCTGGTTATTGTGTAATTTCTAATAACACTAATAAGCTATTAAAGTGAATGTCTTTTGCCATCAATGTAATTTTTTTTCTTTACTGCTTTCTATCATACTGTGGGACTCCCACTTCGATGACTGGGAATGATTCAAGCATGCCAATCTATGAAAGATTCAATACTGGAGAAATGTTAGTTCCGTCAAATGAAACTATCAATTCTCTTGACGGCAGCATTGTAATTTTGCAGTTACAGTGCACAGTGTAGGATGTGTGGTCGTCCTCTTGCAATGCCTACAGAGAACTGGGCTGCTTGAATTAAAGTGCTTATTTTGGCTCGTAAAAAAGATGGGAAATGCCCAATCTGACATTCGCACTTTAAAAGCCTCTGACCCACACCATTATAGAGTCTGTGATACTGAGATGGCAGGACTTTGTGCTCCAACGGATCGCTAAGCTTCCCTGCTCAAGCCAATCTAAACACTGCTCTCATACTTTAAAGAAATTCTAATAATGTGTATTTTTAAGAACAATGTTGGGATTGGATGGCCCCGTGGCTGAACGCTAAGCAAACGCCACTGAACAGAATAATCTGCAGTACAGGCCCTGAAGATCAGGACCCTGCGGCACTTGAGCATTACAGAGTGAGAGCAGTGCTGAGTAAGCATTATAGGAGGATCTGGGAGTAGCAGAACAAACTATTGTGCCCTCATTTGTACAATCAGAAGTCAAAGGAGCTCAATGTAGAGAGACCACGACAACAGCCTCCACCTCTCACCAGAAAAAGAAGAGGCAAGAGCCATGTCCCTCACTCAGAAGAGCTCACGAGCCTCAAACAGACCTTGCATTGTGAGTTTTTTTTTTTTTTTTTAATTCTTTTATTTTTTATATTGCCCTCAGACTCGCTCCCCTCAAAAGGTTTATTGCTTGAATGCATAATCACTGGACATTCTCTTTTCAGGATTCAAACAGTTCTCACTTATTCTGCTGCGATTTATGCCAATTTACCATGACATCCCAAAACGTTATCCTCTTAGACTATAGCGACCCACCCCCCTCAAAACACTAACCTATTTATCCTTTGAACTGAAATTAGCCCTTCCCATCATGTTGGGGGCAAGAAAACACCCACTGCAAACATATTTCTAGATGTGCCAACAACTTTAATAGAAAAAGTAAGGATTTTTGGTTCTTATACCATTTTATTAGCCCTCCACATCTGTGATCGCGAAAAATCACCAGTCCAGGCTAAGCTTAACTTCTTGACCCATAACTTCTGTGAGCACCTTGCCCACTTCTTGCCAATAGATCTGGGTCAGAGGGCACTAGTAATACATATTAACATCAGCCATTTGCTCACCACACTTAGCAGAATAAAGTTGGCTGAAAATGCATGGAGCCAGTTACAGATCTTAAACAGATGAACGGTAATGCTGAATGGTGAGCGCGGTTGAGGTGCTCCGGTAGAAACAATTCTTTAGTTCAATTTGAAATGTTGTGCTGCGTTTCCATTAAGGCTGAAAGCAATCTGAAAGAAAGTGACCATTTTGGCATGGTTACACCCAATCATCCCTGCCCTCCCCCCCACACACATTTTGCCAGATATTGATGCAGGCCTGACAGTGTGCTGGGATCCTGCTAACCAGGCCTCAGCACCAGAGCTCTTTCCATAAAACTCTATTGATTCCACAATTGGCACAGCCCTGGCACACAGATAAGACTCTTATAAAAGGTACCAGTACCAACGGATCTGTGACAAAAGACTGTCCCCCAAGGCGTGCAGCATGTATTGTCCCACCCCGCGGGACCCCTCACCAAACATGTGCACTGCCATGGCAGCTTGTGTGTGCTGGTGGGGAGAAAAAGGTAAATTCAACATGCCATCTCTCTCAGGGTGCCATGCCCACCAAACAATGTCTGTGGCATAGGTAAGTCATCCATCCAGCAGGCTTTACTGCCCTAAGACAGGGTGCACTATACTACAGGTGAGGGCATAGACATTGTAGGGGTGTATTGCTCATGCAGCTAAGTCCATTCGTAGACATTGTAAATGCAGTGTGGCCATACTAAGTACATGGGCTGGGAGTATTTCATCACAAACTCCACAACTCCATGGTGGCTTTCCTGAAGGCTGGGAAGTTTGGATTCAAAGGTCTCAGCACAATAAACACACTGATGCCAGTGTTGGATTTATTGTGAAATGCACAGATGGCATCTTAGAGATGCCCCCTATATTTTACCCAACCCTTTAGTGTAAGGCTAACCAGTCTGTGCCCGCCTTTCACTAAAAGACAGGTTTCTGACCTCATGGTGTGAGAGCCTTTGTGCCGAGGCCAGAAAAAGCCTGCTCTGGGTGGAGGCGCTTCACATCTCCCCACTGCACAAACTAACACTCGGTGGTGAGCCTCAAAGCTCATGCCTCCCATTAGGGCCCTAGGGCAGGCACTCCAGCTAGTGGAGATACTGCATCCCCCTCCCCACCCCAAGGTGACGCATCCAGCGGTACCAGCAACCTCTCCAAACCCCCAGAGGACTGCCTGCCCACAAGACAGCGGACCCAGCCTGCAGCATCTTTGTGACACCCCCTGTTCTGTTTCCGAGTGCCCCCTGTCTCCATAGCATCCCAGTTTAAATCCAACACCAACTTTGACCAAGCAACAGGCGCGCCTCGTGTTGCTGGTGGTGTATGTTTGGGGTCAACCTTGACCTGTGGATGTCCTAACCCCCATAGGCAAGAACTGTAATGCTACTACTTACCGCAAAACCACACTAAGACTCCCCCCAGACTGTTGAAAATTACACTTTCCACTTAAGGTGAAAAGTGCTACTTGCCTGTAAACCATTTTCTTTGCCAAATCTGAACAAATGCTTGATACTTATTTGCTAATGCACTTGCCTATAATAAGATCCTTTTGGTTCTAGAAGAACAAGTTACTTACCGTCGGTAACGCTTTTTCAACTCCATCTTAGATAGTTTTCCCCGCAGAGGGTGAGGTAGGAGTTGTGTATGCTAGTAATAGTGCCCATGCAATGGAGTGAACACGTATGTACATAATGAAGTTTAAAGTAATATATTTACAAATGTACAAATGTTCAAGATCAACTTCTAAACGGCTACAGGCTCCCGGGGAGGCAGGTGGGCGCATGTGAATCTGCAGCGACTAATGCCACGAACAGATGTACACTGGGTAAGTGACATTTTCCGTTCGATGGCATGTGTAGCTTCAGCTACACATGCTGTGCATAGACTAGTAAGCAGTTATCTCCCCAAAAGCAGTGGTTTAGCCTGTAGGAGTTGAAGTTGTTTGAAACAATGTTCGTAGTACAGCCTGACCTACTGTGGCTTGTTGTGCAGTTAACACATCTACACAGTAATGTTTGGTAAATGTATGAGGCGTAGACCATGTTGCTGCCTTACATATTTCGTTCATTGGAATATTTCCTAGAAAGGCCATGGTAGCACCTTTCTTTCTGGTTGAGTGTGCCTTTGGTGTAATAGGCAGCTCTCTCTTTGCTTTAAGATAGCAGGTTTGAATACACTTAACTATCCATCTAGCAATGCCTTGTTTGGAAATTGGATTTCCTGTATGAGGTTTTTGAAAGGCAATAAATAGTTGTTTTGTTTTTCGCATTAGTTTTGTTCTGTCAATGTAGTACATTAGCGCTCTTTTGATGTCTAATGTATGTAGTGCTCTTTCAGCTACAGAATCTGGCTGTGGGAAGAACACTGGTAATTCTACTGTTTGATTCAAGTGGAACGGTGAGATAACTTTTGGTAAAAATTTGGGATTTGTCCGTAGAACTACTTTATTCTTGTGTATTTGAATAAATGGTTCTTGTATGGTAAATGCTTGAATTTCACTCACCCTTCTTAGAGATGTGAAGCAACTTTCCACGTTAAGTATTGTATTTCACAAGAGTGCATGGGCTCAAAAGGTGGACCCAGGAGTCGTGTTAAGACAATGTTGAGGTTCCATGAAGGAACTGGTGGTGTTCTTGGTGGTATAATTCTCTTTAGGCCTTCCATAAACGCTTTTATGACTGGTATCCTAAATAATGAAGTTGAGTGCGTAATTTGCAGGTAAGCTGAAATTGCAGTAAGATGTATCTTTATGGAAGAGAAAGCTAGTTTTGACTTTTGCAAATGTAGTAAGCATCCTACTATATCTTTTGCAGATGCGTGTAAGGGTTGAATTTGATTATTATGGCAGTAATAAACAAATCTTTTCCACTTATTTGCATAGCAGTGTCTAGTGGTAGGCTTCCTAGCTTGTTTTATGACCTCCATACATTCTTGTGTGAGGTCTAAGTGTCCGAATTCTGGGATTTCAGGAGCCAAATTGCTAGATTCAGCGATGCTGGATTTGGATGTCTGATCTGTTGTTTGTGTTGTGTTAACAGATCTGGTCTGTTTGGTAGTTTGACATGAGGTACTACTGAAAGGTCTAGTAGTGTTGTGTACCACGGTTGTCTTGCCCATGTTGGTGCTATTAGTATGAGTTTGAGTTTGTTTTGACTCAACTTGTTTACTAGATATGGAAGGAGTGGGAGAGGGGGAAAAGCGTACGCAAATATCCCTGACCAGTTCATCCATAGCGCATTGCCCGGAGACCGATGTTGTGGGTACCTGGATGCAAAGTTTTGGCATTTTGAGTTTTCCTTTGTTACAAATAGATCTATTTGTGGGGTTCTCCAAACTTGGAAGTAAGTGTTCAGTATTTGGGGGTGAATCTCCCATTCGTGGATTTGTTGGTGATCCCGAGAGATTGTCTGCTAACTGATTCTGAATTCCTGGAATAAATTGTGCTATTAGGCGAATGTGGTTGTGAATCGCCCAATGCCATATTTTCTGTGTCAGGAGACAAAACTGTGTCGAGTGTGTCCCTCCCTGTTTGTTTAGGTAATACATTGTTGTCATGTTGTCTGTTTTGACAAGAATGTATTTGTGGGTTATTATCGGTTGAAATGCTTTCAGCGCTAGAAATACCGCTAACAGTTCTAAGTGATTTATGTGAAACTGTTTTTGCTGTATGTCCCATTGTCCTTGGATGCTGTGTTGATTGAGGTGTGCTCCCCACCCGGTCATGGAAGCATCTGTTATCACGTATTGTGGCACTGGGTCTTGGAAAGGCCGCCCTTGGTTTAAATTTATACTGTTCCACCATTGAAGCGAGATGTATGTTTGGCGGTCTATCAACACCAGATCTAGAAGCTGACCCTGTGCTTGTGACCATTGTTAGGCACTGTTGTAAGGGCCGCATGTGCAACCTTGCATTTGGGACAATGGCTATGCATGCAGACATCATGCCTAGTAGTTTCATTACCATTTTGACTTGTATCCTTTGTTTTGGATACATGGCCTGTATTACATTGTGAAATGTTTTAACTCTTTGTGGACTTGGAGTGGCAATCCCTTTTGCTGTGTTGATTGTTGCTCCTAAGTATTGCTGTGTTTGACACGGCAGAAGGTGTGACTTTGCGTAGTTGATTGAGAAACCTAGTTTGTGTAGGATTTCTATGACATATTTTGTGTGTTGTGAACACCGTCTTAGCGTGTTGGTTTTGATTAACCAATCGTCCAGGTACGGGAACACATGTATTTGCTGCCTTCTGATATGTGCAGCTACTACTGCCAGGCATTTTGTAAAAACTCTTGGCGCAGTTATTATTCCGAATGGCAACACTTTGAATTGGTAATGTATCCCTTGGAATACAAACCTTAGGTACTTTGTGTGAAGGATGTATTGGTATATGGAAATATGCATCCTTTAGGTCTAGTGTTGTCATGTAGTCTTGTTGTTTGAGCAGTGGGATTCCGTCTTGTAAAGTAACCATGTGAAAGTGGTCTGATTTGATGTAGGTATTTAATGTTCTGAGATCTAGTATAGGTCTCAGACTCTTGTCTTTTTTGGGTATTAGAAAGTACAGTGAGTAAACTCCTGTGTTTAATTGTTGTCTTGGTACTAATTCTATTGCTTCTTTTTGTAGCAATGCCTGAACTTCTAGCCCTAGAAGATCTATATGTTGTTTTGACATACTGTGTGTTTTCTGTGGGACGTTTGGAGGGAATTTGAGAAATTCTATGCAATAACCATGCTGGATAATTGCTAAGACCCAAGTGTCTGTTGTTATTTCCTCCCAATGTGTGTAAAACTTGGTTAGTCTCCCTCCCACAGGTGTTGTGTTGGGGATTTGTGACCTTGAAGTCACTGTTTGTTTGGAGGAGTTTTGGGACTTTGGAACTTTCCTCTATTTCTTTGAAATTGTCCTCCTCTATATTGTCCCCGAAAACCTCCCCGCTGATACTGGCTCTGGTAAGTGGGCTTGGTTTGTGAGGTTGTGGCTTCTGTGGTCTGCCCTCGAAACCCCCCTCGAAATTGTGTCTTTCGAAATGTGCCTCTGCTCTGCGGGGAGTAGAGTGCACCCATGGCTTTGGCCGTGTCAGTGTCTTTCTTAAGTTTTTCTATTGCAGTGTCCACCTCCGGCCCAAACAACTGCTGTCCGTTGAATGGCATATTCAGCACAGCTTGCTGTATCTCTGGTTTAAATCCTGATGTACGCAGCCATGCATGTCTCCTTATTGTTACTGCTGTGTTGACAGTTCTAGCAGCTGTGTCTGCAGCATCCATTGCTGACCGTATCTGATTATTGGAGATACTCTGTCCCTCTTCTACCACTTGCTGCGCTCTTTTTTGGAACTCTTTTGGTAAATGTTCAATAAGGTGTTGCATCTCATCCCAATGGGCCCTATCATATCTGGCTAACAAAGCTTGCGAATTTGCAATACGCCACTGGTTTGCTGCCTGTGCCGCCACCCTTTTGCCTGCTGCATCGAATTTTCTACTTTCTTTATCTGGAGGTGGTGCATCTCCTGAAGTATGAGAGTTGGCTCTTTTGCACGCTGCTCCAACTACAACAGAGTCTGGTGATGCTGTTGTGTGATGTACACTGGGTCTGTTGGTGGCAGTTTATATTTTTTATCTACTCGTGGAGTAATGGCTCTCCCTTTGACAGGCTCCTCAAACACTTGTTTGGAGTGTTTTAGCATTCCGGGTAACATCGGAAGACTCTGATATTGACTGTGTGTAGACGACAGTGTATTAAAAAGAAAGTCGTCTTCAATGGGTTCTGAATGAAGGCTGACATTGTGAAATGCTGCTGCTCTCGATACCACTTGAGCGTAGCCTGTACTATCCTCTGGTGGCGATGGTCTCGCTGGATAGCATTGAGGACTATTATCTGACACTGGTGCGTCACTTGACTCATTCCCGTATGAGTTGGGGATTGCATCATTGGTGGAGTGGCTTCCGGTGATGGTTGCGGAGAGTGATGTGGGGATGGTGGAGGTGTTACTTGCTTAGCCACCTTTGCGTGTGGCTGTTTGTCCTTATCTTGGAAGGCAAGTTTACGTTTCATTTTGATTGGAGGAAGAGTGCTGATCTTCCCCGTATCTTTTTGAATAAAGAGCCGCCTTTGTGTGTGATCTGTCTCTATTGTCTCTAATTCTTGTCCAAATCTGTGTGTCTTCATTTGTGAGGACAGCCCTTGTTCCTCTGAATAGGAACTTATTTTTGGTTCCGAGGCCGGATGTTTAGGTACCAAAACCTTTTTGGCTGCTCTTTTCGGCTCAGACAAAACCTTCTTTACTTTAGGCATCGTGCCCTCTCGGTGCCGACCCGTTTCGGAGCCGCTGTTTCGATGCCGAATCTTCTCAGAGCCACTCTCTTGGGCCCGAGATTGCTGTGTGCCGGTATCTCGACCGGAGTCGGATGACTTCGACACCAGCTCGCCCTTTTTCGGTGCCGATGGACGGTCACCTATTTTTCAGGTTAAGCTATGGCCTGTTGGCGGTGGCGTCCCCTGGGCTTTAGCGGGCTTCTTGCAAGTTCTTTGTTTCGACGTCTTACTCACGGTTTTCGGCATTTCTTTGGGATCGATCTCCTCAGAGTCCGAATCCTGGGTGGAGAATGTTTCTTCCTCCTCCTCGAAACGCCCTTGTCCTGTCGGCGCCGACGCCATTTGCAGTCTTCTTGCTCTTCAGTCCCGGAGTGTCTTCCTGGACCGAAACGCTCGACAGGCCTCACAAGTATCCTCCCTGTGTTCTGGTGACAAACACAAGTTACAGATCAGGTGTTGATCTGTATATGGATACTTGTTATGGCATTTTGGACAGAAGCGGAATGGGGTCTGTTCCATCAGCCTTGAAGAGACACGTGGCCGGGCCGACCAGGCCCCGACGGGGATCGAAAAAAAAAACAAAGGGCCACCGGAGCTCTTCTTAATTCGGTGTCGATCTGTTGAAACTAACCCGATACCGAACGCAAACAATACTGACTATTTTTCCGAGATTCTAACTAACTTTCCGACTCGAAACACGGAACGAAAAGGAACACGTCCGAACCCGATGGCGGAAAAAAAACAATCTAAGATGAAGTCGACGCCCATGCGCAATGGAGTCGAAATGGGAGGAGTCCCTCGGTCTCGTGACTCGAAAAGACTTCTTCGAAGAAAAACAGCTTGTAACACTCCGAGCCCAACACCAGATGGCGGATGTGCACAGCATGTGAATCTGCAGCTACACATGCCATCGAACAGAAAGATATATATACACACACACACAATAACATTGTCCATTGAACCCATATATTTACATAGATACCTTAAAATACATATGTTTATTTGTATATATTTCCAACCACTGCAAGATAACAGTGAAATCAGGCAGGCAACGGGGAGGCGGGAGGGACCGTGAGGAATCCACAGGTAGCTAGTGTATCCACCGGAAAAAGCGTTACCGAAGGTAAGTAACTTGTTCTTCTGATGGATACAACTACCTGTGGATTCCTCAGCTTATGAATAGAGTTCCAAATCAGTACTGCACTCGGTGGTGGGTGCCCGTCTGATTACACCAAGAAATCTTGCAATACCAAACGAGCAAAATGACCATCCCTCCTCACTTAAGAGTCCAAACAATGTTTTACGAAGGTATGGAGGGACGCCCAAGTTACCGCTTTGCATATATCTACTAACGGAACGCCTCTCGCTAGGGCCGAGGAAGTATACTTAGCCCTAGTAGAATGGGCCCCGATACCTTCAGGAGGGACCTTCTTCGCCAGAGAGTAACAAATCTTAATACACAAGATGACCCACCTGGAGAGTGTTAGTTTCTGGACCGCTCTGCCCTTTCGCTGTCCAACATACCCTACGAACATCTGATCATCCAGGCGAAAGTCCTTAGTCCTCTCCAGGTAGGAACTCGGCACCCTCTTAGGGTTCAACCTATGGAGCCTCTCTTCATCTTTAGAAGGGTGGGGAGGAGGGTAGAACGAGGGTAGGGTAATAGACTGCCCTATATGAAAAGGAGTGACAACTTTTGGCAGAAAAGCCGCCCTGGTTTTCAGCACTACTTTATCCGGGAAAAACCTGGTAAAAGGAGGCTTAACAGAAAGGGCTTGAAGTTCCCCAACCCTCCTAGCAGATGTGATCGCAATTAAGAAAACAGTCTTTAAGACCAAATATCTCAACGGACATGAATGCATGGGCTCGAAAGGCGAACCCATCAAGAACGTTAACACCAGATTCAAGTCCCACTGAGGCATGTGAAAGGGCGTGGGAGGAAACTTATTCACTAAACCTTTAATAAACCTATTTACAATTGGAGATTTAAACAAAGAGGGCTGGTCCGGAAGGCAAAGAAAAGACAGAGCAGCCAAATAACCTTTCACCATAGCTACCGTATAGCCTTTCCTTGCTAAACTAAGAGCAAACAAAAGAATATCTGAAAGGTGGGCCTTCAAAGGATCTTTTTGATTCTCCCCACACCAAACCACAAATTTCACCCACCTACCGGCATAAATGGCTTTAGTAGAGTGTCGCCTGGACGATAGAATAACATCCACTACATCCGGTGGGAGAGAAAACGAACTCAGGTTGCCCCGTTCAATCTCCAGGCATGAAGGTGCAAGCTCTGGAGGTGGGGGTGTAGAACCTGCCCCTGCGACTGTGTGAGGAGGTCTGCCCTGAGCAGGAGACGGAGCAGAGGGCACTGAGAGAGTTGCAGCAAGTCTGTATACCATACCCTTCTCGGCCAGTGCGGTGCCACCAAGATGACTTGGGCCCGGTCTTGACGAACCTTCCTCAGAACCCGAGGAATCAAGGGTATGGGTGGGAAAACGCGTTAAGCAACTGGCCGCTCCAGGACATCTGAAAGGCATCCCCCAATGACCCTTGCAACAGATACTGGAGGCTGCAGAACGGGCAATGCGCGTTCTCTCGAGTGGCGAATAAATCCACCCGAGGAGTACCCCACGTCCCGAAGATGTGGAGGACCAGGTCTGGATGGAGACACCACTCGTGATCTATTGAGAAGTGACAACTGAGACCGTCCGCACGTACATTCAGAACTCCGGCCAAATGATTTGCTATTAAGCATATCTGAAGGTCCTGAGCCCAGGGCCAGAGCCGCAGAGCTTCTCTGCAGAGAAGGTACGACCCTACTCCTCCCTGCTTGTTTATATACCACATCGCGGTAGTGTTGTCTGTTAAGATCTGAACTGACTGACCACGAAGGGAATGGAGGAAGGCCTTGAGCGCCAAACGTACCACCCGCAGTTCCAACAGATTGATATGCAACATCTGTTCCGCTGGAGACCAATGACCCTTGATCTCCAGGTCCCCCAGATGAGCTACCCACCCTAGAGTGGAAGCATCCGATATCACTGGCCACCGGAGGAGGTAGTGAAAACGGTTTACCTTGGGAAAGGTTGCCGTCCACTGTCCACCAATGAAGATCCGCTACAGCATCCTTGGAGATCTTTATTGAATCCCCGAGATCTCCTTTGTGTTGGAGGCACCACTGAAGAGCCCTCATACGGCAGCAAGCGTGAGTGACCAACAGAATGCAAGAAGCAAACAGACCTAGCAGGCGTAAGACCTCAAGGACTGGAACTGCCGCTCCAACTTGAAACAACGGAATCAGCGGCTGAATGTCCCGAACCCGCTGAGGCAGGGGGTAGGCCCGAAACATTGTGTCCAGTACTGCCCCTTTGAACAGGAGGCGTTGAGAGGGCTCCAGGTGAGATTTGGGCACATTTACAGAAAAACCCAGATCGAACAACAGTTGGGTTGTCATTCGCAGATGAGAGCACAAGCTCTGGAGACTTGGCTTTGATCAACCAATCGTCCAGGTAGGGAAAAACCGCTACTTCCCTCCTTCTGAGATGTGCTGCAACAACTGCCATCACCTTCGTAAAAACCCGAGGTGCTGAAGTAAGTCCAAACGGAAGGACCGCAAACTGGTAGTGTTGCGTTCCGACCACAAACCGGAGATACTTCCTGTGAGACTTGATTATCGGAACATGAAAGTACACGTCCTGCAAGTCGACAGACACCATCCAGTCTCCTTCGTTCAACGCCAATAGTACCTGCGCTAGGGTCAGCATTTTGACTTTTTCCTGCTTGAGGAACAAATTCAAAATCCTCAAGTCTAGGATCGGCCGTCTACCGACCGTCCACTTTGGGAATCAGGAAAAATCTTGAACACCCCTGACCCCTTTCCTGCAACAACACCAACTCTATAGCACCCTTTGCCAACATGGTGACAACCTCCTGTTGCAACAACAAAAGATGGTCTTCTGAACAAAAGGAGGGACGGGGGAGGGGGAAGGGAGGAGGGAACACCTGAAAGGGGAGAGCATAGCCCTTTTCCACAATTCTGAACACCCACAAGTCTGTTGTAATTGACTTCCATTTCTGCAGAAAAAGACTCAATCTTCCCCCTACAGGAGAAGCATGGATGATAAAGTGGGGAAAACTAGGGCTGCTTCTGCTGTTGTCCACCAGAGGAGGATGACGAAGATGACAGCTGCTGGGCTGGCACTCTAGCTCTAGAGGGCGGGGTAGGGGTAAAGGCAGGATAGGGTGGATTGGCAGGTTGCTGGGCGAAGGACTGCGACCTCCGAAAGGCAGAGCCTCGAGTGAACCCACGAAACCCGCGAAAAGGTCTATAAGGTGTTGTAGCAGAGGTCTGTAAGCCCAAGGACTTAGCTGTCGCCCGACAGTCCTTAAACCGTTCAAGGGCAGAGTCCGCCTTGTCCCTAAACAACTTTTCCCCATCAAATGGTAGATCAATTAAGGTGGACTGAACATCCGACGAAAAACCAGAGGACCTTAACCAGGCATGCCTCCTAGTAGCCACAGATGTTCCCATGGCCCTGGCTATGGAATCCGAAGTATCCAGGCCAGATTGTATAATTTGTTGAGCAGCAGCCTGTGCATCCATAAAAAGATCCAAACGATTTCTGCATCTCCTGAGGCAGCTCCTTTGCCATTTCTTTAGCGGAGTCCATAAGGGCATGGACGTATTTGCCCAGCACGCAGGTAGATTAAGCGCCATGCTACATGATGAAAAGATCTTCTTTGAAGACTGCTCCATTCTCTTGGACTCCCTATCAATTGGAACTCCAGGGAATGTCCCAGGAGCAGACTTCGCAGGACATGACGCCTGGACTACTAAGCTTTCCGGAGTTGGATGTCGTGATAGGAAAACCAGATCTCCTGGTGCTCCCCTATGCCACCTCACCACTGCCCTGTTCACTGCAGGAGTTGTTACTGGCTTCTTTCATAAGTCCAAAATAGGCTCAGTTAAAGCATCATTGAAAGGCAGTAAAAGGGTCAGCACTGGAAGAAGAGGGATGTAGTACCTCTGAGCAGATTAGTTTTCACCTCTGCCACAGACAAAGGCAAAGGCAAATCCAGGTACTCTGCAGCCTTCCTTACCACTGTATGGAAGGAAGCGGCCTCTTCCGTAAACTCCCCGGGAGACGCAATGTCCCACTCCGGGGAAGTATCCAAACCACTTGCTGTGGCAAGACCCTGGAACTCATCTGAAGGCTCAATCTCTCCTTCCTCCAGATGTCTATATTCCTCCTCCGCCAAAAGTCGTAATGCCTTCCTACGAGATCGAAGAAGTGTCTCTAGGGCCAGCGTCAATAAAGAGTCCATCGACACAGACTACTTCGAATCTCTTAAGGGCCCAGAAAGAGGTGGATGAATCCTAGACTCACCAGATGCCAGAGCGGACACGGAGTCGAACGATTACCTTCTCGGAGTCGGTTGGCAGGAAGGCGATTGAGCCGGTCTGGATGGGGGACAGCAATGACGTCAGATGGCGCGGTGATTAAGTTGGTTGACGTGAAGGAGGATCCACCGTCACAAGTGGAGGACTCCTACCAGGGGATACCCTCGGCGCCGAACCGCCAGTCTCCGAAGGGCATGAATTGAGCCACCTTGTACGGCGCCGGAGAGCCCAAATTAAACACCAATGGCCCGTAGGACCCTCCGGTGCACCAGCAGGGGCCATGGATTGGAACACGGCATACATAGCATTAAAAAATTTCGACGGATCAGTCTCTGGAGCCGGGAAAGCCGGGTATTGTTGAGCAGAGGTCTGCTGTACATCAGGCTCCCTCGACGCCGGCGAAAACTGAGGGCTACGATGAACGACCTCAAATACAGATGGCGCCGGCGACAACTCCGGACTCTCGGGCTGAGGCGTGACAGTAGGGCTCATCTCCCATGTCTTCTGGCGTCGAGAAGACAGAGACCTCGACCGGCTCCGCTCCAAACGGCGCCGAGAGTCATGACAGCGCCGACAGTCATGATGACGCCGCTTCTTATGCTTCTTGGGTGAAGCATGGGAGGAATCCTTTTTATGGCCCTTCTTCGCTTTCGCCAAGAAAAGCTTCGCCTCACGCTCTTTCAGAGCTTTTGGATTCATGCTCTGGCACGAAGAGCATCCTTCCACATCTTGCTCCGAACTAAGGCACCAAATACAATCCGACATCCGACCCCCGCATTCTCTACACGGCTTGAAACCGGACTTTTGGAGGCGACATTGTAACCACCAAAAAGCGCTAGTTATCAATGAGCCAGGAAGAAAAACAGTTGGTGTCGAAGGCACGGAAAAAAGGAAAACTGACGTCAGTACGCCAACGAGGACCTCTTATTGGCACATTGACGTCAGACGGAGTCACATGGAGCAATGCCATTATGACCTCCTCGTCGACAGCTAGGAAGAAGACTTTGTCAGTTATTTTTAGTTCCCCAATAGCTTCATGAAACTCTTAATTTTTTTTTTTTTTTAAAAGGTCGAAGTGAGGGTTTCCATGCTTGAGGTCGTACCACTGCTAGCACTGCTCAATGATACTCAACTCTTTCAGATGTCCAGAATTTTTAAGTATGGTTTCCATCTCAGGATTCGTTTTGCATTAGATAAAAACATGTAAATTCAGACTTTTAAAGGTTTGAATCATTTTGTGCTGCTCCCACTTTTATTCGTTAATGGATGACACCAAAATATTGTCAGTTGTCGTCTTTTTCATGTGCCTAGTTCAAATATCTGTAGCTTGTCACTTTCAGAAATATTTGCCTTCGAACCTTATTGTTTAAGGTAGTTCAGTGGGTTACTGTTCCCTGCTGCAACAATCATTTTTTGGTCTCTAGAATTGTGCTTACTCGCCACATGGAATTAAAGACAAGCATTTACGCCCGACCACTTTAAAATGTCACCAGTGGTTATGGTGCGAGAATGTGCGACACTAACCAGTGAATTTCACTGCTTTTTCGGCTTTGTATTTTGTGAATCATACCCCAACGTAAACGTTTTTCCTGTCAATTTAATGTGATTTTTGTGATGTGACACATTGACCTGCTACGAACCTAGTCTTCCCTGTGTTCAACCTTCAGTGTGTACAACCCACTTTGAATGTGGGTTGATTGGTGGACCTGCCTGTTCTTGCACTGGGATTTAATTTGCTAGCAGCCCATTTCATGAGGATTCAACAGCAGGACTAAAATGAGAAAACAAAAATTAGCCTAACATTCAAAGTCTTGGCTACGTTTTGTGCAGATCAACCAGTGGCAGTTACTAGTAAATCAACACAATGTTCTGACCCACCCATACTCCTGTTGGATCCACACGAAACCAGAAACCAGATAAACACTAGGTTTAACTTGCCGACTACCACATTTTACACTTAATGAACCGCATAGAAGCACTAAAAGCAAATGATACTCTTATTGCCCAACTCCCAATAAACGGGCACAAAGGCTCTGCTCTGAAACAAAGTTGAAAGTTTAAGTCAGAATGTTAAAATTTACGTTACCTTGTGCAGAAGCTAAAGCTTCCCTCGCAGTCCTAAAAAAAGAAAACTGCTCCACTGGGGCAGGACATGCTTTTGTGGGTTATGTTGGCATTTTTGCAAGTCCTAGTAGGGGCCACCATCTGTCGGTAAAGATGGCAGGGGCTGATCAGCGCCAGTCATCCTGAGTCCAGCTAGTCTTAATCTCCCCTAGCTGTGGAATCTCAACCAAAACCGTCCAAGTGGGCAAGTCTAGGGTCCATCCTTCGAAATTACCTCTGATCATCTCCTTTGCCACTCAGATACTTTTGCATATCAACTTCATCGCAGCTGCAAGAGTCTACTCCATGCGGAGCCCCTACCTCTAAAATCAGTTCAAACAAGGGCCTGAGCAAATGGGTGAAACCGTCCTAGTCAGTTTTGTCTTCAAAGATGCCATTTCTGAAGTCCATGCAGGTGAAGCGCTGGGGTTAGAGCAGCTGGAGTCACTAGGGAGAGGGGCGCAGACAGCCACCTTCCCATAATCTTTGGCTTCGCTTCCAAAGCTCAGAGGAGAGTAGCTCTAAGGGCTGCTGACCATCCCAGAGAGATCCAGCATTACCAGTCGGAAAGGCCTCAAACTGTACAGGTTTGGCCAGATGACTGGTAAACTCTAATCCCAGCTACTTAAGCTCCATGGGGGTGGGGAAAGTCACCATGCAGAGGAAGAGTCCAGCATCATGAAAATGGTTTATAGAGTGGTAAGATAAGGAGAGGAATTGGCAGGAATGATGTATTCATCAGAAATGCCACATGCTACACAAAACAAAGGATCTTTCAACTGACCATGGCAACAGCCTGTATCTACATTACAATACAAGTTCTGTATCAGAAGCTGAAAGGAAGCAGGTCAGCCATCAAGGATTCCACAAGTGTTTTGATGACCACGGTGCTCCCCCACTCCAAAATTTAGCACCTGCAAGAAGGTAACATTGTGTGACTTAATAAACACTGCTGAAAATGTCTACACTCTACCACAAAGTGGTTGTAGGTTGCATCCTTGGAATGGAAGAGGGTAAGGGATCTGATCTTAAATGCCACTGTAGTAACAATTACGGATTTATAATCTGGAAAACAGTGAATATATGAACTTTCAAATGATAGACAAAGACATGATAATTTGCAAACATTTAATTGAAGAGCTACAGACAAATTCAGCAAGACTATAACTGTTAGACTTTTACAGAGCACATCACCAAAGGGTTTCAGATGAGAACAGTAAGCGAACACTGCAGGAAACATTTTTAATAGATAAATTTAAGACAAGCGCAGACTAGAGAACTGTTGCAAGTTTTCAAAAGCTACTAAAAAGGACTGTAAAATAAATCAATAGTTTACCATTAAGCATTACTAGCAGTAATTTGCACAGAATGAGATTGAGAGGAAAGAGAAAAGCTCACATGCCATAAAACAATTGAGCATAGGCACCTTTCAATAAAACTGTACAAGGGAAAATTTAGCCATGACACGTGTTTGTTGCTGGTCAAACAAACTGACAAAATGTATTAAGACATCCACGTTTTTGTCTGGAGGTATTTACTACTGACTAAATAGGTTTCATCCTTCCCCGAAAGGGCTGGTGGGATTGATTAAACATGACGTTTGCCCTATTGAGGTAGGGTAGTAACCTACACCAAGGAAGTCAAATACTCGCAACACACATTTTTGCTTCAGAATGAATTGAGACAATGCACCACAAAGCACAGAGTGGCTTCATTCTTCAGGCACCAATCTGATGGACCTTGAAATGTTTGCCATCAAGTGGCTAAAATGGCCAAAATGGCCAAAATGAACCGTGCTCCTCTCAGCTATACGGTTGTTGTGGTAACCATATAATTTTATGGTAAATGGTGCTCAGGTACTAGTATCTGCACATTACGTAGATTCACATAAGCAGGAATGGTTACATACATGTGGGCCTAATCCTGCACTGTTTGAATCTTAATTGAAGCCATAAATGCCGAAAAATACTGCCCAGGAAGCAGGGAATCGGTTAGCCTTTATGACCATCAATGTACATCCTTTGATGAAGCAATAGGTGCATTTCCGTGCTTAAAATTAATCTAGCCTCCCACTCAATGACACTGTGCCAAAAGCCTAAACAGCAACATGAAAGCACGCAGAACTCAATTTTCAAAGTCATGAAAACAGTCCTATCATTTGATTGCATGCGCACTAGTACTACGATGTCCCACCAACTACTCTTCTAAATAGCAACAATGTAGGTCTTTGAACTCTAGTTTCTCTCAGGTCAAACCTTTCAACCTTAGTTAAGGCTAAGCTCGTTGGTCGAACGTGAAGTAAACTACCTTCCATGGGTACAAAACTTGTCTGTTTCAACTTAAGATATTCACAAAGTATTCCACTGAGAATAAAGTCCAAAACAACCTATCTAAACAAAGCACAAAATATGGTGGGTGTGCTTGGAGTAATGGGAATATACATCTCAGAAAGCCATCGAGAACCTACAATCCTGCAAGAGGTTATTCCTATACATTGAGAAGGCAGCCCAACAAAACGAAAGGAAAAGCTGCGCATTTAAACAGGACAGACAACGCGTGTTAGATACTAACGACTTAAATGCTGCAAATTTCATAGCACAAAAAGCACTAAGCATAATAATACTATTATGGGAAACACTGTTCCCGATAATTACTTAGTGTGACATATGGGGGTCACTGCCCCCGATATAACACCGTGGTAGGCAAAATCTACCTTGTTTTCAAACCATTATGGAAGACCCTGCCTCCGATAATGTATATCAGGTTTCATAAGGCTACTGGAAATTCTGCACCAAGAACTGTCTTTTAGTTCACATCGGGACATTTACAAGTGCTGTTTTAGAAGACCGTCCCACTTTGTAAACTGTCCCGTGTATTAATTAACCCAATTTTGTGCCCAAAAAAGCCAGGGCCAGCACCCCACCTTGTGATGTACTCAGAGGTGAAAGGTGCTTAATGCAGCCAGGCTGCTTCATTGGAGTGACCAAGAAAGCACACGGAGGGGAGCAGCAAGCTTTAGAAGTGATTCCGTGGAAGAAAGTTGGCGCTCTAGAACAGTGAGTTCCCTTACCTTTGGAAACCACCCCTCCTTTTACTCCAAACCTCAAAATAGAGGAAAAAAGGGCATTTACAATATGTTTCCTGCATACTAAATGCAAGATTTCTTAAAATGACTCCCCAGCCCAAACTGCTAAAGAGGCCAGCACTGGAGCCGTAGGTGATCCCCTTTTAGCTCGGCCCCTGCTCTAGAGATGAATGGTTTCTCTTTCAGTCTTTAGTGGATTGCAATAAGATGAACATTTTTCATCAGAGTGGCTCCTGTACAAGATTACAGTGTGAAGGGCGGCAATTTGCTGTTACTTCACCAGCATTTAAAACTGAGTTCAACTGGTCAATTATGTTTAAGGGGTCACTATACCTGTTGCAATCATTCGCAAAAAGGCTAAATGAAGCAAATGTCCCAGACGGGCTCCAAGACAGGTAATGCAGAAATTCCAGTATCATGTTCAATCCTCACAGCAGATACTGCTTTGTTACTCAAAAAATTCGACAGTATAACAGTCAATTATGGAAGTCACTGCTTCCGATAATCTATAAAAAAAACACCATTTATAGTGATCCCTGTCACTGATAAATAAATTAACATAACAAAATAAATAACTGTGCCAAAAGATTGGAGTCTTGTAAGCATCTTTGAGCTAGATTTGAACTTGACGAGACAGACATGAGTTAGCTTTCATATGGGTCTTAGAAGTAATCCAGTGATGGACTCATTAGCACGCTAACCCTTCCCTGGTTGGCATAGGATGCTGGTGACACAGGCAGCCAGAAGAGAGTCTTGGTTGCTTGGCAGCACGTATGAATCACACATGCAAGACTGAATGCCATTTGTCCCAGAGCCGCCACCATCACACGCCATTGCTAAGCAGTGAAAGGGTTGCATGGAGAGATCCCACGCTGCCCCCACTGCGGTCGTGTGCAAAGTCCACTAGCAACTGCCAAAACAACATTAGGTTAACAAGACTGCATTCAAAGCAAATTACATAAAATCAATGAACAGTCTTGGACATGATTATGGCCACAACCAGATTAAGCATGGTTGGTCAAACACAGGAAATCCCAAATTCAAGTCACCTCTAACTGGCACCAATTGTCAAAAGGTTGTTGCTAGCACTTGACAGTACTTAAAGGAAAGTGGGCTTGTACCTTGTGCCCAGCACAGACACTTCAAGAGCAAACTTACAAGAGCAGACCCAGCTGTCCAGAGGCACTGGCCATTTTACCAATGGCACAAAGGAAAATCTTTGCATCTAAGTCAATAATTAACATCCAATCAAGGCTGGCCTGTCACACATTCGAGACCAGGCCTGTGTGGAGCAGCTATTGTCTGTGGGTCAGCTTTAATAAAAGCAGAATAAGCACCATGCTGTAACTCTCAGCAATAGGCACAAGGAAGGAACACATTAGTTAGAACACAATTTTGCTTACTTAAAAAGTGCTCTCTAAGCAATATTTAGGTACAACAGGTAGGAAGGGTGGAGATGCCCAAAAAAACAAAAATAAAACGCCACGCTGTACACCTTACAATTTGGTGTGCCTAAACAAGTCTTACAACGAATGGCTAAGTGCTTATACGTCATTACTATCAGGCAAGCCAGTGTAAACTAAACCAATATGAGTCCTTAGCCCCATGTGAGAAAGAGGTGCCCCAAAACAAGCAGAGATGGAAGATCACTGTGGTGGAACTCACCGACACCAGTCTACTGGCAAGGGGCAGTCCTCTACAAAAGCAGTTTGCCCTGGGGCTTGTACGAGGGCACACCTGGAACCCAAGCATCACAATCCTAAACTGAGAAGGGATTTCATAGAGCTGCTGTAGAGCATCCCTGCCGTAGAAGCTGCCACCGTACCATCAAGAATCAGCAGGGGTGGGTTTGGTACGTAGCACGATACTAAAGCTGCAATTCAGACTGACCAGACAGATTTCCTACAAGTAGGCAACATCCACTTTCAGCCTAGATTATAAAATGGGAATGAGGATTCCAAACTCCGTTCTACAAACGGACACAATGCAACTTTTTTTCTTTTTTTAAAGGTCTTACCAGATAACCTGCTCCTGCCACAAGAACCAAAAAGATCAAAGCTCTCAAACTTATTAAAAACCTTATGTGCAGTAGGTTCCATAAGCTATGCAAGTTCAATTCAGGAACAAGCTACACAATAAGACAACCTTTTGTCAGAATCAAGTAATCTAAAGGAAAGCCAGCATAGGAGTATTTCATAAGGTATTCTAGCTCAGCTGCATATCTATTAAAATGAGCACAACCGGCTTCTTCCTTCTCGGACTATCAGCAATAAATCAATCTGAAAAAAGGTCTGAACCAAGACTCTTCTTTCGGCCACAGGATGAGAATGTGACAGATAAAAGGTGGAACCCAGAGAGAAAACGCTGATTGAATGCCTGCCTGCTTCCTTCCCATAGTCACAAAGGGAATAATGCAGGGCTTAATTTCTGCACATCCTAATGTGGCAATTATTAAAATAAACGCAGCAGCTCTGGTTGTTCCCATTAAATACAGATCGTGTAACATGGCTGCACCTTCCAGTAAAATATTCTTTTTAAAATAAATGCCCGATTTAAAGAAAGGACTGATTGTCTGGTATTCTGTCTCAGGAACCAAATGCCAGAGTACTGTGCTGGACTGAGTGTGTGCCTTAGTAATCCAATCTCAAGAGGCGGTCTGGTTATAATTTGTTTTTTAGAACTCATTGTCAATGTCCCAGATTTCACCTGCTAAGGCATTGGCAGCACCCTGAATAGTCCATGTGGCCAGAGCCAGCTGGTTCTTAAAGAGGTTTTCGTCGAAGAGGTTCTGGTTAGTCTTCAGTAAGCTCAAGTGATCCAGCATTGCTGACAGCGTGTGATTCCCAGAGCCGTAGAAGATGTGTCGGAAAGGAACATCCTTCGGGGAGACGTATGGGGACAGAAAGTGGTGCTCCACCTATGATACAAGTTAGGCATTAGTTTCCACAATATACTTCCATGGCATTAGTTCACAAATCAAATTTCATCCCATAAAATGCTGAAGAACTCGTCATGGGAAGTTAGTACCCAAGCCAGTACACCCAAACTTGAATATGAAGGTGGGAACTGGTACACAGGTTAAACACCGGATATACAGGCAACTGATTTAAACACGTTGACAGTATTTAGGTTATATCTTGGGGTTGGCATTGCAGGGTTTGTATTCTTAAGAAGCTTTCCAATATCTACCACCGAGAAATTCGTCAACTATGACAACTCTGCCTCCGCCAATTTTTGGGTTATCAAAAGCTCTGTAACAGGTTACCTACATGCAACTTGTGGGCCTTCAAGGCACAAAAGCTCTACAAATTAAAAAAAAAATATCGCCTGAGAATAAATTAGCTTGAAAACCATTTCTTGCTTTTTTCAATAAACAAAAATGACATCTTGAACCAAACATTCAATCGCCTAAAGCATAACACTATGTCCAACAATACTTTTTGTCCCAGTCAGTAATCCTAAACTAGGAGCCATGTACTCAAAGCAGTCAGAATACATAGTACGGGCTTCACTGCCAGGTGTTCAACACGCTCACCATGGCTTGCAAGCTGAGAGACAAAGTGACTGGATAAAACAGTTTACTGTGACTTAACATCTGCCTCTGACCTTGAAAAACGTCTAGAAAGACAAAATGACCAGTCCACTTGTCCTTGGATTGGCCCCGCTTTTTAAATAAAATAAAAAAATAAAAAAAAGTGCCTGCTTACAGACAGCATGGATAAAGTTAAGTCTTTCAAAGGAGGCCAAAGCCAATAAAAACAAGCCAGCAGCATGAACCAATACTTTTTTTTTTTTTTTTTTTTTTTTTTTTAAGTGAAACCTAATCGTTTGTCCCAGACCCATAAAGCAGCTTTTAAAAGCAGAACAGTTTACGCTGCAGCTTTAGGACATAGAAGGTATCACAACAATCCCATCATGCATCATACTGGCAGCAAGTGTCTCCGCTCTGTTTAGGTGCGGCCTCGCGACATCTTCAACTGTCTCGCCATCCTCTTCTCACCAAAATAAATACATTATACACTTTCATAATACATAGGAAAAGGTACTCTGGGACAGTTCAGGTACCCCGTGTTTAATTAAAAACAAAAACAAAAATTGAGGTGTGTGCGCGCGCACCAGGGCCCTTGTCAGGACACCGCTGCCGCTTGCACCTCCCACTGCCGCCACTGCCAGTGACCATCCACATCAAAAGGGGTCCACCCTAATATCCCACTACACCTGGGGAGAATTAAAGCGATGAACAAAACCTGTGGCCAAATAGTTGGGAAAGATATAATTCTTAGTAAACAAGGAGGCCTCAGGGATTTGTTACACGGCAATCATCTCTCAAGATGTGGGTTCATGTTATGAACCACAGAGAACCACATGTGTCTGAATTAGGGAGAAGCATGAAGGACCAGATATTTTTATCTGGTCTATGTTGTTTATGTGTAGTGTTTAAAATGGTGATTTACACATGTTATATGGTTATTCGACTAGCTTTATGTTGGGGTAAAATAATGAACTAAAAAGTAGTTGTAATTAAAATGCATTTCCAATGACTGAATTATAGTTTCATTGTTTGAGACTAAGAATTATATCTTTTCCTACTATTTGACCACAGATTTTGCTCGACACCAGTGACCGCACCTACACAACTTGTAACCATCACACGCTTCAAGTGTTGACATTTAAGATTGTTCCAGACCCTCTAAAATACAGAAACCCCGCCACTATGTAGTAGGTGCTCACAAACACTGGTGTTGGCAATTAAGTGCTGGTACACAGCGCCAGAAATTAATTACTGAGATACCCTATTTGTCTCTTCCAGAATTCATATTGATCAGCCCACAAAATAGGGTCCATGGAATGGGGCACTCTGTGTACCCCATCCTCTAATGGCATGGTCTGACACAGATGAGCAGGGACTGATGTCAAACAAGTGAATGGCAGCATTTACAAGCGCCTGTAAAGCTCAGAATCACGTGACCTACACGCTATCACACAATAGGCAGCATACAAATTGAGTCGAGCTTTTGGTTTCACCCACAAAAGATAAGGCAGTCAAACCCGTTTACCACCTACAGGCTTCAAGACCAAGACTGCTATGCATCTATGCCACTTCTGAAGAGGCTAAGCTTTGGCACCCACAATATGATTTTGCTCAGGACTAAGCCCTCTGCAAACATGCCAATCTTTGGAGCCCATAAGAAGATGCAGAGAAACTGGGACACATTTAAGCTTACCCAGTTGATAAAGAGGAAAATGTGTAAGAGGGAGAGAGTGAACCTAGCAACATTACATCTGAAGAACAAATTACTTACCTTCTCTAACGATTTATCTGGTAAAGCCATTCTAGTTGCAGATTCCTTTCCTTACAATTTCCCCCAGGCGTCAGACTGGATCTGGAGATTTTATTTTCTTCTAGCAGTACCCTTGTGAGCTGTTAGGAGGCGTCAGTCGACACCGCGTCCATCGTTGGCATTGCAATCAACGTGATGATGTTGCGGTCGTACATAGATTGCCACCCATGTGCGCTGATGCCAGTTTCATTTCATGACTTTCCACGCCAGCAGCAAGGAGCCATGAACAACACTGAAAGTGGTGCACCAGAACTAGGGTGCTGAAAAGGGAATCCCGGTCTCCAGAAATCAGTTTGCAGTAAAGGGAGCATGGGTGGGTCAGTAAGGAATCTACAACTAGAATATGTCTCGACCAGATGAATCGTTACTAAAGGCAAGTAGCTTGTCCATCTGATAGACTTCTACAGGGAGTGCAGAATTATTAGGCAAGTTGTATTTGAGGATTAATTTTATTATTGAACAACAACCATGTTCTCAATGAACCCAAAAAACTCATTAATATCAAAGCTGAAATTTTTGGAAGTAGTTTTTAGTTTGTTTTTAGTTTTAGCTATGTTAGGGGGATATCTGTGTGTGCAGGTGACTATTACTGTGCATAATTATTAGGCAACTTAACAAAAATAAATATATACCCATTTCAATTATTTATTATTACCAGTGAAACCAATATAACATCTCAACATTCACAAATATACATTTCTGACATTCAAAAACAAAACAAAAACAAATCAGTGACCAATATAGCCACCTTTCTTTGCAAGGACACTCAAAAGCCTGCCATCCATGGATTCTGTCAGTGTTTTGATCTGTTCACCATCAACATTGCGTGCAGCAGCAACCACAGCCTCCCAGACACTGTTCAGAGAGGTGTACTGTTTTCCCTCCTTGTAAATCTCACATTTGATGATGGACCACAGGTTCTCAATGGGGTTCAGATCAGGTGAACAAGGAGGCCATGTCATTAGATTTCCTTCTTTTATACCCTTTCTTGCCAGCCACGCTGTGGAGTACTTGGACGCGTGTGATGGAGCATTGTCCTGCATGAAAATCATGTTTTTCTTGAAGGATGCAGACTTCTTCCTGTACCACTGCTTGAAGAAGGTGTCTTCCAGGAACTGGCAGTAGGACTGGGAGTTGAGCTGGACTCCATCCTCAACCCAAAAAGGCCCCACAAGCTCATCTTTGATGATACCAGCCCAAACCAGTACTCCACCTCCACCTTGCTGGCGTCTGAGTCGGACTGGAGCTCTCTGCCCTTTACCAATCCAGCCACAGGCCCATCCATCTGGCCCATCCATCTGGCCCATCAAGACTCACTCTCATTTCATCAGTCCATAAAACCAGAGGAAAATCAGTCTTGAGATATTTCTTGGCCCAGTCTTGACGTTTCAGCTTGTGTGTCTTGTTCAGTGGTGGTCGTCTTTCAGCCTTTCTTACCTTGGCCAGGTCTCTGAGTATTGCACACCGTGTGCTTTTGGGCACTCCAGTGATGTTGCAGCTCTGAAATATGGCCAAACTGGTGGCAAGTGGCATCGTGGCAGCTGCACGCTTGACTTTTCTCAGTTCATGGGCAGTTAATTTGCGCCTTGGTTTTTCCACACGCTTCTTGCGACCCTGTTGACTATTTTGAATGAAACGCTTGATTGTTCGATGATCACGCTTCAGAAGCTTTGCAATTTTAAGAGTGCTGCATCCCTCTGCAAGATATCTCACTATTTTTTACTTTTCTGAGCCTGTCAAGTCCTTCTTTTGACCCATTTTGCCAAAGGAAAGGAAGTTGCCTAATAATTATGCACACCTGATATAGGGTGTTGATGTCATTAGACCACACCCCTTCTCATTACAGAGATGCACATCACCTAATATGCTTAATTGGTAGTAGGCTTTCGAGCCTATACAGCTTGGAGTAAGACAACATGAATAAAGAGGATGATGTGGTCAAAATACTCATTTGCCTAATAATTCTGCACTCCCTGTAGTTGCAGTCTCCATATCTTAGAATAGATACCCAAGCAATACCATCCTTGGAGGTGGACTTTGAACCAAGATCATACTAAAAAGTCCTGCAGGAACAAACAACCAAAGTATTCATCTCTGCGGACCTGACTGTCCAGGTAGTTGTGTCTTGTGAAGGTGTGCAAGGATGCCCACGTTGCTGCCTGGCAGATATCCAGGACAGGAACTCTCCATGCTAACGCATTGGTAGCAGCAACTGCTCTTGTATAGTGAACACTAAAGCCCACTGGAGGTTGCTTCTATACCAAAGCATAGCACATTTTGATGCAGAGCAGCACCAATCACGAGACGGTTCGCGTCCGCATGGCCTTCCCTTTCTTTGCACCCACATATCCGATAAAGAGTTGGTCATCCACCCGGAAATCTTTAGAACTATCGAGGGTAGAACACCGCTCTTTTAGGATCCAAATGGTGGAGTCTCTCCTCTTCATGCGATGGATGGTGGGATGCATAAAAAGTTGGCAAAGTGATGGATTGGTCTATGTGAAAAAGGCGTAACAACCTTACAAAGGAAGGAGGCCCTTGTACGAAGCACCACTTTGTCAGAGTAGACAGACAAAAATGGTGGTTTGGAAGAGAGAGCTTGAAGCTCACTTTGCGAGCACAGGTGATGGGAATGAGAAAAGCGGTCTTAATTGTAAAGAGCCGCAAGAGACAGTTGTGCAGCAGCTGAAAAGGGGCACACTTAAGGTAAGTTAGGACCACTTTCAAGTCCCACTGTGGCATAATTAACAGGGTCAGAGGAAACAAGTGGGTGAGTCCCTTAAGCAACCTTCCAACTGGTGGTTTGAATAAGTAAGGCTGGTCCGGAAATCTAAGGAAGGCAGAGATGGCAGACAAGTACATTTTAAGGGTGCCCAAAGCAGAGCCCTGCTGGGCCAAAGTAAAAATGAACAAATAAGAGAACCTCAGAGAGAGGTGCAGAAAGGGGGATCAACAGACTTGTTGGTACACCATGCCACAAATTTATGCCAATGACCGGCGTATACAGTTTAGGGGTGGGAAGAATGCCAGGCTGCCAAGATAACATCAGCCTTTGGGCGGAAGGTCGAAAGCTGTCAACTGCCACCAATCAAACTCCACGCAAGAAGGTGAAGACTTGACATGTTAGGGTGGCTCCGGCTTCTGGAAACTCAGGTGGTGTGGAATAGACCCAGAAATAGGCGTCCACGCTCTTACAGCATCAGCTGAGCGACAGGGTGAAGTCAAAGAACGTTTAGCCTTCGACGACTTCTTGTGACCAGTATCCCGAAGATTTGAAAGGGATGAGGAGGAATGATGACTCCGCAAGCGGTCTCAAGACCTTCCTCTTGAGCAAGACCAGGAGCGACATGTAGTCGAGCACTAGGCCGCCATGAGCTTTAGAGACCGCTCCCTCAGGCCTTTGGGTTCATGGCCGGGCACTGTACACAACTTAGGGTCATGGTCACGCTCCAGACACCATAAACCCACCCAGTGTGGGTCCGTCACAGACATCGTACAGGGGCACGCGTAGCAAGGCTTGAAGTCTGTCTTACAAGACATTCCTCGACTCACCAAAGAAGTCCAAAAAGCCAACCAAAAGGTACAATTTGGTCAAAAAATTATCAGGGTAGCTCTTCTCCGGATCTGCGCATGGCGCGAAAAGAAAAGAACCGACATCAGCAAGCCTGGGTGGCGCCTATGTACGACAACAATGCCAACGGCAGATGCAGAGTCGACCGGCATCACCTAACTACATGCAAAGGTACTGCTTGAAGAAAAAAATCTCCAGATCCAGTCTGACACCTGAGGGAAATTCTAAGGTAAGGAATCTGCAACTAGAAGTCTATCATATATGGGGATATTTCAATCTACATTGTGAAGGCTGGCCAATCCTAACTCTCCTGGGGCCATATTACAGATAGCGCCCCAGGGCCCAATGGGTGTGTGCACATAGCCTTGGGCACTACGGTATTACCAAATAGGCCACAGATGTTTGTGCAACCTCTACAGCAATACTGATAGTGCTGACCCTACATGTGCACCATCACTATTTTCAGACTGCGTTACCTCTTTTGCATGGGGGCAGGGACACCGATGAAAATAAGGAAAAAACTGACTTCCATATTACAACAAGCTGGAGAAGTGTCGATGTGTCCCTTGAGGGCAGCCCTATGGAGGGATGAAAATACTGTCCCATGGACCCCCCATGCAGATGGGTGCAGAAACTCACTGAACCTGCCTACAAGGGAATCTCTGTCCTCTTCAAAGTGCAAGAGCAGTGTAACTCATTCACCTTGGTACCGGTAGTAATACAAAAAAAGTGTTTTCAATTTAAAATGTCTCTACATGCTTAAGACAGCCACAGCTGTAATATCCTCAAAATCATAGTAATATTAATAGGCCTCTTCAAAGCCACTTGAATTAGCACTCAAATATCTGCTTTAAGTGTATTTTTGGAAATTCAAACATTTTCTCCTACAAGCAGCTAATAAATTCTATAAATCCACAATTCAGAACACACTTCAATTTTGGTATATACACACACACACATTAATTCAATCAAACAAAAGATAGTTTATTAGGTTGGGCTTCACAAAGGAGAGCCACGTCTATGTAGCTGGAGATGCTTCTAGCTATTCACAGGAGAAGCCTGTACAGTAACAAAGATGCCTCTAAACCTTGGTGGATCTGAATAGCGGCAATGTTAAAGCTTATTGCTGATGGAAAAGGCTTTGTTAAAGAGCTCAGACCTCTTTAGCACACTTTACTAAAAAGCATGCTTCTAATTTATCATAGGATAAAAATGTTTTCACTGAAACTCCACAATGTTACCCTACTTAGTGCTGTACATCTTGGTTGCCAGTGCTCGTGCCTGCCCCAGGTTTTAGTGCATTTGGTGGATCATCTAAATGACCCAAACTCTAAGTGGTTAGATACCAGTCTGCGATAGCATCTCTCCCCACCGAGTCTAAAGGGGAGCCTTGACTAAATAGTCAATGGCATTGCTGGAACTACCGACCGGTGCACGAGTTTGCTGGGGCATGGCCACATCACATCAGGACTTGCAGTCATGGGAATCAGGGTACAGTGATCGATCGGCTTTCTTCAGCATGCCAGGGATGAGGAAACCTAGTTGTAACCTCTGCAGAAGCATTTGACCATTTCATCAGAAAAACAGACTTTGGTTGCGGAGCCTGCGTGCTTTTGATCTTAGTGGATTTCCTCACCCACTCTAAGTGGTCTAATACTGCTTGACTGAGTCCATCTGCCTGCTAGTTTTGGCTTCCAGTAGTTTCACTGAGACGTCCACCTAGCAGAAGATGGCTCAGTCCCATGATATCTATGCTTCTTCTGACTGGGGGTGTGATCTCGTCCCTATTTTTGCAATGTAAAACAAGAGATTGTCAGCCTAAATGAGGATTGCTTACAAGCTAATCTAGTCTTAGACATCATAGCTCCAGAATGTTGTGTGACTTCTGTATCGACTATGTTCTTCAGCTTCTGCATATGGGCTCAATAGACCTGCTAAGCAGCATTTCTAGCCAGTACTATTCGGTCTGGAGAAGGCTTAAACGGGAGGCCAGTTTTGAGGAAAACCTCCACTGGAGCACCTTCTTGTGACTCACTCATTGCTCAAGCTCTGTATTTGTTGCCATGCTCTAGTTCCTGTTTTATGTGTTTCATGCTGAGCCTGACAAAGGCTATCAGCCCTGTGGAGGAAGACACCAGGAAAAGAAGCAATCTGTCTGGCTTGTTTGGCAGAGGGGCCTTGTGCCTCAGCTTAGAGGTTCAGTGGTCTGTCTGCAGAAGGAAAAGACTTTCCCAGCTGTGTATCCAGAATTGCTCAATTGAGGTGGTCTTGTCAAAGGATGTGAGAATTTAATTGTTCAGTGTCCAGCTCAGTTTGAGAAAGATTGATGAAGTGGCAATAGAGGCATTTTCCTCTTTAGATGGAGTCTTGACAAGACAGTCATCCAAATAAAGGTATACTCTGTGACCTTGTCATTTCAGGAAGACAGCAAACTGCGACAGGCACTTTGGGACAATCCAGGGATCAGACTTGAGATGTAAACGGGAGCACCTTGAATCAATGCTGCCACGCCACTGAAACGTGTCAATGCTCCCTGTAGTTAAAGCACATGAGGATGTGGAAAGAAGCATCCAAGGTGGTCAGATAGTCTTCACAAAGCATTAGGAGGATTTCATGGAGTGTTGCAATGCAGAAGTGTTTCTTTAGGTCACAGGTCTAGAGTAGGCCTCGACTGTCCGGTTATCTTTCTCATCCAGAAACAGCTGGAATAGCACCCCTGGTTTTCTCTTGGATCGCAAAAGCATCTCTACTTCTCCCTCTAGGTGTAGAATCGCCTCAAGTGAAGAGGATGCTCCTCAATGGGTGGCCACACAGGTGGTTTCTGTAGTCTGTTCTGTGTCTGCTGTGTACTATCTGCCACACTCATCGTGCGGATGTAATGACTCCCTTGTGGGGTGAAAAAGGGAGCTTTGCTGAACCCCCACCTACTAATGGATTGGTGATTTGGGGGAAGAGGTATATAGCTGTGCAGAGTCAAGCTTTCAGAATTGCCCTGGGTATGCAAAAGGGCGTCGCTCATTCTCCGCCTGCAGGATCTGGTACATCAGTCTGTGGTTTCCTGTTGGTTGTGTAGCCAGGTCATATACAGTCTGTTTATTAAGGAGGAGTTTTGGGACAGGGAGAAGTAATATGATCACCCTCGATCTCTATATTGGTTCAAATCTCCTGCATGTTTCGGACCTTGTTGAGCCATGAAAAGTAGGTGAGCCCAGATGTTTATATTGTAAACCCCCAAGGGATTTCAGTGTCCATACCTGTGTTAGTGTTTTGTAGGATTTAGTCTCCTTACCTCCAAGCTTAGGCCTGTGAAAATGAGCACCTTGGATACTGGCTTTTACATTTCAGCAGAAGGCTGTTTACTTAGCCATCCTTGCCTTCTCAGCACAGCTGCTACTGCCATTTGGTGGAAGCCTTCATAGGACACATCTTTACCACATCAATGGCTGCTACAAAAGGTCCCTAGAAAACCTACATATTCTTGGCAGTCTTCCACTTCCAAAACCCCATCCTTCTAATTCAGACACTTAACTCACGTGTAGCTGCACAGGGCTCTGCACCATCTATGTGGTGATCTCTTGGTCACAGACCCCAGTACCCAGCTCAGATGCCACAATCTGGGTGAGCAAACTTGCTGACAGCATCACAAGTAAAAAGGAGAGGAGTAGAAAAAGGTCGACGAGGTAGTAGGAATCAGTTCTTGACTGTCGATGGTTGAGACTTGCAGTTGGTTGGATATTGGTCAAGGATGGAAAGAGATCTATAGTGTGGTTGTGGACTGTGTCAATCAACAATGGCCTTCTCACGTAAAAAAACCCTTGTCTAATGCTCAGTGATCAATGAGGTCTGTGCCAAGGGTTTCAACAGTGAAGTCAACATCTATAGAGGTTTCTTCTTGGTCATCGACAAGGGCTGCGACAAAGAAGGAGTACTATAATTTAGTCAGGACTTCAAGGTAGCCGAATATTCATGGAATGCTTTCCGCAGACTAATGTTCATCCCTTCCCAGAGGTTTTTCCTGTGGAACCTCCAAGTCTTATTCTTTGAGGAGGTGGCTGCAGGTGCTTTATGGAGTAAGTCCAGTTCTGGAAAAAGCAGGTTGCCATTTTTAGCACCATATTTGTGGAAGCACTTGGTAAAGCACTTTTCAAAGCGTCATTCTCAGAAAGCATTTCTCCTTGGAATGAGGCATTTCTTTTCCTCCAACTAGTATAAAGCCGAACTCCTACTTACTCAAAGGAACGGTTTTACAGAAGCTGCAGAGTGAAGCCTTGTGAGATGGATAAAGGCAATACACTGCTCAAGTGGCTCAGCAATACAGGCCTTTTGTCCACAGGTAGGCCAGGATTAGGAGATTATTTTCGTTTTGGTCAATCATGACAGCAGGTCACAAAGTAAAGGTCTCCCTGGCCCAGAATATGGAGATTACGCCACAAGAAATACCCCAAGAACAATTTACAGTAGTCTGATTTGAACCATCCCTATCTTTAGCTTTCAAATAGATAAGGAAGGTTTCAAGATGTCAGACAGATTAGAGCAGAGCCTGTCAGACACCCTTACACAACATGCAATAGAAATCAGAGTTACAGGGGATCCTCAGGTGAGTAGGAAAGCTAAGAACTTCCACTTCACTGATCAATGTTCAGGTTAATTCAAATGAGGAAGACGTGCTACTACACAAACACTGCTGTTGAGGGCTATGGGTATTTTATCAGATTACTGCTATCTAAAGTTAAAGTGGATTCCCCATCCGACTATGGGAAGGATTCAAACATATATCTAGATGAAAGATCCAAAGCAGGAGAACTTGAGTCCATCTTAATCAGTGTGATAATATTACTGAAATGGTTGCAGTTTCAGGGTTCAGACTACTTGGTTCATGAGACCAAAGTTATAGCCAATCCTCCATCAGATCTTTTTTTTATTTTTGGGTTATACCATTATCTGGTCACAAGTGATGAAAACCCTGGGTGTTCTTATGAACATTTAGAAAGTTGAGTCCTTGGCATTTTGTTGAATACATACAAAGTTATGGTTTACATATTTGGCATGCATTCAAGTGTTGGATAGCTTCAATATTTTCAGAAGCCGATTCAAAATGTGTTTGCCTGAAGAAGACGAGTTAGTATAGCACAAGTCCGCATAAAACTCTGGAATGTCAGAAGGGGCTGGGTCAAAGACCATAGATGCCTAGTGGGGATGTACGCTGTAATTCAGTTCTTCAAATACATTGTTCATATAAGTAGCGGTATACCAGTGGCAATTTAAGAAAAGCATGCAAGAGTACACTAGGAGTAATTTAACCTTTTCCAACCTGTACCCATACTAGTTCTAATGTGAGTTAGTGAATCTGTAGGAAGATTTGTCCATTCACATTGGTGAAACTCTTGAATCCTAGAAAATCCATTTCTCTCTAGTGCCTTATTAAAATTGCACTGAAACATTGCTCTGAAACATTTGGCGGAAAGATCACTCGACTGCCTTTTAGCATAAGCTTTGGAGGGTAAGTTAATGCATCTTATGGTAATCTCTTGAGGCTGGACAGCAAAATCTTATCAATCTCTAAATAGAACCAATAACACTTCCTGTAGTCAAGATTAAAAATCAGAATAGACCCAGTATAGTACTGATCTATATATTAGCAGACAAACACCACAATCAAAGTAGTCACTGCACTAGTCTGGCATATAAGCCCAGCAGTGAGCATTTACACAATAAATAGGATTTAAAACCCAAACTTAATTTCCTTTATGTGATAAACACTCCTGCATTCTTCAATACCCTGAATTTGAAAAGGTATTTATTCAGCAATATCTTGTGGCCTTCTACTGCTGCCAGTGAACCACACATTTGAACTAATGCTACTATGACCCGGCATGCTACGTTGTCTGAATGGAAAATCTGCATCAGGCCACACAATACTTTTAGCAAAACACTGCACCTGCTGTTGTAGCTGAGCAGAGGTACCAACAATGTCCCGGCTCAAGTATTAATTCTGTAACTACTAGTTAAAGCCAGTTTACACATATGCACAACTACCAAACCAAGCTCAGTTTCCAGTTGGCTAGCAGTGCTACAGCAGATGGGCTAGATTCGCAATCACAGCCACACATTCCCAGAAAGGAGGCCTAAGGATAAAGACCAGTGGAACACACGAACTGTAACAACAAGTATAAGCCTTACTTTCATAACGCGGTCGTTCATCAATCGACAAAGAGTGTTATCACTCAGGTCAGAGTTGGCAAAGTCATTCTTCAATGCAATTGTCGCTCTATTGAAATCACCGCGAGCTGAATATATCCACTGCAAGTTTAGTCCCATGCCCTAAAAGAAAGAAAAGGGGGAGAGGTTAATGCTGGTAGTACTACAAGCTTAGAATATGGTGGTGCAGGTATTTCTTTTTTTTTACAATCACTTTTGTTTTAGAAGATTTAAGTTTAATTGGTCCAAACCAAGGTTAAAACTGCCAAAATGTAACATTTCATGAAAACCTGAGGTGCTGTCATGGTACGGATTTATCTTGTTAACCTGCCCATAAACAGCATTGCCTCAAAGCAACTGGAATCAATTTTTTCAGCACCAAGTAGAAGGGGGCAAAAAAAAAAAAATGTAATCGTTTTAGATTACATAAAGTGCATTACAGTACATTTCAAGTCAAAAACCTAAGATGTGTGGGAGAACTATGAAAAACAACAAGTTAGAGTATCCAACAGAAAGTGTTACTAAAGCCAACGGCAGGTTGCTCATCTGTCTAGATACCAGACCTGATCCACAAGGTTTCACAGCAGTGTCCCGAAGAGCCACAAGATGACGCTACAGCTTGGCGTTGGTCTCGTTGCACCCCAGAAGCAACAGAGCAAAGCCGCTCATAAGCACCACTTCTGTCTGCTTCTGTCAGTTTGACGCTCAGTGCCCTCAGACGTGGAGCACAAGTGTGCAGATAGGAGATCTGGGTCACTTAGAAGGTTAAAAAAAAAAGCCACAGAACTGGAAGAGGCAGGATAAAGATTACTTACCTGTAATTCCAATTCTCCAAGTATTGCCACCTAGCATAGATTTAATATGGTAGAATTATTCAGTCTTCAGGCTGGGAACGCTTGGTAACCAATGTTAGCACAGCAGTATACCTCTTCACACACCAACACTGAAATTGTTTTTTTTTAATCCTGTTTCCTTCACTATAAACAACCCAAATCAGAGACCTAGATGCTGAAGTGTTCCCTTGCCATAGACTTTCAACTGTCAGATTTTTTTTAAATAATAGTAAACTGTTCTGTATATTGGAAAGCCTCATGTTTAAACAGGAGTGGAGGGCTGGTCGCACATGAATCAATGAAAGATGCAAATGCTGAAGAACCAGAGTTACAGGTAAGTAACTTATAAACCTTTTTCCAACACTGAATCTTACACAAATTCACGTGCTCCAAGATTATCCTAGCACTATAAAGGTAACCATACATAGTGTTTGGTGGACATGAGGCTTACATTATAAAAGAAAGGTTTGCAAAGCACTGCCTTTCCCACTGCTTTATCCGTCTCAATTGTGATGTTGATGCACTAGTGCTTGGTGAAGGAATAAGGTATCCTCCATGTAGCTGCTTTGCACATGGAGCTAAGAAGGACATCCACAAATTTCTTGTTAGATTCTGTTTATGATGTTATGGGCCAATATGATGCATACTGCCCTCAATCTCGACAAGCAAAGCAAAACACAAATGATGGACGGAATGCAGATTTTTTCTGCATTCCGTCCATCTTCTGTTTTGCATTTGTCGCCCCAAGTGGGAAGGGTATGCCCAGACGTGGGTCCCATGCTTGCTATGCCTCCAGATTCAAGCTAGCCGGGCTGATGAAAGGTGATATCCTGAAACAGGTCCCAGGATGCTCGTTTCTGGTACAGGGAGGACCTGGCCTGGCAGTTCAGGCTGGACTGTTCCCATGGGGGACAGGGTCACGACTGAATTGAATATGGCTGGGTCTGAGCTAGAATGGCATGGCAAGCAAAAAAAACTGATGGATTAAACCCAGATCTGTGACTGGGGGTGAATGATTTTTTTTTTCTGCATTCCGTCCATCTTCTGTTGTTTTTGCCTCAATCTCCACAAGGGCTTCTTTGTTATGGCTTTACTATTTGTTGGCTACAAACAATTGATCTGACTGACGAAAGTCCTTAGTGCAATGAAGGTAGTACTAGATACATCTTGATATCTAGTAAATGCAGAGTTTGTCGTAGTAGTGCTCAGATTTGGATAAAACAGATGGTGCATCTTTTCTAGTTTATATGAAATGCAGTAAGTATCTTTGGGATACTCTGGAGGCTAGTGGTCAATGTGATTTTCTCTTGAAAAAATTAATGTTCTTTGAATTGTGATCCCTGTCTTGCACATAACTCTTATAGCAGAAGATACTGCCAGCAGGATCCCTGCCTGTGGCATACCTGCACCTGGTCCTATGACCAGGCCTGGGATTTGCGCTATCTGAATCTCTCACTATTTTAGAGCTTATCTTCCTTTTTACACGCATTGGCTGCTAGTCTTTGCTCGGACAGTTCTCACTTTGTTGTGCTCACATTGCTTTTGAGCTGCGACCAATCACTAGCACCTCAGCCTCTTATCTCCTCTTTCAGCATCTTTCTCCACTTTGTGCCTCATTTTTTGGTTTTCCATCCACTTTTTGCCTTAGTTCCTCCATTTTTGCCCCTCCGCTCGCCCTTCTGTTTCCCATGCCCCAGCAGCCTCTCCACAGTTCCATGCTGCCACCAGTGCCCTGCCAACCACCCACAAATCTCACTGCATCCTTCTCCTACTTGATAGCAGATGAAGATCAGACACAAGAGGTGCGCTTATCAAAGGCAAGCCCCTCTGTTCCAGGGGCTCTGGGCCACCTCTGACCCACTGCAACCAGATACTACAACACCACAGCTCTCCACCCCCTCAGTTCCAGATGTGTCACCCAGAGGTGCTGCTAGGCCTCCCAGACGACACTTAAGGAATATTCTAGTATGCTGGCCACCTTCCTGCACTACTCTCCACCCACACCCTTCTGCCCCTCACAGCCCCCTCCTGACATGAGCATGCACCTCAGTTTCCAACCTTCCCTAACTCCCTGTTTGACTCCATCTGGTCGCTCACCTGGGATCTTCGACAACCTCTGTTGGAAGATCTGGAGGACTCTTATGTTGTATGTGGTGGATTTCCACTCAGAGAAAACACGTTTGGTCCTGCCTCAGACAGGGGAGCTGAGCACCCACAAGGGCACACTAAACTGTCTTGAAAGCTCATGGCACAGGGGAGGGTGGCTGGGCTGACTGATGCCCCCAGTTACCTGCACATCGCCTTCCTTACCCAGCTTCTAAAAGGACTGAGGTTCACACAGCCAGGGGGAATGGGCGTGGGGCAGCCTGGTGTGATAAATACATCAAGCCTCTGGAGCAGCATCTAAAGGACCAAAACTACTGATTAGGACACTAGCTGGCAGGAGTTGAACAGCTCTGTGGACAAGCATTCCCAGAAGCACTCAGGAGAAATTAATTATTTGCCACACAGACAGGGTCCATCAATAAGTCTGTCCATGAGGAATACTTAGGTCTCTAGAAAAGCTTGTCTGTCTCGCTGATGCATGGCAATGAAGCAACACACTAGTGTCGACTGCTTGCCACAAGCTATTAGTAGTGCCCAGACCAGCATGAATGGCAAACTTTTCCGTACCCTGAACATCTAGAATAGTCAGAGCCAAAGAGGCCGTGAATTCTTCCAGCAACAAGAGATTGTTGACACGGTCTTAAAGGGTGCAACTGGCATTCACTAACCTCAGGGCTTGACTGACCGAATAGAACAAGTTTCCCCAAAAGCCTCAATCCTTTGCCTTCATCAGGGTGCTTCATTGGAACCTAAAATAATTCACCTTGCTGGTGGAAGCTCAGAGCACCATAGTCTCTGGCGCAGAATGCTTAATAAGAGCCAGGGTCACCAGGTGCTGGTCTGTGACACTTGGCCAACTGCCTGTTCAATGGTGGGAAAGAACAAAGGTCCATTAGGGCTTCACTGAATTGCAGTAAGTTTTATAAGCCAGACCAGGCTGAATGACATTAGCAAGAACATTTATTTTTTTGTTTTACAAACAGAGCGAGTGGTAAATTCGGGAATTCTGAAACATGTCTGATGACTTCTGTTAAGGAAGTACCCTTCAATGGGTGACCAAAAAGAAAGCAACCCTGCATCGGGGGGGGGGGGGTGGTGGGGGGGTTATCAAGCCCACACATTTAAACACTTTGGCATAAACCATACAGGCAGATGTGCAGAGTATAACACTAATCTCATTGTAGAGGGAGGAAAGGGGCAGGACTCCCTTGAGGCTTTGCTTCTCGTAAGTCATGGCCCTTCCCTACTCAACAATGGTAACGGGTAACATTTATCAATGCGTGTGTGTGTACCCATGTCTCAATTAAAAAAAAGGAAACCAAAGGTTAAAGGGACATAGTTAAGTGAAAAAGGCAGTTAAAGAAAACATACTGTTTTAAACAAACAATCACAGAAACTAATCAGTTGGTTACCTCAAGTAACAATAAATCGTGGCCTAAAGAAATTATAACTGGCATCCCCCCCACATGCAGTGTTTTATCAATGTCATAATTTATGATCTCATTAGTTAGGTTATCAATGCAGTCAATTAACAGGTCATGAATGATGTAATGTGTGAGTGTAGAAGCCGTGTGTGGCAAGGGTATGAGAACAGTTACTTTAGGGAATTTCCAAGGAATCTTAATATAAAGTAGATATTAAAATTAATAACTTATTGCACTCTAATCTTAGGGTTTTTTTTTTTTTTCCCAAGAAACTTTTTTGAATTTTTTTAAATGTAAAGTAATATGCCCACCTCTGCGCTGTCTTTGTCCCCGCGGGGGCACAACCCCCTTTTAATATTTTTTTTTTTTTTTGGAGGGTGGTCCACCATCAAACCCAGTGTGTGACCAGCCTAAGGAATGACTCTAGATCGGCAACAAAACTCCAGGGGTGTCGTGGTCCATGGCGGTATGGGTGCGCCTAACCCATTATCCCTTTGTATCATTGTATAATTTTTTTTAAGGACTCAGTCTCCAAGTTTCATGGAGGCCACAACTTTTCTTTCAGATTGCAGCAAGCCAATCACAACAGTTGAACCTTAATGACTATAAAACTATAGAACGGAATTACACCAAATTACAAAACATGCTTTCAGGATCAAGATGTTAATCTGTAGCTGTGTCTAACTTCTACACCACACACCTCCCCCCCCCCCCAACCCCCATCAAAAAGAAACCCAAAGGTTGCTTCTCCGCCATGTGCTACTTAAGACCTCACATCACTCATGACATCTCAAATTACATCATTGATGACACTATGCAATCACTGCGACACCATCCAACAGAGTTTGTGGAATATAGGAACCTATGGACAATGTTCTATTTATCTTCACATTTTGTAGTCCTAAATATAGAATGTTAGCACTCCAGTTCCTCATTAAATCACAGTGGGGGGCTGCAGTACAAAACTTACAAGCTGCTGCAAATATAAGTTTTCCTCAGAATGTCAGACTATTTTCACATGCCAGAGTAAGGCGCTCACTTTAGATTCTTGAGCACCTTCCATGACCTATATGGAGAATCGTGGGAACGGGAAAACTGTTCTCTCAGCCATGGTTCATCAAATCCCAGCAGAGGATAAACACATTCCACAGTGCTAAATCACAACTCTTAAAATTAGCATGGTGCCACCAATAAATTATTTAAATTGCGACTACAATCTGCCAACTTTATATGTGCTCCTTCTAGCAACCCTCAAAAATAGGCCCTCCACAATGCAGTTCAACTGTGACCACGCCCCAGAGTCCTGTAATTGCTGCCACAAGTTGCCCGTAATGTGGGAGGCAATCAAGGAGAACACTCTTTGAAACATCTCTCCCCCAGCTCCCACCCCCCCCCCCCCAAGGTCTGGGGGCACGCATCCTGGCTATATATTTTAAATTCATACTCAGGAACTATGTTCCCGACCCCTGTATTGGCCAACAGATTGCACCCAGCCAATCCAGATTGATTAATCCACTGAAAAGTGGCGAATCCGCATATCTGGACACCAACAGTCCACACACCCAATTTACCGTTTTAGGACCACCCCAAGGAAATTTTTAAATGCAAATTTATTGAAAATCCGTTGAGCAGTCTACACCAAATCACAAAACGTAACGTAACTTGTTCTAAACAAATTTTCCCCCTGAACTGACATAAGAAATCAATGTTTTGTGACATACACCACACCACCCCTTTCTTTGGACCCGCTTGACAACACACAAAAGGGCCTAGGATATGAACACCCTGACCCCTTAGCTCTAGTGCTGGGGTCCCAAAGGGACACCAAACCCCACCAACCCACTATAAACAAGCAGGGGTCTCGGGCTTTTAAAAAAAAAAAAAAAAGAAGAAAAAAAAAAAAAAACTCCACCATAACCCACGTAGTTCTGATGGAATTCAATTGGCACCCCTTGCCAGCCTGCATCATGTTCAGAAACAGGTGCATCATTCAGAAAGCAATTATGACCAGCACCCCTGCATATACTGCAGACAAGCTTGTCATTTCTGGTGGTTATTAGCACAGAAGCATCCAGGACACCATCAGGCTCCAGTGTAAGAACGGTAAAAAAACCAAAATGCACAAACTAGCAGTAGGCCTTTCCCAGTGATGCACCCAGGAACTGGAACAGCATCCTCAAACCAATTAGAGCCGCATCAATGCTGCTTTAACTTAGCAACAAATTGAAGATCCACCTCTAAAGCATGCTACAAGACAATGCATTAACTGTCCATTAACCAACTATCACTCATTGCCTTTATGCTGACCTTTGACCATGTACAGTGCCCCAAAGCCTTTTGGCTAGGTTCATCCTATGAAATACCACAAACCTAATGAAAGACAAAAATAAAGCCTCTCATCTGGGGAGGTGGAAAGGCAGCTTGTGCTTTTAACAAGGAATCTCCTGGAAGAGAACTAGGATTAAAAGATAACTCATTTCTGTACCTGAAGGTTACTTTGGGGATAAAAGTCATTACGGTACAGACATTGCTTAGATTTAAAACATTGAATCTAAAAAGCACAACAAGTTTGGGATGCTCTGGTATCCTGGAGGGTAAACCACTCAAACATTTTGTTAGCTCGACCTAGTTGAGTCTAAGTTACAGGAGGCCAAGACATTTCCGAACATTCTTTGTTTTAATCTAATTCCACTTGAAAATATGAGAGCAATTTTCGATGTTTATTCAAAGCAACCTGTAAAACAGATGACAGTGAATGACTAAAGAGTTTAATAGTTTAAGGCACGAAATTAAATATACTGCTTCGAAAATAAATATCTGAGAAACTAAAATGCTGTGCAAAGTCCTTCCACATTGGCACTCATTAGCCAACAGCTTCACTTTAAGAGTTGCATATGACGTTCGTGATACTGTGTAGGGGAGAATACAAGAACTTACAGTCAGCTGTTGCTTATATTCTCTAAGAGCCGTCACAAAGCTTAGAACTTCGACGCTGTAGCGCGTATAGTCCAGCGGCAGTTCATGGTCATGGGTAAGGCGGATGATCATCTGGCCAGCCACCTCTGCTGCTGCCCGGCACACATCATCCACATTCAGGACGCAGAGCTGCAGGTTTTCCATGGTATCCTTGTTGGTGTTTAAAACGTTACACGGCTTGGCAGTCTGCAAAGCAAACATAAGGTCACACTTGGATGCTCTGGTAGGTACAGATTATAAAGGCTTCATGAACACTGCTGGCACAAGTGTCAGCAGTCAGACAACCGAGTCCCGGAGGTTAAACTCATAGCAATGATGCAACCCAATGGCCTGGCCGGTTTATAGTCCATTGTTCTGGTTACTAGAAACTACGAGTGGCGCCAATGAGTAAACGCTTTGAGTCCAAATAATCCAATGAATGGCAGCTTGCTATGGAAATCTGGGGGGCTTAGGGGCAACAGTGATTTAAAGCAATTTGTCTGCAATATGCAAACGGGCCTTGACTTAGGAAAAGCTTTTAATAAAAAATGGATCTGTTAACCTGACACAAGCCAACAATCTACAACACTGAGAAGACCATTTTAAAAGGGCGGTTTCTGTTGCAGATTAAGGAGAGGGGAGGGGAGAGGGGGGGGGGGGGGGGGGGTTGGTAGAGAAAGATTCCTGGATTGGGATTCTGGTACTCTTAGATCCTGCTCCTTTCTCGTCTATTTAGGAATTTCCTGCATGTGAGACACCATAAGAAAATAAGTTACTTACCTGTAACTTTAGTTCTCCAGTATTGGAATCTTTCACATGCTTGAATCCTTCCCAGTCATCGAGATGGGAGCCCCCGGTACATCAAAACAGCAATATATATAAGCTACTGCAATGAAAAAGGGCCAAAGGCTTTCACTTTAGTAGCCTATCTTTATCTCTGAGTAAAAAGGACCAAAGCAAGCCCCAGCCCATCAAGCTTCCACTCCCTCTAGAACCCTCCTGAGAGGAGCTCCCTTCCCTCAGATTTTCTCAAGCACGAGTGTCAGAGTTTCTGACGAAAAACAGGAAACTGAGCTTCCTAGGGGAGGAGGGAAGGTTGCATGTGAATCTATGAAAGAATCCAATACTGGAGAATGAAAATGTCACTTACCCAGTGTACATCTGTTCGTGGCATCAGTCGCAGTAGATTCGCATGTTCTGCAATAGCTCGCCATCTGGTGTTGGGCCGGAGTGTTACAAGTTGTTTTTCTTCGAAGAAGTCTTTCGAGTCACGGGACCGAGTGACTCCTCCTTTTGTCTCCATTGCGCATGGGCGTCGACTCCATCTTCGATTGTTTTTCCCCGCAGAGGGTGAGGTAGGAGTTGAATTGTAGTAATAGTGCCCATGCAATGGAGTGACTAAGTATGCACCTATTTAAGGTTGAGATGATACATATATAAATAATTGAAGGTAACTTCCAAACTGCTACAGGCTCCCGGGGAGGCGGGTGGGCACATGCGAATCTACTGCGACTGATGCCACGAACAGATGTACACTGGGTAAGTGACATTTTCAGTTCGATGGCATCTGTCGCTGTAGATACGCATGTTCTGCATAGACTAGTAAGCAGTTATTTCCCCAAAAGCGGTGGATCAGCCTGTATGAGTGGAAGTAGTCTGAAATAATGTCCTTAATACAGCTTGACCTACTGTGGCTTGTTGTGCGGATAACACGTCTACACAGTAGTGCTTGGTGAATGTGTGAGGCGTAGACCATGTGGCTGCCTTACATATTTCTTGCATTGGGATGTTTCCTAGAAAGGCCATGGTAGCACCTTTCTTTCTGGTTGAGTGTGCCCTTGGTGTAATGGGCAGCTGTCGTTTAGCTTTAAGGTAGCAGATTTGGATGCATTTAACTATCCATCTGGCTATACCTTGTTTTGAAATTGGGTTTCCTGCATGAGGTTTTTGAAATGCAATAAAGAGTTGTTTAGTCTTTCTGATGTTCTTTGTTCTGTCAATGTAATACATTAATGCTCTTTTGACATCTAATGTATGTAGTGCCCTTTCAGCTACGGTATCTGGCTGTGGAAAGAACACTGGAAGTTCCACTGTTTGATTTAGATGGAACGGTGAAATAACCTTTGGCAAAAATTTAGGATTGGTCCTTAGGACGACTTTATTTTTGTGTAGTTGTATAAAAGGTTCCTGTATAGTAAACGCCTGAATCTCGCTTACTCTTCTCAGGGAAGTAATGGCGATGAGAAATGCCACCTTCCAGGTTAGGAACTGTATGTCGCAGGAGTGCATGGGTTCAAAAGGTGGACCCATAAGTCTAGTTAGGACAACATTTAGGTTCCATGAAGGAACAGGTAGTGTTCTTGGTGGTATAATTCTCCTAAGGCCCTCCATGAATGCTTTAATGACTGGTATTTTATATAGGGAAGTTGAATAGGTAGTCTGCAGGTATGCAGATATTGCTGCAAGGTGAATCTTAATGGAAGAGAAAGCTAGGTTAGATTTTTGTAAGTGAAGCAAGTAACCCACTACATGTTCTGGAGTTGTGTGTAATGGTTGTATTTGATTAATATGGCAGTAGCAAACAAACCTCTTCCATTTACTTGCATAGCAGTGCCTGGTGGATGGCCTTCTTGCTTGTTTTATGACTTCCATACATTCTTGGGTAAGTTGTAAGTGCCCGAATTCTAGGATTTCAGGAGCCAGATTGCTAGATTCAGCGATGCTGGATCTGGGTGTCTGATCTTTTGGTTGTGCTGTGTCAACAGATCTGGCCTGTTGGGCAATTTGATGCAGGGTACCACTGATAGGTCTAGCAGCGTTGTGTACCAGGGTTGCCTTGCCCAAGTTGGTGCTATCAATATGAGTTTGAGTTTGCTTTGACTGAGTTTGTTTACCAGGTAAGGAAGGAGAGGGAGAGGAGGAAAAGCGTAAGCAAATATCCCTGACCAGTTCATCCATAGGGCATTGCCTTGGGATTGTTTGTGTGGGTATCTGGATGCGAAGTTTTGGCATTTTGCGTTCTCCCTTGTCGCAAACAAGTCTATCTGAGGTGTTCCCCAGAGTTTGAAATAAGTGTTCAGTATTTGGGGGTGAATTTCCCATTCGTGGACCTGTTGGTGATCTCGAGAGAGATTGTCTGCGAGTTGATTTTGTATCCCTGGTATAAACTGTGCAATTAGGCGAATTTGGTTGTGAATTGCCCAATGCCACATTTTTTGTGCTAGAAGGCTTAACTGCGTGGAGTGCGTCCCTCCCTGCTTGTTTAGATAATACATTGTTGTCATGTTGTCTGTTTTGACGAGAATGTATTTGTGAACTATTATTGGTTGGAAAGCTTTTAGTGCTTGAAAAACTGCTAGAAGTTCTAGGTGATTGATATGCAGTTTTGTTTGATGTACGTTCCATTGTCCTTGTATGCTGTGTTGATTGAGGTGTGCTCCCCACCCTGTCATGGAAGCATCTGTTATTACGTATTGTGGCACTGGGTCTTGGAAAGGCCGCCCCTTGTTTAAATTTATGTTGTTCCACCACAGAAGCGAGAGGTAAGTTTGGCGGTCTATTAACACCAGATCTAGAAGGTGACCCTGTGCTTGAGACCACTGTGATGCTAGTGTAAGGAAATGCCTCCTTGGCATGGTTGCCCCCTGACTTTTTGCCTTTGCTGATGCTATGTTTACAATTGAAAGTGTGCTGAGGCCTGCTAACCAGGCCCCAGCACCAGTGTTCTTTCCCTAACCTGTACTTTTGTATCCACAATTGGCAGACCCTGGCATCCAGATAAGTCCCTTGTAACTGGTACTTCTAGTACCAAGGGCCCTGATGCCAAGGAAGGTCTCTAAGGGCTGCAGCATGTCTTATGCCACCCTGGAGACCTCTCACTCAGCACAGACACACTGCTTGCCAGCTTGTGTGTGCTAGTGAGGACAAAACGAGTAAGTCGACATGGCACTCCCCTCAGGGTGCCATGCCAGCCTCTCACTGCCTATGCAGTATAGGTAAGACACCCCTCTAGCAGGCCTTACAGCCCTAAGGCAGGGTGCACTATACCATAGGTGAGGGTACCAGTGCATGAGCATGGTACCCCTACAGTGTCTAAACAAAACCTTAGACATTGTAAGTGCAGGGTAGCCATAAGAGTATATGGTCTGGGAGTCTGTCAAACACGAACTCCACAGCACCATAATGGCTACACTGAAAACTGGGAAGTTTGGTATCAAACTTCTCAGCACAATAAATGCACACTGATGCCAGTGTACATTTTATTGTAAAATACACCCCAGAGGGCACCTTAGAGGTGCCCCCTGAAACTTAACCGACTATCTGTGTAGGCTGACTAGTTTTAGCAGCCTGCCACAAACCGAGACATGTTGCTGGCCCCATGGGGAGAGTGCCTTTGTCACTCTGAGGCCAGTAACAAAGCCTGCACTGGGTGGAGATGCTAACACCTCCCCCAGGCAGGAATTGTCACACCTGGCGGTGAGCCTCAAAGGCTCACCTCCTTTGTGCCAACCCAGCAGGACACTCCAGCTAGTGGAGTTGCCCGCCCCCTCCGGCCAGGCCCCACTTTTGGCGGCAAGGCCGGAGAAAATAATGAGAAAAACAAGGAGGAGTCACTGGCCAGTCAGGACAGCCCCTAAGGTGTCCTGAGCTGAAGTGACTAACTTTTAGAAATCCTCCATCTTGCAGATGGAGGATTCCCCCAATAGGGTTAGGATTGTGACCCCCTCCCCTTGGGAGGAGGCACAAAGAGGGTGTACCCACCCTCAGGGCTAGTAGCCATTGGCTACTAACCCCCCAGACCTAAACACGCCCTTAAATTTAGTATTTAAGGGCTACCCTGAACCCTAGAAATTTAGATTCCTGCAACTACAAGAAGAAGGACTGCCTAGCTGAAAACCCCTGCAGCGGAAGACCAGAAGACGACAACTGCCTTGGCTCCAGAAACTCACCGGCCTGTCTCCTGCCTTCCAAAGATCCTGCTCCAGCGACGCCTTCCAAAGGGACCAGCGACCTCGACATCCTCTGAGGACTGCCCCTGCTTCGAAAAGACAAGAAACTCCCGAGGACAGCGGACCTGCTCCAAGAAAAGCTGCAACTTTGTTTTCAGCAGCTTTAAAGAACCCTGCAAGCTCCCCGCAAGAAGCGTGAGACTTGCAACACTGCACCCGGCGACCCCGACTCGGCTGGTGGAGAACCGACACCTCAGGAGGGACCCCAGGACTACTCTGATACTGTGAGTACCAAAACCTGTCCCCCCTGAGCCCCCACAGCGCCGCCTGCAGAGGGAATCCTGAGGCTTCCCCTGACCGCGACTCTTTGAATCCAAAGTCCCGACACCTGGGAGAGACCCTGCACCCGCAGCCCCCAGGACCTGAAGGACCGGACTTTCACTGGAGAAGTGACCCCCAGGAGTCCCTCTCCCTTGCCCAAGTGGAGGTTTCCCCGAGGAACCCCCCCCTTGCCTGCCTGCAGCGCTGAAGAGATCCCGAGATCTCTCATAGACTAACACTGCGAACCCGACGCTTGTTTCTACACTGCACCCGGCCGCCCCCGCGCCGCTGAGGGTGAAATTTCTGTGTGGGCTTGTGTCCCCCCCGGTGCCCTACAAAACCCCCCTGGTCTGCCCTCCGAAGACGCGGGTACTTACCTGCAAGCAGACCGGAACCGGGGCACCCCCTTCTCTCCATTCTAGCCTATGTGTTTTGGGCACCACTTTGAACTCTGCACCTGACCGACCCTGAGCTGCTGGTGTGGTGACTTTGGGGTTGCTCGGAACCCCCAACGGTGGGCTACCTTGGACCAAGAACTAAGCCCTGTAAGTGTCTTACTTACCTGGTTAACCTAACAAATACTTACCTCCCCTAGGAACTGTGAAAATTGCACTAAGTGTCCACTTTTAAAACAGCTATTTGTGAATAACTTGAAAAGTATACATGCAATTTTGATGATTTGAAGTTCCTAAAGTACTTACCTGCAATACCTTTCGAATGAGATATTACATGTAGAATTTGAACCTGTGGTTCTTAAAATAAACTAAGAAAAGATATTTTTCTATACAAAAACCTATTGGCTGGATTTGTCTCTGAGTGTGTGTACCTCATTTATTGTCTATGTGTATGTACAACAAATGCTTAACATTACTCCTTGGATAAGCCTACTGCTCGACCACACTACCACAAAATAGAGCATTAGTATTATCTCTTTTTGCCACTATCTTACCTCTAAGGGGAACCCTTGGACTCTGTGCATGCTATTCCTTACTTTGAAATAGCACATACAGAGCCATCTTCCTACAGCTAGGCATTGTTGTAAGGGCCTCATGTGCAGTCTTGCGTTTGGGACAATGGCTATGCATGATGACATCATGCCTAGGAGTTGTAATACCATCTTTGCCTGTATCTTTTGTGTTGGATACATGCGTTGTATGATGGTGTTGAAATTTTGAATTCTTTGTGGACTTGGAGTGGCTACTCCTTTTGATGTGTCTATTATGGCTCCCAGGTATTGTTGTACCTTGCGTGGCAGAATTTTGGATTTTGTGAAATTGACGGTGAACCCTAGTTTGAAGAGGGTTTGTATGATATGATTTGTGTGATTTGAGCACTCTATTAACGAATGGGCCTTGATTAGCCAGTCGTCTAGATATGGGAACACATGTATTTGCTGCCTTCTTATGTGTGCTGCGACTACTGCTAGACATTTGGTAAAGACTCTTGGTGCGGTTGTTAATCCGAAAGGCAGTACCTTGAATTGGTAATGTATTCCTTTGAATACAAACCTTAGGTATTTCCTGTGCGATGGGTGTATTGGTATATGGAAATAAGCATCCTTGAGGTCTAAAGTTGCAATGTAGTCGTGCAGTTTTAGCAATGGCAATACTTCTTGTAGTGTGACCATGTGGAAGTGGTCTGATTTGATGAAAGTGTTCACTACTCTGAGGTCTAGGATTGGTCTCAGCGTTTTGTCCTTCTTTGGTATCAGAAAGTACAGTGAGTAAACTCCTGTGTTTATTTGTGTGTTTGGCACTAATTCGATTGCATTCTTTTGCAATAGTGCCTGCACTTCTATCTCCAGGAGATTGGAATGGTGTGTTGTTAAATTTTGTGCTTTTGGTGGTATGTTTGGAGGGAATTGTAGAAATTCTATGCAATAACCATGTTGGATAATTGCTAGAACCCAAGTGTCTGTAGTGATTTCCTCCCATGCTTTGTAATAATGACCTATTCTTCCCCCCACTGGTGTTGTGTGGAGGGGGTGAGTGACATGTGAGTCATTGTTTAGTAGTAGGGGTTTTGGGGCTTTGAAATCTCCCTCTATTTCTAGGGAATTGCCCTCCTCTATATTGTCCCCGAAAACCTCCTCTATACTGTCCCTGGTAAGTGGACGGTGTTGCTTGTGAGGTGCTGGCTTGTGTGCTTTGACCCCGAAACCCCCCTCGAAAGGGCGTTTTACGGAATGTGCTGTAATTCCCTCTGCTCTGCGGGGAGTAGAGTGCGCCCATGGCTTTGGCAGTGTCCGTATCTTTTTTGAGTTTCTCAATCGCTGTGTCCACTTCTGGACCGAACAGTTCTTTTTTATTAAAAGGCATATTGAGAACTGCTTGTTGAATCTCTGGTTTAAATCCAGACGTTCGGAGCCATGCATGCCTTCTGATAGTTACAGATGTATTAATTGTCCGTGCAGCTGTATCTGCAGCGTCCATGGAGGAACGTATCTGGTTGTTGGAGATGGTCTGTCCCTCCTCAACCACTTGTTTTGCCCTATTTTGGAAGTCCTTGGGCAGATGTTCAATGAGATGTTGCATCTCGTCCCAGTGGGCTCTGTCATAGCGCGCAAGTAGTGCCTGGGAGTTCGCGATGCGCCACTGGTTTGCAGCTTGTGCTGCGACTCTCTTACCAGCTGCATCGAACTTGCGGCTTTCTTTATCTGGGGGTGGTGCATCTCCAGATGTGTGAGAGTTGGCCCTTTTTCTAGCTGCTCCTACAAAAACAGAGTCTGGTGGCAGCTGTGTTGTGATGAAAACCGGGTCCGTAGGAGGCGGCTTATACTTTTTTTCCACCCTTGGTGTGATTGCCCTACTTTTGACCGGATCCTTAAATATGTCTTTTGCGTGCCGGAGCATACCAGGGAGCATAGGCAGGCTTTGGTAGGAGCTGTGGGTGGAGGAGAGTGTGTTGAACAAGAAATCATCCTCGACCTGTTCTGAGTGGAGGCTTACGTTGTGAAATTGTGCTGCTCTAGCCACCACCTGAGAGTACGCGGTGCTGTCTTCTGGTGGAGATGGTTTTGTAGGGTATGCCTCCGGGCTGTTATCTGACACTGGGGCGTCGTATAGGTCCCATGCGTCCTGATCTTGGTCACCCTGGCTCATGGTGGTGTGAGCTGGGGAGTGTGATGGCGTTTGTGCTGGTGAAACGTTAATCACGGGCGGAGGAGAGGGTGGTGGTGGTGTAACTCTTTTCACCACTTTTGGTTGTGGTGCTTGTTCCGTCTGGAACTCCAACCCTCTCTTTCTCCTAATGGGGGGAAGGGTGCTTATTTTTCCTGTCCCCTGCTGAATGAAGATACGCTTTTGCGTATGGTCCACATCAGTTGCTTGTAGCTCTTCCTCAAACCTATGCTTTTGCATTTGGGAGGTTAGCGAGTGCTCTTCTGTATAAGAGCCTGAAGCTGGGTCGCTTGCAGTTTGTTTCGGCATCGAAACTTTGTCTGCGTGTTTTTTCGGCTCCGAGGTGACTTTTTTCCTTTTCGGGCCGAAACCTCTCGGCGTCGATCTGTTTCAGTGCCGCTGTCTCGGCGTCGAGCCGTGTCCACACCGGCATCTCGGTGTCGAGGCTTGTCTCCAGCACTTTCTCGGTCCCGAGAAGGCTGCGTGCCGGTGTCTCGACCGGAGTCGGACGATCTCGGCACTGTTTGGGCCTTTTTCGGTGCCGACGGTCGGTCACCGAATTTATGGGTCGAGCCATGGCCTGGTGGCAGTGGCGTCCCCTGGGCCTTGTAAATGTTTCTTTGTGTGGTTTTCGAAGTCTTACTCACGGTTTGTGTATCGTCGAATCCTTCGGAGTCTGAGTCTTGGATCGAGAAGGTACCTTCCTCTTCTTGTTCCTCGAACTCCCGTTGGGCTGTCGGTGCGGACGCCATTTGAAGTCTTCTGGCTCGACGGTCTCGGAGTGTTTTTCGGGACCGGAACGCACGACAGGCCTCGCAGGTGTCTTCGCTGTGCTCAGGTGACAGGCACAGGTTGCAGACCAAGTGTTGGTCTGTGTAGGGGTATTTATTGTGGCATTTGGGGCAGAAACGGAACGGGGTCCGTTCCATCGGCGTTCTTCAGCACGCGGTCGGGCCGACCAGGCCCCGACGGAGGATCGAAAAACTACCCCGAAGGGCACCGGAGCTCTTCGATCTTCGATGCGGTGTGGAATCTAAGTACGCCGATCCCGAACACAACAATACCGACGAAAATCTTCCGAAATTAACTATTTTTTCCGTTCCGAAACTCGGAGCGACAGGAACACGTCCAAACCCGATGGCGGAAAAAAAACAATCGAAGATGGAGTCGACGCCCATGCGCAATGGAGACAAAAGGAGGAGTCACTCGGTCCCGTGACTCGAAAGACTTCTTCGAAGAAAAACAACTTGTAACACTCCGGCCCAACACCAGATGGCGAGCTATTGCAGAACATGCGTATCTACAGCGACAGATGCCATCGAACCTACAGTTACAGGTAAGTAACTTAATTTCTTACTCCGGTATTGGAACTTTCATAGATTCACATGCTTGAATCAGAATAGCAAGCAGTAATGGAGCACATTGTATAGCATCAATCCATACCTTTAGATGTACTTCTACACATATATACACATATAGTCCTGGAACATACTTATATTAGCAGAATCATTGAAGAAAAAGATCATGTACGAAAGATACCATATTAGATAAGCAATTGAATATGATAAAAGAACGTCACACCTTGGCTAGAAAAATAAAAAAAATATTACAACCTTAAAGGAAGAGACAAAGCTATACAATGTGCGCAAAGTAAACTGGGCTAGCGGGAGAAAGGGAATAAAGAAATACAACAGCTCACCATTACCAGAAAAGATGCTGTAAAACCGCTTGTCCTACCGCCATATCACCTTGCTGAGTTTCTTCTAAACAGTAATGTCTTGCAAAAGTATGCGTTGACTTCCACGTGGCTGCCCTGCAGATGTCCTGGATGGGAACTCCTGCAAAAAGTGCCATGGATGCAACCATTTTCTTTGTTGAATGTGCACGTGCTGGATCCTGCAAGGGTTTTCTGCCGCTGAATGACAATAGTTCATGGCAGAGACTATCCACCTTGCAATCCCCTGCTTGGATAATGCTCAGCCCTTACGCGGAGCACTAAATGCCACAAAAAACTGGTTCAATAGCCTAAATTGCTTAGTTCTATCGAGATAAAACTTCAGGCACCTATGAACGTCCAATGAATGCAGAGCTTGCGCCGCTGGCGTCGATGGATTTGGAAAGTATGACTTCAGTACCACTGGCTAGTTTATACGAAAATCCAACTGGACTGTAGGTATAAATTTTGGGTTTGTTCGTAAAATCACCTTGGTCTCTTGAACTGCAAGAAAAGATCTTGGATAGTGAATGGCTGAATCTCACTCTCTTCAGGCTGAGGTAAGAGCGAGAAGGAGAGAGACCTTCCAGGAAAAACTTCAAATTCCACCTTGTGAATTGGCTAAAACTGAGGTTTCATTAATTGAGGCAAGACCAAATTAAGGTGCCACGATGGAGGACGACGACGAACTGGAGGGAAAGACCTGAACCGACCCTTAAACAGCTTTATGACCCTTGCAGACCACAAAGGACGTACGTTCTCTGTACGCCTATAGCGGGAAATCTCTGCCAAGTGGACCTTAGTCGAGGAAATAGCCAACCCCGATCTGGCCAAGAGGAGAAGATAAGGCAGTATTTGCTGTGGCGATGAATCAAAGGATGCACCTGAGCTTGTGCACACCATGAGCAAAACCTTCTCCACTTCAGACGATAACATTTGCCGGTACTCTCAGCTGCAGCTCTGGAGAGGATGGCTCTACAATCCGAAGGTATATCTAGATGTACAAACTCACGGTGCTCAGGAGCCAGGCTGTCAAGTGAAGTGAAGCCGGATCCGGGTGGAGATCTTTGCCCTTGTGCATTGTAAGCAGGGAGGGAATCACTGGTAGAGGGATGCTGTGGTTCTGTGAGAGGTGAAGGAGTTCTGTATACCAAAACTGGCGAGGCCATACTGGCGCAATCAGAAGGAGCTTGCAGCGTTTGATCTTCGCTAGAACTCTTGGTATTAGGGGAATGGGAGGAAAAGCCTAAGCATAAATTCCTGACCATGCCATGGAAAACGCATTCCCCATAAGAGCCCCAATGGTGATTCGGACTTGCGAAGAATCAGCATTTTGCGGGGTGGCGAAGAGATCCAGGTTTGGTTTTCCCCATAGGGAGAAGACTTGATTCAAGACCCCCTTCATCCAACTCCCATTCATGGTTGGACGATCGGGACCTGCTCAGAGACTCTGCAATAATGTTCTGTACGCCTGGGACATGCTCTGCTCGAAGGTTTATCTGGTGGCTGATAGACCATTCCAAAATGCGCTGAGATTCTCTCGATAAGAGCAGAGTCCTAGTTCCTCCCTGCTTGTTGATATAATAATGCATCGTTGTAGAGGTGTCCGTCCGAATGAGTACTGATGAACCTTTTATTTTTGGAAGAAAATCACCCCAACCTTCGAGAGAAGAGTCTGTAGTAATCACCCGTGGAGCTTGTTTGGGACGAAAAGAAAGTCCCCTTGCTAAGTGAGACTCCTGAGTCCACCAAGCTAGAGGTGACATCATGGGCTTAGTTATTCAGATGACATAGTCGAAAGATCCTTGGACTGCGTCCACTGAAGATCTAGCTGCTCCTGTAGGGGTCTCATTCTGAGACTACAGAAAGGTACCAGTGGAATGCAGGAGGACATCATCCCCAACAGGGACTTGAAGAGGCGACCTGAAACATACTTTCTTTTTTGTAAGCGCCTCACAAAGGAAATTAGCTTTCTCAGTCTGTCCTCTGTAGGAGTTGTATTGTTGGTGGAAGCGTCCAATATTGCCCCTAGAAAGGTTCTCCTTTTTAAGGGCTGGAAGGCTGACTTTTCGCGGTTGACTGTAAAGCCCAGGTCCGAGAACAGTTCGATGCAAGCGCTTGTGGACCGCCCTGCCTGAGACCTGGATCTGGCCTTGACCTGCCAATCGTCTAGATACGGGAAGACTTGATGGTTCTGCCTTCTGAGGAAAGCTGCTACTGGAGCCAAGCACTTGGTAATGACTCTGGGAGCCGATTTCAGATCGAAGGGTAACACTTTGAACTGGAAATGGTCTCCGGCTACTACAAATCTGAGGTACTTCCTGTTGGAAGGATGTATAGGGATATGGAAATATGCGTCCTGCAAATCAAGGGTGGACATGTAATCTCCCGGGGTTTAGAAGGGACAGGATGTCTGTTAGTGTGATCATACGGAATGATTGATTCTTGAGATAAGTATTGAGATCCCTGAGGTCTAGGATTGGTCGCCAACTTTTCCGCTTCTTTCGAAGCGGGAAGAATCGAGAGTAGTAACCCTTTCTTTTTTCCTGATGTGGAACTCTCTATAGCTCCCTTGAGGAGCATCAACTTGACTTCCTGCTTGAGCAGATGCTTTACCCTTCGAGGGAGGGCAGGTATTGTCTTGTAGGAGGGTACTGCAAGAATTGCAAAGTATGGCCAAATTGAATGAGATTTAGGACCCATTGGTCTGATGTTATCTTTTGCCAATTGTGAAAGTAAAGGGAAATCCTTCCCCCTAGTTTGTATCCAAAGGAAGGCTCGCAGCTGGAGACGCTATTAAGTCATTTTCTACACCCTGTGTCCTTCGCTTGCCTTTCAGCTTTTCCTCTATGTGAAGGTCTCGAATAAGCCGCTTGCGGAGGCCATCTCTGTTGGAACTGGGGACGAAAGGACTGAGAAGCCGCAGAGACAGAGGGGTATCTATACTGTTGGAAGCCACTTCTATACGATGAATACCCCCCGACCTCTAGTCCCGAAAGCGCTGTCTTTTAAACTGTAGAGTGCCAAGCGACCTGGCTGTGTCTGTATCCGTCTTTATTGACTGAAGCACATCATCAATGTGCTTCTCGAATAGGGCTTCACCATCAAAAGGAAGGTCCAGAATTTTGTTTTGAACTTCGGGTCTAAACGAAGTCGCCCGGAGCCAACCCTGCCTTCTGAGGACCGCGGCACCCGCCTCTGTCGGAAAGCCATGGTGGCGATATCCATCACACAGTCTATGACTTCGGCAGAAGACCTCTCCCCTTCTTGCAAGACTTTCTTGGCTTCCACTTTAGAATCCTCTGGCAGCTGATCCAGATAGACAGCTATGGGCGGACATTGCGCCCTATCATATCTGCCTATGATAGCCAAATAATCAGAAGCTCTTATGAGCTAAGCCATCAAAGAAACACTTCCCTATATTATGAAGCCTCCTACCCTCCTTGTCTGGTGGAGTAGATTGGCGCTAAGGGTTCCTGGATCTATGTTGCGCCACTTGGGCAATGACGGAGTCTGGTTTGGGATGGCCCGTGAGGCAGGCTGGAGAGTCTTCAGGGACTTTATATTTGTCAAGGTGAGGCAGAACTGGGGTGACTGTCGCCAGGTTCTTCATTACCTTGATGCCCTTATCCCAAATATAGTCCACAATTGGCAGAGATTTCACACGTTTCCGAAATGGTTCCTTGAAATCATGCGAGAAGCAGTCCGTCTGCTTCGTGGGCATGGGCAGCTCAAATCTCTTTGTAGCTCTTTTCAGCAAGTTGTGAAAACCCCTGATGTCACCAGGAGGGGAATCCACTGGAACCGGGGAGGGTGAGGACGGAGTAGGAATCTGATAATCAACCCACTGTTATGGCATCCGGCAATTCTCCCTCCTCTCTCATCAGAGGAGGACAGATCCTGTGTAGGGATTGAAGCTGGCATCTACGGTGGTACATGCAATGGTTGGAACCCTGGATGAACCGGAGTAGAAGAAAGCGGCACAGAGGGTGTGATAGAAGGTTGCTGTACCTCCGAGCCAGTTGGTGGAAACCGCCTCCTTTAGTCATCCAACATCAGCTGCAAGTCAGCTATGAGCGATCCTGGCAAAGAAACCATCTGTTCTTGATAAGGATACTGGTGTGGTTGTGGATAAAATGAGTGCGGATCATGCTATACGTCCTCCTCTAGATCCTGGCACTTGACATGCAATTCTGATGGGCTATGGGCAACCCGAAAAGGGCCTTCGTCTTCCGAATTTTCTTGTCCCAGGAGATGTGTAGGCATCAACGCTGATACCCTACTTGGAGATGTCACCAATGGCGAAAGGAAATCAGACTTCCTATCTCCTTTAACTCTCCTGGATGGCATTGTCGCCGGCAGCGCCAACATCACGGACGACGGAGAAAGTCTCGTTGACTAGGAAGCAGACGACGGTAGCACCATCGTAGACAGTCTCACCGGCAGCATCGACGGAGGAGAGGCGATGGGCAAAGTGACCACAAACGCCGTTGACGAGGAGGTCGTCGAGATGACCGTCATTGAAGAGGAAGCAGCTGTAGAGACAGTAGATGTTGTCGTAGTCAACGACAAGGCTGTAAAGACACCTATAGACACTACCGTCGACGGTGCTCTTGACGATGCGGTCGTCAACGGTGTCGTCGTAGATTTTTCAGACAGCTTCTGGCATGTTTTACCACAGGAGGTGGCATTAGGGGCTCAGAAAAGGCTCTTTTCCTGCATTCTGAGGAGACAGAACGTTCCTTAAAGTGTCTTTAGATGAAACAGAACTCCTGTGGCGAGAACTGGAAGGACTGCCAGCTTTAGAAGACACCTGTTTGGTCTTTTTATTAGCTTTTCTAGGTGGATCCTCAGAATAGTGGACTTGATGAGATCTGCCTCTTTTTTTTGTAATTTTGAGGAGGAGGACTCCTCCCTGTCAGAACCAGGCACTGGGTTTGATCTGGATTTCAACTTCTGGAGCCAAATCAGTAGCCTACCCTCTGTCCTCTAGGGTTTTGTTGGAAAAGGTTCTGCATACCTTGCAGTCTTTGGCTACATGGTCAGGATAGAGGCAATAAATGTAGTCCCTGTGTGGGTCTTCAAAGTGAAGTCTTTTCTTCCCACAGGTTTTACAGGCTCTAAAAAGACTTTTCTTTTAATTATCTTACATGCTGGATTTTGTCAAAATACAGCTCCTTTAAGTAAAATAAGAGGACACCTTACTTGCTGAAGAAATCCACTTTCTTTGAAGTAAAAATAGAGATAGACTGCTCTGGAGATTTGACTGAGCAGAGCTAAATGGAGACTCCCTAGCATGACGTGCGGTAGAAAACCTGAGGGAATGGTGCTTCTATCAGGAGCGTTCTAGAGGGAGGGGTGGCGGACTAGTCAGCCCTGCACTAAAGGGTTGGGTACAATACAGGGGGCATCTCTAAGATGCCCTCTGTGTGCATTTTACAATAAATCCAACACTGGCATCAGTGTGGGTTTATTATTCTGAAAAGTTTGATACCAAACTTCCCAGTCTTCAGTGAAGCCATCATGGAGCTGTGGAGCTTGTTATGACAAACTCCCAGCCCATGTACTTAAAAATAGCCACACTGCATTTACAATCTGTAACAATGGACTTAGACACTGTAGGGGCATATTGCTCATGCAGGTATGCCCTCACCAGTAGTATAGTGCACCCTGCCTTAGGGTTGTAAGGCCTGCTAGAGGGGTGACCTACCTATACCACAGGCAGTGATTTGTGGGCATGGCACCCTGGGAAAGATGAGGTGTTGACTTCACTTTTTTCTCCCCACCAACAGTCTGCTATGGCAGTGTGCATGTGGTTGGTGAGGGGTGGCACAATAAATGCTGCAACCCTTAGGGACGCTCCCTGGCCACAGAGCCCTTGGTACCTTTTACAAGAGACTTAGCTGTGTGCCAGGAATGGCCAATTGTCGAAACATTGTTATACTTTAAGGAAAGAACACTGGGGCTTAGTTAGCAGGATCCCAACACAGTCAAGTTAGCATCAATACCAGGCAAAAAGGGAGGGGGTGTAGGTGCTTCAAAAGAGGCACTTTCCTACAATTACTTCTCCTTATACACAGAGAACCTAATCAACCACTCCAGCTAGGGTTCTATATAGTGCTGATGAAACTGCTCTCTAGCAGGTCTCTGGCTTCATATGAGCATCACATTCACCAATTTCCCTAAAACCCTAATTTTTCTTGACCTTCTGATGTTAGTTTGGGGGGGGGGGAGAGGAATCATCTCACGGCTGGCAACCAAATCTCCCTTAGGCATCAATTAACAGCTATCACCAGCTTTACCTACCTCACCAAAGGCTTTTCTCTTACTTTTTCAAAGTGTCAGATTTCATGTGTCATTTAACTACACGTCGAAAGGGAAGGAATTCTGAACAGTGCAAATCATACCCTACAGTTGTAGGCACCAAATACATGTGTTTGTTGTAGCACTTATGTTCCGCTTTAGAAACAAATGGATAACGGGGTGTTTGCAAGACTACTGAACTGGTTGATGTGAAAAGTGAACCATATCATTTAGCACAGTGCAGACAAAATCACCAAAGTAACTTCTGAGCAGGTAAAACACTTTGAAAATACATCAACACCAAAGGACTACCTTTTGAAAGCTGAAGGAAACTGCTGGGATTCCTGAGTAAGCAAGAAAAGGATATGCAGCATTGTCCATTGTGAGCGGTGTAGCGCTGTTGAGAGATAAGAACAAAAAAAAAAAAAAAAAAGAATGGTGGATATGAATGTCAAAACAATATCTAATCTTATTAACAATGGAACTGCAGCAATACCATCTATACACGCAACACAAAAGCAAAGGAGAACATAAAACCTTAAACCTAGCAAAAACAGAGCAGTGAACTCCATGAATTGGACAAAATTGCTTCTGAAAAAGGAAGGATACTTACATATACGACTGGTTCTCCAACCAACAACTCTCCCCAGGTAACCAATCTTAGGGTTCCACGCCACCATAAAAAGTCCACGTTTTCTTCAAAATTATCCCAGAATTCCAAAAGTTTTAAAAGAAGCCTTACTCGGCCAAACCTCAAAAAAGTTCAAGTCTCTTAAAAACACTTCTACATTAATCTGGGCTCTTTTTGGTCACACAACACCATGGACAGAAATTTAAATTGAAGTTCTTATTTGAAGAGAAATAATGCAGCCGAGCACCTGCTATAAGAAAGGTCAGGTATGAATCTGGGGGAAGTTCTTATTGAAGACAAAGTTAAATAACTAACTACAGTACCCCACAAAACTTTCAAAACAAGTTAAATCTACAAAGCAATAATTAACTGGTACCACATCTATTTGGCCAACCAGCTCACCATCTCCTGTGGCTCTCCACACAACTGCTTGGAGTATGAAACGCCATACTTGCATCCTCCAGGATCACACCACTGTACTCTAATTTAGTAAGACACTTAAGTCAAACCTCTGAGGAACATTACATTCAAAAGTTACTACTGAGGTGCAGACAATACCCAGACAGTCTTACCAAGTTTAAAAATTATTAAAGAATGAAGCAATAATATTACAAAATTTGCCACATCAGGCTGCATAACTTGCCGCCTAATTTACTCAACCCTGCTGCATAATTTGTCCCTCTCCTGCAGCATAATTAGAGTAGTCCTGCAAATGAAGCAGGTCCAACTATCACCACTGCCTCTGCCAACCTGGAGCTATAAGAATCATCAGAGTTGAGTAACTTTCACCAATTCCACTGATCCAGAGGGTGCTGTTGAACACTGAAATCTCAACTGCCAGCATCAAATGGCATTCCTCACTAATCCCCTAAAATGCTAAGTCTGAATTTTTGTTTCAAGCTGTTGCTAACAGATCTAGTGACATGGTCCCCACTGAGTGGAGCTATATTGCACAGTTGTCTCATCTAGGACCCATTTGTGTTTCTTCCTCAAAACAAACTGAGGAAAGCTGCTTGCTGATTAAGTGTGCCCCTGAAGTTCATGGTGTTCAGGGTCAGACATCTTGCTACTGCCTAGAGTGAAATAGTCCGCCTCTAGAGTGTACTTTATCTTTTACTGCCCTCCTTCAGGTAGTGCATCATACTGGTTTTGTCAAACAACTTACCTACCTACAGTCATGCCGTATGTGGAAGAGACTATCTAGACACAGATTCCTTACATTAGAATATTCCCCAGGTGTAGGAAGTTGGCTCTGTATGCACGATTTCAAAGTAAGGAATAGTATGCACAGAGTCCAAGGGTTCCCCTTAAAGGTAAGATAGTGGCACAAAGAGATAATACTAATGCTCTATTTTGTGGTAGTGTGGTCGAACAGTAGGCTTATCAAAGGAGTAGTGTTAAGCATTTGTTGTACACACACAAGCAATAAATGAGGAACACACACACTCAGAGACAATTCCAGGCCAATAGGTTTTTGTATATAGAAAAATATATTTTCTTAGTTTATTTTAAGAACCACAGGTTCAAATTCTACATGTAATACTTTGCATGAAAGGTATTGCAGGTAAGTACTTTAGGAACTTTGAATAATCACAATAGCATATATACTTTTCAAATAAAACACATATCGCTATTTTAAAACTAGACAGTGCAATTTTCACAGTTCCAAATGGAGGTAAGTAATTGTTAGGTCTTGCAGATAAGTAAACCACCTACGGGGTTCAAGTTTGGGTCCAAGGTAGCCCACCGTTGGGGGTTCAGAGCAACCCCAAAGTTACCACACCGGCAGCTCAGGGCCGGTCAGGTGCAGAGTTCGAAGTGGTGCCCAAAACACATAGGCTTCAGTGGAGAAGGGGGTGCCCCGGTTCCAGTCTGTGGACACACAAGTTAGCACAGAAATTACACCCTCAGCAGCACGGGGGCGGCCGGGTGCAGTGTGCAAACACACGTTGGGTTTTCAATTGGAATCAATGGGAGACCAAGGGGTCTCTTCAGCGATGCAGGCAGGCAAGAGGGGGCTCCTCGGGGTAGCCACCACCTGGGCAAGGGAGAGGGCCTCCTGGGGGTCACTCCTGCACTGGAGTTCCGATCCTTCAGGTCCTGGGGGCTGCGGGTGCAGGGTCTTTTCCAGGCATCGGGATCTGAGAGTCCGGCAGTTGCGGTCAGGGGGAGCCTCGGGATTCCCTCTGCAGGCGTCGCTGTGGGGGGATCAGGGGGGGACAACTTTGGTTACTCACAGTCTCGGAGTCGCCGGGGAGTCCTCCCTGAAGTGTTGTTTCTCCACAAGTCGAGCCGAGGGCGTCAGGTGCAGAGTTGCAAGTCTCACGTTTCTGGCAGGAAATGCTGTTGTCTTGAAGGTGCTTCTTTGGAAACAAAGTTGCAGTCTTTGGTGAACAGGGCCGCTGTTCTCTGGAGTTTCTTGGTCCTTCTAGAGCAGGGCAGTCCTCGGAGGCTTCAGAGGTCGCTGGCCCTGGGGAAAGCGTAGCTGTAGCAGTTTTCTTCCAAAGGGGAGAGACAGGCCGGTAGAGCTGGGGCCAAAGCAGTTGGTGTCTCCGTCTTCTCTGCAGGGTTTTTCAGCTCAGCAATGCTCTTAGGTTGCAGGAATCTGAGTTCCTAGGTTCAGGGGAGCCCCTAAATACAGAATTTAGGGGTGTGTTTAGGTCAGGGAGGGCAGTAGCCAATGGCTACTAGCCCTGAGGGTGGCTACACCCTCTCTTTGTGCCTCCTCCCAAGGGGAGGGGGTCACATTCCTATTCCTATTGGGGGGATCCTCCATCTGCAAGATGGAGGATTCCTAAAAGTCAGAGTCACTTCAGCTCAGGTTGCCTTAGGGGCTGTCCTGACTGGCCAGTGACTCCTCCTTGTTTTTCTCATCATCTCCTCCGGCCTTGCCGCCAAAAGTGGGGCCGTGGCCGGAGGGGGCGGGCAACTCCACTAGCTGGAATGCCCTGTGGTGCTGTAACAAAGGGGGCGAGCCTTTGAGGCTCACCGCCAGGTGTTACAGCCCCTGCAAGGGGGAGGTGATAAGCATCTCCACCCAGTGCAGGCTTTGTTACTAGCCACAGAGTGACAAAGGCACTCTCCCCATGTGGCCAGCAACATGTCTCGAGTGTGGCAGGCTGCTAAAACCAGTCCGCCTACACGGGTAGTTGGTTAAGGTTTCAGGGGCACCTCTAAGGTGCCCTCTGGGGTGTATTTTACAATAAAATGTACACTGGCATCAGTGGGCATTTATTGTGCTGAGAAGTTTGATACCAAACTTCCCAGTTTTCAGTGTAGCCATTATGGTGCTGTGGAGTTCGTGTTTGACAGACTCCCAGACCATATACTCCTATGGCTACCCTGCACTTACAATGTCTAAGGTTTTGCTTAGACACTGTAGGGGCACAGTGCTCATGCACTGGTGCCCCCATCTATGGTATATTGCACCCTGCCTTAGGGCTGTAAGGCCTGCTAAAGGGGTGACTTATCTATACTGCATAGGCAGTGTGAGGTTGGCATGGCACCCTGAGGTGAGTGCCATGTCGACTTACTCGTTTTGTCCTCACCAGCACACACAAGCTGGCAAGCAGTGTCTGTGCTGAGTGAGGGGTCCCCAGGGTGGCATAAGATATGCTGCAGCCCTTAGAGACCTTCCCTGGCATCAGGGCCCTTGGTACCATGGGTACCAGTTACAAGGGACTTACCTGGATGCCAGGGTGTGCCAATTGTGGAAACAAAATTACAGGTTAGGGAAAGAACACTGGTGCTGGGGCCTGGTTAGCAGGCCTCAGCACATTTTCAAATCAAAACATAGCATCAGCAAAGGCAAAAAGCCAGGGGGTAACCATGCCAAGGAGGCATTTCCTTACACAAGGCATCCAACTACATCTGGAAATTTTCAAGCAGTACCCCTGCATGCCAGGACATGGCATCAATAAGCTCTGCATCGGCCATGCTGCAAATGATGTGCAGTACCTATATAGGTGCCACCCTGGCATGCAGATATCCGCTCCAGTTGCAACTTTCCATGCCAGAAGCGTGGTGCCACAATGAAGACTGACAACTGGCGTAAAGTGCTAAGGTTCTTAGAAGTGTGACCCTGACGCCATAATCAATTCGCAGAACAGGGATAATGGGAGGGGCAGTCAGGACTATCTGCAGCTAGGTATAGTCTCTACAAGCTAAGGCATTAGTGAAGGTAACTAATTTGTTCCTCTGACTTCTAGCTCCAGATTTCTTACCTTAGAATACATACACAAGCACTGCCTCCCCAGAGGTAGGTCTGTGAAGCAGATTTAAACCAGAAGTCCTGCAGGACCAAATAGGCAAAGTGCCTATCACAACAGACCTGACTGTCCAGGCTGCAGTGCTTAGTATGTGTAAAGAGAAGTCCAAATTTCTACCCGACAGAGGTCCAGGACAGGGGCTCCATGAACAAAAGCAGTGGTCGCAGGCTTTGTTCTGGTGGAATGAGCATACAATCCCTCAAGAGATTGCTTCCTGGCCAATGTATAGCAGATCTTTATGTAGAGAACTATCCATTCGGAGATGGGCTGTTTTATGGAGTTGATCGTCTACCTGGAACACTTGCACGATCAAGGTAGAATGACAACCCTCTTTTTGGGTGCAGAGGAAGTCTCGTGGAGCAAAGAAGGTAGCCAGTGTGATGTTTTGGCCTACACAGATAGGAATCAAACTTTAGGAGGGAGGAGGCACTTGTCCAGAATACCAACTTGTCTGGGTAGGAGGTGTAGGGAGGGTGAACAGAGTGCCTGCAATATGCTGTCCCTCTGGGCCGATGTAAGGGTGACTAGAGGAACAAGTTAATTACCTTCAGCAATGCCTTATCCTGGTAGAGACTATCCAGCTGCAGATCTCTTTTCTGAGAATCGCCCCAGGCGTCAGACTGGATCCAGAAGATTTTTTCATGAGCAGTATCCCTGCACACCAGTGGGTAGCGCTGTTTGGCACTGTGCGAGTCGTTTGCACCAGAGGTGACATCTGCAGCACCTATATAGACACCACCCAGGTATGCTGACAATACTTCAGGATTTTCCAACTCAGATGCATGGAGCCACTGAGCACAGGCCACTGGTGTGGAAAACTACAGCCCTGTCCCTAGAAATCTGTTCGAAGAGTTTGAGTGGTGGGTGGGTAAGGTATCTGCGGCTAGATAGTCTCTACCAGACAAGGCATTATCGAAGGTAATTAACTTGTTCATTTGATAGTGACTTCTAGCTGCAGATTCCTTACCTTACAATAGAAACCCAAGCAATAACATCCTTGGAGATAGGTTTGTTGAACAATTACAAACACAGAAGTCCTACAGGACCAAACAGGTGAAGTGCCCATCCCTATGGACCTGGCCGTCCAGGCAACAGTGTGTTGTGAACCTGTGCAAAGATGCCCACCTTGCTGCCAGGCAGATGTCCAGGGCCAGAATGTCATGTACTAATGCAGTGGTAAGAGCCTTAGCTCTGGTGGAATGAGCTTGCATGCCTTCAGGGGTTGCTTTTTGGAAAATGTGTAGGGTTGGTCGCCCACCCGGAACTCTTGTTTGATCAACTGAGAATGACAAAGTTCCATCTGGGCCCAGACAGAATTGCTCCCCTTCTTTATAGGGATGTGAAGGAGCATAATAAAGTAGCCAACATGGAGTGACCACTTTTAGGAAAAATGGAGGCTTTTGTGTGCAGCACCAGTTCACCAGGATATATGGTGAGGTAAGGAGGCTTGGATGACTAGGCCAGGAGCTCACTCACTCTCCAGGCAGATGTAATCATCATAAAGGAAGGCTGTCTTGGTTATGGGGGCATCAGGGGTCAAATATGAAGAGGCTCAAAAGCGGTACACATCGAGAATGTTAGCACAACATTAACGTCCCACTGATGTATGATAAATGGTGACGGGGAAGTGGGAAAGACGTACAAGACCCTTAGAAACTCATTTTCAGTAGGGGACTTTAAGAGGGGTAGCTGGTCAGGTAACCGCAGAAAAGATATAGCAAAAAGGTAGCTCTTGAGAATGCCCAGAGCTGAGCCTTGATGGGAAAGAGAAAGTATGAAAAGGAGAACCTGTGAAAGGGGATCAACCGGTTCTGCCCACCATGCTACAAATTTTCCAATGGCAGGCATTTAGCATCTTAGTAGAGGGCTGCCTGGCCAAGAGGACATCAGACTCTGGGAGGAAGGTCAAATCTCTTCCCACTGCTGAGGGATACCTTGCACCACCTATGGATGGAGACACTATACGTCATCTGCTAGGCATCTTAGGCTGCGTTTGTCTGCCCTGGCATTCAGAAAGCCTGCCATGTGTTGAACCACCAGCCATGTCCAGAAACGCTGAGCCTCTTGAAAATAGGTCCATGTCCCCACACTGCCTGTTTGTTGCAGTGCCAAGCTGCATTGTTAGTGTTGTCCGTAAACACTTCCACTAGCCTGCTCTTGGAAGGTAGAAAGACTTTCAAAGCCAGTTGAATCACTCTGAGCACCACCTCTCCCAGATGGCTGCCCCACCCTGGGAATGAAGCAACTCACTACTGTCAAATCAGGCTGGGGAAGGGAAAGGGGTCTGTCGCTGACCCAATCAAGGTTCATTAACCATCAATGTGGGCAGGCAGGACAGGAATACAGAAGTAAGCATCCTGCAAATCCAATGCTACCATCCAGTCTTCTGTGTCCAAGGCAGACAAGACCTGAACCAACATGAGCATTTTGAACTTCTTGGTAAATAGCCGAGGGGCCGTAGGTCTAGGACAGGACAAAGGCCTCCATCCTTTTTGAGTATGAGAAAGTAGGAAGTATAGTAACCACAACACACTTCTGCCGTCAGCACCTCATCTATGGCACACTTCGAAGACTTCCTGGTGAAGAAGGGACAGATGCTCCCTCGTCAGCCTGACGTAAGATGGTGGCACGGGGAGGAGGTGGCCATGAAGGGGCGGGAGTACCCTCTTCCGATGCTCTGCAAAACACACCTATCCAATGTGATGGACTCAAAGTGGGGCAGGCAATAGTGAATCCTGCCGCCAATTGGGTTCCCACGAAGGAATGATGGCAGATCAGGAGGGTTTGGCAGGCTGTGGCTGCAAGTGATGGGTAGGGGGGGGGGGGGGGGGGGGGGGGGGAATAGTGGACTGGCAAGACCGCTGGCTGCCTGACCCATGAGGTCTGTGGGAACCATGCCCTTGGCCATGCAGAGGCTTCAGAGTGTGCGCAGCATGGTGGCTGGAATACCCTTTCGTAGCCACAAATGGAGCAAATGATGGATTGTGGGTGACATGAGGCCATAAAAAGGCCCAGGGACCCATCTGTAGCCCAACTGTCCTTAAAGCGCTGCAGTGCCAAATCTGCCTCTTCTCCAAAGAGATGGGAGCTACCTAACAGCATGTCCATCAGAGATGTCTGGACATTCCTCAAAAAGCCAGTCAACTAGGCATGGCACCTCAAGGTCACCTTCATTTAAACTGCTCTGCCTAGTGTCAGTTGTGTCAACCCCACAACAGATAGTGAACTTCCTGCATTTCGCCAGTCAGCAACAGCCTGAAAGAGCATGGCCTGGGTCTCCTCTGGGATTGTCGGCAGCACCTGTGCAACGTGTCCCACAGAACGTGGGAGCAGCTGCCTAAAAGGCGTGCAATGTTAACGGACCACAATGCCAGGCTTATGGAAGAAAACATCTTCCACCAACTGTCCAGCCCCTTGGAATCCCTGTCTGGGGGTGTGGTAGGGAATGCACCAGGATTTACATGCGACAGATGCTGGGAACACTAAAAGGAAGTTTGGGTACCCCTGTGCAAGCAGCTGTCCTATTCACAGGATCCCCAGTGCTGGGTTGGGTTTCACAAGTGGCACCACTCCAAATCCAACACCAGATCCATGGGGTCCAATTGGCACAGAGTGCCTACCCACCCGCAAGGATCCAGCGGGGGCCCTGCCTGAGCCCAAAAGGTGCCCCAGGTGGGCTGGGTTACCCAAATAGGAGGCAAATGGACTCAAAACTATCAGCGGGAGGGGGGTCGTACCAGCTCTAGGAAAGTCAGGGAAGACTGGAGTGGGCCCAGTCTGTTTAACGTTTTGGATATCTTCTTACAGTAGGACATACCTGATGACTGAACGAGGCGGCCTCCAGGTGCAGCTCCCTACGGGGTCCCAAGAACTTAGCCAATCTATCTTCAGTGATGTGGCTTGTACGTTGGGTGGTGAGGAGCTTGAGGGTATTTGAGTCGTGGTTCCTCTCCAAGCACCACAACCAGACCAATTGAGAGTCGGTCACAAACATCTGCCTGGGTGTCAAAGAAGTGAAAGAATAATAGGTCGAGTGATTTCTTGACCTAGTCAGTGCCCTGCACGTATGATGATGTGAGCGTGTGGAGGATGGCAGAGATGAGAAACACCTGGACCTGTGGTGATGGCCGGAGTGGCCTGGACAATGGTGTGATCTGGAATGCAATCGTCACGAAGAAGGTAAAAGCTTTGGAGGAGGAGCTACCACAGGTTACATAAGAGGTACCGGTCGTTGGTATAGGGGGTGCTGCAAGTGAAAGAGTGGAGGAGATTCAAGCAGGAGTCTGAAAGTCTGGTAGCACTATAGGCAATGACAGAATATACCCTGGAGTACTCAAGAGTCTGGGATGAAGGCAAACATCTGTGCCTTGATTATTTTTTTTGCCCTTTTCCGTGGTCTGTATGGTCTCAATGTCGACAGACTCCTCCTCAAAGAAGACTTTCCAGATGGTTTGAAGTTGACACTCCCAAAATTGACCCTCTCCTACGTCTCAAAAATCAACAGTCCTTGACATCAAACTATGTCTGCATCTCCTTAAAAGTAGACCTCCCAGGTCTAGGTGTCAACTCCGCCCTCAACAATGGACATGTAGGTATGGTACCTTATCTCAAAATAGATACTCTTGACGTAGACATGTAAGTTTTTGGGCTGTGCTCTTTCGGACGTCGTATGTCTGGAGGCCTCAGAGGAAGCGCCCCTGTGAAGAACTGACCCTCATTTTGCTCTCTGGATGTCTGGCCTTCTGACTGCACCTACTGCCTTGATTGCTCCCATCTACCATGGAGGCAAATCTCCTTTCCCTGAAGAGAACGCCTAAATTTGAGATCATGAGGGTCTGACTGGACCTTTTCTTCCACAGGCAGTACACTTGTCAAAGATGGCATGTTATTTGACCAATGAGAAAAAAAAAAAAAAAAAAAAAGACAGTGGTGTGTCCCTCCTAACACAGCTCCGATTCCCCTCGGGGGCCTTAACCCCTCAAAATCCACCACATCATCCGACCGGAAGATTCATTGCTGATCTGTTGGTTTGTTTTGTGTGCTTGGGTGACTGCGCTTGGCAGAGAAATCAGCTGTGGCCTAAAGCGCGAGGAACACCACAGGCTCACGTTGGACTCCAGCCACAGCTCAAGACTTGTGATCGGCTCGCAACTGCCCCCACTATTCACCACCTGCTGCAGCAACCGGGAAAGGAAAAGGACAACAGGGGCCACATTGCAGGGTACAATAAACCACTGGGAAGCCCCTCTCTCCACCGGCAAAAGAGTGAGCAGCCGTAACAAAACTGCACACGACAGTATCCAATCGCCCAGAGATAATCATCAAGCCAATACAGCAAACCGGTATGGGCCCACCTGACCCCCACATTCAATCCAGTGATTGAAGCACGCTATGCATTAGGAAAGAGCGGTGACTCATGGGGCTAAAGAGAAGCGCATGCAGAAACCGGATTACCTGCATGTGAAATCTTTGTCAAACCTGCACCAAAGAACCTTCCCTATATGCAAGTGCACACCGAAGCTCACTCAACTCCATAGGAGAAACAATCTCAGACTGGAGCTGGGATCTCACGCCCCCACAAGGGGCAGAGCACTGCATGGTCGGAAAATAGACAGGCCGCTGGAGATGCAACTGCAACCTCTGGGCTGGTGGCAGCAATTACCTTAGTGTCGCCTATCGCCCCCCCCACCACTATCCTACTGAGCAGTCGTGTTGTACTTCCGCCATGATGGGAGGGAAGGGAGAGGAAAATAGTCAAACTAAACTGGAAAAATATGCAATCATGAAGGTGGCCCCTGGAGCGAGAGCACCTCCAGAACCCACCATGATCTAGCCGGGCCAGGTCTCAGCTGAAACAGGAACCTCACACTTCAAGACAACCTGGAGGCAACACAGGGAGTTCGTACCTCCCTAGAAGCTAGAGTTGACTCCACAACAACGGAATTGTCACTACCGAGAGCTGACCTGCAGGGCAGGGGCAGGGGCAATCGAGATCTTCCCTGGTCACACTGGTGCTGGGGCCTTGTTAGCAGGATCCCAGCACACACTGTCAAGTCAGCATCAGGCAAAAAGTGGGGGTTAACCATGCCAAAAGGGGCTCTTTCCTACAAAAATATTTTTTAAAATACTTCTCTGCTCCTCACAGGAGGTTGTCCCGGCTGGACTACATTTTCACATTGAGAGTCCACGCTTCCCAGTTCTGGGAAGCCGTCATCCACACAAGGGGGTTCTCAGACCATTCCCCAGTGGGGGTCACACTGACTGGTTGCGTGAGGGATTTTTCACAGTGGAACCGCCTCAATGCCTGAAGCCTGCCAGGTAAGAAGACCAGGGACAGGCTATGAGAGGGAGCAGACCTCTAATTTAAAGAAAATCAGGGCTCCGTATCATCGGCGTGTATGCTATAAGAGGCCTTTAAAAAAGTCTTAAGGGGCAGGCCGAGGCGCTAATTGGGGCTACCAAGAAAGACACAAGGCTGGAATGCACAACCATGGAGAGACTTGCTCGACTGGAGGAATCCGTCCTCGCCTCGGGACTGATAGACTGGCAGCTCGACCTGAACTGGTGCCAGAGAGAAGACAAAGCTATGAATAAAGGAACGACATGCCCCCCCCCAAAAAAAATGGGAAAAAGTGTGTGTGTGTGTGTGTGTGTGTGTGTGGGGGGGGGGGGGGGGGGGTTGGGCATCTGTTAGAGGTTGGGGAGTGGAGGTGGATCTTCAGGGAAGTCCTGATAATGGAGACTAATGGTTGGGAGGAGTTTTCCTCCAATGGTGAAGTGCCATTATTGTTTTGTTGGTATATTACTTGGCGTCATGCAAAGTTTTCTGGATCCTCTCGTTCCCCCCAAACTCCATGGACTCCTATGGAAAACTGCACCAAGTGTCAACTTTTGAAATGGAAAACTGATGCTTCCTTGTAAACTGCTTTCTGCTAAAACTAAACAAGTACATTAGATACATGTGCTTGATACCTACTTACGAACTGTAGTTACCTGCAACTAAGTTCTTTTGGTTCTAGTAATAAAGTAACAAAATATGTTCTTGCTATATAAAAATAACTAGCCTGGAGTTAGTCATTGAGCGTGTGCCTCATTTATTGACTGTACAACAAATGCTTTGCACTACCCTTTCTGATAATCCTAAATGCTCAACCACACTACCACAAAAGAGCATTAGTATTATCTACTTTAGCCTCTGGGCAACACCTGGGCTCTCTGCACACTATACCTCATTTTGATATAGTATCCAGAGCCAGCTTCCTACACGCACGAAAAGGCAAAATGCTATAAATCCAAATAGTAGCCAAGGGAGGATGGTAGTGCAGTATATTTAACTTCTCAGCATCATGGCAAGTGGGTTGAATGTTAAAACAGTAGTTTAACAATCAAAAATTCAGTCATGTCACAAGGATGCCTGCTTATTGTTCAACATAAACCAAAGGCGTTGTACATGCTAAACGTTTATGGAGCATCAATGCCCATCACGATATATGAATCTAAGCACAAAGCAACAGTTAAAGTAACCAAGGGAGGTTAAAGTAAAAACCTTAAAGAAATTGACATTATTTCCTTCTAATTAACCTTACAAAGGCACTATTACCATAGCTAAGACATGGCAACTTAACAGTGTGATTTGACTCCTCCATAGCCACACCACCAATTTCATATTGTCTTGATGTACTGACATACTATTTACACACAATCCAAACACTATAAAAACTCCTTGGACATTCTTTGAACAATTTTTACTCCAGCATTAGAAGAGACTTACATGGCCTTCACCCAGTTAGTAGCTGAGTATAGATCGTATACACTGGTATAGATGGTTTTCTTTGGATTCAGAGGATCTTTAACCTGTATAAATACAAAAGGAAATGCTATTACTATAAAACCCTATACGCTTAAGCTAAATATGCCAGCATGCTATTAAAAATTTGACCCAGTACCTATGTATAGTTTTGTTTTCCACTGTGCCATTGAATGAAACTAGCTACTTAACAGTAACTACTGCTTTCCTTGATGCACACTCTTGAATTATTCAGAGCGAGACTGAAAACCATCTATAACTATAATAACTAAACATTTGCATCTTATCAACATTGTAAATAATCCACACTCCAGCCAGCAAAAAAAGTGTTCTAGCCAGACAGATTACAAAAGGGAGGCTTGCCCCACCTGGGTACCTGCTCTGGAATTGGTGTCAAGGAACAAGTGCCTTGTGCATGTATGTACTGTATTGACAAATAACTCAAGGGAAATATTTTGTAATAAAAAAGGTGTAGTAGCTTTCCAACCTTGGTAGAAAGAGCTGTGATCCTACAATGTAAAACCATGTTAGTATTGCTGTACCATAGGAAAAATACAGCAAACAATCAAATGAGAAGCAGCCAAATCTATTTGCATAGTATACTTGAGAAACCGATGTCATATGGCCAGAAACCTTTAGTTTTACCAATATAAAGCTTTAGTGCCCTTTATAAAGCTAAGGGAATACAAAGCCCTTTCAGCTGTAATGGAATGATTCTGAAAGCAGTTGTGTATCGAGAACGTATTACATGAATATCAGACGTGTGTGTGTGTTTTTGTGGTGGTGGTGGTGGGGGGGGGGGGGGAATATGCAGAGGAGATATGCTGAACAGATGCCTTAAGAGTGGGCTCAGAAGGAGCTGTGGGCAGATTCAACTCCCAATCCCAGGTACAAGATCACCTTAAGGTAAAATAAACGTTCTTAATCCCTTGCGGAGAATCGTTAATAAGAATTTAGAAAAAGGTTTTTCATGTAAGCTGCCAAGGCTGCAATGAGCAATTGTGGAAGAAAGGTGCATCCTGGTTTTAAAAATCAAGGTGATGAACTACAGCTTTTGGCATTTAGAAGTTTCTTTTGCAGACACCAAACACAACCACTTTCGTTTGATGAATACGATGGTCTACGCTCTTAAAATGTTCATATAATATTTTGCAGTTTGAAATGCCCATATTGGAATAGTGGGGAGACAGGCTGCCAAGCTCAGCAATGTAACAATGGTGAGCATGATCTGGCTCCTGAACTTGAGTAGGCCAAGGCTCCTTTGGCCCTCTGGTATTGGTGACTCTGTGCCCTCTGGTGGAATTATTGCCGCTGCCTCTGGTAGGAGCATGTAGTGTCTGGGTAGGTGGTCTTGCTGCCTCCTCTGAACGGAGATCTGCGAAGGAACCACTGATGAGTGGTTGCCTGAAGAGCACTTAACTTGGCTGTATAAGGGTCCTTTTTCAGTTTAAGAATCTGGTCTATCTACAGTCAAAACCGGTGTTCACCGCTGATCAGCAGGGTGCTGCAGTACTTCTGGCTTCAAGCCAGAAAAGTGAAGCCAGGTGTGAGGGCCCATTAGGAAGCTAGTATTAACGCCCCAGACTGCAGAGTCCAGGGTGCAGTGGATGGTGACATTTGAGATCATTTTGCCTTCAGTAACCAGATCTTGCCTGTGCTATCTATACTGCTCAAGGGAGAAGATGAAGGAGTTCCCCCATCTCATCCAGAGGCATCCTGTTGTACCAGAAAAAAAAGGCTAACATATTGCAACATGTGGCTATTGGGGCTACCAAACTTTTGCTTGCTGCATCAATCATTTTACTCACCTCAGGAAATGGAGTCCCCTGTATCTTGGGGACTGGAGCATTTCTGCATATTGTGGACCATGAAGGACTCTTGTCGAACGTGGACACAGATGAGGTGAAGGTTTGTACTTAGTTCAAACCTGAGGGTTGACAGAGACTCCTGGAAGATTTCAGGCTCTTTCATGAGCATCCCTTTCAGCAGGCGGAGGAACTGGAGAGTATGCTGTGACTTGGAAAGTTTCGGCCAATAAGTCTTCCAGGGTGACATATTTCTACTTTATGAAAACTGGCTGCCTGTTGTATAATCTCACGGTAGGAGGTAGTGTCATCAGATAGGGAGGGTTTCATTGGGTAGAGGTCTGGGTCTGTATCACCCGAGGATCAACATCAATCATTCCACAGGTTGTCCCTGGTTTTAGGTTCATACAGGGCACCACAGAGTTCCTCTGAATACAATATGTCCCCTCCTCATAAAAGGAGTGCTGTGACCCTCTGGGGAAGCTGGAGGAGGTAGGATGCAGTATCAATGGTGGTGGCAGTGAGGGAGGTGGCTTTGGTAACCCAGAAGGTTTAAATCATAAGCTTTCCAGCATATCTTGTGTCACAAGGGAGGTGGAGAGTCCCAGCACACAATGTGGTAGAAATGAAAGCACTGCCACCGCGGACTGAAGCTGGTGTCATTTTCAATGAGAGGGAATAGGCTACTAACTTTTTTTTTTTTTTTTAATCTGGTCTGACGTGCTGATGTATGTAACCAAAAGCTCCACCCATATTACTTTGAAGGATTCAATCATTTGATTCCATAAAAAAAAAATACAATGGAGAACCTTAATGTTCCCAGATTTTCATAAAGGCAGGCCATGTTCAAAGCTTTCCTCATATTTAAATACTTGAGGTTTAACTATATGAAGCTGGCTCTTTATACGACGCATCAAAAGGAGATCATGCAAAAAAGGATAGGGGGTTCCCTTACCAGTGGACATGGGGTTGCTCTAGCAATCCCAAGGTGCTCTTTTAAGGGGTAATGTAGTCGAGCAGCCTTAGGCTTATCAGAGAGACGAACGAGTTACTTACCTTCGGTAACGACTTTTCTGGTGGATACATTAGCTACCTGTGGATTCCTCACCTAATGAATACTCCCATGGCGCCAGCATTCAACGGAAATCTTCTTACTAGTCTCTGCACGTCGACGAGGACGTCACTCTAGCCCACGCGACGCCGTCTGACGTCATACAGGCAATAAGAGGTCCTCGACGACGTGCGGACGTCAGTACCAATCATTTTTTACGTGCATGAGAACAACCAGGCAATGCAATGAAAGAGCAAGGCAACATCCCATTATATTGTAAAAATACACAACATTGCATGAATAACTGTAAATCTTTTATATATATATATATATATATATATATATATATATATAACTCTTTTTAAAAATATATACACACATCAAGTATATACACAAAGATATATACATATATACATATATATAAATATATTATATACAACATCTATTGCACCCTCAAAGACCAAGAGGAGCGCACTCAAGGATTACTTGGAAAGACCAGAAAGGCAACGGGGAGGCGGGTGGGACCGTGAAGAATCCACAGGTAGCTAATGTATCCACCAGAAAAGTCGAACTCGTTCTTCTGATGGATACAACTACCTGTGGATTCCTCACCTAATGAATAGAGTCCCAAAGCAGTACCACGCCCGGCGGTGGATGCCTAAATGGTCAAACCAAGAAATCCTGCAGCACTGACCGTGCAAAATGGCCATCTCTTCTAACCTCAGAATCCAAACAGTAATGTTTTGCAAAAGTGTGAAGGGACGACCAAGTTGCGGCCTTGCAGATGTCAACCACAGGAACACCCCTGGCCAAGGCCGAAGTGGCCGACTTAGCTCTGGTGGAATGAGCTCTAATGCCCTCAGGAGGATCCTTCTTTGCCAAAGAGTAACAGATTTTAATGCAAAGAACAACCCACCTGGATAGTGTTCTCTTGTGGACTGCCTTTCCTCTCCTCTTGCCCACGTATCCAATAAACAGCTGATCCTCCAGCCTGAAATCCTTTGTTCTATCAATAAATAAGCTCAACGCTCTCTTTGGGTCCAGACGGTGCAGTCTTTCTTCCTCTTTGGAAGGATGAGGCGGAGGATAGAACGTGGACAAAGTAATTGCCTGAGCCAAATGGAAGGGTGAAACAACCTTCGGGAGGAAAGCAGCCTTGGTCCTCAACACCACCTTATCCCCATAAAAAGTTGTATAAGGGGGCTTTACTGATAAGGCCTGCAACTCACTCACTCTCCTTGCTGATGTTATAGCTATCAGGAAGACTGTTTTTAAAACCAAAAATACCTTAAGGGGCAAGAATGCATAGGTTCAAAAGGGGACCCCATAAGGAAAGTCAAGACCAAGGACAAATCCCATTGCGGCATAACGAATGGTTTTGGAGGATATTTATTTAGAAGACCTTTCAGGAATCTGATAACAATAGGGGATTTAAATAAAGATGGTTGGTCTGGAAGACATATGAAGGCTGACAAGGCCGATAAATAACTCTTAATGGTAGCCACTGCACAACCTTTCTGCGCTAGAGACAGAGCAAAAGACAAAACGTCCGATAGATGAGCATGCAAAGGATCAATCTGCCTCTCTCCACACCACGCAACAAATTTAGACCATCTATTAGCGTAGATAGATTTAGTGGAGTGTCGCCTGGCCGCTAATATAACATCCACTACCTCAGGCGGGAGAGAGAAGGAACTCAGGTTGCCCCGTTCAATCTCCAGGCATGTAGGTGCAGACTCTGGAGGTTGGGGTGTAGAACCTGCCCCTGCGACTGCGAGAGGAGGTCTGCCCTGAAAGGGAGACGGAGCGGAGGGCACATTGAGAGTTGGAGAAGGTCGGAGTACCATACCCTCCTTGGCCAATCCGGAGCTATTAGGCTGACTAGAGCCCGGTCCTGGTGAATCTTCCTCAATACTCGAGGAATCAAGGGTATGGGAGGAAACGCGTAAAGCAACTGGCCGCACCAGGTTATTTGAAACGCGTCCCCCAACGCTCCCTGCATCGGATACTGGAGGCTGCAGAATAACGGACAATGCGCGTTCTCTCGAGTGGCAAACAGATCTACCCGAGGAAACCCCCACCTCTGGAAGATAAAACGGACTTGATCTGGATGGAGACGCCACTCGTGGTCTGCCGAGAATTGGCGACTGAGACTGTCCGCACGCACGTTCAAGACTCCGGCCAGATGGTTTGCTATCAAGCAAATCTGATGGTCCTTTGCCCAGGACCATAGTCGAAGAGCTTCTCTGCAGAGAAGGTACGACCCCACTCCTCCCTGCTTGTTTATGTACCACATCGTGGTAGTATTGTCCGTTAGGACCTGTACCGACTGACCACGAAGGGAAGGGAGGAAGGCCTTGAGAGCCAGACGTACAGCCCGTAACTCTAACAGATTGATATGAAACATCTGTTCCTCTGGAGACCAAAGACCTTTGATCTCCAGATCCCCCAGATGAGCTCCCCACCCTAGAGTGGAAGCATCCGTTATGACTGTGGCCACTGGTGGCGACTGCTGGAACGGCTTTCCTTGTGAAAGATTGTTGCTTGCAATCCACCACTTCAAATCCACAGCAGCATCTCTGGAGATCTTGACAGTACTCTCTAGATCCCCTTTGTGTTGAGACCACTGCCTTCGGAGGCACCACTGAAGAGCCCTCATGTGCCAGCGAGCATGCGTGACCAACAGAATGCAGGAGGCAAACAGACCGAGCAGACGAAGGACCTTGAGGACTGGAACTACCGCTCCATTTCGAAACATTGGAACCAAATCCTGAATATCTTGAATCCGCTGAGGCGGAGGAAAGGCCCGACCCAATGTTGTATCCAGTACTGCCCCTATGAACAGGAGGCGCTGAGAGGGCTCTAGGTGAGATTTGGTCTCGTTCACCGAAAAACCCAGGTCGAACAACAACTGGGTTGTTGACTGCAGATGATGCGACACAAGCTCCGGGGACTTGGCTTTGATCAACCAGTCGTCCAAGTAAGGGAATACTGCTATCCCCTTCCTTCTGAGTTCTGCCGCAACCACCGACATCACCTTCGTGAAGACTCGAGGTGCTGAAGTAAGACCAAACGGAAGGACCGCAAACTGATAGTGTTGCGATCCCACCACAAACCAGAGATACTTCCTGTGTGACTTGAGTATCGGGATATGAAAGTAAGCATCCTGCAAGTCGACAGACACCATCCAGTCTTCCTTGTTCAACTCCAAAAGCACCTGTGCTAGGGTCAGCATCTTGAACTTTTCCTGCTTGAGGAACCAATTCAAGATCCTCAGGTCCAGAATTGGTCTCAAACGACCATCCTTCTTGGGAATCAGGAAATACCTTGAGTAACATCCTCGACCCCTTTCCTGCTCTGGGACCAACTCCACCGCGCCCTTGGAAAGGAGGGCTTGTACCTCCTGTTCTAGCAACAGGAGGTGTTCTTCTGAACAATAAGAAGGGCGGGGCGGGATGAGGGGCGGGAACTCCCGAAAGGGAAGGGTGTAGCCTTTCCCCACAATACTGAGAACCCAAGTGTCCGTTGTAACAGTCTTCCATTTGGTGAGAAAATGCTGTAATCTTCCCCCTACAGGAGAGGAGTGAGTGGGAAATGGTGGAAGCCTAAGGCTGCTTCCCCTGCTGCACCCCGCCAGAGGATGAGGAAGAGGCAGAGTGCTGCTGAGAGGCTCCTCTGGTGCGGACCCTACCTCTCCCCCTGAAAGATCTATAGGGATGGGAAGAGGCAGGTTGCTGATATCTTCCCCGAAAGGAAGAGGAGGAAGAGCCACGCCCAAATCCACGAAACCTCCTGAAAAATCTGGTAGAGGCCGTGGAAGAAGGAGCTTGGAGCCCTAGCGACTTAGCCGTGGCCCTGCTTTCCTTAAAACGTTCCAAGGCCGAATCAGCCTTGGCTCCAAACAGTTTGTCCCCATCAAACGGGAGATCCAACAATGTGGACTGTACATCTGCAGAAAAGCCCGAGTTACGGAGCCAGGCCTGTCTCCTTGCCACCACAGTTGTGCCCATTGCTCTGGCTACCGAGTCGGTGGTATCCAGTCCCGTCTGGATAATCTGGGTCGCAGCAGCCTGGGCATTTGAGACAAGATCCAAAAGACCCTGGGGAAGCTCTGTAAACGATGAGGAAATGTCATCCATCAGAGCATGAATATACCTCCCCAGGATACAGGTTGCATTGGTGGCTTTTAACGCCAGACTGCAGGACGAAAAAAATTTCTTCGACTGTGCCTCTAGCTTCTTTGAACCTCTGTCCCCAGGCACCGTCGGGAAAGAACCAGGCGCTGACTTGTCTGAACAGGAGGCCTGCACCACCAAGCTCTCCGGCGTAGGGTGCCTAGATAGAAACCCAGGGTCAGTCGGAGCCGCCCGATACCTCCTGGCCACGGCTCTGTGAACTGCTGGGGAAGATGCCGGCCTCTTCCACACCTCTATCACCGGATCCAGCAGAGCATCATTAAATGGCAACAGAGGCTCCGCCGCAGCTGAGGCCGGATGTAGCACCTCTGTTAAAAGGTTTTGTTTAGCCTCCACCACCGGCAAAGGCAGGTCCAAAAAACTAGCTGCCTTCCATACCACTGCATGAAAGGAAGCAGCCTCCTCAGTATACTCCCCCGGGGACGAAAGATCCCACTCAGGGGAAGTGTCCAGCCCACTGGCCGACTCCAGTCCACGCAGCCCATCACCCGAGTCCTCTAGGTCTCCTTCCTCCAGGGCTCGTTGGTACTCCTGCTCTTCTAATACACGGAGAGCACGTCTCCTGGAATGAAGTCGCTGTTCAATACGCGGAGTCGACAATGCCTCCGCCGAAGTCGAAGATCGGCGCCGATCTTCAGAAGCCACCGACGCCGCGTCCGGCGCCACAGGTAACTTCGGCGCCGAAAAAAGAGCAGCTGAAGCAGATGGACCCACCGGAGTCACAGGCCGAAATCCCGACTTCGACGGGATGGAAATCCCCGGGGCCAATCCTTCTGAAGCCACCGGAGCGGCCACCGGCGCCGACACTGGCGCCGAGCCCACGTTCCCAAAAGGGAGAAAGGGCATAAAGGGTGCCGGCCGAAGAGGCGCAGGATCACCCAAAGAAAAGGCCAAAGGCCCAGCCGGAGCACCCCCTGGAGCCATCTGTTGGAAGATGGCATACATCGCATTCAAGAATGCGGAACTATCGGCTCCAGGGGTTAGAAAAGCCGGATACTGAGGTGCCTGTCTCGGAGGCGACCCCGACACCGGCCTCGGCGTCTGCGCCGGAGAAAACACCTGAGGCTCCAATACCTCAATCACCGACGCCTGTCCAGGTGAAGTCGGAGACGCCGGAGAGGGCAACGGCGTCGAAGGATGCGGCGTAACCGTGGGACTGATCTCCCATGTCCTTCGGCACCGATCCGAAGACCTGGAACGTCTCCTTCGAATGACGCCGAGATTCTCTACGGCGCCGGGAGTCTCGATGACGGCGATGTCTTGGAGAAGAAGACTTCTTGTGATGCTTCTCCTTCGATTTAGCCATAAACAGCTTCGCCTCACGTTCCTTGAGGGCCTTTGGATTCATGTGCTGGCATGAATCACAAGTCGAGACGTCGTGGTCGGAGCTCAAACACCAAAGGCAATCGGAATGAGGATCCGTCACCGACATCTTGCCTCCACACTCACGACAAGGCTTAAATCCAGACTTTCTCTGCGACATTATTACCACAGCGAAAGACTACGCAGCAAAAATACACTGTAACCAAAAAAGTAACAGTTGCTCCCTCGAAGATAACCGTTTCAAATGCACAGAAAAAAGGGAACTGACGTCCGCACGTCGTCGAGGACCTCTTATTGCCTGTATGACGTCAGACGGCGTCGCGTGGGCTAGAGTGACGTCCTCGTCGACGTGCAGAGACTAGTAAGAAGATTTCCGTCGAATGCTGGCGCCATGGGAGTATTCATTAGGTGAGGAATCCACAGGTAGTTGTATCCATCAGAAGTGTTAGACATCCACAAATACAGTCAATAAATGAGACCCACGACTCAAGGAGACCCACACCATTTTACAAAAATAAGTATCTTTATATATGTTTAGGCACTAGAAACAATATTATCGGGCAAGTATGCTTTGCAAGAAAAATCTTTACAGTTTTGATAAATCAACAGATTAATTTCTGAGAAGCTGCACAGTGATCCTATGGAGAGAAAATAAAGTACAGCCTTCAAATATAGTACAGCAACTTACTGGACTAATCTCCTGGACTTAAGGTAAGTACTGGGCAAGGGTCACGACCACACAAACAGGTCACAAAGAGCAGCACTGGGGCTGCCGGGTGCAGAGGTGTAGTACAGCATCGGGTGCCCAATGTTAGTCAATGGGGATTAGTCCGGTTGAAAAGTCTGCAGGTCTGGACAGAATGTCCAGTCTGGAAGAACCAACAGGGTCAGGGACACCTTCGGTCTTCACGGGCCAGGTGAGACAGGTGAAGGTGTCCTGAGGCATCTGGTTTTCTCCATCGGGAGCACTCATGGTTGAGGGGGCCTGCGGGCAGAGGCTGCAGGGAGAGTCTTAGTCCACATTGGGCTTGGTCTCTGACACGTTAGCAACGTTGGTCCACTTAAACTCTGGCTAGGCGGCACAGGTGCAGTGGTGCTTTCAGGTTTTCTGTGGTCCAAAACCCTCACAGCTGTCTTGGGGGTGCCTGCAAGTTGAAAGAAAGCAGCTCCGCTGTTCCACAGGAATTCTTGGGTCTTTGTTAAAGGGAGGCAGTCCTTTCAGGCTTTTGGAGGCACTGCAGCTTGCAGAATGAGTCTACTTTGGCTCAAATTGGTGTGACGGCAGGATTGGGGCCAAGTCAGGTGCTTCTTCCTAGGCTTTGCTTTTGCGGCTCTTGGGTGTCTCACAAGTCAGCAAGAATCTGATTTCCTGGTGGCAAGCCCTCCACGAAATACTGAATTTGAGGATGTTTCGAGGAGTATAAGGTAGTAGCCAATAGACTACTTCGCTGCAGTCATTACACCCCCATATGACCACTTCAGGTGGGAAGGCAGCATAAACCTCTCCCAGTGTTCAAGTTCTGCCAACACAAAGATGGCAAATGTCTAAATATGGTGTCAACATCAGGCAGCTCACCTTCGGGGTGGGACTGATCCAAGAGGTGGACACACCTCTCTGAATACTAAATTTCTTACCTGTTTCAGGGCCAAATGGTTTCCAAGGTGGGGGTGGAAGCTCAGCATCTCTCCTTTGAATGAAGCCAGATCTGCAAACTAAGGACACTGGGCTTATTTGAAGCCCTGTCTTGGAATACAGATTTGCACATCATCCTGTTGGGCGGTGTGTGTACACACCTCACCCGAAGCAGGCTGTCTAACCAACCGAGTGCCCGGAGCAAAGGCTCTCACTCTAGGGGGCCAGAATCTTGTCAGGTGGTGGCGGCAGTCTGGCTAAAACTAGGCAGTCTCCATACAGGTAACTGGTAAGTTTTCAGGGGGCACCTGTAAGGTGCCCTCTGGGTGCATGTATTATTAATATGAGATGTTTGATACCAAACATCCCTATTTGCAGTGAAGCCATCATATAGGTGAGGAACTCGTTGTGACCAGTGTCCAGCACATATACTTGAAATGGCTTCCCTATTTACTCACTATGTCTTGGGATCAACTAAGACATAGCAGGGGCATCCCTGCTCGTGCAGATATGCCTTCACATGTAAACGCATCGTGCCTTAGGGCTGGAAAGCCTGCTGTAGGGGCGAGTTACATATATTACATGCAGTATTAGGGGACATGGCACACGTTTAGCTGCACCAAGACACGCAGTCTGCATGTGCTGGGTGAGGGGTGTCATATATGCTCCAGTCCTTGGGGACGTGACCGTACTAGTAAATGGTAAAGGGGGTGGGGTCAGGGGGAACGCGCAAAGGCATTGCCAAATGAGGAACAACTGCACAGTTTTATGGAGAGCGCGCTCTGGTACGGGGACCTGGTTAGCAGGAACCCAGTGTACTTTGTCAAAATTGCATCGAATACCAGGCAAAACGTAGGGGTGACTCAGGGATGTGGAATTCCTATCGCCTGATACATTGTTTGGGGTCAAGGGCAACAAGTTTTCATGTTTGTGTCCTTGGGACAAGTTGGCCCAAACCCCTGCAGCAAAAACCCTTGGCTGCTAGTTTACCGAAAAGGGAAATGTTCGCATTTGAGTTAGTGTGTCCCTTCATAAACGCTGTTAGAACTTGTATTTATGGTTCATTAATTAAAAGGCTACCTTATTAGGGTGAGTGTTGTAAATAGAAGTTTTAAGGTCACACTGCACACTACCAACAGTGGTTCCAGTAAAAAAAACTACCAGTCTTGTTTTGACATGGCTTTTGTAACATTATATTATATTGTTGTGGGAGCTGCCAGGCCCTCACCATTGTAACAAACAGGCAAAAAGAACAACAACAACAAAAAAAAGAAAAAAAAGAAAATAAAAAATCAAATATTGGTCTCAAAAAGCACTCATTGCTGCCAGTGGTGTAACAAAGGCCCTGGGGGCCCCATCACCACAGACCCTGTCCTGAGTGAGTCTGGAGGGGGAGGACCCTCCATATTCTTTGCAAGGGCCCCCCCCCCCCCCCCCTTCAGTTTTGCTACGTCTCTAACTGCCACAGTGGTTGCTGGCACTGAACACTGGCACTGAACAAAACTACTCTACGCGCCAATCTTCCTTGTGGAAGAGCAGGCCATCATACACAGTACAGCTAGGCAATAGAGAGAGAAATAGAAGTTTAATAAAAACAAAAATGTGTAACGCCAGACCTAATTAGGGACCCATTTCTTAAAGAAGACACAAAAGTGCACCCATGGTATATATCTTTGTATTAGTGACTTTCATGAAGTCACAAGAGATTACAAAAGTAGACCAGGAAATCGTACTCCTAGAAAATTTGTCAACTGTATTTTAGCTGCATGTGTAGATTTGCTCATGTGGAAATCTATCAAGCATTTACAAGTTCACTCCCCCCCAACCACTTTTTCCCCCCCAACCCATGAAGAAACTCTTACCCCTGCCCTTGGCAGGCGTAAATTTCCAATTTTTCTCATTATTGGAAAAGATTAGAGAAGAGCTGGTGAAAATGCTTAAAACATGCAAGTTACTAAGTTTGCAGACTCCAGCCCTGGAACTATTGCTTACTGCTTCCTCCAGTCCCAGTATGTAGATCTGTGGAAAGGTGGCAAACTAAGGAGAATGCTATAGTAGGGATTGAAATTGCAAGTATTTAGGCCCTAGTATAGTAGTAGTCCTGGCATAATCAGAGCTCTTACATAATGAGATTGCTGACATAATGTCACTGCATGACATGGCACCGAAAGGACAAGTAGATTTTTTTTTTTTTACAGGACAAGCAGATTTAAGAAGCAGTCTGTCCAATGGAAAAGTAGATATTTTATTAAACTCCACACCCCTGGGGTGACTGTCAAAAAAGGGGCACTTTCCTACGTTAACCATATACCTTGACTTATCAAAAATACATGCAGATGCTTCCCTTGCATAAATATTCACACTTCTCCACAAAAGGTTAAGACTGTATATTCATAAACATGACTGAAAGTTTCACGATTAAAACTTGTGCACAAATAGCCCACGTATTTATTAGTACTTGTTCACTTTGCAAGTCAATTGATGCATTCATAACTTCCAGCTTGCTGTTCTGGCGTAACAGGCTGCGTAAAACTATCCGTTACAGCTACTTCGTACCAAGCCTAAACTGCTCTTGAGCGGAAGTTAAATCAGTTCACATTATTACATTTAGACCTTACACAATACCAGCCGCACCAGCATACAAATGTAAGATTCCAGTAAACCCTTTCACTGGTCTCAAAAGTGGGCATACAACCAACCTCATTCATGGTCTTCTCAATAAGGCTGTATAGCATGGGGCTGGTAGAAACTTTGAAAGCTCCATTACCTACAAGAAGCAAAGTTATACAATTAGTGTCCAAACCTTGAAACCGGACAATCACAAAGCAGTCTTATGGTGACGGTTACTCCCATTGTCTGGGCACTCATCACGTCCGGGTACCACACATGCAGGCGTGCGTCATAAAGGAGCAGGGCTCGCTTCCACCCTTCCTTCCCCTCACATAAGCCACTAGTCAGAAATGCAAAACACACAAGATCCCTGAGGGGCCGTTTCCCTTCATCGGAAAAAGACAGGCTCAGCAATTGGCTAAAGTGGCCTGCTAAAGAGAGCCTTATGGGTTAGGATCAGTCATTATAATGGTATATTTTCATATTTGAAGGCTGCACACAACTCGTCCTAACAATTAAGTATGCCCCTGATTAAGTTGAGTTTCAGACCCCCAGTTGAGGATCTGTCAAACGCAGGGTGGTGCAACGCATGGTATAATCTGTCTAACAGTGGCCTGGAGTTGCTCTGCTGGAGTCCTATCCTCCCAAAAAAAAAAAAAAAAAAAAAAAAAAAACCACACTTGAGCGCACATAGGCATTTTTTCAAGGTGAAAACATACAAAGCATCAGATTAAGCTTGCACTTCGTTTATCAGTCAAGTAACCAAGGAGGTGTGGAAGAAAGCTGGAGGAAGTTTCTCATTGAGGTAAAATTCAGTCAACATCTTGAGAACAGAGGTAAGGTAGAATGAGCCCTCAATTTTTTGTCCAGATGTAAAAAACGGATTTCAGAAGCTGAGGCCTGAAAGTTACTAATACAACCGACTGAAATTAATGTGGCCTGAACAGAAGTCCTCCAAGAAAGATATTTTGTGACATGGTAATGAGGGAACTCTGCCTCCACGGATAGGTTTACTCTGAAGTAGTAACATTTCAAAAAGAGACTTGCCGTGACCAATCTGGAAATACCCAGAATTACAGCACCCAAGGAGTATTTACCTTCAGTAGGAATCTCTGAAAGGTACGGCTGGTGTTGGTAGAAACCAAAATCACCAGGCCTCCACTTGTGGAATCTGACGGACAAGGTCATCAAGATGTCCAAAGCTTGCCTCTGGAGTTTTGATAGATGACATATGTGGATAGCCGGGTGCTCCTGGCCACTAAAACATAGTTCCTACTTATAGGAGAGTGTGTGTATACCTTACCAACCTCCTCCAGGTCAAGACCTCAACCAACTGATCCACTGTTTGGAGGAGGTTATAAGAAGGTTGGGACATAGCCCACAGATTCAAACCACATGTGAGATGGTTGAACAGATGCGGTCTGCTTCAGTGAAGAACCAGTAGTCCGCCTGGCTTTTACAGTGCCCTTTAAAGCATCCAAAACTCTTGACTAATGATGAATTTGGACATGATGGCTTCCCCAGAGCATTAATCTTGCTTGTTTTTTTATTCAAATGTGTTAATAGCATTTATGAGAAATCGGAAACAAAGTTGAAGTATACGGTATGTGATGACATGGTAACTTCAGTTATGATTTTGCATTAGGTCACGAAGTCCATAAGTAGCTGTGTGCGAGGAAACAGGATTTTTTGTACGTTCACCCCCATCTTTTGCTCCAATTAATACTTTGCACTGTTGTAATGGCGCTGAAATGCCTTGAGCCCAGCTAATCAGAACTCGGCATATGTGCTCTGCCTCTTAAAAACATACCTGTTTAATTGGCTTATCAACAATTGGCAGGCCAAACTTACTTTTAAATCACTGGTATATAGTACGAGGGGTACCTAGGGCCTGAAAGTTAGTGTCACTCATTGAATGCAGCACTAACTCTTTCACCGCAAGTGTGAAAAAGTAGAACATGTCTCCTAAACTGCCACTGCAGACCAGTGGAGCAGGTAACACTGCTATCTCAACTTAGCCATTGCAAGTGATGGCAAAGCAACAAACTCCCATTTTAAGAGGTGTAAATCAACCCTACAGCAGGCCTGTTGAGATCCAAGGCAGGGTGCCACAGAATAAAACTAAGAACACGTTTTACATGTTCTAGCAGTAAAAACTCGAACTTTAGCCATTTTACTGTGCAAGAGACTGGTAGTTTCATTGGAGAGTACAGGGTTACACACCAGCAACTCAGTGGTATCAACTTCTGAATGGGACTGCCACAAATGGTCCTTCAAGCAATAGAACACAAATTAAACAAGACGTGATGCCCAAGTCAAAATTGTCGCTTGTTGCCACGTGCAACTTTTAGAAAGTTGCCACTCAGTTGCCCAAGTTTCTCATGGCCATTTGCGGACGTTTGTCAAGCTACAGCCTTCAGCCCTCCCAGGAAAGGACACAATAGAGGCCTGCTCTGAAGATGGTTTATTTAGAAGTGCTGCCCGTCCTCATCGGGCCATAGTTTACAGAGAGGCAATCAGGCTGTCGGATGTCCTTGGGTTTGTCGAGGTAAAATTTCAGAACTCTTGAGATCTAAAGAGTGTAAGGCTCTTTCCACCGGTGTGGATGGATTATGAAAGAGCACAGGGAGTGAAATTGTCTGATTAATGTGAACAATCAAACACTACCTTGGGGGAGAAAACTGGGGTGAGTCTGTATCACAACCCTGTTGGCATGGAAAACAACTTCAGGCTCTTTGGCATGAAGAGACTGAATCTCACTGACTGGGTGCCAAATTAATTGCTACTAGAGAAGGCGGCTTCCAGATCAGATGCTGAAGCCTTATGTATCGGCTCAAAGGGTGGACCAATAGGTTTTAAAAGCACCACAAACTCCTAGGAGGAGATGGGCGAATGTACCGGAGGGAACACTTTCTTTAGACCCTTTAGAAAATCTTTCACTACAAATACTTTAAAGAATGACATTTGGGAATGTGATTTTCTATAGGCAATAATTGCTGATCAGTGAACCTTAATAGAAGAGAACTGTAGCCCCAATTTTGCTGAATTGAGGCAGTAGGATAATATAACCTCCTCTTGTTCCAAAAATGGACGGTAATAATTTGGAACCCAGTCGTGAGCCTGTGAAGGTGTGGCTTAAAGAGTAGGCCTCTGGGTGTTCAGAGATCCTGGAAGGTGAACAGCAGAAATTGTTAAATCTCTGGCTATAGTAGCCATTTCCATATAGCTTGTACCTACATTGATAGGTGGCGTGAGTGTCTCCCTGTTTGTTCAGATAATGCATTGTGGTTGTGTTGTCTGTTTGAAAGAGCAGAGAACTCGTCTTTATAGATGGACAGATGCTTCAGTGCTGGATGGACTGCCCTAAATTCCAGCATGTTTATGTGATAGAGCTGTTCCTTGCCCGACCAAAAGCCTTAAACTTGCAGTCCCTATGTGAGTTCTCCAGCCCTGGACAGAAGCATCTGATCAGAGTGTGTAGGGAGTCTGTGGTGAAAAGGAACTCCTATCTGCAAGTGCTGGGTCTGCATTGAGTGACAGCCTGGCTTCTTGTCGGACGACTACTGATGCCCTACAGGTTGGACTACTGAGACCACTGATCTTCCGGTGCTTGTTGTAGCAGTTATCTGCTCCTTGCTTTCCTTTTTGGAAGATTCTAAGGTAGAGTCTTTCTTCTAGTTTTTTCCTTTTCTGGTCTCTTCCGGAGAGATTCTCTTCTCCTTCATCCTCCTATATTAATTTGTCATCTTTTGGAGCCAAAGTAGATGTCTGGTGTCTTGATCTTAAGAGTTTTGGTTGAATTCTTTGGTTTATGATGTGGATGTAGGCCGAAGAATTCCTTTTGTGGGTCCTCTGAAAAAAGCCTGAATTTTCCACAGGATCTGCAAGGCCTCAAATGACTAATTGACATGGTTCTGCCTGGCAGGAACTGTATCACCTCGAAGGTGTCAGATGGAGTTAAAAGAAATTTCATGAAATGTAGAATTCCAGGTTAAACACTGAAGACTGAGCAGAGTGCAGGGAGGCTCCCATCACATGTGATTAGAAATAGGAGGTACTGTGGCCCTTGAGAGGATGAGTGGGTCAGCAGATGCTTCCTGGTTGGCTGTAATGTGGTTCTTTAAAATTATATGAATTGGTTACGAATGTCACTTGTTTCAGGTTTCACTTTGCAATGCTTTGCATTACTTATGATTACAGCTAGGACAATTCAAGCATGTGAATCTAGGAAAGATACCTCATTGGAGCATATAGGGGGTCACTCCTGCAAGGGGAGGACGTCAATTAGGCACCAAGAAGAGAAGGAAAAATAACACTGGTTGGCAAAGCACGATTTAGTCTAAGTCACTTTAATAGCTGCTGGACAGTATTTGTGGCAACCAAACAACCTAATTAACACAAAATCATTACCTTAAAAGGAGATGCACCATATTATACAGGAGCCTACTCTGGCAAGTAAGAACACACTAACTAGGTGGGTCTCTAGTTCAAAGAAAGAGAAGACAAATACAGTTGAACAAGTAATTAGCAGGTACTTAACAAAAATGTGGCTCTATACAAGTATTTTCTTCTCCATATTTCAAGCCGTACAAATTAAGTCTTCAAAATGGTTATGAAAACGTTTTGAGATCACACTTATCTGTAAAGGGGGTAACTCTAGCATAAAACATGTTGCATCAGCTGTAAACCATTAGCTGATGCCCACAATATAATATCAGAGCCCAAACACATTACTAGTGCTCTTTCTGGTGCATACGCGGACTCCAAATTCCTCACCTTTAGAATAAATCCAGGTGCCAGACTGTTTCCGAAAGCTATTCCTCCCAGACACTGGTAGATGGTGTCAGACTCTACACCAGCCTCACACTGTCACAGTAGAGCAGCAGAGCTGCATATAGGATGCCTGTGTTGGTCTCGCAGGTGTTTGCGCTCTCAGACAGCTCAATCATGACAAATTGGCGTGCAAAAACTTAACTCGGGAAGAGAGCAACCAAAGGCAAACAACCTATTCTTCTAATGGACACTATCTGCAGGATCCTCGCATTTCGTATATATACACACACCCAAGCAGCACCTCCCTTTAAGGCGGGCATACAACTGACAAGTGGGTGCATACCAAAAAATCATGCTGAATTGGGAGGGAAAAATGCCAACCTTCTCCATTGACTTCACTGTCAAAGCAGTAGTGTTTGGTGAATACATGCACAGACACCTAAGAAGCAGCCTGGCAGATATTAAGTACAAGCAGTGGTGAGAAAAACCATGTTAAGGACCAGAAGGGAACAACTGCATGTGCTTGAACAGTGTGCCAGTAAATGCCTTGTAAATCCTGTAGGAAGCTCAGCCTGGTTTTCCCTGAGGAACCACACAAAGAATCCTTATACCTACTATATCCACATCATAAGCCAAATAAATAGGTACTGCTGTATGATTTCTACCAAACCTCTTGAGAAGTCAATCAAAAATGGCAGTACCAAGTTAAGGTAGGAATGAGGCATAACGAGAGGGCTTTGTCAGAGAACTGTGTGGTAAACCTTTTATCACAACAGCTGACGTGGATGAAGTTTGGCCAGGCGCACACATAAAAAGGCCCAGAGGTCAGACATAACATTTATCTGTGCTCATCGCAAAGCCTTGCTGGGCCAAAGATAAAACCAACAGAACATCTAATAACTTGGCATGTCATTGGTGACTTATGCAGGCAGTCTCAACACCAGGCAACACATTTCTCCTAAATACCCCCAAAATATATTTTTACTCAAGGGGCATGTAGCCACAAGAACTGCATCCACTACTTCAGCACATGAAAAGTGCACCATTGTCGCCAGTCCTCAGACACCGCCAAGTCCACTGGAGCTGCAACAAATCTTGGCCAAGCACTAAACTGGTTGCAAGGGCTGACTGTCAAAAGGCCAGACCCTGTGAGTAACCTTTGCTTTTTCTACACTTACGATGAAACTGGCCGGCCAATGAGCAAGCCCAGGGAGCAGAATGCAACATGGTCCTTTGAAGCTTTAGAGAATCAAGACTGCTTTTCCCCAAAAAAGTATGGAGCCATCAAACAATGTCAATTGGATGCCTGAGGAAAACTCTGCATGTCACACCTATACCCAGTCTTTTGAATTAAGACCAGCCAGTAATACAATTGGCAGAGTCTTGTGCATCCTGAATTGTTTGAGCAAATGTGGTTCTGAATTTCTCAGGCACAGCTGGCAGTTGGGGACCAATGCATGCAAGGAACAGATAGGAGTAAGCACCAGAAATGAGCAGGCAGCAGAAGAGACACTGGGGGCCCTTGCAGCTCCATGGGCCCCCAAGGTGTTCCAAAAGGAGTCTACATTGCCTTAATCTGCAGCATGGCCTCCTTGAAGGTCTCCATTTCCTGCAACATCAACCAAAATTTGGGAAACTGTGTGCTTGAATCAGCCCTAGAATAGGCTCAGAGTCAGAAGACTGCTGTGGAGTCTGGTTCTTGGAGTGAGAACTGCATGGCCTTGCTACTCTTAAACGACAAAAGGTCAAATCTTGCTCTGCCTTCTTAGAAGTGCAACACTGGAGCTTACCAAAAGACTAGAGCAAAATCAAGACCACAGGGATCATTTCAAGGGCCATCTCTTATGCTCCACATCAGTTTTTGCTTCCTGCCCCCTTAAGGTGCAACCTTTTCTGTTCGACAAAACATTTTCCCTGGCACACTGTCCATGTGGAATTAAAGTGTCAGCGGAACCAAATAAGTTGGTAAAAGAGCTATAGATCTGCAAAAACAATCTATATGCGTGTGTCATGAATTCTGAGGCAGCAGGCCACTGCAGTGTCCACTAGCTTCATTTACTGGCATATGGACCAATGCTGTTGAAAACCTAGATCCAGTCTTGAACCTTACATTAGGTGAGCAAGCTGTTATAAGTATTTATCAGAAATATAATGTCTTCTGTAAAGTCTGGCAAATACCTCCTGTATGTCTTCAAGCACTTATCCACATCTCCCTAGAGTACAATAGCAGCCAAAACTCACCTTGGACTACGGCGTCAAGATTTATATAGGCAACTGCTTTGAGGTTCAACATGTTCAGATAACCCTGAAAGATAGAAACAGTGGTTAATTAACATGGAATGGTTTCTTACCTGTAATCTAAGTTCTCTCCCCGGGTATCTCAACTGAAATCGTGAGCACTGAATAGTCCTGGACACGTGTGTGAATCCCCAAGCATTTCTAAAATATAGGCTCTTAGGTGCAGATGTTCATCTTACTTCAGAAAAGCCAAGTCTAGGACACAATTGTTAAACATGTTGCAGCCTATAACAGAAGCTATATTGGCCAATTACTTGAATTTTAAAAATGTTAAAATATTAGTAAAATAAAAATGAAAATTCTAGGAACTGGCCATTTTTTTTTAAATATCCTCTATAAACCTTTTTTAAAGACATGAAGGAAGAACGGGACAACGTAGACATACAAGATGCAGTATTGTAGTCAAAAACTGACACTGCACCTTTAAGGGCTCACTGCCCTTCAGTGTCCCATCATGCCAAGTAGGTGGCAACTACTTCTGTTCTTTCCTACAGAGCAAAGGAGAGTACAACTAATGAAAACAGAATGTGTATTAATCATGGGTGTTTCTTCCACTGGGTAAGAGGGCAGGATATTTATGGTTACAATGGAGAGGCTCCTGAGAGTGATCAAGTATTACAGGTAAGAAATCATTCCCTCTCTCTCGGTGATCTCCATTGATAATCCTAAGCACTGAATAAAGTAGCAAGCTCATCCTTTCAAACAGTGGTGGAAGAGAAAAACATGGACCACTGAAACAACTAAGCAAAGCTGACTGAGGGAAGCCTGTCCTACTTGAGCATGTGTTCTAGCATCGAAGTCCAAACAATAGTGCCTTGTGAAAGTGTGAACAGATTCCTGTGTAGCAGCTTTGTGGATTTCTGCAGCAGGAATGTTCCTCATCAAATCAGCAGTTGCTGCCTTACCTCTGTTAAAATGGGCATTCAGTATACTGGGCAGTTTTACCCACTTTCTGCTAGCATAACATGATTTATTTAACTATCCACCTGGGAGATAGATGGTTCCATGTGGTCAACACGGTACGTATGGGACCATAATTTACAAACAACTTATCGGTCTTATGTATATCTTTTGTTTAATCTAGGTAAAATTTTAAGATTCCTTCTCATATCAAAACCATGGAGATCTCTGCTGGAGTAGACGAGCCAGCGAAGTAAGGGTTTGATTAATGTGAAAATCCAAAACAACTTTGGTCAAGAATTAGGGATGAGTTCTCATAACCACGTTATTGCTATGAAAAATACCATATAGTTCATGAGAACAAAGCTTAAATCTCACTAACTCTGGGTGCTGATGTAATGGAAACTAGGGAAGTCACTTTCCAAGAAAGGCACTGTAATAAGGCTCTATGAATAGGATCGAAAGGGGGTGCCATGAGATGTGAAAGTACTATGTTCAATTCCCAACTTTTTTTTGGGGGGTGGGGTTAAACGGGACAGCATATTAGAGGGAAAACCTTAACACCCTCTAAGAATACACCAATAACTGGGACAAAAAAAAAACAACAAAAAAACGACATTTTCTGTATGCAGTAGTAGCTGCCAAATGGACTTAAATGGGAGAGAATTGTAACCCATAGTTGGTTAAATGAATTAAATATGGAAGTAAAGTTTCTTTGGCATGCAGAAGGAGTAATGTTCTTGTCAGAACACATGAAGCAGAATCTCTTCCATTTAAAAGAGCAAAATGTAGGCACTGATGGACATTAAGCCTCTCAGAATAGTCTATATTTTATGAGTTCAGAAACTATGCTGCCAAACTCAAAAAGGAGAGATTAGGATGGATAATATGTCTCCTGAGCTTCATGAGAAGATCTGGTCTGCACGTCAGCCTCATGCGAGGACATTCAGACACATGGAGTCGGTCTGTGACCCACAACTGACTGGGCCAATCCAGAGCGACCAATATCATTCTAGCCTTCAAGTAAGACTGATACCCCTGATTACATAAGTAATCATCAGAGTAAAAGCGTACAGAAATTTGTCAAACCAGTCAATCTATAGGACATTCCCCAGTGTCGCTTGTTGGTAACAACCAAGTCGAAGCCTGCGCATTTTGTTTTCTGCAGTTGCGAATAGATATGTGCGAGGAAAACCCCAGGTGCCGAAGGGGATGTGAACGATGATGTCGCTTAGCACCCACTCGTGATTTTTGTGTGTGAAGAATCCTGCTTAGGGAGTCTGTTTATATACTGGATGCCTAGTTGCCTAGGGTTGCAGTGAACCTCCGGTTAATGGCCAGCAACCAATCCCATATAGTTTGGACTTCAGTAATTAGACTCTAGACTTTGGGCCTCCTTGCTTGTTCAGATAGTACATTGCTGGTGTATTGTCTTACAAGGAGGGATTCCGTCCTAAAGGGTAGTAGGAAACACTTCAGAGATAAAATAACCACTTTTAGTTCCAGAGATTGATATGCCAAGTCATTTCCTTTGTGGACCATGTTACGAATTTGAAAGTGATCCATGTGTGCTCCCCAACCTAAACTGGTGCATTGGTCACTAATGTTTCAGAGGGAACAGATTGATATTCCAAAAAAAAAAACAAAAAAAAAACAAACAAAAAAAAAACACCCACACAAAATTTTTGTAGGAGATTTTTCCGCTGACATCACCATTTGAGGGACTGCATCGCTTTGAGGAAAAGTGTGATCTTGTCTTCCCAACTGCCAGAGTACAGACTTCACTGGTCCTCCAGGCTGCGCACTCTTGTAGTGGTGTCATGTGTTGACAAGTATTTGGTGTCAGAAATATACAGGATATTGAGCCTAAAAGGGATGCTGCTTTCCACACTTTTCTGAAAGACTCATGAGAGATCAACGTTTCAGACATATGGATAAAAGCTTCTCCACTGAAGGAAACACCTTTGCTATTATGGGGTCAGTAGTTGCTCCAAGGTAATGGAGACTGAACCAGCGATGAGGTAGATGTCTGGACACAGACTTGAAAACCTAGCAGATTGAATATAGAGACAGTGATTTGATAATGATGTTGCAACTGTCGTCAAGATGATGCCTTGAGCCAGTCAACTAGTTACAGATAAGACATATTTTGAGCTTTCAAAGCTCTGCGGTGACCACTGCCATGTACTTCAAAAAGTACTTTATACTGGTTGTGATCTACTTCAAATTTGAGGAATTTGCTGTATTTTCTGACTTTCAAGATGTGAAAATGTGCATCCTGAAGGTCTATGAAACAGAGCCAGTCTCCTTGATGGGTTTGACAATAAATTTGGTGTAAAGCAGGCATTCTGAATTTTCCTCCTTGTATCCATTTGTTGGCCACTTTCAGATCTAGTATGGGTCTGAATTCTTTTAGATTTTTTTCCTCCCCAATGGGAAATAACAGGAACAAATCCCTGTTCCTCGTTGGTCAAGAGGTACAGGCCCCACTGCATGCTTCTGCAGAAGAACGTTCACTTCTGATCTCAGCATCTGTAGATACTGACTGGATGATTTTGGTGGAGAAATGGTGAATGAGACATCCAACCTGTACAATATTCTGTATCCAGGAATTGGTGTTAGATTCTCTCTCACTCTCCCCCCTCCACACCTCCCTGCTAGTAAAGGTGAAATGGCAGCAGTGCTGAACACTTGGTTAAGGACTATAATGCCTTCATTTAAAATTTCTATGAAGTCTTCCCGATGGTCTTTTGGTAGATCTGCAAATTGTTGCACAAGTCCATAGGGATCAATCGTATCTGCTGAGGAGGTCCGATGCGCTCACAACTTTCAAGGTAGTAGCTGCTGTGCCACAAACCTTGCATTCAGAGTCTGGTTTCCTGCTTTCTGTGTCTTGGGGAACCGTGGATGAAGGAGTAGTAGGGGTTTTCTTCGAGGCCAAGAAAACTGAATGGGGGGGGGGGGGGGGGGGGGGGGTTGGAGGGCATGGGGGTGGATTGGATCTGCTCACAGGAATAATGGGTCCTGCTCCAGAACCTTATTTTTTTGCCTAGATGGACCTGCTTTGGCTGAAGCGGTTGCGAGGAAAAGCTACATATCTGGTTATAACAAACCTGGAACCAGAGGCTGAAAGTTGAAAAGCAGAACGTTGATGAAGTCAAATATCACCGATGTTGATGGAGCAGGCAATGGAATATTCTGTGGATTCCTCACCTAATGAATACTCCCATGGCACCAGCATTTGACGGAAATCTTCTTCCTAGCTTCTGCTTGTCGACGAGGACGTCACATTTGCCCACGCAACGCCGTCTGATGTCATGCAGGCAATAAGAGGTCCTCGCCGACGTCAGTTCCCTTTTTTCCGTGCGTTCGAAACGGTTATCTTCGAGGGAGCTACTGTTGCTTTCGAAGTTAGTGTTTTTTCTGCTGCGTGATTTTTCTCTGAGGTTACTATGTCTCAGAGGAAGTCTGGTTTCAAGCCCCGTCTGGAGTGTGGGGGCAAGATGTCTGTTACTGACCCACATTCGGACTGTTTATGGTGCTTAAGCTCCGACCACGACGTCGCAACATGTGATTCATGTCAACACATGAATCCCAAGGCCCTTCATGGTGAAGTCAAAAAGGAAGGCGAATAAGCATCATGGGAAGTCCTCCTCGCCGAAGTCTCATCGGCGTCAGACTCCTGGCGCCCTAGGGTTTCACGGCGCCATTCCAGCAAAGAGAGGTCTCGTTCGAGGTCGCCTTCAGCTCGGCTCGTAAGACTTGGGAGGTCAGTCCCACAGTCACTCCACATCCATCGACGCCGTTGCCTTCGCCGACTTCGCCTGGGCAGACATATTCAGTGGTTGAAGTGACGCAGCCTCAGGTGTTCTCTCCGGCGTCGAGGCTGGCGTTGGGGTCGCCTTCGATCCAGGGACCCCAGGATCCGGCTTTTCCTGCTCCTGGAGCCGATAATACAGCATTTTTGAATGCGATGTATACCATCTTCCAGCAGATGGCTCCAGGCGGTGCTCCAACTGGTCCTTCGGGGCCGTTGGCTTTCACCTTGGGTGCTCCGGCGCCGCTACAGCCAGCACCCTTCATGCCCTTTCTCCCCTTAGGGAATGTGGGCTCGGCCCGGTGTCGGCTCAAGTGGTTTCGGCCCCGGAGGTTTCCATCCCGTCGACTTTGGGGTTTTGACCAGTGACTCCGACAGGACCATCGGAGACTCCGAGACGCGCCTCTCTTCATCCGGCTCCTACCTCGGCGTCGAGGCTGCCTGTGGCGCCGGACATGGTGTCAGATGGATCCGGAGATCGGTGTCGATCCTCGACTTCGGCGGATGCCATGTCGACGCCGCGTATTGAAGAGAGGCTACATTCTAGGAGGCGTGCTCTCCGTCTCTTGGAGGAGCAGGAATACCTTGGTCTTGGAGGAAGGAGAGATTGAGGATTCTGGCGAGGGTCTTCATGGTCTGGATACAGCTAGTGGGCTGGATACTTCCCCTGAGTGGGACTTGTCATCTCCAGGGGAGTATACTGAGGAGGCGCTGTAGTAAGAAAGGCAGCTAACTTTCTTGAACTGCCTTTGCCGGTAGCGGAGGTGAAAAAGAATTTGTTAACTGAGGTCCTACATCCGGCCTCTGCTGCAGCAGAGCCTCTTTTACCATTCAACGAGGCTTTGCTTGATCCAGTGTTGGAGGTGTGGAAGAAGCCGGTATCTTCCTCGGCTGTTCATAGGGCTGTGGCCAGGAGGTATCGGGCTGCACCATCTGACCCTGGCTTTCTGTCCAGACACCCTACGCCGGAGAGCTTGGTGGTCCAGGCCTCCTGTTCTTCTAGATCTGCGCCTGGATCTTTTCCGACGGTGCTGGGGGATAGAGACTCCAAGAAGTTGGACTCACAATCCAAGAAAATATTCTCGTCCTGCAGCATGGCGTTGAAGTCCACCAACGCGACATGCATCTTGGGGAGATACATCTATGCTCTTATGGACGAGATTACATCATCACATACGGAGCTTCCCCAAGGACTTTTGAATATCGTCTCGGATGCCCAGGCTGCTGCAACCCAGGTTATCCAATCTGGGTTGGATACGACTGACTCAGTGGCTAGGGCGATGGGCACGGCTGTGGTTGCGAGGAGACAGGCTTGGCTTCGCAACTCAGGGTTCTCTGCGGACGTGCAGTCGACCCTGTTGGACCTCCCGTTTGATGGGGACAAGCTTTTTGGAGCCGAAGCGGATTCGGCCTTGGAAAGGTTTAAAGAAAGCAGGGCCACAGCCAAGTCATTAGGACTGCAAGCCGCTTCTTCTGCCTCCTCCAGGTTTTTTAGGAGGCTTCGTGGATTTGGACGTGGCTCCTCCTCCTCTTCCTTTCGAGGGAGATTCCAGCAACCTGCCTCTTCTCTCACCTTTAGATCAATTAGAGGGAGGTGTAGGGCCCGCACCAGGGGAGCCTCTCAGCAGCACTCTGCCTCGTCCTCTGGAGGGGTGCAGCAGGGGAAGCAGCCTTAGGCTTCCACCAATTCCCACTCACTCCTCTCCTGTAGGGGGAAGGTTACTGCATTTTCTTCACAAGTGGGAGGCTATTACATCAGACACTTGGGTTATCAGCATTGTGGGAAAAGGCTACACCCTTCCCTTTTGGGAGTTCCCACCCCCCCCCCGATCCCACCCCGCCCATCTTATTGTTCAGAAGAACACCTGTTAGAACAGGAGGTTAAAGTCCTCCTTTTAAAGGGCGCGGTGGAGTTGGTTCCAGAGCACGAAAGGGGTCGAGGTTGTTACTCGAGGTACTTCCTGATTCCCAAGAAGGATGGTCGGTTGAGATCAATCCTGGACCTGAGGATCTTGAATTGGTTCCTCAAACAGGAAAAGTTCAAGATGCTGACCCTAGCTCAGGTGCTTTTGGCGTTGAACAATGGAGATTGGATGGTGTCTGTCGACTTGCAGGATGCTTATTTTCATATCCCGATACTCAAGTCGCACAGGAAGTATCTCCGGTTTGTGGTGGGGTCGCAGCACTATCAGTTTGCGGTCCTCCCGTTCGGTCTTACTTCGGCTCCCCGAGTCTTCACGAAGGTGATGTCGGTGGTTGTGGCAGAGCTCAGAAGGAAGGGGATAGCAGTATTCCCTTACTTGGACGACTGGTTGATCAAAGCCAAGTCCCCGGAGCTTGTGTTGCATCATCTGCAGTCAACAACCCAATTGTTGTTCGACCTGGGCTTTTCGGTGAACGTGCCCAAATCTCACCTAGAGCCCTCTCAACGGCTCCTGTTCATAGGAGCAGTACTGGATACAACATTGGATCGAGCCTTTCCTCCGCCTCAGCTGATTCAAGATATTCAGGAGTTGGTTCCAAAGTTTCGAAATGGAGCGGTCGTTCCAGTCCTCAAGGTCCTTCGTCTGCTCGGTCTGTTTGCCTCCTGCATACTGTTGGTCACGCATGCTTGCTGGCACATGAGGGCTCTTCAGTAGTGCCTCCGAAGGCAGTGGTCTCAACACAGGAGATATCGAAGGTTCTGTCAAGATCTCCAGAGATGCTGCTGCGGACTTGAAGTGGTGGATTGCGGGCAACAATCTTTCACAAGGAAAGCCGTTCACGCAGTCACCACCAGTGACCACGGTAAAACGGATGCTTCCACTCTAGGGTGGGGAGCTCATCTGGGGGATCTGGAGATCAAAGGGCTTTGGTCTCCAGAGGAACAGATTTTTCATATCAATCTGTTGGAGTTGCGGGCGGTACGTCTGGCTCTCAAGGCCTTCCTCCCATCCCTTCGCGGTCAGTCTGTTCAGGTCCTAACGGACAATACTACCGCAATGTGGTATATAAACAAGCAGGGAGGAGTAGGGTCGTACCTTCTCTGCAGAGAAGCTCTTCGACTATGGTCCTGGGCAAAGGACCATCAGATTTGCTTGGTAGCAAATCATCTGGCCGGAGTCTTGAATGTACGTGCGGACAATCTCAGTTGCCATTTCTCGGCCGACCACGAGTGGCGTCTCCATCAAGATCAAGTCCGTCTAATCTTCCAGTAGTGGGGGGGTTCCTCGGATAGATCCGTTTGCCACCCGGGAGAACACGCACTGTCCGTTATACTGCATTCTCCAGTATCCGGTGCAGGGGGCTGCGTTTCAGAGAACCTGGTGCGACCAGTTGCTTTATGCGTTTCCCCCCATACCCTTGATTCCTAGAGTATTGAGGAAAATTCGCGAAGACCGGGCCCAAGTAATCTTAATAGCTCCAGATTGGCCAAGGAGGGTGTGGTATTCCGACCTTCTCCAACTCTCAATGTGCCCTCCGCTCCGTCTCCCTCTCAGGGCAGACCTCCTCTCGCAGTCGCAGGGGCAGGTTTTACACCCCAACCTCCAGAGCCTGCACCTTCATGCTTGGAGATTGAACGGGGCAACCTGAGTTCCTTCTCTCTCCCACCTGATGTAGTGGATGTTACCTTAGCGGCCAGACGACACTCCACCAAAACTATCTACGCTAATAGGTGGTCTAAATTTGTGGTATGGTGTGGAGAGAGACAGATTGATCCCTTACGTGCTCATTTGTCAGATGTTTTATCTTTTGCTTTGTCTCTAGCGCAGAAAGGTTGTGCAGTGGATACTATTAAAGGTTACTTGTCTGCCTTGTCAGCCTTCATTTGTCTTCCAGACCAACCATCGTTATTTAAATCCCCTAAAGTTCTTAGATTCTTGAAGGGCCTTATGAATAAATACCCTCCAAAACCTTTCGTTATGCCTCAATGGGATTTGTCCTTGGTCCTGACTTTCCTTATGGGGTCCCCTTTTGAGCCTATGCATTCTTGCCCCTTAAGGTTCTTAGTTATTAAAACAGTTTTCCTGGTGGCCATAACATCTGCAAGGAGAGAGTGAGTGAGTTGCAGGCTTTATCGGTAAAACCCCCTTATACAACTTTTTATGGGGATAAGGTGGTGTTGAGGACCAAGGCTGCTTTCCTTCCGAAGGTTGTTTCACCCTTCCATTTGGCCCAGGCAATTACTTTGTCCACGTTCTATCCTCCGCCTCATCCTTCAAAGGAGGAAGAGAGACTGCATCGCTTGGACCCAAAGAGGGCATTAAGCTTCTACATAGACAGAACAAAGGATTTCAGGCTGGAGGATCAGCTGTTCATCGGATACGTGGGCAAGAGGAGAGGAAAGGCAGTCCACAAGAGAACACTCTCCAGTTGGGTTGTTCTTTGCATTAAAATCGGTTACTCTTTAGCAAAGAAGGATCCTCCTGATGGCATTAGAGCTCATTCCACCAGGGCTAAGTCGGCCACTTCGGCCTTGGCTAGGGGTGTTCCTGTGGTCGACATCTGCAAGGCCGCAACTTGGTCGTCCCTTCACACTTTTGTGAAGCATTACTGCTTGGACTGAGGTCAGAAGGGACGGCCATTTTGCACGGTCAGTGCTGCAGGATTTCTTGGTTTGAACATAAAGGCACCCACCACCGGGCGTGGTACTGCTTTGGGACTCTATTCATTAGGTGAGGAATCCACAGGTAGTTGTATCCATCAGAAGAACGAGTTACTTACCTTCGGTAACGACTTTTCTGGTGGATACATTAGCTACCTGTGGATTCCTCACGGTCCCACCCGCCTCCCCGTTGCCTTTTTGGTCTCACCAAGTAATCCTTGAGTGTGCTCCTCTTGGTCTTTAGGACTGCAATAGATTATGTATCTATGGATATTTGTATACATATATTTCTTTGTGTATATACATATTTAGTGTATATATGTGTTTTTTTTTTTTTTTTTTATCAAAAAAGAGATATTCAATCTATAGCCATTTTCTTGCAATGATGTGTAGTTTACAATGTTATGAGATGTTGCCTTTATCTTTCATTGCATTTGGTTATTGTTCTCAGGCACGTAAAAAATGTTGGTACTGACGTCGGCGAGGACCTCTTATTGCCTGCATGACGTCAGACGGCGTCGCGTGGGCAAATGTGACGTCCTCGTCGACATGCAGAAGCTAGGAAGAAGATTTCAGTCGAATGCTGGCACCATGGGAGTATTCATTAGGTGAGGAATCCACAGGTAGCTAATGTAGCCACCAGTCGTTACCGAAGGTAAGTAACTCGTTCTTTAACTTCGTAGCTCCTTGTAGGAGTATTTCTTGAAAAGTATTTATGTCATCAATTGGTGAGACTCTTGGCTGAGGAGGGCAGGTCAAAGTCAGTGAATATCACCAGATGCTAGAAGATGAGGTTGAATAAGAGGACCTTCTGATCCGGACCTAGGATGATGTCAGTGCCTAGATGAGCGTTGTGACGAGGAGTGTTCAGAGCGGTGATGGGGACGTCTGGAAGTAGACCCTGATCAAGATCAGTGGCAAGATCAAGATTTGGATCAAGGAGACTTCAGTCTCCATGGAGCAACTGAGAGACTCACCAGTGAATGAGCTTCCACAGGAACCCCTGTCTGAGGGAGAGGAGGGTTGCAGCACATGGTGTAGCCACTGACTGAGCTGGAGGATGCGACTGAGGAGGTTGCTGGGAATCTGGAATGAAAACTGGCAACGGAAAGTACACCCTGGAGTATTATGAATCAGACGTTGATGGAAACCTTCTAAGCTCTTGTTTTTCTATTTCCACTGATTTTTGTACGTCTCAAGATCAAAAGGCTTCAACGTCAAGTAAGTCGCCACTCGAACCTTGTGTGTCTCTACGTCAAAAGTTGTCTCCTCCTTGTCGACCCAGCTCTTGATGGCTAGCAACTTGCCACAGAACCAGGCCTTGAAATAGATCTAGATATAGACCGACAACAACATTGTTTTTTTGCAGATCTCTTCATTCTGATGTCCCTCTCCTGAGTCTTCAGAGGGAAGTGGATGAGCCCTGGTGGAGGACGGACCCTCTCCTTGCTCACATGAAGTCCCACCTTCAGATTGCACCTCTTTTTGCCTGTGCTGCTCTCGAGCTCCATAAAGGATAATCTCCCTGTGCCTCCGTGTGGAGCTGGAGAAGCTTTTGCAGTGGTGACATCGGTCAGGAATATGACTGTCAAAGGCAAATAATACAGAGATCATGAGGATCTGGTTTGGACTTATTTCTGCCACAGCTAGGACATTTGACAACAAAGTTGGCATTTTATTTGCCTGCATAAATAGTTGGTCAGAAAAAAAAAAAATGTTGAAAGAAGTTGATTAAACCTGTTAAATATTTTCAGAAGATTTTATGGAGGAAAAAGCCAAAAAGGCTGAGCTCACTGTTCCAAGATCCTGTCACCAGGAGGTGGAAAAAAGAACTGCAGTAAATGCCACCTGCTGGGTATAATGGGACACTAGAGGGGCTGTGAGCCCTTCAAGATGCAGTGTCCGTTTTAATGACTACAGTACTACAGCCTCTATGCCTACCTTGTCCCATTCCTTCTCCATTTATTTTAGAAAGGTTTATGAAGGATATTTATAAGAAACACATTACTCAGTTCCTGTAGATTTTTCATTTTACTAATTATATTTTGACGTTTCCATAAATAAAAACATTTTTTTTTTTTTTTTTTTAAAGGCTATAGGCTGCCAAATGTTAAATAAAATTATGTCTTCGGCTCAAGCCTTCATGATGAACGCCAACATCTATTCTTAAGATATATTTTAAAGAAGTGCTCAGGGAATCCCCCAGCCATTGGGGGGACTATTCAGTGCTTAGGATTATTAATGGAGATCCCCTGAGAAAGAACATTTCCTTCTGTCCCATGAAAGACAGGTACATTATTAAATAATAACTAAAAATCAATAAAATCATTGACAATGGCAATCAAGCTACACACGAGGGTTTGCACAATTAAACCATGATGCTTTTCCAAACTGTGCTACAACAAGTCTGAAAAGGCCCCGGCTGGTGCAGCAGTGTTCCTAGCTCCAAGTATAGGCCACTGACAGCATACAAGAAAAGTTAGTTACAAAGAGCAATTCTACTTCAAGGTTTTAGCAGTAATGCGATAAAAACTATTTCAGTGCATTCCGAACACCAAAAAAGGAATAAGCAGGTCACACATGGCTGGCTTTATGATAACAGCGCATGTTACATGCAAGGCAGCATGTTAAATGTGGCCATGTGTACATGCATAGAAATAAGTTACGTAATTGTAACTTTAATTCTCCAGTATTGGAATTTTTCATAGATTCACATGAATGAATCATTCGTCATCGAGATGGGAGTCCCCTGGTACCTTATAATATCAATGTAATGTTAAACATAATGCGTTAATACCCTGTGGCCTTCACTTGTGGCAATATCATATATATATATATATATACAAACACAAAAAGACCAAAGAAAGGTTTCAGCCAATTAGGCTGCTCCTCTCTTTAGAACAATCCTTTGAGAAGCTCCGGTCACTGAGATTTTCCAAAGACGAAGCTGGAGAAGCAAAGGTAAAGAGAACAGGGAGATTCTCGGGGGAAGAGGGAGTGTCACATGTGAATCTACAAAAGATTCCAATACCGGAGAACTACAGTAACAAGCAAGTAACTTAATTTCTTACTTCAGTATTGAACTTTTGTAGATTCACGTTTAAATCAGTAGTTAGCAATAGTGAAGCACATTGTAATATTAATCATACACATTACCATATTTAAAATGCGCTGATATTTTTTTATCACTTCTGTGAAAAAAAGAATGAGAATCTTACGTATACAGTAAAAATGTATATACCTGTAGGTTGTCATGATAAACAGTATTAAATAAGTGTGAGACAATGTGTGGAATACTGGGATGGTGGGAAGAAAAAAAGATAGCTCACCACTACTGGAACAGATGTCTCCGCGTTGCCTGAGCCACTGCCACGTCACCTTGCAACATTGCATCTAAGCAGTAGTGCTTCATAAAAAGGTGTGTGTATTCTTCCAGGTGGCAGCTCTACAAATATCCTGAAGAGACAGCAGCAAACACTGCTGCGGAGGTTGATCCAGATCTAGTAGAATGAGCATGTGTTGCTGCCTGTAAAGGTTTTCTTGCTGCTTGGTGGCAAAAGTGAATTGTGCTAGATAGCCACCTAGCAAAACCTTGCTTGAAGAGAGGATGACCCCCTTCTTGGAGCTTTGAATGGCACAAACTGGTTACATTTTCTAAAATCCTTTGCTATGACCAAATAAAATGTTGGGCATCTTTTGATGTCTAGCGTGACAAGCTTGATCAGCTGGAGTGGTAGGGTTTGGAAAGTCTTAAAAGTAACTGGTTGATTTATGTCAAAGTCGGAAGGGTTTTGGAGATAAATTTCGGGTTTGGACAAAGGATTCCTCAAACTGAAGTAAAGTATCCTGAATGGTAAAGGCTTGGATGTCACTGACTTCTAGCTGAAGAGCCACAAGAACGACTTTCCACAAAAGAAACGTTAAATCTGCCTTGTGAATAGGTTCAAATGGATGCTTCATCAACTGCAACACCGTTCGGCTGCCTAAATGGAGCGAAATAGACCTTTGAGGAATTGTTAGATTATTCTAGCAGACCACAAAGATAGTGACTTGTCAGATTGTCTGTATCGGGATATCACAGCCAAATGTACCTTGATGGAAGCTTAACCCAATCCGGAGCAACAAAGTGCATGAAATATGGAAAGATCTGCTCGGGTAATGACAAGAGTGGATGAATTTGAGGTTGTTGGCACCATACACAAAATATTTCCCACTTATGACTGTAGGTTTTGTTTGTGCTATCCACTCTGGTGAGTATCTCTCTACAATCAAGAGCGATGTCTAAGTGGGCGAAATCTATGTGTTCAGGAGCCAGGCAGACAAGTTAAGAGATCCTGGTGTAGCACTTGACCCTTGTTAAATCGACAAGAGGAAAGGTGTCTTCTTTAATGGAATGTGGGGATTCTGTGAGAGAAGAGCAGCTCTGTAAACCAGTGGTTCCCAACCTGTGGTCCGGGGACCCCTGGTATCCGCAAGCCTCTTCAGGGGGGTCCACGACTGCTTAAAAAAATTAAATAATATTCACAGATTAGGTCCCTAGCTTTCAGTAATGACCTCACTGTTTGGGTGATGGGGGGGGGGGGGGGGGGGGGTTCAGTAATAATGTGGGGGTCCACAGAAGTCAAAAAGGTTGGGAACTACTGCTGTAAACTATTGCTGGCATGACCACACAGGAGCCATCAAGTGTATCCTGTAATGCTTGGTCTTTAGCTTTAATAGAACATTTGGAATGAGGGGAATAGGCAGAAAGCGTAAGCATATATTCTGGGCCATGCCATGAAAAGTGCATTCCTCATGATCCCAGATGTGACTTGCAAAGAAATTAGAGTTTGGAGTTCTGGAGAGTTGCAAATAGGTTGAGGTTCAGTTTGCCCTACTGAGAGAAAATCTGATTGTTTCTTGATCCAATTCCCACTCGCATTTGGATGTTCTTAATCTGCTGGGTGTCTAGCATCTTGTTTTCCTGGTACGTGCTCGGCTTGTAGATGTATTCTAAATAATAGACCAATTCCAAATACATTGTGATTCGAGAGAGGAGAAAAAAACCTTGTCCCACCCTGCTTGTTGATGTAGTGCATTGTTGTGTCGTCTAACTACTAGGACTGGAGAGTTCTTTATCCTTGGAAGGAAAGCCTAGAGGGCTAGGTATACTGCCTTGAGCTCGAGTAGATTGATGCGATAGCTCTTGTGCTGTCTTCGCCATTTGACAATGAGCTGTAGGTATTGAAGGTAGACTCCCCATCCTTCGAGGGGAGCGATGGCTGTGATGACTCCTAAAAAGGGTGACTGAGGAATGAGACTGCTCTATCTTGGTGGATTCAGTCTACATCTGTCAGAGACCACTGCACTTGTGGCGCCGATGGTATCGTCGAATTAACCTCTGGCTGGAGCCCACTGACTGTCTAGTTCTTCCTGGAGGGGTCTCATTCACAGTCGGCAGAATGGAATCAGAGGAATGCAAGATAACATTCCCAATAAAGACTTGAAGAGGTGCGCTGAAAGATTTTTCTTTGAATTCATTTTGCTAAGTCTGTTGTCTTTCCCTAGTAGAAAATGCTTTGTTCAGCGAAATGATATGCTGAAAATTGATGTTTTTTGAGGACTGAAAAAGTGATTCTCATGTCAATTGACAGACTTAATTCATTGAACAGGGTCACACAGGCTGTTGTTCTGTGAGCTTCTAGCTTGGAAGAAACCTTGACTAACCAATTGTCCAGATATGGGACTACCTGATGTTTTGGTTTCCTTAGGAATGCTGCAACTAGGGCCAAACATTGTGAATATCCTGGGGGCGGATATCACGAAGAGGGAAGAACCTTGAATTGGTAATGGTTGCTGGCTAATGTGAACCTGAGTAATGTTCTGTGGGAAGGATAAATGGGGATATGAAAGCACAAGAGTAGACCTACAAACCCCAGGGTTCAGAAGTGGGAGAATATATTGCAGTGTTATCATATAGAACAACTGCTTTTTGAGATGTATTTAAGTCTCAGAGGTCTAAAATTGGACGCCTTTCTACTTCTTACAGGCTAGAAGGAAGCAGGAATATAACCCCTTCCCTTTGACACAAACTTTTCTGGCGCATGGTCAATACTTCGTTTGGGGCAGATGGAGATGCTTTTGACTGAGGGTATGAGGACGTTTTGTTGGTAGAATCTGCACAAACTTTATGGTGTGACCTAATTGACAAGGTCCAGGACCCATTTGTCCGATATTATGTCTTGCAAATGCCAAATGTAATGGGAAATCCTTGAGGGTACTGTGGTTGAAATCGTTGGTAGGAAGTGGAGCAGGAAAGATATCTGTACTCCTGAAATCCTCCCCTGTACGATGGAAAACCTCACCCTCTGGCACTTTGAAAGGGCTGCTTCCTAAATTGAAGGGGTTTTGTCATAGCTGCATCGGTTTTTAGGGTTGAGCCAAGGCAAGCGCTCTGGACCATGCTGTAATCTCTGTAGGATTCTAACCATGTGCCCATGTCATGTCAGTCACTTTCATTAGTTCGTGGGCTTGCCTTTTAAAAAAAAAATCGATTGATTCCATTTGTGAAAGGCATGCATACGTCATGCCTTTTCCGATGTTTAGCCCAGCTCGAACGCACCGGTAAACTACTGAAAACCTAGGAGGCTGCTTGTTTTCAGCTGGTTTCTGGACTACTTTATCTTTTCATTTTCTGTGCAGCACGATCCCGCTGGGCAAAGCTGAGCACTTTGCATGACATCAACCCCATTACACGGATAAATGCACTTTTGCTGGTTACATTGATAATTGCACTTTTGCCTATAAGTTTCACAGCGAGTGAACTTCTGTTTCCTTTTCCTGGGTCTCCTTCATGCTCATGGCGACCATCGGCTCGCATATGTGAAACTGTTTTACTTTTCATTATAAGTTTATGTGGCAAGAAAAGTCTGGTTAGGAATTTAAAACGCTAATAGCTCTAACGTGAGAAAACGTGAGACCCCCTGCATTGCAAATGCTTTGGATTCCTCTGACAGCTGGTCTAAGTATGGTGCAAATTCAGCCTATAGTTGTCTGTCAGACCTGCCTATGACAGCCAAGGAATTTGCTACCCTGACAGTAAGCGCTGACAGTGAACAGAAAAGTTTATTAATGCTGTCCAGACATCTCCCTTCCTTGTCCGGGAGCGACAATATTGGAGTAGAGGGATCTTTTGATCTTCACTGTGCTGCCCAACTGATTATTGAATCTGCTATATGGTAACCAGTTTGACAGGCTGGAGAGTCATCTGGAGCCTTGTATTTTCTGCCCAGACGCAGGAAGGACAGCAGTAACCGTGGCTGGATTTTTCATCACTTTGAGCCCCTCCTCCCTAATATAGTTGACGATGGGCATGGACCTAATGCTTTTTTTGGAAGGTCTCCTTAAAGTTTTAAAGATAGCAGTCCGTCTGCTACATGGGAAATGCTAATCTTTTTGATGGTATTCCCAATAAGTTAGTGACACCACCTCCCACCCCCACACACACAGTTTGGAGAGGTGTGAGATGGTGTAAAAAAAAAAAAAAACACAACCACACACACACTTTTCCTGTTTTTTCTTCCCCCAACCCACCTCGTTGTCTGTGTAGGCTCACTAAGCTGAAGTGGCATCATGGCAACTACTCCACTGATGAGGAAGCCATAGATTTTTCTGTCACTTACGGCAGTGTGGACATTGAGGGTGGTACCGTCATCACAGTCAATGATGAAGAGAAATCTTCAATGTAGGCTGTCTTGCTGAGAACGCCAGACAATGGTGTCGTCATAAAAGGTGAAGTGGTAAATAGCGAAGAAAGTGCTTGTGGTTGCTGTCGTCTATGCTGCTTTAAATGTTTGTCGTCAGTGTCTATGATGATGACTGAATCTCATCAACGTCTTGTCAGAAGGTGGCACAGAGGAAGTTTTTATTTTTTATTTGTAAAAAGAAAGTTGAACCCCTCTGAGGTGGTGTAGTAGGTTCAGATGAAGCCCTTTTTCTAGCCTTAGGAGGCAAAATGTCCTTTTTCTCCTTGTGTTTTTGAGAAGGGGACTGAGTATGAGGAGATCTGGAAGGACTGCAGCCTTTGTAAGACCCATGAATGGTCCCTTTTGGGGCCTTCTTGGGCTGCTCACAGGAGGAACGGGAGTGAGGTGATCGGCCCCTCCTGTGACTTGAAGGATGTAGGAGAGTCCTCTCTGAGCCAGGCACAGGCTCTTTTCTTGATTTCAGCTTCTAAAGCCAAATCGGCAGCCTCCCTTCTGTCTTTTAAAGTTTTGTTAGAAAAGGTCAGACAAACCTTGCAGTTCTTAGCTGAATGGCCTGGATAAAGACAAATGCAATCCCTATGTGGATGCTCAAAGTGAAGCCTCTTCTTGCCACAGGAACTCCCAGAAATAACTGAAAGGGTATGACTGAGCAGAGCTCAGTGGAGACTCCCAGCACGACGTGGTAGAAAATCTGAGTGACTGGAGCTTCTCACAGGAGTGTTCTAAAGGGAGGGGCAGCCTGATAAGAGACCAAAGTTTGGCTGAAACCTTTTTAAACAGACTAAGATAAGTTACAAAAGTGAAGGCCTCTGGGCCCTAATTTATTTTGTTTAGCATTACATTGCTATAAGGTACCGAGGAGGAATGATTCAAGCATGAGAATCTATGAAAGTTCCAATACTGGAGAAATATAAATAAAGATGTGGCCTAAAATAAGAAAAAAAGAAAGAAAAATAAAAAGGTTGTTGGACTGATACTTTCAAAAGTGTGCTTAATCACTTTAAGTTTAGAAATCCCTTGTTTTTCCAACACCGTTCAAACTGAGACGAGGGAATGAGGAACCTTTCCATTTTAAAAGGTGCACGCGTAATTGTGGCTTTAGAGGTAGACTACACTGCCGAGATTAGTTATAGAAGGAAAGGTAGCATTAGCTTCCGCGAAGGGACAGTGTTTGCACAATTTTGTAACAAAGCAGAAGCTGAGCAACAGTTAACTTGCCTTGCTATGCAAGACCTCATTAGCAATAAAGTTATACAAAGTGAAATGGTACAGGGACGGGGTGACACATGGACTTGTTGCGGACACTGAGAGGCTGACCAGATGAATGCAGAGATAGCAGCATAAGATACAGGGAACTATACATGGGTTGACAAAGTTTAGAGAATAACATACAGAAATTAGGTTGGATTACAAACTATTACATGTTAGTGAATGCTGTGTGATTAAATACGGTCTTTCTTGGCCTTGATTAGAATTTGCAATCATCTGCCGAGTTAACAACTGATCATTCTGATACTCTAAGTAAACCATAAATATCTACAACTGTGTGCATATTGACTGAGTATAACTCCCTAGAGGAGAATTAGGGAGACAGAGTCCACTTTCTCTGTAAAGGCAAATTCCTATTAGGAGTCAAGGGAATCAATACTGTGTGTGACTCCCAATAATACTAAGGCAGACACCACACCTGTTGCTATGTCAGTAATGAAAATGTAATAGCAATACAGAAACACATTATCTGTATCCATGTATAACTCACTTCATGTGAGACTGGCATAGAGAATTAGATTAGAAACCTTACAAATAGTCAAATTATGTTAACAACAACTGTTCTCATCCCACCCTCTGTCCCCTCTTCATTTCCTCTTGCTCTCCTTGAAACAGGAGATCTGTGAAAACCTAAACTGCAATGGAGAACATTCCTCCTGGCCATACAAATTTGCTAGACAGAGAAAAGTCACATGAGCAGTCTCTGTATTGCTCCCCTTTCATTTTTAAGTTTAATACCATGCCGCTCACACCAATTTATGCCTACATTTGCCCCAAAAAGATTAGATTTCCCCCATCCTTGAAGCTCCTGCATTGAAGGTTATAGGGAAGGCACCCATTTCACCCGCTTGCATCAGGTTAGAGGTAGACTCTGGTGTCAAATCTTTTCACTGGCACAAAAAGGAGGAAAAGGTTCACATGTTTACAGCATAACGCACATACCTCTAACCATTCGGTAGTTCCAACAGCTCCAAATTCACCAGCACTCCACGAGGCAAAGACTATGCTACGCCTGGGATTAAAACCACCTGAGTAACAGAAATGAGATTTAGTGAAAAGGAAAATATTTTAAAGTTCTATAGCAGAGAAAGGACCTATCAAACGTACACCTGCTAAAAGTAGCAATATCCAAAGAAAGAATGACATCTGTAGCCCCAACATTGTGACTGTTTAAAGTACAAGAGTACCACCAACACCACAAATTCTGCCCCTGCAAAAACCATGGGTCGGTTAAGCAGTAGTGTAGTAGGAACCTTAATCTTTTTCCTCCAAAACATTTCAATGTGGAGAAACCCTTTGTTACACATGGTTTCCAAGGGAAGCCTCTATTTACACAAGATTCTAAATCTGGCAATTCTCTAAATAAAGGTAGATTAGAATGTTGGGAGCGCCATTGAAAACAGTGGAGTGCTCCAGGCTTCTAGTGGCCTGTAGAAGCTCGGGAGCGCCATTGAAAACAGTGGAGTGCTCCAGGCTTCTAGTGGCCTGTAGAAGCTCGGGAGCGCCATTGAAAACAGTGGAGTGCTCCAGGCTTCTAGTGGCCTGTAGAAGCTCGGAGCACCAGCATTCGGTTGTTTTCTCACAGCTGTTCCTGTGAACAAAGGCCTGGGGCTCTTTGATAGCCTGTCGGTACAACGCTACTTGTCGTATTTGATTGAAAGCAGACCGCAGAGCAACAGGATTGAGAAGTAGGGCAGTGAAGGGGAGCAGGTAGAATCTTTTTCTCCACATTGAGGCCAGGGAAGAGAGGCCATGCTATGTACATCTCCATTACTCTTCTGACTGTCTAGCAGCTGCTAGAAGTGTAGACAATTTTGGGGAGCCATACATAAAGTTATAGATGAGTGAAAAATGTATTAGGGGGATGTTTTTCACCTCAGGGTTCGAGTGACAGACAATATCTTTCCTCTCTTCTATTTGATGTTACTCACATCCCTTGAATTCACTGTTACCTGTAATTAAGTGGTGAGTAAGGAGGAGGAGGATCAAGCACAGCAGGTACTTTGTCAAGATATTTACACCTCTGCCATGATGGATACAGGGCAATTGCCAGAACAGAAACTTTCCGATTCTTGCTAGGATCATATAATACATTCTGGAATGCAACCCGATGTTCTGATAGCAGCACCACAGTGAGAGACACCACATTATTGATCTATAGGTCTATATATAGTACAGCCTTTGAAAGTCTGGGGAGGGTCTGGGAAAGGTTAACACACATTTTGCAAACTAACTCCAGGCTTTTCTGGCACTGATTTGCACAAATTCGATGTGAGCAATTGTGGAGAAGATTTGTGTATAATTAAACAAGAGTTTACCATTAACCAGATGGTCAAACACAGCCTCTCTACTGGGAACATTGTAATTCCCACCACCAGCACCAAAGTTACGTTCTTAAAATCGGTTATACCTGTAGGTTTTCTCCAGTCTTCAGTTTCATCAGTGCTGCTTAAATGTCTGCAGATCCTCATTCTATGAATAAGGATATGCCACCATCCACACAATATTTGTGCATCCAAGTCCAACTTGGATGCAACAAACATCTTTGGAATTTTCCCCAACAAATCTACCATTACCAACTCTTATCTGATATGGGGTGCGTTCAACTTTACATCAGAAGTTAGTCTGTCCTAGAATTTTGATGCTTTAAGTCAAACCTGAAGCTCTCCAAACAAGCTTAACAGTGAATCTGCTAATCCTCACTCATGCACATGAATTTTACAATAATGCTAACTCCCCCACAAGCACAATGTTTTGCCATAGTTCAACAAAAGCACTCAGCTTAAGCAAGTAACAAACTTAAGCAAAGATGGAAAATGCAAGCTCTCCATTCTATGAACTATGTTTTGATCACTTTGCTATGAGACCATTTCAAGGACATTGGTATTCAAGACCAAGTATTTAATGTATAAAACATATCCACTACAATAAAACAATAAACAAAAACTATTCGGACTAAGGCACCTGAACAGGTTATATACAAAATCTGAATCATGTCTGTACCATGTTAGTACATGGTAGTCAGCTGCTAAATCTAAAAATAAAATGTACGTTTTCCAATAAAGGTATAACTTTTGTAAAAAAAGATTTTACTTAACTGCATCCTTGACTGCTCTGATATTTGCCTCAAAGGATGCCCCCATATTTTATCCTTAGCCCAGATATTTGGTTTGGGCACAGACAAACGTGATTAATAGCAGTGTTTCTGTAACCACAAAGCCTACATCCATATGTGGCTGAGGGTCAATTCTTCCATTAGCTTCCAACTGACCCAGCAGAATGTACGGTGGTCTTAAGTACTTCATTTTGCAAACCACCTCTAAGTTGGAATACAAGTACTTTTGCTTTTCTACAGAGTAGGAGCCAATTAATACATTGAACTGTATTTCAGCAAAGACCTGTACATAATAATTGTACCTCAGTGTCTTCCTTATAAGCACAATGTGGTTGATTAGATTCACAAGTCAGCAAAGCTGGCTGTAGAAGTTCTATTGGTTCATTACATTTAGAGTAGCATATGGACTTAGTTCTAGGATATTTTCTCCTATCATTAACTCCTCAAAGATTAGCCGCTTCAATGAATTACACTGATCTACATTCAAGTCTCCAAAGGGCCCCTGTGTAAATAAGGAGCAGTTACCAGGGAAACATACACATTACGTAAAGAAAGACAATCTCCGGATGACACCGAGTTTGGGTTCAATAACCCCAAATTATACCTTAAGAATTATTGAAGCCAAAAACAGATAAAGCATACAATGATACAAAAAGCTAGTTTATTGTACATAAAGTCTATTACCTATACAAAAGATTCACACATGACACTATAAATACACAAATAAAACCATTCATGTACCTAGGGTCACTTTAATCATCACACTCAGGCGTTCTGTCACCATTACGGCTAGGAAGAATCAGATGCAGCTGCTACCCCCTACTGTAGCCACGGAAGACAGAATGGAGCTAGAGTGGGACCATGGAGTCTCCCAATGATCAGACAGTAGCCCTACTGTCCTTGAAGCGTTCTAGCACTGAATCTACCTTGTTGCATAAGAGGCTACTGCATTCGAAGGTCTTGTCCATAGAGGATACCTGGACATCCTGTATGGACATGACCTTCTCTTGACCTCATTTGGAAGGAACCAGACCTCTAGGGTTGTCCTGAGGCTTAGCAAGGATCTGACCAGTGCCAAACTGGACGTGTACTAGATGCTTCAAGTGCTCACTGCTCAAAGCCCTCCAAAGCAGCAGAAGATGCAAGTGTGGATTGTGTCTTCCTCTGCGCCAACTGTTTGAGGCCCATGCAACTCAAAGGTTGATTTAGAGTCTTGCAGCTTTGGCTCTCAAACAGTTTTTGGGGAAGGTGCCATCGCGGCTGCAAAGGTGGATGGGCAAGGCTTGACTTTGACGCAGAAATATGGGTGTGCGTCGGCTCGAAATTCCCTACTCAAACAATGGCCTTGTGGCAGTGGTGTCTCAAAAGCCTCACATGCACATGGGAGGTTGATTGAGGCTCTGATCTCCTAAGGAGGTAATTGATGACTTGGAGTTGTGTGTTGGGTGCTGGTACTCACTGCGACCACCTTAAACTGGGTTGGCAGGGGCTCTTCCTCCTCCAAGTCAGAGCCAGAACGCTCTACCTACGGGAGCTCCTCGACTTTACCATATGTAGTCTCCTGCTGCGGCTTGCCCTCAATGTCCGTCCATTAAGAGGTCAGGGTTCTCTTCCAGCTGCTGCAACAGAGGCAGAGGCAACGTGACAAGCTAATAGATTCCAAAGAGTCTTTATTGTGGAACGTGAGGCAGGCTGTGCAGGAGTCTTCTCGATGGGCAGGAGGTAAGCAGAGATTACAGACTGGATGAAGGTCTGTCCTCTGGTATTTTGAGTGACACTTGGGGCAAAAACAGAATGAGTCCTTTCCATCCAGACTATTCTCATGGGTATAAGATGGTGCTGATAAGACACGGGAAGCCCAAAGCAAAGCGTCAGAGTGTTCAAACTGCAGAGTTGAAGGGAGTACATGGTAGGAGAATCTTCACATGTAATTGTTATTCTTCTGGTGAGGAAGAAATTTGAGTTGCCCTGGCAATAATGCTATGTGACAAACTGGAGCTCAAAGGGACACATCTGAATGAGACGGCAGAGAAAAAACAATCTAACAATGGAGCAGATGTCAATGCGCATCATCAATAATAGGTAGTGACTCAAAAAGACTTCAAAAACAATAACAAAAAAATGACTTGCACACGTTCAAGCCCAACACTAGATGGCAGGAGTATGCACAGTATGTGTATCTACAACTTTGCAGGTCACAAACATTTTATTTTTCTTGGGAAGAGTTGAATCAGGAAAATTGCCATTCATGCAAGAAAGATTAACAGGGTTCGAAGGTTTATAGTATTCAGTTTTTAAGGGAAGTAGAATCATGTAAACTTTTCATTTCAACTTACATTTTTAACAGAGAAACTTGCTCAGATAAAGAGGATGGATTTCCTAGGGTATGTGACCTTAAAGTAGCACTGGTTGCCCCTACGGCTTGTAGCCCCAGGTATGCTCGTGGTGTATTTACTTTCCTTGAGCCTTCAGTTGTTGGGCCAGCCACATTAGCATGAGATCTCTTAAAACCATTTTGGGGTGATGTGCTCTGCAGTAGTTCGATAGCTTTGAATCTATCCAATTTGATAGAATCTGGGATATCAAAAGAACTGGCCAATGAATTGAAATCTCTGTACTCAATTTCAGTTACAGCATCTGGGCAGTCTTCCTCTGGATATTGATCAATGCTGTAAACTCAATCCCTTTTAAGTAATTTTAATTCATGGGGCATAATATTCACCTCTGCCTTGCTAGCAGTTGCCAGCGACGAACTGAATGAATGGTTGGAAGGCATTCACAGTAGAACTGCGATTATCCAGTAACTGGTTTAGACTCAATTGCTCTTGCTAACAAAGCCATCCCAGATTGTTTAGCCAGTCTTACTGGCAGAATGTTCATTTGTTTTTATCTTATGTTAGGGAGTCAGCATCTTCAGATTCCATGGCATTTTTAATTCACGGTGTTCGAAATGTTGTTGAAAATATGTTCATGCCATTTAACTCACTTGGGACTCCCACCAGATTGCTCCTTGGGGTAATCTTTGGAGAGATCCTTCCTGCAGCTCAAGTATTTCAGACAGCTGTAAAAGCAAGAAGTAGGCCATCTTTCACAGCTTGTGTTTCTGTAAGTTTTTTTTCGAGCTGGTTTTCATTATCTAATGGCACACAGGTAAGGAGGCATTGTAACAGTGATTCAACCATAAGATAAAACTGCAAAAGAGTGAATCAGCTGCTGTCAGTGCTTTCCTTCTCTTTCTCGAAACATACAGGGCTGTACTCAGTCAAAACAACATGCAGAGCAGAATAGGGCATCAGGCAGCAAGGCCAAGGCAGACTGAATTGTCCGAGTGTAAAACACCATATCCCCCCGCCCCAACACTCCAATGTATATTAAGTCACAACAATCATTGCTGCTCACATATGGATTAGCAGCAGGAGTTGGGGCACCTTGGCTGACACTGTCACCTGCCCCTCTGGAAAAGTAAAGGAGCAGGAGTATTCAGCCATACACTGCACAAGGCATAGCAATGGCCCATCAGCAGCATTCCAACAGCAGAAGAGAAGAGTACCAAGCATAATTTCCATTTCGTTGGTCCACGTATGCAACGACAACTTAAGGTGGAACTTCAGAAGTCCCTACAAGATTGGTCGGCTAGTGACATCTTTAAACCAAGAGGTTTGTGCAAAGAGAAGGCTAGGACCTTTACCCGCCCAGCTCGAAAAGTCAAACAAAAATGATTTATACTACCTCCAAAGATTTATTCTACCTGAACAGTATAGAAACGCTGCACATGAACGAAGTTCAACAAATCCCAAAACAAGAGACATTAAATTTGCATGAACAGTTCCATGGTGTTTGGGAAGAGGCGTTTGGGAAATTGACTTGCCTTGCTTTAAAAGTGACAAGACCAAAGGGATGTATACAAGTTGCTATGCAAGGGCATTTAAAAGCATATTTAAGAAAATCAGATTAATGGCATTCAACTGAATAAATTAGTGTCCACCCATGACGAGCTTTTACATCTGCTCCAGTACCTGATTTAAGTGAAGCCATAGTCTGAGCCAGCTGAAGAAGGATCGAGGTTCCAACACCTGATTTGACTGCCCCTGCACCTCGCGCATCCCGCTGTGCACCAATCACCACAAAGCGATCTGTAACAAAAGAAGAAGCTTAGTTTCATTAAAGGTAGGGCTCTTGCAATTATCGAACACGTTCTTTATCAGGCAGAACTGTCGAACATGAGTCAAAGAGCAAGGCTAACTAAACTAGCGTCCGTCAAAACCACCCCCTCAGTGAAAAGAGGTTCACTGCAGTTAAAGATTCAGATGCTACAGATTCCTCTGCGCAAAACCCAGTTCCTTAATAGCGGTGTTTTCTTAGCATCAGACACATTCCTCTTGTATACCTTCCACGCTACAGGAGAGGGAGAGCAGTCGCAGTGTTTGAGATAATTCACTCCTATCCAAGATCGGACACAAAAGGTCTAGTGGAAAGGCCCCAAGCACTACATTTTACCTAACAGATGCTCACCCGACACTCTTCAAACAGACGTAGAGATTTCAGTTAAGACACTTCTGGGATGCCATGACTAACCTTGGAAAACTGGGATTCTCCTGGCATAGCGGATGACCCTACTTTTGACCAAAACAGAGGAATGGAATTACTCACTGGTCTCAATGTAGAATGTAATGTCTCTCCCAGGCCCCGACCCACTCCCATCATTGGTGCCACCCCAACCAAGGCTATAGGAGCTGCATCTTCTCCTGGGGAGGTAACCTGGTCATAGGTTGCGGGGTCCAAAATCAGCAGCACAAGATGTTCAGCAGTAGCTGGATGAAAAGCTTTAGTGCCCTAGGAGATGGTCAGTACCAAGAGAGGAGCACAAGTGTCTGCAAGAGAGGTGAGAGCATAAGGGGGGCTGGGGGTGTAAGGTTGAAAGAGGGAGAAAAAATGTGAGACCTGAATGGCATAAGTAGTCATGCACTATGTTTAAAATTGCTATTGTGAGGTACCAGGGGACTCCCAGTTCGACAACAGGGAATGATTCAAGCATGTGGATCTATGAAAGTTCCAATACTGGAGTAAGAAACAAGTGCTGAAAAACTATTACTGGCAAGTAGTTTTTCTTCATACGTCCACACACTTGAATCAAGATGAACAAAAAAGTACCAATTAGATAGTGGTTTGCAAAAATTGATGTTTATATAGTGTAATAAAAAATGTTTAGAGCATTGGTAATCCACCTGCCGACTCCTCCTGGTTTGAAAATCAAAGTAGTAACATTTGAGAAGGGTTGTGTTCCCACTTTACAAATGTCTCAGTCATGCGCCCCCACCAAAGCAGTTGGGGCAGACATACTTATTTCTGAATATGCTCCAGTGTTGCCTGAAATATCTTTGCTCAATAGGATGCTTGCCAAGGTAATGTAAGTGACTAACCAACAGGTCAAAGTCTACTAAGTCTAAGATTCAACATTAGCTGCAAAAATCCAACTGGTGGAAAACTTTGGATTGTTGCAAATAGAACAATCATTTCTGAACATCATCTGATAATGGGAGGGCAAAAAAAAGTCAAGTGGGAAGCCCTACAGAGACAAAATTAAAAAGGACTGAGTACGTGCTGGAGGTTGGAAAGTAACAAGTAACCAGTAAACATACGGTTTTGAGCACATTTAAAATGCAAGTGAATGGGCAATTGGAAAAACAAATTAAAAAAATAAATAAACCTGGACATCTAAAGCGGTGGTTCTTAACCTGTGGGTCTCGATGCCTAATCAGTGGGGTCAGCAAACTGCTTCTAAAATTAAACATTACCAGATTAATACAAAAAAAAGTTACTTTACTGTAATTTCAGTTCTCCAGTATTGATATCTTTCATAGATTCACATGCTTGAATCATCTGTCGCAGAGTCTCCAAGGTACCTTACCATAGCAGTGCATATCACTACCATAGGCCCCAATGGCAATGAGCAATGCCTTTATTAACCTACCCATGTTCTTAAAAAAAAAAAAAAAAAAAAAAAAAAAAAAGGAACAAACTTGAACAATGACCCATCATGTGACAGCACCGTCTAGAACACCCCCAAGAGAGGCAGAATCCCTCAGATTTTCAAGCACAAGTGTAAAGAAAACTCCTTAAGTATGTATAAGGGGAGCCTCTCCAGGGAGGAGGGTGGGTTGCATGTCCATCTATGAAAGATACCAAACTGGAGAACTGACGTTACAGGTAAGTAACTTGTTTTCTTCGCCAGTATTGGCTCTTTCATAGATTCATACACTTGAATCTGAGTAGTACGCAATAACTGTACATAAAACAAGCATTTGCACCAGGGAAACGTGCGGTTGTTGGGTAATGATACTGAACATATGTTCTTAAATGTATAATCTATAGATATAATTAGAAAGAAATATATGCATATTAAAACATATATTATAAACACACACACAAAAAAAAAAAAAATGGAGGCTCGCCTCATTTAAATAGAGGACGTAGGACTGCTTGACCAACTGCTGCATCAGCGCACTACGCAGAGTCAATAATGCTGCATGAATGAATACACACTACTCCAAGTTGCAGCACGACATCTTGTCCAAAGGCACACCAGAAAACAGGGCTGAAGATGTGGACACTACCCTGGTTATCCAGCTTTAAGTTGACAAAATTCTATTGCTGCTGAAATCCATCTAGTGATGGTGGTCTTGGTCATTGGAAATCCTTTACTCATTTCACTAAGATACTAACAGTTGAGTGGTCTTTCTAAAATCCATTGTTCGATATAAGTGAAAATTTATATATCATTTCAGATCAGTGTTTTCTGGGCCACCTGGGAGTGATTAATACGATTCAACACTTGCCTTGATTTTTCTTAGAACTTTCAGGATCACAGGAATCAGGAGGGGAAGCATAGGCAAAGATCCAGGACCATCTTTAAAAAAAAAATGCATTCTCCTACTATCATGGATGAGGATGCCAGCTTGCAAAGTACTGGCACTGGCTGTTCTGTTGCATCAAAAACAGATCGAGGGCTGGCTTGCCCCATTAAGAAAATATCTGTTCTAGCGTGGATTGATCTAGTTCCCATTAGTGGCAGGTTGCCCTCGTTCTGCTGAGGCTGTCTGCTGGGGTGGTGTTGATCCCTGGCACATGTTCTGTGAGGAGATCGACACCTTGCTTCATCGTCCAATTCCACATCCTTGTCGAACTCTTCCTGTAAAGGTCCCATCTTCAATCTAGCACATGGTAGGAGATCTATAGAAGAGGACATTCCCAGAAGCAAATTTGAACATCCTTGGCTGAGGGTGCTTCGATCAGCCAGTTGTCTAAGTATGGGACGATTTGATGCCCTGAATGTCGCAGTACAGCTGCCACAGGAGCGAGGCACTTTGGTCTCCAGTCCACACCAAGTATTTTCACAAAGGTAAGAACTTCGTAATTCTGAGGAATGTGCGATGCTTAGGATTTATGGGGATGTGAAAGTACAAATCTTACAGATCCAGGGTAGTCCTAATCGGTGATTCAAGAGCCTAATGATGTCTGAAAGAGTGATCATACAGAAATATTTCTCTCAGGTATTTGTTCAGTTTCTGCAAATCTAGACTTAGTCAAAGGAAATTGGGGGAATGGCGACCAAGAAAAAAAAAAAATATATATATAATAATCACAGCAATAGAAAGTCCCATTTCCATTGAGATTGAGGAATACTTTCTATTGCTCCCTTCTCTAACATGCAGGCTTCTTGTCACAATAAGTGAAGATGAGGCGGGTTCGACCACCTTGGAGGAGTAGTTGGCAGATGTTGAATGAACTCTAGGGTATCACCTTGAGTAATAACGTCTAATAGCCACTTGTTTGTTCGTTTTCAGCCATTGGTGAATGTAGTTTGAAATATATGCATCCACTGTTGGAACAGACTTGGAAGTAGCAGACACTCAACAGATCACAGTTTTCTGTTCCCTCCCGCGAGACCCATTTTCTATGCAGCCCTGGTTTATGATATGCTGCTGAAGGCAGCTGTCTGTTTGCCGCTGGTAATTCGCTGTGTATGGCTGTTGGTATGGCTGCTGAAAACTCTGATAAGCACCCAATATGTGGAGATGCCTCTCCCACGAGCTCCTTGAAAGGGGGCTTTCCTAAACTGTAGGGTACCTAGCAATCTGGCTGTCTGTCTGCATTTGATTGCAGTGCCTCATCTACGTGTTCTCAAGAGCTTGTCCATTGAAAGCCATATTCAATATTTCTGTTTGCACTTCTGGCCTAAATTAGGTTTATTTCAACCACCCCGTCTTCGAAAGACTGCAGATCCTGCCAGCTGTCAGAAACCTGTAGATACTTTGTCCATAGTGCAGTCAATTATTTCAGATTAAGTTTAAGGAAATGAATCACATCGCCAAAGTCAGTCCATTTCTGTCCATCATAAAGTGCCTGGATGGCCAACGCATTGGCTGCCCATACCATGCCTGCAGACATGGTGAAATGCTTTCCTATATTATCAAGGCACCTGGCTTCCCCATCAGGAGGCACCAAAATGGATGCGGCTGGATTTTTGGTCCCACCTGAGAAATCACTGAATCTGCCTTCAGGTGGCCTATTGAACAGGCTGGTGAGTCTTCATAGGCTTCATACTTTTCTATCCGTGGCAAGACAGCAGCTTCTGTCCCTGGATTTTGCATGATTCTAGTGACATACTGCCAAATGTAATCTTATTGGTACAGCCCTCAATGATTCTTTATGACTCTTTAAAGTCCTACCAAAAAAAAAAAAAAAAATTATAATAAACAGTTTGGCTGTCAGTGGAAGACTGAATCTATCAGCTTCCCTATCCATAAGAGCATGGAATCCACCAATACCCTCAAGAGAAAAATCTATCAGATGGAAGGGCAGTGGAGAAGGAGTTGGAATTAAGTAGTCTTCCACTCCTGTGAACTATTGTCATGTATTATTCCTTCCCCATGTTATTCACTGGAGGATGAGGGAACCTACTGAGGAGGAGCAGCAATAGTGGCTGATGGAGTCATTTTTGGCGTCATTGGAGGAGAAAGGTGCTCTGTGTTGGTAGTGGAGGCGGCGAGGCAACCTGTTGTGCATCACATTGAAGGGGCGTATCAGGACACCTAGTTTGTGCATCTTAACATGCTCTATAGGTCTTGTAGTGACAGATTTACCTGAACCAGGTCCTGAGGTGTCCAAGGCTGCTCATGAAACAGAGAATGGCCATGTGATGGCGGCAGTCTACCAGGAAATGCTGGTAGCTGAAAACAGTCATATTATTGATCATCCTTGTCTTCATCATCTAGGTCTTGGCATTTAACCGTTAACTGCGAAGGACTATGCGTTGCTCTGAATGGATTCTCGTTGTCAGAGTCCTCTTGCTGGGAGAGGTGTTTGGGCCAAATAAAGTTTTTTGATATCTTAATGGTGGTCAACGAGGCAGTCGACAGTGAGTTAAGAATAGCCAATGGTGGGGATACTGCCAACGAGTCAGTTGGCGAGGCAGTCAACGGTAGTATCGTTGCAGACTTAGTTGTCGATGGATCCGATGTCAGTGATGTCTTAGTCAGTCATCGGCAGCAGAATGTGCGTTAGAGCAAACGCTGACTGAGTGGTCAATAATGTTGATGCCAGTGGATGTCACAATAATGCCTGTCCTAGTCTGTGCGGAGTACTCGTCATCAACAGTTTTGTAGTAGATTTCACCATGGACGGTTTGGAGGAGGATTTGGAGGAACCAACAGCAGTTTCTGGAGGCTAAGTAGAGGGATCGGCTCTACTGTCCTTAGAAGCATGTTTTTCCTTTCTGTCTTTGCCAGTCTCATGGTGAGATTTTAATGCCTTTCATGTCTCTGCGTTCCTCAGAAGACCTTTGACAGTTTGTTGTGAAAGGCAGCCGAGGAATCGGAGTCCTCTTCAGAGGTGACAAGTATAGAGGCTTTAAATTTCTGTAGCCAGATTAAAAAAGTCTACCTCAACGATCTCAGAGGGTCTTAGATGAAAAATTGCAGCAAATTCTACGATTTTACACTTCATGGTGGGGGTGAAGGCAATATATACAATCCTTGTGAGGATTTTCAATATGTAGCCTCTTCTTAGCACCTGAATTATAGGTTCAAAATAATCCTTTAAGTGTGTCTGCCATATCAAGTTAGAAGTAACTGGTACAAAACCAGAGAATGGAGGAAAAAAACCTGAGCAACACTCAGGGAGACTCCCTTCATACGACGCGCGGTAGAAACGGAGGGATTCTGCCTCTTGGGAACGCTCTAGAGGGTGTTGTTGTGTGAATGGTAATTGTTCAAGTTTAGTCCTTTAAAAAAAAAAAAAAAAAAAAAAAAAAAAAAAAAAAAAAAAAAAAAAAAGGGGGGGCAGGTAGGTTATTAAAGGCATTGCTCATTGCCATTGGGGCCTATGGTAATGATATGGACTGCCATATTAAGGATTCGAGGGTGCCTTGAGTGCGACAGGTATGCCGAGACATGGGTCCCATGCTCAACAGTCAACCTGCATGCTGAAGAGGTCCTCTCCATCGAAAGACAGGTCGATGAGGCGTTGAACTTCGAGCTTGAAGCACAGAACCAGGTGGGGTGGTAAATGAATCAGGTAGGCATTTACCCCTTTGGCGGATGTGTCAGCTTCATCTAAAGCGCAATGTATGGTGGCATGAAAAATTCCTTTACCCTCCTCCATGATCTCTTCCCCCCCTTAATGTGTACTAGTCAGAGATGCTTTAGAAGGGCATCAATATCTTCCCACTGGGCCTCTCAAAGTGACCAACTTTACCAGCCTCTAGAAAAAGGTTTAGTCTTCTCTGGAACGAAAATGTACTTTGACATCGACTCAACTCTAGCTTGTGCAACACAGTCATTGCTGACTGAGTGTTTTCTAGGCATTGCTCTTCAAAAGATGCTCAGCCAATCGCCCAAGCAAGAAAGCACAAAAGCAGTATCTGCACAGATGTGAAGCTACCACCGCTTGACATGTAGTACATACCTTTGTGGCAGTTGTGACAATGAAGGGGAGAACTTTCAATTGCTATCACAAAAAGCAGGAAGTAGGGGCATGCTGAATGGAGGAGGATGTGGAAGTATGTGTTCTTCAGGCCAAGCACTGCCATTGCAAAGCACTGAAGTACTTTGACAGAATGTACGGGTTAAGGTATCTAGGACAGCCCCCAGAGTTCCATTTTTGGGGGCAGAAGTACAGGTAATAGATCAGTTGGCCCGGTTGGTGCAGGGTTGTGGACTCAACTGGACTTCGAGAAGAGCCTGTACTTCCTCAATCATTTTACCAACATCTGAAAACTCCGCAGCACACAACCACCCGGAGATTCTCTTAATACTCTTGCTCTGGTCAAGTTAAAACAAATACTTGAAAACCCAGTCGGCCATTGCTCTCTCCTAACAACTTCTCTCTATCATTTTAAACACTTTTGGCACAACCTGTAACAGCCATTTTCCTTTGTTTACTGTCTTTCCCATAATATTTGTGTGTCTCAGCTAAAGCGTTAAATGAAACCGTTTTTATTATCTCTGAGCATGCTGGAGATGCATGCTGGCTGGTACACAACATGCTCTTCCCCTACCTCAACCATTTTTACACCACACAACAATTATTTGCCATCTTACCATGTCTAATATTTCAAACATTCAAGCTTCCTTTTCATCATTTAACGTCCTGCATACCTACAGTCTACAGCATTTTCTTCATCTGTTTCTTTCCATCTTGGCAATCTATTTCTATCCCATGCTCATTTAAAAAACACAAGCCACATGTTCTGGATCAGTGGTTCCCTGCCTTTTGACTCCTGAGGACCTCCACTGAATCATTACTGGAAGCTGGGACCCCGAGCAATTTGTACAATTTAAATTTCAAACATTAAAAAAGTAATTCGCCAAAAAATATACAAACAAGTAAACACCAAACAAATAATCGAATTACTAAAGATATTATTTTATATTGAAAAAAACATGCCCAAAAAAAAAAAAAAAAAAATTTATGGGAAGGTCGGGGCTGCATCTCAGCGACTAACTTTTCAATGTTTCATTTTATTTAGGTCCGATTCAACATTTCCCAAGCAATTTTTTGGATTTTTTTTTTTGGGGTACATAAGATCGGAGGTAACTTTTTTCACATAAATATGTGGTTGGGAAGGAAAAAAAAAAAAAAAACACCCATAAGGGCCTCTCATCTCCCCTTAGCATCTCTATCACATGCACTTCATTTGTTTTATAGCACCTCTCACACTAGTGCAGGGTGTCGGAGCACTTCAAAGAGGACTACAAGGTGTAGGATTCACGTCATCCACACTAGTAGGCATTTTCTAAGAGTGTTTGGTCTGGAGAAGAACAAACTCAGGATTCAGAACACAGTGGTTAGCGTGGACTTTAATAAACTTTTTAGCAGCATAAGGAAAATGAAAGTCTAGGGAAAAAAACTTACTAATCTATCATGCAGTTGCATGCACATCCTTAATGGCAGTTCATAGCTCACTGTGCTAGATTACAATTGTAACTTATGAACTGCACAGTAACAAAAAGAATCTGTGACAAAAGCAGTAACCCACTATGCTCTACATATAAAATACTGCTCTTTGCAGCAGGCATATTAGCCCACCTGCACTACCTTAGAGTCAAAACTGCCACTAGATAAAATTGCCATCTCTCCAGCAGGTACATTAATCACTAGAGTAATCTTGACGCTTTTATTTTTGTCCGAAAGCCGCTGGATGTACAAGGAAGTTTGAAGTGCTTTTAAAACTGCTGCTCAAAGAAAGCAATAAATATAAAAAACATGCACATGTTTGTCAGAGGCCCCAACTGAAGAAGTTACTTCTGCCTAACCGTGTCCTGAGGACCCCCTGGGAATGTGTTTTGAATTATCCCATTTCCCCATGTGGCTCTTTCCTCTCACCTTCTGCCTTAAAATCTAAAGTTCTCCCATATATAATAAAAAAAAAAAAAAAAAAAAAAAAGCCCCACACACACACACACCACCCTCAAGACATTGTGGAAACTGAACAGTCTCAGCCCATCGATCCTCCACTTCCTTTTGAAGCTGCTTTAGTATTTCTCACTTCTAGTCCTTTCTTCTGACAAGTTCATGTGTTCAATCTGGTTACGTCCTTACTACGCTACTTAAACTGAGCTCCTTCCCATATGTAACTCTTAAAAAAAAAAAAAAAAACACACACACACACACTCCTCATTCTCATGGACCTCTGCTGCTTGACTGTTTCATGCCACTGATACATTTTTTGTGTAACTGAGGGATAGCCGACTCTGAACTAGAAGCTTGAATGTTCTCTACGAAACACTGGCAGGTGATTGCACAGCACATGAAACTACAACAGAAACATGAACGTCTGCATCAGTATGACACTTAATGAAGATCAGTTTTCTGATCTGCTTGGAAACCTCAAAAAGCTTGCATATACCAATCATTCATTCATTCCCTGCACATACCAGGAACAGCACTTATAGAAACCTATACAAACTGTCTCAGGCCATCAGCATGGGGAACAAAAGGATGTTAGGATAGCAAGTGTTTACCTGGTTCCTCAAAACCTTGAATCATTCCGAAGACATTAAGGATTTTCTTCTGAACCACTTCATTATGAACATCAAGTTTTATGTTGAATTCTGATGCGTTAGAAGCTCCCAATTTACAGGGGGATGAAAAAGCAAACCAATCTGAGGGGCAATCTCCTTCATCCATTAACCTACAATTGAAAAATGAAAATGTCTTTAAAGGCTACTTCTTAAACGTCAACTGTTCCCATATAATGACCCTGGGTATAGTAAAATAATGTTCAACATTTTAGCTGTTAAGATCAACCAGTTGAGCCACTGTGGGAAGCTATGTACGCCTTAGAACCTGGAAACTGTAAAGTTACTTAGCTGTAATCCAAATTCTTAATTCCAGAATTTTTCATTGCAGTCAAACTCAGATTATCCCATCGAAGTGACCAATCCCCAAAAACGTCTCTTCACGTATACATCACATGCAAACAAATCTATAAACATTCATATATGGAAAAGTTAACCCCTAGAGTGCCTTGGACGAGGTGGTCTTGTCCTGCACCGGGCCCATGGGGGAAGCGCCAGCGCTCCCCCCCGTGGGCCCTCCACCGACCCCCCCCCACCCCCCATCAGGGATAAAAGGGGAATCGCTTCCCCCCCCCCGGGGCAGGAATGCCCACTAGACACCAGGGATTCTTTTTTCTTTGTGTTTTCTGATAAAGGGAGCGGCCCCTTGGGCAAGGGTCACTCCCTAGGGGGCCATATTATTTTTAGGTCATTTAGGCCATACCCCAACCCCAAATAAATGGGGCAAAAGTTGTTCTGACTAGTGGGCAGATGGGGCAATTATCCCAACCCACACCCCAGGGGGCAGAAAGTCTACAAAATGCCATGAAATAATAAATAATAAAAAAATAGTAGGGTGGTGACTACCAACCAGTATGGGCCTGGTTATGCCCTCACCCAAACTGAAGGGGCTAACAGTCATTCAGCTCTCCCCACACACTAAAACATCTTATCCCATGGCAAGCAAGAGGACATTTCATTTTTGTTTTACATTTGGGCCATGAGAGCTTGGTAACTCTCAAAATCGTCCCACTTGGAATGGTGTGGGCTGCACTTTTTACTTTGGGACGCTGCCATGTAGAAAAATCCACAAGACCTTGACACATCTGAAAACTAAACATCTAATTGATTCCAGGGTGGTGTGCTTCACATGCATTCCTTACCCACAATGCCCTGCAAACCTGCAACTTTGCTGGAAAGCACACATTTTTCCCACATTTTTTGTGATGGAACTTCCGGAATCTGCAAAATTCCTACCACCCAGCATTGCCTCCTCTATACCGAGAACATTTCTGCTGCACTTGACAGCCTAAAAATGTTTTGTTTCAAACCGCCCAGTTTGGTACCCCCCTCAATTTCGATGTGTTTTTGGCTCTTCCCTGTCACAAACACTTGGCCCACCTAGGACTGGGGAGGGTGGTAGGAAATTTGTCTCGGTGCAGTGATCCCACACAGAAATGTGGGAAAATGTTTTTTTTTTTTTTAGTTAAATTTGAGGTTTGCTGAGGATTCTGGGTAAGAAAACATTGGGGGATCCACGCAAGTCACACCTCCCTTGAATCCCTCGGTTGTCTAGTTTTCAGAAATGTCAGGGTTTGGTAGGTTTCCCTACATGGCTGCTGAGCCCAGGACAAACAAACAAACAAACAAACAAACAAACAAACAAACAAAACAAACAAAACAAACAAAACAAACAAAACAAACAAAACAAACAAAACAAACAAACAAAACAAACAAAACAAACAAAACAAACAAACAAACAAACAAACCAGTGCCCCCACCCCCCCCATCAAACCAGGTGGTTTTCTATTTGATAATTTTGATGTGTCCAGATAGTGTTTTGGGGCATTTCCCATCACGGGCACTAGGCCTACCCACACAAGTGAGGTACAATTTTTTTTTTTTTTTTTTAAATCGGAAGACTTGGGGGGGTGGATGGGAACGCTGGGTGGAAGGAAATTTGTGACTCCTCTCAGATTCCAGAACTTTCCGTCACCGAAATGTGAGGAAAGTGGGTTTTTTTGTGCCACACTGAGATTTGTAAAGGATTCTGGGTAACAGAACCTGATGAGCCCCAAAAGTCACCCCGTCTTGGATTCCCCTAGGTCTCTAGTTTTCAAAAATGCACAGGTTTGATAGGTTTCCCTAGGTGGCGGCCGAGCTAGAGGCCAAAATCCACAGGTAGGCACTTTGCAAAAAAAAAAAAAATATATATATATATATATATATATATATATATATATATATATATATATATATATATATATATATATATATATATATATATATATATATATATATATATATATATATATATATATATATATATATATATAATTTGGGAAAAATGTGGTGCGTCCACGTTGAGTTTTCGGGCATTTCCCATCACGGGCACTAGGCCTACCCACACAGGTGAGGTACCATTTTTAAATCGGGAGACTTGGGGGAACATAGAATAGCAAAACAAGTGTTATTGCCCCTTGTCTTTCTGTACATTTTTTCCTTCCAAATATGAGACAATGTGTAAAAAAGACGCCTATTTGAGAAATGCCCTGTAATTCACATGCTAGTATGGGCCCCTCAGAGTCCAGAGATGTGCAAATAACCACTGCTCCTCAACACATTATCTTGTGCCCACTTTAGAAATACAAAGGTTTTCTTGATACCTCTTTTTCACTCTTTATATTTCAGCAAATTAATTGCTGCATACCCTGTATAGAATGAAAACCCACTGCAAGGTGCAGCTCAGTTATTTGCTCTAGGTACTGAGGGTTCTTGATGAACCTACAAGCCATATATATCCCTGCAGCCAGAAGAGTCCAGCAGACGTAACGGTATATTGCTATAAAAAATCTGACATTGCAGGAAAAAGTTAGAGTAAAACGTAGAGAAAAAGACGGTGTGTTTTTTTTATCACCTCAATTTTAATATTTTTTTTATTTCAGTTGTTATTTTCTGTAGGAAACCCTTGTAGGATCTACACAAATTACCCATTGCTGAATTCAGAATTTTGTCTACTTTTCAGAAATGTTTAGGTTTCTGGGATAAAGCATTGGTTTCACACACATTTATGTCACTGACTGGAAAGAGACTGAAAGCACAATGTTTTTTTGTTTTTTTTAAAGTCAAAATGGGGTATGTCCCAGTAAAATGCCAAAATTGTGTTGAAAAATTGGGTTTTCTGATTCAAGTCTGCCTGTTCCTGAAAGCTGGGAAGCTGGTGATTTTTAGCACTGCAAACCCTTTGTTGATGCTAATTTCAGGGAAACAACCACAAGCCTTCTTCTGCAGCCCTTTTTTCCAAGTTTAAAAAAAAAACAACGATTTTTTCCACTGTATTTTGGCTAATTTCTTGGTCTTCCTCAGGGGAACCCACAAAGTCTGGGTACCTCTAGAATCCCTAGGATGTTGGAAAAAAAGGATGCAAATTTGGCGTGGGTAGCTTATGTGGGCAAAAAGTTATGAGGGCCCAAGCGTGCCCTGCCCCAAATAGCCAAAAAAAGGCCTGGCACAAGAGGGGAAAAGGCCTGGCAGCGAAGGGGTTAATATCCTCTAAGCATGTGTTCACAGTGTGTGGTGCTGTCAATTTACATGAGCTGCATATTCCTGCCAACTAGTGTTTGGACATTGCAACCTGCTTTTGTTCGAATAACAGACATAATACCCAACTGACTCTTCCCAGTCCACCGTGCAAGGTTACACAGGCCCCAAATTACAGACTGTCTTCTGTCCAGAGAGCAACTAGTGTAATTAGGGTCTTTCAAAGGAAACAATATCCAAGTTGAAGGAAACGAGAAAAGAATCTTACCTTACCAATCCGGGAGAACAAAAGTAGCAGATATCTTTCATAGATTCACATGCTTGAATCATTCCCTGAAGTGGGAGTCCCACATACCATAGTAAGCAGTATACATCACTATAATGGGCTGTAAAGGGAGTGTAAAATTCAGTTTAATAGCCTATGTCCTTTTCAAAAGGAACCAAAGTTGACCAAGTAGGCGACAGCTCCCTTAAAACACTCCCAACAGGGGCATCTTCCCTCAGGTTTTCTAAGCTCTAGTGGGATAAACCTCGTGGCCAAGGAAAGGCTCTTAAGGGAGGAGGGTAGGTCGCATGTGAATCTATCAAAGATACCAATACCGGAGAATAGGTAAGTAACAAACTCTTTCTCCAGTATTGGGGTATCTTTCAAAGCCTCAAATGTTTTAATCAGAATAGTTAGCAGAACAATATATCTTAATCAAATACACATGCATGTGATGGCAGGTATATCATGTTGTAAAAAAGCCTCACCTTATTGGAAAAAGTGGAGTACCACTTGACTAAGAGTGGTATCCATGGTCTGTGCTGAATCCAGATAGTAGTACTGGGTGAAAGTGTGGCTGCTGTTACACGGTTGCAGCACAGCATATATTTTCATTGGACACCCCAGCAAATAAGGCAGCTATAGGCGAAACAGCTCTCGTAGAGTGCGCTCTAGTCTTGTGTTAAAGGTCTGCCTGCTTTAGAATCACAATTGAATAGTCGATTAAATCCATCTTGCTATAGTGGACTTGGAGGCTGGTCTACCTTTGTTATTGTTACCATAGGCCACAATAGGTTGATCAGCAGTACAACAACGCTTTGTTCGATATAAGTAAAACTTTAAACATCTCTTGACGTCAAGAGTATGTAGACTTTATTCCGCTGGTGTTTGAGCATTGGGAAATAAAGTCTTAAGCATAACCGGTCGCATTAGATGGAAATCAGCAGCCACCTTTGTTATGAACTTGGGATTAGTTCATAGGATTACGATGGTATGGTATCCTTGAACTGTAAGAAAGTTTTTTTATTTTTATAGTTAACACTTGTAGTTTGCGTATTCTTCTAGTCGAGGTAAGGGCAGGTAAGAGCCACTGGACTTTATCAATTGAGATAACTCCGTGTTAATTTGCCATGCAGGAGGCACTGAATTTATTGGAGGATATGCTCTTAAAAGGCCTTTATGGAATTGGAAGATTGATCTGCGTGACCATAATGAAGGAGATCCCAAAGTTCATCTGTATCTGGAAATAGCAGCAAAATGCACTTTGACAGAGTAATGCGCTAGACTTGATTTGGCTAGAGACAGGAGATAAGGTAACACCTGTTCAGGAGGAGATGTAACAGTGTGTACTTTCTCACACCAAAAGACAAAACTGTTTCCAATTGAGGCAATGTTTTTTGGTAGAATCAGCTCTAGCCCTCGCAGGAATATTCCAACATCCTTTTGGAATATCTGGGCACTGTAGATCATGGTCAGAAGGCAGGCTGATAAATGCGAGGGGGGGAGGGGGTCCTAAATCAGGCATGGACAAAGGACCTGCTGATTGTTCATCAACCACAAGTCTACTTGAGTCTTCAGTTGAAAGAGTTTGTCTACCAGCAATGAGAAGTTCCGTAAACCACTGTTATGCAGCTATCGTGGAGCAATGAGTAATCAAGGGTAAAGCGTAGGAATAAATCCCAGACCAAGAAGCAGTCCCCTCCCCCCACCACCCCTCACCATATATCCCTTTTGCAGGGACTTGCTGGCAAAAAAAAACGTCATTTTCTGTTCTCTTATGATACAAATAGATCCCAGTTGGACTTGCCCCATTTCTGAAATATGACATTCAAGACCGCTGGTTTAACTCCCATTTGGGACAACTTTGGGTTGTTCTGCTGAAGGTGTCTGCTAGAGAGTGGTGTACTCCAGAACATCTCCCTGATCTTATGGTCACTGGATTAGTTTGTGCCCACCACCAGATAAGCCTGAGTTTCTCGAGACAGAATCTGGGATTTTGTACCTCCTTGCTTGTTGAGGTACCCATTCTTATCAACACAAAGGAACCTTGAATTCTCAGTAGGAAAACTTGAAAGCTAGACAGCATGCTCTGAGCTAGAGGAACTTTATATGTAGCTTTGACTGATCTGGGGTCCACTTGCCCTGCAGGTCTTGCAAACGAGCTCCCCATCATTCTAGATGGGGTAAACGACCTTTACCTTTTTAGGTAAAAGAAACAAGTTTTATTGCCCCTTTAGACAACATGGTCAAAGCTTCCTTCTGAAGATGAAAAGGGAGGAATTTTGTTGATGGAGTTGGAGGTGGAATTTGAGTAAACTTTAAGACATGGACATGCTTGATAAGAACTAGAACCCATTTGTCCTTAGTGATCTTGGCCCAGTGATGTAGGTACTGAGAAATTCAGGCCCCAACAGGAAAATGAGTAGGGGCTGTAGCTGGCAGAGATGTGGTCACGTTTACCTAGTGTTGTCTTTGTTGGAAGTAGGCTGTATTCTAGGTTGCTTTTTATTATAGGCTACTGACAGCAGTGCTCTGTATGGTTGATGTTGATAAACAGGCTGAAGGGGCTTCTGGTAGGATTGCAGTACGTATATCTGATATCCTACATGGTAGGAGTAAAACCACGGCCACACTCCACAAAAAGGTTTTTTATGGTAATGGGGACTCCCAAGAGAGCAAGCAGTCGGTCTGTCTTTATGGCCTGCAGAGAGTCACCGACATGTTTCCCAAATAAAGAATCACCGTCGAAAAGCATGTCAAGTATGTGTGCCTGCACCTCAGGGTGGAATGATGTAGCCTTAAGCCAAACCTGGCGTTGAAGAACAGCAGATCCTGCCAACTGCCAGAAGCCTGCGCATGCGCATGCTACATCCATTGAAATCCGGGTATGTGGCAATATCAGACCACATTTGCAGGACATATTGCTCTAGAATGGCCAAATAATTTGCAGTTCAGTCAGTTGTATCTGACATGACAATCTTTTACCAATTTTGCCCAACTGCCTGCTCTCCTTATCAGGCAGAGAGGCAACAGGGGTGGAAGGATCTTAAGATCTGCACTGTGCAGCCTGAATCAGGTCTTGGATGGCTGATTAAGCAGACTGGCAATTTTTTTCTATTTTTTAAAACCAATTCTGGGAAGAAAGGCAGGGACGGGCGCTGGTGTTGTAATTATTTTTTTATCCCTTCTTCCGATATACAGTCTACAATCTGTATTGTCCTGCTCCTGGATTGATCTTTAAAGTCATAAAAAAAAAAAAAAAAAGTCTGTTTAATCGTAATGGGGAGATGGAAACGTTTGGCTGCTCTTTCTTTATGAAATCTCCCAGCGGAGAATCGACTGGTTGTGGCACTGGAGGAGAAGGTGGAGGGATAAGGTTAACTTTGCATTCGTTGGTTATGGCACAACCGATTAAACCTTCTTCTGTCGCCATCATCGGTAGAGGATGGATCATCTCATGGATGCATGGCAATACAAGATTGCGGGGTCATCCTTGTGGTAGGAGGTGGAGGCAGAGGTCCTGGAGATTTTGGTGCAGGCGTAGCTATTACTGCAGGTAATTTGTGTGCCTCAGCTGGCGTTGGGAAACTTTTATATTAGTCTTTAAGCATGCTCAGCTAATCTTGCACGAAGGTAGAAGGAACTTGAACCATGTCTGGTGGTGGTGGTGGAGGCACACAAATATTATACCGTTTAACATGTGGTTGAGTTTGATAAACAGGCTCATAATATTCTTGCTCCTCATCTTCGTCCTGATATTTAACATGTAATTCAGAGGGGCTGTGAGCGGCATCAAACATTCCTTGGTCATCGCGAGAATCTTGAATATCCAGTAAGTGGCTCGGTATTGGTGGAGATACATCAGAAGGCGACGTGAAATGAAGATGTATGCGGTGAGTAGATGGCAAAAATGTCAGATGGTATCAGTAACAATGTTGATCGCCTCTTATGTTTTGACTATGCCGAAAACGGAGGTTTTTCCAAAAGGATGCGTCGATGGGGTCATCGACAAATGGTACTGACGCTGATGTGCTCGTGGACTGTAACCAGAGTTAGTTGAACACGCAATGGATCTCATCCGTGTGGTTGTCAAGGTAGTCTGTCGACACGGAAACAGTCGTCATTGTAGATAATTGGATAGAGGACGGCAGAATCAAGCAGCCACCTGGAGGAGCTCTGTGCATCACCCCTGGGGTGGTGAGTGACAGGGGAATGGTCACTCCCCTTTCCTTTGTGGAGTTTCGCACCAGAGCAAGGACCGGGTCCCTGGTCTGGTGCACACCTGATTATGCAAGGACAGCACCAAATGTGCTCTTCAAAGCAAGCCAGTGGCGTGGGGAGGCTTACCCCCTTCCCAGCCTTGTAACACCCATTTCCAAAAGACAGGAGGATGCACCCCTCTCCCACAGGAAATCCTTTGTTCTGCCTTCCTCTGCCTTAGCCGGTCAAGCAGCAGGAGGGCAGAACCCTATCAGAGGGGCTGAAGCAGCGCGGGCTGCTCACAGACCCTGGAAGACGGGTAGGAGCAATAATGGGGTGGTCCTGTAAGGATCCCCCAGAGCACACTGAATCATGCCACCAATACTAGCAGCAGTATTGGGGTGCAATTCAGACATGTTTAATACCAACCATGCCTAGGTTCGGAGTTAAAGTTATGTAGAATGACCATAGGTAGTGACATATGGCCTATACATAGCTAAAATGGCTCCCTCGCACTTCGAGTCCAGGAAATTGGAACTGGACTTTATAGGGGCACCTCTTCTATTGCAGGGGTACCCACACCCAAAGGGACCTGCACCTTGCCCTTAGGGATGGAAGGGCCTACCATAGGGGTGACTTAGTGACCAGCAGTGAAAGGGTGCTTGCAACTTCACACAGGCTGCAAGTGGCAGGCCTGCAGACAGTTTGCATGGGCCCTCATGGGTGGCATAATACATGCAGCAGCCCATGGGGGATCCCTGGTGTACCACTGCCCTGGGTACCCAAGTACCATATACTAGGGACTTACAAGGGGTACTCCAGTATGCCAATTGTGGAGTGTAAATGGTGCCAAGGTAGTTACATTTTGAAGACAGCACAATCACTGGAGTTCTTGTTAGAAGGGTCCCAGTGAAAACAGACAAAGCAAACTGACAATAGGGAACAAGTGGGGGTAACCAAGCCAAAAGGGGGACTTTCCTACAGTCCTGGACTGCACTCACCCTTCGTAACGATACAACTTAATTGTTAAGGCAGTCTTGAGGGTTAAGTACTTGAAAACTGCCTTAAAGGGTGTACGATTGGCACTAGGTATAGTTTCTAGAGGGGGGCTTAATGGCAACTTCCTCTTAGTTCCTTCTAGGAATCTCTTAATGGTCTTTGGAAGAAACTCCATTCTACGACAGTGTAATCAACTATGGCTGACAAGTGTAATTTAAAGAGTCCTTCACCCGGCGGGCGAGTTTCCCGTTACCAGCACCTGTTATATGTTGTAGAGCAGCACTTCCTTGTAGGTGGTCTTATCGCACTCTCTCCCCCCCCCCCACCCCCCCTCTCTCCTCAAGGTTAGGCCACATCATCCACTTTCTAACATCTACTCAGCGATTAGGGAAACATTATCAGGAATACCACCTCAAGCAAAGGGAGGCCAATACCCATATCAAGTATGCTAAAATGCCTCTGACCAGCAGCCTTGAATGCTAAAAGCATGGTTAACCAATACAAACCCTCAAAATTGGAGAAGGGGACAGGGAAAAAAAAAAAAAAAATCTTTACAGAGGGCATCTTCTAAGTTTAACACTGAAGCTGTGTTTAAAGGACCGGAAAAAAGGAAAAAAAAAAAAAAAAAAAAGAAACAACCCCTACACAAACTATAAAGCACGGTCCTTAATGGATTATCAACCTCTCCCTGTTGCCTACAACTACTTAAATATAAGCCAAACAGTCAAAACATTACAAACCAGAAGATAGCAAAAGGACCAAAAAAAAAAAAAAATCATAATAATAATAATAATAAGGGGGGGGAAAGAGAGGAAACCTGAGAAACAGTATTGTACACTTTGCCAGGCCACTTCACCCCAAACCACCTCTTATCCATTTTTAAGCTTCTTGGCTTGCTATCCCTTAAAGAAAAAAAACTCCAAGCCAACATCGCCTATCAGAATCTCCTGCCTCAACTACACTCACAGAATGGTGGAAGAAATACATTTGTTATTCAACGCAGGTGTTCTATGTAACTGTATGTGGGGGCATGCGACCTGATGGGGAGCCAACCCCATGTGCAATAAATACTGCAAACACCACCACCGGCGCAGCATTACCGAAGCAATCGTTGTGCAGCTCCTGTAGTGATGGTTTGAACAGGGATCCGAGGAAGTCCAGAAGATGTGGAAGGCGGGAACTGTGTGTGGTTAAAGGAGGGAAATCCTGGGGTGTATGGGTCGCCAGTTCCTTGGTGAACCTGCAATATATACACAAGACTCCTGATAAGAAAAGGGTGTTACGATTCACTGGAAACAAGATTAAACCTACAGAACGTGTGGAAAGGGAGATCTCCCTATAAAAACTTGGCAATCTGAGCGTGCTTTCTAATAAACGATTCAAGATTAGTGATAGAACACAGGAGATTGAGAAAGGAGAAAAGAGCGGCACTGATAAAGACGAGCAACTCGTATTCACAGTCTGTGTCACAACTGGGCAGGCTGATAATTGAGAACGAAGAACAGTGTCCAAGCATGGCCTACTACGATCTCTGCCCCTGGTCAGCACTGCATGTTTCAAATGCTGTGCGGAGACCATATTCTGGGACGAGTATTACTCAATGATGCAGGATTCCTTAACCTCAACAGGCACGTGTTTGTCTGCGAGTAGAACCAATATCTGCAGGGATACGCAACTGCAGTTAATACCATCAAACCCTTTAATCTCAAAACGAATTTCAGAGTAGAGGGTGACAACATTTAAAAGACTTCCTGATGTTGGGCTATGTATGGTGTGAAAGGCATCACAAACAGCAACTCTTCATAAATGTCACAGGAGGTCCTGGAAGGCTACACTTACCGATTAGAGAGTGTCAGCACCAGAAGAAAGCTCCCCTAGTGGCTAGAGCTGCTGACTTTAGAACCTGGGGACACAGGTTTGAATACCAGTCTCAGCGCTTGGCTCAACTTGGTGCGATTCTGGGCAAAAACGTAATCTTTGTGTCTGCAATGTGTTAATTGTCTGAGTAATCCCCACTTGATGGGCATGATCTTGCTTCTTAGATGCTCACGCTGCACAAATACATAAGTACTTCCATCGTCCCATGTTTCAAAGAACACATTAATCCCATGCAGTTAGGATTTTTTTTCATTCATGAACTTTGTCCTGATCTGATCATGCCACACAGGACAAAGTACAAGAATGAAAAGAAAAATCCTGGAGTGGGTTAGACAGACACTTGTGAAACTTGTTTTGCATAAACGTTTGTTGTGCTCTTGACACCTTCACCAGGATCCATTATGCGAGCATTCACTGAATCCTCCCACATTAACAAACATAGGAATAAACACCCCAGCCACAACCAAAGTACAGCTGAAAGACAGCACAGCAGAACTGTGCCAATTGCCCTAAACTCACTCCACCCACAAACTAATACCCTTATATGATACACTTGGGGTATGTTAACCTATTATTTTGGAAAGCATACAAAGTCTTAAATTGTCTCTTCTGATCGACTGCTAAAGTCCCATGAATTAACAGCAGACGAGATGATTGCTGCACTTTCATTCTGCAAGCCACTGACTGAATAAACTAGCTGCATACGCCAGTAATGCTCATTCAGATTCAGCTCCTGCAGACATGTTCCCCGTTGCAGCCCTCCCCGGGCGCCAGACTGGGTCGGGAAAATGTTAACACAATAGCGCTCACCAGCCCATGTGGTGCTAAATGACGCCATGGACAGATCCGCAAGGTCACTAGAAGTGTCGTTAGTTGGAGACATTTGACGCCCAGGTACCAGTGATGCTTAAAAATCAATATTATATACACCCACCAAGACCAGGACAAAGAGATTCAAGTATAGCTTTTTAATCAAAAAAACAAATAGAATTGCTAATTCTCAAGAGGAAACATGTCAAGGAATCTGCAGGAGCTGAACAATCCATGTGAAGGAAACTTACCATGGTTTGATTTCGCAAACTTTGTGTAAGCCACTCCCAAACCATCCATCATGGAGACGGATAGAGAATACCAGATCTAGTGCGTGTGAAGGAGTGCACAATAAGATCAACTAGCGGTCTCACAAGTGTAAGTACGTACACCCTAGCAACTCGCTCCCATGGCTCCAAGTGTGTACAGAATTCCATAGGATAAACATGCATGTTTGGATGGTTCATCCCCCTTGCCGCAAACACTGTCAATTTTAGGTCTGAAATTGGCAAGAAACCTTAACACCGTGAGACACAGTACTTACATGGCCGTAAAGTTCTAAATCATTCCATTCGTTACCCGCATTATCCCTGTAATCGGAGGGATCAGGGTATATTAAAACACCAGCAGCATTCAATGAGTCAGCAACAGCAACCTGCAGGGAATAAACATACCATTCTTAAGTTTTTTCCCCCAATAATTTAAGAAGTAGACACACGTAGGTCTAAGGTCATGTTTAGTGCAGTGTCTACAACAGTCACTTTGCACTGGAGCAGAGTTGTAAAGCATGGGTAATGCTTGGTATTACTGCTGCATAAAGCTACCGTTTTAATAGTGAAGAAGCACTTTCAACAGGTATTTTTATTTTATATTCATAAACATCTGATTCATTTGCCAATAGGCAAGATCAAACATTAGTTACTGTGCAGCTATGTTTATGACACTATGACACTTTAAATAAAAAGGCATTTTGATTTTCTCAGTTGTCCATTTAACAAAAGTGCATGGCTTGGTGCTAGGGTTCCACATAGAAGGTTTCACGCAGATTCATCTGGGAGAGACAAGTAAAAGCGTGGACTCCTAAAGTATTTCAATTCTATCACCCACAAGAATTACTGCTTTGACCTACAGCGAAAGCTAATGAACTGAACTGGTCACAACCCAGCAAAAAACTTTGCTCGAAAATAGACACTTTTTTTAGGATTTGGTCATAAAGTAGCTTGTGATTAAGTGTCAGGTTTTAGTCCATGATCTGCATCACAGACCATGCACAAATCTAAAAACATTAGAATAATTCCCCGTTGTGTTTGAGGATCTCAAACACTTCATATCTAATAACTAGAGCCCAGTATGTTCGTTAGGAGAGGAGGAAGGTTCCCCAAAGAGAGGGCCTAGTTCATAAATGTAAACTTACACAGCATACTTATTTATGCCAGGACCTTTTGGCCAATACCTATAATGGTAAATGTGAAACATCCAGTTCAGTGATAACTTGGAGAGAGGAAAAAAAAAAAAAAAAAAAAAAAAGGGACTGCCTAGCGTTTCAAACATCACCAACAATTAGACAATTAAGTTAAATACAATATTTTCATTTGTAAACTCAAATTGCTTGTTCTCTATCAAGACAAGTACCTAATATTTTAGAGCAAAAGCTTAAAAAAAAATATATATATAAAAAAATAAAAAAAAAGTCAAATAAACATGAAACTAAATACATGCAGTTTAAGTACAAGGAGAGCGTCCTCGTTAATTTCTCGTGAATACTGCAAAACCAGGTCCCAAAATGAAACAAGACTATTCCACCCATCTCTTTCCTGAAGTACCTTCTACACCAAGGCAACAGGACAGGGACCAGTTTTAAAAAGCCCATATGATGAATGATAAAGATTCATCTCAAAACCCAAGCAGACGTCTAACAAAGCCTTTACGGATCACCGCATGGCTTGAAGAGAGGCCTAGGATGAGAAGATTCTCTTGTGGTTTCTTCCCCAAATTAAGTAAAATTATACCCCAACCAACACTATATATAAATAAATAAATAAAAGAGAAGCGCAAAGCTTAAAGGGGTTCCCTATTGCTCGATATAAAGCAGATCACAATGTGCCAGTTGGAGCCTTTGAGGAATTGAACCTTGCGCTCCAACACCGTATTGGTCAGTTCGGGTCACAATGGGGTGGATAGGCTAAAGAGGAATACTCCAGTTTGTTCATCAGTTTTCAATGTTGACTACTGTACTGATGGATACATTGCTGTACCGACATTAACTATTGGGGGTTCCTAGTCAGTGATGTTGGGAAGACAATTCAAACATGTGAATATATGAAAGATCCAATGTTGCAGAGCAATAATTTACAAGCAAATTCTGCAGTTACAATGTAAGAAGTTAATTAATATGTACTTACTTTTTCAGCAAAGCTGTTCCTTCCAGCTCTGACAAGGATTATACGGTCCTTGACGTTAATGCCTTTCTTCTCCAGTTCCAGAAAGTCTTCTTTGCGTCCATAATAGGCATAAACTGGTTTACCCTACAGAAGTGTTACAAAGCACATTTAACGAGCAAAATTAAGTGAATACATTAAATGGAGAAAACCATCTGATACAATAAAGCTGTATCAAACATCTAAACATGAATGCTTTTCTAAATGTTTACAATCAGATTATGAATTAAGTGAAGAATCCCCATGCAGGAATGCTACTCCGCTTAATTGTAAGTGGCCTGGTGTTAGTGCACCTGGTCATATCCAGTTTTACCATCCTTTGAAATCAGAAGGTTTTTTGGGGGGGGGGGGCACGAACAGTCACCTTACAAATTATATGCAATATGGCCCAAGTTCCAGCTGCCTACCAGATCTGCCACTAAGGAACTGGTAAGGAAAAACAGCAAAAATGTAGTGCCCCGCCCCCCCTTCCAGCACAGGTCCTACATGGTCATTCTTCGCAGCCATGAACCCTCACCCCATCTGCTTTGTCAGTTCATGTGGCACACGGGAATGGTAATCCCCTCAGAATACCAATTGGGTGGCGGGGGGGGGGGGGGGGGGGGCACACACAAAGAAAAAAACACACACACACACCATTTCTCATTCCATGTGGATTAACTTCTAACTACTCAGTAGTGGTGGGCTTTACCACACATGTCTATTTACAGGTGCAGAGTTTCTACCCCTACCAGTATCAGGCAAATCGTTAGTCGGGACGTTTAAGGCAGAATAGTTTTCTGCAAGATGGGGTCAGTCAGTACAAGTGGCTTGCTCTTGCGACTCTTGTTCTAATATTACTTGCCATCCAGCTACCATCTTGCTTGGCAAATCTGCTTCTCCCATCCTTCTTAAGGTGAAACACCAGTCCTCCTTTCATGCACATTCTGGCACCAAAGAAAACCAAATCTGTACTTCATTTTTTTGTTTTGTTTTTTATGGATAACCAGGACCAAGATTGATAAAGTTCTTTTGGTCCTCACAGCAGGTTTTGTCCTTAGAGGCAGATTAAATAGAAGGGTGCACCAAAAAGAAGGGACAGCTACCAGATCACGAAGTGATGGAATCTTCTGTGCTTCCATATAGAAGCTCCTTGATATACTTGTTGGGGTTTTTCAGATCTAACACCAGCTCCCGTTTTTTAAAATATAAGAAATATCAGCAAGTAAAATCCTAAATTTCTCAGATGCCAGCACCTCTTACACAGTTCCCATCTTCATAAGTTGGTCACTTCCAGATGTAGCAATTTCAAGCGTTTGAATTTCTCTTTTCATGGAGGGTCCTCCAGAAATTCAATAGGACCAAATTTGACATTTTCCAACACCCATTTGCCCGTTAGGTTGCATCATTTTTACCCTCCTAGTAGAGCATTCTGTTTCTTAGTCTTATTCGAAACTGCCATACTCTCACATCGACTATGCCTAATGGCTTTTACAAAGTTGATAGTATGAAGATACAGGTCTAAATAAAAATAAAAGTTATACTAGAGAGCATAATCAGAAACACAGCAGCACATGCTGGTCTTCTGCTATGGAGTTAATACAATGTCTGCACTTGTAAGACCTGAACGATATGAGCACCATTCATTTTTTTAAATCTTATCGTTGGGCGGGATATCAAGAGGTTCTTGTTGGAGATGGGAAATTATGACCTATTGTTTACAGTCAATTATGGGTGTTTTTCAGCGAATTGATCACATAAGGTGGCTCTGAATGTTACCAACTTCATGATACGACTCAATCTGACCCAAGAGGTGAATGTAGTCAAGCATTTGCATTAAAGATATTGCACAATAGAGAGATATTGTGCTGTGCCTTCAAGTGACATTTACAAGCTCACATCATGGTAATGCAACAGCTAAGCAGTCTCCCAACGTAATATGCTCCTCAACGCTCTGCCCTTTACCAAGCAGAAGGGTCCCACTGCCACTCAGTCCTCACTGTCAGCGACCCAACTGGCAAGTTATCCTCTCAATGTCACTTTTCCAAACATCAAGGCACTCTGGTATCAAAGGGGTTAAGACCAGTTTTAGCTTCAAGCATTACTTCATGGAAATGAGAAAGCCTCCTATACACAGGAACAAGAGCAAAAACTTTTTTTTTTGTTTTGTTAAATTACAAAGTGAAAGGAGTGGCACTCTTGCTGGAAGCCGCTACATAGGCACTAGAGCGATATAAAAAAAAAAAAAAAAAACTCACTTATGAAACAAAACATTAGTTTTTCAACTGAGACTTTTCTGAAATCCAGCAGTACATTTACAAGAAAAACAGGCAGAGTTCTGTTCCTCTGACCCTACTATAGTCGACCGGAAAAAAACTACGGTGAGGCAGTTAGCACTGCCAATTGTCAATGTAGGGCATGCTGGACATCAGAATTATATAGGCAACCTTAAAGTGACTTTCGCTTGCAAAGGTTTCATGCTCCAAGACATTTATGTTTTGGTTTTTTTGCCCTCTTGTGAAGGGAAGGGAAACGTTACCCAGTAAGCATCTGTTTGTGGCATGTAGTTACCCAGCAACTACCACTCAATGTAGCCTTCAAGATGCAAAAGCTAAACCAGAGGAGTGTAAATGAAGTACACTACAGCCACACATGCCTCTTTTGGCTTTGTGGAGCCATTTGGGCGTTATACTGCATTCCTGTTTTTTTAACTAGGTTTATCTTTAAATATCTTCTTGTAGATACCCTTTCTTAAAGGATAATAAATGTAATCTAATCTAGAATTTATTGGGAGAGTGCGGTCACTGCAGTAGAGATGTTCTGGGATGCCACACATGGGCAAATATGTTGAATGTGTATGAATATGAATAAAGAACCCTTGCTAGGTAAGTAGTGCTCATCTTCGGTAGCTGGAGGAGACTGGCCTAAACCAGCAGACTGCACAGTAAATGAATTCCTAGACAGCACTCTAAGAGTTTCATTGCTAGAGTGTGGGTCACCTAATGTTGCGACACAATCTACTGCAGTTTCAATGTAGTCTAAATACAGACTATCAAGGGCTTCCAGTCTGAAGGCAAGGAACATTAAAGCATTTGAATATATAAACGACTCAAAGTCTCACATTTCAGAACCCCTCATTGTGCATCAAACCAATCTGCACCATCCCAAAGTGCAGGCATTTAGTGCAGACAAGTAGGGACAACTAGCCTGCCTGAAATTCACTACTTACGGTGGCCGTTTCCTTCGCACTGTATGCCACGTATGAAGAACTGTCGACTGTTTCCACCGGGCTTCCAGGCTTGCCTACCAATGAGACCGTGTTTGGAGCACTAGAATAAAACAATATTTAGTCAATGTAGCAGCTACTCAGCCACTAACTTAAACTTACAACATGCATAACTATGAATATTAATCAAACACAGCAACACTATTTTGTAAACAAAATACAAAGGATCATGGATTCCCTTCACAAACACTAATCGGTTAGTTTTTCTCAGCCAATCAAAATTGCCAAAAACACTAGAGTTGAATAGCTGAACTGACCTAAAGTCACATCAATGGAAAAGTGATGAATGTGAAGAATTTAGAACAAAGTCAAAGTTTACTATGACATGTAGAGTTTAGATGCATCCTTTCCAGCAGGCAGGCATGAAGCAGGAGCCCAAAGGAACAGCAGCAACAGGCAGAAGATTGGTGCTGCCTATCCGGTCAGTCATCGGAGTGTATTCTTGTAGAAGGCGCTTGAATAGCTGAATATTGGTTGCCAGGCTGATTACATTCAAGGATACCAAAAGGAACTAAAGCACCCTTCATCTGGCGGCCCCCTTGTTATAGACTTCTGAGCTACGGGACCTGGTGGGCGAATGAATAAGTGCAGTGAGCACCCGATCGAAGCACAAGTTCAGAGCTTTAGGAATAAATGCCTGCCACCGAGTCAGCCATGGCACTAAGTCAGCCTTTCTACTGCCTCGATATGTTTGTAGAAGAGAGTTACCAACAGGACTCAGTGTCCCCACAGCACAAACTAAACTTCCCCTGGGCTTGATTCACACTAAACCCCTTAAAAGCCATGTTAAAACTGGTGTCCTCTATTCATGAAACATTTCTGGAGGTGAGTTGGCGTGTTGCCTGAATAAGAATGTCAGAAGAGTAAGTAAAAAACAGATACGGGTGGGGAAAGGGACTATTAAATGGTGTGATCCTAAACACAGAGAAGAAACTATGCCCTGAAGATCTGGAAAGGTGACATTTCCTACAGGGAGTACTCCTATAACATCTGAGTGCAGGGTCTCACTCTTAGTTCACTAGGACGCTATACAGGAGCCATGGGATCCTCAGGATGTAGTATAGCTGGCCGAGGTCGCAGCACAGGTGCAGGATTCTCAGGAGATAGACAAGCCCATAAAAGCAGAATCCTCCCTCTGAGGCAAGGTGCAGGAAACTGAGTAGGTAGCTGGTGCCTGTAATATGCCATGGACAGTGGCCTTTATCTTTTCCTTTCTGTCCCAATTTCGCTTTGGGAAGTGGCCTAGTATAGGACACTTGTGATGTTTGTCTTTGCTGGTATCGGGGATGAAATGTCTGAGAAGCTGTTGAATATGCTGGGTAGCGGTATTGCTGGTAGCCTCCCATGTAGGAAGGTTTGAGATGGCCAGTGAGCTATGCAGGAGCATCTGGAGCTTTGTATTTTTTTGTCGAGGTGTGGCAACACAGCAGCTACAGTGGACGGATATTATTTTTATGCCCTCCTCCCAAATGTAGTTGACAATGGTTAAAGTGCTAATGCTCTTTAGGAAGGGCTCTTTAAAGTCAAAGAAAACAGTCTGTTTTGAAGGCATGGGAAGTCCTATCTAGCAGTCAATGAATGCCCCATGTCCTTCGGAGGAGGATCCGCAGGAGGTGGAGTTGATAGCTCTGGTAGAAGATAGTCATCCCACTTGGTCCGGGCTTCATGCAGCTCACCCTCCTGTGTCATCTGACCATGTCCCCACATGAAAAGGGATCCTGGAGAGTGACAGTTAGCGGAGTGTGCCTTGCAGATGAAGGCAGAAGTAATAGTTGTGGAGCTGGATGGGTCAAGGGCTGCACTGGTGGAGAACATGCAGGTGGAAGAGTGTGCCAAGTGGAAGGCGAAGTTGCAAGGAAACGCCTTCGGAAAGCAGTTAGTATACATTGCAGGTCAGAGTGCAACAATGAAGGAAGACCTAGCATCTCTCAATATTGCTGGTGGAATTGCACGAGAAGCATAGTGCCCTGGTCATAATGTTAATCGTCATCCTGCCAACTTTTGATGTGCAACGCTGAAGAGACCTTTGGCATCAGAATCCTCCTCATCCAAGAGGTGGGGCGGTAGCAAAGGCGACACCTTACTGGGTGAAGTATGTCCTGGTGTGATCCGTTTGATTTTTTTTTTTACGTCATTGAATTTTCTCGGCAGGTTTTTCCTTCAGTGAGGGGGATGTTGTCTAGGTCGTCGAGGGTCCTTTGAGCAACTGCCCCATTGAGGTCGCTTTCAAGGACGACACGAGTGTCAATGTCGTCGACAAGGCTGGAATTATTTTGAGTGTCAACAGTATGAGAGTTTGACTCGCCAATTATGTTGACAGAGAAACACGTGGTCAGACAACGTCGTTACGGTACTGATAGTGGAGGTGGTAGACACTGATGGTTGTGGTCAGAGTTCATGATTTTCTTGTTGGTGGAATACTGAGCAGACGATGGTTTCTTGAAATTGTGTAAAACTTGGTGGAGGTGTAGGAGGCTCAAACCTTGATTTTTCAGGTCTTTTTGAAGTAAGGCGATTCTCTGTCCCTTTTGCTTTGAAGGGGACCTCCTTTTCATGTGGGGACATCGATGGACTGTGTTGTGAGACCTAGGAGGGGGTCTTTTTAGAGTATTTTTTTTTGTGGTTCCTAAGAGAAGTGAAGCAAGACAAACCTTTTTCGCTTTTCTTAAACCTCCTTGTAGAAGATTAAGAATTCCCACTGTCAGTCCGACACGGACGCCTTTCAAGTTTCTGGAGCCATAAAAGAAGTCTCCCTTCACGGTTTTTAAAGACTGAAGGAAATGTATGATATATCTTGCAGTCCTTAGCCTTGTGAGATGGATTAAGGCAGTATATGCAGTCTTGATGACGGAGGGGTCTCTGTGCGTCTCACTCTGCGCGTCTCCCACTCTCTGGTAGTCCCATCTCGACGACTGGGAATGGATTCAAGCATGTGAATCTATGAAAGTTCCAATACTGAATTAAGTATCTTTTTGGAGATCGGTATTATAGAAAAGGTGAAAACCTCAGAGTGGACTTCAGCATCAAAGATGGAGGTTTCCCCACCCCTCAAAATGTGAGAGGATCGTATGAGGCGTGGGTGTTCAGAGAATGGCAAGGACATTGCTAATGAGGCACCAATTGCACAGTTCTTGGACATCAATTCGGAGGGATTTTGATTTTTTTCTTCTCCTTTCCTTAGACCTTACCCTGCCGTGTGGGCATTTTGAGGGAGGACTGGCTAGATGATTTCTCAGCCTGCTTTCTAAGATGTCAAGGTCCAGCCTCCCTTCCAAGTCTGATGTATTCTCTCTCCTTTTGGATGTTTTTTGACAACATTCACGTTTCTTGATAGAACAGGATGAGGATAAACAACCACACAAAGCTTGTGAGAGTCTGAAGCAGTATTTCCTGCCACAAGAAGGGCGCTTCATGACTTTGAAAAGCATTCTGACAGACTAAATAGTGGAACTGAAGTAAAACAGGTAACTTCGTAGATGACCCCAGGAGATGTTGAGTAACACTGTAAAAGAAATAGGTTTCTGAGAGAAATCCTCAGAAAAACAGATGTGTGAACTTTCCAGGTTTCTGGAATCTCTCACAAGTAGGGAAAAACACAAATTAAGTGACTAACTCTCGGAGTCACCTGCCAACTCAAAACATCATGGCAACTGAAACCTCCAGGAGCCTCAAATTCATAGCCAATAAGTAAGATGTACAATGCAAGCTAAGACTGCACTATTCTCCAAGTTAGGGAGCTTTGGCTATTTATCATAGGGACAATAGCTCTATGTGCAGGATTCTATGGACCAATAATAGACATGCATAGTTTTGGGGTCCACACACATACCAGGGAATTAGTCAATGCTAGACTATCACCGAAGATTCCACAAAAAAGGTCAGATAATTTTTCCAAAAGGACACTGCCCATACTCCCTCAACTGGCGTATTTGGATTGAAGTCTGCATTAGGTGCTGAAAAGGCCAATTTACAAGTATCCCCATCCACAAACACCCAAAAATAAATAAATATATAATATATATATATATATATATATATTGAGGGATGGCACTATTTTATATAAAATACTGTAACAAACAGTCCAACAAAAGGGAAACTGCAAACCGTTAAGGATGTTTATATAAATCCCCACGTAAGCAGCTGTTTCAGCAGAACTTATGAAAGCAGGAGACCATCTTACTAGAGCAGTGTGTACAAAGTCAGGTTGCAAGAATACAACGCTTCAAACTTTCTGGTCGTTTAAGAGCGCAACTACATTTCTTTCCACATTCTTTTAGAGAGGCTCACCACACTTACCTGCCAGGATACTGGAGTGCAACATAATGCTCATCAAACCAGACTCTATTCATAGAGAATTGGGTAAATCGATCATGAATATATGAAGCTAGAGATTCATCTTGCTCAGATCCCGCTTCATGGGCTGAATTAGACACCTTCCTAAAATGTAAAGAAATAATTTATGTTTAAGTTAATGGTGTTCATTCAACATTTAGATTTCAGAAACATTTCACGTGTGGTAGTCTTAAGGAAGGATCGTGAAAGCTGCACAAGGTTCATCACCATGAATAGTAGATTTACAACCAAAAGCTTATCAAAAGTTGATGGCTGCTTGCTGATGTGAAATATATCTACTAAAACCTAAACAAAATGCTCCCTACATTCTGCTACACTGGAGGAAGCTGGATATCTATGTAGTGTACCAATGTCAGGGGATACTATGCAGGTAGTCTGGGTCGATCCTTATTGGTCAACAAGAGTTAAAAGAATAACCCCTGAAAGATCTCTTGTGGTAGTGGGGGCAAGCATTTAGGTGTATTACAGGACAGTGTAAAAACACTTATTGTACACTCCGAGCCAGTAAGCGAGACCCACACTCAAAGAAAAAAAAAGACACCAATTTATAAAAATAAGATTTTTATATTAATGGACACTTAGATCATCGTATTCAGGCAAGTACTTAGAGTTATCAATTTAAATCATAATAAAATATACTTGTGTTGACTTGAACGTGGTAATGTTATCCTATGGAAAAAAGCATACATACTGTATTCTGGTACTTAGCAGCAACTTACAGGACCAATCTTTCGGAGTTAGGTTAAGTATGGGGCAAGGTCCAAGGCAGCATCAACCGGTCACTTTGGGAAGCACTTGGGGGGGGGGGGAAATAATAATACCACATACTGTTATTTGGCAATGACTTACAGGACTGTTCTTCTGGAATGGAGTATGGTGCAAGGTCCAAGGAAGCCGCAATGATTTACTTCAGGCGGCTTATTCCTGCACAAAAAAGATCGCAACTGGCGGCAACTGTGGGACCAATCTGGCTATACCCAAGATGGGGTCCCTTAGGGTAGGAGAAGATATGCTGTAGCCCTTAGAGACCCTCTTCGGCACCCACTTTTTAGGTACGAGGGGTACCATTTACTTAGGGGTGCCGAAGTCCTGTGCCAGGTGTAAAACAATGAGACATACCTTGCTTTAAAGGAATGAGCACTGCAGTCTGGTTAGCAGGCCTCAGTGCACTGTCAAAGTCGAAAACCACCATCTAGAAGTTCTAAAAAGGGGGCAAAACGTGTTTGGGGGTTGGAGGGGGTGATGAGGGGTGAAATAATCTGAAATCTAGTTGCCCACACACACAGGTCAACAGTGCCCTAAAGGTCATCAGCATAACACAGACTGTCATTCAGAAAATAAAAAAGGTTTTATAAAGGACCCTCAATAACCAAGCTTTTTAATTGAGTTGTGCAAGGATAAATGGATAAACAATGTAGTTACAATAATTCTGCTATAGTGCTCAGGTACAAGGCACCTTTGCCATACAATACAGTGTTCTCATGGGTATGCATGATGCCGAGACATTTTCAAAATTAGAATCCACCCAGCGCGCTCCTCGTTGAAGTGGTGCCACTAACTTACCGCAACTCTGTACCCCAGTGCTTAAGTGAACCTCAGCATTACACAATCACCACTAGAGGCGGCATGTGGGATGCTGAACTACTGCTCTGTTGAGAACCCAGCTCTTACGTTTCCAAAGAAGGGGATCTCGTGAACCAACCAGGCAAGAAGCTCACTTCGGGATTTTTTCTCAGCTGGGATCTTTCCTGTTGCTGTCTCTGTAGCAGACGTGACAGTAAGACTAGAAACACACTGGTAGCCTCTAAAATGCCTTCCATGTGACCTTAGGGTGACACTTCACTCACCAGACATGAGGAATTCTGCTTCAGTCAAACCTGAAGACTATGGGAAGTGTATCAAAGAGCAATAAGAAGAACGTCGTTTACTAGTAATTCGAGATCTACAGCAAGGGAATCTGCATTAAACTCAAACACTTAGAAGTCCTGATCTATGCCCAGGACTAAAGACTTCAGTAACCCTGAAGCCATTTGGAGATGTGCCCTCCACATGAAGACTGATTGTGATAGAGACTTTCCTGGGGGTCAGGTCTTTTTTGTACAAAGCACACAGATTCCTACGTATTCGTGTCAATGGATAAGAGTTGAAGGAAGTGTGCTATTCTCCACAACACTCCTTCCCCAGTTTCTTTAAGGGAGGCTCCAGCAAGGAGTTTTTTTCTTTTTTAAATTAGTTTGCCTTAATTCAAAGGACCATGAGCTATGAACAGTTTACCCGATTGTTAAGTCTTTGGTGTTTATTATTATTTTTTTTTTTTAAGAGGGCTGTAGCACAAGTGTTCAGAAAACACTAGCAAGGATATTCTATTTCAAATGAAAAGCCATGGAAGCTTTAGGTAGGAAGCAGAGGTTGGTGGATAAAGAAACCTCAAGCTTACAGAATGGCATGTAAAAAGGTATGATAAAGCTTGTACTTCTATCCTATAGTCTGCATCATTTCTTGCTAGGAAAAAAACAGTCTTCCAAGGAAGATGCTGCAATGAGGTCCAGTGAATCGGCTGAAAGAGCAGTGTCAATGATGAAAAAAGGTTTGGAATTGCAAGCTGGTGTTAGTCTCGTCTTCGGAAGGTTTAGCTGTTGGCTGGATAACCGGTTAGGAGAATTGTTACAGGGCCGGTGAGCTAGCTCCTGTGACAAGCAGTTCACAACTACAGTAGCCACCCGTTTGACCGCATTAGCACCACCACTACCACCACCATCTGCCCTACTGTCTGTCCTATTTTGGGTAGGATGTTTTTGAAGATGCAGTGATAGAGAGGTGGAAGCATCAGCGTCATCAGGCTGAGGCCTGATAACTTTGGCAGAAAGTGGCCCAGTTAACAGATTACTTACACTAGACTTCATGGTGACTAAGTGATTAGAATGGTTGCAACTCAATATCCAAAAGTTCACCAAGCTGTTCACTCAGTCCCACATTGCAACACCTGTGGGCAATGATAGCCAAATCGCCCGCTTTACGGGACCCAGCTACCTGCGCGAGTCTAGGCATTCTGGCTCTGTGCCGGCCTCCTCTTGGCACAGCCTCTGGCGAGCAAGCTATGGCTGTTGAGATATTAGCAGCAAAGGGACTCCTACTCTTGCGTATCAGCCAAGCCAGCCTCAACAAGGCTTCAGTGGTAGCCACAAAGCTTATACCATTCTTGTAAAAGTAGTCAACTGCACCAACTGTGCCTCACTGCTTAGGATGATCAAGCTTTTCCCCCTCTGTGGTTAGCTGTATAAATCCCTTCAACTCAGAGTCCACTGAATGGATGGGTACATCATCTAGTTTTGTAGCGCTTTCATCTTCCAATCAATTGTTTCTCCTCTTCAATAAAGGATCCTACTTACAGTAAGGCAGTAAGGAGGGATGCATCTTCATCCCTCCTTACTGCCCAGAAGATGCATACTGCAAAACTCTTCGAGAACTGCAGTGGCACTAGCGACACTAACAGATTGATGTCTGTAATTGAAGGCCAGGATGAAACTGCCAATGGTGAAGATGCCAAAGAAATGGCTCAAGTTTGAGCTGAAAAATATGGAGAAGTTGGCAGGGGGGAAAAAAAGTATTACATATAAATAAATATATATGATTCTCCACTAATTAAATGTAGACAGTTGCAAGGTTGCTCTTATTGAAGTATAGTATGTCAAGGAGAGAACCTAGCCGGCTTGGGTTGTCAACTTCATTGCCTCTACCATAAAACGCCTGTCAGTCAACCTACTCATCAGCATATTCAGACTGTCCAGTACTGGACGGACCCATCAATGAAGACATTTTAATCTCTTCTGTGGCAGCTTAAGATTTGAGAGATGGACTTTTATTTTGTGAGTGTGTTTCCCGAGAAGCTCACTTTCTTTCTACTCATTTCTTAATGTAGAAGTCTGCCCCTTAATGGAAGTCAGAGAGTTCCTTATTCAGAGTGGAAGTCTTCATTTTAGACTTCTGGCACTAGTTAACCAAGCATTCCACATCAGATGTGGTTGTTCATGCCTTCTCTTCAAGAATTTCCACAGCCAACATTCTCTCCCAATCTTAGTGTTTTGGTGGAAGAATTCTTACAAAAGGTCGTTCCTACAGGAAGCAGGCAGCAGATTTGGTATGAGGATTATCCAAGTACATTTTACTTTTTAACAGGTATTAAAAAAAAACTTAAACAGACATTTTTGTCTTAAGCCTCTGCCATCATCAAGTCCAGAAAAAGGGAAAACTAAGAGGGCGAACACTTATTTGCTGCTAGAAAGCAGAGTTGAAATTCAGCCTCAAAATCTAGGAAAACACTTGATGTACAAACAGAATCTCAAAGGATAACCCATCACTGAACTTGCAGAAGAAAATCTGATAACCGAGTCTGAGAGAAGATAACCACTATGGATCCTGGTGCCAGATTGGCTTAAGTTCGGGTCACACATTAATGTGGTCTGGTTTTATGTAGTCTATGGCACTTGTAAACGTTGATGATTAATATTACACTGCTCTGCTAACAATGATGAGAGCTCCCACAATAACAACAAATAAGTACAGCATGAAAACCTATGAAAGATCCGATGCTGGTGAACTTTCAGTATACATCTGTGTGTCACCTTTTTGCTAAACATTGGATTACAGCACATTAATGTCAAAGGAACAAAGGTGACGCTCCTCTGGAATCAAAAGCTCTAAGAAGGGCTGTATGAACTGCAAGCATGACTGAGTGGAAGTGCCTGAAAAGCTTAAAAAAAAAAAGGAGGTTTATAATGCCTCAGCCCTGGAGCACCAGTAACTTGAAGTAAAGTCAGCAGACCCCTCCATCATTCAGCATGCAGTCAACTATCTGGCAGTTTTATAAGCGGAGTTTCCGTTTGGCACGGTGTAAGAATACACAATGGCCATTTAGTGGCTACATGTTCCAATAAACAAATAACATTTTCAACTGTACTTGACTAGTTGGTATGCATGTTTTAAAGAAAGAAAAAAAAAGTAGGTTTGGAAATGGTCTCATCCTTTAGTATGAAAAAAAATATAGTATAAAGCATCCTTGGCACCAGCAGACACGTGGTCGTCTGTTTACACATTCTTGTGATGGTGAGTTTTTGACATAAACAGGTGTGGGGTCATCCCAGAGCATCCCCAAACCTGCTTCAGATTAGGTTTCATCACCCATACTCTGCCTGGTTTGTGATGCATCATAGTAGAACTTACACAGAGCTATGGCAGGTCTACTACCAGGAAAGGTGGATTACCCACTCTTTAATGCTAGATGTACCACCAGTTCATGCGCAATCCTCTGTTCTAGGGAACCTCTCCATCAGAAATCATTTGTATGAAGACCGGTGCAGACAACGGACTTAAAGCGTCACATTATTAATAGATAGAAGATACCAAAGCTGCAAAAACATTAAAGGGAACAGACACCCGTATGTACTCTTGGAGGGTCCGTATTCATACATTATTCACTAACTCCATTTGCTGACTTTGAGCAACTTGTAAAAAAAAAAACCTATAGTTAACTCAAGCAAATTTTTCTTAGAAAAGGTTACACCATCCCGAACAAGGTATGAGAAATTTACTTGAAAGGATTTCTGTTCATCAGGAAAGCCCAATGATCTGTAAGTAGAATTGTTCACCTTGATGTGGTCTGAAAAATTCTTTCAGTGCATGCATTCCCAGTGGCAGTTTACAACACCTGTAGCAAACTACCAAAAAAAAAAAAACCTACCTGATTGTCTCCAGAAAGGTGGCACTCTTCAGGTTATCCGACAGCATTTTCTTTAGATCACTCCAATAGAGCACGGGTGGCGCGGGCTCCTTTTCAACAATATCTTCCTCACTTTTCATAAGGGAGTCCGCACTGGGGGATAACGGGCACGCTGCGGCGGCTGCTTCATTAGTACACTGTTGAGCTGCCACCATTCGGCCACGATAGCTTAAATATCCAATTAGAAACCCTGCAAAAAGAAGTACTTTAGTAAACCACATTTTATATGAAAACGGGCTTCGACCTTGCCGGAAGGACAGCACCAAACTACACATTGTTCTAGGATAGTCAGGTCCATTTTCTTTCTAAGAGCACAAAGTTAAGTCCATAGCAGCATTTTAGAGTTGGATCAGTACCCATCTTTAGAACCATTTGTATATTGCGCTGTTTAAATCCAGTTTAGCCGTGGCATCAACTTGCCAACATGTCATAAGCCTCCACACCTCTTGCTTCCATTCCCTTGACTAATTTATGCACCAGGAGTAAGAGACACTTGTGTTTTTACTAAAATGTCTCATTGTTTCAGGGGTAGGAATGTGGTGCTGGAAACTGCACATGGGAAGACAGGGAAAGGGAAAGTATTTCTGAACAGAAAATGAAGAGTTAAAAAGCTATTAACCACGCCAGGCCAATGAAGCAGAGGTCGCTTGTATTGTGTAACTGAACATCAAACTAAGGCCAGCTGCAAAACAAACATCTAGTTACGTTAAAAAACAAAAATAAAAAACTAAAAACATTTTCAAACCCAATAAAGTACAGCCCTCCAATCGGCTTTTGCAATTAAGACAATGCTGCAAGATAGTTCAAATAAGAACCACTGAGGGAACTGGACACATACAATAAGAAAGTGATTGTTAATTAAATACTATTTCTATAGTGCGAAATTAGCTTGAGAGCAACAGAATGGGGTGGAAAATAGAACCACAGGCATAAATAGTGTTAAGTGACCAGTGTTCTATTCACTGTACAGTTATGCAAATTACTGGCCAAAGAAGCAAGCTGGAAGTGCTTCAAAGCAGTCAAGAGTAAAGTGAACCAGTAGGCTGACCAAGCGGTTGTTTGCATGGACTTCAGCAACCACTTTTTCAGTCCTAAACAGAAACACAAACCTACAAGTAAGCACAGCAAGCCTGTCTGATACTCACCAATCAAGAAAAGTAGGGCTGCTCCAACGAAGAAAAAGCAGAATGCCCGACTCCTGGTGCGGGATGGTACCATTTTGTGGTGCAGCGTGTGGTCATTCGTAGTGTGGTTATTTTCTTCATCCTCAGCCATCTTCAATTCCACCTGACTATCTCCATCAGTCTGTCGAGCCAAGCTGAAGCGCGTGTATGACAGGGGTTCCCCACCAAACTGAAATAAGACACAGAAATAAGAAAATAAATTAGCAATCGACATGACAGCAGTCCATTAACTTGTGCTTAAACCAATCTTGACACAAAACACCTCTAGAAAGGAAAGCCATGTCAATCAGGGGGATTGTTATGGCAGTGCAATACCCCAAAGCAAATGATCAAAAGTTAAGCAACTACAGATGAGTTAGTTCAATAAAAGTGTTTAACTACCGCAAGATAGGCCGCATGGCATTCACACCAATATTCTCACTTTAAAATGTTTAGAAGAAATTACTGAGCATCAACAGGAGGACTGCTATTGACGTTTGTAAAAGTACACCCGGGAAAACCATGAAGAAGGAAGGCTGTCTCTCCTGCTGAAAGCCAACATCAATACTACCTTCTGCAAGAGCCATAACCTTTGCACAAAGACTATTTGAGGAACAGTCAGATAATTTGTTTAAAAAGAGAACCAAGGCAAGCTAGTTCTGAAATGTTGAGACAGTAGATGCACACAGTCTACCTGGAAAGGAGGTCTAAAGGTATGATCCGTACCATCCCACTTTATTGTAGTTACTAGCTGTTTTTGATCAAGGAAAAACATGCCTTACTGAGAATGGGAATGACTTCTGTGCGTCCAGGACAGGAGTCTGCCAGACAGCCAAACTCCCAAATGTAAGAGGCCATCACCTCAAGTCTGCACATTCTGCTGACAAGAAGCCGGGAAGACCAAAAGCGTGCCTCCTGAGAAAGAGAGACTATTGAGGAGGAGGAGCTCAACATGTTCCTGGTGTGAGGAACTACCACAGGAAGCAGACATCCAAAAGAGAGCAATTAAAAGGAGACAAATGTAGTAAAAGTGTCTCCCCTGTGTCCGTGAGCAATTGTTGCAGTGTACTGCACCAAGACCTTGAACTAGCAAACACTGCCACTGCAGATATCCGAGTGAGCAATTCTGCATCGCTGCTGATGCAGAGAACTATCTGATTTGGACACTCCACCTGCTGAAGATGCGATGTACTGACAACCGGCTTTGAGACCTCATCCAAAAGCCTTTCAGCAAACAGCCTGGACGCAGCTTCTGCCAAAGAAGGGTGCAGTCAGTGAACCTATGGTGCAGATACGGCCCAGAGCTCAAGTACCAGGCAAGTTTGCCTACGTGCCCCTGCCATGTAAGAGTCGCCACAGAAGTGGGAACACATAGCAGTGATGCAGGTAACCAGTGCACCAGAAAAAACAAAAGAAGAATTCTGCAGCATATGCTTCAGAATTCACCTGATGAAGTTGAATTGGTGAAAGCCAGTTGGACTAATTTGAAAATCTAATCATTAGGAAACTCCAACAGAGTTCAGAGCTCAAAGAGGTGTAGCGCCAACCAGAAAAAGATCTCAATCAGGATCAGAGCCCTGTAACGGAAAGCTCAAATCATTAAAACAAACACTCATCTGGAAAATACGTTATTGTGTCTATTGGATTATTGTTGAGTTGTGAGATCTTGGTCTCCACAACACCGCCTTGTGAAGCCAGTGACTGGTCTCACTCATTAAAGTGTAATGCAGAAAGGGTGTATGTAGCCATTTTGCAGAACCTTAGTAAGATGTCCCCCGATGACACTATTGGCTACTTACACAACCACCAAGGTTGGGGCCCTTTAGCTCCAGAATAAGAGCCTGACAATTTCCAAAATGTTAGGACCTTTAACACATTTGAGGTAAGGCATGTGGTGTACGTTTAAGTAGTGGAGTTAATTTCCAGGTAAAGGTGAAATTTAATTTATACGTCTTTGAGAAGACTACTCGATATATAAAACAAATCCAGGTGTCTTCAAGAGGGGAGGGGGGTGAGCTCACCCAACCTTTTCACTGAATTAATAGTTTGGTCAGTTATTTTAACTCATCAATAGGACAATAACTGAAGTCCCATCAGGAATGGTTTCTCCATTAAACCGTCAAGGAGCAAGTTGAAATCCCAAGAGGGGAGTAGAATCAAAGACTGCATAATATAAAATGAAGAGGTTTGCCCAGATGTCTTCAATAAACGTTACACATACAAAAAGTATCTAGGATTTCCACAATAGGCAGCAACCGCAATGAGAATGCAGGCCAAAGCTAACTAGGATTCATGAATCAGATAGCTCATGTAGGTCTTTGCTTAGAAGAGGCATTAACTTGAATTCCAAGATGCAGACCATATACAATAAAGAAACCCATTTTGTTATCGGGAGGTGCAAATCAAGGTCATCAACGATCTGTGCTCGTTGCAAACAGATTTCAGAAATCCAATCTCCCTCCGCAAAGGTGAAAGTAGATATGCCTTAGTCACCCCACAATGTTGCTTTTACTGCTCCAGACTACTTTACACCTGAAGAAAGAGGAAAAGAAATTGCTTCACTCCAAAGAAGGTAACTGCTCAACCCTTTTTGAACTGGTTTAGTTTATATCGTGGGCGGATTACAAATAATCGCTGGGTAGTGGCTGTGAATTCTACCCGGCTGTTTCCAGAAGTCTATTTGTGAACTATTTGGCTTAAAGTATAGATTCCAAAATATTTTGCCAGAAGTAAGAATTTTCTTTGACCAAATCTTGACAAACCTGGTGCGAATGATAACCCAAAAGGGTGCATAGCTCTCATTGGAGGTGGACAGATGGACATGGGAGGCACAAGTGTCTGAAAATCCACATGTCAGTTCCTCAGGAATTAATGTGAAGACTGTTCAGTGCTAAAAAGATGAAGGTGAGCTCTACAAGTGGTTACTACTGTCTAGGGACCAGCTGAGAGTCACAGGTTTATGAAGCAACCTAAGTTGAAAAGGGTGTTGCTCACTAACTGTATGTTTCTTTTGGCACCACCCAACACTGCCCTTAGAAGGCAGTTGAGAAAAGCTGTGGGGGTGGGATAGTTGGGAAAACACCCTGAGAGCAAAGACATAATCCACCCCAAACAGTGCCTTTGAAGAACCAAGCGCTAATGAAAGGCATCAGTGCTAATGGACTCAAACCCTTAAGGCAAGTGGGAATCTTCAAGGAAACATTAAAGATAACATATTGGGATGCCTACAATGCTAGCTAATATGCTTTGCAGATCTACAGATCTTTCACGTGTCTGGTGGCCCACGTACCAGTCTTTTTTTTTTTTTTTTTTTTTAATCTGGTTACAGTTAAAGAGAAGATTCTGAATCTCAAAAGATTCAGAGCACTTCTGAAATTCTGATATCAACAGGGTGGGAAGTGAGGATGGAAGAGTAACTAGAGTAAAGTTTGAGAGAGACGTTCGAATACAACTTAAAAGCAGGAAAATCAACCTCACAATGCATGCACTCGGATTACTGGAAAGGAGCTGAATTCCCCACGAAGTTTGTGGTTGTAGCTGTATCAGAGGCAACCTAGTTGATACTGATGTTCAGGGTGAAATCTGTGGTTTTGAAGATGCACTGGTACAGAATTGCTCCCCATTCGCAGCCTATATGTATTACAAGCATGCAAAGTTTAATAAGTACTCTTGGTGTCTCGTACTGATAAATCCATTGGACCCTATTTCACACTTAAAATACTTAGCCAAAAAGGGACACAAAGACTTTCCATCAAAAGAAAAATTTAGGCTCTTGTCTCAAAGCCTCATTGTAGAGTTTGCATTCACAAACCATAACGATTGCAAGGTCTTTATTTCCAAATGTGGCCTGTGTGAGAGAGACAATAAGCTTCAGTTGCCTCAGATTGAAAAATGTTGAACTTTCTTCTAAGTTGCCTGGGTTTAAGGTTAAATTAGAAACGGGCTCATCAACGACCTTGTTCACAAGCATTTCCATGAATAAATATACCCCAGCAGAGTGACCAAGTGCGGTTTCTCTCTTTTCCAGATACCAAAGAAAGGGGTAGACAGACCAGACAGATAGATACATAGATAGATGGATGCCACAGGGAGCCACCTCTCCGGGGTAAAGATTTGAAGAAAAAAAAAAAAAAAAAAAAGGGGGAGGGGGGGGTCTGTTTCAGATTCGCAAGCCCCCAGGACCTCCACCTACCCGGGGCTATTTTAATAGGGTGGTCTGTGTGCCCCCCCCTTTGGCGAGCCACTGATGGACCCGGGGACCACTAGCCCCAAAGGGCTGACTGCGGCTATGTCCCAGGGACCCAACCCCCAGGACATAGCTGTTTGCTTTGCAGCAGCTTTAAAACTGCCAAGCCACAGCAAACTGCTCTCCCTTTATGCGATCAGATGTTTCCTGTCTCCCTGCATGCAGTGATGCAGGTGGGCAGACAGAGGAAACAACTGCTCTCACAGAGGGAGCTGCTTGGACAGCAATGATGGCTCCCGCAGTAGGCAAAGAACCAGCTGGGATCTTGGAGGCCTCCAGGTTCCTCCCCCCCATGGTTACCAAAATTGCAGCAGGGTGACCTAGAGGGGCACCCTGGTCACATGGCCAAGCCCCAGGGGATAGGGTCTCCAGGGGCAAGATCGGCATCGGGACGAAGGTCATGTGGTGTTTGGTTGGTATAGGGGTTGGCCACAGAGACTAGCCACGGGCCAGGCTCTGCGGCCAACAGCCACAGCCAAAGGCGGGGTGTGGTGGTTGGATTAACATAGTAATGAAAATTTTGAAGAAGAAGAAGAAGAAGAAAAAAAAAAAAAAAAAAATAACAATTAGGTGGTCATTAAAGTTAGGCTCACATGTTAAATGTACAAAACCATAGAAATTAGCCTGCCCTAAGGTATCTAACTTGCGTCCTTGCCCTGTACTGCTAATTACCCCACAAATTACAGCACTCATGACATCTTTGATAACATCATTGATAATATCAATGTAATGCTTGCAGTAAATAAAAATCACGAAAAAAAAACTGTGTGGCAGGGGGGTTCGAGTTATAGTTACTTAGGGCACAAGTTATTATAGTTCCTTAAAATAACCAAGTATAACAGGTTAATTTCTAAGGTTTTGTATGTTTGAATTGTGAGCCAAACTATAACCTCTTTGTAACCTTTGTTTTTTTTCAGTGAATATATATTTTACACACATACTTTCATTTTGGCTGCACATAGTTTCAAGGCCATTACTGAAATTAGCATATTACTACAGTAATCTGAAATTTCTCTTTCCAGCATTCCTTAGTGATTTATGGGTTCCTCTTCTCAGTTACAATGTCAGTCACTTACTATGTTTCCTACAAAGGCCTTCACTCTAAATCCTTTAAATAACCACTAAAACCTCTATTCGCTTGCCATTGCCATGTTTCACCCAATTTATACTTCGGTCATCTGAAGAAGTCATGAAATCTTTTGCGGTCAAATTAAAAACAGTGGGTGTGGTGGAAGTATTGCAGACTCACCATGTTTGATATCGCTGTTCGAGCCTGGTCCATGGTTTCCAGATTGTTGCTTCACCCCAAACTTTGGCAAAAAAAAATTAAAAAAAGAGACATCAGCAACATAAGCCATGCAAAACAAGTGGTCTTGCCAATGAGCGCCACAGGGTGAATGCATTTCATAATACAGCTACCAAATGTGAGCCTCTGAGATACTAGGAAATGACTGGATTAAAGGAAGAGTTCAGGAAAACAAGCATATGCAGGATCAGCAGCTCGTAACAAAACATTCAGGTGGAATGAGACAGAGATCAGAGGCCAGGTCAGTCACCCAGTTACAACCACCCAAGTCTGACTAATGAGCACTGGTCCACATTAATTCATTCTTCTATTCCCATCCACACCAGGTACCAACTCTTGTGTTCACTCGTCCACAGACGACGAGGCCAACCAGCACAGAAGCCCATTCGCTGACATTAACCAAACAAAGTCAGAGGTCCAAGTTTAATTTTCAAAAGGTAGCAAGGTCAAACGATTAAGACTGTTTAGAGAATCAAGGTAGGTTTAGAAAGTTAGATATCTAACAAAACAGTTGGCAACATTTAAAAGGCAGGTGTAATGTCAAAACCTTTTTCAAGTCTGTTAGCGAGTTAAAAGTTGGGTGGTGCCCCAGTAGAAACTTCAATCTCTATCCATATTGTACAGCAGAGTTCTTACACCAAAGCTTTAGATTTCTGGCACTGGGGTGCAAAAAAAAAAAAAAAAAAAAAGGCCTGTAGCCTAGGAGTGTCTTCTACCATCAGTCATGTCCATGCCTGGACGTGTGTAGCAGCCCCTCTTGCTAGGCGATAGCTCACTTTGAGAACCTCATCTCCAGCAAAGCAGGAGATCAATCCTACCAAAACCATATGCAGTACCTACCTGGAGACAGGCAGCATCTGTCTTCTGTCCAGTAAAATTCTTCCTGCAGAGTCAAATAGAGGCAGAAGCCACCTGCTTCTTGTGAACCATCATGATGCAGAAGACATTCCAAGAGCACAAATGACTTACCTTCTGGTAGTACTCCTGTGGCCATCCAACTACAGACTCCTCACCTTGTGAATACACCTGGTGTCAAACTGGATTTGGAGAATTTTTTCAGCCATTCCCATGCATGTCTGTAGATAGCACTGGGCGGCGCCAAGTCTACTCAGCCCAGTTCCGAGAATGACACCAGAGCCACACAACTGCCACCACTGCACGCGGACATCAGTTTCTTCTAGAACACTTTCAGCATTGTCTGACGCAGCCATTCACCGACCAGAGCACACAATGGGTAGATATATGTCAATTGGGACCTTTACGTAGAAAAAGGAATCCATTCCGCAGACGAGTAAGGTTTGAAGGGCTTGTGAGGTTAGATGGAGGATCCACCACAAAGAAAATTACCAAAGGTAAGCAACTTGTTCTATGGTGGCTACATCTGAGTGCAGACTACTCACCAGAAGAACAAAAATCAAAGCAGTACCTCACAAGGTGGAGGGACTGTGGACAAGCTCAGACCAAAAGGCCCTGCAGGACCGACCAGGCAAAGTGCTACTTCCACCAGACCTGGCTATTAAGGCAGCAGTGAACGTGCAAACTAATGCCCATTCTGCAGGCAGACTGGTGTCCAAGATAGGCACCCTGTGCACCAACACAGTAGTAGCAGGCTTGGCCCTGGAGGAACGGACTACCCAGATCCTCTGGTGGCCAATTCTTAGCCAGTGCACAGCTGATTTTTATACATTAGGACTATCTGCATGTAATATATTATATTCTGCACTGCCTTACACTTCTTTGCTCCTGCGACCAACACAAAAAATTGATTGTCCACCCAATGGTACTTTGTGCGATACATGTAAAACTCACTTTTTCGGGGGCCAAACGATGGAGTCTTCCACTTTCAAGGGATGAAGTGGAAGCAAAGAATGCAGGGCGGCGTTCAAAACGAAAAGGAGTCAGTTTTTGGCAAGAATGCCACCCTGGTCCAAGACACCAGTTTTCCCTGGAAAAAGGTAGTATATGGTTGCTTGACAAATAATGCCCACAGAACACTACCGCAACAGGCTGATGTTATCATTATAAGAGACTCTTAAGTGTTGCAATCAACCCTCACGACACGTGCATTGGTTCAAATAGGGAGCAGATCAAGTGTGCGAGTACCAGGTTAAGGTTCCATGGAGGCATCACAAAGTGAGTGGATACGCATGGATTACCCATGTCTAGAAACGCATCACAGCCATGATTGTGGATTTGGGAAACTACGAAGAGACAGCAAGGCTGATAAATAACCTTTAACAGTGACAAACAGCAAATCCTTGCTGGTAGAAGGATAGCTCGAACCATTTACAGTGGATTCTTCTCCCAGCATCCACTATAAATGGTTTGGGTGGATGGATATCTGGCTGCCACCGCGATATCCTTCATCACTGGAGAGGTCAAAGGCATCTGTTGTCGTTCAATCTCGACGCATGGAGGTACAGGTTGGATGCAGGACCTCATCACCTTGGAAACTTCAACACGCAAATTAGAAGAAAAAAAACACAAAAAAAAAAAGAAAAAAAAAAAAAACGGTACACTGTACGTGTTCGGCAGCAGTGAAAAGAACGTGGAAGGCACCCTTGCAGCACCTCGGAGTCCAGCTGCCATTGTAACCCACTACACAATGTCAGCTAGGTTTGTCCACCTTTGCGCTCAAAGACCCCGCCAGGAAAAGGGATCAAAACGAAGATGGATGTGAATAATGAGATTATAGAAAAGAATGATGGAGGAAATTCCATCCAAGACATGTAAAGTTCGACGCACCTCCTAGCCTAGCTCCCATCTCTCTTAAACCCAAGTGGTAGTAGTCAGTAAGGCCCGGCAGACAGCACGGAGGCTTTTGGTCAGATGGAACAGCAATCGTGTAACTCACGCGGTAACTTGTTTTGAAGACCACTTTTTATCTGACTGGAGGCCGGCAGAGGGGTATTCGGACAGACACAGGGTTAGAACGACTGGTCACATGAAAGCACAATGGGTCCCTTCAGCACTGATGCTTGAACTGCTGCTCCACTGAAACACCCGGTCCGAACATACAGGGCAGTTGGCTTATAAGGAAACCATTTACAAAATGTAAGCCAACATTTTGGACACTGCTTTAACAAGCACAATTTGCCTTTTTAGTAACACAAACAGACATGATAACAAAGTAGGCAAATAGCTTACTTTGGTCAGGTCAACGAGCTCAAACCCTAACAAGCACACAATCAACTTTACTCCGCCTAAAAGAGCCGGCACGGTACCTTTCCACAGATGACCAGACTTGATGGAGAAACCTGACAGACTAGCATCCCCCGCCCAACATAAGTAAACTAGCTCCAAAGCGGCATTTTAAAAGTTAAGACTTTGACTTTTCGCTGAGATACAGTTTCTCGAAGCGTGTACACTACATCAATGCTAAGACCCCCTAAAAACACCCTGACGTGAAAACATTCCTGTTTGAAACTAAAATTGGGTGTCAAAGGGAATATCCTGCAACCCTAAAGATTTGATCAAACGCCCCAGAGGCATTGGAAGTCTTAGCAGCAACCAATGAAAAATAAGCATTTCAAGGCACTCCGGCTGTTCAGCAGGCGAGGGATCCGAATCCGTGTCGTACAGCTGTGGCACAGGCCTCCACGGGGGGCTCAGTGATGAGGTATGCAGTTCTTTATAAATGCACCGACTAGGCGAAATTTGAGCATCTCTAATATCAAATAGAAACCCCTTAAAGAACAATCACAATTCTTATTTTTTTGGACACAGACACAAAGTGCCGGGGTGCCTCGCCGAGGCTGGTCATAAGCATTCCGTACACATTTCACTGGAGGCATGAGCTGTGCAGTTCAATTGTACGGGTTTATTGCGTGTAATTGAACCTCCACAGTACCACGCCCAAACAATAATCCAATTACCCTTACACAGATCATCTCTCGGGGTCAGGGAATGTTCCAGCCCTAGACCTAGCCCACAACTAAAGTCGTGTCACTCAGACTACATCAAAGCCAAATGCTAACATGAGAAGAGCCGCCAACTACAACGACCGAAGAATCGAGAAAGCGCATAATTAGTATTCATGTAAACAAAACATGGAAAAAAAAAAAGAATATATATATATACACACACACACACACACATACCCCATCTTCATACTGCTTCATGTCGTGCTAATGCCACAACGAAAGCAAACGTAAATACTCGATTTTGACTCGTATGCGAAGCCTACAGAAATGTAGTGCTTCAATGGCGGGCACCGAGCGAAGAGGCGAGAGGCAGCGCTTCTCACCAGGTGTGCGATACTCGAAGGGGGTGCACTTCTCCATTTCAAGTCTGAGCAACGGATGCGATCGCCTTTGTGCTCTTCGCCTATTGTGTAATGGTGCCAAATGCACTGCCTGGTTCGGTTAGGAGCACTTTTCACCCAGGGTACAGCAGCGCACACAAGCTCTGGGAGTTGTGCTATAAGACTGGTGTGCAGTGCGGTGACACTGGCACCACAAGGGTACGGGTGGAGTCCAGACACTAGATCCGTCTCAGCACTCGAGGACACGCTGTGCAAGCATGTCCCTGGCAAGGACTGCACGCGCTCCTCCAGTGTGGAGGGAGGTCATGGGCAGCGCCCCCTGGCACAGAGACGCAGTCCAGTCCTGAGACTCAACCAGTGCCGCGGAAAGTGTTTTTTTTTTTTTTGTTTAAACTAAAGTTCAAGCCATCTCCGAGATGCTAAACCAGCGTTACCTGCCCATAGTAGTTCATGGAATCAACAACCTCAACCACACTCTACACGGTGTGCTGTGCCACCCATATACGCAAAGAAGTGCCATACAAATACAAAAGCTTCTGCGCCCCACACAAGGGTAGTAAACGCTGTATAAATGTTTCGTTACAATGGGACTGCGAACTACACTAGGCAAAAAAAAACAAAAAACAGACAATTAAGTTCACGATCGGTTGTGGATACTTCGTAGGCAGAACATTTGTTTAATTGGGGAAAGTGATTTTGTTTTCTGCACAATACTTGCTTAACTGAAGGTCTGCACAAGTGCTATACCCAGTTCTGGTGAAAAACATGTTATCAAGCGAACTTTAGAAGGGCGAACAATGAGAGGCAGGATTTTTTTTTGGGGGGGGGGTTAAGTTGGAGCAGAAAGATACACTTTCTTGATATTTAAGATCATCTGCTTCCCTTGCCATCTTCTCAGTTGAATGCCCAGAGGCCCTAGAGGCAGTGATTCACCAATGCAGCAAAGCATGCCCAGGCCTGCCAACCACCATGCTACTACACCAGAGCTCTAACCACGCTCTCTGCCAATGCATCGGTTACTACCCACCAGTTCTAGCACCACCCGATCCCCAGAGACTGATGCCAGCCCCACCCTTTAATGCGGTCCTCTGAACCACACGCCAGATGCCCCTCTGCCCACTCCTGCTGCCAGGGCCGGCTTTAGCATTGGTGGCACCCAGTACAACAATGTTTTTGGCACCCACCCATGACCCCCTCCTCAGATTCCCCCTCTACCATCCAGCAAAACAACCCCCACCTCTCCATAGCCCCTCTCTCACACGCAGTTAATTTGTTTTAAAACACTGGTAAAGGCTGGTTTCATTAACCACTCACCTACACACAAAAAACAGATCTGTTCTCTGCAGCCAGTATACCAACTCTCTGCGTTAATGTATGGCAAGTGACACCTGCACTAGAAAATACTCCATCTCTCACTGCAGCAGGAACATTCATCACAAAGCATCTGGACATTTGTATTGCTGCCTGAAAGCTGGACACACAAGGAACTCTGCAGCAGGTGCAGCGCCCCCCCACTCCAGGGCCGCACCACCCCATGAAGCCAGGCACCCCCAGCGAACAACGGAGGGCCCGGGATGCCCTCCCAGTGCCCCCTGCGTGAGCCACGGCGCCACCTGCCCTGGGCCCTCAAGGTGCCCTCCAAGCGCCGCCGCCGCGCGGCCCTCAAGGTGCCCTCGGTACGGGCACCGCCGGGTGCACCCCCCCACCCCGGGGTGCCAGCCCCCTCCGGCGCACCCCCCCCACGTGCTGGCCCCCGGGCACAGCCCCTCCCTCCCGGAGGCTGAAGGTGACCTGCCCGGGGCGCTTCCGGGTTCGGCGCACGTGGAGTTCCGGCGCGGACGCAGGGACTTGGGAGGAGACGGGGCCGGAGTCCCGGGACCCCGGGGAGCTCAGGGACCCCCGAGGGCTGAGGAGGACCCACGGGGGGGGGGGGGGGCCTGGGTGGTCCAGGGGGAGGGGGTCGCGCACGCCACGTGCCGGCTGCGGACACCGGCCCCGTCGGAGACTCACCCGCCCGTGAGGAGGTGTCGGGCCCTCTCCCGCCCCCCGAGCCGCGGACGGCGCCCTCACTCACCCGCGCCCTCCGGTCCCCGCCGCCGCACACCGCAGCCCGGCTCTGCGCACGCTTCAAGAGGCACGTTTCACTGGGGGCGGGGCTCAGGACGGCCCAGGGGCGGGGCTTAGTGCCGACGTCTCGCCTGGGGGGCGGCGCTAAGCGTGGGGCCAACCAGTCGACAGCGGTGAGTTCAAAGGGTTTAGCGCTGAAACGTCTAATTAAGGCGGGACTTACGGTTTGGACGTCCTACGTGGGCGTGGCGTAGAGCGGAGTGGCGTGAGCAGGCCGTGCCTTCCTACTGCCTGTCCGGGGAGAAATAGAGAGCAGAGCATAGGCTTCCCCTACTTGACGTCAGGGGCCGGTGACCCCCAACTGTCACTATTAGCTCCGCCTTCCAGAGGGGCGCGTGGTGGGCGTGACGTCCGAGGACGGGCCTCCAAGCTGTCACTGCCTCCAGTGACCTCGTGAGGAGCGCGAGGCTGTATTCACCGCTCTCATTGGTTAAACCGACCGTAACCGTTAAATCCGTTGGTTGGGGACCAGAGAGGGGCAGACCGGTGACGGGGGCGCACGGTTATGCTCACTTAGGGGTCGCTCAGCATGTTGCTGGCTATAAATGACATAAAATGACCACCAGCGAGAAGAGTCCCCGCTAGAGAGCCAGTGTCAGCACTAGTCTGACTTTTAGTTCTTTTCTTTTTATAAATGGATGTTTTGCACTAATAACAACTCAAACTCTAGCTAACAAACCCGTGGGCGTCCTCATAATCCATTTTGCACAAACTCCTATTGTAAGGACTCAATAAAATAATCTTTACATGTATTTTCACAGGCAAGCTTGATCTTCCAAAAAATGTAAAATTTTATTTTCAGCTGAATTGCACATGCTTATGGTTTCCCTTAGATGTATATGGAGAATCACATACAATGCAGCAATATTTCTTTCTTGTACATGTGGTGTCAGAGGGATACTCAGTGTTGTAGATTTATGAGAGACTTTGCAAGTGTATTTTTCTAACAGCTGTACCATTGGTAATTCTCATTCGTTTATTCTGGGGGAATGAAATCCTTTGTCCAGAACTCTATAAAAGTAAGCCCTTTTCTTAATGACCTTAGGAGGCAAATCCATGGCAGACTGCTCTCCCACTACATACTTAGTATTTTTGCTGACCAGAACTTTTCTGAGTTCCTTGATTGATGATGTATGTCTCAGTTTTGCACTCTGATCTATTGATCTTCATTATATTGACTGATTAATGTGTGACCTATAATATGAAAATAAACCTTTAAGGTTTAAACCACCCTGTCTCTCATTTTTGTAGGTCCAAATGGGCACTACATGCAAAATATGCAGTTGTCGATTGGAGGGCTTTACAGAGAAACAAGTCCAGCAAGAGCACCAATATCCTATAAGGTATTAAAACCGATGCAAGTCCATTGGTCACGCAAGCGAACAAGAGGAAGCGCAACGTCACCCTTAGATGGAGATTAGTGTTCCATCTATAGAGTCAGCACCAGCCAGAACCCCAGCATAGAGGTCACCATTGCACCTGTAGAGTCAGCACCAGTCTGACTCTCATACAGGTGATTACATCCCATCTATAGATTGAGCACCAGTCTCACCCTCACACAGGGGTCAGCACTGCATCTGTAGAGTCCCCACCAGTCTGATCCTTACACAGGGGTCGGCATTATATCTGTATCAAATCAAATCAGGGTTTATAAAGTGCAACTACTCACCCATAAGGGTCTCAAGGCGCCCTGTAGATTCAGCACCAATATGATCCTTACACAGTGGTCAGTATTATATCTGTAGAGTCAGCACCAATCTGATCCTTACACAGGGGTCAGCACTTTATCTGTAAAGTCTGCACCAACAGAGGTCAGCACTTTATCTGTAGAACCAGCACCAGTTTGGTCCTTACACAGGGGTCAGCACTGTATCTGTAGACTCACCACCAATCTGATCCCCCTTACACACGAGGAGGGCATTATATCTTTGAGTCAGCACCAATCTGATTCTTACACAGGGGTCAGCACTGTATCCATAGAGTCAGCACCTGTCAGACTCTCATACAGGGGATCGTATCCCATCTATAGATTGCCGACCAGCCTCACCCTCACACAGGGTTCAGCATCCTATCTATAGAGTTGGCACCAGTCTCACCCTCACATAGGTGTCACCATCAGATCTATAGATTAAGAAACAGTCGCACTCTCATAGGGACAAAGATCCCATTTTATAGAAGAAGTGCCAGTCTCACCCTCACACAGGGGTCACTATCACATCTATAGAATCAGCACCAGTGTGACTCTCATACAGGTGTCAGCATCCCATCCATAGAATAAGCAACAGTTTGACCCTCACATAGAGGGCAGCATCACATCTCTAAAATGAGCACTAGTCTGACCGGTACACAAGGGTAAGCATGGCACCTGTAGAATCAGCACCAGTCTGACCCTCACTCAGGAGTCAGTATCCCATCTCTAAATTAAGCAACAGTATAATCCTCACATAGGAGTCAGCATCACTTCTCTAGAATGAGCACAGTCTGAGCCACACAGATGTCAGCATCCCTGCTGTAGAATGAACACCATTTTGACCCTCACACAAGGTCACCATTCCATCTATAGAGTCAGCTTGACTCTCACACCGGGTTCAGCATCACATCTCTAGAGTAGGCACCAGTCTGAGCCTCATACAAGGGTCACCATTGCATCTATAGAATCAGCACCAGTCTGACCCTCACACAGAGTTCTGCATCCCATCTATTGAATAGGCACCAGTCTGAGCATCACACAGGTCAGCATCCCATCCTAAAAAAAATCAGCACTGGTATGGGCAGTGACACAGTGACCATCATCCTATCTGTGGATTCTGCACCATGCGTCACCATAAATTAAGCTGAAAATCAGTCATCCTATCTTTGTCTCTACTTATTTCTCAAAGAACAGAGTTAGTGGCCAATGTGGCAACCTAGTGAGACTCTTCAGAAAGTCCAATTTGATGACATCCTTTGTTTAGGTTTAAAAAGATTCAGACTCCATTGTGCCGATGAATCATGTCTTGTAAACAAGAAGCATCATGGGTTGCAGGCTGTATTTCCACGTTGGGACAGCATCTATCCACACAGATGCACATTTTTACCCTGGCATGGCATTTGAGAAAATACATTATGGGTGCTGTCAGTTTTTTTTTTATTAATAATTTGCTTTGATAGTGTATATGATTCTTGCCTAGGGTGCATATTTGTTTATAATTTTGCACGTTTGTACTATATTCTTTTGTCTCTTTTGTGCTTGTGATAATGATTTTTAGCCTTCGAGAGTTCTTCTAACTTTCTGAATCATTGCATATATTTTTAGAAGTAAATAGATTTCAAAATCTGCGTGGAAAACATTACTATTGGATTCCGGTCCACCGCCTAACTGATCCACTGTTATGCCAATGATAGCCAAAGAGAAAAGGATGCATTAATGAATATTTTTTTCCCACAAGGAACAATTGCCACATTGTGCAAAGAAGGGCCACTGTAGGTCAAATTATCCAATAATGTGAATTTTGTCTGTATAACTTCACAGGCAGACTGACAATCCTGTGTCCAGTAAAATAATGCACCTTTCTCCATAAAATCTCTGTTGGATGCACTGACGATTGCAACCTCAGGGATGTAAGGAGCACAAAATCTCACTAGACCCAGGATAGATCTGATAGCCAATGCATTCTCAGAGAAAACATTGTCTGTAGGGAAAAAGACTGAAATGCAGGATAACAGGCCTAATAGAAAAAATACAGAAATGTAGAATATCTGGATAGAAAGAAAACCAGAAACAATGTGTTACTGTGGGGAAAGGAAGGGACAGATAAAGCAGAAGGCTGTACACCAGTGGTTACCAACGTTTGGTCCGGGGACCCTTGGGTCCGCGACTGCTTAGAAAATTAAATAATATTAACAGACCAATAAAGTGTATATAAATAGAGTGGCTAAATGTACAATTAAAATGTTAAAACGTGCTGTAAATGTTATGGAATTTGAAATTGGAGGCAAAAAATTAAATTAGCATTCTCAGATTGGTTTGTGGGAATAGTGCAGGTGCATTAAATGGAAAACAGTATGCACAGTGTTTGGCTTCATTTGAATTTAGAAAAGCTCCAACTTTCCTATTGAAATTAAACACAATGTTTTATTTATTTATATTTGTTTGCAAATTAAATAAAATGTGTTATCATTTTTGTATGTGTTTGATGACTGCTTGTTTCTGTATTTTTTTGGGTTCAAATCATCGACAATGTTCAGGCTGGGGTCCCTAGCTTCCAGTAGTGACTCAGTGGGAGGGTCCCCAGATTCCAATAATGATTCAGTGGTGGTGTCCAGGTTCCCGTAATGATAAAGTGGGGGTATACAGAAGTCAAAAGGTTGAGAACCACTGCTGTACACAGTTGTCACAGGAAAGAAGACAGAATGCTGTAACAGCAGTGGTTCAGAGTTAATCTCCAGTTCACCAATAGATGCTATTGGAGTAGAAAGCAAGAGCTCCGACTGAAGGCAATTGATATAAACTCTGAAGGAAGAAGCCATCCTTAAATCTCTCCTTCCAGCTCACCCCCACACAGGATGGTTGGAACTGAGAATAGGTGTGAAGGTGAGCTAGCGGTCACATGTACAGGCAGAGCAGTTAAAGTCCCTTCTCCACCTCTCTTGCTCTTGGTTCTCATGGGTATTGCAGGAAGTGGACAGAAGTAAACTCCAGATCAGAACATGTAATGGACCCCATTTCGGAACATAGCAGGAGAGCATACAAACGAGCAAAGGGGCAGGATTGTGGTGATAACACAGGGCTCAAATTATAATTAGATGCACTGAAGAAGTCCTTTCCAGCCCTGAGCCTCAGGGAAGGCATATAGTTTCCACATGCATCAATAGTTGAGAAGCAAACCCTGGATAGGAATCTGGGCTTGACGTGATTTCCAAGAGGATTTGGAAAGCTTGCAAATGAACATTGGAGTATGGCACATGTTCCGAACCATTGTTTGCGATGGTGGCAGGGTTACAGAACATCTTCAGGTAGCGGGGGGCCTGATAAAGTTTGTCTTCTGTGAACTACAGACAGGCAGGGATTACCTACTTGCACCAGTACCAAGACTGCACTTGTTAGGAGTGCAGACCTGATCTTAGAAAACCCTACTCCAAGCCCAACTGACTGAAGAATGCGAGGAGGACATCTGCACTGCTGAGGTTGCCTTTGAGCCATGTGATCATCCAACTCAGCTGGTGAGGAGAAGAAAGAAGTAAGATAATTGAAGAAGTAATCTATGCTCAATTCCAAGATTACATCAGTGCTAACCATCTCCTGCATGACTACTAACTGGCTTCTGGTGGGACCTCTACGGTGCACATCGCAGAGGATCACCACTAGTGAAGATGGCCCTTTCCTCCTGATATTGCTGGACATCTCAGCTGCCTTCAACACAATCAACCACTCAACTCACATCCACACCATGTAGTCTCGTATGGCGTATAAAGGCAATGTCCGTCACTGTTTCTTCTTTCACCTTTCCAATCAACACCAGTTTATTCACAAGGTCACCTCCAGGTCCCAAAAGATTCCTATCACAGGCGGAATTCCTTAGTGTTCCAGACTGTCTCCTGTCATCTTCAACTTCTACACAGAGCCTCTTGGGGCTTTACTCACAGATAACAGAGCATCAATATTCACCCAACTAGGCTAATAGTACATAACTCTACAAGAACGTCTACTCTGCTGCAAACTCAAAGTCCAAAAACATCAAGGACATCCAGATCTGGATGTCTAGCACCTATCTGAAGCTCAGCCCAACCAAGACAGCATTCCTGTTATTTGTCAAGAAAAACAAGCAAGAAATAGTGCAAGCCTGGCTGAATGACATGAACTTTGATGGTTTCAAACCTCAATGTTCACTGAATGCCAAGTCACTTGGATTTACCTTGGATACCAACCTCACCATCAAGGAACACATAACAAAAAAACAAAGATAGCCTGGTAACAGCTCTCGCTTACAAAGAAAGTGAAACAGTTTCTTCAAGAAAGCAACTTTAGAACTGCAATTCAGGCCCACAGAGTCCCTCATTTGAATGGTTGGTAACACCCTACTCCATGGCCTCTCAGATTCAACAATGGCACCCCTTAAGGGCATCTGACACAACAGGGCATGTGCCTCACCCAGGGAAGGAAGAAATATCATTATATCACCGCTATCTCAATGGAACTACACAGACATCTCTTGTCGACCTGCAGCAACTTCAAAACCAGATGCATCATTTACAAAGTCTAGTATGGAGTACGTTTAGCCATTATTGTACTTTATTTATTTCTGTAATGGCACTTGCATTTGTGTTTATTTGCATGTTCTGTTTTGGATTCCTGGCTGCCTCGAGCGCTCGCGTGGTTCTGGAATGAACAGGCCGTTGACTCTTCTTCGCCTGTCATTCACAGAGCCAGACGAGTGCTCTGGGTTGTCGTGGATCCTCGTCAATAAAGAAGACTTTATTCCAGGCTTATTTCTACTTGGACTTTGTTTGACCTGTGTCCTGTTCTCTATGCAACCACAATACCACACAAAGCAATCAGGACCAACCCCTGCTTACTTTGCAGTAAACTCACCATCTCTGGTGGCTCTTGGCACACCCACAGCCAGGCCACCATCCGAATGGAAACTAAACGTGTAACGCAGAAAAAAACAAAGCATCAGGACTTTTTCATGTATGCACCCAGGATCTGGAACAACATCCTCGTATGTATAAGAACCAACACCTTGCAGCTCAAATTTAGGAAATAGTTAATGACACACTTTATATAACCCTACATCACAATGCATTAACAGTCCATAAACCAACTACCTCTCCTATCACTTGTTGACTGTATTCTTGCCTTTGACTCTGTAGCAGTTCACTGCCTTTTTGGTTATGTTTGCGCTATACAAATACCATATAGATGCATACATACCAGCATACATGCAACTGGTCTTTGACAAATTGATGAGTTTACACCATACCCAATCATTCTGCCACGCTGTCAATATTATCCCTTTCCAAATCCCAGAAAATCCAGTAGGTTGTCACATCTCTAGGGTGGCATCTGGGTATATTGAGTCTGGGAGGCTTTCCTAATTACAGTACTGTTTTAACAGCCGTTACAACATATATTGTGCTAAAGATATCACCATTTGAAATGTTTAAGATAGTAAGCTTAAGCCCAGTTCTCAGTGGGAAGTGATGAAGCCACGGGCGGTTGCTAGTACCTAGACCACCAGAAATGTTCGACCCTCATTGGTAGAATTCCATATATGGAAATCTAAACTTTAGGTGCCCCCATTTATCAGATAAATACAGTTTTTTCTTTAAATGATTTTTTAAGTCCAGTGAACTAAATTGTGTTTTAACAAAACACTAGTCACTGACCACCTCATTGATTCAAGTATCAGAAATCAGGAAGACCTCAGAGGGCCACACTGACTTCACTGTGGTGGGCACCTTGCTCTTTAGGTGGTGGGTGTGCAGGTGCAGGAATTTTTGTAGTATTTTTTTTTTTTGGTGGAAGAAAATCAGCAGCTAAGGCTTAAGCCAACTGACTTGATGAGTCTGGTGCAAAGCGCTGGATAAATTCAGGGACTTGGGCCCATATTTACAGGCGGCCTGCGCAGCTGGTGCATCACTTTTTGTGGCGCTCCAGCGGTTCAGGTTGCTGACCCATATCTACAAGGCCTAGTAAAGCCACTTTGTGTGGCTTTACATGGCCTTGTCGATATGGAGTAAGGCAAAGCAGCGCAAGTCGCTGTGTTGCCTTACTTTGCGTCAGGGAGGCATTTCCATGGGTGTTGCATGGGTGTTCCCACACAACATCCATGGATTCTGACGCATTCCCAGATTTACAATGTTTTGTAAACCTGGGAAAGTGTTAAAAGACTACGCCACCCCAGGGGTGGTATAAGAGTGACACAACAGGGAGAAATGTCTCTATTTCTCCCCGTTTTTTTCCGCTTTCTATGTGTGGTGCATTGTGCAGTAGACATAGAAGCATGCAGTCCCTTCCATTGATTGTTTTTGTGCAGGAAGGTGTTCCTTACTACACAAAACCAATCACCTCCACAATGAAGGCACCATTGCACCATGATGCAAGAGTGCCTGTGTTAGCGCATGGCAGCAATTTGTGCACCAGCACAGGGGAATAGGACATGAATGCGCCGTATCTTGTAGATATGGTGCATTTCTGCCCTTTCCTGATGGTGGAGGGTGGTTCAGCAAGGCTCTTGCCGCACCGCCCTGTGCCATGGACCTTGTAAATATGGCCCATGGTCCAAAGCCCAACATCAGTATGCCTTGCACAAGTCAGAATCCCTTGTAGGAAAAAACCTGGTAAGGAACATAGTCGCAATGACTTCTGTAGATACTAGAGTTGGCAGGGAGAAGCCTCATGGGCTATCATTGCCCACAGGGCCTAAGTTATAAAATTGTCTAGCATCAAGACTATAGGATGTATAAAATGTGGAAGTGATATCTTAGCCACAGAAGTCTCTGGCAGGTTTCAGATTTGTTTGTGTATCTGAATTCAAACTGGTTCTATGTACTTACCAGTAAATAAAGTTCTATTCTTCTGTGCATTGAAAGCACTGAGTGGGCATTTGCACTCTTCAGTGTCATTTACTGCCATACAGTATGTGACCCTTCCACCTACTGGAGTAAGCGATTGCTACCACCCTTCTGAGAGATTCACATGCCCAGTCAGAGTAATTTGGATACACAATCCGAGTAAAGTAATACCATGGCTCTGGGACACTAGTGGTGACTAGCATTGGATAGCTTCAGATCCCACTGACTTTTTCAGTACCTCAAAAAGAGGTCTCACACATTCATATTGTGTAACGCTTAAAAGATGCCTGTTTGGCTCAGATGGAGTTTAACAGCATATGTCATGTACTAGGTGTACAACCAGGAGAGTGATGAGGTGTCTATAGAAGAAAAGTGATGGGCGCGCCCTCCAATAAGAACTTCAGCTGCACCATGCAATAGGCCAGACTCCTTTAATGCAGACTCCTTTAATGCAGCAATAAAACAGAAAGCTTTCAACAGCAGAAAGGGATACTCATCTGACCAATACCCTCCCGGTGGCTCAGACACAGATCTACGAAGAATGGGGATGTTGGGAAAGTAGACTAATCCTAAAACAATGACATTGTTTGCGTATCTCAGGTGACTGTATGAGCTGTAAGCCAGGCTCCCAGGTACTTTCCTTGTATTATGGTATTCAATATTAGAGAATAAAACACTGAAAACACTTTCTGAACAGTGAAGTTGATCCTATAATGACTGCTCTCCAAGTAGTAGCCTATGAGAATGGTTGGGCTGGAACCCCAGAATTACGAAAGTTCATGCAAACATCTAGAAGTGTAATCATGAGAAGTATTGAAAGGATAGGCTACAAAGGAAGAAACAAACAGTATTCATATTTAACTTTGAGAATTTAATATTGTAACTACAGATTAATTGGCCACACACAAACTCGTGTCAGAAAATAACTATTTAATAAGGATTTGTTTTTCAATGCCTCTTTAATACATTTGATATAAATTCCAATTTACCACCTATTTCTGCAAGAAACCTGTGACCAAGAAAATGGATTAGCAGTAGCATAGACAAATGGTCTATAATACTAAGGCTGTGGGCCTGACTTATTTTTTATTTGTCTTTTCTTTCTACCACACCTGCAGGGGAGCTGTAGTTACATTTATCACTCGTTCCATGAAAACAAGTTCTATACTTATGTCTAAGACTGTCCTCTAATGTTTCAAATTGTCATATCTAGTTCTAGGGGGCACTTCTAGTAAAATTCAGCCTCCTACACCTTGTCAACCATTCTTTAATAACCATTAATACATGCCGCGGTGTGTGGTCCCTCGCTCTGCAATCGTATGTGATTGTGGCTTATCTGATACTCACCGCTCAGTAATAGTCATAGCCTGTCCAGATTCGCAGGCCAAAAACAAAATATTCATAGTTTGCTAAGATTTCCACCCATAACACAGTAATACACAGAGTATGCAGGGAATGGCCCTTCATAACACAATATTACTCAAGACATGCTACACTTCGCCACCCATAGCACAATGACCCTCAGAGCATGCGTGGGTTCCCACCCAAAACACAATAATACTTATAGCACAGAGGGATTTGCCACCCATAACACATTAATGTTCTTACCTTGCTTGCTTACTTTGCCTCCCATAACGCGGTAATACCCATAGCATTCTAACATTGTCACCACAACAAATGCATACTCATAGCATGAAGGGATGTGCCACCCATAATGCAATAATATAGCAGATTTCCCAGCACAATACAAAAATCCTCAGATCAGGGTAAGATTTGGCACTCATAACACACTAAGGCCCTCATTACGAGTCTGGCGGTCCTAGGACCACCAGATTCGCGGTGGCGGTCTGACCGCAGCCAAAGCAGTGGTCCAACCGCTTTGGGGGCGGTCAGACTGCCACATTATGACTATGGTGGTTCTTCCGCGGTTCAACCGCCAGCACCACCAGTTTCCCGCCACTCTAGGGACTGGCGGTGCTGTCGGGCCTAATCCTAATCATGCAGCGCAGCCCTGGGGATTGCAACCCCCCTCCCCACCAGCTTTTACACGGCGGTTGCACCACCATGTAAAAGCTGGTGGAGATGGGGTACAAGGGGCCCATGGGGGCTCCTGCACTGCCCATGCCAATTGCATGGGCAGTGCAGGGGCCCCCATGGACAGCCCGTCGCGCTTTCACTGTCTGCTTAGCAGACAGTGAAAAGCACGATGGGCGCAGTTGCACCCTACGCACCGCAACATTGCCGCAGGCTCGATTACAAGCTGCATCAATGTTGTGGGCTGTTTCCCACTTTCCGCCCGCTGACCCAGTGGGAAACTCATAATAGGGGCCGCGGGAACATCACCGCACTGGCAGTGAGCTGACCGCAGGACTTCGGCGGAGAGCCTTTTTCGCCCGCCGAAGTCATAATGACGGCATAATAGTTATAGCATGCATGAATTTACCACCCATCATACCATAACACTAACAGCATGTACGAATTTTCCACCCTTGACAAAATGATCATCATAGGTTGCTAAAATTTGCCACCCATTGCTTAACAATACTTCTGGGCCTTATAGACTATGGAGTAACTGGGACTAGGCAAGAGGCACAGTAACTTTGAGATATCTTTGCCCCATGCCTTGTCCCACTTGATTTGGTTTTGAATTCAGCTCCACCACTTTTTGTTTTATACTTTTACCTTCAGATTAGGCTGAAGATTGAAGAGCCACCCATGCCCCAAGCAGCAGGCAAGTAATGAATGGTCATTGACTATCCACTCTTGGCTCCACCTCAAATTATGGTCCACATTTACTAACATTTTGCATGGGGTCTGTGCCACATTTTTGGTGCAGCAATAATGCAAAATGTATTTAGGTATTTACTAAGGCACGCAAATCAAGATTTGCATGCTTTAGAGTGAAATTGTATCTGAAAGTAACACAACCCGGTACCTTGCAATGCGTTCCTTTATACTGCATCGGGGAAGCATTACATCGGTGTAGCATGGCCGTTGCATGCATCAAGCCATGCATTTTGATGCAAACCCATATTTACAAAGACTTGTACACATTAGTTAGCACCAAAATAGTGCGCCTAACTGAAGCTGGTGTAACGAGGGGAAATATATTTAATTCTCACCGTTAATTCCTGAGGAATAAGCCTCTAAGGATATTTTTTGTGCAGGAAGATATGCCTCCCTGCACAAAAACTATCCTGACTATGCGCAGCCCTGCGTATGATTTCATCATTTCTGACCAACCTGGCAGTCTCCTGTCTCCCGTCGGAGACTTGTTCCTCAGCCAGGGTCGGACTGGATGATGGGCGTTTCATTCTAAATAAACAATGCAAAAGCAAATGGTGGCGGTCCCTGAGAAGAGCTCCACAGTGATGCAAAGGTCATTGGCGCAGTCCAGTCATTATGGGGGCACACTTCGCTGGTCCTAACCTCACCAAATGAGCCATCAGTGACTGAAGTTATTAATATGACACATGTTTGTAAGACTTGTGTGTCTCCTGGGTGGTTGGAAATGTGTAAGCCAATAGTGTAGATAATCCTTTTACCCATCCCAAACTTCAGTTATTACTATGATCTCCCAAATAACACATTCTAGACTCTTCCCCCCGCTATCCCTCCATTATCCTAGTCAGTCCAACTAACAGCCTCGTGTGTCCACCACTCAAATTACCAACACACATTTCCCTATATTAATCCACCACTAATCCTTTCTGGGTTCCGGAATAGCATGTTACTTGCCGAACAGTGCTGTGGCGCTCCATCAGGGGTGGTAAGCCCTATATAAATACAATTACAATAATCCTCATGTACTTCAAACAACACAGGAACGAGTGAGACCCTTGAGGGACCTCACAATGCAGCATTATTTTTTGCCTCAGGCCTTTGAGAAGGGGTGGCGACTTACTGTGAATGGGTGGACAACATTAGCACCATCCAGGTCAGTACTTAACCCTAAAACACTGCCTCCCTTAGGAGTTTGAGAGGGCATAACCGAGGGCAGCCCACAGACCACACAAGGCCATACATAGTGACATATTTTACAAATTAAAACAAAGACATAAAAATGTTTAAAACAATCTAACCGCACAGGGACATTCTGACCAATTATCTGCAGCCACCTGTGCAAGCAGAGAGCCAATGAAAAGGGGTCACATAAAACCCATGGCCCCTGCACCTGTGTTATATGTGGGGGGACCTGTATGTAGGGGTGGGGATGGTGAAGATCGAGCTGGGGAGCCTACATGGTGTTTTGGGGGTGGAGGGTTGGGGGGTCGTTTTTTAGGGTTTGGGGATGGGGATGGATCTAGGGGCTTGGGGAGTTGGGGGGTTGTAGTGGCAACGGGGGGGGGGGCTGTCATGTCACATACAGGTGACAGGAATGAGTATTCCTGTCACCCCTATGCTTTCCACCAGGGATTACCGTCATGTCGATAATGACCGCCATAGTGTGCAAAATAACAATGGGTTGGGATGCAGCCTTGAGTGATTACCAGCAGCTGAGATTAATTCAAGCATTCCATCCATCACCTTGTTGTTTTTGCATTAGCCGCCCTAAGTGCACAGGGTATGCCAGACATGGGTCCTGTGCTCACTGTGCCTCTGGAACCAGGCTACACCTGGCTGAAGAGCCCTAACTGATTACCAGTGGCTGAGATTGATTCAAGCGTTCCATCCATCACTTTTTGTACACTTTTTGTATACTTTAGTATAACTCATTATTACACCATTCTGTAAGAATGCCACATGGCGTCACCCAATAACTAATGTGGTATATTTGTGGGAAACAAAATCAGCATCATCTTTCGTGCACCCTAAATGAAAGAACATGGACATTCCAAAGAGAGAAAGAGAAAATAGATGTACACCCTGCAGAGGCCAATACACTGTCACACTAAAAACATTCAAAGAGGAAATATTAACTTACTTTGTGGTCTTCCAGAAATCCTTTCACCTTTATGACACCCATGAGTCGACTAAGGTGATAGGTGTTTAGTGTAATCAATGGATTGTGGCCTGAGACCGCATGCAGAGCAAATATTAGGAAAATTGAGCCTTTCGCACCTGGGGAGTTGTTCTGAGCCCTTTCTTTAATACACACTGGAATGACCTATCCATTATCCTGGAGACCCCCAGCCCAGGCTACCTCTGGATGGTGCAGTGAAAACTGCCTCTTTAATGGTGATTATTTCATTTTTCTGTCATTTGGAGGAAAAAACGTACAACAAAGTCTGACCATTCTAGAAAGGAGCAGTGGTGTGTGCTCTCCAAAATAATCAAGGTAAAAAAAAAGAAACCCAATAATCTTTCAGAATAAAACTGAAATAGGAATGTGCATTCATGGGTGGCCCCATGGATCACTGACTGAACTACACACCTCTCAGAACAATACACAGTTTCACAAAAACCTTTACACTATCCAAAGCAGGGCAGGTTCCCAACCTTTTGACTTCTGTGGACCCCCCACTTTATCATTACTGGTACCAGGAGACCCTCACTGAATCATTATTGGAATCCAGGGGCCCCCCACTGAATCATTACTGAAAGACGGGGACTCCACCCTAAACACTGGTGACGATTTGAACTGCAAAACATACATAAAAAATACAGAAACAAGCATTCATCAAACACGTACACAAACGATAACACATTTGATTTAATTTGCAAACAAATTAAAAAAAAACAATTGGAAGGTTGGAGCTTTTTCTAAATTCAGTTACAGTCACACATCGTCCATACTGTATTCTGTTTGATGCACCCGCACCGCTTCCACAAATCAATCTGAGGGTACCAATTTAACTATAGCCTTCAATTTCAAATTCCTCGAAATTTACAGTATGTTTTACATTTTCAAATGTGCATGTAGCCACTTTAATTATGTACACTTTATAAATCTGGTAATAGTATTCAATTTTCTAAGCAGTCACGGACCCCATGAGGAGGCGTCACAGACCCCCAGTTGTCCCCGGACCACAGGTTGGGGACAACCGACGTGGGGCATTTATCCTACAGACTCCACACTGTGCAGTTGAAATTCTTTGGTTAAACTCCACCTCACATTACCCGAGAGCACCATCACCCATCTCTCCTGTATGTAGTTGACATCCTAACTCCACCTCACATCACCTGAGAGCGCCATTACTCATCTCTCCTGTACGGCGTTGACATCCTGGGGCTTTCTGTGAGTCAAGACCTTGTGTAAATAACTCCAACGAGAAATGTGAGCTGTTGTTTTGTAAACAGATGTTTAACGCTTGCAGGACAACCACAACAACTCCTGCAGTTCAGAACATGGCTGATAAACCTGAGGGCCGGCCTTAATAAAAGGATGTATGGCTGAAGTTAAGAATAGTGAATCTGTAAATGTTTATCTTCACAATGTTGCAGGAGTTCAGACCCTAGGTAAGACATGTGGGAAGAACGACATTTTAAACTCAATACTGAGGTTGAACATCAACAAGAATACATATTGGCGAATGTTCAAATTGGCCTTTCACATTGCAGGATAAAGAACACTCACCAAGTACAAACAATGACTAAATAGAGAGTACACGAAAACAGGCTTTAAAGAGAAGCAAGCAGGAAGGGGCAGAACTGGGACCTGGAGGAAGAGAGCAGCTGCAAGCTACACACACACACACAAGGGATGTCATAAAAGATGAAGCTTGCTTCCTTCTATGAGTCAAAGAGAAGCTATCACTTCAGAGATTTTCCAGCGAAAAGTTAAAAAAAACTCTAAAAACAAGGTGATAAATAAAAGTTGACCATCCTGCGGTACAAGGCCTGTACGCTTCCGGAAGGAGTTACCAAAGTGTAGGAGTGTGTGGCAGAGTCATCCAGGCACATGGACAGAGAGGAACAAGGTGCTTTCATGTACTAGCAGCCCAAACATTATCAAAGCATTTCAATCCATCAATCAGGATTTATAAAGCTCGGCAAATCACCCATAAGGTTCTCAAGGCGCTGGAGTTGCTAGCTGCTTCGCGGTGCTCCGTTCATTCGAACAGCCAGGTCTTGAGTCCTTTCCTGAATTCCCGGAGCGATGCGGCGTTCCGAAGGTGCAGGGGAAGGTCGTTCCAGGCTTCGGCCGGCAGGTGAGAGAAGGAGCGTCCTCCGCTGTTAGATCGGCGGATCTGGGGGTGACTGCAAGGAAGAGGGAGGCGGATCGCAGGTGTCTGCTCGGTTTCAAGAGGCAAAGGCTTGGCAGTGGCCGCCTCAGAACTCCTTTACAGACTGTATAAACTCCGCACTAGAAGAAACTAGCTTTGTTTTTTTCAATGTGTAAAGTAAAAATGATGTCGCAAGAGGGCACAAAGTAATATTACAAAAATGATCTGATCATTCTTTCAGTCGTGACAATATAGTATTTTTTTATTGGGTTGAATTACATACAAAAAGCTCCTTATGAAGGCTTGGTGGGCGTAGTCTCATCCAACTGTCTTGGATTGTGCAGGAGAAGAGATTGTTTGTGTCTTGAATTCCCAAAAGGAACTGACCAAGCATTTAAGAGGATCAAAGTGTGAGGCCTGTGAGAAAAACTGGCCCTCTTATAAGTTTCCACTAGGTGGTCAACCCAGTGGAGATTTCTTGTTAATGAAGAAATATGACTGGATCAACTGACACCACCTAGCAGGTTGGATGCCTCAAGTGGGGTCAAGGGTCAATATGGAATAGCCACTAATAGGGCGATGAGGTGATCTAGTTTTGCTCATGTAGGGAAATGGATTATTGCTCTGAAAGAATGGCCTACCAGGCCCCTTAGAGTCCCCTTAGGATCAGGAGTGGGCTTCGCCACTTGAGAAACACTTTTGGGATCTCTTCCAGAAATAATGAAAGTATTGCTGAAGGGATGAAGAGTGGTCTGGAGAGATAAAGATGGACCATAAATGGACCGTGGCTAATGCACCCCGAGGGGTCCAGGGCATACATACATCTACGAGAAGGAATAAGGGGAGTGTCGAGCATGGATGTAGAAACCATATGCACCCGCACCCTCCCCTTTTGGCTTCTGCAGGGAGACGTACCTTGCCATGGGAAAGAACCACACTCAAGAATGGTCAAGGTCCTTTTAAAAGAACCAGTACCGGGAGGTGGGTGTGACCCCCTTCCAAAGCCAAAAGACCGAGGGAGGGGGTTAGCGGTCAGTTGCAGTTCACATCAAGTGCATGGACAGGATCCTGTTGGATGGAGCTGTCAAAGATAATTTATAGCGGTGTCAAATTGGCTTAAGGCTGGCGATCAATCATTTATGACTGTATGATTGATTTATGATCTAGCATGATTTATGGTGCATGTAAATGATCAATTACTATCAAGATAATTTAAGACCATTTCATGATTTACGACTTAACGTAAACAAACTGCGACCCTTTACCTCCACCAAGGGTCTCTGACTCTTGCTGGGAGAAGGACGGGTGGTGAAGAGAGAGGGTCACAGGCCCGGAAGGACCAGGTAGCCTATTGTGGATGGGTTTGAGAGCAGGGTGGGCAGAGGGTCACCAGGGAGTACTGGTGCTCACTGGTCAGGGTTAGAAAAAAGCAAAAGGGAAAGAATGTGAAATCAGGAGTGTGAAGCAGAGGTGGGCAGAGTACGGGGCTGGGTTCCAAGGTGACATCTCCAAGCCACGTTGGCATTGCATGCCGGGGAGGGATTCATGGGCACTCTGGTGAAAGACAGGAGAGGGCAGGAACCAGGCGCGAAGAACACAGATTAGGGTCATGCAGGGTCAGTGCAGTAATGCAGCAGTAAAGCATTACACTAACCAAAGGAACACCCATGCCACAACAATGTGCAGATGTTGCAGGTTAGACACATTCAGCAGATCATATGCACAGTGTTTTTCACCACCATTTAATGATCTGCCTCGCATGAAAAGACAGAAATTCCATTTTATTAACAAGGTTCTCACTACCTTCTAAAAGTAAAACAATCTGCACAAACATGCTATGTTGAATTCAGCAGCAGTGATGCACAGATGTTTGCACTCCATACAACAAAGGTGCAGCTCTGTTCATCCCTGAATCCCAGTTATGTTGTAAAATGTGTCTGCAGTCCTGTTTTTTCACACTCGTTGGCTTCTATCATCACAGTTTTGGTTACCAAACACCAGGGCAGATCAGAGTAATACATCATATATTTATTGAGTCCTGTCTCTGAGGCACCTTAGGATTTGAGACACTGGCCTTTAAAAAAGATGAAACATTTGGAATTTGTATGGACTCTAAATGCCATTTTTTAAACAACTGTTGCTTCGAAAAGAGGGTCTGTGAGTTAAAATGGATCTGTAGGCATAATTAAGAAAACATTTTATTATAAGAATCGTGTTAATCTCCATTTGAATGAAATGAACCTATGTAGGATTTTTGCAATTGCACCCTTATGCAATCTAAAGTTTTTCTGTTCGTCCATCAATTGGGGATGTGCACACCATCTGGGCAAAATTGTCACCTACGTAAATACCTGAACAACACACTGCAGCTGGTAAAAAGGTGACCATGCATCTTTTCTACTGACTGTAGTTTAATGTAAGCTGGGCACGCTTTGTTTAGTTTAATTATACCAGCTCTGCAGTAGAGTCTGACGCCTGCTGCAAGTGCAGTAAAATCCTATGTATGTGGCTGAGGTGTGATCGCAAAATCACATCTTCCAGGGGGCGGGGGACGTTTGAAAAGGTATCTACAATACCACAATTCAGCACAATGGAGCAGAACGCCCTTAGCCCAACCATAACTTGTTAAAATGTAGGGAAGTCCAGACGAGCCCCGATGGTTCAGTCGGAGACCAACTATACACCAAGCAGTGGCGCCGAGCTGCGGGCGCCTCGAAGGGCGTGCTCTGATTCTATGGTGGGAGCTTTGGGGTGGGCCTCGTGGGCCACAGATGCGGGTGGGCTGCAGATGGGAAGGGCTCATCTCACTATTCCTTCCTAGTTTGAATAATTTTTAGAATTTTCACAAAGTGAACACAGTTTCTTCTTGATGGGATGTGGGGAACAGAAGCCCTCCTTCGCGGGGGGGGGGGGGAGGGGGGGGGGGTCACACCAGAGCAGCTCCTTGAGGCCCTCACAAGTGAGTAGCCGCGCTTTACAAAAACGGATTGGTTGATTGATTAGAGATTAGGAGCCTGAGCTCTTTGACACTTGGGGTGCAGAAGGCCCCCTGTGGAGATTTGGTAGGGATTGGGGGGGGGTGGGGAGGGGGGGGTGCAGTGTCCCACCAGGAGGGAAAGAAGAACCAGGTAAAACAAGTCAGTGAAACAGAACAGTTGGCAGGAACTCTCCAAGAGGGGGTGGCAACAGCTGGCACAGCCGCAAACATCACAATCGGGAACAGGTGGCAACACATTAAACACACTTCCTGCAGATAAAACACTCCCAGGTGAATAAATTAGAGAAAACTCCGCTTCACTACACTTACTGATAGGGAAGTTCTGGTTACGGAAATGTACGCACGTTGGCACGAAAGCTGGAGTATGTGCCAATGCCAAAGAGCACATTTTTGTTGTCCTAAAGTGCCCGCCTCAGGGCACACTCTGAAGGGTGCACGAGGCCACCACCCCAGCTCCACTGCACCTAGTACCGAAGCTGGTGTTACTCACAGCGGGTGTCCTAATCCATGTTTACAGGTTTACTGGGGCTTCCAGCTAATCATTGGATGCCCTAAGGAATGGGGAATAACGTGGAAGTCAGTCTTCCTGCACCGATGGTATTCCCAAATTACGAGTTTTTATCCAGGGCCCGGTTCCTCCTGGTCGCCCTTGCGACTCCAAGTACCGACTAGGCAGAAATCTTTACAAACAGTCTTAAGGGCATAGTTGCGGCTGAGGTGTAGAATGCCCTTGCCCCAGCTCTCCACGCCTCATGCTCATCGTTGTGCCCAGACCCTGGCCCTGCACCCTCAAACTCACTGTTGTGCCTACACCCTGGCGCTCCACGCTTCAAACTCACTGTTTGTGCCCAAACCTGGCCCCACCTCTCCATGGTCCATGCTCACTGTTTGTGCCCAGACCCTGACCCCAGCTCTCCACACCCCATTCTCATTGCTTGGGCCCAGACCCCGGCCCCTGCATCTCCATGCCTCACACCTCACAGTTTGTGCCTAGACCCTGGTCCCTGGCTCTCCATGCCCCATACTCACTGCTTGGGCCCAGACCCCGACCCTTGCCTCTCCACGCCTCATGCTCACTGTTGTGCCCAGACCCTGGCCCTCCACCCTCAAACTCACTGTTGTGCCTACACCCTGGCGGTCCACGCCTCACACTCACTGTTTGTGCCCAGACCCTGGCCCCAGCTCTCAATGGTCCATGCTCACTGTTTGTGGCCAGACCCTGGCCTTTAGGTCTCCATGGTCCATGCTCACTGTTTGTGCCCAGAGCCTGGCCCCTGGCTCTCCACGCCTCACACTCACTATTTGTACCTGGGCCCTGGCCCCAGCTCTCCATGCCTCACACTCACTGTTTGTGCCCAGGCCCTGGCCCCAGCTCTCCATGGTCCATGCTCACTGTTTGTGGCCAGACCCTGGCCTCAGCTCTCCACGCCTCGCTCTCACTGTTTGTGCCCAGACCTTGGCCCTTGCCTCTCCATGCCTCACACCTCACTGTTTGTGCCCAGACCCTGGTCGCTGGCTCTCCATGCCCCATACTCACTGCTTGTGCCCAGACGCTTGCCCCAGCTCTCCACACCCCATGCTCATTGCTTGGGCCCAGAACCCGGCCCTTGCCTCTCCACGCCCCACGCTCACTGTTTGTGCCAGGACCCTGGCCCCAGCTCTCCACGCCTCACACTCACTGGTTGTGCCCAGACCCTGGCCCCTGGCCCTCCACACCTCACACTCACTGCTTGTGCCCAGACCCTGGCCCCAGCTATCCATGCCTCATACCTCACTGGTTGTTCCCAGACCCTGGCCCCTGGCTCTCCACGCCTCACACTCACTGTTTGTGCCCAGACCCTGGCCCCTGGCCCTCCACACCTCACACTCACTGCTTGTGCCCAGACCCTGGTCCCAGCTATCCATGCCTCATACCTCACTGGTTGTGCCCAGACCTTGGCCCCTGGCCCTCCACACCTCACACTCACTGCTTGTGCCCAGACCCTGGCCCCAGCTCTCCACGCCTCATACCTCACTGGTTGTGCCCAGACCCCGGCCCTTGCCTCTCCACGCCCCACGTTCACTGTTTGTGCCCAGACCCTGGCCCCTGGCCCTCCACACCTCACACTCACTGCTTGTGCCCAGACCCTGGCCCCAGCTATCCATGCCTCATACCTCACTGGTTGTGCCCAGACCCTGGCCCCTAGCTCTCCACGCCTCACACTCACTGTTTGTGCCCAGACCCTGGCCCCTGGCCCTCCACACCTCACACTCATTGTTTGTGCCCAGACCGCGGCCCTTGCCTCTTCACACCCCACACTCACTGTTTGTGCGTAGAAGTAGCTGGATGTTAGTCGCGTGCTCTGGCTCAGCAGAGGGTGGTAATGCGGGGCTGGGTGGTTGGAAGAGAGGTCAGTGGCCCTCCAGCTGGAGGGGTGCAAAGGCAGGTAGCCCACAGGGGGACGAGAAGGACCTGCCTGCCCCCACCTCCTCCTCACACCCTGCTTCAGCCATCTGGAAGGTGCAAGTTGGAGGGGGCCCCATTTCTGCCAGTACCCCTCGCCGTGCTCTTCATCAAGCAGGGGATCCCAGAGACTTGAAAAGCCCCAAAATAGCAAAGGACTGACTGACTAACAGCAAGCGCTTTGACCTGCTGTAATCTCTCTGTGGGCTTTTAACCACGCCCACCGCATACCCATCACTTTCACTCGTTTGTGGGCTTGCCTTTCAAAAATATTTTGTTATCATTGATATATGCCTTAGGTCTGTCCCTCCTTGGGGCGGTTTTGTTACCTCCTTGGATCCTTTTACATGGATAATTGCACTTCAGCCAATACATTTCACTGCGAGCGAACTTCTTTTTCCTTTTGTGTCTCTGCTTCATGCTCATGCTAATGGCAGCCGTGGCGCCTTGAATCGTCTCACAACGGTAATAGCTCTAACTGGAGCAATCGCCAGACCCGTTGAAATGCTTGCTTGCTTGCCTGCTCACTGCACTCGGCTGTCCAGCCTGATATTTTGAGGATAGTTGTGGTCATGGCCTGACCTGGCTGGACGAAGAGAGAAGTGGAGAGATCTGCTGGGAAGAGAATGTAATTATCATCCCGTATCTGAGTGTCTTTGTGAGATACAAAGAAGCAGCCTTAGTGTATACATATTTTGCACACCGAGTAAATCTTAGGGCAGACAAGAGGGTTTTACGGCCCCCCACTGTGTGCCTTGAAGCTTTGTCCATCTTAGAATGTGCTCTGGGTGATTTATTGCAGTAGAGACTTGAAAGCTGCTCTTTGCTTTCAATAGAAATATATTGCTGACCTTGAAAATGTAACCGCCTACTCGTGAGGATTTGTCCCATCATATATATATTTTAAAAAGCCAGATGCGTCTGAAGGATGTTAAAACCTGGGGAGCAGACACTGAGGCCCCTGTTCTTGAAGAAGTGAAGGGAAAGCCTACTCCCAGCCACCCTGCCTTCCTGTACAAGCCGCAGGCTCCCTGCAGGGTCAGCACCCCGCCTACTCCCAGCTGAAACAACCCTCCCAGGGTGCACAGAAAGGCCTCTTGGCTCACCCCTGCAGAAATCCCTCCAGAATACACCTATTGCAAGGTTGATTTTGGGCAGGAACGTTGAGAAAAGGGTCAAGAAGTCAAAAAATGAGATTTCTTCCTAGCTACCAGGAGTGTTAGGCTCCTCGGTGGGCATGTGGGTGGCACTCTTGGACTTCAACATGTGGCACACTTTCATTTTAGCAACATAAGCTATTTTATAGTATAATGGCTAGCAGCTGCACCGTGTGCAGGTGTCTGTGAGGATGCAGTAGGCCGCCCTGGCACTCTCGCAGGCCTCTTTCTTTTCCTGCCTGGTTGGCTCACTTTTCATTTCCTCTCATTTCGTGTCGGGATGTGACCAGGCTTCGGGGACCCTCGAAGGGGAGCTGGGAGAAGGCTTGGGTGCTGGGTGGGCACATGCTCCTGCACACGGATACCCGAGGCCCCTGGCTGGCATCCCAGTGTGGTACATAAGGGCTGAGCTTGTAGGTTCATCACAGTAACCTATAGACACACCCTGTGGCATCTTCTCCAGACGCCATGTTGTTTTGGCGACGTCACCATGGCAGTCTGGACGGGCATGAGGAACACCGCCTGTGTAATATTGTCTTGGACAGACAGCTCTTTGCCCTTCCAAGATATCCCCCCCTCAAGGAGTCCCCGACCCAGGCTTTGCTTCACCCGGAAGTCTCAGACCGGCAGTGCTTGATTTGTAAATAAAAAGGTGCCGGTGCCCGAAGCCTGCTGCAATTAAATGTGCGAGCACGGAATACTGAGGAGGCGTAATCCTGAAGCCATCTCGGGCCTCTTCAATCCATTTAAAGCCACTCCCTGCCCCTTCAGCTCACTCTTGCAGCTTTCTACTTTCTCCCTTTGTGACGCTTTTTCGTTTTTCCCTTCCTACGTCTCCCCCATATGTGTCTTTTGCTCGCAACAAATGCTTGAGGCAGAAGAATACGCCCAGGCCCTCAAAAACAAGTGCCGGAGCTCAGCACCGGAAACAACAAGCACAAATTAAGCACTGCGGACCGGAGATGTTTCCCGCACACAAAGCTTCCCACCGTAGTTCTCTGTGCGCCCAGGGTGCCCCCCCCTTGAGTTCTCTTATCCGAAGAGTTTACCACCGTCTGGGGTATTGCCCGGCAGCTCCATGCCTGCAGAAGATGCTGTTCATTTGCATCACTGCCCTTATTATTCTGCACTGTAGAGTTTGAATAGCGCCTCTCACCCTCAGGGAGGCCCTGAAGCGCTTTCAGATACTCAAGAAGCTATTCCCATACCACATCACGGTAAGGATATTTAAGGGCACGAGGTCTCTGCTGTCTCCCATTTAAGATGCCCCCTTGATGCAAAGTAACGCAAAGCAGCACAAAGTTCGTCCGTCCTTACTTTTAGACAACTTTCCAACAAGTTTCATGCTGGAAAGTAAATAATCATTTAACACCTTGTGCCGGTTTGTGTCACATTTGTGACTTTGTACCCTGCAAAGTGTCAGTAAATCTGGCCTCTAATTTCAAAGAAGGGGACAGAGCACAGGGAGAGCATAATTTGCCCAAGATCAATTTGCGGAAGTAGGTGAGCTGAGACTGAAATCCAGGACTCCGTGCTTTAACCTTCCCTCTACACCAAAGTAGACTATGAGACCAGAAGGCTCTTCCCTAAGTTGTGGGTTGGGTTTAAGCACCCATTTACTAGTTGCTTTAAACCTAACTACAAGTACTCTTTAGCTGGGAATTGAGGATTATGTTAAAAAGTGGTTGCCCGAGAACATAGAGGGGGTCATTCTGACCCCGGCGGTCTCAGACCGCCGGGGCCAGGGTCGGCGGGAGCACCGCCGACAGACCGGCGGTGCCCCGCAGGGCAATCTGACCGCGGCGGTTCGGCCGCGGTGAGACAAGGAAAACCGAGGTCTCCCGCCGGTTTTCCGCTGCCCTTGGAATCCCCCATGGCGGCGCAGCTTGCTGCGCCGCCATGGGGGATTCTGACACCCGCTACCGCCATCCTGTTCCTGGCGGTTCGCCCGCCAGGAACAGGATGGCGGTAGGGGGTGCCGCGGGGCCCCTGGGGGCCCCTGCAGTGCCCATGCCAATGGCATGGGCACTGCAGGGGCCCCCATAAGAGGGCCCCACTGTGTATTTCAGTGTCTGCAATGCAGACACTGAAATACGCGACGGGTGCAAACTGCACCCGTCGCACCCCTGCAACTACGCCGGCTCAATTCTGAGCCGGCGTCCTCGTTGCAGGGGCATTTCCTCTGGGCCGGCGGGCGCTCTTTTAGAGAGCGCCCGCCGGCCCAGAGGAAATGTCTGAATGGCCGCCGCGGTCTTTTGACCGCGGTGCGGTCATTTGGCGGCTCCCACCAGGCGGGCGGCTCCTGCCGCCCGCCGGCCTCAGAATGAGCCCCAGAATTAGGTAACACGTGAAGTCTCCTGGTACCATAATGTCCAGTTACTCTACTCTATTACGGCTGTCTCCTGGGAAATCCCATTGTGTTAGAAGACCTGCCCAGATTTTTAATACAGTATTTGGAGAGAATCTGCCTTTTCTGCATAGTCACCCCAGATATGTGACTTTTTCTGGGTCCTATTTTTTGCTGTTTTCAGGGTCGAGCGCTCAAGCGGTCTGGCCTGTTGTAATCTCTCTGGGGACTTTTAACCACGCCCACTCTTGCTATTAATTCTTTGTTGTGTTTGTGTTAAATGCTTCATTTTTATTGGTGTACTTTGTGAAATGTCCCTCCTTTGCGTGCTGCGTTCCCTTCCAGGCGATTTTACTAAGTGAACATTTTTGTTGGCCATCACAATACGTGTTGCTTCTTCCTGTTACAGTGTGAGATGGCCCCTCCTCCGGTATAATTTTGCCTTTCATCCCAGCCGCAATCCCTTCTAGACATTCACGCAGGGAGCCAATAACTCTTGGGCTCGTGCTCATGACAGCGGTGGCGCTTTGAGTCAGCTTGCTTCTGTCAACTGTTTTACTTTTCAATTTATTTGGCAAAAAAAGTCCAGTTAGAAATTTACAACGCTAATAGTTCTAACTCGAGCAAACGCAAGACCCATCGCATTGCAAATGCTTGTTTTAACTTTGTGCACTTGACCCTTGTTAAACAGCAGTAAAAGTGCCAATGCTGCCCCTTCAAACATTGTTAAATTGGCTCACCATGGTTGACATAGTTACCTTGCCTATAAGTCACTAGCATTTGGTGTAGGAAATACATCCAGGACCTGGAATTTAAATTCCACCTGTGGACTGCGCACATGTAAAACATAGCTTCAGGCCTACCATGGGTAGCTCGCCTTTATCAGCCTTAAAAGTTGTCATGAAAACTTTCTAAATAATCCTTTTCTACAGGTTGGGAACCATGTTTTTAAATATTAATAAGTCACCCTAGGAACACCTTGTCACCCACAGGATACAGTGCATGATATTTAAAGTGGAACATGAGTGAATTTAAAGTTTGCAGTGAATACACCTCAAAAGCTATTTTCACCGGCACAGCAGTAGCTGGATCCCTGAAAATGTAAACCCACAGATTAAAACCTTAATCTGTAACTTTTTAGAGGAAACAGGTAAAATAATCATTCAAAGATTATGTTTCATATTTATTAAAAGTCCAATTAATTGATGGAGTTAGGTTTTTCATAACTATTTAGGAAAAGTAACATTTAGAATGTTATCATTCTCCTGACTGAAGCTCCTGGGTGCTAATTTACATTTGCCTGACAGCAGCTGCCCAGCAAGTGTTTGACCATAATGAGGTGTGAAAACTGCTTCCTGAGCAGAACATGGCTTAGGCTGCATGACAGGATGGACTGAGTGTGGGGTGTTAGACCCCTATCAGCCCAGGAAGGACAGCTGGTGTGGATCCAGGAATTTCATTCATTGGAAGGGGCAGAGGTGAGGCCTGTCTCTTCATAGTTTAGTGTAAGGAGAGACTTGGAGAAGGGAAAACCTTTGCCCCTACACCCCACGCTAGACAAGCTAGCTCCAAATGTAATGGGAGAGAAGCTACCTCTGGAACTGGTTTGGAAGGCACACAAGGAAGGGGACTGCACATTTCCCTGGCCACGCCTCTGTGCTGAGAATAGAGCTCTGAAAAAGGGTTGAATTGAGCCAGCTTCTTGGATTTTACGAGTGAAGTGAACTATGGAAACATTTGCAGCAGGCGCAAATAGGATGTGCTGCAATGGTGGGGAGTGTGTCCCTGGAAAGTATTTCCCCATTAGTTAGGGAGTGGTCAGGAGTTACCCCCACCCAGGGGCTAGTGCGAACCATAAATGTGTCACCCAAAGGAATCTTTCTCAGAACACTTTTATGGACTTGTGAAGATCAGAAGAGGACTATGCCTGATGTCTGTGACCTTAGAGGAGCCCTAAAGGACTGGATCTGCTCCCTCTTGTACCCAGCACAAAGAAGTGGACTCCAAGCGCTAGTTGGGTGATGACCTGGCTGGGTGTAGGGACAAAACAAGCTGCAAGAGGTCTTTTTCGTAAAGAGTATAGTTGACCAGTACCAACTGAACCTGAACTATACCTGGCTTGTGGCCTCGCCTGGACTAAGTCCTGGCCCTTAAGTGCTGTTCCCCTAAGGTCCTGTGAGCCTTAGACCTAATGTTGTATGTTTAAGTATAGTGGAATGTTGAGGGGTGGAATGTAGAATGTGGGGAGATGGAACCTGGGGGTTGGAGGCTAAGGCATTCTGATATGGGAGACGGTTGAGAAAGGATGTGTGGACCAGCTTGAGAAAATAAACTTAAGAAATACAAGATTACGTGTGTCCTCATCTTTACATTTTGGCGACGAGGGAAAGGAAGATTCAATGAAAGAAGTAGTGGACTTTTAAAGGTTTGACAGGATGTACTCCAGGCGCAAACTACGGAGGAGGTGAAGGAGTAGTACTTAACGCAATTTCAACAGAAGGAAACACATGAATTGAACGGGTGCGCGATATGGAGGCACGGCAGTGAAGGTGGGCTTTCAGTTTTTATTTTATTTTAGTGCTTTCTGTTCCTCCTTCTTCGCTGCCTTTGCCTGCCCGTTTGAACTGCCGTTGTGGGTTTGGTCGCGCGGCCTAATTTAAACAACGCGCCACGCGACATCCTTTTCTGGATCCTAGAGCGTGCTGTACATTCTGTGCTCTACGCGCAGTAGCGAATCTTCGCATCGTACCGGATTGAATTTAAGTGGAAGACTGCTGTGTTGAGGATTACATGAGGATTACATTAGCAATATACCTTACTTGTTTGCGCAGCCCTGTGTTGGAGTACACCTGTTTCTTGCTGTTCCTGCCGTCTGTGCTGTTCTCTGCATATTGTTCTGGGCGGAGCCGGGACTTTGTCTTCTAGACATAAACAGAGGACTATCGGATGGTTTCTTCTATTATTGTCACTAAAGAAGGTCTTTAAAGGAAAAATGCGGAAAAGGAACATCTTTGTGACAAATATTCATTAACTTTATGAACAACTAAAGTCACTTACATAAATTTCTTTTTATTTATTTATTTTTTCATATTTTTTTTCTTTCCCCTTTTTATATATAAGCATACTTATTAAAAGGAAAAGGGAGAAAAGATGCAGTTTGAACCTCCTGCAAAGTTTTTACAGAACAAGGGAGAACCACCATTGCATTGGACTAGGTGGAAGGAAGAGTTTTTGACTTATATGAAAGCTATTGATGATGACAAAATGTCACAAGATAGGAAGAAAAATATTTTATTACATTGTTTAGGCTCTGAGGGGCAGATGGTTTTCAGAACTTTACCACCAGTACTGTTACCAGATCATACGGAGGGAGAAGTGGACGTTTTCAAGAAAGCGCTAATAAGATTGGAGAAGAGATTCAAACCTACTGCAAGTCTGGCATTAAATAGATTCAAGTTTTATACTAGGGCACAGCATTCTGATGAGACATTTGATGAGTTTTTAACAGCACTACGAGGATTATCTATACATTGCAATTTTGGTGATATGACTGATGAGATGATTCGGGATCAAATTATAGTGCATGTGAAAAGCAGGAAGATCCAAGAACATCTGTGGGTTATGGGGGATCCTAAATTGCAAGATGTAATCTCTACTGCGAAAGCTCTAGAGCAATCTGAGAAGTGGATGAGATCTGTACAGGATGTCGATAAAGTTAATAATATAGAATCTGAGGTGGTGGGTGCAATGATGGGTGGTAATTCGAGTGGTAATCCTGGTTTCAAGAATACTGGTGTGGGTAAGAAATGGGTGAGACAAGATAGGATGGAGAAACTATCCTGTTTCCGTTGTGGTAGTGTGAACCATCTTGCATCGTCGCCCCAATGTCCGGCAGTTGGAAAAGAATGTATGAAATGTGGAAGGTTGGGACATTTTGCTCGGGTATGTAAAGATTTCAAGAAAAGTAACTATGTAGCCAAAGGGAAGATGGCGTGTGTTAGTAGTGGTAAAGATGGTCATGATTGGCTGAAGGGTGATAATGAGCAAAAGGGCATGGTGTTGTCACTCAAGCATGGGGATGAAATACGGTGCGAACAGATAAAACGACCTAGATGTGAGGTACAAATCGCTGGGAGGAGGCTGGAGTTAATGGCAGACTCGGGGTCACCTTGGACAATTGTTACACAAGATTATTTTAAGCAAGTCTTTGAGGGAATTTGGGAATTGACCGATTTGAAGGAACAAGATATTATTGCTGAAAGTTTTGAAGGGAGGACTATTGATGTGACTGGTTTTGTTGAAACTGGAATCACTTTTAAAGAGAGACGTGCCAATATTAAAATGTATGTTGCAGTTAAGGGGGTTAATGTCCTAGGATGGAGGGACCAAGGAAAATTGGGTGTAATTTTGAATCCCCGGTGTAGTGAACCTGTACTAGTGATAGAGTCCAGGGAGGCAACAGAGTGGATTACTTCTAAGTTTCCACAAGTTTTCTCTAGTAAATTGGGCAAATTGATCAACTACAGCCACAGAATTAAAGTCAAGGCTAATGCCAAACCTGTAATTCAGAAACTTAGGAATGTTCCCATTAGTGTCAGAGATGAATTAAAGAAGATCTTGTCAGATATGGTGAATGAGGGTGTGATAGAAGAGATTGAATCCTCTGAGTGGGTTTCTCCGATCGTTTTAGCACGAAAATCTGACAATTCTTTGAGAGTGTGTGTGGATCTGAGAGCTGTAAATGTTAACATCATTGTGAATTGCCATCCTTCACCCAAGATAAATGAGGTCATTAGTATGTTGGAGGGGCGAATATTTTTTCCACATTGGATTTGAGATCGGCATATCACCAAATTGAATTAACGGAAGATTCTAGACATCTCACGGCGTTTATCACCCCGCAAGGGTGATACCAATTTAAGAGGATGCCGTTTGGATTGGCGTCAGCAGCGTCAGTCTTCCAGAGAGCGATGTTTCATTTGTTTAAAGACATGGAAAAATATGTGAAGTGTTTTCAGGATGATGTTTTAATTTTCTCAAAAGATGAAGTTGAACACAAACTGCATGTAGAAAATGTTTGTAAAGTGTTGAGTGTGAATGGTTTGACTTTAAGGGAGAAGAAGTGCAAATTCTTCTTGAAATCTGTTGAGTACCTAGGTCATACAATTTCGGGAGAAGGTGTTGTACCAAAACGATCTCTAGTAGAAGCAATAGTAAATGCTCCCGCTCCTGATGATCGTGAAAAATTATTATCATTCACTGGCTTGTGTGAGTATTATAGCAAATTTATTGAGAATTTTGCTACAAAAATGGAGCCTTTGAGGGAGCTTACGCGAAAAGGAGTCCAATATGTATGGACAGAAAAACAGAGTAATGCATTTGAGAGGATTAAGAAAGAGATAATACAGGCGCCTACTTTGAGACCTTTTTGTGTGGGGGCACAATGCATAGTTACTGTTGATGCAAGCATGTATGGGATTGGTGGGGTTTTATCTCAGAGATGTGGGAGAGACAAATGGAATGTTACGTTTGCTTCTCGCACATTGACGGATGCAGAAAGAAGGTATGCAGTAATTGAGAAGGAATTGCTAGCATGCATTTGGGCTGTGGAGCACTTTCGGGACTATATTTGGGGGTCCAATTTCATTCTGTAGACAGATCATAAGCCTTTAGTAGGTATTTTATCTCCTGGGGGAGGTTGGAATGCCACTGCCCGTATTGCCAGACTTGTTTCCAGGTTGCAAGAGTATTGTTTTAAAATGGAGTATGTGCCGGGTAGAAGTAATGCTGTAGCGGATTGTTTGTCGCGTCTTCCACAGGATGAAGGGAAAGGTGTGAGTATTGTGGAAAGGGATGTGGTATCTTCTTTGTCTGGATACATGTCTGCCGAGTTTGGTAGTATACATGAAGATGAGTGGATGAAGTGTGATGAGGAGGATTTAGTTTTCCAAGAGGTTAAGAGATATGTGAGGGACGGTTGGCCAGGAAGGAATTGTATAGCTGCTGAGTTAGAACCATATGGTAAAGTTAGGGATGAATTGCATATAGAGAGTGGGTTGTTGTTTAAGAATGGGAAGTGCATTCCACCCAAGGGTATGCGAGATGTGATTTTGAAACTGGCACATCGTGGTCATCCTGGAATGTCTTCTATGAAAAGATTGATACTCACTTGTTTTTGGTGGCCTGGTTTAGACAAAATGGCAGATCGGGTTGTGAGGGAGTGTTGTGTGTGTGTAAATGCGGAGAAAATGCTGAGAAAAGTACCTGCTCCCCTTGAACCTATTCCCTGGCCGAATTGTCCGTGGCAGAAGTTAGGTTTTGATGTTTCTGGCCCATTTTTTTATCTTCCAACAGATACACGTTATGCTTTGGTGTTAATTGACTATTTTTCCAAATGGCCAGAGGTGAAGTTGGTTGCTCAGGCGACATCTGCAGCTATTGTTGAGTTTTTCAAGGAGGTATTTGCTAGGGAAGGATATCCGGAGGTGTTGATTTCGGATAATGGCGTCCAACTGACTTCTGGTGAAATGCAAAGTTTTTTTAAATATAGTAATATCAAACATGTTACTACACCTCTGTATGATCCTCAAGGGAATGGTCAAGTAGAGAGATTCAATCGAGTTCTTAAGGATAGTATTTGCTGGGCAAGAGGATTTGGGGGAATGTGGAAAGAGAAATTAAGGGAGAAGTTGTGGTATTATCGCATTACCCCGCAAAGTACCATGGAAGTGAGTCCATTCAAATTACTGAAAGGAAGACATCCTGTGTCTAAATTGTGTCCGTGGTGGTTTAAGAAGAAACTGAGTAAGGACTGGGAGGATATCTCAGTGGAGGAAGTTAGCGAAAGGGTGAGGGGGAAACAAGAGAAATTTAAGAAGAGATATGATGACAAGTGGAAGGTGAGGGAACCTAGTTTTTCGGTTGGTGATTGGGTAAAGGTGCGTGAGCCAGGTTTTGTGAGGAAAGGTGCATCTAAGTTTGGCAGGGCTTTGAAGGTTGTAAAAGTGTTAAAAAAAAGTGTTGTTACACAGGATGGTAAAGTGTGGAATGTGAGCAGATTGGCAAAATGTGCTGGTAATTTTGAGTATCATGACGGAAATTGTGGAACTGATCCGTTAGTGATGTTTGGAAGTGGGATGCAATCTGGTGTTTGTATAAAAAAAGGGGCAAGTTGTGAACAACAGGAAGTCATGGAGAATGGTTCTTGTGAAGGAGAGGCTAATAAGGAGTTGGGTGACAGTAATGGTAATGTTACTATGGATGATCATTCTGTTGTGAATTATCATCCTGTGAATTATAATTCTGTTGCGTCACGTGTAAAGTCCTATGTCAGGACGAGACGACAGCCTGCAAAGCTCAAAGACTTTGTTTAGAAAAAAGTATGGTGTTTACATTATGTTTTGATTTACAATACATTTTCTGTATTCTGTTGTTATATGTATTTTAATGTTTATATTTCTTTTGTTAGTTTTGTTTAAGGAGGGAAAGTGTGTTGTATGTTTAAGTATAGTGGAAGGTTGAGGGGTGGAATGTAGAATGTGGGGAGATGGAACCTGGGGGTTGGAGGCTAAGGCATTCTGATATGGGAGACGGTTGAGAAAGGATGTGTGGACCAGCTTGAGAAAATAAACTTAAGAAATACAAGATTACGTGTGTCCTCATCTTTACACCTAACCAGAGGAGCTGCTTCAGAAAATCTGAAAAGTCAGGACTTAGAACATTTTTGGACTTCCAAGACCAAAAGAACCGCCAAGCGGGACCACGTGACAACGGTGTCTTCTTTCAATGCCCCTTCCTGGATACAGCATCAGGCTCACCCTGTTGGACGATTTTGAGGTCATTAAAAAAAAACGAAGTCAGAAGGTAAAAGCTGTGACAGCAAGAAAACAGCTTGTCTTATCCAACCCACGCTCAATTGCGGTCGGCCTGAAATGACACCTCGTGCCCTGTCTACTGCTTCTATAGACTACCATTAGCATTTAGGGCTTTTATGGGGCTATATTTACTTAAAAATTTGAAAATTCATATAGCTGGTTCCCCATATTGGATTTATGTTGCTTTGGTGTAAATGTGTTTATAACATTTCACTCTAATTTTCTAATTCATTTTGGGAATTTTATTGTGTGCTGTTTTGACTTTTTTATTGTTTTGGTGCTTCATAAACACTTTAAACAGTGCCCAGAGTTAACCTGTCTGCGCCATAGCAGCTAGGGGGTTGAGCTCCGATTTACTTAGTGACGTTGAGGTTCACTCTGACAAGTTAAAGTCTTTATTCCTTGAGGTGGGCAACCGCCTCCCAACCTCAAATAATAATCCACTTTCTTACAGTATTTGTTAACAGCATTATATGATGAAGGATCTGCTCCCATGCGCCATGTTTGAAGATGTTAAAAACTGTCCGGGAGGGATTCTGAGGCCTTTTCCCTTGGCTGTCGGACAGTAAATGGTTACTCGTAGTATCTACGTTGGACAGTGGGCAGCTAGACTGAGCAGCCAAAGTTTACTCCAGGAGCAAGTAGGCGATTTCGAACACATGTACAGTAGTATGAAGTAAGCATGGTCGATAAGGTCAATTTCCTATCAGAGGCAACCCCATAAATTTACTCCTCCTCAACCCTCAATCTACGTCTGCGTAAGGATCGTGAGCAGTATCTCTGTGGTTACCACATCTGTGCACGCACAACGAGCCCTCAAACTATCATGTGAAGTAAGAATGGACCTTAATGTTCCTGAGTTCATAGGCTGGAGATTTGTGCCTCATCACTGGTGTGGAGACCATGCAAGAGATTCCAGGCCCTTCTTTCAACACACTTCCTTCCTTCGACCATCTTGTAACCACCAGGGCAGTTGCCTGTGAACAGCAAGGCAGATGCTGCTTACTACACATGTGTTCTTCCGTTAGAACAGTTGGGGAAGGATTACACCTTGTGTCAACCCATGGCTGTCGGTTGTTGGTGTAAGATTGGGTAAGAACACAAGCTTTTTAGTTTTCATTGGATGGCCCCATTAGAGTCTCTGAACACAGCTATGAGTGTGTTTAGTCTCTGGTTACTCAACACTATTTCCTTCCTGTGTCTCCCTTTCTATTGGGATGATTTCCACACACGAAAATGTCGTTTCTAATGTTAGTCCTGAACTCTTCCCCAGTCTTCTCTTGTTACCTGTAGCTGTAGGGGTCATCTACTGCTGACAAGGGCATCTGTTTGTGATTTCTTTGTCTCCTTTGGAAGTGTTACTGTCTTGAAAATACCCCTTTCACTTAGCACATAGATACCTGAGCCTAAATATTCATAAAACTTCAAGTGTAACTCATTTGTGAGTTTAAAAGCCCATTCTCTACAAAATCCCTTTATATTGGTGGAGGTGTGGTTTATAGAAATGCCCATTTCTGCAGGGGTGGTTTGCAAAACTGGACACACTTCATTACATGAGGCTCCTTTAAATGGATTTAAAGATCCATAACACTCAAACCTGAACATCGATCACAGACACTGTAAAACAGACATGGACGCTGAAGCAACAACCAGTGGAAGTTGGGTTTGTTTTTTAAATAGTAGGGCGTAGAGAGCTGCTCCAAACCACAGTAGGTGAGTGAGTGAATAAAGCAAGCAAGACCAACCTTCACCTGGGATGTGGGGGTGGCGGGAGGGTGAGGAGAATCCATGCAGTGGGTGTTGACCACACTCTGGGAAAATGTTGAAGCAATGGGGCAAATAGCATATTTGTACATATTTTTATACATTTCCTGAAAAAAGTAATTAATTTGGAAATACATGTTCAGTGGCCATAAAACTCAATAGTCGTTTTCGCCAAGTGCTCATGTATTACTGCAGCAAATGGTTAACTCTGGCTTGGAGACCCATATGTCATGTTCTCGTGCCATGGATGCCAACATCTGCCACTACGTACCACCTCTTTGCCAGCACAAGCACGGTACCAGGGGTGGATGCCCACACAGTTCCTCTATTGTTGCGTGCCCAGGATTCTTTCAGGGGTGGGTAATACCATGCTATGGATGTCAACACCTTATGCCAAGAATTACCACCATTGCATGAGGGAGAGTATTTTACCTATGGCGGCCACCATCATGCCATTGGAGTGCGCAATATGCCAAGAATTACCACTATTATGCCAAAGCCAGCATTTTACAAGGGGAGCGCGGGCCAGCGTCATCTAATGGATACCCAGAATAAGCCCACTAACATTTACAATAAATAAAATTAAAATAAAAGGTACTTACCCACTCTTGCACGTCCTTCTGGGACTTCTAAGACTGCAGTCTGCTGTAGAGCTCCTATAACCAATCCAGACGCTTCTCTCATGCTATTAACCAGCAGGAGGGGAGAACCAGGATGGGATGCTCCTTTAGGCCCTAGAGGCGTGTGCTCGCTCTCCACCCACCTGTCTAAGACAGCTCGAGTTGAAGAGCTTCAAAGTGCGCAAGTCAGGCTGACTATCGTAAGACAGATGGCCAAATCGGCATGCGCACTTTAGAGTGTCTGACCAGCCACTTCGCAAGTCCTCCATGCTGCCAATCACCAGCAGAGGACACGCCCCGCATATCTCTGGGCTTGGGTCACTCACTGTGGCACACACATGTGTAAAAAATAAAATGGCAATTAAATAATTTCATTCCCATTTTATTTTTCACCCATGGCTCGCCGAAGGCAAGGTGGTGACGCTGTCCCACTCTCTGGGAGTCAGACCCTGGTGAAACTGGGAGTCAGACACTGGGACACAGAATCAGAACTGGGGACAGAAACTGGAAGTCAGCAGTAATTAATTTGTGCTTGTTGTTTCCAGTGCGGGGCACCGGCACTTATTTTTGAGGGCCGGCGCTTATTTTTCTGCCTCAAGCATTTACTGTGAGTAAAAGACACATATTGAATAGACGGAGGAAGAGAAAAATGAGAAAACTTCACAATTGGAGAAAGCAGGAAGCTGCAAGAGTGAGCTGAAGGGGCTGGGAGTGGCTGTAAATGGATTGAAGAGGCCAGAGATGGCTTCAGGATTACGCTGCGTAAGTATTCCGTGTTCCTACATTTAATTGCAGCTGCCGCCTGCTTGTTTAAGAGGAGGGCTTTGGGCACCGGCACGTTTTTATTTACAAATTAAACACTGGAAGGCAGACACTGAAAGTCAGACTCTGGGACACTGGGAGTCACACATTGAGAAACAGATACTGGGAGTCAGACACTGGGACACTGGGAGTCACACATTGAGAGTCAGATACTGGGAGTCAGACACTGGGACACTGGGAGTCACACATTGAGAGTCAGATACTGGGAGTCAGACACTGGGACACTGGGAGTCACTCATTGAGAGTCAGATACTGGGAGTCAGACACTGGGTCACTGGGAGTCACACATTGAGAAACAGATACTGGGAGTCAGACACTGGGACACTGGGAGTCACACATTGAGAGACACTGGGAGTCACAGATTGAGAGTCAGATACTGGGAGTCAGACACTGGGACACTGGGAGTCACACATTGAGAGTCAGATACTGGGAGTCAGACACTGGGACACTGAGAGTCACACATTGAAATTCAGATACTGGGAGTTGGACACTGGAAGTCACACAGTGGGAGTCAGATACTGGGAGTCAGACACTGGGAGTCACACAGTGGGAGTCAGATACTGGGAGTCAGACACTGGGAGTCAGACACTGGGAGTCACACAGTGGGAGTCAGATACTGGGAGTCGGACACTGGGAGTCAGACACTGGGAGACTGGGAGTCACACATTGCGAGTCAGATACTGGGGGTCAGACACTGGGAGTCACACATTTGGAGTCAGATACAGGGAGTCAGACACTGGGACACTGGGAGTCACACATTGAGAGTCAGATACTGGGAGTCAGACACTGGGAGTCACACATTGAGAGTCAGATACTGGGAGTCAGACACTGGGACACTGGGAGTCACACATTGAGAGTCAGATACTGGGAGTCAGACAATGGGAACCTGGGAGTCACACATTGCGAGTCGGATACTGGGAGTGAGACACTGGGAGTCACACATTGAGAGTCAGATACTGGGAGTCAGACACTGGGACACTGGGAGTCACACATTGAGAGTCAGATACTGGGAGTCAGACACTGGGACACTAGGAGTCACACATTGAGAGTCAGATACTGGGAGTCAGACACTGGAAGTCACACATTGAGAGTCAGATACTGTGAGTCAGACACTGGGACACTGGGAGTCACACATTGAGAGTCAGATACTGGGAGTCAGACACTGGGAACCTGTGAGTCACACATTGAGAGTCAAATACTGGGAGTCACACACTGGGAGTCACACATTGAGAGTCAGATACTGGGAGTCAGACACTGGGACACTGGGAGTCACACATGGAGAGTCAGATACTGGGAGTCAGACACTGGGACACTAGGAGTCACACACTGAGAGTCAGATACTGGGAGTCAGACACTGGGAGTCACACACTGTGAGTCAGATACTGGGAGTCAGACACTGGGACACTAGGAGTCACACATTGAGAGTCAGATACTGGGAGTCAGACACTGGGACACTAGGAGTCACACATTGAGAGTCAGATACTGGGAGTCAGACACTGGGAGTCACACATTGAGAGTCAGATACTGTGAGTCAAACTCTGGGACACTGGGAGTCACACATTGAGAGTCAGATACTGGGAGTCAGACACTGGGAGTCACACACTGTGAGTCAGATACTGGGAATCAGACACTGGGACACTAGGAGTCACACATTGAGAGTCAGATACTGGGAGTCAGACACTGGGAGTCACACACTGTGAGTCAGATACTGGGAGTCAGACACTGGGAGTCACACATTGAGAGTCAGATACTGGGAGTCAGACACTGGGACACTGGGAGTCACACACTGCGAGTCAGATGCTGGGAGTCAGACACTGGGAGTCACACATTGAGAGTCAGATACTGGGAGTCAGACACTGGGACACTGGGAGTCACACATTGAGAGTCAGATACTGGGAGTCAGACACACCGACACTGGGAGTCACACATTGAGAGTCAGATACTGGGAGTCAGACACTGGGACACTAGGAGTCACACATTGAGAGTCAGATACTGGGAGTCAGACACTGGGACACTAGGAGTCACACATTGAGAGTCAGATACTGGGAGTCAGACACTGGGAGTCACACATTGAGAGTCAGATACTGGGAGTCAGACACTGGGACACTGGGAGTCACACATTGAGAGTCAGATACTGGGAGTCAGACAATGGGAACCTGGGAGTCACACATTGCGAGTCGTATACTGGGAGTGAGACACTGGGAGTCACACATTGAGAGTCAGATACTAGGAGTCAGACACTGGGACACTGGGAGTCACAGATTGAGAGTCGGATACTGGGAGTCAGACACTGGGACACTAGGAGTCACACATTGAGAGTCAGATACTGGGAGTCAGACACTGGAAGTCACACATTGAGAGTCAGATACTGGGAGTCAGACACTGGGAACCTGTGAGTCACACATTGAGAGTCAAATACTGGGAGTCAGACACTGGGAGTCACACATTGAGAGTCAGATACTGGGAGTCAGACACTGGGACACTGGGAGTCACACATTGAGAGTCAGATACTGGGAGTCAGACACTGGGACACTAGGAGTCACACACTGAGAGTCAGATACTGGGAGTCAGACACTGTGAGTCACACACTGTGAGTCAGATACTGGGAGTTAGACACTGGGACACTAGGAGTCACACATTGAGAGTCAGATACTGGGAGTCAGACACTGGGAGTCACACATTGAGAGTCAGATACTGCGAGTCAGACACTGGGACACTGGGAGTCACACATTGAGAGTCAGATACTGGGAGTCAGACACTGGGAGTCACACACTGTGAGTCAGATACTGGGAGTCAGACACTGGGACACTAGGAGTCACACATTGAGAGTCAGATACTGGGAGTCAGACACTGGGAGTCACACACTGTGAGTCAGATACTGGGAGTCAGACACTGGGAGTCACACATTGAGAGTCAGATACTGGGAGTCAGACACTGGGACACTGGGAGTCACACACTGCGAGTCAGATACTGGGAGTCAGACACTGGGAGTCACACATTGAGAGTCAGATACTGGGAGTCAGACACTGGGACACTGGGAGTCACACATTGAGAGTCAGATACTGGGAGTCAGACACTTGGACACTGGGAGTCACACACTGAGAGTCAGATACTGGGAGTCGGACACTGGGAGTCACACACTGAGAGTCAGATACTGGGAGGCGGACACTGGGAGTCACACAGTGGGAGTCAGACATTAGAATATGGACTCTGGAACAAAGACCTGTGGAAGCAGACCCCGACTTTGGGGCACACAGAGACACCTCATGCATGGACAGGCGAAATGCTTTAATTTGTGCAGCAGATGCAGTGGCACCGGGGCGCAGTGAACTCAGATTTTAGCTGTATTTCATAGTTTTAACAGTAGCCTGGGGGCCCACTGCCTTCCTTGCATGTGCCCCATTACACACTGTCTGTGTCACTGTGAATTGATACAGGGAAATACACACTCGGACAGGGAGACACGGATATACACCTGGGGGCACACACCGGCACAAGGACAGTGGGATACACAGACTGGGTCACTAACACTGAGATAACCCCACCGCAGCACGGACAACACCCCTCTGACAAGGGCAATGTCACTGTCACATGGGATTAGGGGCACAGACTCTGGGATATTTGCACGGTGCACAGACTCTAGGATATTTGCAGAGGGCACAGACACTGGGATATTTGCACAGGGGCACAGACTCTGGGATATTTGCACAGGGCACAGACACTGGGATATTTGCACAGGGGCACAGACTCTGGGATATTTGCACGGGGCACAGACACTGGGATTTTTGCACAGAGGCACAGACACAGAGATATATTTGCACAGGGGCACAGACTCTGGGATATTTGTACCGGGGGCGCAGACATTGGGATATTTGTACCGGGGTGCAGACACTGGGATACTTGCACGGTGATGCAGATACTGTGATATTTGTACAGGGGGCGCAGACACTGGGATAATTGCACAGTGATGCAGACACTGGGATACTTGGATGGGGGCGCAGACACTTGGATATTTGTACTGGGGGTGCAGGCACTGGGATACTTGCACGGTGATGCAGACACTGCGATATTTGCACGGGGGCGCAGACCCTGGGATACTTGCACAGTGATGCAGACACTGTGATATTTGCATGGGGGCGCAGACACTGGGATATTTGTACCAGGGGCGCAGACAATGAGATACTTGCACGGTGATGCAAACATTGGGACGCACGGGGCGCTGGCACTGGGATACTTGCACGATGATCCAGGCACTGGGTTACTTGCACGGGGGAGCCGACACTGGGATATTTGCACGGGGCGCAGTCACTGGGATACTTGCACGCTGATCCAGGCACTGGGATACTTGTACCGGGGTGCCAACACTGGGATACTTGCATAGTGACGCAGACACTGGGATACTTGCACGATGATGCAGACACTGGGATACTTGGACGGGGGCGCAGACACTGGGATATTTGTACCGGGGTGCCGACACTGGGATACTTGAACCGTGATGCAGATACTGGGATATTTGCACGTGGGTGCAGGCACTATGATACTTGCCTAGTGATGCAGGCACTAGGATACTTGCACGGTGATGTAGACACTGCGATAATTGCACGGGGGCGCAGACACTGGGATATTTGCAAAGTGGCACAGACACTGGGGTATATATATGCATGGGGGCACAGACACTGGCATGTTTGCTTGGGTCACAGGCTCTAGGATATCTGCATGGTGGCACAGACGCTGGGATATTTGCACAGTGCCACAGACGCTGGGATATTTGCATGGGGCACAGGCACTGGGATATTTGCACTGGGCACAGACACTGAGATATTTGTATGGGTCACAGGCTCTAGGATATCTGCATGGTGGCACAGACATTGTGATACTTGCACGGGGGCAGAGACACTGGGATACTTGCCTGGGGACACAGACACTGGGATACTTGCCTGGGGACACAGACACTGGGATACTTGAACGGGGGCACAGACACTGGTTTACTTGCATAGTGACGCAGACACTAGGATACTTGCAGAGTGGCACAGACACTGGGATGTTTGAACGGGTCACAGGCTCTAGGATATCTTCATGGTGGCACAGACATTGTGATACTTGCACAGGGGCACAGACACTGAAATATGTGCACGGGGCACAGACCGTGGGATACTTGCATAGTGACACAGACACTTGCATATTTGCACGGGGTGTAGCCACCAGGATATTTGCACGGTGCACAGACACTGGGATATTTACATGGGACCCAGACACTGGCATATTTTTATTTGCATGGGGTGCAGGTACTTGAATATTTGCATGGGGCACAGACACTGGGATATTTGCACAGTGACACAGGCACTGGGATATTTGCACGGTGACACAGGCACTGGGATATTTGCACGGTGCACAGACACTGGGATACTTGCCGGGGGGCATAGACACTGGGATACTTGCATGGGGGCACAGACACTGGGATACTTCACAGGGCACAGACACTGGGATATTTGCACGGGGGCACAGACACTGGGATACTTGCACTGGGGCACAGGCACTAGGAAACTTGCCGGGGGGCACAGACACTGGTATACTTGAATGGGGGCACAGACACTGGGATACATCAGGGGGCACAGACAGGGGGATATTTGCAAGGAGCACAGACACTGGGATATTTGCACGGGGCGCAGCCACTGCGTTACCTGCACTTGGCACAGACACTGGGATATTTGCACAGGGGCACAGACACTGGGGTATTTGCATGGGGACACAGACACTGGGATATTTGCACAGGGGGACAGACACTGGGATATTTGCACAGGGGGACAGACACTGGGATATTTCCTTGAGCAGAAACACTGGGATATTTGCACAGGGAACAGACACTGGGATACTTGCACGGGGGCACAGGCACTGGGATACTTCACAGGGCACAGACACTGGGATACTTGCACGGGGGCACAGGCACTGGGATACTTGCACAGTGACACAGGCACTGGGATATTTGCACTGGGGCACAGGCACTGGGATACTTGCACGGGGGCACAGGCACTGGGATATTTGCACTGGGGCACAGGCACTGGGATACTTGCACAGTGACACAGGCACTGGGATATTTGCACTGGGGCACAGGCACTGGGATATTTGCATGGGGGCGCAGACACTGGGATATTTGCCTGGGGGCACAGACACTGGGATACTTGCACAGGGCACAGACACTGGGATATTTGCAAGGGGGATATTTGCACGGGGGCACAGGCACTGGGATACTTGCCTGGGGGCACAGGCACTGGGATACTTGCATGGTGACACAGGCACTGGGATATTTGCAAGGGGGCACAGACACTGGGATACTTGCACAGGGCACAGACACTGGGATATTTGCAAGGGGGATATTTGCACGGGGGCACAGGCACTGGGATACTTGCCTGGGGGCACAGGCACTGGGATACTTGCATGGTGACACAGGCACTGGGATATTTGCAAGGGGGATATTTGCACGGGGCACAGACACTGGGATATTTGCAAGGGGGATATTTGCATGGGGGCACAGGCACTGGGATACTTCACAGGGCACAGACACTGGGATACTTGCACAGTGACACAGGCACTGGGATATTTGCACGGGGGCACAAACACTGTGATATTTGCACGGTGGCACAGACACTGGGATATTTGCACAGGGCACAGACACTGGGATACTTGCACTGGGGCACAGGCACTGGGATATTTGCACAGGGCACAGACACTGGGATACTTGCATGGGGGCACAGACACTGGGATACTTGCATGGGGGCACAGGCACTGGGATATTTGCACAGGGCACAGACACTGGGATACTTGCATGGGGGCACAGACACTGGGATACTTGCATGGGGGCACAGACACTGGGATACTTGCACGGGGCACAGACACTGGGATACTTGCACGGGGCACAGACACTGGGATACTTGCACGGGGGCACAAACACTGTGATATTTGCATGGTGGCACAGGCACTGGGATATTTGCACGGGGGCACAAACACTGTGATATTTGCACAGTGGCACAGACACTGGGATATTTGCACAGGGCACAGACACTGGGATACTTGCACTGGGGCACAGGCACTGGGATATTTGCACAGGGCACAGACACTGGGATACTTCACAGGGCACAGGCACTGGGATACTTGCCTGGGGGCACAGGCACTGGGATACTTGCATGGTGACACAGGCACTGGGATATTTGCAAGGGGGATATTTGCACGGGGCACAGACACTGGGATATTTGCCTGGGGGCACAGGCACTGGGATACTTCACAGGGCACAGACACTGGGATACTTGCCTGGGGGCACAGGCACTGGGATATGTGCACAGGGGCACAAACACTGTGATATTTGCACGGTGGCACAGACACTGGGATATTTGCACAGGGCACAGATACTGGGATACTTGCACTGGGGCACAGGCACTGGGATATTTGCACGGTGGCACAGACACTGGGATATTTGCACAGGGCACAGACACTGGGATACTTGCCGGGGGGCACAGACACTGGGATACTTGCATGGGGGCACAGACACTGGGATACTTGCACGGGGGCACAAACACTGTGATATTTGCACGGTGGCACAGACACTGGGATATTTGCACAGGGCACAGACACTGGGATACTTGCCTGGGGGCACAAACACTGGGATACTTGCATGGGGGCACAGACACTGGGATACTTGCACGGGGGCACAAACACTGTGATATTTGCACGGTGGCACAGACACTGGAATATTTGTCCGGGAGCACAGACACTGGGATATTTGCACAGGGCACAGACACTGGGATATTTGCTCGGGGGCACAGACACTGGGATACTTGCCTGGGGGCACAGACACTGGGATACTTGCACTGGGGCACAGACACTGGGATACTTGCACGGGGGCACAAACACTGTGATATTTGCACGGTGGCACAGACACTGGAATATTTGTCCAGGAGCACAGACACTGGGATATTTGCACGGGGCGCAGCCACTGGGTTACCTGCACTTGGCACAGACACTGGGATATTTGCACAGGGCACAGACACTAGGATACTTGCCTGGGGGCACAGACACTGGGATACTTGCACAGGGGCACAAACACTGTGATATTTGCACGGTGGCACAGACACTGGGATATTTACACAGGGCACAGACACTGGGATACTTGCACTGGGGCACAGACACTGGGATACTTGCACAGGGCACAGACACTGGTATACTTGCATGGGGCACAGACACTGGGATACATCAGGGGGCACAGACAGGGGGATACTTGCATGGGGGCACAGACACTGGGATACTTGTACAGGAGCACAGACACTGGAATATTTGTACAGGAGCACAGACACTGGGGTATTTGCACGGGCGCAGCCACTGGGTTACCTGCACTTGGCACAGACACTGGGATATTTCCACAGGACACAGACACTGGGTTACCTGCACAGGGCACAGACACTGGGGTATTTGCACGGGCGCAGCCACTGGGTTACCTGCACTTGGCACAGACACTGGGATATTTGCACAGGGGCACAGACACTGGGGTATTTGCATGGGGGCACAGACACTGGGATATTTCCATGGGGGCACAGACCCTGAGATATTTCCACAGGGCACAGACACTGGGATATTTGCACAGGGCAGAGACACTGGGATATTTGCATGGGGGCACAGACACTGGGATATTTGCACAGGGCAGAGACACTGGGATATTTGCACAGGGGCACAGACACTAGGATATTTGCACAGGGCACAGACACTGAGATATTTGCCACTGGAGGACAGAAATCGTGGCACATGTCCTTGGAGGCAGAAAACCAAATAAGCAAGTCTGGCAGGGACACTAACGCAAGGTCACCGTCAAGGCATCTCAATTCCTCAAAAACACAGGCCTTTTTAAACAGCTCTTATCATCACGAGGCCATGCCAATCGCAGACACTGTGCTTTACAAATACAAACTTACAATGAGAGCAGGCTTTGTGCAGTGGGAGACTCAGAACCCTATAGGTCCCTTCCAAACTAGGAACCATACTTCCAAATGCCTCTTCCAGAAATAGCAATAAATCTTCTTTTGTCTCTGAAGTAGATACAAGGGGCCAGATGTAGCAAGCAGTTTTGCCCATTCTGTGTCTATGGGAAAATGTGTTCGTACATATGGCCCAAGATTCCCAAACTCTCTTCTAGAACTATGCACAAAGCTTGACATCTCACTCCCAAAAGTGTTCCCAGAGCACCAGATGTCTCTTACGGAAAGACCCACAATGAACTAGACCAGGGTTCTGCAAAGTCGGTCCTGGAGAGCCGGGTCTATGCCAGATTTTTAGCATATCCACATTTAGAAAAAAGATGTTTCAGAAATCTACATTTTTCTAAATGTGGATATGCTAAAAATCTGGCATCTCTCCAGGATCGACTTTGCAGAACCCTGAACTAGACAGACGTCTATATGTCTCCATAAGTCTCTTTCAGAACTAGACACAAAACTCCCCTACAGCCTTGACTTTTATGAGTCAGGTGGAGTGGATTTACCCTTTAGAATTCCACTCCCCTTGATTCGTAATGGGTCGGGGTCGCCACCCCAGGTTTTCTCAGGTGTTTGAACACCGGACTCGATGGATTTCATTTCACCTGGCAGTAATCCACCCGGAACAACTTTATCAAGCTTTTGCTGCAGCAGCAGCCAAGCCTCCTTCCTGATTTTTATTTCTGGTAAGGGAGCAAACCCTTCTACCGGAAAGTAGCTCTCATTGGACTCCCCTACTCCCCACACCCCGTCCCTCCACCTGCACCAAACACAGGCCCTGATTTAATAAACGTGGCGCTGCCCTCTGTGCAGCACCACTTTTCTTGCGCCCCTTAGCGCCCCCCTAAGGCTTCTGTGTGTGTTCACCATATCTAAGGTACGGAGCACCATGGCGGTATCTAGGGGAACTAATGTCAAAAATGTAGACGCTAGTTCGGAACTTTGCAGGATTAGCTTAAAAAATGTTGACGCAAATTCTGCAAAGCCCATTGAGGCCCGCTATAAACAATGGTGTGCCTCCTTTTAATGCCTGCTCTGAGCAGGGGTTAAAACCGCCCAAAAAAATCTCTTAGATTTCTTTGCGCCATTCTTTTGGATCCCCTAAAGGCGAACACCCTCTTTGCATACATTATGCCTGGCGCATACATAATGTAGCGCAAAGGGTTACAAAGTGGCGTAATGTATGCATTGTGCTACTTTGTAAATTTGGCCTCCTTGGGCCACATTAGCGTAAAATATTACGCTAATGTGGCGCAAGGAGGTGCTAGGGGCTCTTAAATCTGCCCCCAAGTGCTTAGAACAGAGGGTAAATGTATGCATTATTCCCCATAGACCTGAAAATTCAGTCTAGTTTTATGACAAGTAACTTTGCACCCACACAGTTATTCCCCATATCATGGGATTTAACTCATAATTGCACGATACTGCTAGAGTGATACTACAAATTAACAAATTTTGCATGTGGTGTTTGCAACCCTCTAGTGCCGTGCAACTCGTAATCAAGGCTTACGTCTCTCTCAGAAATGTACAAAACACCCCATACGATTCTTCCACAGCTAAACACAATATACGAGCTGAAACCTCCATGAATTGACACAAAGCTACAGATCTTACATACAGAACTGGACACAACACTTTGGTCAAGGGCTCCAAAACTGAGGACTGTATTCGAGATGTTGCATCAAAAACTGAACATTCATCAGGTTGTTCATTCCAAAACAGGACACTATACTTTAGGTCTGGCATTCAGAACTGAATACAAAGTGACAGATGTTGTCTTGCGAACTGCATACAACATTCCTGAGAAGGCTTCAGAACTGACCATTTGCAAAAAGACTGAGGCAATAGTTATCTCACTTTGGTGGACGCTGCGGGTGAACGGTGAAGGTCTTGGACTCACTGGGCCACAAAATGGTCACATCCAAAATAAGATGGTTACAATATAGACTTGACCTCAGAGGAGTCTGGAGACGGAATAAGGGCCTGATTTAGATATTGGCGGGTGAGCTACTCCATCACAATGATGACGGATATCCTGTCCGCAGAAATCTAAATCCCATAGGCTATAATGGGATTTAAATGTCGGAAGACGGGATATCCGTCACAGGTGTGACGGAGTAACTTGTCTGCCAATGTCTGAATCAGGCCCTAAATCATTAATGCATCACACATTACAAGTCTGTTATGAGGAAACAACCTTGTGCTGCAACATAAATAACACAGCTGAACTATTCAACCCTGAAGAAGTCCTGTGGAGGACGAAACACGTTGGCTACAGTGAGGGAGAAATGTTGAGGAAGAAAACAAATAAAGAAAACTTTTCTAAATCAGCCGGATGAGCCTTCATATCATGTGGCTGTGTTTGAATTGTCGGGACTTTGTTGATGGAACCTGAAATGGGTGTTTTTTTCCTGACTTTGAGCAATTTTGTGTGCTGAGTCATAAGTTTTATTTAAGGCTTCAGAGCTGACCAGCACTGTAGGTCTGGGCTCCAGATCTTAGCCTGAAGTGAAACAGAACGGAACACTGTTCTCCAGTTGAAACTATCAGAGTTGGCTTCACTGCGTCACGAGATAAAGAAACTGGAAGCGTAGGATAGTGTAAGAAAGAAGCAAGAGTTGGAATCAGGACCAGACAGCTTTATTATTCATGAGATAAAGTATATGAAGTGCACTGTAGTGTAGGAAAGAGGCGTGAGGTAGAACCAAGACTAGGCAGCGTTGGTACTCATGAGACAGAAGTACATGAAGTGCAAGAGGTGCAATCAGGACCAGGCAGCTTTGTTATTCATGAGATAAAGTTCATGAAATGTACAGCAGTGCAATAAAGATGCATAAGGAGGACCTATGACCAGGCAGCCTCTGTGCTAATGAGATAGAGTCAGGAAGTGTAGGATAGTGTAAGAAAGAGGTAAGAGGTAGACTCAGGACCAGGTAGCTTTGGTGTTCATGAGATTAAGAGACAGGCAGTCTAGGTGGTGGAAGAAAGAGGCATGCGGTGGAACCAAGACCAGGCAGTCTGGGCATTCATGAGATGAAGAGACAGGAAGTGTAGGGCAGTGAAAGAGGCATGAGGTGTCATCAGGACCAGGCAGCCTTGGTATTCATGAGATAGTGAGTCAAGAAGTGAGGGCGGTGCAAGAAAGAGGCATGAGGTGACATCAGGATCAGGCAGCTTTGTTATCCATGAGATAAAGTACATGAAATGTACAGCAGTGCAATAAAGAAGCACAAGGTGGAACTAAGACCAGACAGACTCTGCATTAATGAGATGGAGTCAGGAAGTGTAGGATAGTGTAAGAAAGAGGAAAGAGGTGGATTCAGAACTAGGCAGCTTTGGTGTTCCTGAGATTAAGAGACAGAAAGTAGAGGTGAGTGGAAGAAAGAGGCATGAGGTGGAATCAGGACCCGGCAGCTTTGGTTTCATGAGATAATGAGTCAGGAAGTGCAGGCAGCCTTTGTATGCATGAGATAATGAGTCAGGAAGTGTAGGGCAATGGAAGTAAGAGGCATGAGATGGAATCAGGGCCAGGCAACCTTGGTATTCATGAGATAATGAGTCAGGAAGTGTAGGGCAATGGAAGTAAGAGGCATGAGATGGAATCAGGGCCACGCAACCTTAGTATTAATGAGATAATGAGTCAGGAAGTGTAGGGCAATGGAAGTAAGAGGCATGAGATGGAATCAGGGCCACGCAACCTTAGTATTAATGAGATAATGAGTCAGGAAGTGTAGGGCAATGGAAGAAAGAGGCATGAGATGGAATCGGGACCAGGCAGCCTTGGTATTCATGAGATAATGAGTCAGGAAGTGAAGGGCGTGGAAGAAAGAGGCACAAGATGGAATCGGGACCAGGCAGCCTTGGTATTCATGAGATAATGAGTCAGGAAGTGTAGGGCGGTGGAAGAAAGAGGCATGAGGTGGAATCAGGACCCAACAGCTTTGGTTTCATGAGATAATGAGTCAGGAAGTGTAGGGCAATGGAAGTAAGAGGCATGAGATGGAATCAGGGCCAGGCAACCTTGGTATTCATGAGATAATGAGTCAGGAAGTGTATGGCAATGGAAGTAAGAGGCATGAGATGGAATCAGGGCCAGGCAACCTTGGTATTCATGAGATAATGAGTCACGAAGTGTAGGGCAATGGAAGTAAGAGGCATGAGATGGAATCAGGGCCACGCAACCTTAGTATTAATGAGATAATGAGTCAGGAAGTGTAGGGCAATGGAAGTAAGAGGCATGAGATGGAATCAGGGCCACGCAACCTTAGTATTAATGAGATAATGAGTCAGGAAGTGTAGGGCAATGGAAGAAAGAGGCATGAGATGGAATCGGGACCAGGCAGCCTTGGTATTCATGAGATAATGAGTCAGGAAGTGAAGGGCGTGGAAGAAAGAGGCACAAGATGGAATCGGGACCAGGCAGCCTTGGTATTCATGAGATAATGAGTCAGGAAGTGTAGGGCGGTGGAAGAAAGAGGCATGAGGTGGAATCAGGACCCAACAGCTTTGGTTTCATGAGATAATGAGTCAGGAAGTGTAGGGCAATGGAAGTAAGAGGCATGAGATGGAATCAGGGCCAGGCAACCTTGGTATTCATGAGATAATGAGTCAGGAAGTGTATGGCAATGGAAGTAAGAGGCATGAGATGGAATTGGGGCCAGGCAACCTTGGTATTCATGAGATAATGAGTCAGGAAATGTAGGGCAATGGAAGAAAGAGGCATGAGATGGAATCGGGACCAGGCAGCCTTGGTATTCATGAGATAATGAGTCAGGAAGTGTAGGGCGGTGGAAGAAAGAGGCATGAGGTGGAATCAGGACCCAACAGCTTTGGTTTCATGAGATAATGAGTCAGGAAGTGTAGGCGGTGGAAGAAGGACGCATGAGATGGAATCAGGACCTGGCAGCTTTGGTTTCAGGAGATAATGAGTCAGGAATTGTAGGGCAGTGGAAGAAAGAGGCATGAGATGGAATCGGGACCAGGAAGCTTTGGTATTAATGAGATAATGAGTCAGGAAGTGTAAGGCAGTGGAAGAAAGAGGCATGAGATGGAATCAGTACCAGGCAGCCTTGGTATTCATGAGATAATGAGTCAGGAAGTGTAAGGCAGTGGAAGAAAGAGGCATGAGATGGAATCAGTACCAGGCAGCCTTGGTATTCATGAGATAATGAGTCAGGAAGTGTAGGGCAGTGGAAGAAAGAGGCATGAGGTGGAATCAGGAACCAGCAGCTTTGGTGTTTGTCTACTCTGTAATTTGGTACCACCAGTGTAGAGGTCCTCAAGAAATCTTTGGGCCCCTGCACTTGTGTTTGTTTTAGTAATAAAGCACTGCCCCTGACCAGTGTAACTTGAACAGGCGCAGAGCACATCTTCTCCATTACAACTGGGAGCACCGGCTGTGCCTTCGCCCCTCTTTCGGGCAGTGCCCGCCTCTTCTAGATCAGAAGCTGACCATCTAAAGGTCACTCCCACCAGTGGACTGAACACAAAAAGCTTTTCACAGCACCCTTTACGCAATCAGCCCACCCAGGCCCAAGGCTTTACTGTCCTACAGTGGAAAGGAACTTGGGCCTCAACAGTGAAATGCAAGGAGGCACAGTTGCTGTTCCCACCACCTGTGGACACTGGCACAAATTAAGCACTGCATGAGCAGTGATTCCATTTTAACAGAGAGTGTTATCATATGACTATCATTAACATGGATTTTGAGACAGTGCAGATATTAAAGGATGCCTTGTCACCCAGGTCTAGATTCGTTTTTTTTTAATTGGTTGGTTCACTCTACATGTTGAAGTGTATCCCTGTCTCTCATTGGCTGGCTGGGTTGCCCTCAGCTGCCATACATTTTAGTTGTAAGCTGGTGCCTAAGCCCAGAACATTGCTTCACATTTGTCACCTTGTGAATTAAGTGCCCCCAGGTCCCTACACTTGTCCAAGATCACACCAGGCGAGTGGATAGCACTAATAAAAGGAACGTGGGAGGTAATGCTGATTGCAGGACGTGAGGAGAGCGGGAATTCGCGTAGAAATCACCTATAACCACAAATATTGTATCTTACACTTGGCTTGGAAATGCAGTTTTGGCTACTTTGCTGCCTGTATTAGTGGGAGTTTGCAGGCACGTTATTGCTGGCGTAAGCCTCATTACCGGGTTGTGACGCAGAAATGTCATGTTTGTGATGTAAATGTAAATTAGCACTTGTATAGCGCACTACTCACCCGTTAGGGTCTCAAGGCGCTGTACTCATACCGCTATGGAGCCCCTCCTGGCTTTTCCCTGTGAGGCGCCCACTCCTGAGCACCCCCAGGGTGAAGCCAGGCATCCAAGCGCTGTTGGGGCCCTTGTGGAGATTAAGCAAGCTATTGCCCAGAGTTGCAGAGTGGGACCCATGAATTAGATTAGGCACTGAGGCGAGAATTATCTGGTCAAGGGGAATTGAGCCCAAGACCTGCTGAAGCGGGACTTGAACCCTGGTCTTGAGCCAGATCTCTGCTTCAGGGTCTGCCGCTCTAACCATTGAGCCACACTTCTCTACTGTGATGCAGTAACGTATTTTGACAACTGGGCAGTTGCCCTTTCTGTTGTTCCCAGAATAAGGGAAGTGATGTTCTATTTCCTAATTCCAGGGAAGTGATGTTCTATTTCCTAATTCCGGATGATGAACATTTGGTATTCGGTAACGAAGTGCACGGTCTGCAACCCACTAACATGCAACGTGAGAGGAAATGTCGCTTTCCTGGGAGGACACGTCGTCCCTTCCCTGCAATGAAATATTTTAAATAATCTTTCTGAAGTAGGTTCTTCCCAGAGTGGTTTCTAATTTATTGATTATTAAAGGGTTATATACTATAAGAATAACTAATATGGAGAAAAGCTCTTAGGTTTCTCAGATCCACCATACATCAGAAGCTCATACATTGCATGACTTTAATTTGCATTCTGGGATTTGTAGTCCTGATTTACATAATGGCAGATACAGGACTTGAAATCGCAAAACGCAAAGGTAAACAGCTTGACTAGATGAGGTAAACATCCATGGACCTGGGAATCTTGCTAGCTCTGATTCTAGGTGTAACAAAACAGCCCCTTGGAGAGAAAACCCCGGCTGTTCGAAGAAACAGATCACCACGAAGAAGGTAGCAACTCTAGCGTCTTGAGACCCTCAAGGGTGATTTGCGGCGCTTTCTAAATCCCTCATTGAAGGAGATGATCTGCCTGAAGCCAGGTGGGGAAGAGGATAACAAAGGCACCCCACATTTTATGCAAAGATAGACAGAATAAAACTTAGAAAGAATATACACGTTTTTCATTACAAAGGAATATTGGTTTGAATAGGTTAATTTTGTCAAATGAATGTGGGCTGCGTGATCTCCCGTCAAGGGTCAGAAACTAATGCTTGTTCCTCATGGAATAACTGATACTTGAGCTACAGATAGGTATCTGAGAGAATTTACGAAGTATAGGCCTGAAGGGCCCAATCCAGAAAAGATGCTGAGATTTACACCTCCAAATAAAACATGTTTTTACACTTGCTTGCAGTTCACAAACTTTTGTGGAACACTGCGACTGAAGCTTGTTTTCTAGAGCACGTCTGGGAACGTCATTTCACATTTTTACAACTCACCATTTCCCCAGTGTGTAAATATACAAAATGCTTGATTATATTAAATTGAAATGCACCCCAATGTGCAAATACATTTTTTTTTTTTTATGGAGGGGAAATGCTTTTTTCCAAGGAGAAACCCTTCCCTGGGTCTCCCCTATATTTTGGGGGTGATCCATTCCCCTTCATGTCCTGGAAGGGAAGGTATTGCTGCTTTTTGCTGGAGTAAAACTCAAATTCATTCCAGGGCTGAAAGGGTCAGATAGGAACTTCTGAAAGGCCACAATCTCACATTTGTGGGTGTTCGCAAACTTACAAGGCAAACCACGCCTTGAGTTGCCCATCACCAACCTCTTGCGTGAAGTTTGCTACTGTGTAATTCTAGTCCTGTGTAGCACAGATTTAGACAGAAGTAAAATCATTTATTCCTAATGGGTATCCTTTTGTGGATAGCTGATAGTTGTGAGCTTTACAGTTGTAAACATATGTTTATGAATTAATGAATTAATGAAACGTATGTTCATGCTTTCAGGCTGTGTGACTGACGCTCGATGGCTGGATTGCTCCAATTGGGCCTTGAACTTGGACAGACTGGACAAGGGCGCAGGCCCCAACGCACACTTAATACGATATGGCAAGGCCTCTAGGCGCCAGGTATTACTATAGACAGCCCCTTCTTTAAGGAGGCACAAAATAAAGGCAGCAATATCATATACACAAAGTGGGCTAGGCTATCCTAAGTAGGCACCTATAGGCTCCCCTGTAAAAAGCATCTTTGCTTGGCAGATGTTTAGTTGGAGTCTGAGCCTGTGAGCACTCCAACAGTGCACGGTGCTCCCCACACATAGAATGTGCCTAGGACCAGGGCTTATCTCTCTTCCAGGTTCCCATACTTTCTAGTCCATTGGTTTTAAATGTGCAATTAGGTTTCTTCCTAAAGCCTTCTGAAAAGCCCCAAATGATAGTGTTGTGCACTTCTTCCAAATCCACATACTCACCTAATCCAAAGTTTGAGAAGTGAGGCTGAGCTGGGGCTCTGGGTCTTATGAAAACATCAACAGCCTGATCCCAGTGCAGGGGGAGGGGAGCTTGTGTACACTCTGAAAGAGAAAGTAGACAAATACAACACTGGCCCTTATTCATGGAGCCTGTGCTGCATTTATTTGGCTGGACGCAAAGGCCTCACAAGCACACCTCATATATTGGCTGTCGTACATTCAGAGCACACATACAACGAGGTCTGCAGGGCCAAGTCCCTCAACTTACTCATGGACACAAGTCACTGCTGCAAACTGCTTCCAACTTACAGTTTAAAACAGTCTTAGATGTGAAGTAATCAGTCCAAATTTTATGAATGATCCAAATTTATGAAACAGTCATGCAATACTGCACAAAGGGAGGGGGTGTGACAGGAAGAGACAACGGAGCAGTTCTATAAGCGTAATGCGCAACATTGACCCTATAGCATACACGTTACACGTGGCTTTCTTCACATTAGCCATCAACCACAGATTTATGGGTACCTTCGTTGAGCACGGTATTTAATGTGTATACAACTGCTCAGGGAAAGCCAACACAGTGAATGCCAGTCCCAAAACAAATGTCTTACTATGGACAGCCTTCATCTGTAGCAAACCTCAGACACACACCAGCCCTACGTCAAGAAATGGCGCTAATATCAGAAGAGAACTGAGTACTGTGAACAGTGTTTACTCCATGAACAGAGTTGATGTTAGACAACACTGTTTGCAAACAGTGAGACTTTCATTAGAAATACTCCACAGAAACTTCACAGGAACCCACTAAGAACAGTGAACATTCTATGCAACAGTTGTAAAAAAAAGACACTATTTGCTAAAAAATAACCAAAAACTGAAGGTGCTGAAGATCACACTACCTGCAGCCTTTATACTGTGGTGAAAACCTTTCAGATCGCCCATCTCAGAAGCAAAACATGTACACGTACATAGGTTAGTACCCGGTGCACACACTTTTCTCTGTTAAGTATAAATAATCAAAGTGACACAATTGTACTACTATGATCCCCCTAATAACCTTTCAAGTCTCTTCCCTTCTCTGTTTCTCCTTCGACTCATCCCAAACCTCACCCAACTAATAGGAACTTTCAAACACTGTCCAGACTCTTCCCTCCTCTATCCCTCCTTTGACTCATCCCAAACCTCACCCAGCTAATAGGAACTCTCAAATAACACTGTCCAGACTCTTCCCTCCTCTATCCCTCCTTTGACTCATCCCAAACCTCACCCAGCTAATAGGAACTCTCAAATAACACTGTCCAGACTCTTCCCTCCTCTATCCCTCCTTTGACTCATCCCAAACCTCACCCAACTAATAGGAACTTTCAAACACTATCGAGACTCTTCCCTCCTCTATCCCTCCTTTGACTCATCCCAAACCTCACCCAACTAATAGGAACTTTCAAACACTATCGAGACTCTTCCCTCCTCTATCCCTCCTTTGACTCATCCCAAACCTCACCCAGCTAATAGGAACTTTCAAACACTATCGAGACTCTTCCCTCCTCTATCCCTCCTTTGACTCATCCCAAACCTCACCCAGCTAATAGGAACTTTCAAACACTATCGAGACTCTTCCCTCCTCTATCCCTCCTATTCAATCAACCTAAAGCCTCACACGTCCACCGCTCAAATTAGCAACTTATATTTCCCATAACTAACACACTAATCCTTTGGGTTCTGGAGTAGCGTGCTACTCACTGAAAAGTGCTTGAACGTCTTGTCAGGGGTAGAAAGCACTATATAAATGCACACACAATTACAATACAATATCTACTGATATAGGGCGCTATTTCCTCTCTCCCTTCGCTGATGTACTTTAGGTTGCCATGCGCCAACAAACACACCCTTGTGCAAGAGTGTGTGCAATCTGTAAGGTCAAAGACTACCTTTTAGTCCTCTTATGACTTCCTATGTCTGCTGTGCGATGCAGCACGCATGAAATACTTTGGGTAACTATCCAACACGAATCCTGTTTTGCGTTGGACAGTAAACTCCAGTGTAACACTTTGTGTCTTGTTTGCATTACAAAAGTAAAACAAACGCAGTGCAAATCATTAGTAACTCTAGTCTAGGGTTTTCAGTTCTTCATTTGCGTCAGTGCTGCAGGTGGTGGGCATCGGCACTCTTTTGTTGTCAACCTGGACTTATGCTTCATCATCAGACTTTGACACAAAGCAAGACAGAGAAAAGGTGGAAAAGAGAGAAAGGGTGAAACAGATACAAATATGAAAACAGTGACAAATGCAGAAGGAGGTGAGAAAAAGCTGCAAAAGTGAGATATAAGGACAGGAAGCGGGGGATGGAGGGACAAAGACGCATGAGGTGGAATCAGGCAAAGCCTTAGGATTCATCAGCCCTGACATTCCGGAGCAGCTTCTAATAACAAGCACTGGCAAAGCCAATAGGTCTCGCCTACGCAGGAGCTATTGGTTTTGCCAATGTGTTTTGCCATATTGTATGCCAGCGTGGCAGCTGTTCGGCATAGCTAAAAGTTAGATGACAGCCCCATGGAGTGTCATAGAGTTGAAATGCAAAGAGTGGAGTAGAAAGTTATAGAGTGTAGTGCCAGAGAGTGTTCTGTATTGGAGTGGCATTTTGTGGAGTCGTGTAGACTGGTATACACTGGAGTGGCATAGAGTAGAGTGGACTGGTGTAAAGTACATTGATGTGGAGTGTTGCAGAGCATTATGGCGTAGAGTGCAGGATTGGTCTAAGCAGCTTGGTCTGCTGCTCAGACAGTGCACTGGGATATGTGCAGTTTCTCCAGCCCGGCTGTGTGACACAGCCGAGCTGGAGAAACCTAAGTGTGCATGTTAGTTTGGCTGGCCTAAAATAGCCGGCTAAAATAACATGCACACTTAGTGCACTCCACTCCTCCTCCTCCTCCCCCCTCCCATGGCCCAGCCCCGCCCCCCACCTTCACATGCTGGCTCAGCTGAGCCAGCAGGTGTGAAATAAAACGAAATATAATTTTATTTTGCAGCGCTGGCTCTTAGCCAGTGGGGCGACTCCGTCATTGGTGTGAGGTCAGGGCAAAGGCACTGAGGTGTGGTTGTCAGGCTCCAGTGCACTCCCAGAGTCGAAATACCAACAGCATCAGTCCAAACCTGGGGGTGACCATACAAAAAGCAGAATTTCTTTACAATTTGTTTTATTAATAGGTGAGGCTGGGGACACAGCTAAAGTTTGCTCTAGGCCAGACTTAAAAACGAGTCAGAAAATGCAGAATTGTGGAGAAAAAAGCATCAGCACGGTTGACAGATTTATGCTGGAGATACAGGCCTAGTCTTACTAAGTATTTGTTTTGGCCTTGTGTCACGCCAAGGCTTATTTGGAATGTACAAAGTCATGCCAGGCCTGATTTGTGGAGCTTTGTAAAGAAATTTAGTGCAACACAGCACATTGTGCTGCATTACTTTTCTTAGTGGTAGGCGTTACAGTGGTTGGAACATGGGCATTCCTGTGCATCCACCCATGGATCTCATGCAATTCCAGATTTACCAAGGTTTGTTAACCTGAAATTGCATGAAATTGGTATGTCTACCACAGAGAGGCATAGCGAGGAAAAAAAAGAAAATCTCCTTATTTCCTTTTTCTATGCGCGATTCATTCTGCATCACACACAGGAGGAAGAAAAGGCCTCTTTGGATTGTATTTGTGCTGGAAGGTGCCCCTTCCGGCACAAGAACAATCCTGCCAATAACGCAGGCTCCCTTGCAGTGGGCGAGCCACTGAAAGCTGGAGCCTGATGACTGGCTCTGGCTCAGCTCAAGGTCCTCTTGACTCCTTGTGCCCAAACCAAGCCGAGCTTTCATGTGGCCGCTGCCTGCCACTCAGGCTGTCACCTTGTGCGCTAAGAAATAAAGACAAAGCTTTGATGTAAAAAGGACAAGCGAGAAACAGATACCCCTCTAGTGGCCAAATAGCACAGTGAAAAACAAGAAATCCCAGCTTCTCCACTTGCCAACACTTTGTGATCCTACGAAAAAAAGAAAATCACCAAGTCTGCTTTTACATCTTTATCACATTTTAGAGAGCCTTAATATAAGTGCTTCAAAAAGTGAGCTATACAAAAGCCTCTTGTTTTTTTATTTTTTAGACTATAATGTTGCTCTGTCTGTAACAATGATCTACACCACATGTATAGGGTACACATGACCCTTGACTTGCCTCATAGTTCTCTAACGGCATGTCAGGAGTGCAGGGAGGGAGGAGCAGAAATGCTTTTTTTATTAATGTTCAAAAACTATCACTTTTAATAAATACTTCTGAGGGCAATGATGTAAGTACTGAAACACCTATTAAAGAATACAACTTTTCAAAAATTGTGGGCCAACACCATCATATTATAACATGATGTTTCTTGCATAATGAAAGGTGAAATTAAATAAAATGTAGATTTATATAGCATGGCTTATCACCCGTGAGGGTCTCAAAGCTTACATGCCAAATATTTTCATGGCTCAGCTCGTGCACGGGATCTTAGAGCCAAGCCGGACCCTCGCGTCGGCTCAGGGTAAGCTCTCCCTGTTAAATTGTCAGCCCGTCCACCTCTAGTGCAAGGGTACCTGCATTGGCGCTGGCAGCCTCAAGTTGCCAGTGCAGGGAGAGAGCCAGAGTGCGACACCGCAGCAGGCGTGGCTCTTTAGCTCTCTCCCATCCACGCAGCGCCACACCTTGCCTTGCTGAACTGCGTTGCGTGAATTCTTCATCAATCTGCCCTCCCCGGTTTGCTGGTGGGTTTTAGAGGAGAGACAATCCGCCTGTGTTTTACAGCTAGGATCCCTCAGACCTGCACTCACAGGCCTTGGAGAGAAAGCCAGCTCATAGATGTGGGCACTTGAAGCGCTGGGACATGCCCGGACACCCCCTCAGACCCCCTTGTGAAGCACTTACCCTGATCCTAGCATGAAACCTAAGCCCACCCAGCTCTTGGCTGCACACAGGAGCCCCAGTCGCCTCACCGCCCACGCGCCTCCGCCATCTTGATTTTTGAAGTTGAGACTCACACAATGAGGGATGGAGAGAGCACAAGCCTGTCAGGCTTTTAAGACGGCGGATTTTCACTTCATTTATTCCGGGATTCTCTTTTCAGGGTCTTGTTTCAAAGCCTGAAACCTCCCAAGAGAAGAGGACTTATGCTGTAATTATCTTTGCATTATTTGCAGAGAGCAGCTTACATGTGTGCGTAGCTGGGGTATAATGCACTTATTGACTTTGATGGCTGATGGAGCGTTCAGCGCAACACCGACTCCATGTGTGCTCTGCAGCGCCAACATGCTGTGTGCAAACATTGATTTTCGCAGCTTTTCAAAGGTCTGTGAAAAACGTCAAAAGTTAGTGAACGCAGCGAAGTTTCTTGCTCTGTCGCTCCCGCAAGACATGGGCGCCCATAATAAATAATGATATGCACTTCTAGGAAACATCTAGAAACCTCCTGGTGAGCAATGCCACTGTGCAATACGCTAAATATCGAGAGAAAAACTGTGCGTACATTTTTCAGCTTGGTTGGGTTCAGATGGAGAGAAAATTATATCGCTGTGAAAATGGTCTCGGAATGCAAAAAAAATTCCTTGGCCAAAGATTAAAAAGGAAACTTTACAGACTTAACTATGTGAAGAACCGACCAGCACCGGTCTGCGAGCCCCCTCATTGGTCCAGATTTCCCCTCTGGTGAGCAACTGTGCAACTATGTTTGCAACAATGCAAACATTTCAATTTGCACCAGGCAGCTGGTGACAATTTGCACCGCACAAGAGCAAAATGCCCTGTATACCAACTAGATGTATCCGGGGCTACCCACTACGTGCCCTTTCCTACCTGTGGCAAGCCCTTGCTACCCTGCGTCTCAGGGGTCTAGAAGGGCAGCAGCACAACACAATGTAAATTAGTTCTAGGCGCTATGTCTATTTTATTTACTTTCCACACTCGCCCTTCCCATGGCACCCCAGCACAAAACACTAGACTCTTGAGATGAAGGTTAGGACAAGGAATCAACAGCGTGATATCATCCGGGTCAAAGGGCATGGAATGTCAATTTCACTTCTAAATTCGTTCTGGTGAATGAACTCCCTGAAAAAAGGCAGCCGGTGCAAACTAAGAATCCGGTTGTGGTGCTGCCGAGTTAAGATCATTTTCACCCTGAAGGCAAAAATGGAGAGCCCGATGGGGACCCGTCTCAGCACCTGTATTTTAGAACTGCAGGGGCTGAGCATCGTCAGGACCCGGCCCACTTAAAGCCCTGCATCGCAGACATTTGAACAGAGGTGCACATTCACTTATGATAGAGCCCTAGTGGGGAGAAGCCCCGGTGTCACTATTCGAACTTTGTCCTGGGTAATTCATATGACCTGCTGAGTAGCGCCAAGAGCGAAATTGAAGTAACTTGTGCGCTACAGATATGGTGTATGTATACTATTAAAGGTCAATAAAAATGTGCCCAGTTGTTCCATAGTGTGTGTAAGAGGCGACTCTCTGATTTTCTGCACTTTTAGTTGCAAGGTAAGCGTCCACCTCCACCGCCTTTCCTCCCCCTGCCAGGCGGTCCCTCTCTCCCATCCCAGGCTCCAAGGCCAGCCGCAAGCCGTGGACAGCACAGCCAGATGTGCCCAGGATGTTCCCGTCTTCCAGCCAACAACAGGCAGAGGCGAGGCCGCCTGGCATGCTACAGTGATAACTGTTTCCTCGGATGCCCTTCGGTGCCAAGGACATTGGGCCCTTCTTGTGCAAACCTCCTTAGGAGCCTCGAGCCACCGCCGTGGGCAGCCGTGCCCTGTAAACACTCTACAGACAGAAGAAGGCGATAAGAAGAGCACACAAGCATTGGCAAAGCCAACAGGTCTCGTGCACGTGAGAGCTATTGGCTCTGCCAATGTCTTGTAGCCATGTTGTACAGCAGTGTGGCTACTTTCCAGCATGGCGAAAGGTTAGTGGTGTGCTGTAGAGGAGAGTGTAGTAGAGTGCCCAGGAGCGTCGTAGAGTAGTTTACAGTGGAGTGGAATGGCGTAGAGTGGCATAGGGTAGACTGATGTGGAGTGGAGTTGTGTTATGTGAATTACATACAGTGGTGTAGTGTTGAATGATGTGGTGTGGAGAGTGTGGCATTCAGTGAGAGCCGAAGAGAGGAGTGGTGTGGAAGAGAGTACCGTGGAGTGGCGTAGAGTAGTTTACAGTGGAGTGGAATGGCGTAGCGTGGCGTAGGGTGGAGTGGCGTGGAGTGGAGTGGTCTTATGTGAATTGCATGCAGTGGTGTAGTGTGGAATGGAGTGGTATGGATTTGTGTGGCATACAGTGAGAGGAGAAGAGAGGGGTGGTGTGGAAGAGAGTGCCGTGGAGTGGGGAAGAGTAGTTTACAGTGCAGTGGAATGGCAGAGAGTGGCGTAGGATATAGTGGGATGGAGTGGAGTGGTGTTATGTGAATTGCATGCTGTGGTGTAGTGTGGAATGGAGTGGTGTGGAGTTGTGTGGCATACAGTGAGAGGCGAAGAGAGGAGTGGTGTGGAAGAGAGTGCCGTGGAGGGGCGTAGAGTAGTTTACAGTGGAGTGGAAGGGCGTAGAGTGGCGTAGGGTAGAGTGGAGTGGGGTGGTGTTATGTGAATTGCATGCAGTGGTGTAGTGTGGAATGGAGTGGTGTGGAGCTGTGTGGCATACAGTGAGAGGCGAAGAAAGGAGTGGTGTGGAAGAGAGTGCAGTGGAGTGGGCTAGAGTGGAATGGCTTGGAATAGAGTGGTGTGGATTAGATTGGTATGGAGAAGTGTTGTATAAAGTGGCTTAGTGTGGGATAGAGTGGAGTGCCCGCAATAGACTGGGCTGGAGTTGAGTGGCGTACAGTGGATTGGCATAGAATGCCCTAGAGTGACATTTTTTTGTGTGGAGGGGGTGGAGTGGCGGAGAATGGTCTGAGTGGAGTGATATAGCGTGCAATAGAGTGGCACAAAGTAGAGTGGCGTAGAGTGATGTAGAGTGGTATTGTGCAGAGGCACAGAGAGAATGGTGTAGAGCATAGTGGCCATGAGTGGGGTGAAGTAGAGTATGGGGGAGTATAGTTGTACAGTGTAGAATGGCATAGAGTAGACTGACGTATGGTTGAACTGCGGTGAGTGGAGCAGCGTAGAGTGGAGTGGCACACAGCAGAGTGTGGTGGCATAGAGTAGCATAGAGAGAATGGCGTAGAGTACAGTGGCCATGAGTGGGGCGGAGTAGAGTGTGGGGGAGTATAGCTGTACAGTGTAGAATGGCATAGAGTAGACTGGCGTATGGTTGAACTATGCTGAGTGGAGCCGCGTAAAGTGGGGTGGCACACAGCAGAGTGTGGTGGCATAGAGTAGCATAGAGAGAATGGCATAGAGTATAGTGGCCATGAGTGGGGTGGAGTAGAGTGCGGTGGAGTATAGTTGTACAGTGTAGAATGGCATTGAATAGACTGGCGTATGGTTGAACTGCATTGTGTGGGGCAGCGTAGAGTGGGGTGGCACACAATGGAGTGTGGTGGCATAGAGTAGACTGACGTATGGTTGAACTGCGTTGAGTGGGGAGGCGTAGAGTGGGGTGGCACACAGTTGAGTGTGGTGGCATAGAGTAGCATAGAGAGAATGGCGTAGAGTATAGTGGCCATGACTGGGGTGGAGTAGAGTGTGTTGGAGTATAGCTGTACAGTGTAGAATGGCATAGAGTAGACTGGCGTATGGTTGAACTGCGTTGAGTGGGGTGGCGTAGAGTGGGGTGGCACACAGTGGAGTGTGGTGGCATAGAGTAGCATAGAGAAAATGGCATAGAGTATAGTGGCCATGAGTGGGGTGGAGTAGAGTGTGGTGGAGTATAGCTGTACAGTATAGAATGGCATAGAGTAGACTGTCGTATGGTTGAACTGCGTTGAGTGGAGCAGCGTAGATTGGATTGTCACACAGTGGAGTGTGGTGGCATAGAATAGCATAGAGAGAATGGCGCAGAGTATAGTGGCCATGAGTGGGGTGGAGTAGATGTGGGGGAGTATAGTTGTACAGTGTAGAATGTCATAGGGTAGACTGGCGTATGGTTGAACTGCGTTGAGTGGAGCTGCGTAGAGTGGGGTGGCACACAGTGAAGTGTGGTGGCATAGAGTAGCATAGAGAGAAAGGCGTAATGTATAGTGGTAATGAGTGGGCTGGAGTAGAGTGTGGGGGAGTATAGTTGTACAGTGTTGAACGGCATAGAGTAGACTGGCGTATGGTTGAACTGTGTTGTGTGGAGCAGCGTAGATTGGATTGTCACACAGTGGAGTGTGGTGGCATAGAGTATCATAGAGAGAATGGCGTAGAGTATATTGGCCATGGGTGTGGTGGAGTAGAGTCTGGGTGAGTATAGCTGTAAAGTGTAGAATGGCATAGAGTAGACTGGCGTATGGTTGAACTGCGTTGAGTGGAGCAGCATAGGGCAGGGTGGCACACAGTGGAGTGTGGTCCCATAGAATGGCATAGAGAGAATGGCGAAGAGTATAGTGGCCGTGAGTGGGGTGGAGTAGAGATTGGGGGAGTATAGCTGTACAGTGTAGAATGGCATAGAGTAGACTGGCGTATGGTTGAACTGCGTTGAGTGGGGAGGTGTAGAGTGGGGTAGCACACAGTGGAGTGCGGTGGCATAGAGTAGCATAGAGAGAATGGCATAGAATATAGTGGTAATGAGTGGGGTGGAGTAGAGTGTGGGGGAGTATAGTTGTACAGTGTAGAATGGCATAGAGTAGACCGGCGTATGGTTGAACTGCGTTTAGTGGAGCCGCGTAGAGTGGGGTGGCACACAGCGGAGTGTCGTGGCATACAGTAGCATAGTATAGTGGCCATGAGTGGGGTGGAGTAGAGTGTGGTGGAGTATAGTTGTACAGTGTAGAATGGCATAGAGTAGACTGGTGTATGGTTGAACTGCGTTGAGTGGAGCCGCGTAGAGTGGGTGGCACACAGCGGAGTGTGGTGGCATAGAGTAGACTGGCATATGGTTGAATTCGGTTGAGTGGAGCCGCGTAAAGTGGGGTGGCACACAGCAGAGTGTGGTGGCATAGAGTAGACTGGCTTATGGTTGAACTGCGTTGAGTGGAGCAGCGTAGAGTGGAGTGGCACACAGCGGAGTGTGGTGGCATAGAGTAGCATAGAGAGAATGGCGTAGAGTATAGTGGCCATGAGTGGGGTGGAGAAGAGTGTGGGGGAGTATAGTTGTACAGTGTAGAATGGCATAGAGTAGACTGGCGTATGGTTGTACTGGGTTGAGTGGAGCCGCGTAGAGTGGAGTGGCACACAGTGGAGTGTGGTGGCATAGAGTAGTATAGAGAGAATGGTGTAAAGTATAGTGGTAATGAGTGGGGTGGAGTAGAGTGTGGTGGAGTATAGTTGTACAGTGTAGAATGGCATAGGGTAGACTGGTGTATGGTTGAACTGCGCTGAGTGGGGCAGCGTAGATTGGGGTGGCACACAGCAGACTGTGGTGGCATAGAGTAGACTGGCGTATGGTTGTACTGGGTTGAGTGGAGCCGCGTAGAGTGGAGTGGCACACAGCGGAGTGTGGTGGCACAGAGTAGACTGGCGTCTGGTTGAACTGGGTTAAGTGGAGCCACGTAGAGTGGGGTGGCACACAGCGGAGTGTAGTGGCATAGAGAGAATGGCGTAGAGTACAGTGGTCATGAGTGGGGTGGAGTAGAGTGTGGTGGAGTATATACAGTGTAGAATGGCTTAGGGTAGACTGGTGTATGGTTGAACTGCGTTGAGTGGAGCCGCGTAGAGTGGGGTGGCACACAGCGGAGTGTGGTGGCATCGAGTAGACCTGCGTATGGATGAACTGCGTTGAGTGGAGCCGCGTAGAGTGGGGTGGCAAACAGCGGAGTGTGGTGGCATCGAGTAGACTGGCGTGTGGTTGAACTGCGTTGAGTGGAGCCGCGTAGGGTGGGGTGGCACACACCGGAGTGTGGTGGCATCGAGTAGACTGGCGTATGGATGAACTGCGTTGAGTGGAGCCGCGTAGAGTGGGGTGGCAAACAGCGGAGTGTGGTGGCATCGAGTAGACTGGCGTGTGGTTGAACTGCGTTGAATGGAGCCGCGTAGGGTGGGGTGGCACACACCCGAGTGTGGTGGCATCGAGTAGACTGGCGTATGGATGAACTGCGTTGAGTGGAGCCGCGTAGAGTGGGGTGGCAAACAGCGGAGTGTGGTGGCATCGAGTAGACTGGCGTGTGGTTGAACTGCGTTGAGTGGAGCCGCGTAGGGTGGGGTGGCACACACCCGAGTGTGGTGGCATCGAGTAGACTGGCGTGTGGTTGAACTGCGTTGAGTGGAGCCGCGTAGAGTGGGGTGGCAAACAGCGGAGTGTGGTGGCATCGAGTAGACCTGCGTATGGTTGAACTGTGTTGAGTGGAGCCGCGTAGAGTGGGGTGGCCCTCTCTGAGAAGTGTACAGCCTTTTAGGTGCAGTGTACACCCCCTGCGGAGTTGTGTACAGCCCTCTCGGAGCTGTGTACAGCCCTCCTGGATCAGTCCACAGCCCTCCTGGAGCAGTCCACAGCCCTCCTGGAGCAGTCCACAGCCCATCCAGAGCAGTGTACAGCCCCCTCGGAGCTGTGTGCAGCCCTCCTAGAGCGGTGTACAGCCCTCTCGGAGCAGTGTGCAGCCCTCATGGAGCAGTGTACAGCCCTCTCGGAGCAGTGTGCAGCCCTCATGGAGCAGTGTGCAGCCCTCTCGGAGCAGTGTGCAGCCCTCATGGAGCAGTGTGCAGCCCTCTCGGAGCAGTGTGCAGCCCTCATGGAGCAGTGTACAGCCCTCTCGAAGCAGTGGGCAGCCCTCATGGAGCTGTGTGCAGCCCTCATGGAGCAGTGTACAGCCCTCTCGGAGCAGTGTGCAGCCCTCATGGAGCTGTGTGCAGCCCTCTCGGAGCAGTGTGCAGCCCTCTCGGAGCAGTGTACAGCCCTCTCGGAGCTGTGTACAGCCCTCTCGGAGCAGTGTGCAGCCCTCATGGAGCAGTGTCCAGCCCGCTCGGAGCAGTGTGCAGCCCTCATGGAGCTGTGTGCAGCCCTCTCGGAGCAGTGTGCAGCCCTCTCGGAGCAGTGTACAGCCCTCTCGGAGCTGTGTACAGCCCTCTCGGAGCAGTGTGCAGCCCTCATGGACAGTGTACAGCCCTCTCGGAGCTGTGTACAGCCCTCTCGGAGCTGTGTGCAGCCCTCATGGTGCAGTCCACAGCCCATCCAGAGCAGTGTGCAGCCCTCTCGGAGCTGTGTGCAGCCCTCTCGGAGCTGTGTGCAGCCCTCATGGTGCAGTCCACAGCCCATCCAGCGCAGTGTGCAGCCCTCTCGGAGCTGTGTGCAGCACTCTCGGAGCTGTGTGCAGCCCTCATGGTGCAGTCCATAGCCCATCCAGCGCAGTGTGCAGCCCTCTCGGAGCTGTGTGCAGCCCTCATGGTGCAGTCCACAGCCCATCCAGAGCAGTGTGCAGCCCTCTCGGAGCTGTGTGCAGCCCTCTCGGAGCTGTGTGCAGCCCTCGTGGTGCAGTCCACAGCCCATCCAGCGCAGTGTGCAGCCCTCTCGGAGCTGTGTGCAGCACTCTCGGAGCTGTGTGCAGCCCTCATGGTGCAGTCCATAGCCCATCCAGCGCAGTGTGCAGCCCTCTCGGAGCTGTGTGCAGCCCTCATGGTGCAGTCCACAGCCCATCCAGAGCAGTGTGCAGCCCTCTCGGAGCTGTGTGCAGCCCTCATGGTGCAGTCCACAGCCCATCCAGAGCAGTGTGCAGCCCTCTCGGAGCTGTGTGCAGCACTCTCGGAGCTGTGTGCAGCCCTCATGGTGCAGTCCATAGCCCATCCAGCGCAGTGTGCAGCCCTCTCGGAGCTGTGTGCAGCCCTCATGGTGCAGTCCACAGCCCATCCAGAGCAGTGTGCAGCCCTCTCGGAGCTGTGTGCAGCCCTCATGGTGCAGTCCACAGCCCATCCAGAGCAGTGTGCAGCCCTCTCGGAGCTGTGTGCAGCCCTCATGGTGCAGTCCACAGCCCATCCAGAGCAGTGTGCAGCCCTCTCGGAGCTGTGTGCAGCCCTCTCGGAGCTGTGTACAGACTGACATTGGAGCTAATCCTGCAAACGCAGTGAGTGAGGCCAGCAGTCCCCGACAGTGCAAGCACTGATACATCTCACACCCACCACCAACAACCACTGCATCTGTGGCCTGCCTTCATTCATCAGCTTTTATCCTGTAGCGCCCGCCCCGAGTCAGTGCTCAGAGCACCTGAGCAACGGTACCTCAGTGACAGGTGAACATCAGTGGCACTGAGCTGTATAAGAAAGGTTCAGCCTACCAGTAGTTAGCAGGTGCAGGGGCTGCGGTTTTTTTCAGCTGTTGCTGGTATTTGCATAGCAAAGGGCCCCGATGAAAAGTAAACGCACTTCTTCTACACAGACCTTGTGTTACAAGTAGAGAGTTCTGTCCCCAACTTGGAATGTTTTTGCCCCACTTCAGGTAGCATTGTGACTAAACGTCGATTGAAATTTAATATAAAAAAAAATCCCCACCCCATTTATTTATTTTTAAAATGCAAACTTAAGCAAGTACATGATCTTAAATGTTAAATGGTACAAAAAAGAAGAAATATTCCCAATAAGCTGATGCCAGAGAAATAAACGAGGGGACGTTGGAAACGGGCAAACGATGCCAAACGATATGGGGCCCGATTCACAAAGTTACATTTAGACCAAAAGTTTACACCAAAAGTCTAAGTTTAGATCCAAAGTTTAACTTTACTTGTAGACAAAGTAGACATGTGGTCTAAGTTTACATTCGTGAATCGGGCCCAACATCTCTTGCAAAAGCAACACTAGTAACCTCTGGGCTTTTGTTAACACACAAGTGCTTATCTGAAGGAATTACTCTGCATTTTGAAACCATTGCTGTGCACCTGTTTTATAGGTCCTAGTGCTAAAAGTGGCCTGGTTCCAAAATGTACTGATCTGAGCTTGTTGAGGAGTAATGAAGCTTTAACGAGAGGTAAAGGACAAGGCGGAACGCGAAAAAGGAAGGCAGAGAACAAGCAAAACTAAGGTTCCACGCTTTTAAAATGTATATGAGATAGGATGGGAGTCTGTAGTTCTGTTGTGTATAAAGCAATACGCAGGCGTTACCGCGCACTTACGTGTTAGTTGAACCTCCACGTAGAGATCATTTTATTTCCGAGCTAGGCAATTGTTAGAATTGACAGAATTGGATTTAAAGACAAGACCAAAACATTGTCAAAAGCAGTAGATGTGCATTTGCCTGGCTGTTGCCTTTACGTGTTGTAGCTATCTTATACACAGGGCCACTGGAATTCTGCAATTTTGCGGCCTTGGCGATTTTCGCATTATTATATTTTAGACACATAATTCATCGTGTGTTGCATAAGCTGCTGATTTGAACAAAAAGTATTTTGTTTCTACCTCAAACGGTTCAAATGTTACTAAAAGTGCAGTGACACTTGTTGCCGGACAGTGGAAGGCCCTTTGCAAACCTGGAATGGTTCCCTCATGTTGCTTGTCACTATGGCCCTCATTATGAACACGGCGGTCGAAACCGCTGTGTTCATGCTGGCGGTCAAACCCCTGACCGCCAGCGTCCCCCCATCCCCGCCGGCTGTATAATGTACATTCCTGTTGGCCGGCGGGCGGAAACAATGTTTCCGCCCGCCGGATGTATAATGTACATTCCTCTGGGCCGGCGGGCGGAAACATTGTTTCCGCCTGCCCGCCCACAGGAATGCCTGGCCGGGATATTGACGGCGGCTCCACACGGAGCCACCTCCAATGCCTCTGTGCGGCGGGTGCAGCTGCACCCGTCGCACAGATCACTGCCCGAAAATCCGTCAGTGACCTGCACGATGGGACGCTGCACAGGGGCCCTTGCACTGCCCATGCCAAGTGGATGGGCAGTGCAGCGGCTCCCCTTCCGCCAGCATTTCCCTGGGAAAGGCTGGAGGCTGAGGAATCATTATCCGAGGGGCAGCACCGCTGCCCTGTCGGACAATGATTCCGACTGCCGCCAAGCTGCCTGACGGAGGGAGCCTGGCGGTGAGTGAGGGCCGCCGATGGTGGCCCTCATGGTGTTCATATTGTGGCGGCGTGGCCCGCTATGGCAGCTGGCGGGTTTACCCGCCACCGCCGGCATGGCGGGCCACACCGCCAAGTTCAAAATGACGACCTATATTTTGGTGTTAACCTGGTACTAATGAGGTGCTACCAAGGCTCATACAGGTTTACCAGGCTCAAAAACTAGGAAATGAGGTATTACTATTAGAAAATGTGCAGCCTTATGCCGCACAATTTGGCTTTTCTTGCCACATAATTTATGAAACCCTGCCACATAATTTGGGCCACTGCTCCTGCATAATTCCAGTGGCCCTGGTGATACATCAGTAATGGTAAGATGGAACATGGCCTAAAGTATGCAAAAAATGTACCATGGCCCTGTCTTTCTGTTTTGTGTTTTACAAAGCGAGAAGAGATGGTGTGAGTGACCAAGGAGGCACACTCTAAAGAGAGAGGGGCATGCTGGAAGGATGAAGGAGAGAAGCAACAGCGGGCAGTGGTGTGGAAAAAACAGGCATTGACAGTGACCTGGTGTAGGAGGCTGGACTGGCTTGTAGTGAGTACCAAGGGGTACTTGCACCTTGCACCAGGCCCAGTTATCCCTTATTAGTGTATAGGGTGTCTAGCAGCTTAGGCTGATAGATAATGGTAGCTTAGCAAAGCAGCTCAGGCTGAACTAGGAGACGTGTGAAGCTACTACAGTACCACTTAGTGTCATATGCACAATATCATAAGAAAACACAATACACAGTTATACTAAAAATAAAGGTACTTTATTTTTATGACAATATGCCAAAGTATCTTAGAGTGTACCCTCAGTGAGAGGATAGGAAATATACACAAGATATATATACACAATAGCAAAAATATGCAGTATAGTCTTAGAAAACAGTGCAAACAATGTATAGTTACAATAGGATGCAATGGGGAAACATAGGGATAGGGGCAACACAAACCATATACTCCAAAAGTGGAATGCGAACCACGAATGGACCCCAAACCTATGTGACCTTGTAGAGGGTCGCTGGGACTATTAGAAAATAGTGAGAGTTAGAAAAATAACCCTCCCCAAGACCCTGAAAAGTGAGTGCAAAGTGCACCAAAGTTCCCCTAAGGACAAAGTAGTCGTGTTAGAGGAATAATGCAGGAAAGACACAAACCAGCAATGCAACAACTGTGGATTTCCAATCTAGGGTACCTGTGGAACAAGGGGACCAAGTCCAAAAGTCACAAGCAAGTCGGAGATGGGCAGATGCCCAGGAAATGCCAGCTGCGGGTGCAAAGAAGCTTCGACTGGACAGAAGAAGCTGAGGTTTCTGCAGGAACGAAAAGGGCTAGAGACTTCCCCTTTGGTGGACGGATCCCTCTCGCCTTGGAGAGTCGTGCAGAAGTGTTTTCCCGCCGGAAGGATGCCAACAAGCCTTGCTACACGCAAATCGTGCGTTTGACGTTTTTGGACGCTGCTGGGGCCCAGGAGGGACCAGGAGGTCGCAAATTGGACCTGCAGAGAGAGGGGACGTCGAGCAAGACAAAGAGCCCTCACTGAAGCAGGTAGCACCCGGAGAAGTGCCAGAAACAGGCACTACGAGGATGCGTGAAACGGTGCTTGCCGAAGTTGCACAAAGGAGTCCCACGTCACCGGAGACCAACTTAGAAAGTCGTGCAATGCAGGTTAGAGTGCCGTGGACCCAGGCTTGGCTGTGCACGAAGGATTTCCGCCGGAAGTGCACAGGGGCCGGAGTAGCTGCAAAGTCGCGGTTCCCAGCAATGCAGCCCAGCGAGGTGAGGCAAGGACTTACCTCCACCAAACTCGGGCTGAAGAGTCACTGGACTGTGGGGGTCACTTGGACAGCGTCGCTGGATTCGAGGGACCTCGCTCGTCGTGCTGAGAGGAGACCCAAGGGACCGGTAATGCAGCTTTTTGGTGCCTGCGGTTGCAGGGGGAAGATTCCGTCGACCCACGGGAGATTTCTTCGGAGCTTCTGGTGCAGAGAGGAGGCAGGCTACCCCCACAGCATGCACAAGCAGGAAAACAGTCGAGAAGGCGGCAGGATCAGCGTTACAGAGTTGCAGTAGTCGTCTTTGCTACTATGTTGCAGGTTTGCAGGCTTCCAGCGCGGTCAGCGGTCGTTTCCTTATTAGAAGGTGAAGAGAGAGATGCAGAGGAACTCGGCTGAGCTCATGCATTCGTTATCTAAAGTTTCCCCAGAGACAGAGACCCTAAATAGCCAGAAAAGAGGGTTTGGCTACCTAGGAGAGAGGAAAGGCTACTAACACCTGAAGGAGCCTATCAGCAGGAGTCTCTGACGTCACCTGGTGGCACTGGCCACTCAGAGCAGTCCAGTGTGCCAGCAGCACCTCTGTTTCCAAGATGGCAGAGGTCTGGAGCACACTGGAGGAGCTCTGGACACCTCCCAGGGGAGGTGCAGGTCAGGGGAGTGGTCACTCCCCTTTCCTTTGTCCAGTTTCGCGCCAGAGCAGGGGCTAAGGGGTCCCTGAACCGGTGTAGACTGGCTTATGCAGAATTGGGCACATCTGTGCCCAACAAAGCACTTCCAGAGGCTGGGGGAGGCTACTCCTCCCCTGCCTTCACACCATTTTCCAAAGGGAGAGGGTGTCACACCCTCTCTCAGAGGAAGTTCTTTGTTCTGCCATCCTGGGCCAGGCCTGGCTGGACCCCAGGAGGGCAGCTGCCTGTTTGAGGGGTTGGCAGCAGCAGCAGCTGCAGTGAAACCCCAGGAAGGGCAGTCTGGCAGTACCAGGGTCTGTGCTACAGACCACTGGGATCATGGAATTGTACCAACAATGCCAGGATGGCATAGAGGGGGCAATTCCATGATCATAGACATGTTACATGGCCATATTCGGAGTTACCATGGTGAAGCTACATATAGGTAGTGACCTATATGTAGTGCACGCGTGTAATGGTGTCCCCGCACTCACAAAGTTCAGTGAATTGGCTCTGAACAATGTGGGGGCACCTTGGCTAGTGCCAGGGTGCCCTCACACTAAGTAACTTTGCACCTAACCTTTACCAGGTAAAGGTTAGACATATAGGTGACTTATAAGTTACTTAAGTGCAGTGTAAAATGGCTGTGAAATAACGTGGACGTTATTTCACTCAGGCTGCAGTGGCAGGCCTGTGTAAGAATTGTCAGAGCTCCCTATGGGTGGCAAAAGAAATGCTGCAGCCCATAGGGATCTCCTGGAACCCCAATACCCTGGGTACCTCAGTACCATATACTAGGGGATTATAAGGGTGTTCCAGTAAGCCAATGTAAATTGGTAAAAATGGTCACTAGCCTGTCAGTGACAATTTGGAAAGAAATGAGAGAGCATAACCACTGAGGTTCTGATTAGCAGAGCCTCAGTGAGACAGTTAGTCACTACACAGGTAACACATTCAGGCACACTTATGAGCACTGGGGCCCTGGGTTACCAGGGTCCCAGTGACACATACAACTAAAACAACATATATACAGTGAAAAATGGGGGTAACATGCCAGGCAAGATGGTACTTTCTTACACAACCCCCCCCCAAACGAAGGACAATAAGACTAGCCATTACCTGATGAGTCTTCATTGTCTAAGTGGAAATATCTGGAGAGTCCATCTGCATTGGAGTGGCTACTCCCAGGTCTATGTTCCACTGTATAGTCCATTCCCTGTAGGGATATGGACCACCTCAACAATTTAGGATTTTCACCTTTCATTTGTTTTAGCCAAAGTAGAGGTTTGTGGTCTGTCTGAACAATGAAGTGAGTGCCAAACAGGTATGGCCTCAACTTCTTCAGAGCCCAGACCACAGCAAAGGCCTCCCTCTCAATGGCAGACCAACGCTTTTCTCTAGGGGTCAACCTCCTACTAATAAAAGCAACAGGTTGATCCTGACCCTCAGAATTAAGTTGTGATAGGACTGCCCCTACTCCTAATTCAGATGCATCAGTTTGGACATAGAATTTTTAGAGTAACAAGGGCTTTTCAGGACAGGTGCAGAGCACATGGCCTGCTTCAGCTCCTCAAAAGCTTTCTGACAGCTTGCTGTCCATAATACCTTTTTAGGCATTTTCTTGGATGTGAGGTCATTAAGAGGGGCTGCAATGGAGCCATAGTTCTTAATGAACCTCCTGTAATACCCAGTGAGGCCTAGGAAGGCTCTCACCTGAGTCTGAGTGGTAGGGGGAACCCAATCAATAATAGTTTGGATTTTCCCCTGAAGTGGTGCAATCTGTTCCCCACCAACAAGGTGTCCCAGATAAACCACCTTACCCTGCCCTATCTGGCACTTTGAAGCCTTGATAGTGAGGCCTGCCTTTTGCAGAGCCTCCAAAACTTTCCATAGGTGGACCAGGTGATCATCCCAGCTGGAGCTAAAGACAGCTATATCGTCCAAATATGCTGCACTGAAAGCTTCCAGCCCTTGCAGGACTGTGTTCACCAACCTCTGAAAAGTGGCAGGTGCATTTTTCAAACCAAAAGGCATTACAGTAAACTGGTAATGTCCTCCAATGGTAGAAAATGCAGTCTTAGGTTTAGCATCTTCTGACAATTTGATCTGCCAATACCCTGCAGTCAAATCAAAAGTGCTTAGATACTTGGCAGATGCCAATGTACCTATGAGCTCATCTGCCCTGGGTATAGGGTGAGCATCAGTTTTGGTTACCAAGTTGAGACCTCTATAGTCTACACAAAACCTCATTTCCTTCTTTCCATCTTTAGAATTGTGTTTTGGTACCAGTACCACAGGAGAAGCCCATGGACTGTCAGAGTGCTCAACCACTCCTAGTTCCAACATTTTCTGAACTTCTTGCTTTATGCAGTCCCTGACATGGTCAGGCTGCCTATAGATCTTACTTTTGACAGGTAAACTGTCTCCAGTATCTACAGTGTGCTCACACCAAGAAGTGGTGCCTGGCACAGTAGAGAAGAGTTCTGAAAATTGTCCTAGGAGATTTATGCAATTATCTTTCTGCTCAGCAGTAAGACAATCAGCCAAAACTACACCTTCCACAAGAGCATCTTGTTCTGTGGAAGAGAAGAGATCAGGTAGAGGATCACTGTCTTCTTCCTGTCCCTCATCTGTTGCCATGAGCAGGGTGAGATCAGCCCTGTCATAGTAGGGTTTCAGGCGGTTGACATGGAGCACCCTAAGGGGACTCCTGGCAGTGCCTAAGTCAACCAAGTAGGTGACTTCACCCTTCTTTTCAACAATTGTGTGGGGTCCACTCCATTTATCTTGGAGTGCTCTTGGGGCCACAGGCTCCAGGACCCACACTTTCTGCCCTGGTTGGTACTGAACCAAAACAGCCTTCTGATCATGCCATTGCTTCTGGAGCTCTTGGCTGGCCTGAAGGTTTTTACTGGCCTTTTTCATGTACTCAGCCATCCTTGATCTGAGGCCAAGTACATAGTCCACAATATCCTGCTTAGGAGCTTTTAAAGGTTGTTCCCAACCCTCCTTTACAAGTGTGAGTGGACCCCTAACAGGGTGTCCAAAAAGAAGGTCAAAGGGGCTGAAGCCCACTCCTTTCTGGGGTACCTCCCTGTAGGCAAAAAGGAGGCATGGTAGAAGGATATCCCATCTCCTGCGGAGTTTTTCAGGGAGTCCCATAATCATGCCTTTGAGAGTTTTATTAAATCTCTCCACCAGTCCATTTGTTTGTGGATGATAGGGTGTTGTGAACTTGTAAGTTACACCACACTCCTTCCACATGGCCTTTAAGTAGGCAGACATGAAATTGCTTCCTCTGTCTGATACTACTTCCTTTGGGAAGCCCACCCTGGAAAATATTCCCAGGAGGGCCTTTGCCACTGCAGGAGCTGTAGTGGTCCTTAAAGGAATAGCTTCAGGATATCTTGTGGCATGGTCCACTACCACCAAGATAAACCTATTGCCTGAAGCAGTAGGAGGGTCAAGGGGGCCAACTATGTCAACCCCTACCCTTTCAAAGGGAACCCCAACCACAGGCAGTGGGATAAGGGGTGCCTTTGGAGTGCCACCTGTCTTGCCACTGGCTTGACAGGTTTCACAGGACTTTCAAAATTCCTTTGTGTCCTCAGACATCCTAGGCCAATGAAACAATGGTACCAATCTGTCCCAAGTTTTCATTTGACCCAGGTGCCCAGCTAAGGGAATGTCATGTGCCAGTGTTAGGAGGAACTTTCTGTACTCCTGAGGAATCACTAATCTCCTGGCAGCTCCAGGTTTAGGATCCCTATGCTCAGTGTACAAGAGGTTGTCCTCCCAGTAAACTCTGTGAGAGTCACTGACATCCCCATTAGCCTGTTTGACAGCTTGCTGTCTGAGACCCTCTAATGTGGGACAGGTTTGCTGTGCCACACTCAGCTCCTCTCTGGCAGGCCCCCCTTCACCCAAAAGCTCAGCAGTGTCAGCTTCCAGCTCCTTTTGGTGTAGGTTCTGCACAGGGAGGGAATTCTTCTTCCTCAGAAGTAGAATCCACTGTAGAGGGAGGGATAGTAGGAAGTGGTTTGCTTCTACTAGCCCTAGCTTTAGGGAGCACTTGGTCCATTGTTCCAGGATCCAAGCTTCCCTGTCCTTTTTGCTTTTTGGCCTGAGCCCTTGTTAAAGCAAAAATATGCCCTGGGATGCCCAGCATTGTTGCATGGGCCTCCAACTCCACATCTGACCAAGCTGATGTCTCCAAATCATTCCCTAATAGACAGTCTACAGGTAAATCTGAAGCTACCACAACTTTCTTTGGACCAGTTACCCCCCCCCAGTTGAGATTTACAACAGCCATGGGGTGGCTTTGTGTTATGTTGTGAGCATCGGTTACTTGGTACTGGTGTCCAAGTATGTGTTGTTCAGGGTGCACCAGTTTCTCAATCACCATTGTGACACTGGCACCTGTGTCCCTGTAGGCCTGGACCTCAACACCATTTATTAGGGTTAGTTGCTTGTACTTCTCCAAGTTATGGGGGCAAGCAACCAAAGTGGCTAAATCAATAGCCCTTTCAGAGACTAAAGTAGCCTCTGTGGTCTCCCTAATCAGACCAACCCCAACTAAATTACCAAAAGTGAGCCCAGCTACTCCCTTGGATTGGCTATTAGTAGGTTTGCTCCCACCACCACTGCTATTAGTAGGGACACTAGGTGTAGCAGTAGGGGTTGTAGTGGTAGGAGCTGTGGTGCCTTTCTTTGGACAACTGGGATCTGTTGTCCAATGGCCTTTTATTTTACATAAATAGCACCATGGTTTATTTTCCTTGTTCTGATTAAAGGAGGATTTGGACCCACCACCCCCACCAGAGTGTTTTTGTGGGCCTGATGAAGACTCATTTTTAGATTTGTCCCCACCCTTGTCAGAAGACTTACCATCCTTTTTTTTGTTGCCATCTTTGTCACCCCCTGTATGAACTTTTCTGTTCACTCTTGTTCTGACCCATTTGTCGGCCTTCTTTCCCAATTCTTGGGGAGAGGTCAGATCAGAGTCCACCAAGTACTGGTGCAACAAATCAGACACACAATTATTAAGAATATGCTCTCTCAGGATTAAGTTATACAGGCTGTCATAATCAGTAACTTTACTGCCATGTAACCACCCCTCCAAGGCCTTCACTGCCTGGTCAATGAAATCAACCCAGTCTTGTGAAGACTCCTTTTTGGTCTCTCTGAACTTTATGCTGTACTGTTCAGTGGTTAAGCCATAACCATCCAGGAGTGCATTCTTAAGAACTTGGAAATTATTAGCATCATTTTCTTTTACAGTAAGGAGCCTATCCCTACCTTTTCCACTAAATGGTAGCCATAGGATAGCAGCCCACTGCTTTTGAGGGACATCCTGTACAGCACAGGCCCTCTCAAGTGCAGCAAACCACTTGTTAATGTCATCCCCCTCCTTATAAGGGGGAACTATCTTGTGCAGATTCCTGGAATCATGCTCTTTTGCAGGATGACTATGGGGAATACTGCTGCTGCCACCATGGGTATCTAAACCCAACTTCTGTCTTTCCTTCTCTAATTCTAAAGACTGTCTATCCAAATCCAGCTGTTGCTTCTTGAGCTTCAGTCTGGTTTGTTCCACTCTCAATCTATTGAGCTCCCTTTCTAACAATCTGTCATCAGGGTGGGTGGGAGGGACATTTCTAGATACAGAGGTATGGGAATGAACAGAAGGAGACCTGTCCCTTACAGAGGGCACCCTAACAGCTTGGCTACCAGTATAATGTGAGAGCACACCATCAGTATGGTGTGATTCAACCTCTGTACCAACTATGCTAGACTGTCTAGTAATGGGCAGGCTGAGAAGTTTCTTTCCTGAATCTTTTCCTGGGGGAGTCCCTGGATCAGATTGAGAACCATTAGCTACTTTTTCAACAGATTGGGCACTTATGGCCTTATCCTGTACTCTAAGCATGTTAATTAACAGTTCTAAGGAAGGATTCTTCCCTACACTCAAACCTCTCTCTATGCAGAGACTCCTTGCTCCTTTCCAGCTAAGGTGATCATATGCAAGTTTGGACAGTTCAACATTTTTTCCTGTGCCAGACATTTTTTAGAGAGAGTTAAAGTGATAGAAAAAGAGAAAAAAGTTTTCAGAACTTTTTGGAAAGACAGAAAAAAACTTTTTAAACTTTTAAGAACTTTTTGAAAGTTTAGGAGTACTTTTCAGCACTTAGAAAAGAGTGAAAAGAGGAAATGCAAAACTTTTTGGCTATGTGTATATACACTGACCTTGTTTTGTATATTTTTCTCTTATGAAAAGTACAATGACAAGAGTGGTAAGTAGTCTCAAGCACTTATCCCACCACTGCACAACCAATGTAGGAGGCTGGACTGGCTTGTAGTGAGTACCAAGGGGTACTTGCACCTTGCACCAGGCCCAGTTATCCCTTATTAGTGTATAGGGTGTCTAGCAGCTTAGGCTGATAGATAATGGTAGCTCAGCAGAGCAGCTTAGGCTGAACTAGGAGACGTGTGAAGCTACTACAGTACCACTTAGTGTCATATGCACAATATCATAAGAAAACACAATACACAGTTATACTAAAAATAAAGGTACTTTATTTTTATGACAATATGCCAAAGTATCTTAGAGTGTACCCTCAGTGAGAGGATAGGAAATATACACAAGATATATATACACAATAGCAAAAATATGCAGTATAGTCTTAGAAAACAGTGCAAACAATGTATAGTTACAATAGGATGCAATGGGGAAACATAGGGATAGGGGCAACACAAACCATATACTCCAAAAGTGGAATGCGAACCACGAATGGACCCCAAACCTATGTGACCTTGTAGAGGGTCGCTGGGACTATTAGAAAATAGTGAGAGTTAGAAAAATAACCCTCCCCAAGAACCTGAAAAGTGAGTGCAAAGTGCACCAAAGTTCCCCTAAGGACAAAGTAGTTGTGTTAGAGGAATAATGCAGGAAAGACACAAACCAGCAATGCAACAACTGTGGATTTCCAATCTAGGGTACCTGTGGAACAAGGGGACCAAGTCCAAAAGTCACAAGCAAGTCGGAGATGGGCAGATGCCCAGGAAATGCCAGCTGCGGGTGCAAAGAAGCTTCGACTGGACAGAAGAAGCTGAGGTTTCTGCAGGAACGAAAAGGGCTAGAGACTTCCCCTTTGGTGGACGGATCCCTCTCGCCTTGGAGAGTCGTGCAGAAGTGTTTTCCCGCCGGAAGGACGCCAACAAGCCTTGCTACACGCAAATCGTGCGTTTGGCGTTTTTGGACGCTGCTGGGGCCCAGGAGGGACCAGGAGGTCGCAAATTGGACCTACAGAGAGAGGGGACGTCGAGCAAGACAAAGAGCCCTCACTGAAGCAGGTAGCACCCGGAGAAGTGCCAGAAACAGGCACTACAAGGATGCGTGAAACGGTGCTCGCCGAAGTTGCACAAAGGAGTCCCACGTCGCCGGAGACCAACTTAGAAAGTCGTGCAATGCAGGTTAGAGTGCCGTGGACCCAGGCTTGGCTGTGCACGAAGGATTTCCGCCGGAAGTGCACAGGAGCCGGAGTAGCTGCAAAGTCGCGGTTCCCAGCAATGCAGCCCAGCGAGGTGAGGCAAGGACTTACCTCCACCAAACTCGGGCTGAAGAGTCACTGGACTGTGGGGGTCACTTGGCCAGTGTCGCTGGATTCAAGGGACCTCGCTCGTCATGCTGAGAGGAGACCCAAGGGACCGGTAATGCAGCTTTTTGGTGCCTGCGGTTGCAGGGGGAAGAGTACGTCGACCCACGGGAGATTTCTTCGGAGCTTCTGGTGCAGAGAGGAGGCAGGCTACCCCCACAGCATGCACAAGCAGGAAAACAGTCGAGAAGGCGGCAGGATCAGCGTTACAGAGTTGCAGTAGTCGTCTTTGCTACTATGTTGCAGGTTTGCAGGCTTCCAGCGCGGTCAGCGGTCGTTTCCTTATCAGAAGGTGAAGAGAGAGATGCAGAGGAACTCGGCTGAGCTCATGCATTCGTTATCTAAAGTTTCCCCAGAGACAGAGACCCTAAATAGCCAGAAAAGAGGGTTTGGCTACCTAGGAGAGAGGAAAGGCTACTAACACCTGAAGGAGCCTATCAGCAGGAGTCTCTGACGTCACCTGGTGGCACTGGCCACTCAGAGCAGTCCAGTGTGCTAGCAGCACCTCTGTTTCCAAGATGGCAGAGGTCTGGAGCACACTGGAGGAGCTCTGGACACCTCCCAGGGGAGGTGCAGGTCAGGGGAGTGGTCACTCCCCTTTCCTTTGTCCAGTTTCGCGCCAGAGCAGGGGCTAAGGGGTCCCTGAACCGGTGTAGACTGGCTTATGCAGAATTGGGCACATCTGTGCCCAACAAAGCACTTCCAGAGGCTGGGGGAGGCTACTCCTCCCCTGCCTTCACACCATTTTCCAAAGGGAGAGGGTGTCACACCCTCTCTCAGAGGAAGTTCTTTGTTCTGCCATCCTGGGCCAGGCCTGGCTGGACCCCAGGAGGGCAGCTGCCTGTCTGAGGGGTTGGCAGCAGCAGCAGCTGCAGTGAAACCCCAGGAAGGGCAGTCTGGCAGTACCAGGGTCTGTGCTACAGACCACTGGGATCATGGAATTGTACCAACAATGCCAGGATGGCATAGAGGGGGCAATTCCATGATCATAGACATGTTACATGGCCATATTCGGAGTTACCATGGTGAAGCTACATATAGGTAGTGACCTATATGTAGTGCACGCGTGTAATGGTCTCCCCGCACTCACAAAGTTCAGTGAATTGGCTCTGAACAATGTGGGGGCACCTTGGCTAGTGCCAGGGTGCCCTCACACTAAGTAACTTTGCACCTAACCTTTACCAGGTAAAGGTTAGACATATAGGTGACTTATAAGTTACTTAAGAGCAGTGTAAAATGGCTGTGAAATAACGTGGACGTTATTTCACTCAGGCTGCAGTGGCAGGCCTGTGTAAGAATTGTCAGAGCTCCCTATGGGTGGCAAAAGAAATGCTGCAGCCCATAGGGATCTCCTGGAACCCCAATACCCTGGGTACCTCAGTACCATATACTAGGGGATTATAAGGGTGTTCCAGTAAGCCAATGTAAATTGGTAAAAATGGTCACTAGCCTGTCAGTGACAATTTGGAAAGAAATGAGAGAGCATAACCACTGAGGTTCTGATTAGCAGAGCCTCAGTGAGACAGTTAGTCACTACACAGGTAACACATTCAGGCACACTTATGAGCACTGGGGCCCTGGGTTACCAGGGTCCCAGTGACACATACAACTAAAACAACATATATACAGTGAAAAATGGGGGTAACATGCCAGGCAAGATGGTACTTTCTTACACCTGGTGGCAGGAGCTCGCTTTAGTGTGGACTTTTAGCTGTGACGAGAACTGTAAAAGGTCTGATATGGCTCTACAGTTCAGGAAGCAATTGAATAGGCATGATAAGGAAACAAGCTTTTGCAATTCAATGGGTCTCGCGTATGCTTGATTTAGAGCTATCAGCAGTGTAAATTCCTAACTGGATTTTTCTTGCCACATAAATTGAAAGTGAAAAGTAAAACAGTTGACATAAGCGAGCTGATTTAAAGCGCCACGGCCGCCATGAGCGCGAAGGAGAGACACAAAAGGAAAAAGGTTTGCTCACAGTCAAACGCATCGGCAAACATGCAATTGTAACATGGTCAACGGCCAAGGCGGTAAGAAAACCGCCCCACGGAGGGACAACCGTAAAGCATTTACCAATGATAACAAAGGATTTTTGAAAGGCAAGCCTGTGAATGAGTGATAGTGATGGGCGTGCGCTGGGCGTGGTTAAAAGCCCACAAGACTTCCAACAGGTCAAAGCGCTTGTGTGCTCGACCTAAAAAGGAGAAGTCGGTATCCTAGGGTAAACTGTTCCTGGTAACAAAAGCAGAATGCTGTGACAATGTTGCTATTCAAACATTCAATGAGGCAACAATTGTTCATGCTTTTTGGAAAATACCTAAGAACTTCCTCTCGGTGGGTTCGTCTCCCTCCTCTTCTATCACTGAGGGCTGCAATGCTTGAGTGCAATGTGTTGGTGCAGCCTTGCCCTTGGTCTGAGACTCAGGATCCCCTCCCAGATCTTAAAATCAGAATTGCAAAGATACCAGGAAGGGACCGGCACAGGCTCCCTTCCCAGTTTGCAGGCAGTGCTTGTTTGTCTAAAACAGCCTTCACAGATAACCTTCGCCACCCATCTTTAGCACAAGCATGTTCATTTTGAGAACATGGCCCTTGTAATGGGCTCTGTGTGGCCTGCGGCATCAGGACGGGAAAGTATTGCTATATATTTAGATGTGATGCCTAAAGCGATGGACCCTGGTCTGCGATAAATCTCTACTGCATGTCAGATGTTTGGGGATGGCTGTGGTCTTTAGATCTGTATATTTGTATTGCTTTTATTGGTGGTGACAAATAAAAAATGTCTATTAAAAAAATCTGAGGCTGTGCCTGTAAGGGCAGAGATGGTGACACAAACTGTGGAGAGTCAGGTTCAAATCCCAGCTGCGCCGGCTCTACATCCTGTGATTCTGGGCAAATTACTTAATCTTCCCGCACGTAAAGAAAATGAATGTGTCTCTGTGTAATGTAACTGGTGCTCGTGGAAAGTGCTCCAATGCCCTCGAGCCGAGGTGACTCTACATATATTTGGCAAAAAGGAAACGAAGTTTATTATTACAAAGAACAGAGTGTGTGCACTGTGGAGTATAACATCCCAAGAGTCTAAACATTGCTTCCAAAATCCAAATCTTCAAATCTAATGAATCTCCTGTCCAGTGTTGAATATTATAAAACAAAATCCTTTCAAGGTAAACTCTTCCACCCATTGCACTGCGTTAGTAACGCCCTATGTGTTGGAACTGAACCATTAAAATATGGTGCATTATAAATATGTCACCGTATCCTGTGGGTCCTTAAAGGAGAAGGCCTTAGCATCCTCTAAAGAAAGAACCATGTATTCCAGGACATGCTGCGAGCACGCGGACTGGCTTGTACATGCTTTAGAACAACAGCAGCATCTCATTCACAGGAGCCTTTGCATCTTCATAGTATGTAGAGCAGCTGAGACAAGCTCTGGGGCGAGCATCAGCTACGTGGGTTTCATTGTGTCATTGCCTGTGGCACAGATAGGGTCCCCCTTACACATCTAATAAAGATTATTGAACCAGACATTCCATGATTGAGTCCACACATCTCTCTCATTATAGCAGCGGTGGGAAAACCAAAGATTATGGAGCCCCCCCCCCCCCCCACTCCCCTTCCGCGCCGCCTTTATATCCCCCACCCAAGAGATGCTTTATTAAGAATGTGTCTGCCATGGCAGCTCGGTGGCTTAAGCGCCCGCTGCACACCTCAGCATGGACAACACACTTGACTCCATGGAAGGTAAAGGTGGTCATGGGAGGATGTGCTCTGCAGGGGCTCAGTGGGTTGAGCGCCTGCTGGGCAGTTGTTAAAGCACAGACCAGGCTCCGGCAGGACTTCTTCCACCGCTCATAGTTGCAAAAGTTAAAGTTAAAAAAAAGAATAAAACGTAATCACCCATCGACGTTTTGTGTGTGTAGAAACATGAAGGTTAACGCTCTCTTTCTGCAAAGAATTGCTGACTGGGCTGTATTATTGTCATAAATTACAATGCACGTGTATCTCTGACTCTCACCGTCGTGTTTCAATAGACACACTCTACCCTTACATTAAACAGATAGGAAAGGGACAAGCAGCACTTTAAAAAATAAATAAAGAATGCATGGAAACAGGCTAAAAAGAAATGTGCTTGCAGCTCAGTAATAACTAAAACGGGGTCAGGTTGTTCTGTTTTGGTAGAACGATAATAAAAGTAAAAACACAATCCTTCGATGCATAAAAACATTGTAATAATAGACAATACATCCGAAAAATAGCAAAAAAACATAAATAACGACTTCAGTGATCAGTTAATATCTACAGAGCAAAGGAATTAAAAGAAGCACGAAAGCAAAGAAACCAGAAGGGAACGAGCTAAAAACAAAAGCACAAAACACGACCTGAACGAAGAAAAGCGAAAAACAGACTGTTAATAAATTCAGCAAACACAAACAAAATGTAAATCACAAAAAGCAAACAAGGAGAAAATGGAACGGTCAGAAGCAAAAACACAAAACCTGAGCAAAAATAAGACAGGCTGCAAACACACACTCTTAATAAATACTGAAAGCAAAACAAAAAGTTAAATTGTAAAGGGCAAAAAACTAAAAAATGTGAGTAAATGGAAAGGCATGAAACCGAATTAAGAAGAAATGCTGCAACAGCTCAAAACAAATGAACATTAAAAAAAGCAAACAAGGAAAAAAAGTTAGAGTAGGGAAGCAGCACCACGAAATGGGACCAAGACAAAGGCGAGCTACAAAGACACACTGTTAATGAATGCTGCAAGCAGGCGAAACAAGCGCTGTGGAGGCAGCAGGCAGGGCGAGTGGGGGGGAGAAATAGTCCCTGAATCATGGGGGAGCAGCGGATAACCACTGATAAGTTTGATTAATCTGTGCTTGACCCGTGCTCCACAGAAAGGATCGGAAATGACGTTTGGCCAGCACTGGCCAATTAAGGTGGCTGCAAATGTGGGAGATGCTGCAGCTAACAAAAGGTAGGGAATGGGTGGGCTTCAAGCCTTTTTTTCAATAGAGTAGTGTCTCACAAGCGAGACACATGCGCTAGCACATGCACTCGTAGGCTTGACCCTAAAAGACTGGGCTTGTTCATGTCATCTCCATCACACAGGGTTACAGGGACCAGCAGGCACCCACACAACGACACACTCCTGTGAGCGGACACCCACACTGCGGGCACACTCCCGTGAGCATACATAAACACCGTGGACACACTTCCGTGAGCACACATCCACACCAAGGACATATTCCAGTGAGCACACATCCACACAGAGGACAAACTCCCATGATCACACATTCACGCAATGGACATACTCCCATGATCACACATCCACACCATGGACATATTCCAGTGAGCACACATCCACACTGCACACACCCACACCGTGGACACACTCCTGGGAGCACACATCCACTCCGTGGGTACACTCCGGTGAGACCGCCTACTCCCTCTACACACAGCCTCTTCCTACCCTTACACCACACACAGACCTTCTACTATCTCTACACAGACTACTCCTAAACGTATACCACACACAGACCTTCTACTGTCTCTACACAGACTACTCTTGAACTTATACCACACACAGACCTACTGCTGTCTCTACACACAGCCTCCTCCTACACTCACACCACACACAGACCTTCTACTGTATCTATACACAGCCTCCTCCTGCACTTACACCACACACAGACCTTCTACTGTCTCTACAAAGACTACTCTTAAACTTACACCACACACAGACCTTCTACTGTCCCTACACACACAACCTGTACTTACACCACACACAGACCGTCTACTGTCTCTACACACAGCCTCCTCCTGAACTTACACAATACAGACCTTCTACTGTCTCTACACAGTCTCCTCCTGCACTTACACCACCACAGACCTTCTACTGTCTCTACACAGCCTCCCCCTACACTTACACCACACACAGACCTTCTACTGTCTCTACACACACCCTCCTCCTGCACTTACACCACACATAGACCTTCTACTGTCTCTACACACACCCTCCTCCTGCACTTACACCACACATAGACCTTCTACTGTCTCTACACAGCCTCCTCCTACACTTACACCACACACAGACCTTCGACTGTCTCTACACAGCCTCCTCCTACACTTACACCACACACAGACCTTCTACTGTCTCTACACAGTCTCCTCCTACACTTACACCACACACAGACCTTCTACTGTCTCTACACACAGCCTCCTCCTGCACTTACACCACCCACAGACCTTCTATTGCCTCTACACACAGCCTCGTCCTACACTTACACCACACACAGAGCTTCTACTGTCTCTACACAGCCTCCTCCTACACTTACACCACCCATAGACCTTCTACTGTCTCTACACACAGCCTCCTCCTGCACTTTCACCACACACAGCCTCTGCCTGCACTTACACCACACACAGACCTTTGACTGTCTCTACACACAGCCTCCTCCTGCACTTACAACACACACAGACCTTCTACTGTCCCTACACAGCCTCCTCCTACACTTACACCACACACAGACCTTCTGCTGTCTCTACACACAGCCTCTTCCTGAACTTACACCACACACATACCTTCTACTGTCTCTACACAGCCTCCTCCTACACTTACACCATACACAGAGCTTCTATTGTCTCTACATAGCCTCCTCCTACACTTACACCACACACAGACCTTCTACTGTCTCTGCACACAGCCCCCTTCTGCACGTATACTGCATATGAACATTCTACTGTCTCTGCACAACCTACCTCTTCTGTACATGCACTACACACAGGAAGATAGAAATGTGACATAAGAGAGAACCCCAACAGTGGGAGACAAAGCTCAATAGAAACTCCCACACCTGGTGGACGGCCTCACCTGCCCCGTCTGCTCCTCTGACCCTCTAACGCCAGGAAGCCTCCCCGCCCCAACCTGTGGGTCACTTGGGCCACCCCTTCTGTGTTACACAGGAGGCTGCAGATGCTTTGGTGGCCCCTTCCGTACTACAGATAGCGGGGTGCACACATGGGGCTGGTGCTATCCTAAAGAAGCGTTTCGTCATGTGTGTGGGGTGTGGCCTCTTCTGTACTACCTATAGTGGTGGTGCACATATGCGGTATCCTAAAGAGGTGTTGTAGGTGTTGCTTCTTCTGTACTACAAATAGCGGCGCTGCACATACGGGGAAGGTGCTAGCCTAAAGACGCGTTTCCTCATTTGCATGGGGGCGTGGCCCTAAGCCGATGAGATGAACACTTTGCTTCTGTTCCTCCTCCATATAGTAAACGTGGGTGAAGATTCTGTTCCATTCCATTCTGTGAATCTTGCAAAGTGCATAGCTATCCGAAGGCCTCCCAGCGCTACAAGTCATTATTATAGCCGGAGTAATTCAACGGGATAGTGTTCCAAAGTTTGGGGGCCTGATCGGACAATGAACGGCCTCCTCAACGGGATCTGCTGATCTTGGGAACCTCTAGCAAGTGAGCTGAGGAAGTTCTGAGTGAGGTTCCTGGAATACAACATTTAGCTGGCGATCTCTACAAAGCAGGACTTACCTTATGGAGTGATCTGGGCAAAATGTATAAGGCCTTTAATTGTACCCGGTGCTCCACTGGGAAGTCAATGAAGATCATTCAGGGGCTTTTTTGTGGATTGGTGTCTTGGGCGATTCATGAGGAGCCGGGCGGCAGCATTCTGTGTGATCTGCAACCTTTTAATCACATGATGTGGTGAGCTGAGATATAGGGCATGGCCATAATCAAGGCGTGTTGTAAGTGACGAAGAGGGCCTCAGGAGGTGCTCTGACTGTGCGCTGCAAAAGAGTGGCACACACTCAGTGTGCCGCCGAAGGCACTCACTGAAAGAGAGCAGGAGGCATTCCCTTGGACCCTGCCCATACATACCCCTGCAGGCGGGTGCAGTCACTCACTGCACCCACCTGCAGGGGGCTTGTATGCCCCACGAAACTGCAGGTCGAGTGATGCCTGCACAGTGAAAGGCAGAGTGGCTGCTTCGAACAGGCAGCCCACGCAGTACGTGCTTGTGGCTGTGGTTGGCGGGCAGCGCATTGTCAGTAATAGGACTCACTCTCCCTGTTTGTACCCAGTGCACCTTTCTTTCCTTTTCTTAAGCGGCAGTCATTTTGAATCTTGTGTATTTATTACTAATACCAGGGGCGGCTCTTCCATTAGGGCCGAGGAGCGTCGACCCTCCGCCAGCAGTAACAGCTGCACAACTTGTACTATAAAGCGATAATAAACGATGTTTGTTTATTGTTCTATAGTAAAAGGGGCGGGGCCTTGGGGCTGTGACAGGGAGGAGGGGGAGTGCACAGTGCACAGCACTCCCCTTCAATACGCATGTATGTTTGTCCGGCCAAACACACATGCGCACAGGGCTCTCTCCAAACCAGCAACGCAGGCACTGCGTTGCTGTGTTGGAGACAGCAGGCAGAGACTTTAAGTCTGCCATGGAGTGACCTGGCTGGGCGCTCCGTCCAAACTTAATACTGCTTTCATGCGGCCAGCAGCATGAAAGCAGCATTAGGATTGGACGCAGGGCAGGCTAAGAGCCTGTGTCTGCGTCCAGTGTAGGAGCGGACAGTTGCGGCGAGGCGCTGCGCGGCACAAAAAGGTACGTTTTTAAAAAATTACATTTAATTTTTTTTAATTCTCCCGCATTCCCTCACCCCCGCCACGCACTGCGCCGCCCGCCCCTTTTCCGTTCAGTGAGCCACTCCTGACTAATACAACTACATTTCAAAAACCAGAAAGAAAACCCGGAAATCAAATTGTAATAAAATATACACATAGTTTACCAATCACGGTTATCATTCCTACATATCATACCTTTAAAAAGGTGCACCGCTGCGTAAACAGGGATAGTTCCCCCTTAGTCTATGATGCCCCCGGTTAGAGGTTTAAATGTGAGCTGAGGGGGAACCCTATGCACAGGACTTCTCGCAGCAATTAAACAGTTTCTTTCTCTCCACAAGGGCATAGCTGTGGGGTGGGGTGGCGGGGAGTTTTGGGTGTTACACCCCACTCATAAATGTATTTTCTGATAAATAGTTGGGTAAAGCTACTTTCAGTTGGGTATGGTGAGGTGTCTGTCGGATTTCACCAGGAACTTTTACATAAGCACAGACGAAAACGCACACACTCTCTCACCCTCCCTGTTTTGAAAGTCTTGAAAAATGTTAGTTGTTTTACAAAATATTGTACTTCCTCTCAGTCCCCATACCAATCTGCATTTGTCTTCTTTTCCACTGCCCTGCTTGTGGAAAAACATATTTTAACATTACATGCCAGCATGATTGTTGGGAAATCTAAAGCCCATCAAACCCCGCCCCACACCCCGCCAATCTTACTGACCAAGCTGCACCCTTGCACGCTGACCTCCCTACATCATTTAGTTTATTTTAGGAGTTTGTAAAGCGCATGGCTACCCGAAGGCCTCCCAGCTCTATACTGGAAGCAGGTCTACAGGAGACAACTTATGCTGTGAACAAGAGGGTCCTCAGATTCTTACGAAAGGAAAGTTCTTGGCTATCTTGGCGGAGCTCCAAGGGAAGGGAATTCCAGAGATTAGAGGCTCTAAATGCTAAAGATCGACCTCCCATCTTGCTTTCTTAATCCGTGGGACATTAATTAGGGAGGCCGTGGAGGGTCTAAGAGCCCTTTGAGGGATGTAGGGTGTGGCAATCTGTTTAAAGAAGGCCGGACCCTTGTTGTGCACAGCTCTGTGCAAGGTGCAGAGGGCCTTAAAATTGATCCGTTGTTCCACAGGCAGCCAGTGAAGGGAAGCTAAAGCAGGCTTCGCGGGCAAATGTCTGGAAATTTTCAAGAGTAGGCGTGCCGCGGCATTCTGCACCACCGGAAGTCTTTTTAGTACATAACGAGGCAAACTCAAATAAAGGATATTTCCATAGTCAAGGAGTGACATTATGAGAGCCTGAGTTATTAGTCTTTTGGCTTGAAATGGAAGTATCTTAAAAAAATTCCTAAGAAGTCTTAACAGACTAAAACAGGTGGCTGCCAGCTTTTTAGTGATATTCCATAGTAAGGTGGGAGTCTAGCCACACGCCCAAGGATTCTATGTTGTCTCTTAACAGAGGCAGGTCTTCCAACCCATTAGGGAGAAAAGAAGGGGATTCAAGTGGGCTGTAATTACCCACCAACATGACTTCGTTTTTTTCTTCATTCAGCTTAAGTTTACAGCTAGCTATCCATCTAGCTTCTGCTTGAAGGCAGAGTGTCAGATTAGGCTGATCGATTTTGGAGGTGGTTGAAAATGAGAAGACCAGATGTGTATCGTCCGCATAGGAAACCAGAGACAAGCTGAAAACTTCCAGAATCTCAGCCAGACGGGACATATAGATATTAAACAACGTAGGGCTGAGAGAGGAGCCCTGGGGCACGCCACAGCTAAGAGGAAGGCTTTTGGAAAAGAAAGGAGCTATCAAGGACTTGTAAGGCTCTATCCCTCAAAAAAGAGGAGACCCATTTCAAGGTGCGCCCCTTGATGCCTGCATGAGAAATTCTTTGCAGCAGAATGTTATGATCTACGGTGTCGAAGGCAGTGCTTAGGTCCAGTAAAATGATGGCTGCAGCGGCCCCTGCATCCAGCCATCAACGAACATCTTCGACTACTGCCAGAAGGGAAGTCTTGGTACCATGTTGGAGTCTGAATCCCATTTGAGTACGATGGAGGAGCATATGATCTTCAAGAAAGTCTGACAGGTGTCTATTGACATGTTTTTCAAGCAGTTTAGCTGCTATAGGGCAAGAGAGAAATTGGGCTGTAGTTACTCAATAAGGCTGTATCTAAATTAGGCCTTTTAAGTAGAGGTTTAATGATAGCATGTTTCCAGTGAGACGGAATGAGACCTGTTATTAGAGACTTTTTAAGGGCCTTAGTTAGGGCACGGGCAATAATGTCTGAGCCTAATGCCAAAATGTGAGGAGGGACAGGGTCTAGGGAAGATCCGGATTTTATAATGTGTAATAGGGTAATTACAGAATCCTCCGTAAGGGACGGGAAATCTGATAGAAGATCTCTGGAGTTGAGACCCTGAAACTGGCCGTCAGCATCGTCATTTTGGATAGTCATGTCTGGGAAAGCTGAATAGATGTCAAGAATTTTCTTTTGAAAGAAATGGGCCAAATTATTGCTATGCTCCTTAGAGGCTTCAATAAGATCGGTGTGAGAGGGCACTTGAATGATTTCTTTAAATATTGAGAAGATTTCTTTGGGAGAGTTGGAGGACTGATATATTTTTGATGCATAATAGGATGACTGTGTAGCTTTAATTTCTTTATGGAAGTGTCTAAATGCTTTCCTATATTCGTTTTTTTGTCCATATCGTAGTTTTTTCTCCACTTTCTTTCAAGGCATTTACATTCGTTTTTTAGCAGCAGTAGCTAAGGATTGAACCATGGTGATTTTTAATGACCTGCACCTCGGGTGATAGTTTTTATTGGTAGTACGGAGTCTAAGGATGTTGAAATCCATTCACTGAATTTGTCCGCTGAGCATAAGGTTAAATTAAGAGGAGTTGTTCTGGTGTTCTCAAGGGCTGAGGTCCTTTCCTTGCAGTTTAACTTAGACCCGTGCTGACCATATAACTTGTTTGCCGGCTGACCTGTATTAGCGGGGGAACTGGGTATCAAGAGCCTGATTAAATAGTGGTCGGACCATGACAGAGGAAGGGGTGTCTGAGCTGAAAGTTCTGAGATGTTGCTGAACACGAGGTCGATCATGTGACCTTTAATATGTGTGGGACCATTGATCATCTGCATGAGACCTAGCGCCTCAAGGTCTGCAAGTAGTGTTTTGGCCGCCGAATTATTTGGCTCTTCCGCATGAATGTTAAAATCACTGAGAATAGAGAAGTTAGAGTTTTTGCCAACTAGATCAGAAATTTGATCCGGAAGAGCTTGAACAAACCTATCGGTGGGACCGGGGGGGACGGTAGATCAGAGCTCCAGAGAATGTGAATGTTCAGTGCTAAGGAGAAAGACACGCATTCACAGTCAGGAATCGTCACAGGCTGAGAATGCTTCCATTTTCTTACGATAATGGCATTACTCCTAGTCCTACTCCCTCGCCTTCCTTTTAACCAATGAGGCCTCCCGCCTCCCCTCTAGACCCTCCCTTCCCCTTTCAAAAACCCCCCCCACCCTTATCCCCTCCTGTACAAAAACCAAGCCCAAGCTGCAACTCGGACAGTCCGTACCGGGAGGGTGGGAGGGAACGGAAAAGGAAGGCGAGGGAGTAGGACTAGGAGTAATGCCATTATCGTAAGAAAATGGAAGCATTACCTCCCGTCCCTCCCTCGCCTTCCTTTTAACCAATGAGACATAGCAAGAAAACACACAGGAGACGGACATCGAGTTGCAAGACCTTTATTTAATATCCTGCACCAAGAACATCCCAAACATTATCTCATAGAGGATAAGACCCGGTGACCTAACACCGACTCCAAACTACCCAAGTCCGACAGCCTATAATGACGCACAAACGTCGAAGGAGAAGCCCAAGTGGCGGCCCTGCAAATTTCCACCACGGAAGTCCCCTGAAGCTCCGCCACCGTAGCCGCCATGCCTCTGGTAGATCTCCCCTGAATCCCTTGAGGAGGAACCACCTCTTTCAAGGAATAGGCCAACAGAATTAAAGATCGAACCCACCGACTCAAGGAAGCCGTGGAAGGTTTCTCACCTTTGCGAGCCGGACCAAAATTAACAAACAGTGAATCCCCTTTACGAAAAGGAGCCACCACCCGCAGATACTCCAACAAAACCCTGCGCACATCCAACGAATGCAAACGGACCTCCTCCCTTGAGGAGGGATTCGGACAAAATGAAGGAAGGATGACCTCCTGCCGGGAATGGAACGAAGAATTGACTTTAGGAATAAAGGAAGGTACCGGAACCAGAACCACCCGATCGTGAAAAATCTTACAAAAAGGAAAGGAACAAGCCAATGCCCCCAATTCCCCCAACCGACGAGCCGAAGTAATGGCTACCAAAAAGAATGTCTTCAAAGATAGATGGCGCAAATCACAGTCCCCCAAAGGTTCAAAAGGGGGCTCTGTCAACACATCCAAAACCAAGGACAGATCCCATGAAGGAAAAGAACGTACCGGGCGAGGAAATAAATTAACAAGCCCTTGAAAAAATCTCGGCATCAAGCGCCCTTCATCCTGAAGATTACGCCATGGTCCTCTGAATGCCTGAATAGCCGCCCACTGCACCCGAAGAGATGCCACTGACAACCCTAAATGAGCACCGTCCTGCAGGAACTGCATCACCTCAAAGATAGAAGCGCAGGTAGGATCTAACTCACGACTTAAGCACCATGACGAAAACACCTTCCACTGTCTACCATAAGAAAGTAAAGTGGAACGTCTCCTCGAAGCCAGCAATGTAGAACTCAAAGCTACCGGCACCCCCAGACCTGTCAATCCCCGTCGTTCAACTTCCAGGCCGTCAAGTGTAACCTTCTCAATGACCCCAATGGGAGGCAGGGAAACTCCAGGGGAGACGGACAAAGAGGCAGAGGCCACACCCTCCCGTCCGCCATCAGCCTCAACAAGGGGAACCAATTCGCCCTCGGCCAAAGTGGCGCAATTAGGACAACCCTGGACCCCAGATCCCTCACACGTAACAGAAACGCCCTGAGTAGTTGAAAAGGAGGGAACGCATACAAAAGGCCCTGCGGCCAAGGACATGACATCCCGTCCACCTCCCATGCTTGGGGACATCGAAACCGGGAGCAGAAGCGATCCACTTTCGCATTCCCTATTGACGCAAACACATCCAGCACTGGAAGACCCCAAAGCCGAACCAGATGCTGAAACAGAGACTTCCGGAGAGAGAAAAGTTGAGAGGAAGGAATCACTCTGCTCAGCCGATCCGCCCGAACATTCACCACCCCCCGAATGTACGTAGCCCTGAGAGAAGGAACCCACTCCTGAGCCCACACAAAAATCTCCATGACTAGATTGAACAGAGCCCTTGACCTGGTCCCTCCTTGCCGATTGACATAAGCCTTGGCCACTAAGTTGTCTGTGCGAACCAGAACCGCCGAACCCCTCAGGGAATCCTGAAAATGGACCAGAGCCAGGAATACTGCCCGCAATTCGCGCCAATTCGACGACCGACTCGCCTCCCGAGGGGACCAAAACCCCTGAATCTGAGCCGACCCCATCCATGCCCCCCAACCGGAGAGGCTGGCATCCGTCGTCACCACCACGGGTCTCAGAGGCGATAAAGAAACCCCTATCCTCAGGTGGTCTGCATCCAACCACCATTGCAACTCTCTGTGAATCAATCCGGACCCTGGAACCCTGTCCTTCAGAGAACCGGACCCTGGTGTCCACCTTCTCAAGAACCATGTCATCAAGCACAGGAGATGGAAACATGCCCAAGGAACCAGAAATATCACCGACGCCAAATGACCCTGCAGACGCAACCATAGAAGAGCTCGGGGAGCAGACTGCAACAATACCTTCTTTACCAAAGCCTGTAGGACACCCAACCGTTTTTCTGACACAGTCACCAACCCAAGAAGAGTCTGAAACCGAGCTCCCAGAAAAACCAGATCCTGGGACGGCACTAAGTCTGACTTCTCCCAATTGATTAAAAACCCGTGGTTTTGCAGGACCCCCAGAACATGGACCACCTGCTTCTGCAAAAGGTCTCGTGATTGGGCATGAATCAAAATGTCGTCTAGATAAGGATGCAGAAATACCCCTTCTGAATGAAGCAAAGCCACTAGAGGAGCCAGCACCTTTGTGAAAATTCGAGGAGAAGATTTTAGACCGAAAGGCAGAACGCAAAACTGATAATGGTCCTGACCCACAGCAAACCTCAGGAACTTTTGAGAGGATCTTGCCACCGGTACGTGTAGGTAAGCATCCTGCAGATCCAGTGACACCAGAAAGTCCCCGTGTCTGACAAATGGAAAAATAGTCTGAATGGACAGCATGCGGAAATGCACTGTCCTGATCCAGGTATTCACCTCCTTTAGATTGAGCACCGGCCGAAATCCCCCTGAAACTTTCTGCACAAGAAACAAGACCGAATAAGTGCCCTGACCCCGCTCGTCTAGCGGAACGTGGGAAATGGCCCCCTTGACCAGTAAGTCCCGCACTCCGTCCAATAATGCTCTTCTCCGTGACCCCTCTGAAGGCAGAGGTGTGGGACGTACCCCTGAATCTGGAGGAACCACCACAAAATCTATGACATAACCATTGGCCACAATGTCTAGTACCCAATGATCGTTTACACTGTCCTTCCAAGCCGAAAGAAAGTGACTCAGTCTTCCCCCAACCGGCCCTCTGCCAGGCCCACAGTGATTGTCAGGACCCCTTCTTGAAACCACCCCGGGTCGCAGGAGCAGACTTCTTAGGTGAAAAACGCGGCTGAAAACGCCGTTTCCTAAATGAAAAGGATTTAGCATCCCTAGTAGGAGAAGATCTGGAATGTTTCTTCCACCCTTTACTCGAAGAAGAACCCCCTTTATAAGGTAAGGCATGCTTCCGTTCCTTAAAAGCCTTGGAAAGCATGGATGGCAATTGTTCTCCAAACAAGGTACGACCTTCAAACGGCAGTCTCAACAAGGCCGCCTTTTCCCCCGGATCAGCCTTCCAGGAACGCAACCAGAGGGACCTACGAGCCCCAATCAAAGACCCAGATGCCAGAGCCGAAGTACGGACCACATCCGAAGACACATCAGCCAACAATCTGGCCTGCTGCTCCATACCAGCCAGGAGCTCCGAACATTCCGCCCCTTCCTGTACAGCCACCGCCAGTTTATCAAAGTCTTGAACCAATGACTGTGACGCATATGCAGAATAAATCCCTGCCCTCAGCGCCAGATTTTCCGCAGCAAAAGCCCTCTTAAGACCCGAATCCACTTTACGGTCAGTGGCATCCGTAGGCACACAATCCTCCGGATTGACTGCCGTTTTGCCAATCAGAGTAGCCAAAATAGAGTCCAGGCGTACTGAAGGAGGCAAAACCTCCTCACCCTCAAGTAAGTAAAGTTTCTGAAGGAATCGTGGAACCTGAGCCTTATCCACATCCTTCCACTCACGAAACACCATATCCCTCACAGGTCCCTGAAAAGGCATGGCAAACTTTGAAGGTGTCTTATATTGAGGAAATAAATGAGAATCCGAGTCTGCAGGTTGAAACACTGGGAAACCCAAATTGTCCCGAACATGTGCCATCGCTTCCCACATATCTTCTCTGGAAACATATTTCCCCCCAGATGACGTCGATGGGGCCTCATCCTCACTCTCCGATGAGGATTTCCTAGTTGCTACCGATGAATGCTCACATTTAGACTGACCAGTCCTGGCCACGCCTGCTTGTAGTGCCCTGGTCACCGCCACCTCAATCATATCCTGAACCTCCTCTCTGGACATGAGGGGAGTACCCCTGCCAGGTACCTGTGAGTTCTCCGGAGTAGTAATGCTAGCCTCACCCCCCTCCTCCTCCGAGGAAGAAGAGACAATCCTACGTCTCTTTGCTGGAACTTTAGGCATGGTAAACAAATAATCACTGACTGGAACCCCAAAAAACTACCCTCTATATAGGCACCTGGTCCTCCCCCCAATCAGGGCTCCACCAATCCCTAAAGAGGTCACCTATTTCATCAAAATACATAAAAACCACGGGCCGAACGCCCGTCTTACCTGAGAGCATCTCAGAGTTGAAGTCCCTCGGTTCCCTGCGGCTCCGCGGCGCTGAAACCCGGAAATCAACGTCCCAGCCACAGAGGGCCGGCTGACCCCGTCAGCCGGCCTCCAGGACACGCCTCTCGAGCAACCATGCTGCTCGTTCAAGACGCGACCCGAGGAGTGCCTCCATCGACGACCTCCAGGCCCCGCCGTGCAGGTAAGAAAGGGAAAGAAAACCGTCTAGCGTGGGCTAGACAAAAGAACAGGAGGGGATAAGGGTGGGGGGGGGTTTTGAAAGGGGAAGGGAGGGTCTAGAGGGGAGGCGGGAGGCCTCATTGGTTAAAAGGAAGGCGAGGGAGGGACGGGAGGTAATGACTTTTAATAGAGTCCTTATAGATAATGGCGAACCCTCCACCCCTTGTATGTGCCCTGTCTAACCGGTTTATTGGGTACCATGTGGCAGGGCCAGGATGACGTCCAGAGCGGATTGCTCCCGGAGCCAAGTTTCTGTCAAAAATAAAACTGCTTGGGCATAGTCACTCAGCAGTTAGTGAATGTCAATTTTGTGGGTGGGTAGGGATTGGCAATTGACTAATAAGAACCTGCCGACTGACCCATTGTAATTCCTTCGGGGCTGCACGATTACACTCTTAGTCTATAAGCAAAAGTTACAGACCCGTGTGGAAGGCCAGGGTTAAAAAATTGTTGGCAGGAGTCCGAACCAGGCGTTCTGAGGGCAAGGAGTTGGCTGGCTGAAAATGTTATTACATCTAGGCCGGAAAGGGCGGCATCCCTGGCCCCGTCTGGGCGCAGACAGGTGCAGACGGGCTTGCCTTTGAAGCGTGCCAGCAGCGCGCCCGCTGCGCGCGTCTGCTGCGCATCCGCTGACTCATGCGCTTTATAAAGGGGTCGGAGAGGCAGCCGTCCGTGCAGCTTGACCGGCACACAAGATATCGTCCCCTCAAGGCACAGAAGCCTGGAGGAAAAATGGCGCCCGCAAAATGTTAAATAGAGTGATTGAAACGCTTAAAAATAAGCCTCCATCACCACCTGCTGCCACTGAACACTGGCAGCAGGGGTCACATGAGGACGGGAGAAGGAAAATAAAGCGTAAAACAAGTGTGAGGCCAAAGCATTAGAGAGCAAGGACATCTGCCTCCCACGTGCCTGTCGGTCCGCTGCGCGTGCGCTGGCGCATGCCTCGTTGCGCAGCGCTTTATAAATTCTCGTGTCAGAAAGTCAATGGCCACAGCACAGTACAACCTTTGAGAAGAGAAAGGTTCACTGGTTTCGGCTCCAGCTCAAGGTCGTTCTGCCAGGGGTGACCTTGTGGAACCGCTTGTGCTCAAAGTAAACAAAAGTCTGTAATAATGCACATTAAGCGGGCACAAAAGCATCAGTTCCTATTATTTACCACAGAGGTATAAATCCCAATGAACAATATGCCAGGAAGGTGGAGCTTTCACGCTCGGTTTTACCCCAGGGGCCTCTCAGAGGGTTCTGGGCCCCCAAACCCAGAGAGTGCCAGAGGCCCAGCCTGGTTCATCGCTGGAGCCAAGCCCCCCCAGGTGGAAAAGGACAGCGGTGGAAGGGAAAGATAGCGCCAAGAACTGGGGATAGTCACTGCCTCCCCCACCTATTTTGCCAGATTGGATCAGAACTCTTCAAGACTTACTTTCATACAGGGAGGCCCAGGAAGTGGGTGATGGGGGTTAGGACGGCAGAAGGGTCACTATTCCCCACACCCCATACTTTTTGGGGACCCGCGCGCGTTCTGGAACATGTGTATTTATGGATTTTATAAAACAAAAGCTGCAGTCTCTAATTATGGCGAGGCAGCTAATACTGCTAATGCCACTAGATGGCGCCAGATGCTGGTCTCTTCTCTGCCCCAGGAGGCCAGGCACTTAAAGTTTGAAAACGGTCCTTCTGCTCTGAAGGGCCCCACTTCAGTTTGATGGCCCGGGCCACTGGTGATCTTCTGAGGTACCTGGCTGCGGAACAATTTACGTCTTAACTTATGAGCAAAGGAAGAACTAGAGGACGAGCAGAGTCTATACTCCTACATGCCTACATTTTAGAAGAGAACAAAAGTGGGAGTTTGCTAGGAAAAAACTCGGGAGCTGGGGCGGCTCCTCAGCGGTGGGGGGAGCGTCTCCCCATTGCTAAGAGCCAGAAGGTGAAAAATGAAATGATAGTTTGCTATTGTTTTATCTTTCATCTGGGTGGGGCTGGGTCACCGGAGGTGGGAGGGAGAAGGAGGAGGACAGAGTGCATGTAAGTGCGCATGTGTGTTTGGCCGGCCAAACACACATGCGCACTTAGTCTTCTCCAGCCAGAAACTGCACAGACCATTGGGTTGCCTGTCTGTCTAAAAGGCAGTCCGTACCTCTCAGACCAATCCTGATGCTGCTTTCATGCTAAGTTTAGCATGAAAGCAGCACCAAGATTGCTGGGAAGCCTGTGCTGGTGTCCCAGTCAATGCTGGAGTACCAAACCTCAGGAGCAGAGGAGCGATGCAGCAAAAGGCAGTGGGAACGGTAAGTGTTTTAAAAAAAAAATGTTTAATTGTTTCCCTGTCCCCGTCGCCCCCCTGCACGCCCCCTTGACATCTGCGGCGGCAGCTGCTGCTCTGGAGAATGTATTTCCCCCATTGACTTCTTTAGGGGCCTGAATGGGGTTACCGTTATGTATGAGATTTGCAAGTCTGCTGCTGCAGGATTGGATATTAGCTATGCAAATGTACATTGTTTCCCTTTCCTGTCAGGAGCATGGAGAAAGCAATATGGCAGCAGAAAGGGCGTGATGCAAGTGCTGTGCACCGGCCTGCAGGAGCAGGTTACTGGCAGTGGATACAGATGGCGTGATGCAAGTGCTGTGCACCGGCCTGCAGGAGCAGGTTACTGCCGGTGCATGCAGAGAGAGTGATGCAAGTGCTTTGCACCGGCCTGCAGGAGCAGGTTACTGGCAGTGGATACAGATGGCGTGATGCAAGTGCTGTGCACCGGCCTGCAGGAGCAGGTTACTGGCGGTGCATGCAGAGAGAGTGATGCAAGTGCTTTGCACCGGCCTGCAGGAGCAGGTTACTGGCAGTGCATACTGCGAGTTACAGAAGACCGGGCCCTGTCAGCTGAAGCCCACAGAGGAAACAGGTTTTTGCATGCAGGAATCAGGAGGTGGGAGACTAGCCTTGAAATTGGTAGTCTTCTGCCTGAATCGGGAGGGTTGGCATGTATCCATACTGAAACAAGCAAGAATGCAAACACGCTCCAGGGATGTTTACTGCCTGTCACTATCGGTGTGCATGCCCAAGTTCCTAATTTTGGCGAGTGTTTTTTTAAAACTATCTTCCACTTAAAATTATATGTGACGACAGGAGGAAAGGATTCTGGGTGACTTTCTCCACTTTTCTTAAATAGCAGTAATTTCGAAGTTCATGTCTTTAATACTAATACAAATACATTTCCTTAGCAAAAACACCAGGAAATCAAATTGTAACAAAATAACCATATAGTCTACCAATCATGGCTATGGTTAGTGCGTCGGGTTCCAAACCCACATTGGAGGTAAGTCACTAGAGGGCTCTGTGGCGGTTGCTGTCAGACCTTTGGCTGACAACGTGAGCGCCCAGGTGGAATGGGCACCCAGCTGGCATGGCGGGGGCTAGCTTCTCACTAGGCAGTGCGTGTATGTGTTTAGAATACCCCACGGGGTAATGCAGTTAAAGCTGATGGTTTCTCAGAGAGCGCCCTGTGTGAACCCAAAGTTGGCACCCCTCCCACATTTATCTTTGAGCCAGTGCTTAATTTGTAAAATAACAAATGCCAGGGCCCTCGTAAGTGGGCCACTGCAGAGTGCACCACCCATTGCCCCTGCCAGTTCTGCAGATGCCAGTCCCTGCATAACTATTAACCATCACACTCCCACAAACGTGACAATTCAGCCTATTCCAGGCCCCCAAACCTATAAGAATGGCTTGGGCGACAGGGATTAGGCATTGTCAATCTACATTGAAATAACAAACATCTGATGTTGTGCTCAACACTAAATCAGATGGGCAGCGCCACTATGTGGCAGAGTGTTACAAGTGCTGGTGTTGTCAATTAAGTGCTGGTGCCGAGCACCAGAAATCACCGGCTAAAATTAAGCACTGCTTTGAACCTAAGTCTCAGGGAGACAGCTGCAGGGAGTTCTAGCACCCCTCTGGAGGTCGGCGCTCTGGGTGGAGGTCCAGGCCCCACATCCTAAATGCTGATCCTGACCACACCATCATTCACATTATCACCCCAGTGCAAGGGCAGCCCCTCGAGATATAGGGCAAATTGTCTGTGTCCTCATATAAATAGAAAAAATGAATACTACTAAATGAAATCTATCAATACCTAGTTCCTCATGCTGGCGGCTAGACTGCTGTAACTCTTGGGTGATGCGGGGAGGGAGGAATAACAGGGGTCAGCACCCAGAAAACATTGGGTGCAGTGGCATACAACACCCTTCCAAGGTAACAACGAAACATGATGTGGGACACCTTGAAGGATTCAACATATTACAAGAATCCTTCTGTAAGGGTGGATGCATGTTGAAGCCTGTACTCTCCAGGGAGGCCATAATATTTTGGAAAACTGGTGACGATGTCACCCCAAAATTCAACACTAACCACGGATCTCCCGCCACGGGGAGGGAGGCTCAGATGATGAACCATAGAGTAGCAGATCATGGCAGCCGAACCCTCCTTTTTGGGAGGGTCAGACGGCGAACAAACAGTTCGATCCTGAACAATTCTACCCCCCTAGATCATCGGAATGGGTTCCGTCCAATAAAGTAGCAGATTATCTCACTGAAAACATAAGACAGTCCTTAGACATCAAGGTTAGGGCACGGCAAAGGGCGGAGTGCCCCAGACACTCCTTGGTGGGCAAGGTGACCTTGAGACCTGCGATAGATGCCAAGATGAGCACCTTCCTTTCTGAGTATGTAAAGGACCCCAAAAAGGGGATTGATTGTTCTTGGAGGGCCTACCAAAATATACTCCAGGATGTGGTAGGCCTCCTCACCAAGCTATCAAAGTTGGCAGAAGAGGCCAAAGCTTCTGGCAAACTTTTGCCCACTGAGGTAGGTTCTGGATGAGCGCAGTAGACAGTAGGGGGCATATTTATGGGAAAGTGACGCTTTGCAGCAGGTCACGTTGCTGTGCTACGCTGGATCACACAGAAAGTTCAGGAATGTGCCATATTTAAAAGAATACAACACAATCCTGCCTTTGTCCCTGCTCTGGCAACAAAATCCGTGGATTTTGCATATGTACACACACACAACACCCATGGAACATCTCCCTGGAGCAGAGTAACGCAACACAGCGATTTGCATTGCTTTGAAGCCACTCAGGGCCATGCAAGGTGGTCTTCCATGGCTTCATAAATCAAATTTTGGCCTTGTGTTGTGCTTTCACCACATTGCGTGATGTGCCCTATTGGTGGAGAGACGCAGACTCCTCCTCACTCAAATCACCTCAAGCTCGGTGGCCTGGCCACGTCTGAGGCAGGATCCATCATCTAAAGAAATATGTTCAGGGATCCCTTAGTCAAGAATCTAGGAAAGTTAGTCGCCCTTGACAAGACTCCAATCTACACAGAAAATATTTTTCCAGGAAAGGTTTCTCTCAGGCTGGAAGAGAGAGAGACTGCCCCTCCAGCCGTCCCTTTAACCAAGGTCTTTCCAGAGGGCGGAAGTAAAGGAACAAGAGCTGGCATGACACTTGCCAAACAAGTTCCTTCTTCTCTTCAAGGAATCTTCAAGAGGCAGGGCGGCCAAGGAACGTTCAGGAAGGAGCCAACGCCCCAGCAAGGTTCTCCATCTTCCCATTACCCATTCTTCCCTACTTGAAGGAGGGGGCAATTAAGGGGGTTCAACAACAAGTGGGAGGGATCCATGGGCTCTAGAAACAGTACAGTGTTTCCACACAGAGTTTTATGGAACCCCAGTTCAGACTTTTCATCCACAGCCTCTAACATTCTCGAATTAGGGGATGAAACTCATAGACAAGGAGGCGATGGAGACAGTAGTCAAATATACAATTTACAGGTCAGTTTTACACTCCAGAGGTTTACTAAGCAATATCCTCTTTTTCTTGAGGGTGAATATGAGGAACAAGTATTGGCAAAGCCAACAGCTTTTGCCTATGCAAGATCTGTTGGCTTTACCAATGTGGAGGCATCAAAGAATTGAGCTGGGAAACCGAAGCCCTCCACGCCCTCCACCCTTCCGTGTTCCCTGAGGCTTGCTCCTGCCGGCGTCACCACCCGCCAGCTGGTCAGACTGCTCCGGACTCCAAACGTTGCCCAGGGAGAAGTTGGTGTCCAGGAGTTGCGAAGGAGCGGTGAGGGAGCCGTTTTAGCGAGTGCTAGGCACCGGTGTGCCCCCCTCCCTAGCAGAAGCGGCAAGTGGAAGAAGACAGGTACCGGAAGCAGTACCTGGGCCCAAGGCCAGTCTTCACTGCACGACGACAGAGATAAGGAGGAGGCGTTGAGCAGCAAAGAGCCATGTGGGAGCCAGCCAATGGTAAGTAGAGCGATGTGGGGACCACGTGGGAGCCAACCAATGGTAAGTAATGTGATGCAGGAGCCATGTGGGAGCCAGCCAATGGTAAGTAGAGCGATGTGGGGACCACGTGGGAGCCAACCAATGGTAAGTAATGTGATGCAGGAGCCATGTGGGAGCCAGCCAATGGTAAGTAGAGCGATGTGGGGACCACGTGGGAGCCAACCAATGGTAAGTAATGTGATGCAGGAGCCATGTGGGAGCCAGCCAATGATAAGTAGAGCGATGTGGGGACCACGTGGGAGCCAACCAATGGTAAGTAATGTGATGCAGGAGCCATGTGGGAGCCAGCCAATGGTAAGTAGAGCGATGTGGGGACCACGTGGGAGCCAACCAATGGTAAGTAATGTGATGCAGGAGCCATGTGGGAGCCAGCCAATGGTAAGTCAACATGAGTAATGGGTGGGCTCTAAGCCCTCTTTAAGACTTTCTTTTTAAACATAAACGTTTTCGCAAGCAGAGCTCAAGCGCTGTGCAGGCAAAACCTAAAATTGGAATGACACAAAACCAGCCAAAAGTGTGTGAGTTGACAGTTATAATCTATATGTATTTACAGCTCACCTGTACGTCCTTTTGCTGCAGATAAAACGGAGCCCTTGGATTGTAGAGTAGGAACATTTTAAAGCAATGGTTCCCAACCTGTGGTCTGGGGAACCCTGCGGGTTTGCAAAGCCTCTTCAGGGGCCCTGTGACTGCTTAGAAATTTAACAGATTAATAAAGTGTATGTAAATAAAGTGGCTGAAATTACAAGCAAAAATTTTAAAACACACTGTAAATGTCAAGGAATTTGAACTCGAAGGCTAAAAACTAATTCAGTGTCCTCAGATTCATTCGTGGGAGCAGTGGAGGTGCGTCAAACAGAATATAGTATGGACGATGTGTGGCTTCAATTGAATTTAGAAAAGCTCCAACCTTCCTATTAAAATTAAATGTTTTATTTTTCTTATTTGTATTTGTTTGCAGATTAAATAAAATGTGTTGTCATTTGTGAATGTATTTGATGAAAGCTTGCTTCTGTATTTTATGTGTATTGTTTTGCGGTTCAAATTATCGACAATGTTTAGGCCGGGTTCCCCAGGTTCGAAAAATGATTCAATGAGGGTCCCTGGGTTCCGGTACTGAGAAAGTGGGGGTCCACTGAAGTCAAAAGGTTGAGGACCACTGGCTTAAAGAGTGTGAGAGAAATTGCACACTGTGAAGAAGCCTCTGAACCGGAAGTAGACTACTTTGGACCGGAAGCAGCTTCTTGGGGAGGGGCATGAGGAAGAAGTGGATGGGAACTGTGTGCACGTGCCCTGGTCCCGTCCAGACCCCGAGGAATTCTGTTCACCCTGACCTAGTTTAGGAGGCGAAAGGTAATCAAGGCCAACATGGAATTACAGAATTAATGGAAGGACTTAGAAACTGACCTATTTCTATGTTATTTTGAGTTTTCCTTTCATCTGACACTAACACTTTACAGTGGTACCGAGAAAAGGTCTCATTTGGAACAAAACACAGAAAAAAATGTTTCTTTCATTTTTATCACACTGTAGGAAATGAAGAAAAAATAATTTTTCTATGACACATTTGTGTTTATTGCAGTCATAAATGGGCAAAACAATTCAAAATCAGGCAAAAACTTGCACATAAAAGTTAAAAAATTCAGATTTGCTAACATTGCTGCTAAGAATTGTCCCTCCTTTTCAAAACACTTCCCACCAGACATTGAATTATTTTCCTTTTCTTGCTCAGCAAGTTTTTTTACACCTGTTGACTGCTATTGTACGTCTATAGACTCACACGTATGCATTCATGAAGATTTCTAGTGCCGTGTGTTCAGAGCGCCGCGCCTTGGGCGGGGAAGCAGTGGAGGGGATGTCTTCCTAGGGGAATGTTTTAAAACAATGTGCAGCCGCCTTCTTGGCCCACGTCTTTTCTTTCAGGTTTCAGGAGAACAGTGTTACAAGCAGGTAAACAAGAAAGTCTACCGTCCACGGTATAAGTGGCCTCCATTTGTGAGTTAGATAGCTAAGTGAGTGGGACATGTTTGCAAATTGGGGCAACTTTGAACTTGTAAAGACTTGTTATATAAGTATTTTGCAAAGTATGGAAGACTGCGTACATTTGAGATTGCTGCTGGCAATGTTTGTTTTAATATCAGGGAAATCAACAGTAAAAACTGGCACAGCTGACCATGAAACAAACCTACAAACAGCCAAACAAGCATCCCACACTGCACCCGTCAGACCAGCCCACTGGGCACTGCCTGATTGCTCTGTACACCAGTCCGACCCGGTCAACCTCCTCTGCAAAGATGCAAGACGCCCCCATCATTATTTATTATTATTATTAGCTAGGACTAATAAAGCGCATGGCTACCCAATCAAGGGTTTCCCAGCGCTACTTCACAGCACTAGTATTTGTAGATTGACTAGTTAAAACAACCAGGTGTGAGAGAGATCTACGTGCTCTCAGTTCAAGGGGGACAGAGTCCTGGGACTTTGGATCTATAAAATAAAAGGCACGACCACGTTGCCTGGATCTCTTAACTCTGGGAACTACAGCTAAGTCTGCGTTACTTGGACGCAAAGATCGAGGAGGTGCATAAAATGACACCAAAGATATTAAATAGAGAGGACTGGAATTTGAGAGATATTTTTGTTCATAGCATAGTGCCTTGAAAGTCACTCGACGCTCAATAGGAAGCCAGCGCAACTCACGGAACAAGCGGGCTGTAGGGTGGAATTTAGGGGGAAGTAATAGGAGTCTGGCTGCGACATTTAGCACCACTTGGAGTCTCCTAAGGAGATATTTTGGAGCTCCCAGGTAGAGAATATTTCAGTTCTCTAGCCTTGACATACCTAGGGCCTGAATAACTGTTCTCTGGGCCGAAAAGGAGGCAGCCTAAGATCTTGCGGAGCCATTTCAGGATACCAAAGCAGGTCGCTGACAGGTAAAGGTGAACCTGACAAACTGTCCATTGCCTGACTTCTGCTGTATTGCCTGGCATCAGGTCCCTACTGTGCATCCCTGGATCCATGCCTTCATGGGATCCAGTAATGAAACAGTGGGGGTCCACAGAAGTCAAAAGGTTGGGAACCACTGTTCTAGGCCACTTACTGATGGTGAACCTATGGGACAAGACTCTTGATACTTCTCTGAGATGTGTCAAACCTACTTTGCCATAGGAAGGAAGGTCTGTTGTTAGGAAGTTTTAATGAGCGAGTGGTTCATTTTGTGTTGATGCATTCTTCATTTCCTTTTTTGATCTCATTTCTTTTAGGTAGATTTTTTTATTTTATCTTTGCCTGGATTATGTTGTATGTTTTGCGTTCCAAGGGGCAAGATGTGTAGTGATGTGAGAGTTCGTGGCACAGGCACCTTGTGTGTGTTCTAGAATGATGGAGGGTTCAGGAGAGTGACAAGCTCCCCCAGTCGCGATTGGCAATGTCTCTGCTGGCAGTGGACAGTGATGTGACAGGGGTACTAACTTCTTTGACTAACTACCCTCATCAGGTCACTGAAGCTAGAATTCTCTGGTCTGGGACAGGGGATCCTCTTCTCAGCCTGTTCCCATTAGCAGTGTGCTGGGTGGGAGCTGAGGAGACCAGACCAGGAGACATTCACCCTCTTCCTGCAGACAAGCCAGGAGCATAGCTACCAATGGTGCAGCAGGTGCAGTGGCACAAAGGCCTAGAAGCCCTAGGGGCCTACTGAATCCTGTTAATCGTTGTAGTTTTTGCTCCATCAAGTAATTAGGGGCCCATTTGCCTTCTTGCACACGGCTCCATGGCTTCGCTGCTATTTGCGGTCCAGGGCATCGGTCCAACCTACCATAGAAACCAGGACTTTGCTCTCCCGGGCAAACTGCCCCTGGTGCCCTTAAACTCAGATACCTTCAGCAGCCAGTGCTGGGATGGTATTTGGAATCTGACCCCATGATGAAAGCCTCTTTAGGACCCACCCGAGGCTTATTTTGTGCCAGTGGGTGTAAGGGGTGGGCACCAGCACCCATGTCTGTGGACCAAGGCTTGTTTCAATCAACCAATTGCGACCCAGAGGGAAAAAAAGGCAGAAAAGGGACAAAGAGAAAGATAGAAAAACAGTGACAAAGGGAGAAAGGAGGTATGAGAAGGAGCCTGAAAGATAAAGAGGCGGGGAAGGGGGATAAGGTGGTGAAACAAAGAGGAGGAATCAAGACTTGGCAGTTCGCAGTCTTGGCATTCAGCAGATGTGGAATTCAGCAGCATCCGTAACTGGCTTCTGTGTACAACCTTGTGTACCTTTGTGTTTGTTTCAGCTATCGCGTCTTCTGGCCATCGTGTATTTTTTTTAAAAAAAAGAGGTTGCTCTGCTGTTGCTTGTGCCACCTTTGTTATATGTTTTGGAGGTTTGTAACCCATTTTAATGCTGCTTCTACTGTGGTGCTCCTGTTTTTGTGTGTGTGAAGCTTGTACCACTACTATCTAGCCTGATCATGCTATGAGTTGACTGTATGCTCATAAAGCCTGCACTGCCGCGGCCTAGGTGTTATCTGTTCAGTGTGTGAAGGAAGCTTGCACAACTTCATTGTACCATATCTGCAAGCCTGAAGACCTGATGCTGTACTGACCCTCACCTGCAAAGACTCTATCTGTTCAGTGTGTGCAGGAAGCTTGCACAGCTGCATTTTACGTTATCTGCAAGCCTTGAGCACCTGATGCTGTACTGACCCTCAACTGCAAAGACTCTATCTGTTCAGTGTGTGAAGGAAGCTTGCATCACTGAATTGTGATCGCTGACCTATTTTTGGTCAGGAGCTCGCTACCCCACGCTCACAGCACCACCTAGCTGTGCCCGTGTTCCCTGACCTCCGCCCACGCTGCTGTTCTGCATGTTCGAGGCCCTCCTCCACCCGCAGGCACCCGCCTGCGCCTCATCCCTGGTGTCTAGTGGGCTGCAGGTAAGCGTCCCTAGACTTGTGCTTTGGTTTACTGTATTTTTGTGACTGTTTGCCGTCGTTTTTATTGTGCCTTAGTCATGCCTTTTGTTTTATTGTATTTTTGTGACTGTTTGCCATCGCATTCATTGTGCCTTCGTTGTGCCTTCTTGTGCGCTCCTCCAGAGGCTCTCCGAGCCGATCCTCAGATCCTCAGTCTCCCCGACGCTGCCTCCCTGCGGCCCGCCCCCCACGTGCCCCGTTGGCTGGTCCCCTCCCAGCTGCTCCTCCCTCCCTCCTCCCTTCTTAATGGCAGTCGCTGCGCGACGGCGCAGCAGAGGCGCGCCAGGGGCAAGCCCGTCCGCGCCTGGACCGCGCCCAGTGCCAGTTCCCCTGGCCCTCGCCCCCCCACACCACCAGACACTGCTACACCGCCAGCGACCTCCACGCCCTAAACCCAGGAGGCACCTCCACCTGTTTCCAGTCCTCTCTTAGGACCACCAAAGGACCCTCCGCCTGCCAAGCCTTCCATTTCACCTGCACCCTAAAGCGCCACGACAGACCCGCTAACAACCACCTTAACTGCACCCTACTCATCACTCGCTCCATCCACAAACACACTATCGAACTTTGGGACCTGCTGACTTCCATATCACCGGACATCGCTTTCCTCACCGAAACCTGGACGAATTCGCCCTCTGAACCCGACATTGCCATTGCCATCCCTGAAGGCTACAAGATCACCAGGAGAGACCGCACCAATAAGCCAGGAGGGGGAATCGCCGTAGTCCACAAAAGCACCATCAAAGTCCCACCAGCACCCACGATGCACTAAACTCCACTGAACACCTTCACTTCAACATCCACGTCAACGCCAACACCACCCTCAAAGGAACACTGATCTACAGACCTCCGGGCCCCGAGCACATCGTCAGCGCCCAGGCCCTCACCTCAGCAGATTACATCCTCCTCGGCGGTCTGAACTTCCATCTTGATAACAACAATGACATCAACACCAACCACTTACTGGACAACCTCGCCAACCTCGGTTTCAAACAACTCGTCACCTCACCCACTCACACCGCAGGCCACACACTCGACCCCATCTTCGCTGCCAACAACCACGTCTCCTTCAGCTACACCACTGAACTCGGCTGGACAGACCACCGATACATCCACTTCTCCTACCAGAAACCAGCTACTCACCACCACCGCACACAACCCCCCCGACGCAACTGGAGCAAAATCTCAACAGAAGAACGGATCTCCACCCTTGCCCAGACCTCACCTCCTATAACCACGCACCCCGACAAAGGCGCTACCAACCTGCATCGCTGGTTAGCAGACTGCTCCAACACCCTCGCACCGCTCAAAAAACCCTCAAACACCCTGCAGAGCACCAAACCCAACTGGTTCACACCTGATTTACTAATCTCCAAACGAAAATGCCGCAAAAGAGAGAAGGCCCCGCGCCTGGATCCCACCAAACACAACCACACTGCACTCAAGGAGTCCATCCGCAAGCATCACCAGCTGATCCGCACCGCTAAAAGGGCCCACTTCAAAAACCGCATAGATAACAACACCCACAACAGTAAAGAACTCTTCGGCATCATCAGAGACCTCTCAAACCCCAGGACCTGCTCCAATTACCCCCCCCCCTACGCAAGAGTTCTGCAACTCCCTCGCCACCCATTTCCGCTGCAAGATAGAAGAAATCCACAACAGCTTCAAACCCAATCTGCCCACAGACACCCTCATACTGGACCCCCCGAGCAACACCAACCTCCTTCACACCTGGACCCTCGCCAACAAAGATGACATTGCACACACCATGGCCTCCGTACACTCTGGATCCCCAGTGGACCCCTGCCCTTACCACATTTTCAACAAGGCAAGCAGCATCATCGCTCCCCACCTCTGCAACACCATCAACAGCTCCTTCGAATCAGCCACCTTCCCAGAAATCTGGAAACACGCAGAAGTCAACGCACTACTGAAGAAGCCCAAGGCAGACCCGGATGACCTGAAGAACTATCGGCTGATCTCCCTCCTCCCTTTCCCGGCAAAGGTCATAGAAAAAGTCGTCAACGCACAACTCTCCCGTTTCCTAGAAGACAACAAGGCTCTCGACACCTCCCAATCCGGATTCAGAAAAAATCACAGCACCGAGACTGCACTCATCGCTGCCACTGATGACATAAGGATCATGCTAGATAAAGGCGAAACCGCAGCACTCATCCTGCTGGACCTCTCCTCTGCCTTTGACACGGTATGCCATCACACCCTACGTACACGCCTCTACAACACCAGAATCCGCGACAAAGCCCTCAACTGGATCTCATCATTTCTAAGCTGCAGAACCCAGAGAGTCCGCCTTCCACCATTCCAGTCAGAAGCCTCCAGGATCATCCGTGGCGTCCCCCAGGGATCCTCACTCAGCCAAACGCTCTTCAATATCTACATGGCCCCGCTCGCCAACATCGCACGAACACACCACATCAACATAATATCATACGCAGATGACACCCAGCTGATCCTCTCCCTTACGAATGACCCTACTACTGCTAAAAACAACCTCCACATCGGACTTCACGCCATCTCCAGCTGGATGGAATCAAGCCGCCTCAAACTTAACACCAACAAAACTGAGGTCCTCATTTTCCGCCCCAACCCTTCAGCTTGGAATGACTTCTGGTGGCCCAAATCTCTAGGAACTGCGCCCTCGCCCACCACCCACGAACGCAACCTAGGCTTCATCTTGGACCCCACTCTCAGCATGACTCAGCAAGTCAACACAATCACCTCTTCTTGCTACAACATTCTCTGCATGCTCCGCAAGATCTTCAAGTGGATCCCCGTTGAGACCAGAAAAACCGTTACCCAAGCCCTGGCCAGCAGCAGATTGGACTACGGTAACGCCCTCTATGCTGGAACAACAGACAAACTGCAATCAAAGCTGCAACGAATCCAGAAAGCAGCCGCTCGCCTCATCCTCGACGTACCACACCGCAACCACATCTCCCCCACCTCAAAGACCTGCACTGTCTACCCATACCAAAGAGGATCACCTTCAAGCTCCTGACTCACGTACACAAAGCCCTCTACAAAACAGGACCTGCCTACCTCAACGACAGACTCACCTTCCACACCCCCACACACCATCTCTGCTCCGCCAGCCTCGCCCTCACCACCATCCCCCGCATCCGACGCACCACTGCCAGAGGAAGGTCCTTCTCACACCTCGCCACCAAGACCTGGAACTCGCTACCGCTCCAGTTACGCCAGATCCAGGACCTCCTGACCTTCAGGAAATGCCTCAAAACGTGGCTCTTCGACCAGTAGCACCCCCGGGCCTTGAGACCCTAACGGGTGAGTAGCGCGCTTTATAAATAACTGATTGATTGATTGATTGATCATTGTACGATATCTGCAAGCCTTAAACACCTGATGCGGTACTAACCCCGTGCAAAGACTCTATCTGTTCAGTGTGTGTGAAGGAAGCTTGCACCGCTGCATTGTACGATATCTGCAAAACTTGAACACCTGATGCTGTACTGACCCTCACCTGAAAAGACTCTCTGATCAGTGTGTGAGGAAGCTTGCACAGCTGCATTGTACGATATCTGCAAGACTTGAACACCTGATGCTGTACTGACCCCGTGCAAAGACTTTCTGTTCAGTGTGTGAAGGAAGCTTGCACAGCTGCATTGTTGGGTATCTGCAAGCCTTGAACACCTGATGCTGTACTGACCTCGTGCAGAGACCCTGATGCTGTACTGACCCCGTGCATAGACTCTATCTGTTCAGTGTGTGAAGGAAGCTTGCACCGCTGCATTGTATGGTATCTGCAAGTCTTGAACACCTGATGCTGTACTGACCCTCACCTGCAAAGACTCTCTGTTCAGTGTATGAAGGAAGCTTGCACAGCTGCATTGTTGGGTATCTGCAAGCCTTGAACACCTGATGTTGTACTGACCTCGTGCAAAGACTTTATCTGTTCAGTGTGTGAAGGAAGCTTGCACCACTGCATTGTATGGTATCTGCAAGTCTTGAACACCTGATGCTGTACTGACCCTCACCTGCAAAGACTCTCTGTTCAGTGTATGAAGGAAGCTTGCACAGCTGCATTGTTGGGTATCTGCAAGCCTTGAACACCTGATGCTGTACTGACCTCGTGCAAAGACTTTATCTGTTCAGTGTGTGAAGGAAGCTTGTGTAGGAGGCTGGACTGGCTTGTAGTGAGTACCAAGGGGTACTTGCACCTTGCACCAGGCCCAGTTATCCCTTATTAGTGTATAGGGTGTCTAGCAGCATAGGCTGATAGATAATGGTAGCTTAGCAGAGCAGCTTAGGCTGAACTAGGAGACGAGTGAAGCTCCTACAGTACAATTAGTGTCATATGCACAATATCATAAGAAAACACAATACACAGATATACTAAAAATAAAGTTACTTTATTTTTATGACAATATGCCAAAAGTATCTCAGTGAGTACCCTCAGTGAGAGGATAGGAAATATACACAAGATATATATACACAATACCAAAATATGCAGTAATAGTCTTAGAAAACAGTGCAAACAATGTATAGTTACAATAGGATGCAATGGGGACACATAGGGATAGGGGCAACATAAATCAAATACTCCAAAAGTGGAATGGAACAATGAATGGACCCCAAACCTATGTGACCTTGTAGAGGGTCGCTGGGACTATTAGAAAATAGTAAGGGTTAGAAAAATAGCCCACCCCAAGACCCTGAAAAGTGAGTGCAAAGTGCACTAATGTTCCCCAAAGGACATAGAAGTCGTGAAAGGGGAATTCTGCAGGCAAGACACAAACCAGCAATGCAACAACGATGGAATTCCAGTCGAGGGTACCTGTGGAACAAGGGGACCAAGTCCAAAAGTCACAAGCAAGTCAGAGATGGGCAGATGCCCAGGAAATGCCAGCTGTGGGTGCAAAGAAGCTGCTACTGGACTGTAGAAGCTTAGGTTTCTGCAGGAACGACAAGGGCTAGAGATTTCCCCTTTGGAGGACGGATCCCTCACGCCGTGGAGAGTCGTGCAGAAGTGTTTTCCCGCCGAAAGACCGCCAACAAGCCTTGCTAGCTGCAAATCGTGTGGTAAGGGTTTTTGGACGCTGCTGTGGCCCAGGAGGGACCAGGATGTCGCAAATTGCGTCAGGAGACAGAGGGGACGTCGAGCAAGACAAGGAGCCCTCTCAGCAGCAGGTAGCACCCGGAGAAGGGCCAGAAACAGGCACTACGAGGATGCGTGAAACGGTGCTCACCCGAAGTCGCACAAAGGAGTCCCACGTCGCCGGAGAACAACTTAGGAGGTCGTGCAATGCAGGTTAGAGTGACTTGGACCCAGGCTGGACTGTGCACAAAGGATTTCCGCCGGACGTGCACGGAGGCCGGAGTAGCTGCAAAAGTCGCGGTTTCCAACAATGCAGTCTGGCGTGGGGAGGCAAGGACTTACCTTCACCAAACTTGGACTGAAGAGTCACTGGACTGTGGGAGTCACTTGGACAGAGTTTCTGGATTCAAGGGACCTCGCTCATTGTGCTGAGAGGAGACCCAAGGTACCCTTGATGCAGTTCTTTGGTGCCTGCGGTTGCAGGGGGACGATTCCGTCGACCCACAGGAGATTTCTTCGGAGCTTCTAGTGCAGAGAGGAGGCAGACTACCCCCACAGCATGCACCACCAGGAAAACAGTCGAGAAGGCGGCAGGATCAGCGTTACAGAGTTGCAGTAGTCGTCTTTGCTACTATGTTGCAGTTTTGCAGGCTTCCAGCGCGGTCAGCAGTCGATTCCTTGGCAGAAGGTGAAGAGAGAGATGCAGAGGAACTCGGATGAGCTCTTGCATTCGTTATCTAAGGAATCCCAAGAGACAGAGACCCTAAATAGCCAGAAAAGAGGGTTTGGCTACCTAGGAGAGAGGATAGGCTAGCAACACCTGAAGGAGCCTATCACAAGGAGTCTCAGATGTCACCTGGTGGCACTGGCCACTCAGAGCAGTCCAGTGTGCCAGCAGCACCTCTGTTTCCAAGATGGCAGAGGTCTGGAGCACACTGGAGGAGCTCTGGGCACCTCCCAGGGGAGGTACAGGTCAGGGGAGTGGTCACTCCCCTTTCCTTTGTCCAGTTTCGCGCCAGAGCAGGGCTAAGGGGTCCCTGAACCGGTGTAGACTGGCTTATGCAGAAATGGGCACATCTGTGCCCATGAAAGCATTTCCAGAGGCTGGGGGAGGCTACTCCTCCCCTGCCTTCACACCATTTTCCAAAGGGAGAGGGTGTAACACCCTCTCTCAGAGGAAGTCCTTTGTTCTGCCATCCTGGGACAAGCCTGGCTTGACCCCGGGGGGGCAGAAACCTGTCTGAGGGGTTGGCAGCAGCTGCAGCTGCAGTGAAACCCCTGAAAAGGCAGTTTGGCAGTACCAGGGTCTGTGCTACAGACCACTGGGATCATGGGATTGTGCCAACTATGCCAGGAGGGCATAGAGGGGGCAATTCCCTGATCATAGACATGTTACATGGCCATATTCGGAGTTACCATTGTGAAGCTACATATAGGTAGTGACCTATATGTAGTGCACGCGTGTAATGGTGTCCCCGCACTCACAAAGTCCGAGGAATTGGCCCTGAACAATGTGGGGGCACCTTGGCTAGTGCCAGGGTGCCCTCACACTAAGTAACTTTGCACCTAACCTTTACCAGGTAAAGGTTAGACATATAGGTGACTTATAAGTTACTTAAGTGCAGTGTAAAATGGCTGTGAAATAACGTGGACGTTATTTCACTCAGGCAGCAGTGGCAGGCCTGTGTATGAATTGTCAGAGCTCCCTATGGGTGGCAAAAGCAATGCTGCAGCCCATAGGGATCTCCTGGAACCACAATACCCTGGGTACCTCAGTACCATATACTAGGGAATTATAAGGGTGTTCCAGTAAGCCAATGTAAATTGGTGAAATTGGTCACTAACCTGTTAGTGACAATTTGAAAGAAATGAGAGAGCATAACCACTGAGGTTCTGGTTAGCAGAGCCTCAGTGAGACAGTTAGGCATCACACAGGGAACACATACCTATAGGTCACAAACTTATGAGCACTGGGGTCCTGACTAGCAGGGTCCCAGTGACACATAACAAACATACTGAAAACATAGGGTTTTCACTATGAGCACTGGGCCCTGGCTGGCAGGATCCCAGTGAGACCGTGAAAACACCCTGACATACACTCACAAACAGGCCTAAAGTGGGGGTAACAAGGCTAGAAAGAGGCTACTTTCTCACACAACCCCCCCCAAACGAAGGACAATAAGGCTAACCTTGGCCAGTTGAGACTTTATTGTCTGAGTGGTGATAAGTAGAGAGTAGCTCTGCAATAGACTGGTTACTCCCTTTATCATCCACTATATGGTTACTTCCCTGTGGGGATGTAAACCACCCTGTTTGAAGTTTTTTAGCTAAGCAACAATGTGAAGATGTATTTTCAGAGTTTCTATCAGTAAGTTTTAGTTTAGAGCAGTGGGAATTGTCCACTGAACCTATTTGTAGTGATGGAAATGCCAGACAGGGATGCTGTCTCAGAAAAGCCATAGCTGGGCAAAAACTTTGTCCATATGGCTGGAAGAGAGAACAGGGATGCTGTTTCTCTTGTGTTGGAGCAGGGCAGGGATGTTGTCCTATGAGCTCCACACTAGGGCAGGGATGCTGTCCTAAGTGTTGTGAAGCAGTGCAGAGTTTCTGCACTAAAGTTTCTCTGGGAGGGTTGGAGGGATGCTCCATGTTAACTAAAATGGTGCTCTTTTTCTCACCAATGTTAGTTATCCCACAGAGAGGTACTTCTACCTCAGGTAGTACAGCTTTGCCAGCTGATGCTTCCCTTGGAACAGGTGCCACCCCAGGAGAGGTTTCTCCCACCACAGGAATGGTATCCTGAATGGCAGGGTGGTTAGGGGATACTGTGATACCCTTTTTACCTGTTGATGGAGAGGGATCCTGAGTTTTCAGGCCTTCTCTCCTTTGCTTTTTCATTTCAGTAGAAATGAGAGGGAACAATTCCTCTGGGATGCCCAGCATGGCTGCATGGGCATAAAACTCTACATCAGCCCAACCTGAGGCCCCTAGGTCATTACCTAAGAGACAGTCTACAGGTAAGCTAGGTGATACCACCACCTGCTTAGGGCCAGTAACTCCACCCCAACTAAACTGAATTATAGCTAAGGGAAGAAACTTAGTGGAGTTATGGACATCAATAATTTTATACTGTTGTCCAATGATGTGTTGTTCAGGAGGCACTAGGTTTTCAGTCACCAAAGTGATACTGGCACCTGTGTCCCTGTAGGCAAAGGCCTCAACACCATTTATTGAAACTGTCTGCCTGTACTTATCCATTGTAAGGGGACAAGCAGCCAGTGTGGCAAGGCCAATGCCACTAGGTGTGACAGAAACTGTCTTGGGACTGATTACTTCAGTTTCCACTATGGACCCATAAGTGAACCCAACTACACCCTTTGCTTGACTGTTGCCAGCAGTCCCACCACTAGTACCACTACTGCTAGAGGCACTAGAGCTTGATGTATTAGTGGTGGTAGGCTCAGGGGGTTTACCTGGACAGGACTTATCCCCTGGCCTATGGCCTCTGTTTTTACACACAAAGCACCAAGGCTTTTTAATGTGTGCAGGTTGGGAAGAAGAGGAAGAATTTGTTTTATCCCCACCCTCTGAAGAGTGTTTAAGATTTGAAGTGGGATCTTTGGTTTTACCCTTATCCCCATGCTTATCTTGAGATTTTTCACCATCTTTCTTCTTATTGCCATCTTTGTCACCCCCTGTATGAACTTTTCTGTTCACCCTTGTTCTGACCCATTTGTCTGCCTTCTTTCCCAATTCTTGGGGAGAGGTCAGATCAGAGTCTACCAGGTACTGGTGCAACAAATCAGACACACAATTATTAAGTATATGCTCTCTCAGGATTGTGTTATACAGGCTTTCATAATCAGTAACTTTACTGCCATGTAACCACCCCTCCAAGGCCTTCACTGAATGGTCAATGAAATCAACCCAGTCTTGTGAAGACTCCTTTTTGGTCTCTCTGAACTTTATCCTGTATTGTTCAGTGGTTAAGCCATAACCATCCAGGAGTGCATTCTTAAGAACTGTAAAATTATTGGCATCACTTTCTTTCACAGTAAGGAGTCTATCCCTACCCTTTCCACTAAATGATAGCCATAGGATAGCAGCCCACTGCCTTTGAGGGACATCCTGTACAGCACAGGCCCACTCAAGTGCAGCAAACCACTTGTTAATGCAGCTGTGCAAGCTTCCTTCATACACTGAACAGAGAGTCTTTGCAGGTGAGGGTCAGTACAGCATCAGGTGTTCAAGACTTGCAGATACCATACAATGCAGTGGTGCAAGCTGTGAGAAAGTAGCCTCTTTCTAGCCTTGTTACCCCCACTTTTGGCCTGTTTGTGAGTGTATGTCAGGGTGTTTTCACTGTCTCACTGGGATCCTGCCAGACAGGGCCCAGTGCTCATAGTGAAAACACTATGTTTTCAGTATGGTTGTTATGTGTCACTGGGACCCTGCTAGTCAGGACCCCAGTGCTCATAAGTTTGTGACCTATAGGTATGTGTTCCCTGTGTGATGCCTAACTGTCTCACTGAGGCTCTGCTAACCAGAACCTCAGTGGTTATGCTCTCTCATTTCTTTCAAATTGTCACTAACAGGCTAGTGACCAATTTCACCAATTTACATTGGCTTACTGGAACACCCTTATAATTCCCTAGTATATGGTACTGAGGTACCCAGGGTATTGGGGTTCCAGGAGATCCCTATGGGCTGCAGCATTGCTTTTGCCACCCATAGGGAGCTCTGACAATTCTTACACAGGCCTGCCACTGCAGCCTGAGTGAAATAACGTCCACGTTATTTCACAGCCATTTTACACTGCACTTAAGTAACTTATAAGTCACCTATATGTCTAACCTTTACCTGGTAAAGGTTAGGTGCAAAGTTACTTAGTGTGAGGGCACCCTGGCACTAGCCAAGGTGCCCCCACATTGTTCAGGGCCAATTCCCCGGACTTTGTGAGTGCGGGGACACCATTACACGCGTGCACTACATATAGGTCACTACCTATATGTAGCTTCACAATGGTAACTCCGAATATGGCCATGTAACATGTCTATGATCAGGGAATTGCCCCCTCTATGCCATCCTGGCATAGTTGGCACAAACCCATGATCCCAGTGGTCTGTAGCACAGACCCTGGTACTGCCAAACTGCCTTTTCAGGGGTTTCACTGCAGCTGCTGCTGCTGCCAACCCCTCAGACAGGTTTCTGCCCCCCTGGGGTCAAGCCAGGCTTGTCCCAGGATGGCAGAACAAAGGACTTCCTCTGAGAGAGGGTGTTACACCCTCTCCCTTTGGAAAATGGTGTGAAGGCAGGGGAGGAGTAGCCTCCCCCAGCCTCTGGAAATGCTTTCATGGGCACAGATGTGCCCATTTCTGCATAAGCCAGTCTACACCGGTTCAGGGACCCCTTAGCCCTTCTCTGGCGCGAAACTGGACAAAGGAAAGGGGAGTGACCACTCCCCTGACCTGTACCTCCCCTGGGAGGTGCCCAGAGCTCCTCCAGTGTGCTCCAGACCTCTGCCATCTTGGAAACAGAGGTGCTGATGGCACACTGGACTGCTCTGAGTGGCCAGTGCCACCAGGTGACGTCAGAGACTCCTTGTGATAGGCTCCTTCAGGTGTTGCTAGCCTATCCTCTCTCCTAGGTAGCCAAACCCTCTTTTCTGGCTATTTAGGGTCTCTGTCTCTTGGGATTCCTTAGATAACGAATGCAAGAGCTCATCCGAGTTCCTCTGCATCTCTCTCTTCACCTTCTGCCAAGGAATCGACTGCTGACCGCGCTGGAAGCCTGCAAAACTGCAATATAGTAGCAAAGACAACTACTGCAACTCTGTAACGCTGATCCTGCCGCCTTCTCGACTGTTTTCCTGGTGGTGCATGCTGTGGGGGTAGTCTGCCTCCTCTCTGCACTAGAAGCTCCGAAGAAATCTCCCGTGGGTCGACGGAATCGTCCCCCTGCAACCGCAGGCACCAAAGAACTGCATCACCGGTACCTTGGGTCTCCTCTCAGCACGACGAGCGAGGTCCCTTGAATCCAGCAACTCTGTCCAAGTGACTCCCACAGTCCAGTGACTCTTCAGTCCAAGTTTGGTGGAGGTAAGTCCTTGCCTCCCCACGCCAGACTGCATTGTTGGAAACTGCGACTTTTGCAGCTACTCCGGCCTCCGTGCACTTCCGGTGGAAATCCTTTGTGCACAGTCCAGCCTGGGTCCACGGCACTCTAACCTGCATTGCACGACCTCCTAAGTTGTTCTCCGGCGACGTGGGACTCCTTTGTGCGACTTCGGGTGAGCACTGTTTCACGCATCCTTGTAGTGCCTGTTTCTGGCATTTCTCTGGGTGCTACCTACTGCTGAGAGGGCTCCTTGTCTTGCTCGACGTCCCTTCTGTCTTCTGACGCAATTTGCGACATCCTGGTCCCTCCTGGGCCACAGCAGCGTCCAAAAACCCTTACCACATGATTTGCAGCTAGCAAGGCTTGTTGGCGGTCTTTCGGCGGAAAAACACTTCTGCACGACTCTCCCCAGCGTGTGGGATCCGTCCTCCAAAGGGGAAGTCTCTAGCCCTTTTCGTTCCTGCAGAAACCTAAGCTTCTACAGTCCAGTAGTAGCTTCTTTGCACCCACAGCTGGCATTTCCTGGGCATCTGCCCATCTCCGACTTGCTTGTGACTTTTGGACTTGTTCCCCTTGTTCCACAGGTACCCTCGACTGGAAATCCATCGTTGTTGCATTGCTGGTTTGTGTCTTGCCTGCAGAATTCCCCTATCACGACTTCTATGTCCTTTGGGGAACTTTAGTGCACTTTGCACTCACTTTTCAGGGTCTTGGGGTGGGCTATTTTTCTAACCCTTACTATTTTCTAATAGTCCCAGCGACCCTCTACAAGGTCACATAGGTTTGGGGTCCATTCATGGTTCGCATTCCACTTTTGGAGTATATGGTTTGTGTTGCCCCTGTCCCTATGTGTCCCCATTGCATCCTATTGTAACTATACATTGTTTGCACTGTTTTCTAAGACTATTACTGCATATTTTTGGTTGTGTATATATATCTTGTGTATATTTCCTATCCTCTCACTGAGGGTACTCACTGAGATACTTTTGGCATATTGTCATAAAAATAAAGTACCTTTATTTTTAGTATATCTGTGTATTGTGTTTTCTTATGATATTGTGCATATGACACTAAGTGGTACTGTAGGAGCTTCACTCGTCTCCTAGTTCAGCCTAAGCTGCTCTGCTAAGCTACCATTATCTATCAGCCTATGCTGCTAGACACCCTATACACTAATAAGGGATAACTGGGCCTGGTGCAAGGTGCAAGTACCCCTTGGTACTCACTACAAGCCAGTCCAGCCTCCTACATTGGTTGTGCAGCGGTGGGATAAATGCTTTGAGACTACTTACCACTCTTGTCATTGTACTTTTCATAAGAGAAAAATATACAAAACAAGTTCAGTGTATATACACATAACCAAAAAGCTTTGCATTTCCTCTTTGCACTCTTTTCTAAGTGCTGAAAAGTACTTCTAACTTTCTAAAATGTTCTAAAAAGTTTTAAAAGTTTTTTTTCCAGTCTTTCTAAAAGCTCTGACAAACTTTTTTTTCTTTTTCTATCACTTTAACTCTCTCTAAAAATGTCTGGCACAGGCCAAAATGTTGATCTGTCCAAACTTGCATATGATCACCTTAGCTGGAAAGGAGCAAGGAGCCTCTGCATAGAGAGAGGTTTGAGTGTAGGGAAGAATCCTTCCTTGGAATTGTTACTTAACATGCTTAGAGAACAAGATAAGGCTAAAAGTGCCCCATCTGTTGCAAAAGTAGCTAATGGTTCCCAATCTGATCCAGGGACTCCCCCAGGAAAAGATTCAGGAAAGAAACTTCCAAGCCTGCCCATTACTAGACAGTCTAGCATAGTTGGTACTGATGTAGAGTCACACCATGCAGATAGTGTTGTCTCACATCATAGCAAGAGCATTCATTCTCATCACAGTAGAAATGATGTTTCTGTTAGCCAAGCTGTTAGGGTGCCCTCTGTAAGGGACAGGTCTCCTTCTGTCCATTCTAATCATACTTCTGTTTCAAGACATGTCCCTCCCACCCACCCTGATGACAGATTGTTAGAGAGGGAGCTCAATAGATTGAGAGTGGAACAAACCAGACTGAAGCTCAAGAAGCAACAGCTGGATTTGGAGAGACAGACTTTAGAAGTAGAGAAGGAGAGACAGAAACTGGGTTTAGAAACCCATGGTGGCAGCAGCAGTATTCCCCATAGTCATCCTGCAAAAGAGCATGATTCCAGGAATCTGCACAAGATAGTTCCCCCTTATAAGGAGGGGTCATTGACCGCCAGGGCCGGGGACTGCGGGAGCACCGCCAACAGGCTGGCGGTGCTCCCAAGGGCATTCTGACCGCGGCGGTACAGCCGCGGTCAGAAACGGAAAATCGGCGGTCTCCCGCCGGTTTTCCGCTGCCCTGAGGAATCCTCCATGGCGGCGCAGCTTGCTGCGCCGCCATGGGGATTCCGACCCCCTCACCGCCATCCTGTTCCTGGCGATCGTGACCGCCAGGAACAGGATGACGGTGAGGGGTGTCCTGGGGCCCCTGGGGGCCCCTGCAGTGCCCATGCCAATGGCATGGGCACTGCAGGGGCCCCGTAAGAGGGCCCCTAAATGATTTTCAGTGTCTGCATTGCAGACACTGAAAATCACGACGGGTGCTACTGCACCCGTCGCACCCTTCCCACTCCGCCGGCTCCATTCGGAGCCGGCTTCCTCGTGGGAAGGGGTTTCCCGCTGGGCTGGCGGCGGTCTTCTGACCGCGTAGCGGTATTCTATTGGGGGAACTTTGGCGGGCGGCCTCCGCCGCCCGCCAAAGTTAGAATCACCTCCTTTATCTGTTCAGTGTGTGAAGGAAGCTTGCACAGCTGATTTTGGGCATTATCTGCAAGCCTGTTCGGTAACTAGTGAAGCTTGCACTGCTGCCGACAATACTTTGGGCTCATTCCACCCACCCCTAAAATCCTTAACCTGAAGCGATATGGGTGCTCCTCAGAATGTGCTGGGTCCCGCGTAAGGATCCCGACGGTCTGCCCTGACCAAGGCAAAGAAAACCACAACAACCAATAATTTAGAAGCAGTGTGTACTTTGTAACAGAATAGGTGCCACGGCCCAGTGGTTTGCCCAGAAGCCTGTGATCTGCTCTATCTAAGGTCTGGATGCTGAACTGTGTAGTCTTTCCACCCCATGCCCCTTTCATCCACCGCCAGACGTTCCCTAACCTTTATCTCACCATGGCAGATTCTTTTTCACTTCTCCTTTCATTCTTTGTCACTGCTCTTTTGTGGTTCTTTCCCACTTTTGTGTTTTTCTCTCTCTTGCACTGGATCAAAGTCTGATAAGGAAAAATACGTTCCGGTCCCCAAAAAAATGAGTGCTGTTGGCCCACCAACTGCAAGCACCGGCTCAAATTAAGCACTGTTTATAAGGTAGTTTCATTTACTCATATATGTATTTCTTTTGTAGAGCTCACAAATACCTGTGACGGTGCCCTTGTGCTGGAAAGGGAGCTGCTAAAGGCCAACAAATGAAGGAGATAATTACAAGATAAATAGCAGGTTTTTGAAAGGTTCCTAAAGGCAGAGACTTCAATGGTCAGAAACCACCATGGTGGGTCTGCTGACATTTGGATTTTGCAAAAGATGAACAGTGGTAGGGGTCAAAGTGCGGGCAGGCTGGTAGGAAGAGGTGGTTTTGTGAATAAATTCAGGTGGGAGTCGATACTTGCTTTATGGCACATGCAGAATCCAGAGATGTTTCAAGGCGGGGGCGATGGCACAGGGGCTCCAGTCTCAGTGGCAGCTGCCACTGAACGGGGGTGGGGATAAAAATAAAAATAAAGGAAAAAACCACTTACCTTTCTTCCGGAGACACTTTTGCGTCTCCTCTGCCCTCTTCCCGGCAGCACAGAGGCTCCCAGCCAATCACAACGCTGCTCTCACCAACAAGACAGCAGCGACGTGATGGGTGTGAGCGTCCTGCTTTGGCGCTCACACATGGAGTGGGAGCCTGTGCACTTTCTCCACCCGGCTGTTCAATACAGCCGGGTGCAGAAATGCTAAGTGCGCATGTCTGTTTGGCCGGCCAAACAGACATGCGCACTTTTTGTGCACTCCACTCCTCCCTCAAGCCCTCCGCTGGCCCCCTCCAGCCCAGCCCCGCCCCAGTAAAATGATAACAACACTTTATTATTATCGTTTGATTTTTCCTTCCCCTTCTGCTTAAAAGCAGCTGGTGACGCTTCTCCGCCTTAGAGGAAGAGCCTCCCCTATCCAGTCTTCCACGGGCCCCTGATAGAGCCAGCTGTGTTCTACAGCCTGGCCCTGATGACCTTGAATAATTCTTAAATAGATAGTTTTAAATACCGTTTTCCTTTAATTTCTTTTCAATGTGGGTGATGTATGAGAGTCTATTGCAGACATTTTGCAGAGAAATGTTATGTTTGTGTTTCAAGGAATATCCATAAAAAGGAGAGAGAATTACTATAATCAAGAGTTGAGCCTAGAGACTCCTGAAAAGATGAGAACCGCGCCTGAAAGGACTTTTCTAAAGATCTCCAGGAATATAAAACAGCGGAGGCATCCATGATTAGTGAGGCAAGAAAAAGCTGCATATCAAAGAAGATTCCTAGATTGCGTAAGTGACAACTGAATGATGGCAATTGATAAAGTTAGACAGGCATTGGTCTGCAGAACATGGAGAAGAAGGTGCTCCGAGAACTAGGACCTCTGTCCTTGTAGTTTTTAATTTAGGGCAGTTGCCTTTCATCTAATACTTAATCTTTCCACGGGAGGTCGCTGGTCTCAAGACAAACTAAATCTGCCTACCAATTGTCTGAAGCTCCTGGCAGGTTGCTTTGCTATAAGGACACTGTGACCTAGAAAGGCCAACTATTGTATTCTACTGAGAATGCACGACATATCAGCAGTCCGGTATATAAACAAGCTGGGCGGAACCAGGTCTCGGATACTGTCGGAGATTGACAGGGTTTTTCTACCTATTTCACAGGACTGCGTTAGAGGCAGAGGGTCTTCCGAGACAGAACAACACAGTAGCAGACTGGAACTCCAGGTTTCTCTTGGATCCCGGTTGGAAGCTTTGCCCTCAGGTCTTTCAGGAGATGCATCAGATCCTGGGTCCTTGCGAGGGGGATGTGTTTGCTTCCAGATTGAACTGTCAGTTAAAAGACTTCTACAGATGAAGACCAGATCCAGTGGAGACAGCAACAGATACCTTTCTCGAGCGCGGGTTGAATCAGACGAAGTATGCTTTCCTGCCCTTTGCGATCACACCGAGGGTTGTGGCACAAGCCAGACGCCAATGAGCGATGCTGGTGATTATTCCAATCTGGAAGACTCAGTCCTGTTTCCCTTCTCTTCTGGAGATAGCCACAGATGTCCAGATAACCCTTGTGGAGTTTCTGGACCTTTTGACACATCCTGTGGGGTCCTTCCATCCTTTTCTCCTGCAGAATCAATTGGCTCTCATGGCCTGCGAGATTTCAGGAGACAATGTCAAGTGCCTGGAATTTCAGAGGAAGCTGCCCACTTCTCAGTACTGCAGGCTTGGTCTTCATCCAACATTAATACAGCTCTGTGTAGAAGAAATGGGTGGATTGGTGTTTGGATGAAGCCTGTATCTGGTGGGGACAGACTTGAAAGATGTTATCATTTTTTTGTCAGAAAGGGCGTCTGTGGGTTTAAGTTACAGCTCAGTAAATAAATTTAGATTAGCAATCTTAGCGGGCCATGTGCACGCGGATGGTAAGCCGGTAGGTATGCATCCTTTGATCTGCAAACTACTTAAAGGCACCAGGGTTTCTAACCCTCTTAAGCCAAGGTACAATCAGTTGTGTGATGTGAACAATGTTCTTTGTCTTTTTGAGCAGTGGCCTGAAAATGCTTTGCTGTTGCTGAAACACTTATAGGCGGAACTATGTTGCTCGCTCTGCTGTCATGCAGACGAGTTTCATCGCGAAGGCATTAGATCTATCAGGTAGAGTATGACCTCCTGAAGGAGTCCCTCACTCTATCTAAATGTACAAAGACTCTTCCTCTCGTATAGACTATCCTTCTTTTCCACAGAGTGATAAGCTATGTGTTGTGAATTGTTTAAAGGCAAATAAAAATGCACTCAAGCATTGTGTTCTGACCCTCTCGCTCAGTTGTTGCCAATTCAAAAAACGTTTAAGCCTGTTCAGCAGCAGATGGATGAGGTGAGTGATGGCAGGGCTTGGCACTGATGTCACCCGATCTGGGGCCCATTCCGCAAGAGGCGCTATGGCCTCAAAAGCTTTTTTGTTGGGGTCTAGAGTAGATGATAGCTTAAGAGCTGCAGACTGGCCTTCTGATTCTACATTTAAACAGTTTTATTACAAACCGATTGTGCATGTGTCTTCAGCAGAGGTGGATCAGCTTTTAACGAGCATAATCTGAGTTTCTGGTCCTGACATAGAGTTAAAAATTTGTAGCTATCTATTGCAACAAGAATATTTGATTCTATTAAGGATGCAGAGGCAAGCATTATCCCACCCAGGCATTTGGTTTGTATATATCACTATTCAGAACTGATGGGACAATTGATGATGGAATATGCATATTGCATGGTTTATGCTTTTTGCCCACCCATCTTTATTACTGGGCGTTCTTTATGCTTTTCTTACTATTCATTTATAAACTCTGAACAGAAGCAAGGCTGAGGCGAGGTTGATCAGGCTTGGACTTCTTGGCAGATAGTTGTCATCTTTGGATCCAGTTTTTTTTTTTACACTTTTGAGTGAATTTTGAAGCTGTTGATTGTTTGTAATTTGATTTATTCACAATGAAAGAGGCAGTCAAGGTGATGTCTCTCCGTTTTGCTGGTTTATGAGTAGTGCTATTGGTAGGGATGGAAAAAGGTGTGGTTATGAGGATCCTGGGATTTGTAGTTTGATGAAGTTCTTCATTGGATATTTCATATCCTGCTGTTAATAAACTGGTAAAGAAAGAGAAGCATAATCTGAGCATAATCTGAGCCTCCTTTCCCTAGATAGACTCAAACAGATCTTATAGGTTTAACTAAAGGGTTAACATAAACATTAAAAGAGTATAGCTGAACAAGGAGCCGTACAGCACCTTATATGTTGAGGGTTTAGGATATAGCGAGATCTAGGGCCTTATTTAGAGTTTGGCTGACGGAATAAACCATCACAAATGCGAAGGATGTCGCAATAGATGTATTACATGTGCAATATAGCGTATGACAATTATAATACAGCGGACAGCGTGTCTGGCTCATTGATTTGGAATGTCTCGTCTGTCAAATGCTAAATAAGGCTCTTAGTCTGACGACTTGAAAATGGCCGTGCAAGAAGCCACTCCAAGGGCTTTCCACCAATACTGGTCCCAAGCAGCCATGAAATAAGGACCGCAAGGCATAAAATATAGAGGGCCATAGAAGGATCCGGAACCACCAAAGTGGTGGTAGCCCCCACATCCAAAACCATCCCTAGCTCTTCTAAAACAGACCCGGAGGCCAGGTGATGACACCAGTAGCAAGGAGCATGTGGCCGGGAGGACTCAGGGGTCCAGAGGAAATCAAGCTCTCCAAACAAAATATAAAAACAGAATTTGCAGTTGTGTAACTGCCTGTTTTTGGGTGGCGCTATTTTCCCAGCATGCCTCCCACCTCGCCCCCACGTTGCTGCTCAGGAAGCAGACAATTTGCAGTGGCTGCTGAATGTGTCCAGCTGTCTGAAAATTACACCAGCACAAGTTTAGCATGTTTCCGTGGCGCACAACCTCTTGGCAGGGTGGACACTGTCAATCCTGTGAAAATAGTGGGTAGACGCCATCTACCCGCGTGAACCCTCGACTCTTGCCCTGCTAATAACCTCATGATGCCCCTAGGGCAGAAAAACTGGGGCTAACGTTAGAGCAGGGGTCTTTAAACTGGGGGCCTCACGTGATCCCATGTGGGGTGCTAGGCTCTGGGCAAAAGACGTGTTATGTTAATAAGTGGGCATTGTTTTAAGCAGAAACATATGACCCCAGTAAGCAGCTCTGTGATGGGCCATCACTAACATGTTGTGTCATTTATATTCCAAGCTGGGAGTGTGTCACAAGGGAAGGGACTCCAAATACTCTTCAAAACCCCCACCCAAGCCCACTTCTAATAATCACACTGTGGGTACTTTTACACATTAGTAAGGCCTGCCTGACCGGAATAGTATATTTGGCATCACATCTTTGATTGAATTTTTAAAACAGTAACATAACTTAACTGCAATGTTTAAGTACTTGTAGACATATTTAAACATTGCCAATTTAAGGGAATTATTTTCAGCATTAAAAAGTTTGAAGACCGCTGTGTTAGAGGACACTGTGTGCCAGTGCGGACGCTGCACTCACTTACTTCCGGGTTTTAAATGGGCAGGTACTGTCCGGTACTGAGGAGCCGCACTTCTTTAAAGAGAAAGAGAGAGTACCTGCACTTCTCAGGACTGTTGCAATACACCTGATGGGAGAGTACCTGCACTTCTCAGGACTGTTGCAATACACCTGATGGGAGAGTACCTGCACTTCTCAGGACTGTTGCAATACACCTGATGGGAGAGTACCGGCACTTCTCCAGGACTGTTGCACTACACCTGATGGGAGAGTACCGGCACTTCTCAGGACTGTTGCAATACACATGATGGGAGAGTACCGCCACTTCTCAGGACTGTTGCAATACACCTGATGGGAGAGTACCGGCACTTCTCCAGGACTGTTGCAATACACCACAGGGAGAGTACCGGCACTTCTCAGGACTGTTGCAATACACATGATGGGAGAGTACCGCCACTTCTCAGGACTGTTGCAATACACCTGATGGGAGAGTACCGGCACTTCTCAGGACTGTTGCAATACACCAGATGGGAGAGTACCAGCACTTCTCAGGTCTGTTGCAATTCACCAGAGGGAGAGTACCGGCACTTCTCAGGACTGTTGCAATACACCAGAGGGAGAGTACCAGCACTTCTCAGGACTGTTACAATACACCAGTTGGGAGAGTACCGGCACTTCTCAGGACTGTTGCACTACACTTGATGGGAAAGTACCGGCACTTCTCAGGACTGTTGCAGTACACCAGATGGGAGAGTACCGGCACTTCCCAGGACTGTTGCAATACACCAGAGGGAGAGTACCGGCACTTCTCAGGACTGTTACAATACACCAGTTGGGAGAGTACCAGCACTTCTCAGGACTGTTGCAATACACCTGATGGGAGAGTACCGGCACTTCTCAGGACTGTCGCAATACACCAGATGGGAGAGTACCGGCACTTCTCAGGACTGTTGCAATACACCTGATGGGAGAGTACCGGCACTTCTCAGGACTGTTGCAATTCACCAGAGGGAGAGTACTGGCACTTCTCAGGACTGTTGCAATACACCTGATGGGAGAGTACCGGCCCTTCTCAGGACTGTTGCAATACACCTGATGGGAGAGTACCGGCACTTCCCAGGACTGTTGCACTACACCAGATGGGAGAGTACCTGCACTTCTCAGGACTGTTGCAATACACCAGATGGGAGAGTACCTGCACTTCTCAGGACTGTTGCAATACACCAGACGGGAGAGTACCGGCACTTCTCAGGACTGTTGCAATTCACCAGAGGGAGAGTACCGGCACTTCTCAGGACTGTTGCAATACACCTGATGGGAGAGTACCAGCACTTGTCAGGACTGTTGCAATACACCAGATGGGAGAGTACTGGCACTTTTCAGGACTGTTGCAATACACCAGATGGGAGAGTACCTGCACTTCTCAGGACTGTTGCAATACACCAGATGGGAGAGTACCGGCACTTCTCAGGACTGTTGCAATACACCTGATGGGAGAGTACCGGCACTTCTCAGGACTGTTGCAATTCACCAGAGGGAGAGTACCGGCACTTCTCAGGACTGTTGCAATACACCTGATGGGAGAGTACCAGCACTTGTCAGGACTGTTGCAATACACCAGATGGGAGAGTACCTGCACTTCTCAGGACTGTTACAATACACCAGATGGGAGAGTACCTGCACTTCTCAGGACTGTTGCAATACACCTGATGGGAGAGTACCAGCACTTCTCAGGACTGTTGCAATACACCAGATGGGAGAGTACCGGCACTTATCAGGACTGTTGCAATTCACCAGAGGGAGAGTACCGGCACTTCTTAGGAGCAAACAGGTTCTATTTGGAGAGTACCCGCTCCTACATTTCCATTTAAAGCACTGCCTTACTTTACAGACTTCTGTATTTTACAATCCATTCCAAGGTGTGTGTTTTGGGCAATTGGTGTGAGTGATGCAGACAAGACTACAGCTCCCAGAATGCAGCAGGTGGTGAATGTAAAGTTAATGGGCGAGCAATGTGTCCTCGGTGACATGGATCATCTGGCGATCCTACTCTGAACGCAAGAGGCAGAAGGCGTCCACGTGGGGGCCTGTGTGCTAGACTGCAGGGACAGCCCTCTCCCCCAGGCCCCCGTCACCCCCCACACTCTGGTGCAGAACACAAGATCAGCAGTCAGGCACGTGGTATGTCACAATCTTGACTCAGCCCCAGGGTACGGAGCTCTCTTAGACCGCACTGGGCCTGGCCCTCCCTGTCCCGTCGCGACCTTCCACAGATCCTTCCCCCGTTTGCTACACACCCTCACTTGTTTCTTCCAGCTGTCAGTCCCGAAGAGCCCCTGCACTGGCCAGTCTCTCCGTTTTGGACTTGTGTTCCCCCTTCACTCCTCCACCCCTCCCTTTATTTCACGCTACTTTTCCCTCCACTTCACTCTTCCCCCCTCCCTCTATTTCACTCACGTGTTTCCCCTCCACATCACTCCTCCCTCATCCCTCTATTTCACTCATGTGTTTCCCCTCCACATCACTCCTCACTCCCTCTATTTCACTCATGTGTTTCCCCTCCACATCACTCCTCACTCCCTCTATTTCACTCACGTGTTCCCCTCCACATCACTCCTCCCTCATCCCTCTATTACATTCATGTGTTTCCCCTCCACATCACTCCTCACTCCCTCTATTTCACTCATGTGTTTCCCCTCCACATCACTCCTCCCTCATCCCTCTATTTCACTCATGTGTTTCCCCTCCACATCACTCCTCACTCCCTCTATTTCACTCATGTGTTTCCCCTCCACATGACTCCTTCCTCTATTTCACTCACGTGTTCCCCTCCACATCACTCCTCCCTCATCGCTCTATTTCACTCACGTGTTTCCCCTCCACATCACTCCTCCCTCATCCCTCTATTTCACTCACGTGTTTCCCCTCCACATCACTCCTCCCTCATCCCTCTATTTCATTCATGTGTTTCCCCTCCACATCACTCCTCACTCCCTCTATTTCACTCATGTGTTTCCCCTCCACATCACTCCTCCCTCATCCCTCTATTTCACTCATGTGTTTCCCCTCCACATCACTCCTCACTCCCTCTATTTCACTCACGTGTTTCCCCTCCACATCACTCCTCCCTCATCCCTCTATTTCACTCACGTGTTCCCCTCCACATCACTCCTCTCTCCCTCTATTTCACTCATGTGTTTCCCCTCCACATCACTCCTCACTCACTCTATTTCACTCATGTGTTTCCCCTCCACATCACTCCTCCCTCATCGCTCTATTTCACTCACGTGTTTCCCCTCCACATCACTCCTCCCTCATCGCTCTATTTCACTCACGTGTTTCCCCTCCACATCACTCCTCCCTCATCCCTCTATTTCACTCACGTGTTCCCCTCCACATCACTCCTCTCTCCCTCTATTTCACTCATGTGTTTCCCCTCCACATCACTCCTCACTCCCTCTATTTCACTCATGTGTTTCCCCTCCACATCACTCCTCCCTCATCGCTCTATTTCACTCACGTGTTTCCCCTCCACATCACTCCTCCCTCATCGCTCTATTTCACTCATGTGTTTCCCCTCCACATCACTCCTCCCTCATCGCTCTATTTCACTCACGTGTTTCCCCTCCACATCACTCCTCCCTCATCCCTCTATTTCACTCACGTGTTTCCCCTCCACATCACTCCTCCCTCCCTCTATTTCGCTCCCGTGTGGGAAGGGGGGGAGGAAAGTACAGAAACAACAGAAGAGAACAAATCTAGAGAGAATGAAAGTGAATCAGAGGGGACGGAAGTGAGAAAGACAAAGCGATGTTGAAGCAGTGCTTAATTTGTGCTTGTTGTCTCCGGTGCTGAGCACCGGCACTTATTTTTGAGGGCCGGGGCTTATTCTTCTGCCTCAATCATTCATTCCGAGAAAAAGACACATATGGGACAGACTGAGGAAGAGAGAAAAGAAAAAGCGTCACAATGGGAGAAAGCAGGAAGGGTGAGCTGAAGGGGCAGGAAGTGTCTTTAAATGGATTGAAGAGGCCCGAGATGGCTTCAGGATTACGCTGCCTCAGTATTCAGTGCTCGCACATTTAAATTCAGCAACCCCGTGTTTAAGAGGAGGGCTCTGGGCACTGCACCTTTTCATTTACAAATTAAGCACTGTGTTGAAGGAAGCAGGGTCAGGCTGAAGGATGGAGGATGAAAGGGAGAATCGGAGGAAGAGAAGTGGAAGGTGTTAGACAGAAGACATGGGAGAAAGAAAACAGAGAAAAGAGGCAAGACTCAAAGAAGACCCTATGAAGGGGTGAGTGAACAAGAGGCAATAGAAGAGGAAGGCAGGGAGTCTGAGACATCTGCAGCTGTTGGCTGGTGCCTTACAGCACAGGGGTGGCCAGTGCCATGATGTACAATGAGGGTGACCAGATTTAAAAACCAAAACCGGGACATTCCATAAACATAGACGTAGGACTACAACTTTTAAGCTGACCGAGGGCCACAGAATGACTTAAACACAGACAGAGAGACACCATGAACTATACATTAAATGCACTTTTTACACAGATAGTCATAGGTGCTCATTAAAGTGATATCTGAGCAGTCTCGATATTAATTGTGCATTGGAACACCTAAAAGCGTGGCTCCTCCGTTGTTCAGTTGACACTCCTTAAAAATGGGGGCATGAGCTGAAATCAGTGACATTTACCGGGACAGATGAAAAACCAGGACTGTCCCAGCAACAGGGCCCACTCCAGTCACCCTCATTCGCAGGATGTCATCTATCTTGAGATCACATTTATTAGAAGATTGGAATGTTGGGAGATCCACTGAACACAATGGGGTGCTCTGGGCTTCTAATGGCCGGTAAGGGCCCGGAGCCTCAACATTCCAATGTTTTCGCTCACAGCACTTGCTGTGAACAAAAGCACAATGGTCTCTCTACCTAACCTAGCAGGATCCGTGGCTTGATGGTGTCTCTACCTAACCTAGCAGGATTGGTGGCACAATGCAGTCTCCACCTAACATAGCAAGATCCCTGGATTAATGGTGTCTCTACCTAACCTATCAGGATTGGTGGCACAATGGTGTCTCTACCTAACATAGCAGGATCTGTGGCATGATAGCGTCTCTACCTAACCCAGCAAGATCCGTGGATTGATGGTGTCTCTACCTAACCTAGCAGTATTGGTGGCACAGTGGTGTCTCTACCTAACATAGCAGGATCGTGGCTTGATGGTTTCTCTACTTAACCCAGCAAGATCCGTGGATTGATGGTGTCTCTACCTCACCTATCAGGATTGGTGGCACAATGGAGTCTCCACCTAACATAGCAGGATATGTGGCACGTTGGTGTCGCTTCCTAAACTACCAGGATCTGTGGCACCATTGTGTCTCTAACTAACCTAGCTGGATCCGTGGCACAATGGTGTCTCTTCATAACCTAGCAGGATCCGTGGCACCATGGTGTCAATACCTAACCTAGCAGGATCCGTGGCACCATTGTGTCTCTTCCTAACCTATCAGGATTGGTGGCACAATGGTGTCTCCACCTAACATAGCAGGATCTGTGGCATGATAGCGTCTCTACCTAACTGAGCAAGATCCGTGGATTGATGGTGTCTCTACCTAACCTAGCAGTATTGGTGGCACAATGGTGTCTCTACCTAACATAGCAGGATCGTGGCTTGATGGTCTCTCTACTTAACCCAGCAAGATCCGTGGATTGATGGTGTCTCTACCTAACCTATCAGGATTGGTGGCACAATGGAGTCTCCACCTAACATAGCAGGATATGTGGCACGTTGGTGTCGCTTCCTAAACTACCAGGATCTGTGGCACCATTGTGTCTCTAACTAACCTAGCTGGATCCGTGGCACAATGGTGTCTCTTCATAACCTAGCAGGATCCGTGGCACCATGGTGTCAATACCTAACCTAGCAGGATCCGTGGCACCATTGTGTCTCTTCCTAACCTAGCAGGATCTGTGGCACCATGGTGTCAATACCTAACCTAGCTGGATCCGTGGCACCATTCTGTCTCTTCTTAACCTAGCAGGAGCCGTGGCATGATGGTGTCCCTGCCAAACCTAGCAGGATCCGCTGCATGATGTGTCCGTGGCATGATGGTATCTCTACCTAACCTATCAAGATCTGTGGCATGATGTCTCTACCTAACACAGTAGGATCTGTGGCATAATGCTGTCTCAGCCGAATCTAGCAGGATCGGTGGCATGATGGTGTTTCTACCTAACACAGCAGGATCTGTGGCATAATGCTCTCTCTGCCGACTCTAGCAGGATCGGTGGCATTATGGTGTCTCTACCTAACATAGCAGGATCTTTGGCACAATGATGTCTCTACCTAACCTAGCATGATCCGTGGCATGATGGTGGCTGTGCCTAACCACGCATGACCCGTGGCACAGTGGTGTCTCTGCCTAACCTAGCAGGATTTGAGGCACAATGGTGTCTCTACCTAACCTAGCAGGATCCATGTCACAATGGACCCCCACCTAACCTAGCAGGATTGATGGCATGATAGCGTCCCTACCTAACCTAGGAGGATCGCTGGCATGACGGTGTCTCTACCTAACCTAGCCGAATCCGTGGCACCATGGTGTCTCTTCCTAACCCAGCAGGATCTGTGGCACCATGGTGTCCCTGACGAACCTAGCAGGAGCTGTTGCATGATGTGTCCATGGCATGATGGTATCTATACCTAGCCTATCAGGATCTGTGGCATGATGATGTCTCTTCCTAACATAGTAGGATCCGTGGCATAATGCTGTCTCTGCCGAACCTAGCAGGATCTGTGACACAATGGTGTCTCTACCTAACATAGAAGGATCCGCGGCACACTGGTGTCTCTACCTAACCTAGCAGGATTTGTGGCACAATGGTGTTTCTACCTAACCTAGCAGGATTTGTGGCACAATGGTGTCTCTACCTAACCTAGCAGGATCCATGGCACCATGAGGCCTCCACCTAACCTAGCAGGATCGGTGGCATGATAGCGTCTTTACCTAACTTAGCAAATCAGTGGCACGATGATGTCTCTCCCTACCCTAGCAGGATCCGTGGCACAATGGTGTCTCTACCTAACCTAGCAGGATCTGCAGCACAATGCTGTCTCTACCTAACCTTGCAGGATCTGTGGCATGATGGCATCTCTACCAAACCTATCAGGATCAATGGCACAATGGTGTCTATACCTAACCTAGCAGGATCTGTGGCATCATAGTGTCTCTACCTAAATTAGCAGGATTGGTGGCATGGTGGTGTCTCTACCTAACCTAGCAGGATTGGTGGCACAATGGTGTCTCTACCTAACATAGCAGGATCCGTGGCTTGATGGTGTCTCTACTTAACCCAGCAAGATCCGTGGATTGATGGTGTCTCTACCTAACCTATCAGGATTGGTGGCATGATGATGTCTCTTCCTAACATAGTAGGATCCGTGGCATAATGCTGTCTCTGCCGAACCTAGCAGGATCTGTGACACAATGGTGTCTCTACCTAACATAGAAGGATCCGCGGCACACTGGTGTCTCTACCTAACCTAGCAGGATTTGTGGCACAATGGTGTTTCTACCTAACCTAGCAGGATTTGTGGCACAATGGTGTCTCTACCTAACCTAGCAGGATCCATGGCACCATGAGGCCTCCACCTAACCTAGCAGGATCGGTGGCATGATAGCGTCTTTACCTAACTTAGCAAATCAGTGGCACGATGATGTCTCTCCCTACCCTAGCAGGATCCGTGGCACAATGGTGTCTCTACCTAACCTAGCAGCATCTGCAGCACAATGCTGTCTCTACCTAACCTTGCAGGATCTGTGGCATGATGGCATCTCTACCAAACCTATCAGGATCAATGGCACAATGGTGTCTATACCTAACCTAGCAGGATCTGTGGCATCATAGTGTCTCTACCTAAATTAGCAGGATTGGTGGCATGGTGGTGTCTCTACCTAACCTAGCAGGATTGGTGGCACAATGGTGTCTCTACCTAACATAGCAGGATCCGTGGCTTGATGGTGTCTCTACTTAACCCAGCAAGATCCGTGGATTGATGGTGTCTCTACCTAACCTATCAGGATTGGTGGCACAATGGAGTCTCCACCTAACATAGCAGCATATGTGGCACGTTGGTGTCGCTTCCTAAACTACCAGGATCTGTGGCACCATTGTGTCTCTAACTAACCTAGCTGGATCCGTGGCACAACGGTGTCTCTTCATAACCTAGCAGGATCCGTGGCACCATGGTGTCAATACCTAACCTAGCAGGATCCGTGGCACCATTGTGTCTCTTCCTAACCTAGCAGGATCTGTGGCACTATGGTGTCAATACCTAACCTAGCTGGATCCGTGGCACCATTGTGTCTCTTCTTAACCTAGCAGGAGCCGTGGCATGATGGTGTCCCTGCCAAACCTAGCAGGATCCGTTGCATGATGTGTCCGTGGCATGATGGTATCTCTACCTAATCTATCAAGATCTGTGGCATGATGTCTCTACCTAACACAGGAGGATCTGTGGCATAATGCTGTCTCAGCCGAATCTAGCAGGATCTGTGGCATGATGGTGTCTCTACCTAACACAGCAGGATCTGTGGCATAATGCTCTCTCTGCCGACTCTAGCAGGATCGGTGGCATTATGGTGTCTCTACCTAACATAGCAGGATCTTTGGCACAATGATGTCTCTACCTAACCTAGCATCATCCGTGGCATGATGGTGGCTGTGCCTAACCATGCAGGACCAGTGGCACAGGGGTATCTCTGCCTAACCTAGCAGGATTTGAGGCACAATGGTGTCTCTACCTAACCTAGCAGGATCCATGTCACAATGGACCTCCACCTAACCTAGCAGGATTGATGGCATGATAGCGTCCCTACCTAACCTAGGAGGATCGGTGGCATGATGGTGTCTCTACCTAACCTAGCCGAATCCGTGGCACCATGGTGTCTCTTCCTAACCCAGCAGGATCTGTGGCACCATGGTGTCCCTGACGAACCTAGCAGGAGCTGTTGCATGATGGTCCATGGCATGATGGTATCCATACCTAGCCTATCAGGATCTGTGGCATGATGATGTCTCTACCTAACATAGTAGGATCCGTGGCATAATGTTGTCTCTGCCGAACCTAGCAGGATCTGTGACACAATGGTGTCTCTACCTAACATAGAAGGATCCGCGGCACACTGGTGTCTCTACCTAACCTAGGAGGATCTGTGGCACAATGGTGTCTCTAACTAACCTAGCTGGATCCGTGGCACAATGGTGTCTCTTCATAACCTAGCAGGATCCGTGGCACCATGGTGTCAATACCTAACCTAGCAGGATCCGTGGCACCATTGTGTCTCTTCCTAACCTATCAGGATTGGTGGCACAATGGTGTCTCCACCTAACATAGCAGGATCTGTGGCATGATAGCGTCTCTACCTAACTGAGCAAGATCCGTGGATTGATGGTGTCTCTACCTAACCTAGCAGTATTGGTGGCACAATGGTGTCTCTACCTAACATAGCAGGATCGTGGCTTGATGGTCTCTCTACTTAACCCAGCAAGATCCGTGTATTGATGGTGTCTCTACCTAACCTATCAGGATTGGTGGCACAATGGAGTCTCCACCTAACATAGCAGGATATGTGGCACGTTGGTGTCGCTTCCTAAACTACCAGGATCTGTGGCACCATTGTGTCTCTAACTAACCTAGCTGGATCCGTGGCACAATGGTGTCTCTTCATAACCTAGCAGGATCCGTGGCACCATGGTGTCAATACCTAACCTAGCAGGATCCGTGGCACCATTGTGTCTCTTCCTAACCTAGCAGGATCTGTGGCACCTGGTGTCAATACCTAACCTAGCTGGATCCGTGGCACCATTCTGTCTCTTCTTAACCTAGCAGGAGCCGTGGCATGATGGTGTCCCTGCCAAACCTAGCAGGATCCGCTGCATGATGTGTCCGTGGCATGATGGTATCTCTACCTAACCTATCAAGATCTGTGGCATGATGTCTCTACCTAACACAGTAGGATCTGTGGCATAATGCTGTCTCAGCCGAATCTAGCAGGATCGGTGGCATGATGGTGTTTCTACCTAACACAGCAGGATCTGTGGCATAATGCTCTCTCTGCCGACTCTAGCAGGATCGGTGGCATTATGGTGTCTCTACCTAACATAGCAGGATCTTTGGCACAATGATGTCTCTACCTAACCTAGCATGATCCGTGGCATGATGGTGGCTGTGCCTAACCACGCATGACCCGTGGCACAGTGGTGTCTCTGCCTAACCTAGCAGGATTTGAGGCACAATGGTGTCTCTACCTAACCTAGCAGGATCCATGTCACAATGGACCCCCACCTAACCTAGCAGGATTGATGGCATGATAGCGTCCCTACCTAACCTAGGAGGATCGCTGGCATGACGGTGTCTCTACCTAACCTAGCCGAATCCGTGGCACCATGGTGTCTCTTCCTAACCCAGCAGGATCTGTGGCACCATGGTGTCCCTGACGAACCTAGCAGGAGCTGTTGCATGATGTGTCCATGGCATGATGGTATCTATACCTAGCCTATCAGGATCTGTGGCATGATGATGTCTCTTCCTAACATAGTAGGATCCGTGGCATAATGCTGTCTCTGCCGAACCTAGCAGGATCTGTGACACAATGGTGTCTCTACCTAACATAGAAGGATCCGCGGCACACTGGTGTCTCTACCTAACCTAGCAGGATTTGTGGCACAATGGTGTTTCTACCTAACCTAGCAGGATTTGTGGCACAATGGTGTCTCTACCTAACCTAGCAGGATCCATGGCACCATGAGGCCTCCACCTAACCTAGCAGGATCGGTGGCATGATAGCGTCTTTACCTAACTTAGCAAATCAGTGGCACGATGATGTCTCTCCCTACCCTAGCAGGATCCGTGGCACAATGGTGTCTCTACCTAACCTAGCAGGATCTGCAGCACAATGCTGTCTCTACCTAACCTTGCAGGATCTGTGGCATGATGGCATCTCTACCAAACCTATCAGGATCAATGGCACAATGGTGTCTATACCTAACCTAGCAGGATCTGTGGCATCATAGTGTCTCTACCTAAATTAGCAGGATTGGTGGCATGGTGGTGTCTCTACCTAACCTAGCAGGATTGGTGGCACAATGGTGTCTCTACCTAACATAGCAGGATCCGTGGCTTGATGGTGTCTCTACTTAACCCAGCAAGATCCGTGGATTGATGGTGTCTCTACCTAACCTATCAGGATTGGTGGCATGATGATGTCTCTTCCTAACATAGTAGGATCCGTGGCATAATGCTGTCTCTGCCGAACCTAGCAGGATCTGTGACACAATGGTGTCTCTACCTAACATAGAAGGATCCGCGGCACACTGGTGTCTCTACCTAACCTAGCAGGATTTGTGGCACAATGGTGTTTCTACCTAACCTAGCAGGATTTGTGGCACAATGGTGTCTCTACCTAACCTAGCAGGATCCATGGCACCATGAGGCCTCCACCTAACCTAGCAGGATCGGTGGCATGATAGCGTCTTTACCTAACTTAGCAAATCAGTGGCACGATGATGTCTCTCCCTACCCTAGCAGGATCCGTGGCACAATGGTGTCTCTACCTAACCTAGCAGGATCTGCAGCACAATGCTGTCTCTACCTAACCTTGCAGGATCTGTGGCATGATGGCATCTCTACCAAACCTATCAGGATCAATGGCACAATGGTGTCTATACCTAACCTAGCAGGATCTGTGGCATCATAGTGTCTCTACCTAAATTAGCAGGATTGGTGGCATGGTGGTGTCTCTACCTAACCTAGCAGGATTGGTGGCACAATGGTGTCTCTACCTAACATAGCAGGATCCGTGGCTTGATGGTGTCTCTACTTAACCCAGCAAGATCCGTGGATTGATGGTGTCTCTACCTAACCTATCAGGATTGGTGGCACAATGGAGTCTCCACCTAACATAGCAGCATATGTGGCACGTTGGTGTCGCTTCCTAAACTACCAGGATCTGTGGCACCATTGTGTCTCTAACTAACCTAGCTGGATCCGTGGCACAATGGTGTCTCTTCATAACCTAGCAGGATCCGTGGCACCATGGTGTCAATACCTAACCTAGCAGGATCCGTGGCACCATTGTGTCTCTTCCTAACCTAGCAGGATCTGTGGCACTATGGTGTCAATACCTAACCTAGCTGGATCCGTGGCACCATTGTGTCTCTTCTTAACCTAGCAGGAGCCGTGGCATGATGGTGTCCCTGCCAAACCTAGCAGGATCCGTTGCATGATGTGTCCGTGGCATGATGGTATCTCTACCTAATCTATCAAGATCTGTGGCATGATGTCTCTACCTAACACAGGAGGATCTGTGGCATAATGCTGTCTCAGCCGAATCTAGCAGGATCTGTGGCATGATGGTGTCTCTACCTAACACAGCAGGATCTGTGGCATAATGCTCTCTCTGCCGACTCTAGCAGGATCGGTGGCATTATGGTGTCTCTACCTAACATAGCAGGATCTTTGGCACAATGATGTCTCTACCTAACCTAGCATCATCCGTGGCATGATGGTGGCTGTGCCTAACCATGCAGGACCAGTGGCACAGGGGTGTCTCTGCCTAACCTAGCAGGATTTGAGGCACAATGGTGTCTCTACCTAACCTAGCAGGATCCATGTCACAATGGACCTCCACCTAACCTAGCAGGATTGATGGCATGATAGCGTCCCTACCTTACCTAGGAGGATCGGTGGCATGATGGTGTCTCTACCTAACCTAGCCGAATCCGTGGCACCATGGTGTCTCTTCCTAACCCAGCAGGATCTGTGGCACCATGGTGTCCCTGACGAACCTAGCAGGAGCTGTTGCATGATGGTCCATGGCATGATGGTATCCATACCTAGCCTATCAGGATCTGTGGCATGATGATGTCTCTACCTAACATAGTAGGATCCGTGGCATAATGTTGTCTCTGCCGAACCTAGCAGGATCTGTGACACAATGGTGTCTCTACCTAACATAGAAGGATCCGCGGCACACTGGTGTCTCTACCTAACCTAGGAGGATCTGTGGCACAATGGTGTCTCTACCTAACCTAGCAGGATTTGTGGCACAATGGTGTTTCTACCTAACCTAGCAGGATTTGTGGAACAATGGTGTCTCTACCTAACCTAGCAGGATCCATGGCACAATGAGGCCTCCACCTAACCTAGCAGGATCGGTGGCATGATAGTGTCTCTACCTAACTTAGCAAGATCAGTGGTACGATGGTGTCTCTCCCTACCCTAGCAGGATCCGTGGCACAATGGTGTCTCTACCTAACCTAGCAGGATCTGCAGCACAATGCTGTCTCTACCTAACCTTGCAGGATCTGTGGCACAATGGTGTCTCTACCTAACCTAGCAGGATCTGTGGCATCATAGTGTCTCTACCTAAATTAGCAGGATTGGTGGCATGGTGGTGTCTCTACCTAACCTAGCAGGATCCGTGGCATGGTGGTGTCTCTACTTAACCTAACAGGATCTGTGGCACAATGGGGTCTCCACCTAACCTAGCAGGATCAGTGGCATGAGGGTGTCTCTTCCTAACCTAGCAGGATCCCTGACACAATGGTGTCTGTACCTATCCTAGCAGGATCCATGGCAAAGTGGTGTCTCTACTTAACCTAGCAGGATCCACAGCACGATGGTGGCTCTACCTAACAAAGCAGGATTCACAGCACAATGGTGTCTCTACCTAACCTATCAGGATTGGTGGCATGATGGTGTCTTCACCTAACGTAGCAGGATCCGTGGCATGGTGGTGTCTCTAGCTAACCTAGCAGGATCCATGGCATGATGGTGTCTCTACCTAACTTAGCAGGATCCTTGGCATGGTGGTGTCTCTTCATAACCTAGCAGGATCCGTGGCACCATTGTTCTCTACCTAACCTAGCAGCATCTGTGGCACCATTGTGTCTCTTCCTAATCTACTAGGATCCGTGGCACGATGGTGTCTCTGCTGAACCTAGCAGGATCCATTGCATGATGTGTCTGTGGCATTATGGTATCTCTACCTAGCCTATCAGGATCCGTGGCATGATGATGTCTCTGCCGAATCTAGCAGTATCTGTGGCATGATGGTGTCTCTACCTAACATAGCAGGATCCGTGCCACCATGGGGTCTCCACCTAACCTAGCAGGATCGGTGACATGAGGGTGTCTCTACCTAACCTAGCAAGGTCCGTGACACAATGGTGTCCCTACCTACCCGAGCAGGATCCGTGACACAATGGTGTCTCTACCTAACCTAGCAGAATCTGCGGCACAATAGTGGCTCTACCTAAACAAGCAGGATCCATGGCATGATGGTGTCTCTACCTAACCTACCAGGATCGGTGGCATGATGGTGTCTTCACTTAACCTAGCAGGATCCACGAAACATTGCTGTCTCTACCTAACCTATCAGGATTGGTGGAATGATGGTGTCTTCACCTAACCTAGCAGGATCCGTGGCATGGTGGTGTCTCTACCTAACCTAGCAGGATCTGTGGAACGATGGTGTCTCTACCTAACTTAGCAGGATCCTTGGCATGATGGTGTCTCTACCTAGCCTAGCAGGAACCGTGGCACAATGGTGTCTCTACCTAACTTAGCAGGAGCCTTGGCCTGGTGGTGCCTCTACCTAACCTAGCAGGATCCGTGGCACAATGGTGTCTCTAACGAACCTAGGAGGATCCGTGGCACGATGACGTCTCTACCTAACCTAGCAGGATCGGTGGCATGATGGTGCCTTCACGTAACATAGCAGGATCCGTGATCCATGGCACAAGGATGTCTCTACCTAACTATCAGGATTGGTGGCATGATGGTGTCTTCACCTAACCTAGCAGGATCGGTGGCATGGTGGTGTCTCTATCTAACCTAGTAGGATCCATGGCATGATGGTGTCTCTACCAAATCTAAGAGTACCCGTGGCACGAAGGTGTCTCTACCTAACCTAGCAGGATCCGTGGCACGGTGGTGTCTCTACCTAACTTAGCAGGATCCTTAGCCTGATGGTGCCTCTACGTAACCTAGCAGGATCCGTGGCACGATGGTGTCTCTACCTAACTTAGCAGGATCTGTGGCATGATGGTACCTTCTCCTAACATAGCAGGATCCATGATCCGTGGCACAATGATGTCTCTACCTAACCTAGAAGTGTCTTGGAATACATGGCATGCAATAGACATTCATCATGTCAAAAGTAATACATATGCATGTTCCTCTGAATGTGTTCACGTGTGACGGGGTGGTATTTGTGTTTGCTAGAAAATAAAGATAGCATTTCAAGAAACAATAGCGGTTTTCCTGAAAATGACATGCTTTTTGGCACATTTGAGCCTATTTATCCGAAATGAAATACGTGTACTTGGTAAGTGTGAAAGTGCTACTGAGTCCAAGAGGCCTGTGGTGATGTTTCCTTGGCGCCAGAGGGCACTTGCTGCTGTGGCCTTTATTTCATGGCTGCTGGAGTTTTCACCACCTATGATGTCTTAGCTTTTCATGGCATCATTAGCTGCTTTGTGGTGGTGTGCTTCAAGAAGTGATCCTATGTCTGAGGTAGGAGTTCTGTGTAACTTTTAATTTTTCTACCCTGTCCCTTCCAAGTAGATTGTCAGTCATAAGGCTTCATGACCAACAACCTGCTCGGAAGGGGCGGGATCATATATGGAAGGAAGTAGAATCTGGGTGTGAAAGATGCCAAAAGTGTTTTAAAGTAACAAGCCACGTGACATTGTATTCTCAGATCCTTTGAGCTGCCTCGAGTGTCCATAGCTTTTAAGACAACTTTTAATGACACCGTTTTTCGGGGTTTTCTTGGCAAGAAGGAATCCCAAACATCGTGGGTCTGGTTCAGTCTTGCCTGGCGCACAATTATTGTTTAAAAAAAATATTGAATGCTTCTTCGCAATCCACGGTTTTTTATAAACACATCATGCTGTAACAAGCACGAATTGCACCCCCTTTTTTTTACACCGTTTCTCATGGAGGACCCTCCCACCACGAGCCCTGCGTAGACTCCATCAGCTGTCACTCTTCGGGACTGCCTTCCATGACCCCCCTCAAGTTCAACAGCCGCAACTGACACTGTACCCAGTGAGTAAAATGTGCCCCCTAAATTAGGCACCACTGTTCAGGGCCGTCCCTCGTGGCTCCGTGAGTATATTGCCCTTTTAGAGGCATTTTGACCACCGCCTTTTTTGTTTTTTTACTCAGGAAAATTATTTGTTTAATTAGGAAAGCTTGTTTCCCGACACCCAAACAAATTTGGGGTCATTTCCGTCCCATTCCACCCCGCATACGATATTTACCGCTGGCCTTGACAGGAGTAAATGTCTAACCTTATCCAGGGTCAGGACGTGCGGTGTCCGCGGCAGAGAGGGAATGACTCTTACAGAGGATGGCAAGTCTCTGGGGCGCCCCTCACCCCCAGCGACGGGCATCACATGCCCCTTGAAGGGGCAGACTGCCTCAAGCCGACTGTCCACCGCTGCGGTGGTGCACTACGGCGGAACACATTCATTTACCAGATAAATGTATGTTTTGTGAACGAAAAAAGGGAGCTTGTGTTCGGAAATTGAGGTATCTGTGTACCTCCTTCTAATTAAATACGTTTCAAAATCCCACCATAAAAAGTTTTCACAAACTTCTGTATAGAATATTTTTTGGGGAATCTTAATTGAACCCGCGGTGTGATAAGCTTCCGTTCGTTTTGTTGTGTTTGTCCTTCAGCAGGCCAGCGTCAGGGGATTCTGTGGGATTTCGCCAGGTTTCTCAGTTTCCCGAGGACGCCCACCGGCCCCTGGGATCACAAACAGCCGAGGTGCGTCTACGCTCCCGAGCCTCCGATAATAACCCAAGCTGCCGAAATCCTGGGTAATTGTGGGGAATTAATAGCTCCTTTCAGCTCACTGTGGCCGAGGCCACTCTGCCACCACGAGAGGGGGGGGGGGGGGGTGTACCATAAGGGCCCCATTGTCTCATTCCGCGCCCCTATCCATCCGGTGTTCTAGTACATTCGGTAAGGTGGGCACCGGGTGTTTCCAGCTGGCACCTACCTCTCGCCAGGCCCTCCGATGCCCATCGGTGCGTCACTCACGTGCACTGCATGTGGCCAGATTTACTGAGCCCGATTCTTAAATCGTGTACACGTGACTTCTGGTGCCCAGACATGTTCCTGGGATGTCCGGGCATAGGTCCAGGGTTGACACACATGTGGGAGGGGTTGGGTCGAGCTCAGGGAGGCTGCAGTCTCGAGTTACACGTAAATTTACTTCTTAAGCGGCTGTTCCACCTTCTGAAGCCGGATCTGCCGAGGTCTGACATGTACGGGGGACATTTTGTGTTACTTGTACAGTTTGGAGTGAAAAGTTTGTATGGGTAAGACAGAAGAAATGTAAAAGAAATTCGATTAAATGCCGCAAGAAGGCGGCTATAAACGAAGTACGTAAGACGAATGACGTGTTAATGAGGTGAATCAAGTTTTGAATATATTGCACCAAAAGTGTTTTCTAAAGGCCGTTGGATATATGAAAGTGTGCAGTGACTCTGCCGGGCGGCGTTCCAGCAGGGTTCTTCCTGGGGGTGTGTTTGCAACGTATTTGTCTTGATTCCACCTCGTGCCCCTTTCTCCCACCGCCCTACACTTCCTGTCTCTTTATCTCATCATACCAAGGCAGCCTGCTCTTGATTCCACCTCATGCCTCCTTCTTCCACCACCCTACACTGCATGCCCTTTATCTCATGAATACCAAGGCTGCCTGGTCTTGATTCCACCAGGCGCCTCTTTCCTCCACCACCCTACACTTCCTGTCTCTCTATCTCATGAATACCAAGGCTGCCTGGTCTTGATTCAACCAGGCGCCTCTTTCCTCCACCACTCTACACTTCCTGTCTTTTTATCTCATGAATACCAAGGCTGCCTGGTCTTGATTCCACCACGTCTCTTTCTTCCACCACCCTACGTTTCCTGTCTCTTTATCTCATGAACACAGAGGCTGCCTGGTCATGATTCCACCACATGCCTCTTTCTTCCACATACACTTTTTGTTTCCTTATCTCATGAATACCAAGACCGCCTAGTCTTGATTCCGCCTCATGCCCTACACATTCAATCTCTTTATGTCATGAATACCAAGGGTGCCAAGTCTTGATTCCACCTCATGCCTTTTTCTTCCACCACCATACACTGCATTTCCTTTATCTCATGAATTCCAAGGCTACCTGGTCTTGATTCCACCAGGTGCCTCTTTCTTCCACCACCTACATTTCCAGTCTCTATATCTCATGAATACCAAGGCTGCCTGGTCTTGATTGCACCAGGTGCCTCTTCCTTCCGCCACCTACATTTCCAGTCTCTATATCTCATGAATACCAAGGCTGCCTGGTCTTGATTCCGCCTCATGCCTCTTTCTTCCACCACCCTACACTCCCTGTCTCTTTATGTCATGAACACTAAAGGTGCCTAGTCTTGATTCCACCTCATGCCTCTTTCTTCCACCACCCTACACTTCCTGTCTCCTCATCTCATGAATGGTAAGGCCACCTGGTCTTGATTCCACCTCATGCCTCTTTCTTCCACCACCCTACACTTCCTGTCTCCTCATCTCATGAATACTAAGGGTGGCAAAACTTGATTTAATCTTGTGTGTCTTTCTTCCACCACCCTCCACTCCCTGGCTTTTTATCTGAATACCAAGGCTGTGAGGTCTTGATTCCACTGATATCTCTTTCTACCACCACCCTCCACTTCATGTCTCTTAATCTCATGAATATCAAGGCTTCCTAGTCTAGATCCACCTCATGCCTCTTTCTACCAATACCCTCCACTTCATGCCTCTTTATCTCATGAATATCAGGGCTGCCTCGTCTAGCTCCACCTCATGCCTCTTTCTACCACCACCCTCCATTTCATGCCTCTTTATCTCATGAACATCAAGGCTGCCTCGTCTAGCTCCACATCATGCCTATTTCTACCACCAACTACACTTCATGTCTCTTTATCTCATGAATATCAGGGCTGCCTCGTCTAGCTCCACCTCATGCCTCTTTCTACCACCACCACCACCTACACTTCATGTCTCTTTATCTCATGAATATCAGGGCTGCCTCGTCTAGCTCCACCTCATGCCTCTTTCTACCACCACCACCACCTACACTTCATGTCTCTTTATCTCATGAATATCAGGGCTGCCTCGTCTAGCTCCACCTCATGCCTCTTTCTACCACCACCACCACCTACACTTCATGTCTCTTTATCTCATGAATATCAAGGCTGCCTCGTCTAGCTCCACCTCATGCCTCTTTCTACCACCACCCTACACTTCCTGTCTCCTCATATCATGAATACTAAGGGTGGCAAAACTTGATTTAATCTTGTGTGTCTTTCTTCCACCACCCTCCACTCCCTGGCTTTTTATCTGAATACCAAGGCTGTGAGGTCTTGATTCCACTGATATCTCTTTCTACCACCACCCTCCACTTCATGTCTCTTAATCTCATGAATATCAAGGCTTCCTAGTCTAGATCCACCTCATGCCTCTTTCTACCACCACCCTACACTTCATGTCTCTTTATCTCATGAACCCCAAGGCTGCTTAGTCTAGCTCCACCTCATGCCTCTTTCTACCACCACCTCCACTTCATGTCTCTTTATCTCATGAATATTAAGGCTGCCTCGTCTAGCTCCACCTCATGCCTCTTTCTACCACCACCCTCCACTTCATGTCTCTTTATCTCATGAACCCCAAGTCTGCCTTGTCTAGCTCCACCTCATGCCTCTTTCTTCTACCACTCTCCACTTCACGTCTCTTTATCTCATGAACCCCAAGGCTGCCTAGTCTAGATCCACCTCATGCCTCTTTCTACCACCACCTCCACTTCATGTCTCTTTATCTCATGAATATTAAGGCTGCCTCGTCTAGATCCACCTCATGCCTCTTTCTACCACCACCCTCCACTTCATGTCTCTTTATCTTATGAATATCAAGGCTGCCTCGTCTTGCTCCAGCTCATGCCTCTTTCTACCACCACCTACACTTCCTGTCTTCAGTGGCTAACAAAGGCTTCATGCAGGATGTATGACATTACCAAACATCCTTTACCACGCAATGCCCTTACCACACACGTCTTTACCACGCATGCCTTCATTATGAGGAAGCCTCCCAAAAATGGGGGATAGAGTTTAGAACGGTCGAGCCCCCTAAATATCCAGGCCCACTGTTACCAATAAATCCGCCTGAATACAACTCGACCAAAAGGCAGGCCAGTCCAACACCTTCAATTAAAGAGAATGCTGTCCTAAGGGGTGCCTTTGGGGCAGAGTTCTCATCTATCCATCTCGCTAAATCAATCATAGTAACATCTGTAGTGAAAGGGTCTTTGAGGTCCTCTACAACTCACCCCGGAGAAGAAAATGCAAGAATGGTCCTGCCTACCACAAGCGTTAGATCCTAGGCGCCCCAGATGAACAGCAAGCCCCTCTTGAGGGCGATCATATTAACATCTTCTTCTGGAGCATACATGAGTTTGGCAAAATGCCCCTGGATATAGATACAATGTACTATTTACACAAATTCAATATATATATTTTTACAGCAGACCTTCAGTCCCACCCCAGTAATTGGGCACACGGAACACCATATTCCTGCAGTGAGGGCCTCACATTATGGTCGCCAGAGAGGGGGCCTCTCAGCCTTCATTTCAATAAAATATACTGGTCTCAGGAAAATGTTGACCTGGTTGTTGAGTGGCTGCAGGCCACCAAGCTGGAGGCCCAAAGGCCACCAAAGACAGCCCAAGGCCACCATCCTTGGGCTATCTTTGCATCCACACAAATAAGATACAGATGAGGGGATTTAAACCTTGCTGACTCTAATCAAGACTCTCCAAAATTTATTTCAAAACTCACACTTAAAAGTCTTTGGGGATTTCAATATCATACCCTTCCCAAATTCCATCAACTCAAACCTTTTCGGTTCGCAGCAAGGTGAGAAACCAAACTGTAGTGTCCAAACTCAGAATTTCATGACTACTTACAAGATGAGTCAACCCCTTAATGTTCGCCAAAAGCTCGAAATTCAAGTCTCAAAAATTGTGAATGGTAACTTGAAGACATGCCGGCAACAACAACTTTCCTCAGCAGTCCTGCCATGCATTAGTTTGGTGCCAATCCCTCTCCGGCCCCTTGAGTGAGCTTTGACTGCGGTACCGTGCTTCCATCGAGAGTCAAGTGTACAAAGGGAGTAACTTGGCTATCCAGTTGGAGTGCAGTGGTACCGAGCGCTCTGTGCCACCAGTCATACACCACAGTACCTGCAAATGAAACTGCAGGGGCCATGTGGCCCTCCATTGTGGCAAGATTATAAAACAGGGTGAAAAGGAAGGTAAACGTGGGCAAAAAACAGGAGTGGTGGGATGAGCTGGCAATACTGAAACAATGGCGGCTGATGGGGAAAACACCGCAGGGACTCACGGGCACACTGCAGACATCAACGAGATACCTGCGGTGAAAAGTCCTAAAATGGATATCTATCTGGGTGAGGCTGTCCCTCACCATAGGGTCACCCTCACATGCTAAATTGCCAAAAATGTCATCTGTGTGAGCAGTGATGAAAGTTTTCTTGTAATTGTACGCCTGTCTCCAAATACAGACTAGAACATCAGCTAGAATACTATTAAACTTCATATTGGGGAATAAGAGGGGTTGCATGGGTTAAGTTTACTAGTCAAGGAGAGAGCCTACTGGGCTGCTGTATCCAAGCTATAGCCGAGGACATCCACTGCATCACGGGATCATGTTGTTTCGGCCTTGGCCTCCATAGATGGTAATGGGCCTTCATAAGGAGCTGTGTACCTGTGGCCGCCTGATCTGTTTGCACCCTTCTCCTTTGGTTTCAGTTTTAGGATGTAAACTTCCAGAAGATCTTTACGCTTAAATCTAAACTGATTCTAAGGGATCCATGAAGCGCTGATGACACTAGCACCCGATTTACAACTTTTCAATAGTTCCAAATGTCTGTGAATTGCTAACTTTGCTAACTTACATTTATAAAAATGAGTGAATCCTGAATTTTGTTAATTTAATCTATAAATTCCAATGCTTTAATTTTTACAAATCACCATGATTCACTAACACAACCCGTTCTGAATACAAACATCCAGCTGCATTGTACTTGGAAAAACAGATTGAAAAAGAGCTGAGTGACCTCCCACCGAAGGGGACAAACAGAAAGTAGGAAGTTGGCTCTGTAAATACTATCTCAAAGTGAGAGATAGGGTGCACAGAGTCCAAGGGTTCCCTTTAGAGGTTGATAGTGGCAAAATTAGAAAATACTAATGCTCTATTTTGTGGTAGTGTGGTCGAGCAGTAGGCTTATCAGAGGGTAGTGTTAAGCATTTGATGTACACACACAGGCAATAAAAGAGGAACACACACTCAAAGACTTAACTTCAGGACAGAAAAATATATTTTCTTTATTTTAGAACCACAAGATTCAAGATTTGAGTTAAGTACATAAAATGCAAGGTACTTCACACAGGTAAGTATAGAACTTTGATTTAAAACAGTAGTGCACACAGTTTTGGTTAAAATGGCAATAAGCTATTTTAAAAGTGGACATACTACAAAAATCAACAGTTCCTGGGGGAGGTAAGTTTGGTTAGTTTTCTCAGGTAAGTAAAGCACTTACACAGTCAGTCTCCTGGGCATTGGCAGCCCACCGTTGGGGGTTCAAGGCAACCCCAAAGCCAACGCACCAGCAACACAGGGCTGATCAGAGGTCAAAGGAGGGCCCAAAACACATAGGCGCCTATGAAGGACAGTCTTGCTCTGGTTCCATTCCGCTAGCAGGTAAGTACCTGCGTTCTCGGGGAGCAGACCAGGGGTGTTTTGTAGAGCACTGGGCGGGACACACACAAGCACACAAAACACACGCTCAGCGGAATAGGGGCGGCCGGGGGCACTGTGCAAAGTAGGCGTCGGGTTTTCTATTGAAAGCAATGGAGGGACCAGGGGGTCACTCTGGCGATGTAGGCAGGGCACAGGGGGGTTCTCGGGCCAGCCACCGACTGGGCTAGGATGAGGGCCGTCTGCTGGTCACTCCTGCACTGGTAGGTGATTCTTCTCGTACCTGGGGGCTGCAGGTGCAGTGCTTCATCCAGGCGTCGGGTTCCTTTGTTACCAGGCAGTCGCGGTCAGGGAGAGCCTCTGGATCCTCTATGCAGGCGTCGCCTTAGGGGTGCAGGGAGGTTGACTCAGGGTGTCCACGTCATTGGAGTCGCCTGGGAGTCCTCTCTGCGGTGTTGGTTTCTCCAAACTCGAGTCAGAGGTGTCGGGTGCAGAGTATGAAGACTCACGCTTCTGGCGGGAAGTGAAAGTCTCTTTAAAGTTGCTTCTTTGTTGCAATTTTGTTGCTGTTTCTGAACAGTGCCACTGTTCTCTGGAGGTTCTGGGTCCTCTGGGTGCAGGGCAGTACTTTAAGTCCTCAGAGGTCACTGATCCTGCTGGATGCGTCGCTGTGCAGGTTCTTTGAGTTTGGAGACAGGCCGGTATCTCTGCGGGGCTTTCAGGTCAGCAGTCCTTCTTGTTATAGGTTGCAGGAATCTGATTTCCTGGGTTCAGGGTCACCCTAAATACTAAATTTAGGGGTGTGTTTAGGTCTGGGGAGCAGTAGCCAATGTCTACTGTCCTTGTGCCTCCTCCCTGAGGGGAGGAGGGCACATCCCTATTCCTATTGGGGAAATCTTCCAAAACCAAGATGGAGTATTTCTTAAGGCAGGGGTCACCTCAGCTCAGGACACCTTAGGTGCTGTCCTGACTGGTGGGTGACTCCTCCTTGTTTTTATCATTATTTCCTCCGGACTTGCTGCCAAAAATGGGGGCTGTGTCCGGAGGGCGGGCATTTCCACTAGCTGGAGTGCCCTGGGGCATAGTAACATGAAGCCTGAGCCTTTGAGGCTCACTGCTAAGTGTTACAGTTCCTGCAGGGGGGAGGTGTTAAGCACCTCCACCCAGTGCAGGCTTTGTTTCTGTCCTCAGAGAGCACAAAAGCTCTAACCCCATGGGGTCAGAAACTCATCTCAGTGGCAGGCTGGCACAGACCAGTTAGCCCTGCACTGAAGGATTGGGTAAAATACAGGGGGCATTAGAGATGCCCTCTGTGAGCATTTATTAATAAATCCAGCACTGGCATCAGTGTGGGTTTATCATTCCGAGAAGTTTGATAGCAAACTTCCTAGTGTTCAGTGTAGCCATTATGGAACTGTGGAGTTCGTTTTGACAATCTCCCAGACCATATACTTAATATTGCCACACTGTACTTACAATGTCTAAGAATTGGCTTTAGACACTGTAGGAGCATATTGCTCATGCAGCTATGCCCTCACCTGTGGTATAGTGCACCCTGTCTTAGGGCTTTAATGCCTGCTAGAGGGGTGACTTACCTATGCCACAGGTTGTATTTTGTGTGCCTGGCATCCTGAGGGGGATGCCATGTCGACTTTGCCTTTTTCTCTCCACCAACACACACAATCTGCAATTGAGTGTGCATGTGTTAGGTGAGGGGTCCCTTAGGGTGGCACAACACATGCTGCAGCCCTTAGGGACCTTCCCTGGTCACAGGGCCCTTGGTACCACTGATCCCTTTTACAAGGGACTTATCTGTGTGCCAGGGGTGTGCCAATTGTGGAAACAATGGTACATTTTTAGTGAAAGAACACTGGTGCTGGGGCCTGGTAAGCAGGGTCCCAGCACACTTCTTACTCAAGTCAGCATCAATATCAGGCAAAAAGTGGGGGGTAACTGCAACAGGGAGCCATTTTCCTACACAGAGGACTTTTAAAGAAATTGTGGTGTGACCCAGCAGCGAGTGAAGGTGATTAAGGAAGGGTGAAATAGTGATGATTCAAGAGTCCCCATTGATTCTGGATGACCTGGAGGAGATGAAGAAGTTGTAGAACTTCCAAGGTAGAGCGTTAACAGTCGTCCAACCCGTAACCAATGGAGGCGGTGTGGTAGTGTAGGGTAGTACCCCGTGATGCTTCCCCTTTTGAAGGTGGAAGGCGAGACAATGGCGGCGCCTTGGGAGTTCCTTCCTAGATGTGCATCTTTATCACCCCTTAGATTTTTTCCCAACGTTAGTGGGTTTGGGGCAGAAGATAGTTCCTGACACAAGAGAGCCTTGCCACAGATCTGCACTCACCAGCACCCCTCTGACTTCAGTTATCAACTCCAACCTCTACCTGACAACCACTCCCTGATCCTCACTATACACTGCCGGACCCACCATCACCTGCCTTGTGGCCACTGAGACGAAAGAGCTGCTCAGCATCGACTACAACCACCGGGTCAAGGGGAGGGCAAAGGAGAGATGCAACAGAAATGTTGGAAATGTGTGAGAGTGCAAAACCCTGTGGGAAGGGAAGTCACATATAGGAACTCTGAAATCATGGACTTGTCACACACAAGCAAGGTACAACTGTTCATGCCGGAACATATAGAAAGGTTATCAGAAGGCACCTTCACAACATTTTAACGCTGATGTAATCATGATGTATGGACATGACATCAGCAATACCCAAGTCTATTATTTTACATATTTATTAAGAAACAGTAAAACCACCAATTTTTTACTGTGATTGTTTTTTGGAGAAGGTTCCATAGAAGCCAGGTTAAGTACTGAAAACTTGTTTGCCCCGGAAAAATAACAATAAATAAACATTAAGGTCTAGCTCTGGGGTGAAGAGTAAATAATCGCCCCATAAGAGGGCTGGCATATGCTGCTCCTGGTGGAAGTGCGCCTTTGGGGCTATAAGTTGAAGCAGCCCGGTGAGGTCTTTTCTGCCACCGAAGAGGGGGCTAGAATGCCCTCATCCTGTAAGTTGAGCTGCTGCCTGTAAGGGTGAGAAAGTAGCCTCTTTCTAGCCTTGTTACCCCCACTTTGGGCCTGTTTGTGAGTGTATGTCAGGGTGTTTTCACTGTCTCACTGGGATCCTGCTAGCCAGGGCCCAGTGCTCATAGTGAAAACCCAATGTTTTCAGTATGTTTGTTATGTGTCACTGGGACCCTGCTAGTCAGGACCCCAGTGCTCATAAGTTTGTGGCCTATATGTATGTGTTCCCTGTGTGGTGCCTAACTGTCTCACTGAGGCTCTGCTAACCAGAACCCCAGTGGTTATGCTCTCTCATTTCTTTCAAATTGTCACTAACAGGCTAGTGACCAATTTTACCATTTTACATTGGCTTACTGGAACACCCTTATAATTCCCTAGTATATGGTACTGAGGTACCCAGGGTATTGGGGTTCCAGGAGATCCCTATGGGCTGCAGCATTTCTTTTGCCACCCATAGGGAGCTCTGACAATTCTTACACAGGCCTGCCACTGCAGCCTGAGTGAAATAACGTCCACGTTATTTCACAGCCATTTTACACTGCACTTAAGTAACTTATAAGTCACCTATATGTCTAACCTTTACCTGGTAAAGGTTGGGTGCTAAGTTACTTAGTGTGTGGGCACCCTGGCACTAGCCAAGGTGCCCCCACATTGTTCAGGGCCAATTCCCCGGACTTTGTGAGTGCGGGGACACCATTACACGCGTGCACTACATATAGGTCACTACCTATATGTAGTTTCACAATGGTAACTCCGAATATGGCCATGTAACATGTCTATGATCATGGAATTGCCCCCTCTATACCATCCTGGCATAGTTGGCACAATCCCATGATCCCAGTGGTCTGTAGCACAGACCCTGGTACTGCCAAACTGCCTTTCCCGGGGTTTCACTGCAGCTGCTGCTGCTGCCAACCCCTCAGACAGGCTTCTGCCCTCCTGGGGTCCAGCCAGGCCTGGCCCAGGATGGCAGAACAAAGGACTTCCTCTGAGAGAGGGTGCTACACCCTCTCCCTTTGGAAAATGGTGTGAAGGCAGGGGAGGAGTAGCCTCCCCCAGCCTCTGGAAATGCTTTCATGGGCACACATGGTGCCCATTTCTGCATAAGCCAGTCTACACCGGTTCAGGGACCCCTTAGCCCTGCTCTGGCGCGAAACTGGACAAAGGAAAGGGGAGTGACCACTCCCCTGACCTGCACCTCCCCTGGGAGGTGTCCAGAGCTCCTCCAGTGTGCTCCAGACCTCTGCCATCTTGGAAACAGAGGTGCTGCTGGCACACTGGACTGCTCTGAGTGGCCAGTGCCATCAGGTGACGTCAGAGACTCCTTCTGATAGGCTCCTTCAGGTGTTGCTAGCCTATCCTCTCTCCTAGGTAGCCAAACCCTCTTTTTCTGGCTATTTAGAGTCTTTGTCTCTTGGGATTCCTTAGATAACGAATGCAAGAGCTCATCCGAGTTCCTCTGCATCTCTCTCTTCACCTTCTGCCAAGGAATCGACTGCTGACCGCGCTGGAAGCCTGCAAAACTGCAACAAAGTAGCAAAGACGACTACTGCAACTCTGTAACGCTGATCCAGCCGCCTTCTCGACTGCTTTCCTGGTGGTGCATGCTGTGGGGGTAGTCTGCCTCCTCTCTGCACTAGGAGCTCCGAAGAAATCTCCCGTGGGTCGACGGAATCGTCCCCCTGCAACCGCAGGCACCAACGAACTGCATCACCGGTACCTTGGGTCTCCTCTCAGCACGACGAGCGAGGTCCCTTGAATCCAGCAACTCTGTCCAAGTGACTCCCACAGTCCAGTGACCCTTCAGTCCAAGTTTGCTGGAGGTAAGTCCTTGCCTCCCCACGCCAGACTGCATTGCTGGGAACCATGACTTTTGCAGCTACTCCGGCCTCCGTGCACTTCCGGCGGAAATCCTTTGTGCACAGTCCAGCCTGGGTACACGGCACTCTAACCTGCATTGCACGACCTCCTAAGTTGTTCTCCGGCGACGTGGGACTCCTTTGTGCGACTTCGGGTGAGCACCATTTCACGCATCCTCATAGTGCCTGTTTCTGGCACTTCTGCGGGTGCTTCCTGCTGCTGAGAGAGCTCCTTGTCTTCCTCGACGCCCCCTCTGTCCCCTGACACAATTGGAGACATCCTGGTCCCTCCTGGGCCACAGCAGCATCCAAAAACCCTTACAGCACAATTTGCAGCTAGCAAGGCTTGTTGGCAGTCTTTCGGCGGGAAAACACTTCTGCACGACTCTCCACGGCGTGTGGGATCCGTCCTCCAAAGCGGAAGTCTCTAGCCCTTGTCGTTCCTGCAGAAACCTAAGCTTCTACTGTCCAGTAGCAGCTTCTTTGCACCCACAGCTGGCATTTCCTGGGCATTCCGACTTGCTTGTGACTTTTGGACTTGGTCCCCTTGTTCCACAGGTACCCACGACTGGAAATCCATCATTGTTGCATTGTTGGTTTGTGTCTTTCCTGCAGAATTCCCCTATCACGACTTCTATGTCCTTTGGGGAACTTTAGTGCACTTTGCACTCACTTTTCAGGGTCTTGGGGTGGGCTATTTTTCTAACCCTTACTATTTCCTAATAGTCCCAGCGACCCTCTACAAGGTCACATAGGTTTGGGGTCCATTCGTGGTTCGCATTCCACTTTTGGAGTATATGGTTTGTGTTGCCCCTATCCCTATGTGTCTCCATTGCATCCTATTGTAGCTATACATTGTTTGCACTGTTTTCTAATACTATTACTGCATATTTTGGTATTGTGTACATATATCTTGTGTATATTTACTATCCTCATACTGAGGGTACTCACTGAGATACTTTTGGCATATTGTCATAAAAATAAAGTACCTTTATTTTTAGTATATCTGTGTATTGTGTTTTCTTATGATATTGTGTATATGACACTAAGTGGTACTGTAGGAGCTTCACTCGTCTCCTAGTTCAGCCTAAGCCGCTCTGCTAAGCTACCATTATCTATCAGCCTATGCTGCTAGACACCCTATACACTAATAAGGGATAACTGGGCCTGGTGCAAGGTGTAAGTACCCCTTGGTACTCACTACAAGCCAGTCCAGCCTCCTACAGTAAGGGGTTACTCAGCAGAGCCCATTGTACGATTAAAGCAGAGGACTTGCGTCTCCACCTGCGGAGGGAGGAGTACCTTATTATGAGACATCACCTTACTCTGCAATCCACCAATACGTAAAATTTATGGTAAGTATTTCCTAACACTTTTATGTTTTGCCACTCCGTTATCTACAGTGGAGCTCACAACATTCCAATGTTCTAATATTGCCTTATTGCCCTCTGGCACTCCGTTGCCCACAATGAAATCTCAACATTCATATGTTCTAATCTTACATTAGAGCCCCCTGCTCCTCTGTTGTATACAATGGACTCTCAACATTTCTCTGTTCCCAATTTTCTATTAAGCCCTCTGCCACGACGTTGCATACAATAGAGTTTCCAACATTCCAGTGTTTTAATATTGCCATTTTTACCTTTGCCACTCTATTGTCTGCCGTGAACCCCCAACATTCCTGTGTTCTTCTTCCACTCCATTGTCTGCAGTGAACTCCCAACATTCCTGTGTTCCTCTGCCCCCCATTGTTACAGTGAACTCCCAACATTCCTGTGTTCCTCTGCCACTCCATTATCTGCAGTGAACTCACAACATTCCTGTGTTCCTCTGCCACTCTATTGTCTACCATAACTCCCAACATTCCTGTATTTCTCTGCCACTCTATTGTCTACCATAACTTCCAAGATTCCTGTGTTCCTCTCCCACTCTATTGTCTACCATAACTCCCAACATTCCTGTGTTTCTCTGCCACTCTATTGTCTACCTAACTCCCAACATTCCTGTGTTCCTCTGCCACTCTATTGTCTGCAGTGAACTCCCAACATTCCGTATTCCTCTAACATTCTATTGCCTAGCCTGAACCCCCAACATTCCTGTGTTCCTCTGCCACTCCATTGTCTGCAGTGAACTCCCAACATTCCCGTGTTCCTCTGCCCCCCATTGTTACAGTGAACTCCCAACATTCCTGTCTTCCTCTGCCACTCCATTGTCTGCAGTGAACCCCCAACATTCCTGTGCTCCTCTGACCCTCTATTGTCTACCATAACTCCCAACATTCCTGTGTTCCTCTGCCACTCTGTCTGCAGTGAACTCCCAACATTCCTGTGTTCCTCTGCCACTCCATTGTCTGCAGTGAACCCCCAACATTCCTGTGTTCTTCTGCCACTCCATTGTCTGCAGTGAACCCCCAACATTCCTGTGTTCCTCTGCCACTCCATTGTCTGCAGTGAACTCCCAACATTCCTGTGTTCCTCTGACACTCTATTGTTATAGTGAGCGCTTGACATTACATTGTTAATAGTGAGCGCTCAACATTCCTGTGTTCTAATATTGCCTTATAGCCCCCAGCCACTCAGTTGTCCGCAGTGAGCTCTCAACCTTCATGTTTTTCTAATATTGGCTTATAGCCTTCTGCCACTCAGTTATCCAAACTGAGCTCTCAACATTCCTGTGTTCCTCTGCCATGCTGTTGTATGTAGTTAACTCAACATTCCTGTGTTGTAATATTGCCTTATAGCCCCCAGCCACTCAGTTGTCCACAGTGAGCTCTCAACCTTCATGTTTTTTAATATTGGCTTCTAGCCTTCTGCCACTCAGTTATCCACACTGAGCTCTCAACATTCCTGTGTTCCTCTGCAATGCTGTTGTATGTAGTTAACTCAACATTCCTGTGTTCTAATGTTGCCTTATAGCCCTCAGCCGCTCAGTTGTCCACAGTGAGCTCTCAACATTTCTGTGTTCCTCCGTCACTCCACTGTACGCAGTGGAGCTCCCATCATTGCTGTGCCCTGAGATTGGTTAACAAACATTTGATGTTAATTCTCAGGCTTTCCACAGAGTTGTTTTATGGTCTGAAGCGTTGATGTTCTGCATCCTGGCCCACGAGTCACCCTGTGCAGGATCTTTTTTTAGGTTTGTGGGACCCAATGATTCTTTGAGTGAGATTCGGTGACTCATCGGGTCCGGCAGAGGTTTATGCAGTAGAAGAGAGAAGTGACTCATGGATGAATGTGTAAGTCATGGAATTTTCCAAAGATGTAGTTTGAGGTAAAGTCTCATGAGGTTATGGTGACAGTATATCGTTGTCAGAATACCGACTGACATTAATATTGTGTCCTAAATACAAAACTATCCCCCCTGTTGGATTAATAAAATAAAATCCACACCCAATGGAGCAATATTTATATGAATGCTATTTAGGACACAATAATTATGTCAGGCAATATTTGGATGAATGATTATCTGGCATGCACTGCCTTGGCGAGACACAATCGAGGTCCTTGGGCGGCAGAGAACAGAGAAAACTCCTGTTGGCGGTGACCTTGATAGTCAAAGGGCCTGTTTTTTTGGAGATGGACTAGAACCGTGTGGACTGGTGTACTGAAAGGTCTGAAACTTGGACATATCTTACCACTAGCAGGCAGAATCCATGGGCCCCCTATAAGAGCCGTCCTAAGCAGGCAAAAGCACAGAGGATGGAGAGGAGTAGCTGGTACCCAGAGCCACAAACCTCAGACACACAGAGGCATATTTATGGGGATTTGGTGAGGGGGAGTGCAGCAAACTGCCCTGCGTCAACGTGGAAGGCAGGAATGCGCCATATCTATGGCATACAGTGCGTTCCTGTCCTTTCCCCCTGTGCTGGCGCACAATGTGCTGTCTATTGCCAATGCATGCACTCTTGGTGCAAGGGTGCCTGCATTGAATGCAGTATTGTTTTCATGCAGGGAGAGGAACATTTTTGCACAAAAATAAAAAATCCTGGGAGTCTCTTTCTCCTCATTGCGTCTTCCTTGAAGAGGCGAAAGGTTTTGCTGCATCCCCAGGTTTACAAGCTCTTGTAAATCTGGTGGTGCATCAAAATCCATGAGTGTTGCATGGCAACACCCACCGCAAAGTCAATGGAAGGCCTCCCTTGCGCAGAATAAGCCAACTCAGTGATTTATGCTGCCTTGCCTTACTCCATTTCAATGAGGGCATTAAGAGCCACCAAAGTGGCTTCGAGTGGTTTCATAGATACGAGTTCAAGATTTGTGGTGCTGTTTTGTCAGAAAAGCGACACAACAGTGGAGCAAGGGGATCATAAATATGCCTCACAGTCCGTGCCAAGGTTTCTCCGTTCAGTATTTGCGATAGTTGGATGGATGCTAATTACACCTTGAGGAATACAAACCCTATTGAAAGGTTCTCCGTCCACAACACACTTTGAGCACCTCCTCACCGCCCATGTCTGGTGGAACTTGCAAGGCCTGGTATGCATGACAGTTACCTCTATGTGACTCATCTAGTGTACGCACCCCATGTTCTTGAGAACATATCATACTGAATCCAGCACTAAAATCTATGATGTTTCCTGGTCTTTGCCCGTCTGAACAGCTGCTCCGAACCTCCTTCCCCAATGCAAATGTGGGTGGCGTATGATGTGTGTACAACAGAAGAAAGCAGCAGCTGGCAGGCTACCAGGAAAGAGCATGGATCTTCTACCAAAATGCATCATTTGTTGAAGTAAGTAGGTAATGAGCTATGAATAAGAAGTGCAGGACTATCAACCCAGAGCTCAAGGCACCATGTGAGCTATCAGTCAATCAATCAATAGATTTGTAGAGTGCTTCTTGTCACCCGTGAGGGTATCCAAGCGCTGGCAGAGCTCCTTCCTCACAGCCCAGGGAGTCAGACCTGCTCATGGATTGGTCCACCAACAGATAGAAGTCTCATGCTTTTGGAGAGGGCATTCAAGTATAGCATGTTATTGAGGTGGACGTGTTGACTGACCAAACACCTATTAACATGAGCATGTTGCCCTGACAGCATTTATTGTGTAACCAGCCAAACATAAGTGTAGAACACTTCGGAGTAGTTACTACCAGCGAAGGAGGAAGGGTCTCTGCCTGTGGTGAGTGAGATGCCAGTAATCATACCTCATCTGGTATTCTCTGAGCCAAGGTAAGGAGTAGCCATAGGGAACCCTCACATGTATGTGTTTGTTTGCCCAATTTTCCAGAGAGCTGTAGTTGGCATCTATGTTAAGCCGTCCATTTTCCCCTGCTTGAGGGCAGCATGGTATAAATAAACCCAGAAGCATGTGTGATGTGAAACGTCCCTAGTGCAGTGTCCATTGGACAGCCTACTCGTCATTTTCTCATTCTGACCGGCCTGGTATGTTTTCCTGTGCAGCAGCCATGGCACCAATCCTCTGACATGCGCTCTATATGTTTTTGTCGGTTGCTCACCAACAGAGCCCTAGACAGTGTCACGGATCAGGGTAGAACCAAAGTGGTACTGCTTCTGACATGAGTGACCACCGCCCTAATAAAGAACAACCAGTTTGTGGCAGCTGATTAATAGTCCTGGGGTACAGGAGTTTTAACTTTGCCCAGTAGAAAAACTGCATACCAGCTCTCCGGTGGCGAATGCCATAACTGGGCGACCTAGTTCCCTTGGCGGTATGCATAAGAGCACACGGATACACAGGAGTTGGTGGACCTTTCTTAGTGGTTCCCCCTTTTGACGATGCCACCCCTAAGGGCGTACAGCGCTCCTTAGGGTTTATTATTGCTGCTGTCTCCCTTCTACCCCTCCCCCAGTCCTACAGATGGCACTGTAAAGCCCAAGGCACACACCTAGGCTTGAATTAAGCTCCAGTGAATGGACCAGGAAGGATTCCTTGTGTTTACCTGACTTGGACCAAGCAGTTCTAGTTGTCCCACCTGCGACCTGAGTGCGGCAACTCTTCAGTGTTGACTGCGGCCAGGGCATGGTTAAAGATGCACACCTTATACATTGAGATGTTTAGCTGCCTGTCAACTCTTCCCGGGTCTTGTTCTGCAGAAGTCGTGACCCAGCAGCATTATTTGATTGGCCAGGGGTCATCTTGACCCCAGTCCATGGAAGCATAGGGACAGCTCCCCCAGAGGCATGGTTGCCGTAAAGAGGGGCACACATGAAGGAAATGCACTTTGACTGGATTGACTCCATCCAAACATTGGGAGTCCATTTTGAAGGTAATTGGTCATTTTGTTAGAGGTCAGCTGCTACTGTAACAGATGTAAGCTAACGCCTTTGGCTTATCCAGTGTTCACCTTCTTACCTGGAATAGCTCTACCCGCCTCCAATGAGTCATGGGGATTACCAGTGAATAACAGCCAGAAGTTTGCCCACTCTCGATTAAGGCTGCACTTATTTCTTGCAGCAACCTGGAAATCATCCCATCTTAGGAGATGGAATACTTCGTTACAAACATGACGGGTACTCTGTCCGCTGTATTACGAGTGTTTTGTTTTGAACACCAAAGACACAAGAAAGCACTATCTGAACGGAAGTACTTTGAGCACAAAAGGGTGAGTGGCTGTGGCATAACAAAACATGAGGGCGCTCCCCTGCAAAATATGCTGAAGGGGCCTCCACATTCACATCAGTAGGGGCTGGGGAGGCCCCCTCCAGTATGGGTAAGCCTGGCCCCCCCTTACTGCGGGGGCTGTAGGGACCTCTGTTACACCCATGGTGAGGGGACGAGGATAACTGGCTCCACACAAGGGCATGTGGTAAACTTCTGTGGAGTCACAATGTCAGCAGGAGCTCGCGGGGCGCACACTCCCGGGGACAAGGCGATAAGGGTTCCACTCTGTTCACCTGGAGTCCGTGATAAGGTCTGATCACTTCCCAACTGGTATAGCCCCTGTGTGCTTGATTTGATTGGGAGAAGCCTTGACCTAACCAAGATATAGGGTCTGATTCAGACATTGGTGGACGGGTTAGTCCGGTACAATGGTGACAGATATCCCGTCCGCTGAAATCTAAATCCCACAGAGAATAATGGGTTTTATATTTAGGCGGACGGTATATCCGTCACAGTGGTGATGGAGTAACCCATCTGCCAATATTTAAATCAGGCCAATAGTCATCTCCTACTCATTTCTCACCCCAGAGATACGTCATTTCCCTTCATCATCTGCACGCAAGAAAAATCCTCTCAGCCCCCTTGAATAGACAGTCCCTATTTTGGTCCCGGCTCACTCCACCCATGTAGAAGAAGGTTAGAGCCAGGGCCAGAATCTTTGGCTGTGTCCCATGAAGAGGTAGTGACTGACCCCCAAGGACTGAGGACAGGACCTGCTGCTGCCCTGAGAAGGAAGAGAAGGTGTACCCCAGGGCATGGGGAGACCAGGCCTGAATCAGACCAGAGCCTTCGTCCAGCCTCCTAGTTCACCACTACGAGGAAGCTAGGTGTGGACGGCCACAGCCTTTTTAAAGATCCCACCCATGGCCAGCATTTAAAGCTGATGTTTAAAGCTTACTTCAAATTATTGGATCTAGCAGCTTTCTCGGTAAGAGGTGTTGAGTGGAATTACATCCTAAAGCTTCCTGGAACACCAGCTGCCCCCAGACAGTGTGTTATGGAAGGCAGGTAGTATGTTCCTCAAGTCACGGGGAGCCACGAGGCAGGGGTTTGAGGCGGTGCTCTTTAACCCTCTGAGGGACTGTTTGATTCCTAAGGTAGCTTGGTGAGGCTGGTCTAGGGAACCTCTACGTCACACTGGAGAAATGTTCAAAATGGTTTTAAATCTTTTACATTATGAGACCAGATGTAATAATATGCCTCTCAGTGTTGTTTTGTGCAAGAAAGTGTCCCTTCCTGTACAAAAACAATACTGCATGGCCAAGTATGTCTGTGTTGGCACCAGGCAGCTCATTGTGCGTCAGTGGTGGGGAAATGACAGAAATGCGCAATATTGCAATAATTACTGTGCACTACTGCCCTTTCCTGTAATACGTCACAGCTGCGTTACAAACTTGTAAATAGGTCCCTCTGTATTTAGTAAAGTTGTCTCAACTTCCACAACAGTGTCTGTTGCCTAAGTCAATGATGCTGATGAACAGCTTCCTAACCAGGTATAATCTTTTAAAATATATTGCACAGGGCTAGGATTAGCAATGCCATGCTAGAAGCCCTGCAGATAACAGAACTGACCCAAGAGATACAGTTCTGAGAAAAATACACAGTTATGTAACAGTGGCCTGGACTGGCTGCCTCTGCGGTGGTGGTGGCCGGGTGGCCTCGCCTTCTCTGCAGTTCTCCACTCTTGGTTCAGTAAATCTCCAAAAATAAGAGCCACCCCTATGAAAAAGTTTACTTACAGACCCCCAGAGTGCACAAGAGAGCAGACCCCCAGCATGCACAAGAGAGCAGATCCCCAGCCTGCACAAGAGAGCGGACCCCCAGCCTGCACAAGAGAGCAGACCCCCAGCCTGCACAAGAGAGCAGACCCCCAGCCTGCACAAGAGAGCAGATCCCCAGCCTGCACAAGAGAGCAGACCCCCAGCCTGCACAAGAGAGAAGATCCCCAGCCTGCACAAGAGAGCAGATCCCCAGCCTGCACAAGAGAGCAGACCCCCAGCCTGCACAAGAGAGCAGACCCCCAGCCTGCACAAGAGAGCAGACCCCCAGCCTGCACAAGAGAGCAGATCCCCAGCCTGCACAAGAGAGCAGATCCCCAGCCTGCACAAGAGAGCAGATCCCCAGCCTGCACAAGAGAGCAGATCCCCAGCCTGCACAAGAGAGCAGACCCCCAGCCTGCACAAGAGAGCAGTCAATCACCCCGCCCCCCAACCTCATTATCATAGATTACTGCTACGTCAGCAATGTGAGAGCTCTGCTAACATCAGGAAACCTCTGTGGTAGTCATGCACTGTTGCAGAGGAGTAGAAATGCAAGCATTCCCCCATCACCATGTGTGTGTTTGCTGCACCACCCTACGTGGCCAAGGGTGTGACCATATGTGGGTTCTTTGGGGGTCCCTTGCGCACTCTGCACTGGAGCCTAGCTGCGCCGACTGACAAGCTCTGATCCGGGGAACCCGGTCCTGGGTTGCTTCTGTTCTGGTTCAGGGAGGACCTGGCCTGGCTGTGCGGGCCAGACTGTTCTGATTGGAGCAGGGTCAAGACTGATTTGCATATGGCTGGGTCCAAACTGAGGAGGCATGGTGAGCAAAAAAACAATGGTTTGGAATGCTACCGTGAGTGATTGCCAGTGGTTAGACTTCTCACAAGCACCCTTCCATAACGTTTGTGTGTTTAAAGTTCATGTGCTGCACAACCCTGCTGTCTACTCCGTTTAGAACATGATCAGTTTTTTGCTGCTAGAGGGAAGGGCTGAAGCATGACGAGCGAGAACGCTGTTTGCCCACGGTCACACATCAGAGGCCCGGAGAAGAACCCTGGATTGGAGTTGTGGTTCCCCCTGAAGCAGTCAGCAGTTTTGCCAGCCCAGTACACACACGCCTTTGTCCACTTTGTACCGCCGTGCACACAGCTGTGCACAAACTGCCATGCATGGACTCCTCGCCTAGTCCAAAATCAGGCAAAGTGATGCACAATGGCAGAAAGTCTTTCTAAAGTTTTCGTTTTTCAGCACAATGTTCTTTAAAGTAACACAACTAGAGCGTTGTGGTACTGTGTGCTGATTTGCGTCAAAGGGGCATCCCTTGGGAGTTCCCACGCCAACACCCATGGTTTTTGACACTAAGCGCTTTCCACTATAATTGCCTACCCAGTAAACAGGCATCCCAAGTATTGGTGCACATCCTGGCCAGCTGAACTGTGCCTTAGTTTGACAGAGAAAGCTCCTAATTGTGCAGTGCAAGGGAAGACCGACTGCCTAGAAGAGGTGGTCCCGGAAGTACTTCAGCCCCGAACCCCGCTCTTTGGAATCAGGCCACGTGTGGCGTCTGTGGTGTCTGTACATGTGTGTGAAGTCTGTGGGTTGTGTATGTGTGTTGTGTGACTGTGTATCGTCGTGGAGCGTATGTGTGGTGTCTTTCTGTGTGTGGTGTGTTTGTGCGGTGTTTGTGTGTGTTGTGGGCATTTTCGTCTGTGTGGTGTGTGAGTGCGTTGTGTATCAGTGTATGTGTATTCACTTGTGAAGTCCGCGGTGTGTGCCTGCCGGCATGTGTGTGTTATGTGAGTGCCTGCGTGTGTCATGAGTGTATGTGTGGTGCTTGTGTTTGTTCTGTGAGTGTGCGTGGGTGTGTTATGAGTGTATTATGTGTGGTCTTGTGTGTGCTGTGTGAGTGCTTGTGTGTAGCTTATAAGCATGTGCGATGTTTGTGTGTTGCGTGATTGTTTCTATGTGGTGTTTTATGTGAGTAGTGTTTATATTTGTGTGTGTGTGTGCTTATGTGTGTGTCATAAGTATGTGCGGTGTTTGTGTGATTGTATATGATGTTTATTTGAGTAGTTTGTATATGTATGTGTGTTTGTGAATTTGTGGTGTGTGTGTGCCTGTGTCATAAGTATGTACGGTGTTTGTGTGTTGTGTGATTGTATGTTTACTTGAGTAGTTTGTATAGTTATGTGTGTTTGTGAATTTGTGGTGTGTGTGTCATAAGTATGTGCGGTGTTTGTGTATGATGTTTACTTGAGTAGCCTGTATATCGAAGTGTGTTTGTGAATTTGTGGTGTGTGTGTTATGAACTTGAGACCCTCCAGCGGTGGAGTTGCTAGTGGAGGGGGGGAGGGGGGTGACCTGTTTGCTGAGTAAGACCGGTGAAAGAGTTCCTGAACTTTGCTCTCTGTGGACGGTGAACACCAAAGGATTCATGGAAGCCCCGGTGAGGCAGGGTCACTGCTTCACTCATAGGAGCAATGACCTCCCAGGCGTGGACCAGGCCGAGCAAACACTGGGCTCTGCGGGCACAAGCCCACCCGGCCCTCGGAGGGATCATTCTGTGAGGAAGAGGCGCCTGGCAGACACTCCATCCAAGCCAGGAGGCAGAGGGCACCCCAAGGAGGAGACATGGACCACATACCGGAGCTGAAACCAGACCCCAGGTGAGCCTTCGTCCTGGGCTTCACGTGGAGGAGGCTAGGATGTGGTGGTACTTGTGAGCACAGGGGTGGCATAGGGTGCCTACCTCAGACGAACATGTGGCAGAAAAGAAACCAGACCCCAGGGCCAGGTCTATCAAGTGGGGCATCCCACAGGTGAAGACGAGGCAGAGATGAAACCAGACCCCAGGACCTGGTCTATCAAGTGGGGCATTTCACAGGTGAAGACGAGGCAGAGATGAAACTAGACCCCAGGTCCTGGTCTATCAAGTGGGGCATCCCACAGGTGAAGACATTGCAGAGCTAAAACCAGACCCCAGGTCCTGGTCTATCAAGTGGGGCATCCCACAGGTGAAGACATTGCAGAGCTAAAACCAGACCCCAGGTCCTGGTCTATCAAGTGGGGCATCCCACTGGTGAAGACATTGCAGAGCTAAAACCAGACCCCAGGTCCTGGTCTATCAAGTGGGGCATTTCACAGGTGAAGACGAGGCATAGATGAAACCAGACCCCAGGTCCTGGTCTATCAAGTGGGGCATTTCACAGGTGAAGATGAGGCAGAGAGGAAACCAGACCCGAGGTGAGCCTTCATTGTGGACCTCACGCAGAAGGGGCTAGAAAGTGGTAGTACTTGTGGGCACAGGGGTGGCACAGGGTGCCTATTCCAGGTAAAGACATGGAAGAGAAGAAACCAGACCCCAGGTCCTGGTCTATCAAGTGGGGCATTTCACAGGTGAAGACGAGCCAGAGATGAAACCAGACCCGAGGTGAACCTTCATTGTGGACCTCATGCAGAGGGGGCCAGGGAGTGGTAGTACTTGTGGGCACAAGGGTGGCACAGGGTGCCTACTTCTAATGAACACATGGCAGAGATGAAACCAGACCTCAAGCAGAAGAGGTAGGATGTGGTGGAACTTGTTGGGCACAGGGGTGGTAAGGGGTGCCTATTCCAGGTAAAGACATGGAAGAGAAGAAACCAGACCCCAGGTCCTGGTCCATCAAGTGGGGCAATCCACAGGTGAAGGTGTGACAGATCTGAAACTAGACCGTAGATACGCCTTCATCGTGGCCCTCGCGTCCATAGGAGAATAGGACGGGGCAGTAGTTGTGGACATAGACGTGGCAGAAGGAGCATACCTCATTTCAGGACACAGACCCCACGGAAAAGACAAAGGAACGTGTTCCTGATCCATGGGTTCACGCCCCACCTTGTGGTATTGCATGCGTACAGAGTTGGCCAGGGGCACATTCATTATGCCAGGGTTGGATTTCTAAAGAGAGACTATGCCCTCCAGCCCCCTGAAGGCTCTGAACCTGTTGCCCATGAAGGGTGGACGCCATGGGGGCCACGGTGATGCATCTGTCAGAGATAGTAGCTGAGTGACACTACACCAGCATGGGTGATTTGTGGGCGGCAGATGAAAGTTGCATTTAGAGGGGGAAGTGTGGGTGGTTTTGTCTGAAGGCAGGGTGGTGAGCACCCAATGCGGTGTTGGGCTGGAGGGGTCACTACACCACATACGAAAAGTGATATATCAAACACCAAAAACATTGCATCCCTTACATCAACCATGACTACTTTGCCAACGCACCTAGATGTGGAGTTGATGGTATTAAATATAAAGATAATAGTTTTGTTGCTAAAAATAGTAAATATGGGCCTGATTTACAAAATGTTTTAACAGTCGCAAACCCTCAGATTTGGTAAATCGGAGAGTTTGCAACCACTAAGGCACTTTTTGTAATTTACTAAACCCAATTAACGATTCCAGAAACGTTTTCAGAATCTTCAAATGTGAACATTAAGAAATTTCTCTTTGGAGGGGGCATGGTAAGGACATCCATTCCAAATACTGATTCCTTAAGTGGTGCACTGATGTTTTGTGACCAAAATTTGATGGCAATACATTAATATTTTAACACCAAATCTAAATCGGGTGATAAGCAATTGACAAACACCAAGAGGTCCCCAGGGGCCCTTCCTCTTTGAGAATGTTAACAAAAATCTTTTTTTTTGTAGTAGGCAGTTGGGGCTCCTAAAAAAGGTTTGTTTAACTTTTCATTTCATTTTTAAATGCAACCCTTTTTCTTTTTAGGAAAATTGGTTGCATAAACAAAAAAAGGCTGCTTTCTTAGAAAGTAATCACAGACCTGGTGGTCTGCTGACTCCAGAAGACCACCCTGACTATGACTCTAGCCAATCGTAGTGGGTCGCGAATTGCGATCCGCCTCCTGCCTATTAATGAGGTAGGTCACATTGCGATTCAGAATTTTATGAACCGACCTATTAGTACATAGGTATGTTGCAACATTAACTTCCTTTCGCAATAAAGCAGGTGCACATTTTAAAGCCACTGTTTGTGAATTAGAAATCTGTGCCTCAAGCCCTATATTCTGAAAGTTGGAATCTAGCATATCACTTTGGCCCTCATTACCACCCTGGCGGTCGATTTTAAAGCGGCGTTAACACCGCCAACAGGCCGGCGGTAAAAAAAAAAAGGGATTTTGTCCCTGATGGTAACTGCCATCAATGACCGCCACTTTAACACTTCGGTCTCCAGCTCGGCGGTCGTCACAATCTCACCCTTGGGATTACGACCCAGCCTACCGCCATGGTTTTCGTGCCAAACTTACTGCCACGAAAACCATGGCGGTAGGCACTCTCAGTGCCAGGGAATCCCTTCCCTGGCACTGATCGTGGTCTCCCCCACCCTCCCCCCAGAGTTCTCTCCCACCCTCCACCTCCCTCTCCAGCCCCTCACACATATACATACCCGCACGCGCACCCATATACACACATGCACACACGCATACCCACCACCACCCACGCATGCACACATACATACCCACACACTGCAACACACACCAACATACCTTGTCACACACAGCACTCACAATCACTCATTCACGCACGCATTCAACACGACTCACACCTGCATGCAGGCATTCCAAAACATACACACACCCCCCCCCCACATACACACAACACCCCCACCCACTCTACTGTCGGAGAACCTGACTTACCTGCTTGCAGTGGGTCCTCCAGCTGGAGATGGTCTCTGCCGCTGCAGTCAGCAGCAGCTTCTGCCAGCAAAACACCGCCAGGCCGTATCATTGCTCATGATACGGTCGGCGGTGTTTTGCTGGCTTGGCGGTGCTGCTGTCAGCAGTGCCGCCTTACCGCAGTCCGCCACCATGACCGGCGGCGGTGTTCCGCAAGCATTCTGGTGGAATACCGTCAGTGGTCATGATATGCGTAGATGGCTGGTAGCCCCGGCGGCGGTATGTTGGCGGCTGTCGCTGTGGCAGTAGGCGGTAGTTACCACCAATGTTGTAATGAGGGCCTTTGTGTTTTTAGCTGCTAAGTTGCTCAAGTTTTTTCTGTGGTTGAGCTGCTTCCATGAATCAAGCTAAGGATACCAACTTAGGTCCTAGTTACGATCTTAGAGATGGAATAATCTGTAACAAATGTGACGGATATTCCGTCCGCTGTATTACGATCTCCACAGGATATAATGGAATCGTAATATGGCGGGGGTGATATCATTTGTTTGTGATGGAGTAACCCCTTCCGCCAAGTTCATAATCAAGCCCTTACGTTTTAGCTCCCAGTTTAAATGTCCTTCTTATCTAGTGTTTTAAAAGTTTCAGTTTTGAATTTAGCTTTTTTGTCCACATGTACTTTATTAATCTGCTAATATTATTTAATTTTCAAAACAGTCACTGACTCCTCAGTAGGCGTCCCTGGGGTCTGCGGACCCCAAGTTAAGGGCCACTGCACTTTTTAAATTGTCAGTAGAGTAAAACGTACAGATGCGGATCCAGCTTCTGAGTTAAGGATCAGTGATCTTGAAATATGGTGCGTAGAAGCTGCAGGCAGAGGTGATTACCTGTCCCTGATTTTCAGGGTCAGTCCTAGAGTTCATTGGCTCGTCTTTGACTGACCGGAGGGCCGATGCTAGAGCCATGTGAGATAGCGACTCACCCAGCGTGTGGTTGGCCAGCCTTGCGGTGCTTAAGTTGTGAAAGAAAGAGTGCTTCTGCCAAAATCTCTGCTCAGAAGTCTGCCCCGGTGCAATTAAATGTCGGCACGCCGAATACTGAGGCTGCTTTGCCTTAAATCCAGCTCATGCCCCTTTAATCCACTACCAGACACTTCCTGCACAATATCTCACTCCTGCGCGTTCCTGCTTCCTCCCTTTGTGATGTTTTTTCATGTTTCTACTACTCCTTCTTTCACCTTTTTGTGCTTTTCCTTCTCTTGCTCTTGGGAGACATTTAATCTGAAAAAATACATTCCAGTCCCCCGGAATGAGTGCTAGTGGCCCCCACCTGAAAACACCAGCTCAAATTAAGCACTGCAGCCCAGCAGCGGCTGGCATGTAGGCAGACTGGAGGGGGGGCGGGCAAATGTGGTGTTAGTGCGTGCATGCATGCAAGGTGAGTGGTGTAAATAACAATTAAGAAAAACGCGTTCCTTGCTTGCTGCACGGTGTCCAACGTCCTCCTCGCTCCAGTCTCCTCTCTGGCTCCAGCAAATTCCCTGAATCAATCCTGGTGCTGCTTTCATGCTGGTAACCAGGATTGGAGGGAGTGGCCTCGTTTGGCACTCACAGGAGCACTGGAGGCCTGTGCTTCCTCTAACCCAGCTGCCTTAAGTTAAAGTGCGCATGTCTGACTGGCCGTTGCAGGACAGCCGGCCAAAGGGACATGCGCACTTTAGAGTTAAGTGCACAGCTCACTGCTGTCACTCAGCAGCAGTGGCCCCGCCCTGACTCGGTTCAGGATGGGAGGATGGAAAATAAAATGGTAAAAAATGAAATATATTACCATTTTATTTTTCACCCCTGGGGGGCATGTTAGGCAGAGGGGCGACACTCCTCTGCCCTAAAGGAGAACCCGCTGCTGCTGCGGCCTTACACTTCACTGAAGAACTGAGCGGGGGTCTAAAGGTACTGTCCTGTGCAGTTAAGGTGCCTATTACCTACTCACCTTGGTTCTTGAAATCAACAGTGAATGCTGCTGAAGCCAAAAAGCCAGTAATTATATGACTTTAGTGCCATGTGAATCAGAAACAAGATATGCTATTTTGCAAACTATGAGAGAACTGGGAGAATACATTGGTAGCAGGACTCCATCACAATGATGAACAAGCATTGGCAAAACTAATAGTCATAGCTTTGGCAATCACTCGGTGCTTAATTTGAGCCAGTGTTTGCTGGTGTGCCCACCACCTCTCGTTTTTGGGAACGGGCACTCAGTGTCTATTAGTGGATTAAAGAGGCCAAAGGTGAATTCAAGACTGCGTTGCCTTAGTAAGGCGCTGACAATTAACAGTACCAGCCACGGGTCTTTAAGCAGAGTTTTGGGCACCAGCATTCTTTCTGTTACAAATTAAGCACCGACCAAGCTCCAGCAATATTATTTTTAAAAACATTTTGTTGGAATCTTATGGTACAAAACTAAAAAGAAGAAAAAAGAAAACATGCCACTACCTCAATGTCATGGCAATATGCTTGCAATAAATATTTTACATAAGAAAAGATTACCAATCTCCTCTCATTTTATAGACCATTCCAGATGCTTCCAGGTAGATGTTCTTAGGATGTGTATAGAAAGCTTTTATAATTTTAATGCACATCACACACAAATATGATTCTTATTAGCACAAACAAAATATGCTATTGGCTTCCAATTAGTGTCGGCTAAAACATTGTTAAAACATAGAAAATCACAAAAAAAGAAAATATACATTGGCAAAGCTGTGTAGCATCAACAAAATCTTTTTTTTGCAAATGCCGTGCAGCATTGACAAAAATAATAATAAACAGATTGAAATGATATGTACACAAGCATGAGCACGTATACATCACGATGGAGTGGCAGCCCAGCATCCTACATAACATAACAAAATTTGAGGGGGCCCTCTGGAAAATACATGGAGGCCCCCCTCCAGACTCACTCAGGATCTCTCATGCCAGGTTACTGTGCTGAGGGGGCTCCCCCTCATCAGAGGGGCTGCGGGGGTCCTTGTTACACCCATGGTATACATACAACATGACGCAGCCATCATTTTGCTCCTTTTTTTTTACTTATCATTCCAAGATGGCGGATGACACTTAAAGTAATCTGTAAAAAAGGAATTTAAGTGTGCACGAAAGTGTGTGTTAAAAGTGGAGAGTCCAGCAGAAAAAGGCATCTGCTGGGCTCTCCAAAACCTTTTTTTTTAAAACATGTTTTTTGTCTGAGGACCACAACAGGGGACTTAGGGGCACAACAGAGGAGTCGCTGGCGAGCAACAGAGGAGCTTGAGGAAGGGAGGAGTAAAGAAATAAGTATATTAAAAAAAAAAAAAGATGTGTTGGGGGAAGCTATGGACGAGATGTGAGTGGAGGGAGCAACATGGAGCACGGAACAGGAAGGTGGTGCTATCTGAGGGGTTAAGCAGACCACAACCGGGAGAGCAAAAACCACGCTGGAAGAAAAAAAAGAGTTCCCTAAAAGTGAGCAGTGGAAGGTCACACCCCATCCATCAAGTGGAAAACAAATGGAAGGGGGTGAAAACCCAGGCAATGGTCTGCAACAAGCTGGCTACAAGCGCACTGTAAGTGTTGCTGTGGTCCACAGGAGGTCTTTCACAGGGAGCGAAAAGCTGTCTGTTGGCAAGACCTAAAAATGACAAGGAACTGAAAGAAAAAAAAAGCATTTGCCAAGTAAACTATAGGCCCACCAACGCTGGCACTGAAGGGCACTTCTTTTCAGGTGGATGTGCACAAGTGATAAGGAAAAAAAGTCCGTCACTGCTGGAGGAAGACACCCAGGGGCATATTTATACTCCGTTTGCGCCAAATTTGCGTTGTTTTTTTCGACGCAAATTCGGTGCAAAACTAACGCTATATTTATACTTTGGCGTTAGACGCGTCTAGCGCCAAAGTATGAGGAAAGAGCGTCATTTTTTTGCGTGAACGCCTTCCTTGCGTTAATGAGATGCAAGGTAGGCGTTCCCGTCTAAAAAAATGACTGCGACGCAAATGCGTCGTATTTATACTCCCGGGCAAAAATCACGCCCGGGAGTGGGCGGGGCCAAAAACCCCGCATTTGCGCCTCTTTTTAACGCCTGGGTCAGGGCAGGCGTTAAGGGACCTGTGGGCTCAAAATGAGCCCACAGCTGCCCTCCCATGCCCCCAGGGACCCCCCCTGCCACCCTTGCCCACCCCAGGAGGACACCCAAGGATGGAGGGACCCATCCCAGGGACATTCAGGTAAGTTCAGGTAAGTATAATTTTTTTTTTTTTTATATTTTTTTTTGGCATAGGGGGGCCTGATTTGTGCCCCCCTACATGCCACAATGCCCAATGACCATGCCCAGGGGACATAAGTCCCCTGGGCATGGCCATTGGGCAAGGGGGCATGACTCCTGTCTTTACTAAGACAGGAGTCATGTAAATGGCGTCTGGGCGTCGTTAAAAATGGCGCAAATCGGGTGGGGGCGATTTATTTGCCTCAACCTGACTTGCCCCATTTTAAGACGCCCTAACGCCATTTTTCCCTACGCTGGCGCTGCCTGGTGTACGTGGTTTTTTTCCACGCACACCAGGCAGCGCCGGTCTGCTAGCGCCGGCTAACGCCATTCAATAAATACGGCGCCCGCATGGCGCTTCAGAATGGCGTTAGCTGGCGCTAATCTTTTTGGCGCAAAACTGCGATAGCGCAGTTTTGCGTCAAAAAGTATAAATATGGCCCCCAATGTCTGAAGCAGGCTGACCCACAGCCCCTCTGCTGTTTACTCTGATGAACAGAAGCACAATGTGTATGGGGGAGAATGGCAAATGGACGGACACCTAAAATCCCTCTCCGTTTTTTATTATATATGTGGTTTTATTTATGTTTTTTATTAGCTAAAGCTGGGAAAACAGTTAAAGCTGTCCTTAGGCCAGACCTAAAAAAGAATGCCATCTTCTTAACCCTCAAAACGTTCATTTGTTAAATAAAATGTAAATCTAAAATAACTGAAGAAATTTAGTAAAATCAAGAGTTTAATTGTGTTTCGAGATCAAAGCAAAGGGAAAGTCATTCCCACTGTGAACCTTGAACACCACAGCGGCAAATGAGCTCAAAAGATTCCAATGTTGCTGTCATTATGTGTTTCCTTGTTGGTCTGAAAACAAGACTCACCAGTTAAGCAGGAGGTTTGGAAACCAAATGAGTGAGCTGTAAGACTGGTAACTGGCCTCAGATGATTGCCTCACATAGGCAATCCCTTGGGTTTATGCAATATCATTTATTTAGGTTGGTGCTTGTTCGCAACTCTGGGTGTAGCTGTGCTGCTCAGCGTCAGAGTAAATCCTGCACGGTTTCTTCAAATATGTAGCTACGAATCCACAGGATTTTGGCGAGAAAGTGTCCTGCCTTTTCCTTCTTCAGACAAGTGTTGTAAGTCCTAGAATTCAACATTCTCAATCACCATGCTCTTAGAATTCATCCATTCTTGTGCAAGATTGGACAGCTGACACGTGTTTCGCTCACAGGGCTGCAAGTGACTCTTGCTAACTTTTTCAAGGCTTTCGCCTGTATTTAGTTTAAAAATATCCTTAACAGTGAGTAGGGTTTAGAAAACAAACAGTATTTTACAATGTCTTCTGGACACCAGCAACTACCCAAGGAGGGTGTTAGAGGTTCAAAAATCTATTGAGGACATTTGAAACCTGACACAGCATTCATATTGTTTAAATCCCTGATTAGTCTTACATGCTTTGCTTTAATTACAGCCCATAATTATCTAAATGATGTAGATTAAACTCCCAAAGTTGAAAAGCATCCCCTCTTGTCCTAATGCCTTCCATCTTGCATAAGCCCTTGTGCTAACCGATGGTCTGGAGGTTGTCTAGTCTACTGTTGAATCTAAAATCCTTCGATGGCCACATATTTGATAGGGTGGACACCTCTGTATAACGATTTTAAGTAATTATGCAATTAAGTGATTCATTCATTCATTCTGTTCTAGTGTACTGATTATTTAGGTGTGACCAGACAGCTTTAGCTGTCTGCCAGGTGCATTGCTTCATTTCTAAAGTGTAGTGGCCCAAAGCTTTTCTTGGAAGGTTGCCATCAGCGCGGCCAACTTTTCAGGACTGCTGAACACACCAAAGCTAATTTGGGCTTCACCTCATGTCTCTTTCTTCCACCATCCAACACTTCTTGCCTCTTTTTCTCACACTTGCAGACTCTGTCCCTGTTTCCCTGTCTGCCTCGTCCACCTTCTTTCACCCCTTATGCCCTCATGCCTTGCTCCGGGTCAATGTCTGTGATGCAAAATACGTTTGGCCAAATGACATGAAAGCAGAAAAAAGAAACGAGTGGTGGTGCCTCCCAAATACACTCAAATACTGTAACCAAAATATTGTCTGACAGAAATATGAAATCATGCATTTATTTTACGAAAAGAGTGGCTCATTGGAGGTAACAATAGAAAATCTATACCCAACCAGACAATATTCTTGCATATATTTAGGGCATACAGGAAGTGAGGTCTCCAACAGACACTTGAGTTAGCTACCTTGATATTGCATGACTTGTGGTCAAGTACCACAAACTTCAGGTGATGCCAAGTTGGATATTAGACCAACTTGTATGAAATGGACCAGTTTTGCATCACACTGATTGCTGTAGAGTGTCACTAATACTGCTGGCCATCCTTATATAGGTTCCCCCAAAATGTTAATATTGCGATGTGAACATCCTTGGGTCTGATACCTTTGAGTGTTGCTCTATTTATTTGCTCACATGAACAATGTCATGTTAACGTCCAGTGAGTGAAGGTTGTTTCACCGGGCGGAACAGCATCTGAGCAGATGGTGTGTGACAGACTGGAGATGCTGGCCCTCTGTACAATCAGGGGCTCATTCTCCCAGTTCCCACCTTCAGGAGCACCCATACTAAACAATAAAGTGCACCTATATCTCTCTCTTCACGTCCCACATGCACTCCCTCCTAAGACCACTTTTACGCTGCTAAAAAGGCACTTCTTGAAAGAATTGCAACAAACATGCCAAACTCCTGCCACAATCCTATATGATGTGACACAACTCCATAACCTGCAGTCATTGGGGTTTCCCAGATTTGACCAATAAAAATTTGGCAACAACATCTCTTGTGGGCCAAGGGGAGATTTTTGGACCAGTTGCACAGACTCTTGGGATCTCCCACAAATTATGCCCAAGAGGACTGAGTTTTTTAGACCCAGTGTTGAGGAGTTCCTCAGCATCATCTAGGCAATACTGCTTCTAACATCCATTCACCATCGCAAGGTCATTTTACAAATGGGAAAAGACTTGGTGATGAGGTGTCCCAGCCTCACCTTTCCAGCAAAGACGAGATTTGCCCATGTTGATGTAGGACAATTTCCCGCTACGAGAAGTCACAAGCCAGTCAAATCTGTTGATCAAGAGCTCCTACGACTGCAATCCAAGCTTGTGGAACACTCCATGGATAACCTTCGCGGGCAATGAAAAAAGTACAAAGGGTGAGTTGAAGAACAAGATGTGATCAAGCTGGTGAGTCCCAAACATTGACATCAGTTCCACCTGTAAATTGGCCACTCTGTACAATGCTCATGGATATACGGAGCACCAAAACCCACACTCTTACCACAAGTCACATGCCTAGGGCTACCTGATGATTCCATTCTATTTGCATACCATTATTTATGTCCTTTTGTTCAACATATGAGTGCATTCTGGGAGTTGTAGTCTTGGGGCAAAATAATTGGAAACAATGATTTGTGAAACAGAAGATATGGGCTGGAAAAGTTGTGTCCCAGAGATATGGTGTCATCTGGTCACTCCACCCATCCCTGAAGAGAGCTTCCTTAATACCAAGTGCCAAAGTACTGTGGGCATGTCCAGCCTTATATTTCTTTTGATGATTTATTTATAAGGTGACACATATAGGGTAATCATCAACTACCCTCAGAGGTTGACACAAATCTTTGGACTCAGATAGGAGTGTGATAACGCTTCTAAACCACATTAAACAAATTACACAACAATCTAATCAAAATTTTAAAACAATTTTCATAAGGAGACATTAATTAGTCACTCACCTTTGGCCATGAATAACCACACCAGTTGAATACAATTTAACAATTTATTTCTCCATATTAACAATGCTAATGTCACCTAGATCTTACAAAACACCAAATGATAAAAGTAAAGAATCAAAAATGGCAGCCTGCCCAAAGCAGATAAAGAATCTATGCAATCAAGCAATTTAATTAGCATTCAAGGTTAACCACCCAGGAAAACAACTAGAGAATGTGGAATAACGAGATTTAATACATTTACTCACACAGATGAATTAATAACCAATTTTATTCAAATAGTCAAACCAGGAATGACATCCTAACTAGCCTTTAATTAGACACGCATGTTTGGCATGCATGCAAAAAGGAAAAAGCAGACAAAATGTTAATTTGGAAAACATCTAGCTAGGGCGATAATCAAAACAGCGGATGGATTTCTAAAAGAGAGAAAATACAAAAACCTGCAAAAGACAATTGCACATTTTGTATCTCTTCTTAATGGATCGGATCGGCATGCAGCGAAGCTATTATCAGCAGAGCATCTTCAGTCTTCATTCAGAACAGGGGAACCGTTCCGTAAGATTGGCCTTAGTGCAACTGAACCCTTGAGCAATAGCAAACAGCAGATCCGCAGTCACTGAATGTTAGAAAGAATCTCCCACTTGCATCATCTGTAACCGCTAGGTTAAAACCCTAGAAAGCAACTAACTAGATTACTATTGGTCAGTCTGCGGGGTGGTTTAGGTCAGAACCAATTAACCTTCTTCCACATTTCAGAAGTATCTTTTCTTCATTTCCTGCATTCACGATTGGCTCACCTTCTCTCACTGCAGTCACCAGTTTCCACAGTAGAATACAGTTGTTGCGGGTTATACATGAGCACTAAAGACTGTTGTTCCTGGGTACACATTATCTAACCTCAGGAAAACAGACAAATGTTACAACATAAGAGCATCATTTTTCCACAGTGAGCAAGTCACACAGGATGCTTAGAGAAACATTTTGCAGCGTTAACATTTTTAAATATTGCCTTCTAGAATTTCACTACATGAGGCCTTTTTAAAACCAATGCTAAAACATGAAGAATAAAACATTTCATAATATTTAAGCTATTAATCCTTTTAGTACATAATAATATTCAATTTTCAGCACATTTAATTATGAATAAACAAAATACATTTTCATTAGGCAATTATTTATTATTATTACGAAGCAGATTGTGGCTGCCACCAAGGTGATCATATTTTCCAAAAGCCACGTTTTCGTTTAATCGTTTAAATACATGTTATTTCATTACATTCTGGTGTCACCATTTTTATTAATAATGATTACACTCCAACAGTACTAATTGTGTGAAAATTATCCTCCCACTCTCCAAGGTGTTGAACAGCAGAGGATGTGTTCTTCGTTCGAAAATAAGTAAAACCAGGGTCTGATTGTCTTGTTTGTGCATCAAAGAACATCTGTGAGAGTAAAGTTCAGTCCCGATTCTTAGATTACAAGTCTGGGAATGCGTCAGAGTCCTACGCCACCTCAGGGGTAGCGTAAGAGAGACGCAACGGGGAGAAATATATTTATTTTTCCCATTTGTACTTCTTTCTATGCATGCTGCAGTTTGCAGCACATATAGGAAGAGGAAAACACCTCTTGTGATTGTTTTTGTGCAGGAAGGTGTAGGTTCTTGCACAAAAACTATCACCCCCACAAAGTAGGTACCTTTGCAGAATGGTGCAAGGGTGTCTGAGTTGGCGCTAGGCAGCAATTTGTGCACCAGCGCAGGGGGAGAGGATAGAAATGCACCGTATCTTGTAGATACAGCACATTTCTGCCCATTCCCGGTGGCGCTTAGAAGTGCAGCAAGGTCACACTGCACCACGGGCCTCGTAAATGAGGCCCCATGTATTTAAAACCTTTTACTATATGTTTCGAACCTTTAACCTGATGTACCCTCGAACATTGCTCTGGGGCTTGTCCTTACTCCCCAGCCAGGCCACCAAGGGTGGCCCAAGATGTCACTGTTTGACACTGAGGGGTATGTTTACTAAGCTTTTACGCTGTGTTTGCATCACAAAAGAGAGAAAACTCCAAAAAACTCTCAAGTTAATATTGTGGGGCAGCAGAGATCCTGATCACGGCTGGGCTCCACCAGTCCTTAATAGATCCCTAAAATGTCTGTTTTCCTTGGCAGCGGTTCCAGAACGGTTCTGAGCTCCACCAGCTAAGACTTAAATCTCTAACATGTCTCTTTTTCTAACATGCCTCTTTCCTTCAGATGTATCTTCCCCCACGGGTCTCTTTTCCTAACGTCTCTTTCTCTCACATGTTTCTTTCTCTCACGTCTCTTTTTCTGACATGTCTCTTTAACTCATGTCTGTTTCTCTCACATGTATCTTTCCCTCATTTGTCTCTTTTCCTAACATATCTCTTTCTCTCACTTCTCTTTTTTTTTTACACGTCTCTTTTCCTCACGTCTCTTTTTCTCACCTCTTTCTTTCCCTCACGTGTCTCTTTCCCTTATGTCTCTTTCTCTCACATGTTTCTTTCTCTCACGTCTCTTTTTCTGACATGTCTCTTTTCCTCATGTCTCTTTCTCTCACATGTTTCTTTCCCTCACTTTTCTCTTTTCCTAACATATCTTTCTCTCACGTCTCTTTTTCTGACATGTCTCTTTTCCTCACGTCTCTTTCTCTCACCTGTTTCTTTCCCTCACGTGTCTCTTTCCCTTATGTCTCTTTCACTCACATGTCTCTTTCCCTCACATTTCTACTTCCCTCACACATCTCTTTCACTCATGTGCCTCTTTTCCTAAAATGTCTCTTTTTCTAGCATGTCTCTTTCCCTCAAGTGTCTCTTTCCTTCACGTTTTATTCTCTCACATCTTTTCTCCTCACGTCTCTTTCTCCCACGTCTGTTTCCCTCACATGTCCACTTCCCTCACATGTCTCTTTCACTCACGTGCCTCTTTTCCTAAAATGTCTTTTTCTAACATGTCTCTTTCCCTCACGTGTCTCTTTCCCTCACGTTTCAATCTCACATCTCTTCCCCTCACGTCTTTCGCTCACATGTCTGTTTCCCTCACATGTCTACTCCCCTCACATGTTTCTTTCACTCATGTGCCTCTTTACCTAAAATGTCTCTTTTTCTAACATGTTTCTTTCCCTGAGCGTGTCTCTTTCCCTCGCATATTTCTTTCCCTTCCCATGTCTCTTTTCCAAACATGTCTCTTTCCTTCACGTCTCTTTTATCTTGCATGTCTCTTTCCCTCACATGTCTCTTTCCCTCACATGTCTCTTTCCCTTACATGTCTCTTTCCATCACACGTCTCTTTTCCTAACATGTTTCTTTCCCTCGCATGTCTCTTTCCAACAAACATCTCTTTCCCTCACATGTCTTTTTCCATCACACGTCTCTTTTCCTAACATGTCTCTTTCCCTCACATCTCTTTCCATCACAGGTCTCTTTTGCTAACATGTCTATTTCCCTCGCATGTCTCTTTCCCTCACAGTTCTTTTTTCCTAACATGTCTCTTTCCCTCACATGTCTCTTTACCTCACATGTCTCTTTCCATCACACGTCTCTTTTGCTAACATGTCTCGTTCCCTCACAGGTCTCTCTTCCTAACATGTCTCTTTCCCTCGCATGTCTCTTTCCATCACACGTCTCTTCCCATCACACGTCTCTTTTCCCTCATATGTCCCTTTCCCTCACAGGTCTCTTTTGCTAACAGGTCTGTTTCCCTCGCATGTCTCTTTCCATCACACGTCTCTTTCCCTCATATGTCTGTTTTGCTAACACGTCTCTTTCCATCACACGTCTCTTTCCCTCACAGGTCTCTTTCCATCACATGTCTCTTTCCATCACATGCCTCTTTCCATCACAGGTCTCTTTCCCTCACAGGTCTCTTTCCACCACATGTCTCTTTCCCTCACAGGTCTCTTTCCCTCACAAGTCTCTTTCCCTCACAGGTCTCTTTCCGTCACACGTCTCTTTCCATCACAGGTCTCTTTCCATCACATGTCTCTTTCCATCAGATGTCTCTTTCCCTCACAGGTCTCTTTCCATCACATGTCTCTTTCCCTCGCAGGTCTCTTTTGCTAACATGCCTCTTTCCATCACATGTCTCTTTCCCTCACATGTCTCTTTCCGTCACATGTCCCTTTCCGTCACATGTCCCTTTCCCTCACAGTTCGCTTTCCGTCACATGTCTCTTTCCCTCACAGGTCTCTTTCCGTCACATGTCTCTTTCTCTCACAGGTCTCTTTCCATCACATGTCTCTTTCCCTCACATGTTTCTTTCCCTCACAGGTCTCTTTTGCTAACATGCCTCTTTCCATCACATGTCTCTTTCCCTCACAGGTCTCTTTCCGTCACATGTCTCTTTCCGTCACATACCTCTTTCCCTCACAGGTCTCTTTCCCTTACAGGTCTCTTTTGCTAACATGTCTCTTTCCCTCACAGGTCTCTTTCCGTCACATGTCTCTTTCCCTCACAGTTCGCTTTCCGTCACATGTCTCTTTCCCTCACAGGTCTCTTTCCCTCACATGTCTCTTTCCCTCACATGTCTCTTTCCGTCACATGCCTCTTTCCGTCACATGTCTCTTTCCCTCACAGGTCTCTTTTGCTAACATGTCTCTTTTCATCACATGTCTCTTTCCGTCACATGTCTCTTTCCCTCACAGGTCTCTTTTGCTAACATCTCTCTTTCCATCACATGTCTCTTTCCGTCACATGTCTCTTTCCCTCACAGGTCTCTTTCCATCACATGCCTCTTTCCCTCACAGGTCTGTTTCCGTCACATGTCTTTTTCCCTCAAAGGTCTCTTTTGGTAACATGTCTCTTTCCCTCAAAGGTCTCTTTTGCTAACGTGTCTCTTTCCCTCACAGGTCTCTTTCCATCACATGCCTCTTTCCCTCACAGGTCTCTTTTGCTAACATGCCTCTTTCCCTCACAGGTTCCCTCCAGGCCTCATTGAATATTTGATCCGGAACCAGAGCGTACCCCTCGCCTGCTTCTCGCAGCCCCCCAGGTCTGCGGAGCTACTTCAACGTACGTATATTCAAAGGATGCTGCAGACATGTACCCCGGTGCCAGTGCGGGGTGAACGTGCCCCTTTCGCCTGATGTCATTCTTTATGGGGTGTTATTATTAAGGGGGCATCAGGGGGTGCTGGGGGATTCTCTTAACCCCGGCTCCGACTGGACGAACTTCGCCTCTGCTTCGTTTCTACGTGCGCTCAGGTTAAACTTTGGGGTTCTCGTGTATTGCCGTGGGCCCCATACCTCAGCGGTGCCCATTTCTACCCATGTGATGCTCAGTGTTTCCCGGTGCCCATGTGTACCCCATGTCCACCCCGTGCCCACGCGGGCTTCATTGACCCTCCTCAGTCTATGTCTTCCCATCTCTCTCTGATGCCAGGTATGTCGCATCTCTGCTCGGTGCCAACTCTGCTGGTCTTTTCACCAGTGCCATTGTGTGCCCACCTCGCCACGCTGCCATGTGAGCTGCTTGCACCCCTCGGCCCATGTGTTTCCCTTCTCTCTCTGATGCCAGGTATGTCGCACAACTGCTCGGTGCCATCTCTGCTAGGCCTTTCTCCAGTGCCCATGTATGCCCACCTCACCACGCTGCCATGTGAGCTGCTTGCACCCCTCAGCCCATGTGTTTCCTATCTCTCTCTGATGCCCAGGTCTGTCGCATCTCTGCTCGGTGCCATCTCTGCTATGCTTTTCACCAGTGCCCATGTGTGCCCCATCTCCACCCGGTGCCCACGCGGGCATCATTGCACCCACAGCCCAGGTGTTTCCCATCTCTCTTTGATGCCCAGGTATGTCGCATCTCCGCCTAGTGCCATCTCTGCTAGGCTTTTCACCAGTGCCCATGTGTGTTCACCTCACCATGTGAGCTGCTTGCACCCGTCGGCCCATGTGTTTCCCATCTCGGCTCCGCCTTTCACCAGCCTCAAATGTTCCACACTTCTCCTACAGTGCCCATGTATGCCCCGTAGTTCCCTGGTATCATATGTCCCTAGTGACAAAATGCGCCCAGACTCTCCACAGTGACCACATGCGCCTGGTCTGTCCCCCATCTCCCTAGTGACCACATGCAATCGGATTCTCCCCATCTCTCCCTAGTGACCACACGCGCCAGGACTCTCCTTATTTCTCCCTAGTGACCACTCGCGCCCGGACTCCCACCTCATCTCCCTAGTGACCACATGCAACCGGACTCCCATCTCTCCCGAGTGACCATATGCCCCCGGACTCTCGGAAGTCCGGATATGCCCTGTCTGTCCCTCCTCACTCCTGTTCCCAAAGGCTTTTAACTGGTTGCATGTTTCCCCTCTACCAAGGAGCCCACCACATGAAAGTCTAGTATGTCAGGATGGTATTTCTGGTGTTTCTTCCCTGTCTGTAGGACAGGCCTTGGGCCCTCTGCCAAAGAGCCCATTTCATGGGAGGGTGGTATGTCTGTCTGCACATGGGAGGGTGGTATGTCTGTCTGTGGGACAGGCCTTGGGCGCTCTGCCAAGGAGCCCATCTCATGGGAGGGTGGTATGTCTGTCTGCACATGGGAGGATGGTATGTCTGTCTGTGGGACAGGCCTTGGGCGCTCTGCCAAGGAGCCCATCTCATGGGAGGGTGGTATGTCTGTCTGCACATGGGAGGGTGGTATGTCTGTCTGTGGGACAGGCCTTGGGCGCTCTGCCAAGGAGCCCATCTCATGGGAGGGTGGTATGTCTGTCTGCACATGGGAGGATGGTATGTCTCTGTGTCGGACAGGCCTTGGGCCCTCTGCCAAGGAGCCCATCACATGGGAGAGTTGTATGTCTGTCTGCACATGGAAGGGTGGTTTGTCTGAGCCCATCACATGGGAGGGTGGTTTGTCTGTCCGTGGGACAGGCCTTGGGCGCTCTGCCATGGAGCCCATCACATGGGAGGGTGGTATGTCTGTCTGCACATGGGAGGGTGGTTTGTCTGTCTCTGGGACAGGCCTTGGGCGCTCTGCCAAGGAGCCCATCACATGGGATGGTTGTATGTCTGTCGGACAGGTCTTGGGCCCTGTGCCAAGGAGCCCATCACATGGGAGGGTGGTATGCCTGTCTGTGGGACAGGCCTTGGGTCCTCTGTGCACCTGCTGTATTTAACAACTCCAGCAACAGCCGGAAGGACCATACGCCCCAGGGCCCAGGCCGCAGGCTGTCCCTCTGGGTGTCCCCATTGATGCCGCTTCATAGGAGGCTTTTCTTCCCTGACGGTGTTTGTTATTTGTGGGTCCGGCCACCGTGGGCTTAAACTGTCTGTGGGTGACCACAACACACATGGCATGACAGAGACGGTCGCTCTAATATGGAAAGCACAGTTTCTCTAAAAGAGCTATGCAGCTATGTGAGCTTAGAAGATGAACATTTTTTTTGCAACCTTTGCAAGGTCTATGGAAAGTGCAATTTGGCGAATTTTGAGAATTATATTTTATTCCTGGGTTTTCGCTTGAAATCGTGACTTTTGTGACAATTTGTGCAGAATAAGTGCTTTTTTTAGTAGTAAAAGTGGTTCTTCAGAAACAGTCCTGGCAGAGACCAGCGAGTGATCTTTACTTTGGCAATGCTGCTGGGCTTAGAAAACTTCTGCAAAGGTAAACTTACAAAGAAAATGTCTGCATCCGTTTTCCAGCATGGAATTATGTCACAAACGTGAAAGGTGCGTGAACGGCGCCGCACAGGCAGTATTTGGCTTGGCTCGGTTGGCTGGGAATATTTCAACCCATGTGTGGAGGAAAAACTTCAGGGGCCTAGAAGAAGAAAACCAGGAAACTACAACTTTTGTGAAAGGCAAAGATCATGATATTGGGGGGCAAAAAAATCTACATACCCCTCCAATCTCAAGGGTTATATACTTTCACAGTTAGGCCCCTGGCGCCAAATGAAAAGTGGCCCTCATTAGCGAACCAGATAGCTAAAAATGTGGCCCATGTTTGCAAATCAGAGTTTTAAACTAGTGCATGCACGTGTGCTTGTTACAGGCAATATTTGTGTCAGTATCAGAACACACGCATTCACATAGGCAATAGGTTTCGATTGTGCAAGATCTATTGGCTTTGTCAATTGGTTTTATTTTTAAACATGTTGCATAGCAGCACAGGCTGCTGTCCAACATGGCATTTCATTTAAAAAAAGCGACAACACGCTAAGTGCGGACCCCAACTTAGTGCATTTTTTTCTTCACTCTAAGCCATCTTGCACAGCAGTGCGGGCTGCTGTGCAAATGCTGGTGTGCCATGTTGCACAGCAGTGCTGGCTGCTGTGCAAATGCTGATGTTCAACATAGCTTAAAGCAGTGTTTTCCAAACTGTGGGTCCTGGGTCATGAGCTGATTTTTGGTGGGGTGTGAAAGGCCAAGCAAGCAATAAAGATGCCTTTGTATTCTGTATTTATTGTCTCACTTATGCTGCACTTTAAAGACAAAGGTCAAATGTCAGGCTAAGTGTTCTGACAAGCTGCTGCTTATCTGTATTTAAATGGGGATTGGTGTTTACAAACTCCTCTCACTTTGCAGTCAGAGAAAGAAAAGTAAAGTGAATTATGTGATCATCATGCTGGGGGTACAGGGAGTGTGAAAGGAAAGGCTGTAGGATGTCAATTTTTGTAACACACAACAAAATGTAAATACCTGTAAATGAACTGTACACATTGAGCCGTTAGGAAAGCAAAAATCAAGCACATTTTATTTAAATCTGAAGAGATGGAAACAAATATTTTAATAAGATCAAAACAAACTCAAGACACATTACTTGGTGATCCACAAATAACAACTATTTACTGAAACCCAGTTTTCACACATTGTAATTTTTTACCAGTTTTATCTTTAAAACTGTATGTAGGCGCACATTTAGTTGCCTAGTCAATAGAAAATGTGCTGTCTGCAAATAACAGTGCGCTGCCAAGTGATGCTTTAGTTACATAAAAAAGTTACTTGCCCTATTTCCATTGCCCTGAGGTGGGTCACAAAGGTTTGTCATTCTAAATAGTAGTTAGTGGTTCTAAAAAGTTTGGGAAGCACTGGCCAGCATTGATCATGTCATAGCGTTTTTTTTCTTTCTTTAAACCATGTTGCACAGCAACTTGCACTGGTATGCAACATGTCAAAAAAGTAAAAGGGGGTAAGCCACCCGAGGGAGGTGAGGCGGATGGAGGAGTAGCAACAACAGACAGTTGGAGGAGGGCAGGGGGAAGCAACACAATGAAGGAGTGGGGTGTGGAGGGGGACACACATCAGCAAGGAACTATGGGAGTTGGGCAGGTGGAAAAGCAACACAAAGGAGGTGCAGGAGAGGGGGTAGCACATAATGGATAGTGGGAGAAGGGCGGGGGACAAACAACACAAGGGAGGGGTGGGTGAGGGAGACAGACTGCGGACATATGGACTCTTCTAGAGTGTATGTCAAAAAGTTTAAAAAAAAGAAGTACCTGCAAGAGCCTGCTGCTTCGGAAAGACACTGGCCGTAGACAGGAACCTGTATTAGGTCCATGCTCCACCACAGAGGCAACACTGAAGCCCCAGGAGGAAGCAAGAAGGAGCAGGAGGTGATGACCAATGAGAAGCAAAGAAACAAGAGTGTCATAAAAGCCAACCAATGGCAAGTAATGAAAAGTAATGGGAGGGTTTTTTTTTTTGGTTAACAATAGATTTCACAGACAGCGCCTGTGCGCTGTCTCAGACGAAATATGAAATTAGCCCACGAGACCATAAGCCAGGCCGACAAACAGCCCTGAAAAATGGCCCACACACTGACCTGTGACACAAGCACTTCAAGCATTGTCAGGTTGCCCTATAACGCCAGTCTGACCCTGTATACAATGGAGTGATATGTTGCCAGTGCCCTGGTGCAACTGCGCCTAACCAACTAATGGCAGCAACATCCCTGCTACAGAAGGATAAACATAACCTAAAGGAAGAATGCACCCTCCCTGTTCTCACATCCCAGTGAGTGTGAGGTGTTTGTGAGGACTCAGCCTTTGAAGACAGACTGTCAGATATCATGTAGACATGCACGCATGCAAAGGTGCACTAGTCTGTTGGAAGTGTCTTCACAGGCTGCTTCATCTGACAGGTTGGGGCAGAGTCATTCAAGTCAGGCTATGGCTGGCACATGACTTAATTAAATATCTCAATTCTCGAACAAAATGGTATCTATGAGGGGCTAGACTTGTTGGAGCTTACTAAGGAAATATCTATTTTTGTATGGTCACGTCCAAAGCTTTGGACTGATGCTGCTGGTTTTTCGACTCTGAGAGTGCACTGAAGTCTGCTCACCAGACCTCAGTGCCAGTGCCCTGACCCTAAAATGTGTATGTTGAATTGGCCTAAATCCAATTGGCATAGCTAATTTACATATACATCTCTAGAATATGGCACCAAGGGCATGTAAGTTACAGGGTCACTGCCAGGGACTGTAGCACTGGTTGTACCACCCTGGGTGTGACGCAGATAAAAAAAGTCTCCAAGACTTCACTGCAGACTGGAAGAGCAGAACTGGTAGCCCAACATTGCCATTTAAGGCAAAGGGAAAGTCTCCCCCGGCAATAAGTATAAGTTACCCCTATGGCAGGCCTACTGAGCCCGGAGGCAGGGTGCACTATACTACATGGGCACAACATGTTTTTTACATGCCCTGAAAGTAGAAATGTGAAACTATCATTTTTAACTGAGAAAGAGTTGGTCACCCCATTGGTGAGCACCGGGTTACACACTGACCCCTCAGCTATGCTAACTCCTGAACAAGGGGACCAAAGTTGATACTCCGAGTTATCAAACAACTATTACATTAAGCTTGACTTCACTCTCAAGCCAAAATTAATGCAACTTCTTGTGTTTGCAACTTTCAATCAATTAATCAGTGATTTCGACAGCGCGGCGAATCACCCGTCGGGTCTCAAGGCGCTGTTTGTGGGTGTGCTGCTCAGTTGAAGAGCCAGGGCTTGAGGTCCTTCCTGAACTGCTTCAGTGATGCGTCTGCCTGAGCTTGAGAGGTAGCGTGTTCCGGGTCCGGGCTGCCAGGTAGGAGAAGGATCTTCCTCCTGCTGTGCTTTTCCATATCTTGGGAACGGCTGTGAGGATTGCCACTTTCTTGCCTTTAGTATCCTGGGCTCTTAATGGCTGCACATCCCTGACACCTCAAACTGAGATCTCGACTGGACTAGAATAAGGACAAAGGAAGGACTTCCCGGCTGCATTGAGGAACTGGCAAAGAGACTGCACCGGCATGAACTGCACCTGCTGAACCTGGTGGCTAGCAAAGTAAAGGGATAATTTACCTGCTGTGTCCTGTTCATGGAGGAGTCATCTCCAGAGCCCAGCCAAAGTAAGAGACTGGAAGGGTCACTTAACCGACCTCCTGTTTGCAGCAGATGGAAACCTGCTAGGATGACCTGATAGCCCAAATCTTCAATTCACCATTTTCTTGTCGTCATGGAACACTAGAGACCAGGACTTGATGCTCATAGTTGCACCCAAGGGTAACGGAACCGGGAGAGTCTTTGGACTGCAGCTGTGACAGTGATACCAGGCAATGGGATTTCTACCAAGACAGAGAGGATTCTGAAGGATGTTGATCCTTGTGGCAATGACGGCCACACCAAGTTCATGGATGGAGAAGTAGCTGCAGAAAGACATTTTTTGTCTGCATGACATCCACTGCATCTTTGGACGTCTTCAGCATCCTGTATCCCTTCCAGGAAGGCCATCTCCATAGGAACCTTCAGCAAAGGGATAGAAGTGCTTGGAACTCACTGAAGACTGCTCCTATCTTTAAGGTAAGTGTTTCTGTGGAAATTGCTGGTCCCCCTGACTAGCTCCCTGCCAAAGCTAGCTAGTTAAAGTGACTCAAAATAACTGTATTGATACTTGCCCAAGTTTTTCTTGAAAAAGTGTGTCAGATTTGTTGAATTTGCCAATGCTTGTTTGCATATAACTTACTTGCGGTATCTTGTCAATTCTGTATCTTCTACTGGATCATTTTCCTGCCAGTGCCTAAAAATAAATGTAAAAAATTCTATTTGCATTAGTTGGTACGGGTTTTCTTGAGTGTCTTGTGTATTACTTCTTCCGTTGTTTTGGTGATGTTAAAATGCTTGACACTTGTTCCTTTGAGTAGGCCTTGCTGGTCAGAGCCATAGCTACCCCGGTTTGAGCAAAGAGTTCGACCAATGAAAGTCACTGGTCGTGAAGGGGATGGTAAGTGTATTGCACGGTGAGGTCACACAACCACACTACAGAATACACTCCATTTCCTCACACTCACCCAGTCACGTTAGGGAGAAAACAACACTCTTGACCCCTCACAATCTGGGTTCCGCAAGAACCACAGCACGGAAACCGCCCTCATCGCATGCACTGACGACATCAGGATCAAAGTCGAGAAAAGCGAGACCGTCGCACTCATCCTCCTAGACCTCTCCGCAGCCTTTGACACTGTCTGCCACCACACACTCCGCACACGCCTCCACAACACAGGAATTCGCCACAAAGCCTTAGACTGGCTCACCTCCTTCCTCACCGACCGGACCCAGAGAGTCCGCCTTCCACCTTTCCACTCCACCGCTACCAAGATCATCTGCGGAGTCCCCAAGGGTCCTCCCTCAGCCCCACACTCTTCAACATTTACATGATCCCCCTAGCCAACATCCTCCGATCACACGGAATCACTATCCTCTCCTACACAGATGGCACCCAACTCATCCTCTCTCTGACCCGCAACCCCACCACCGCCAAAACCAACCTACACACTGCCCTCCTCGACACCGCCAACTGGATGACAACTAACCACCTCAAGCTTAACTCCAACAAAACCGAGATCATCATCTTCGGCCCCAACAAAACCATATGGGACGACTCCTGGTGGCCCACCGCCCTAGGCCCCGCACCCACCCCCGCAAACCACGCACGCAACCTCGGCATCATCCTGGACTCCTCCCTCTCCATGACACAGCAAATCAATGCACTAACCTCCTCCTGCTTCCACAGACTGCGCACTCTAAAAAAATCCTTCAAATGGATTCCCCCAGAGACCAGGAAGACAGTCACCCATGCACTCATCAGCAGCAGACCAGACTACAGTAATGCCCTCTACACCGGCACCACACTCAAACTCAAATGCAAACTCCAGAGAATCCAGAACACAGCCGCACGCCTAGTCCTTGGCCTCCCCCGCCACGAACGAATCTCACCACACCTCAAATCCCTTCACTGGCTCCCCATAGAGAAGAGAATTACTTTCAAGATCCTCATCCACGCACACAAATCCCTCCACAACACCGGCCCAACCTACCTCAACGAAAGAGTTAACTTCCACAGTCCCACCCGCAACCTCCGATCAGCCGACCTCGCCCTCGCCACAGTCCCCCGCATCCAACGCACCACCACAGGAGGCAGGTCCTTCTCATACCTCGCCCCCACAACCTGGAACTCCCTCCCCACCAACCTCCGCAAAACTAAAGACCTCCTGCTCTTCAGAAAGAACCTCAAGACATGGTTGTTCGAACAGTGACCCTCCTTGCCCTCCCCTTAACCCCCCCCCCAAGCACCTTGAGACGCTCACAGGTGAGTAGCGCGCTCTATACATTTTTTTTGATTCATTGATTGATTGATTGATTGAATGACATCTCTTAATTCTCTGTTCACAGGCTGAAGCCATGTTATGTAGAGAGTGCCCTGTCCTGTGTCCTGGCGCACCTTTAACTGGTTGCGCTGTGTGCATCCGCTCAATGTATGCTATTGCAGTTATTGTTCTGTCCCCAAGACAGCCACAAACTTGTGTGTCTTTTGTTCCCAATTTAAGACAGTTTACCACACTGCCATACATAGATATTAGTGCTATAAAAATATATATGTCTTGAGAAAGAAAACAGTACAGATCAATACACAATCAACACGTCCTATTAAAATATTTTTGACTAATAATAATGTTGGGGCAATTCCCAAAGGCATGCATGAGTAGAATGCCTGCTACCAGGCATAAAGCTGCACATGCAGTTACTGAACTGCATCTGGGCAGAGATTCATACACTGGCCTTGGCACATTGTATGTATTTAAAGATCTCCGCCCATGGGTTTCCCTTTGTGAATCAGGCTCTATGTCATTTATGTAAACACCTAATGCTGTATTATTAACACTGATACTTACCTGTAGAAATAGATTGTGAATATGGTTGTTGTGAAAAAGTGTAATCCGTTGTCCAAAAGGAAAACCCAGAGAGTGCATCCATCCAAATTGAGATATTTCTTACGGCCCTCCAGCAACGCAGGTTACTGGGCCGTCTTTTTTCCACTCGCATCTTCCAAATACATTCCATATTCTGCTCCTCCTTACATCATGACAGAACTGGGATTCAGGAGTAATTCCAGCGCCCTGAATACCACAGTTGGGCATTAATATTTGTTTTGTCCAGAGCTCACAAAGAGGCATTCAACATGAATACTGGATTCAGTATCTGGGGCCAGATATACGACGGGTTTATGTGGTCACAAACTGTCAGATTCGCAGAATCGGGCCGTTTGCAACTGCAAAAAAACACGCAAGGCAGCACAAGTCCCGGCCTTGTGTTAGTGCCAGGAAGGCGTTACATGGATGTAGAGGTGTCCCCACTCATCCACTCATGGTTTTCGGCACAGTTCCAGATTCCCTAACACCAGTGAACCTGGGAATGCTTCAAAATACTATGCCTTCTCAGGGGTGATGTAACAGGGACAAATATCTCTATTGATTTATCCTTGTTTTCCTCTGTGTGCTGCATTTTGCATCATACACAGAAAGAGTAAACAGCGTCGGAGGATTGGTTTTGTGCACAAAGGTCTTCCTGCACAATAACCATATTGCATGCAAGGCAGGCACCCTTGAACCATGGCGCAAGGGTACCTCTGTGGTCGCCTGGTGGCCGCAAGTGTGACACCACAGAGAGACAGCAGGAATGTGTCATATGTGAGTAAATGTGTTGCATTTCTGCCCTCTTTATTTGAGGCCGTGCAGCAAACCATCTTGCTGCTTTGCAACACTGCTTCAAATCTTGATACGTCTGGCCCCAGGTATCCAGGTATCACTTTTCTTTGCCCTGAAGTGGAAGAGAAGTTGAAGAAAGGGTCGTACAGGTTGCTGGCAGGATAGCATATGTTATTATTCACTTGTGCAGCAGGTGGAGGGTACAAACAGAGCAAGGGAGGGGTACAGGAAATTGACAGATGGTGATGTGTGTGTAAGGAAGGAAGCAATTGTTTTTTTTTATTTGGGCTGGCGGGGAGGGAAAATGCAGAGGGTGGTGTGGGAGGGTGGCAGAGGTTCAGATATCATTTATAAAATATGGGTAGTAGAGGGTAGGGGTGAGCATTGAGTATTGGGGTTCGGTAGCTGCGTGGAAACTGGCTAATAAATCCATTTTATTATTTCTCCAGGCCTGACTTTATCCTGTGATACTCAATGCTGAACAGGCCTGAAAAACATATGCAAAAGGTTGAATGACCTTTACTAAATTAACCCGGACAGACAGCTTGCAGTGCAAGGCTTGCTTCAAAGAGACACTGCACGCAACACGCATTGCTTCATTCACCCAGCAACAGACAGACATCTGAATGTCCACATAGGTCTGAGGAAAGGTTATGAAGAAACGGGTTTGGTGATGCTTAGAAAGTCCCAACCGTCTGAGAAATGTGCAGGTCTCGATTGTGATCATCTTGTATCACGCTGCCATCATGAAATGTTGTTCTACTGTCATTGGACAGATGCCTAATATATGCGTAACACCATACATCACCTGATCAATATCCCACCATGTACTTGATGAAGAAATGACCTCTCTGCTGTTCTGATTGGATGATGTATTTTCACATTTTTGTGGTCTTCATGCATAAAAGATTGTATTGGAGTTCCGCAATTCGGACTGTTGGACTTGGCCTCTCAGGCCATCAGTTCCTGTGCACGTATTAAATTGTCTCTCTTTATACCCTAAGACTGGCTGGTTTCTGGTTTTGTTCCTGCTCTGAAGGAGGCTGCAACATCTCGGTGAAGAATGCAGTGTTTCGATTGCTGTTCTCCCCTGCCTGGCTCCCCGCTGTTTGGGGGGGGGGCAGCACCTGTGGTTTTCCTGCAGTGCTTGGGAGGGACCCCCCTCGATGGCGAGCCAGGGCTGTGGTGAATATCTCTCACTTCTTCAGTAGATTCAATACGGGCCAACGGTTGACATAGATGAGGCCATGTTCTGTAGGAATCCGCCATGCCTGTTCTGCTCGTGCACCGCTGATATCAGCAGGTAGAGATGAAATGGATGGAGAATACAAAGAATGCAATTAGAAATGAGTAACTGTGAGTACATTGGATGCGTTTCTCCTCGGGCTTCTCAGTGACATCACAGACAGCTCAAGGTTCGTCCTTGTCTGTCATACGTCACTTTGGGAAAAACATCCCTACCATGCACAGTTTCCCGTCAAAAATGCACTATATTCCTTCCAGGCCTCACTGGACCCATGACAATGGGTCTTTGAAAAGGGATGCAACCTATGTGGAATGCAGCCTGAGCCCTTCCTCGAAATTACTGCTATTTTGAGAACAATATCTGTGATCTATAAGTGGATTTGGATAACTAGTGTAACAACACAATTCCTTGACAAGGAAGAAATCATTCTTCCCACAATGTTTGAATTACAATAAAGTAAACTTTTTGTGTCCTGTAGTCGACAGGAAACTTCTGCCAGGACATCTATTCTATTTGTTTACACCATCAGAGCAAAAGTCCCTTCTATTTAGTGGACTGAAAACAACATTTAACAGGTGAAATGTTTCCTTTTAACTTTTGCAAATTGCCTTGTGTTGCTTTATACTCCACGTGCTGCGATTTTGAGCTAGACACACATTTTTCTCTGTATAAGATCTGTATATATGACAAAAGCGTGGCAAATTCAAATGTCCATAAAATTAATAATTACACAAGGCCAGGGGCGCGCCATGGTGAGTTTTCAGTGGCTCTACGCTTAGAGTTATATTCTGTTATCACTCTGTTCACATAAAGCCCCCCTGCCACCAGCAGAAGTGTGATCAGTGGGTCATAGAGAATAGCCATGAGAGGCAGAAGCGCCCCCTGCTGTCGCCCTGCTGGTATTACACCTGTCTTTGTATTCCCAACCCCAGAGCTGAACACGCTTGAGCTGACCATCCTGGGCCTCTTGACTGGCCTCACGGTGTTGTCTCTCATCATCTTCATCGAAGAAGCTTTATATTTGACGAAAAAAGTCGGTGCTCCTCTGAAAAGTAACACCCTTATCTGGAGCAGCGCGGCACCCACGGTAAGTCCCTTTTATTTAATAGAATGCATGGCTGTCAAGGTTCCCAGGTCCTTGCTTGATGTGCTGCTCCACTTCAGGCGTTTTCTTTGCATTCTGGGAGTTGTAGTCCTGTTTTATGATGGAAAAATACAAGACTACAAGCTCCAGAATTCAAAGAAAAAACCTGGAATGGGGCAGCCCGTCACCTATGGACCTCGGAAACTTGGCAGGGCTGGGCATGTGTCATTTTGTGGAACATTTCCAGTTTATACACCATTTTTTTGTGGGATTCATATTCCTCTTGTATCCCTGGTGGAGTGGCCTATATTACTGCCTCCGTATGGTTGGTGTGTTTATCTCACGTTATGTTGTGTGTGAGAGTAGGGATGTCCAAGCTGCAGACTCAAAAGAATGACTGCCCACGAGGATATCCATTGAGGACAGTCCTAAACATTTGTGTCACAGCCTAATGCATTCTGGGTGTTGTAGTCTACCTTTGCTTCCATTGAACCGATTGGACCAAATGAAGCCTGAAAAAAACCTGAAAACAAGGATTTGTTCGAGAAACGTTCGGGCTGGGTATTCTGCCTATAATGACCTAGAGTGAGGTGGTCACCCTAATCCACTGGACCTTCAGCGGCCACAGAGGACTTTCAATCCATCTGATTAGCATTTCCAGCCCCTCAGAAACCTTAGTACAACAGAAGCCCAGGGCTCAGTGTTCCTTTCCCACCATAGGCAAGCGCCCCGTCCCATTATGGCTGAAGAGTACAAACATCTCAGTCTGTGTTCCTGATTGAGTGCAGTTAAGAGAAAGCCCCTCCATGAACCCCATGGCAGGAAATGTAGCATCCTTGAACAAATGGTACCCTAACAACATCTACTCGTGGCCCCTGCTTTTCATAAATCACCTCAGCAAAGACTCTAAACTCATTCAAGCTGAGTAAAGTGGGTTCTTGGGCACATTTCACACCTGCAGGTCAGTGATGGAGCTCCTGTGACATGGAGGGTGTGATGTAGGGGAAAAAGTTAAGAATTTCTCCACCTCCTGAGTACCTTTGACCAATTATGTTCCCCAATAAATCAAAAGCCCTTACTACTGGCAGTCTTTCTACGTTTTCTATGATATAATTTCATGTGTGTGATGGTCACCTAGTAATTCTTCTGTGTCTATGGGAACAACATCTCATATCCTGAGTGTTCCCATCTGTTATTTTTCACATCAACCTTGTAGTACGTTTCGTGGAACTACAAACTACAGAATGCCATTCAAAACCTGCGTGCGGCGGACCCCGCCTCTGCCTCTCCTGACGTTCACGTGCAGAGGTTTCCGCCCAGCAGTGGAGACCCCGGCACACACATGCCAATGTTTTGGTAGTAAATGTGGGACGGATATAGAAGTGGCTGGAAAATGGGGAATACTTACTACTAAATAGGAGAAGTTTAGGGAGGTGTAGGGGTAGCAAGCTGTTAAAGGATGTGTAAGTCGGGGTCTAGGGAGGAATTTCCACCCACCCACAAAAGAATAAAATCATTGCTACTCCGAAACTGCATTTCTATAGTTACTTTTTCCAGTACATCTTTACAAATAATTGTAGTTTAATTTGATATAGTTACATTCATTAAATATTTAATTCAATAATTGTTATTAGTGCTGCAGCATTTATTTTACATTTTGTTCTACATTTAAAATATGTTAATACATTTAATTTACATTAAGATTTATCAGGAAAAAAAAAATATATATATATTTTTAAAGTTTAGTAAACATTTGTACTTTTCCATATACTTTACCATCGATGGTGGAGAGTTCCGCCTATGTGTAGAAAGTTACTAGGTGAAACTTTACACTTGTAAAAGTAAATTAGACTCCAACCCTTGAAATCACAGATGAAACCATGTATCAGCTTTACACTCAGAAATGGTGGATAGCCAGAAGCAGTAAACTTACTAAAAAGTGTAAGAATAGATTTACACCTGTAGATTTACTCAGGTTCAAACTTACCTTTGAGACTAGGCCCTACAGTCTCACAAAATATTGAAAGACACTAATTCAATGGAACTATATGGATATGCTTGAAAAAACACAGAAAACAACTTTGACATAGTAAAAATTACCTTACATTTTCTCACTTTTGCTGTTGATGTAAAGGAAAGGATTAGTACAGGGAAGGGGATCCACATGTGTGTGAAAAGCGCTAGGATTAATAGGTAGTGGGGAGCAAATCCTTCTGGGGAGCAAATGCTCTTTTGTAGCACATGTGGCCACAAGCCCCAATATTGGGGTACCATCTCTAGGTGCTTTTACATGATGCAGGTGGTGCATGCTTGATCTGCTGTTCCTGGGGTGCGGCACGCTTGACCTGGTTCTAGGTTAGTGTACGCTTGACCTGGTTCTAGGTTAGTGTACGCTTGACCTGGTTCTAGGTTAGTGTACGCTTGACCTGTTTCTAGGGTAGTGTACGCTTTACCTGTTTCTAGGGCAGTGCAGACTTGACCTGTTTCTAGGATAGTTTACACTTGACCTGTTTCTAGGGCAGTGCACACAACCTGTTTCTAGGGTAATGGACGCTTGACCTGTTTCTAGCGCAGTGCACACTTGACCTGTTTCTAGGATAGTTTACGCTTGACCTGTTTCTAGGGCAGTGCACACTTGACCTGTTTCTAGGATAGTTTATGCTTATCCTGTTTCTAGGGCAGTGCACACTTGACCCGTTTCTAGGGTAGTGTATGCTTGACCCTTTTCTAGGGCAGTGCACACGACCTGTTTCTAGGATATTTTAAGCTTGACCTGTTTCTAGGGCAGTGCACACTTTACCTGTTTCTAGGATAGTTTAAGCTTGACCTGCTGTTCCTGGGGCTCTGCACAATTGACCTGTTTTTAGGGTAGTGTACGCTTGACCTGTAACTAGGATAGTTTACGCTTGACCTGTTTCTAGGGCAGTGCACACTTGACCTGTTTCTAGGATAGTTTACGGTTGTCCTGTTTCTAGGGCAGTGCACATGACCTGTTTCTAGGATAGTTTACGCTTCACCTGTTTCTAGGGCAGTTCACGCTTGAACTGTTTCTAGGATAGTTTAAGCTTCATCTGTTTCTAGGGCAGTGCATACTTGGCCTCTTTCTGAGGCAGTGCACATGACCTGTCTCTAGGGTAGTGTACGCTTGACCTGTTTCTAGGGTAGTTTAAGCTTGACCTGCTGTTCCTGGGGCTCTGCACACTTGACCTGTTTGTAGGGTAGTGTACGCTTGATCTGTAACTAGGATAGTTTACGCTTGACCTGTTTCTAGGATAGTGTTCGCTTGACCTGTTTCAAGGGCAGTGCACACTTGACCTTTTTCTAGGGCTTTGCACACTTGACCTGTTTCTAGGATAGTTTACGCTTCACCTGTTTCTAGGGCAGAGCACACTTGACCTGTTTGTAGGATAGTTTAAGCTTGACCTGTTTCTAGGGCAGTGCATGCTTGACCTGCTGTTTTTATGGTGGCGTACCCTTGACCTGCTGTTTTTAGGACGACGCACCCTTGACCTGCTGATTCTAGTACGGCGCATGCTTGACCTGATGTTTCTTGGGCAGTGAACGCTTGGTCTGCTGTTTATAGTGCAGTGCACACTTGACCTGTGGATTATAGTGCAGCGCAGACTTGACAAGCGGTTTCCAGTGCAGCGTGCACTTGACCTGTGGCTTCTAATGCAGCGGTTGTTTGACCTGCAGTTTCTTGGGTGGTGCACCTTTGACCTGCGGTTTCTAGGCTGGAACATGTTTGACTTGCTGTTTCTAGGGTGGCTCACGCGTGATCTGTGGTTTCTAGTGTAGTGCAAGCTTGACCTGCTGTTTCCTTGACAGTGCATGTCTGCGCTTCTCGCTCTAGACAGCAACCTCATAGATTTAGGGTTGTATTATCCTCGTCAAGACCCTATGTCCTACAGCAGAGGTAGTGTTAATGCAGCAGGGCAGTGGTTTTCCAACTTTTTAATGCTGAGGCCCCTTCCCCCAGTGGGGAAAAAAATAACCGGCCCCCCTCAGTATTTTTCACACTTATTTTATTAAATTGACAATGATTAAATATGTCTAGACTTGTTTAAACATTGCAGTTAAGTTCTGTTGCCTTTTTAAAAATGTAATAAATGTTTTTCCTGCTTAAAACAAAGCACTGTTGTCTGCATGATGCTTCTTTTGGCCAGAGCCTGGCACCCCTCCCCCCGATGTACCCACAGGATCACGTGAGGCCCCCCAGTTTGAAGACTCCTGCTGTGGGTTCATGATTACAGATAGAAGTATGGCTGAAGCAAAGATCTGCTTGAGACTTTTGTGCTGCAGGGCCTTTTGTAGAGAACTAACACTTGCCTCTGCCTGGCTGTAGGCCCATCTGGCAAGCCCAGGAGTCAGGGTAGGGGAGCTGCTGAACCGAGGTATGGACGAGGGTCATATTAATTACCAGATTAAGGCTCTAAAAATTTTGTTTCTACAGCTTTGTTTCAAATGTTTTGAAAATGAATAGTTTAAATGGAAAAACAAAGTTCATTTTCAAGTAAACATTTTCTCACAAAAAGCTATATGTATTTGAAGCAAAATGTTTCACATTTTCAAGCCAGAATTGTGCAGCTGTACATCTGGTGTTTCAGCCCAGCAATGATGCATTACCTCAGTCCTACTTAGTTATATTTGTGCTTTTTGTGGTTTTTGGTGATGCTGGATGATATTTTGGGGGAGTTAAAGACACATAGCATTGTACAATCCCAACATGAATCAATGGCCGGCTAACCCCTGGGACCTGGGGTTGTCTACCAATGACTTATAGCTTGAAGTGAAGGCTCTTTAGTTCTTTAATTGGACGAAGGATATAGCTTGGTGGATCTGGATTGAGAAGGGTTCCAGATCTTGGGGCATACCAAAAGAAGGCCTTGAACCTGGTCTTCACCTTGCACTAGATGGATTCCACCCTTGTTATGCTGTGGAAGCTTCCTACCATGAGTACTTAGTTTGTTTGCTAGGTCCGGTGTTACGGGGCACACCAAGGGAGACCGTGCACATCTTTGAGTGTTGACCTAATCCTGTCATACTTTTGTAGTCCTTTGATGAGACGAGCAGAAGCATGCAGATAACTCTTCAGATATGCATCAGCAATACTTGGACAGCAGCTCCAAGATATACCTTCGACATCCAAACTTGGATGGTTGCAAGGTGGTCAATTTAGATCTTCAGGTAGAGCCTTGTGCCATCAGTGTCTTGGTGGATGTGGACTTCTTGCCAGCCAGATGGTCTCGTAGACGTTTCATGCCTAGATTGAAGATGACTGGTAGAGGATGGAGTCTAGTAAGACACTGATAGACTCAGACATGGAATTATTTATCTAGAAAAGTTTGACTCTCTTTGGGTCCAAATCCTACAGCATTGGCATAAGCACTGGTTTAACTCTGAAAGATTGGAAAAGCCAATAATTTGTATCACATGTCTAGTTCACTGGTTTACATTCCTGTATCATTTATTCCACAGGTGATCGCAGCTTGCTCCTGTTTTGGCCTCTGGATGCCACGTTCCATGATGTTTGTTGAATTGGGAATCAGTGTGTAAGTGACATGTTAACATTGCTGCCCATTTTTCCAATTCAGCACAAATCGTTGGGTTTTTAGCAAAAAATATCAATATAAAAAATAAATATATTCTCCCAATTATATATTTTTTAATTATCTCACTTTCCTCTTGCAAAATGCTGGCATGTATGGACAGGGCAAAACAGCAATAAATTGTGCTGTATTTAAAAAATGCAACCACACAGATTTAATAGAAAAGATTGGCAAGGGAGGTAACAGAAATGTATTTTTTCAGGGTCATTGGGCTAGGAACTGAATTGTCACCCACAATTGAGTTCTTGGAGGCAAATATAGTAAACTATTGCCTGTTTGATGGCCTGCGTTGTTATCACTTTCACCACCCCTTCTCTTCTGTGGATAGTGATCAGAGTTAACAGTGAAGCTCGGTTGGATGGTTATGGATTGGAGTTAGATAGGGACAGCGCTGGGATAAAGGTTGGACCTAGGGACTAAAACATTTTAAGGTTAGGGTCTGAGTTTGGGACAGGTTTAGGGGGAGGGTCACAACTTAGTTTAGCATGAAGGCTAGAGTTAGGATCAAGGTAATTGATAAGGCCAAAATTAGAATCAAATCTAAGGTTATGGTTAGGGTCTAAGCTCGGGGAACGGTCAGGGCCACAGATAAAGTGAGAGTTAGGGTCAGAGCTAAGGCTACAGTTAGAGTGCAGATTGAGGTCAAGGTATCAGCTCTAGAGCACGGTCACTATCAGGGATGGATTTGGGTACAGACATATGGTCACTTTATTAGTTAGGTAAGGGCTAAAATTAGGGTTTAGGGCTAGGTCAGATCACATGATTCTTTGAGAGCAATGGGTAAATCTGCTTCATTGCTGTGGGAGAGTGAGATTTTTATTTGTGAATCTACGTTCATTTGCACATTTCAGGCAGCTAGAGTTAGGTACATCATAAACCACCATTGAACTGAAGTAGTTTGCAATGAAGCATGAACCATACGTAGACATGTTGGTGAAAAGCACGTGGATGAAATTACTTAGATACTGCTCTATCATGAAATGGATTTGTATCGTGACAAGGATCCCTAAATATCATGATAGAGCTCTGTATCTTGACATAGTTCTGTACCTATCAGGCTTTTATATTTACCTGACCATATGGCTCGCCTTCCACACTTGGTCATCTGTTTATTGCTGAAGTTATATTTGTGAATTCTAAAAATTAGCTTTCATGAATTTAGTTTTTTTTAAAAAGTGGACCTTGTGGTAGGCCAATACGTTTTAAGCTTTTTTGGTTTGCAATTTATCACAGTTAGTGCATTTGCAAAATTTACATTTGCACATGTGCAAATTAGTAGTCTACCTACTTGCCAATCTAGACTCTGGATGTCTCGGGAATCATGTAACTTCATACCCTGCCAAATGATAGTTTGGTCAGGCTGGGGTGGCGTCATCATGCTTGATATGTGACGGACCCAGCCTCAGAAGTACCCGCTCTTTAGGGGTCACATTCCTTGTGAGAAGTCTCCTGATCTCTGGATTGCTCCATTAACCAGTGACAATCTGAGGCCAGCCTCTGTTCTCTTGTGAAAGCCACCAGTCCCACCACGCATGCAGTGCTCAGCTCTGCTCTTCTGCTCTCTTGTGGAAGCCACGTGTCCCACCACGCATGCCGTGCTCAGCTCTGCTCTCCTTCCACAGGTACTTTTCAGTCTGTTTCTACCTGTTACTCCTCATCATGATCCAGGGCTTTGGTGGGAAGGTGGCCCTGCTGGAAAAGCTGAAGGACAAATGGTTGCCCATCAACACCGGCCCTTGCTGCTGCTGCTGCCCCTGCCTGCCGCCTACCAGGATGACCATGTAAGTGACCACCTTGTCTAAGTCTCAACAGAACGTCTTGAGATCTCACATTGTCCCACCTCATACTCCAGTGGCTCATTCAGTCCTGCCTGTTCTAATTTTAGTACTTGTAGTCTTTGATCTTACGATATTATTTGTGGTCTCTCTGCTTTCTGGTAGATTTAGTGTTGGTTTTATTCAGATAGTGGTAGGCTTCATTTCTGATGACATCAATGTAGACGTTCTTGGTGTTATGGTCCCTGAAGTTTTTCTTTGTGACAGTATTTGCAGCAAGGGAAGCACCTTTTCCTCCCCGGGGGGTGATGCTGGAGGGGAAACAAGTCACCACCTGCTTTTTCTGGAAGTCGTTGCTACATTTACTTTATTCTGACGCCTGGAATTGTTTCCCTTTAATAATGGATTTAATTTGTAGGATTTACAGTTACTTTATAGGGCATTATGGGTTGTTCTTGTAATTTCTTACTAAAACCTTATTTTTTTCAGCTTTTGCTTTCTTGAATCAGTGTTAAATCCATCATTTAACCCTAAGTTTAGGCATTACCTTAAAAAATATAAAGATGTGCATTTTCTTCTGCCCTTCCCAGGCCGGCTTCTTTACTCACACTTACAGCACATTGGCAAGATACTGATATCAAGAGCAGTATATCAGCGTAATGAGTGTGTGTAGACATCTGTCACAGTGAACACGGTCTAGGTTTGTTCTCCAGTTGAGGCCAAGTTATTAGTACGTTTTTGTGGAAGCAACGGGCCCAGATCAATTCATTCATTGATTCTTTGAATGGCACTACTGGTTGTAAAGTTTTCTGCTGTTTTAGTGTCTTGTGGCATCTGTTGCATTATTAAAGTTTATCAACTGTTAAGGAGTTAGGCCCTGATGTAGAGTGTGGTGGAGAGCATCTGGTCACGATGAAGCAGACGGTCTGCTTGCCTCATTTAGAGCCGGCAGACCTTCAGTATGTGGACTGCGGAGACTACTCCGTCTCCACTGCTGTCATACACGCTGACTACCCAGTTGTGTAATTTTCATTGGAGGATTTGCCATTTGTCTGACCTCCTTATTTAGAGTGGGTAGACAAAAGGCAAGTTTTCAGTGTCCGCCATAGCCAGTTAAGACCTGGCGGAGAGGGGCAGTGAATACCGTAAAATGACACTCATCCCCCCAGTTTTTCTTTGGACTGTAGCAGGGATCCAGGTGGTAAGTGAAAATACCCAAGGGTAAAACCTGGGAATTTCCTTTATTGGTGAGTACCCTTGGTATGCTGAAAAATTGGCCAGATGGATTTATGATGCAGTGCCATGGTTCATAAATCCACTTCTTTTGCCAAAATGTTTTGATCGGCACCTAAGCCCAAAAGGTTGAAGAGTCTTCTTCAAGGCCTAACAACTCCCTGCCTAACTCCTTCATACATTCCATGCATAATCATGAGGCGTAAGGCTCACATGCATATCTTGTGCTATTCCATTTGGACATCCTAATCTGGGGTGTTAAGTAGCACTGAAGGTGTCTATCATATGGCAAACTAGGGGAACTATAGGTGTTGCAAGCCACACCCACGTCTTAAGAAGTGTATGAATTCGGGAGGGGTGCATGAAAATGATACTGACACCCACGTATGCAGGTTCCCTAGCCTTACCCTTGGGATTCAATTTGTGGTTTGTAGTCTCCAGGACAACCAGTGCTGGAGGATTGTAGTGGGTCACAGAATCAGGTTTTCACCCCCCTCCAGAGGTTGCAAAGTTTCAGTGTCCTGCATTGCTTATGATTCCATGGGGTTCAGGCAACCAGCATGAAGGCATGGGCCTAGGTTTTCTCACTGAACTATTCCCACAGATACACAACTGTTGCTTTAACCTTCAGAACTATTCAAAACATCTTCAACCAGTGCTTAAACCACATCAGCTATTTGTAGCTCATTCAGATTATCAAAGAGGCCAGGATGGATATGGCATCATGTTTTGGTAGTTTGGACACATACGGAAGATCCAGACCCTACAGAACACGTGGTTACTGGGACTGCAGGATCCATGTGAAACTGTTTGCTTCCCAGAAGCCTAATTGTCCCATGTTTACCTTCACAGGGGGAAGCTCAGGCTCTTCATCGTGGGTGTCTTCCAGTTCTCCTTTCTGAAGCCCCTCTGTGCCTTTATTGGTCTAATACTGTGGACAGACGGAATCTACGACGTAGAAGATGTAAGTGTGGCCTTGAAATGAATGTATTTCACATTGGCCGAGCAACAGGATATCAAACGATAAGGTTGTAGAAAGTATGGGTAATAATCTTCAGCACTACCCTTTATTCCATTTTGGGCACCGACCAAGAACAATAAGCACAACTTGGCTGAGTAATATTACTTGTGTTCTAAACAATGAGCAGGGAACACACCTTTTTTCAGATGCTGAAATAAATTTGCACATAACTTGTAATGTTATTATTTAAGTAAAAAAAATTCTAAACCCCTCTAACAATGAACTTATCTATGCCTCACATGTGTAAAAAGACAACAGTGCACACTCCTGGCAGTTGCACGTTTTTTTAAAGGGCGATGAAATTAAAACATCACACAGTTTAATCTGCAGAGGCAGCGCTTTGTGTAACAAGAAAATGTTGGGCAAATAATTATCCTATAAAATAAGAAGTGCTACAGAAGTACTAGCCAATATCTTCAGAACATCTAGGTTTGAGGACCATCCTATATCACAGGACAGACATCATAAAACACACCGATCTCTGGCAGCGCCACTGCCAGGCAACACTGCAGTGACGTCTGCCATGGAAACCACTGCGTGACCCCAGAGCATCAGGAGTACGGAAGAGCATCTCTGCAGGTCTGAGGATTTCAATTCAACATGGCTGCCCTGCCTATAATTAATGGTATCTCAACACTCTCCTCTCCATCATAACACCAATATGTCCAAACGGCATCCTTATATAAAGAGAAATTCACTCTGAGATATTATTTACAAAAATAATTTTCTATGCATTTGATTCCCGGATCCTCTTAGCGTTCATTGCCACGGGTTAATACAGGTCAACTCATACTATCATTTATAGTCTAACTGGTATATCCCTGGTGGGAAACAAGATAAACCTCCTACTGTGTTAATCATAACTTTAAAACTTGTCTTGACCAATTCATTTATATCTTCACATTTGAAAGAGGCCATTTGCCTGATATTTTTGTTGCCTTTGATCTCAACCTTTCAGCTTCTCAAAATTGTTCTCTTTCATTGGGATATGAACACATCTTTCTGCATATATTAAAATATAACTGTAATCTTCAGTATATGCAATTGTCTAAAAAATCGGCGTGTTTGTTCTTTACAAATCTTATCCACATGGAGTTTGCGCAGTCGCATTTTTTTTACCAGACAGTCCACTCTTTTCAAGTTTTTACAACAGAGATCTTTTGGTTCCTCTGTTTATCCCATCTTGTGCCCACGTGGCATCCATCTGGCAGGACGGTTGCACAGAAAGAGTGGATACCAGGACCTGCCTAAATGTTGCAGGCTTTGGCACCCCAGAATATTCCGGAGACCCTAAAGTATCTGAGAAGTAAGACAGGAAGATGTATTGTTACTCATACCAACTATTATCAGTTTTTTACTTATTTATTGGGTAAAAGGACAATCTGTAATGGCGTGCCACTTTATATCACTAATGATACTATCCGAAAGTTCTTGGGGATTACTAACATGGTTGAGAAAGCATCTGATATTATAGTAATCCGGGTCACGCAGGTAGAGGCTTCAGATCCCATGTTCAGCAGGGCTCAAAGAGCACACACAAGTCCTTGTCCCTACTTGCTGGGGCTGAACCAACAGGATTCCTGAAAGGTTGGGAAGGTTTTTTTCAACAAGCTTGTTTTCAGTTTTTTAAGTATGCAAGGTTACACACCTTGCACAACCTGTCCCAGAGCTTGGCTTCCAACCCAAAGACTGACATCCCTGGGTGGAGCAGATGCTTTTTAGAACTATTGCTTTGCACGGCTGTGGCATATGTCAACACACTCCAAATTGTTCCAAAAAGATGGGTGCTCTATTCCAAGGGTTAACCGTTCTAAAACCCCAAAATGAAAAACATGAATCACAACGAAGGGGATGGGAAGGGCAAGCCACAGACTTACTGCACCCGTACAGAGTACGTCATCATTAATATCCAGCAGACCAAGTTTGAAATCCTGAGTCCAGAAGACCGTATGTGATCCTAAAATTAATGTTTATTTCACATCACAAAATGATGGAAGACACAGCTAAAGCCCTATGTTGATGAAATTATATGCAGCTTCGTTTTTCCATTCAATGACTTATACCAGTGTGAACATTACTAAATTATGTCTGTTTGCCACATTTTGAGGTGACAAGGTGATGTGCTGCTCGAAATTTAGAAAGGGGACTGGTTGAAATTGTGAAATGTTTTTTGATTTATCTGAAGTGATGAAAATGAACTGTTGTTGAAGACCTTACATTAGCCCTGAAGAAGTCCTGCTTGTTCTCTGGGCCAAAACATGTTGGCTGTGTTTTCCATCACTTTGTGATATGAAATAAAGAATACTTTTAGAATCTTGCATGTCTTCTGGACTCGTGGATTTCAAACTTGATCTGCTGCAAATTAATGAGAGCAGACTTTGTTTTTGAGTAGTAAATTTGTGGTGTCTCTCCCATCCTCTTTTTTGTTATCCCTGTATGAAGCGTTCAGTTAAGTTGATGTATACCAAATGCTTATAGCAGAGCATGCCATATTACATACACCTTCTTGTATTTCAGGTATCGTCCACAAGTACAGCCCTGTGGATTAACACCTCCCTGGGGGTCAGCACCATCTTCGCCCTCTGGCCCCTCGGTATCCTGTTTCGAGAAGCAAAATTACATCTGGCTGAGCAAAACATTGGGGCAAAGTTTGCTTGTTTTCAGGTACAGAAGATTATGGTTAGCTGTCAACTGTTAGCAAAGAACCTGAGGAACTGAAACCATTGTACTGGGTCTGCTTTATAGAGACAGTCGATGCCTCCAGTATCCTGTGGAGGACCGAAGGGGATATCATGTTCATCCAAGGATGCCTTTCCCAGAAGCACATTGGGTGGAGAAAGGATTAAGCACTAAGGGGTATTTTTATAAGAGGTTTGTGTCCGGTTGCACCATGCAGTGTGGTACAAGCGTGAAGCAATCCTGTAAAACGGATTTATTAAGCCACGCAAAGCCACTTTGCATGGTTCTGAGTGACTTCATTGATCTGGAGCATCGCAAAACAGCGCAAATCGCTGCGTTGTGCTACTCTGCCCTGGGTAGGCATTCAATAGGCGTTGCAGTGGCTGTTCCCATGCAACTCCCATGGATTTTAACGCATTCCCAGATTTACAAGGACTTGTAAACCTGTGAATGCGCCAACGTCTTATGCCTTCCTAGGGAAGGCGTAATGAGCAGAAATGCATTTATTTTTCCTCATTACTTCCTCTTTCTATGTGTGCTGCATTCTGCAGCACACATATATAGAGGAATATGCCTTCTGGATTGTTTTTGTGCAGGAAGGTGTCCTTCCGCTCAAAAACAATCCTACATGCAACACAGGCACCCTTGCACCATGGTGCCCAAAGAGCTCCAGCATAGAGGAAAAGGCAAGAATGCGCCATATTGCCTTAAATATGGCGCCCTCCTGCCATTTCCCTATTACGCAGCAAGATGACCTGCTGCGCCAAAGTTTCACAAATATGCCCCTAAAATACCCAAATGTGTTTGGTGTGAAAAGTGGTGTCTGCTAAAACAGGTTCGCGAGCAGAGCAAGGGGTGCTTCACTAAGTTGACGTGAGTTGCTCCTGGAGAAGGCTCACGCACAGGAGGGTGAATACTCCAGTGGTTTTGGCATAAAGGGATGTGACTGTTAAAATGGGCTGCTGTGAAGTGTTTAATCTATGAAATGGTGGCTGCATTTGAGGTTGTTGGGCACTGTAGGAAGACGGGCGTTGGGTTGGTTAAATGCTGAAGTAAGTGGGCTTTGAAGAGAGTGAAGTGGATGAGTCCTGAAGTTGGTAACTGCTCTACGTGGCGAATACTCAAGTGGGTGGGCACTGACATGGGTTTTGTCAAGGACCGCCCTCAGTTAAGGTCGCTCTCGGTCCCTTCATGACTGCCTGAAGAAAACGCAACTCCTCCCAGGACTTTGCAAACAAGGTACCTGATCTACTGTCAGACACAGCAGAGAATAGTCCAAGAAATACTCTCCCTGGCAAGAGAATCCAATAAAGATCCAGCTCCATAAAAACACAGCAGACAACAGTGCCAAAAGCATGTAAGGTGAAAGATGAACACAATGAAAGATACAGGGTTTCACAGGGTATGGATCGTTCCCAGACCAAAGACACCTTCCAAGGTAAGCAGAAAATGAGATCACTGGAAAATGGTTGTTCACAATCTTGGTAGGAAAGCTTTAGCAACGCAAACTGGAATGGCGACTGTGTTGGTTAGAACTGGATATACGGCTAGTCACCCTCACCTTCTGGGGAGAATGGCATTGCCCTTGTATGAAACCACACGAAGAAGATCATGGCAGAGATTTACTGCAAGTGCTCGCAAGTCTTTATCTGGGACTTACTAAGCCGTGCACAGCCCTTTTGCGTGGCTTCGCATGAGTTAATCAATTCAAAGTAACGTGTGCGCTGCCTTGCATCACCTTGTGCCAGAGAGGCATTCCATGTGTGGAGTATGGACATTCCCAACATTCACCTGTGGATTTTGACGCATTCGTACATACACAAAGACTAGTAAACCCGGGAATGGATCGAAATGGTGGGCCTTCCAAGACCCAGGTGAACGAGTAGAAATCCCTTTAATTCTCCTTGTAACTTCCTTTTTCTATGTGTGGTGCATTCCACATCACTCATAGTAAAAGGGGAATTCCTTTAAGGATTGTTTTTCTGCAGGCAAGGTTCCTGTCCCTTTTTGCACAAAACAACCCTGTTTGTAATGCAGGCACCCTTGCACCATGTCACAAGGATGCCTGTGTTGGCACTAGACTGCCCACAGTGCACTACCTCTAGGAGGAAGCAAACATGTGCCATATCTTAGTAGATATGGCAGATTTCTGCTCTCTCCTTTTCACGCAACGCAGCACAACAAGGTCCCTTACTGCGTTGCCTTGCATGAAAGATTCGTAAATCTGGGCCCTAGTGTTTGAATTCCTGCCCTGGATTTACTTGGCAGCTCTTATTGTCTATATCCACGTGCCCCGTCTCCTGACGTTTCAGCCATCGGTCGTAGACTGTGTGCTGAGCCAACCACCAGGGTTCCTGCAGACAGTGGGATCCTGGGATGCCAGTGCTGGTTCATGGACCTGAGAGAACCAGATGGAGAATCCTTTTTGCACCCAGGAATGGGGACCTCTCAGAGAGAATAGAGAACAGGAGAAGCAACCTGCCTCAAAGCTACTGATGTGGGGACACAAAACCACACAGTCCCCATGGAACCAATACCACTCCCTAGAGACCTCCGCCTGCAGGGTTAACTGTATTCCTCCCGCACCCACCTTTGGAAGCACCATGTTTATTGTGATGATGTTGGAAGAAACAACAAACCAACAAGGACTATGATCCGATGAAGCATCTTTCAAAAAGCATGCATTAGATCAATATCCTTTCCAATGAATCAAAAGTTGAAGGGACAGATTCTTGTAGAGCCTGAAAGCAACAGGAAAGTGAGGCGTCTTTCTTTAATGAAGCTCTTCTAGAAGTATATTTTCAAATTCACAGGGTCATACAAGGAGTTCAGAAAATGAAGTTGTGCCATGAGATTGGACTAAGGACCTGATTTACATATTGGTGGATGAGTCACTCCGTCACAACGGTGATGGCTTTCCCATCTGCCTAAATCTAATCACATTATATCCTGTGTTGTGACGGAGTAACTCGTCCACCAATATCTAAATCAGTCCCAAACTCATTCTTGATATCTTCATTTAATCCATCTCAAAACCGTGTTCTTCGGGTCTTCTCAACCACAGTAATCTAGGCTGCCCAAGGGCAAAAGTGAGTTCTGAACATTAGAACAACCATAGTGCCTTGCTAGATATCTCAACAGGCCTCCTCGGCGAAATGCTGAATATTGGGATGTGCAAACATTTTCTTGATGGTGCGTGGAAATGTAGCTTATCTCCCTCTCCAGGCTTGGATCTGAAGGGATGACTAAAGGTGCATCCCAAGAAAAAGTAGCTCCAGTAGGACAGACAATTAGATAAACTACCTAAGTTTGATCATAAGTAAACAATCCAAAGGGCATACAGCAAAAAGAACCATTAGGAAATCCAACACTTCCCTTAATTCCATGAGACCCCTAATAAAATGTGGGGCTCCAGAAAGGGGTTCTGCGATGTCAGTATAACCTTTTGCTAAAGTCTGCTTTCGGCCTGTATTCTCAAATCAGAGTTGCTGTAACTCTTAATCCAGACCTTAGAAGGATCCATGCTTTAAACCTAGACTTAAAGAGTTGTTGGCTTTGCAATCTGTTGAGGAGTAAAAAAAGTGAAGGTGTCTCTCACTCTCTTTCTATATTGCCTGAGAAGAGCGAGGTTCCTCCTGTACTCATGGTGCCACACCAAGGTTATCACGCGTGTCCTTAAGAGGGTCCTTGATAGGAGGAACAAGCACAAATGGCAGAAAAAACTCTTCAGGGATAGTGGTGGTTCTTGGATGAAGATGATGAGTTTTGCAGAAGATGAAAAGCAAAGCACCAAAGCTATCCTGAGTCAGAGTAGGGACGCGTCCAAGAAATATTCCTCACGGTAACAGAGTAGGAAATACAGCAGCAGAAAAATGGGCAAAACACATGAACAAAAAGTGTCTATGGTGAGCGATGAACGCAGTGAAAAGTAGGAGATGTGAAAGGATTGTAACAAATCCTTTTCAGACCAAAGCCTCTTTATATATGAGTTAGGTAGGTTAGAAAATATTAAGAAAATGGTGGTTGGTCCACACCTTTGAGGGGGGAGCTTTAGACACACCAACTAGAATGACAACCATTTAGGTTAGCAGTGGAAAGATGGCTAACCACGCCCCCCTCTTAGGAACATGGAATTGCTCTTGTAGGGCAGGGCAAGAAAGTGAATTAAATATTAAGTTCTTGCCATTTACCCATGTTACATTTTTGACCCTCTATGGCCCATGCTCCTTCCTCTGACCCCCTCAAGTCGGTGTCATGGACCTCCTGCCGAGCAGTCCACGATCAGCAAGAACCCAGCGAGGTTGCTGCAGTTGTGGGCACACCATCCCCCAACTCGCAGCCCTAGGTGAAGCAGGCGGAATCCTCCCTGCACACAAGGTGCAAGTACCTATCCAAGATACACAACGTACACAAGAGTTGTGCTGCCTTCCATTTTGCTGGTGCAGACAAGACGCTCAGCTCACCACCACAGAACCAAAGCCGCTGTCCACCGAGTTTTGCTAACAGTTGTAAGAGGTTGCTGAGAATTATTATATTTGATGAACTCTGAAGTGTCGAGTCTCTGACGTGGTCAGTGTTACCAGCAGAACGATCAGCTTTGTGAATAACCAAGCTGGATGTGTGTAGATAGGGGCAAATGTATAAGGTGGTGGGATTGGAGGGTTGAGGGACCTCACAAATGCTGAATGGGATTGGTGTTGGCAGAAAGAGTAAGCGAGCAGGTCCACCTCTAAGCAGATAGATGATGAAGTCAGTGGGCACTGACTCAAAACAGTTTACAGTGGGTGGATCAAGACAATAGATGGCTGTAGAAGGTAGTTGACTATAAAGAAAGCATATGTTGTAGTTAGTGCGTGGTGCCCCAGTGGACTAGTCAAGATGATTGGTATACATAGGGCTGGAGCTGATGTGAACCAGTGCTGAATTTGCTGGGTTTTGAAACGGGGCAGTCAAGGAAGCGGGCTATGAAAGTGGGTACAAAAGTCTGTAGATTTTGAGGGAGTCAGTCCAGGGAGTACATGAGCTGGTATTTGGGGATAGTGCCCTGGATGGAAAGGTGGCAGGTACCCAGATAGGTTTTTTTTGTCAGAATGGCACATGAGTGGCAGGGTGGGTGGGTTCTCCAATGAGTGATCACTGAAGGTTGGAATGCTGCAGTGAGTGCTAAACTGATACATGAAATGAGCCTATGTTCAAACTCTTTTTTTTTTTTTTACCTTGTAGATTCTCCTCATTCTGAGTGCTTTGCAAACCTCCATCTTTTCCATCTTGGCCAGCTTTGGCACCGTGGCCTGCGCCCCTCCGTACTCCTCCAAAGCACGGTCACAGCGTAAGTATACGGAAGGGGCAAGGGGAAGCATCCTCCAGTCATAAATGTCCTAAATTATATCCTAAACCAACCTTTGATGAATAACTAAGGTGGGTTAAAAGGTAAATATATGTATCAAGAAAATGCCTTTTCTGCAAACATTTGGGCTAAAAAGAAGAATATCTTTGTCAAGGCCTAGATGCAGAGGAGAGCTTATTGACTGCCCGAGGAAAGAGCTATTCCTCCCGTACGCCATGGTGTCAGCCACTCTGTGTAGTATTTGTGAAAGGGGTTAGTGTCTCCTTAAGAGGGTCTCAGTTAGGAGGGAAAAAACATAAACTGCAGGAAAAAACGAATTGGCAATATAGGTAATTATTTATTGTGCTTGATAGTTACTGCAGTGGTCGACAAGCAGGGTTGAGAAAGAGCCCAGCATTAGATCCTGCAGAAGAAAGAATCCAAGGGAATCCCACTGGAGAAAAAGAGTGAATATTCAGAGACAAAAATGTATCAGACTGGGTGATGAATGTGTTGGAAACAGTGGAAAGAATGTGGTGTGGTGCATCCTTCTCTAGCAAAGGCTCCTTCTGCATGCCAGAAGCAGGAAAGGACATCAGAGAGAAGGGTTAACGCCATCTTGGTTTTGAAATTTCAAGGAACAAACACTGGAGAGGTGGCCATCTTGGATAGGCACAGGTATACGTCTAGTCGCACATACACTTCCTGAAGAACTGCATTTCCAAGAAATGAAGTATACAAAAGAGTGATGGATGGAATGCTTGAATTAATCTCAGCCATTGGTAATTACTCAGGACTGCATCCCAGTCCATGGTTATTTTTCACACCATGCCACCTGAGTTTGGATGCAGCCATACACAAACCAGTCTCAATCCTTCTCGAGTGGGAACACTCCCATCTGAACTACCAGGCCAACACCTCCCTTGACCGAACACAAGCCACCTAAGACTGGGGTTGACCTTATTATTATTGTATACTTAATTTCCAAGAAATGGCAGGCGGGGGAGAATCCCATGGTGACATCCCTTGAGCATCCCCACCCTACCAGCTGCCTCCTCCACCCAGCACAATCAAAGACGTAGGTCCTGATGTACCAAAGGAGTGCATTGCCCATGCATTATGTAGGGTGGTGCAAGGGCAAAGCAATCCTTAAATCAGATTTACCAACCCATGCAGAGCCACCTTGTGTGGTCCTGGGCGGCTTTTAACATAAGGCTGCACAAGTCACTGCCTTGCATTACTCTGCACCAGGAAGGCGTTACATTGGTGGAGAGTGGGTGTTCCTATGCATGGACCCATGTATTTTGGCACATTCCCAGATTTACTAAGACAAGTAAACCTGGGGATGCGTTAAGATTGTACGCCGTCCCGATAAAGGCACAACAATGAGAAATGTTTTTATTTCTCCTCGCTTTTTTCCTATTTCTAAGTGTGCTGGGTTAAGCAAAGTTTACTTGGGGGTCCACTTGTGTTCCACCCTTACATGATTTGTGGTTGCTCCCTGAGTAGGGTATCAACCCCCTCAACCAGTAACCCAATTTCTTATCATCCCCTTGTAAAGTGCTCAGAGAGTCAGTTCAGGCATGTTCACGCTAAACTGTAAAGAAAGAAAGAAATCTATCTGAGAACAGACGTCCCACCTTTCCCTTCCTATCTGCCCATTATGTATAGCAAAGAACTCAGTGGCTCCATTCCTCCACCATTTCCAATGGTGATGAGACCTCAAGCAGACCAAATCACTAGTCTGCTAGAGATCCATACATCCGTCCCTCCATCCATCTATCCGTCCCTCCATCCATCTATCCGTCCGTCCGTCCATCCGCACGTCCGTCCATCCGCACGTCCGTCCGTCCGTCCATCCGTCCGTCCATCCGTCCGTCCATCCATCCGTCTGTCTTCCTCCCATTCTGCTATTTCACTCTGCACTCCCTCTTTCCACCCCTCTCTCTCTCTCACCTCTATCTCTCTTTCTCTTCTCTCTCTTTTCTTTTGCACCACCTTCACTTTCTCTTCATGTGTTTGGAGCATGGGAGAAGTACTGCTTCCTTCAGTAGCTAATGTCCTTCCACTGGTTGTGCTTTCAGAGGAACTTACTTTTTTTCTTTTATCTTGCCCCCATCGTTATTTCTTTGACATTGCTTGTCATAAGGGTTTGCCTTCAGGAATAATTTTCGTCTGTAAGACCTGACGAGGTTGTGTCACAGACTCGTGGCTGGGATGCAACCCGCCTCCGTCATGCCATGGCTTGTACAGTTTAATCTCCAGGAGGCCCTCTCTCAATGTTGCTTGCCATATCTCCCAGCAATAATAAAAAATATTACTCGGCCAGGGCTGTACGCATCTTTGCACTTGTATTTTTATATTTCAGCCACGCTGCAGAGAAGCCGCACTGCTGTACAACACGGCTAAAATCATTGATAGAGCCAAAACCTAGCGCAGGCGAGACCTATTGGCTTTGCCAATGCTTGTTTGTATAAGCCACAGTGTGTTACCAAGTGAATGAATCAGACAGACAGGGTGAAATTAGTGTTCACTCCAGACTACTCAGGAATTTGCAGTGGCCACACTGGTGCCATCGGAACAGCCTCTTATGTCACGTATTACATACTACAGGTCCCAAGAGAGTCCACACGATTATATGTCGGAACGCTGCCTGCCGGAACAACGAGTGCCTGAACAACGAGGTTGGAACACCGACCTCGTTGTTACCACTAGTGCCTTAACAACGATATTTCATTGTAAAGGCATTCCTGGTAAAGGCATTAGTGATAGGCATCCATTGATCCTACATGCGTCACCCCGACCCGCCACCCCCGCCCCAAAACCTAAAACCCCGCCCCCCGCCCCAAAAACTAATACCCCCGCCCCCCACCCCAAAACCCCCTGCCACCCCACCCCTTCTCCAAAACCTAAACCCCCCCGACCGCCCAGCCCGCCCCAAAACCTAAAACCCCCCACCCCGCCTCAAAACCTAAAACCCCCCACCCCGCCCCAAAACCTAAAACCCCTGACCCCTGCCCCAAAACCTAAAACGAGCCGCCCCCCAACCCCACCCCAAAACCTAAAACCCCCCACCCCGCCCTAAAACGCCACGCCCCCCAACCCCACCCCAAAACCTAAAACCCCCACCCCCCCACTTACCTGAGTCGTCGCCTCGTCGTCCGCGTCGTCCCCCCCAGCCGACTCCCCCCTGTTTGTGCCTTAACCACGCATGTGCGTTGTTCAGCACATGCGGGGTTAAGGCACAAAATAACGAAGTCGTGGTTAAGGAAAGCGGTGTTCCGCTTTCGTTAACCAGGACTTCGTTGATTAGGAGTCGGCGTAGAGGGCCTTTCCCAGTCCACCCTATTCAGACAATAGTGTCCGCTTATCCATTTTATGGGTTTTAACTCTGAATCCCGCACAGAGGTGCACCTCCTCATGTCCCACAGTGTGGACAATAGACCAAGCCTCCCCAGCTGTGGTCTGTCTCTTACAACCTTCATTACAAGTTGGGCGGAATGGAGTTGGGTATTTTCCACACATGTTAAATGCCACTACCCCTGGGTGAGGTACTTACCACATGTGGGAAATACTTCCTATTGTGGATTTTCTACTAGAACGTGGGGCAGTACACACAGAATCAGTATTTAACACATCACGTTTTCATGTTTTGCCTTTTTGGTGGCCCTTTTCCCCCAGTAAATGTCAGCACATGTCAGATTCTATTTGGGGAGAACTGCGAGGGTGTGATAATTATCACACCACTTGCAATGCTGATCCTTGTGCAAACTTCTGTTTGGATTAGAATTTAGTCCTTACCTTGTCATGAAGGCCTTACATTTCTCCACAGCTTATCAAAACTTTCCAAGCATAGCTTTAAAACAAACAAACATTGGCAAAACCAATATGTACGGCTTGATAGAATGGACACATGCAAACACAGGTATGAACAAATGTTGTTTGCATATGCCATCATATTAAAGCCAATGGCTGGAAATATTACATTTGGGATGGGAATGTCTCCTGCATGATGAACGGGTGTGAACCCCTACCCTGAGTGCCCAACTACATGTGAAACTGATAACCCAACTTTTTGTTTGACCATGGTGTAATGCTAATCTAGTGCTTTCAAAGATGAATAGACCTATTTCTATGTCAGAAAAGAGCATGGTTTAGTGAGCTTTCTCGTCTACAGTTCTGCTTTTATATGAGCCCAAACCTTTCACTGACATTCTGTGTGTGGGTTGAGTGCACGTGTGTGTAATAGGTGCATGACACATGTGGTGAAAGCCTAATGGGACCAATTTTGGATGCCCTTGGTTTAGCAAGGCACAAGATGGAGGCTAAAGTCAGCTTCCCTCAAGCAGTGAAACTGTATTGCATGCTTTACTGTAGTTGGAGGGTTTAAGATCTAGACGCTTATGTGAAGAAGAATTGAGACAAAGCTGCCTGTAGAAATTCAGTGAGGGCCTTGTCAGCAAGAGGCTGCTGACTAGTTCTTATTGCCTTCCTTTGCATTCTGTAGATGGCAGGGGCAAGGGGTGAGACCGCTGGTCTGTTTTTCAAGGTGATGAAGTTTCTAGGCATGACCTTCTCTTTTGCCTGTCAATGATTTCTGCTTCAGGAAGTCTGATAAATGCCCTCATTTTAGATACACCTGTTTGGAGTCACTGCCATTGTTACCTACTGTGAGAGCCACCACCTTGCACAAAGACTGTGTCTGAAGAGCAATCCATGTGAAACTGGTCTTGAGTTTCTTGTGTTCTGGATCAAGGAGGACCTGGACTGGCGCACTTTGGGTTTGACTGTTCAAGGCTGATTTGCATTTGGTTGAGTCCAAACAAGGGCACAGTGGGTAAAAGTATAATTGGTTGGAATGCTACCTCGCATGATTGGCAGTGGTTAGACAAATTGCAAGCATTCCTCCTATAACCTTTTATTTGTCTGAGGACCAGCCTTAAAATGACATGTGGAAGAAAACCAACCCAAAAGGGTTCTGAAGCCGTAGACTGTAGATTCACATCCCCTGCCTAGAAAACGAGTTTACCTATAAAAACGGAACTATAAAAGCAATGGAGACATAGAAGAGGGATTAAAAATGACCCTACTTTGTTCGAGTTCCACAGTTTTCTTTACCAAGGAGCGGAGAGCTCTGTGAAAAACTTGAAGGACAGCTGTGTGACCAGTTTGGTGTCCTCTTGCCACTTGCTGGAGAAGCAGGAGGTCTTCCTAAGCCTCTAGAAGCCTGTCTGCCTCTTCAGTAAGAGGAGAAACTGCCCCGGAGTAGAAACCCAGCATCTTCTGGGGCGTGGAACATCCAGAAGTAGCTGACTAGGGACAGGAACTCAAGCCGGCACTAACTCGAAGTGTGGGGTCTCCTGCTCTCCACTGCAGTTCCTGCCACTAGCTGCAGAAGAGGGTGCAAGGGAAATTGTTCTGCTCTCCTCAAAGGCTTTCTAATACCTCCTCCTGCTTCAACACCCTCCGCATGCTTCGGAAGGTCTACAAATGGATCCCCATGGAAACCAGAAGAACAGTCACCCAAGCCCTCGTGAGCAGCAAGCTGGACTACGGCAATGCCCTCTACGTAGGAACCATGGCCAAACTCCAGTAAAGACTGCAACGCCTCCGCACGCCTCATCCTGGACATTCCCTGCCACTGCCACATTATAGCCCACCTGAGAAACCTACACTGGTTCCCCATCAACAAGCGAATCATGTTCAAACTCCTCACCCACGCTCACAAGGCACTGCACAACACTGGACCAGAATACCTCAACAGATGGCTCTGCTTCTACACCCCAACCAGACAGCTTCGCACCGCCGACCTTGCCCTTGCCACCGTCCCACGCATCTGCAGAACAACCGCCGGTGGCAGATTGTTCTCCCACCGCGCCACGAAGATGTGGGACACTCTTACCACCCACCTGCGTCAGACTAAGGACCTACTTACCTTCAGGAGACATCTCAAGATATGGCTGTTCGAGCAGTAGCAGCCACCGCCCCCCCCCCCCCACTCCCTCCTCAGCACCTTGAGACCCTCACGGGTGAGTAGTGCGCTTTACAAATTCTCTGATTGATTGATTGACTGATTGATCCCAATCTCAAAATCAGACCTTAAGTGCTTTGTGATGAGTCTGTGTATATGTTAGATATGTTTTCTTTGGAGAGCCTAGGTTCTCTGAAACAAGTCATAGCTGCAATGGAAATGTTTTTAATGATACAACATTGATGGATAAATGTAACTTTGTATTTCTATTGTTCTCTTAGTAATGAACAACCACTTGCTCATCGTGGAGACCTTCATCGTGGCTGTTGTGGTGAGGGTGTGCTACAGAACCCACGGCAACAACACATCCTATGAAGCCGTACCAGTACCTGGGTCAAATCACGCTCATGAAGCCCAGGCCGTCTGACCAAGATCACACATGGATTGTAAATAAACCTAGATAAAGGGAATCATAACTTAAGAAGTTCAAACATTAAAAGAATACCCCCTACTTTGGCTGGCACACTGTTACTCTGAGCTTGGTTTTGGAAGGAAGAATAGAGAATGTAGTGTTAGATTTTTCTGCAGTTACCCGTCTTAAATTCTTTAGCAATGTTTTGGAGATTCACTTTTCTTTGTTTGGTATGATGCACAGTAAAATATTAAAAGTAATTTTTTCCAATGCCCACATTGTAGTTATTTTTCCAATGAATTGATATAAGGTATAATTCTATTTGAGTGTATGATCACATTCTAGAGGAGTGGATTTAGGATCATGTGGATAGAGTCTGCACGAAGCCTCACATACAAAAGTGACAGGTGACCACGCCCACCTCCAAGCCCTACCACTGACATGTCTGTTCACTGACCACATACCTGTCTGATAAGTGAAAGTGACCAGGAACAAGCACTTCCAAGACCCAACTGACAACATCGTTCTGGCACTGTCAAACCCCAACCCAATTCCAATCAGCTTGCCGTCCACGCCCACAGTGATGATGGGGCAAGAGAGACCACTCCCTTTTCCATGTCGCTTTGATGCAATCCACAGAAAAACCCCAAATACACTCTTAAGGTTTCACATATATTGAAACAGGAATAGTTTTACAAACACATGCATTCACTCCAAGTCCTTCGATTTTGCAAAATCCATCCAATTTAACAAACAATACTGCCGAATTCTCATAGTTCCTGCCACCAGAACGTAAACTTCTTCCCTCCTCTCAATCGAGACAAAATTAATTTCAATTTGTAAGATTGCACAAGCGTTCTGAATTCAGATTGTCAGCCCAAGTCCTCATTTTGCTTGATTTTCACTCAGTTATATTCATTACAAATGTCCCACAGAGATTTTATTAAAATTCATTTGGTCCACCCAACACGTGTTTTGTCCATTGGAATATCACAGACATTTTCAAGGCTGTTTTCATGTAAAAACATAGGGCCGAATTTAAGAAAATTTGCGACCCCCTAACTCCACCATGGGTGAGCTGTATTTATGATGCGGCGCACCATGGCGGTATTAGGAACAAAAGCGCCAACATTTTTTACGCTATTGTGGCGCGTTGCTCCACTACCATCAAAAATGTTGATGCTAGTGGAGCAAAGTGCAAGGAGGCCCATTGATTACAATGGGTGCGTCCTTTTAACGCCTATGCGTTAAAAATGACGCCAAAAATGGTTCAGTGAAATTTTGTAGATATCATTGCACCATTTTTGGGGGCCTCCTTGCACCTGAATGCCCCCTTTGCATACATTATGCATGCCACATGCATAATGTGGCACAAAGGGTTACAAAAGTGGCACAATGTATGCATTGTGCCACTTTGGAAATGTGGCGTAGGGAAAAGGCCACCTTGGCGTAAAATAAAAATGACGCTAAGGCAGCACTAAAGTGGTGCAAGGACCTCTTAAATCTGTCCCATAGTCTTAGATCTAAAAATATATAGTATACACTATAACGTTCATATTTAACCTACACCATTACTACATAAAACGCCACTAGTACCAGAGCAGCCATGATGAATATAAAATGTGGTACGAGTCAAAAAGTGAGCAGCGACACTGGGGGCATATTTATGAGCTCCTTGCACCATTGGAGCGTCACTTTTCGTGATGCTCTGGGGGTGCCATCTATAAAATCATATCTTTGAATGGCCTTATAGATATTGCAAGTCACTGCATTGCCTTACTCTGCATCAGGGAGGCATTCCATTGGTGTTGCGGTGGGTTTTCCCGTGCAACGCCCATGGATTTTGTCGCATCCCCAGATTTACAAGAGCCTGTAAACCTAGGGATGTGTCAAAAGCTTACGCCTCCCGAGGGAAGGTGCAACGAGGGCAAATATCTTAATTTCTCCGTGTTTTTGCCTCTATGTGTGCTACATAGAAAGAGGAAAAAGGCTCCTGGGGTTGTTTTTGTGCAGGAAGGTTCCTCTTCATGAACAAAAACAATCTTGCAGACAGCACAGACTCCCTTGCTCCATGGTGCAAGAGAGCCTCATTGCGTCTAGGCTGCCAAAGCGCTACCAGCGCAGGGCGAAAGGACGAGAACGCACTGTATCGCATAGATGCGGTGCATTACTGTTCTTTCCCTTTGACGCAGACCAGCGCATCGAGGTTCCTTGCTGCGCTGTCCTCTGCCAACATTTGGTAACTTTGGCCCTAGGTGTTTACTATGGAATATCAGACGGTACACCATAACCTGGTTCATGTGATATATGTTTGCATTAGAATGTATATAGTGCTCACCTACATCAATTTGGGATTCGCGTCTCATTTTACATTAAATATATTTACATTTGTATTCACTTATTTACTTTTTTTGTCACAGAGTAAATTATTTACAGAGGATCAGACTTTTTTCTGTCACGCGCCAACTCTACGAAGCTATATGGTAAGTATTATGCGACTTTGCAGAGAAATACTTTTTGCATCTGAAAGTAAGAGGAGTTGAAGAAGTTTGAAGATTTCCTTGCTCCACTGGGTATCCTACCTGCTGCCTGAAGCTGAGGAGCTTTTCTGGGAGCAATTTTAAGGGATCAATTGATCTTAATGGCAACAAAAGGATTCAGGATTTGTTAGAGGTGTTGGCGCACGGGTCGTTGTATTGATTAAGCGATTACCTCTGTCCCGGTCATATATATCAATCTATGCAATGTGTCAAAGTTATTAATAAAAAGATGAACAGTAAAAACAATATAGAGCGTGCACAGTCTTAAAGGCAGGGAGACAGGATACCCCATGTGTTAGAGGAGTGAGTTATTACCTTAAATGGTGTCCAGCAGTCATAAAAGAGTGAAAGTTTGGGGGCGGATGTATTATTTTGTATTTATGTGTAGAGAAAGGAGACAAAATATTTGGAAGGGAAGGGGAAAACTCAGGGTATGAATGTGGGATGATAGTAGCAGGGGACATGAAATGATGCTTCTTGGCAAATACAGCAGGTTCAGGGACCAGATGGGGAGGTGGCCCAAAGACCTCCAGTGTGTACTGTACGTATGAAAAGTCAATGACAGCAGATTCACTTTATCTATGTAAACTCATCCTGGAGCAAATCTACAACAAACAGTTAAAAGATTCAAACGCAAGATTAGAGAAACCAAACTTATCCTCAGATGTTTAGGAAGGCTAAAACAGTGGCTCCCAACCTTTTGACTCATGAGGACCCCCACTGAATCACTACTGGAGTCCGGGGACCCCCAAGCAATTTGTACGATTTAAATTTCAAATGTTAAAACAGAAATCCACAAAAAAATACACACCAAACAAATAATCAAATTACTAAAGCTATTATTATTTTATATTGAAAAAATATGCAGAAATGAAAACATTTTAATGGGACCTTTTTGCAATGCATCTCGGCGAGTAACTTTGCAATGTTTGGTTTTCATTTAGGAAGGCTGAATCCTAAGGTCAGATTCTACATTTCTGTTTTTACTTTTTAGGTACCTGAGATCTGTAAAAGATTTTTCACATAACTATGTTGTGGGGAAAGGAAGTAAAACCATAAGGGCCTCTCATCTCTCCATAGCGTCCCTGTCATTTGTAATTCATTTGTTTTATAGCACCTCTCAAACCAGTGAAGGGTGTTTGAGCACCTTACAGGGGACTACAAGGTGTAGGATTCACATGTCATCCACATTAATAGGCATTTTCTAAGAGTGCTTGGTCTGGAGAAGCACAAACTCAGGATTCAGAACATAACACAGTGGTTATCATTGACTTTAATAAAAATTGTATTTCTACTCAAGCAAACCTTTTCTAGAAGCATCAGGATAATGAAAGACTGGTGTAAAAACATAACTTTCTTATTTGAGCCACGCAGTTTGCATGCAGCGCTTTGATGACAGTTCATAGCTTGCTGTGCTAGATTACTATTGTAACTTATTAACTGCAGATCAACAACAAAAAAATTCTGTGCCAGAAGCAGTAACCCACTGTGGTGTGCACATAAAATACTGTTCTTTGCATAATACGCGTTCTTTGCAGCAGGCATTTTAACCATATGGGCTACCTTAGATGAGTCAAAATTGCTACTAGACAAAACTCTCATCTCTCTCCGGCAGGTACGTTAATCACCGGAGTTATCGCAACTCTTTTATTTTTGCCCAAAAACTGCTTAATGTACAAGGAACTTAGCAGTGCTTTTAAAACTGCACACATGAAGTAATCAATTTCACAAACTAGCAGGGAGAGGCCCCAGCTGGAAAAGTGCCTTCCTGCCAGCCCAGGCCTGCGGACCCCTCTGAGAATGTGGCACGGACCACTGGGGGTCCGCGGACCACAGGTTGGGAACCGCTGGGCTACAAGATACATTTGAGTGGTGACAAAACTGCCTGTAACAATGTGGTGGCTGAAGTGAAGGTGTATTTTTCAGACAAGGTTTCACCAGTCAAGGCTCGCGGGGATTCGTGGGGGAGGGGCAGGGCGACGCGCGGGGTGGAAGGGGGGTATGGGGTCGCATAATAATTAAAAAAAAATATATATGTATATATATATTTTTTTTTAACTTACCTCGGCTCCTGCACTGCACTGCTCCTCGCTCCTCTGAAGGCTACAGGCTCCCAGCCTGCCCTGCGGCCAATCCTGACGCTGCTCAAAGCAGCGTCGGGATTGGCTGGGAGCACCCTGGCAGGGCGCTCCCAGGCAGACTGGGAGCCTGTGCAGGCTCTTTCCAGCCCGGCAACGGACAGCCTGCACATGTATGTTTGGCCGGTTGGAGACGGCCGGCCAAACACACATGCGTAGTGAGGGGAGTGCACAGTGCACTCCCCTCTGCTGGTCACCCCCGTGGCCCGCCGCTTTCAGAAGGAAGGGATAATAAACACAGTTTAGGAAGGGATAATAAACGCAGTTTATTATCCCTTCCTTGTGAAAGGATTTGCAGCGGTTGCTGTTGGGAGGAGGGCTCCTCCGCCCATATGGAGGAACCGCCCCTGTGTTTCACAGTTTGTGTTGGCCAGCAGCGAGGCACTACAGGAACAGGAAGTTGTGTGGCAGTTGTGTAAGGTTTGTACAGTAAAGTATAATGTCTGCTCATATCTCTTGGTCTTTTTGAATTCAAAGTAAACCTGCAAATGTTTCGCAAGAAACAAAGCTCCGATAGGATGCTTTGCGAAAATGTCCTACTAAGGCAAAAAAATAAATCAGAATATATGTTTATCCAAAATAGAAAACTAAATGGTAAATGCAGTCTTTGTGTATGTGCTAATGTATTATTTACTCATGCAAATATGTCTTAAGTAAACTTTAACAGCAACAAAAAACATTTTTTAGGTTTAAAAAAATCGAAAAAAATGAATTTGCAACTTTGTGAAATTTGCAAAATGTTACAATACATTTTACGAAGTGTAGAGAAGCAATGTCCTGCAATTTTGCACAGGTCCTATGTAAAGATAATTTCAAGGTGCATTTAGAATTACATGTAAAGAATTCAGAAGCTGAAGGACATTCGATAGAGTTGGATTCACAAGTTGAATTGTGAAGGGGGGGTGTCTTAATCTCTTTTCTAACCTGATCACCTCCGTGCCAGCGGTACGGTGGTATTTTGCAATTTTGAAAAATATGCCGGCTACAGGATCAACTGTGATAAATCGATACTTTACACCTTGTCGGTCCCAATTCCTAGAGAGAAACCTGGAGGCGGTCCACCACAACTTCCAGGCAGGTGCCGATCATTGGCTCTCCCGTGTGGGCAGAGTGGCATTGTTTCTTTTTTCCAAATTCTTGTACGCCCTGCTGAATACTCCCTGACCTGTCCCCGATTCCTTCTTTAACTAAGTGGATGGTATATTGCACTGCCTTCACTGGAATGGGTGAGGTCCCCTGGATAGCACTGCAAATGATACAACGGACTGTCTACAATGGGGGCATCTCCCTACCCTTACATCAGGGCTTACTGCTGGGTCTACCACCTGCAAGCTGTAAATGAGTAGGGATTTGCCCCCGAAATGATCCGGAGACGAGATTAGAGAGATCACTGATGGAGCTGGACACATACATGCATTACCTCTACGGCAGGCCATTTCGATCCCCACCGCTGGGATCACTAAGGTCTCATTAGAAGCCTCGGACGAAGCCACATACTACGCCAGGTGGCGAGGTAGGCTCTCGTGAGCGACCCCCGTGTAGAAGGGCTACATGCTGAGGGAAATGTGGAAATTGCCAAGTCTGAAAGAATGGGGCCGGGTAGGGTTATCCTCCCTGGGAGAACTAGCCGGGGGAATGAAGCCATTTTGGGAGCTGCAGGGAGAATATGGCCTTCACCTATTCCAAGTTTTCAAAAACGTGCAGGCAGTGAAAGCAGAACACATTGAGTAGGAGGCCCTGGTGGAATATTATCCTGTAGGGAATAGAACATTGTTGGGAGAAATGGCCATTAAAGTGGTCTCCTATACTTATAGCGCACACCTAGACAACAGACCTAAGAACCTACAGACTCTTAGAGCTCGATGGGAGGTGGATGTGGGCAGGGTGGATGACATACACGGGGAGGCAGCCCTAATGCACCCTTGTGAGGTGGTGATCGAAGCCACCTTGAAGCTCCACCAACGTAAAATTTTGCATCAAGTCTACTATACTAGGCAAAGGCCCTTCGGGATGGGCAATCCCCGGAGTGCTGCAGATACAGAGCATCAGCAGGTTCCTTCTTATACCACTTCCGGGAATGCCCAGATATGCAGACGTTCAGGAGAACGGTGCTCTCAAAGCCCTCCGAGATTTTGGAGGTCGCAATCCCGGAAACTCCACAATTTGTTTTACTCAGATTACCTAGTGATGTAGACCTTCCTAAAAAACAATTGTTCTTCAGCTCTTTGGGGTTAATCCTAGCAAAGCGATGCATACTCTGGGGACGGTGGAGCTCAGGGGTAGATCTGATGACTGCTTCTGTAGATGGGGAACCCTAACATATCCGGGGTTGGAGCGGGTGGCTGTGCCTTGTGTTGTGGTCCAAAGAGACTGCCCTAACCACTACAGTGAATGTATCATGATTTGCACATAATGCATGTACAATGAATGTGGTATGTTATGTGTTGTAACATAAAACAAAGTAAAATAAAACAAAAAAAAGATTATTTTGTGAATCTAATGGGTATGAAAGAACAGCAGACTCATGACTGAATATTAGTGCACATTACAAATGTAGACAACAGGAGCCACATAGTGGGGGCAGCACATACAAACAACCCAAAACACATCTTTAAAACAAGAAAACAAGATTCTCTGGCAGAAAAGCTGGCAAGGCTGGAGGGCATCCAGAATATACCAGGAAAGATATTTACAAATCGCAGCAAACCTATGAAAGCTGAAATAAGAAAGCATTGGCGGCTAGGAAGAAATAAAGCACCACAACAAGTTACAAAAATTCAAAAGCACAGCTCTCCCTTGTAGACAGTAGAGGGGAAATCCACTCACACTTCTTGCTGGGTTTGAGTCACAAAAGTGATGCGAGCACAGCGCGCAGCGTTGTGCCGGGATTTACATTCCCATGCAAATCATATTTTGTGTTGGAAGGTTGCATAACGTGATGCAAAGCAACGCTACGCGCCACTTTGTCTCAAGGATTATACCGTGGGTGGTATATGGGCGTTGCCATGCAACCACTCCTCTGTTTTACTGCAAACAACTACCAGCTAACATTTGTGGACAGGGATTTGCATCAAAAACTGATGCCTCCTCGAGGCAGGCGTATCATTGGAGCAACTTTTAAAAGTCTCCACGCTCTTACGACTTTGCATGTGGGCTGCACTGTACCGTACACAAAGTGACTAAATAAAGTATATGAGTGCATATTTTGTTCACTGTGCCCTTCCAGTACAAAACCTATGATTGACAGAACGCACACGCCCTTGCACTACGCTGCATGGGTGTGTGCTTTGGCATTTGGCAGCCTGGAGTGCGCCTGCTTTAGGGGTGTGCAAAACATTTCCATATTTTAGTATATCAGGTATTTTTTTCTCTCTCTCCTTCTTTGACGCAGTGTAGCACAGCTGAGTTGCGCCAAAAGTTAGTAAATTGAGCCCCGCTTGACAAAGGAGTCCAGACAAGTTCGATTCACTTCTGGGGTTTCCTTGCTCTGAGCATTTCCGCAGAATTATTATTGCACTTAAAAATGCTGGTTCTTCAAAGCAATTTTAACTCACATCAGCACGTAAATGTGTTGAATTTCTGTCATCCTGATCATGAGTGTGTTAGTATATTGTTTGCAATACAAGATTTGTTTAAGCCTTCTCATTTGTCGAAAATCAGCAATTGCCGGATATGACATAATTCCAGTAAGTTATGGGTTTTGAAAAGACTGCTGTTCCTGAAATGAAATCAGCCATAGATTGTGGGTGGTTGAGGAGGATTAAACATCTAACAAAATTCCCGCTGGGAGGGCTAAATTAATTAATAATAAAATTTGCATTCATTAATAGTTAATAATTTATATGAATTATGCTAATATAGAGAAATCAAGTGTTTTGGAAAATGTGCCCACCTAAGTGGCCATCATGATGTGTTTGACATTAGTAAAGAAATTACATTAACCGTTTGAAATAATGTGCACAAATGGAATAAAATGTATTAGTGGAACATACTAACATACTGAGGACATGTATTTGCTTAAATATATTAGGCACAGAGCAATTGTGAAATTATGGGCCTAGTCGACAAAGCATCAAATTAAGTTTCATGCCCTAAATAAATGTTCATAAATGTTTTCTTTTTCTGCTTCAAGCAAGATGCTTCAGTTGTTCATTGTTCACAGTGTTTGCCAAATAGATTTTTAATGTTGCAACGTTAAGCTAGATGATGTCTTAAACTTTCCTGTGAGAACTGTCTGCTGTACGATGTACCGACTACAGGTACATTTGTGTCTTTGGTGCGTAAGAAGCTAATGTTCCCAGGACCGGACAATGGCTTCACTGACGGGAGTTATTGATTGCAACTATAAGTTCCCTGACGAAAACTGGTGACAGCAACAGGAGAAGGGGAGCCAATCGTCTACGTGTGAAAGGCTGTTTAACTATATCTCAGATTTCAGAAGTCATCATTATTGGTTGAGCTGTGAACAGCTGATATTCTGACCAATGACAGCATGAGAAGTTACTTTATGGATCTGACCTTATCCCGACTGCACTCACCAGGGGCAGAGCAGAAGAAGTTAGTTTGCAGAAAAATTCCAGATGCCCTTTCTTCCTAGCTTTAGTCTCATTGAGTAGATATGATTGACTGTTAATGCTATTATGCTGTTTCCTTAGTTTTATGCCCCTTCTAATTTGGTTCAGTTAACTTAGAGCCCCATCGTGGCTGAGCCACCCCCTTCACTTTCCCCACTGCAAATGCTGACCAGACGGACGTCCAGCTGACCAAGAAGTCTCTGCTTGCTGATCCATTCAGGAGAGGTATAATGAATTAAACTGTATTTGTCATAGATTTGTGTTCTTTCTTTTTATGGACCAACCGCTATATTTTTACCAGAGCCATAGCTAGATGTTTTCCAAATTAACTTTTGCCTAATTTCTATTTTTTGCATGAAGGCCAATCATGCCACTTGAATTAGAGAGTTAGTATGTCCATGTTCAACAAATGTTATTAACAAAGGATTGATTTTATTCACCTGTGAATGTCTAATGCCATCTCTACAGCTCAGTTATTATTGATATTAATTTGTAGGGTATATCTTGAATGTTAAATGCTTTGGTAAAACTGAGGTTTTTCCGCCGTTATGGTCATCCTGTGTTATTCATCAATGCTTATCAGTTGGTATTGAGATCGCTTCACGTGACCTTAGCATTGTTAATCTAGGGAAATAAACTTTCTAACTTTTACTAAAAGGTGGGTTATTCCTGGTCACAAGGGCTATGGTGTGTGAAAGTTTACTGTCTCAAAGTTTTGGTAAATGATTTATTGTATTAAGTCGAGCTGTTGTTAGTTGGGTCATGAGCAAATTTTGTGTCCATGGTGGAACACACTTAACTGAGTCCAAACGTCCATCGAACCTCTAATGTTTCCCCTTATAAATAAAATACAAATAAGGCCAGATGCACTCACACCTCCACAGTTCTTTTTGTTCCCCTAACTCGCCGGGGTAGTGGCAGTCAGGGGCCAAGCCTGGAAACCACCAGCGCTTTGGCAGACTTGGAATTGACGCCACACCGAGAGTCGCGTAAAGCAGCCAAGGAAGGCTTGTGGTACTTTAATCCAACAGTATCATGTTTGTTTAACTTGGCATCCACATCGCCTCGAGGCGCCAGGTGTGTGGCTCGAAACAGGGCCAAGGGCAAGGCAGCCTGGGCAGAGTGTGCAGATCCTGCTGCAGAGGAAGTCACCCGGCTGGCGCGGGGCTGTGACGTCACGGCTCGGAGGGAGTGGCACGTGGCCTCAAACTAAAGTATATCATTATAAGAGCTCTGAATTCAGGGGTCTTTAAATCCATCTGTTGCAGAAAGGACAACTTTTTAGCAGGGCTTGGGGCAACAGAGGAGCGAGATGTCAAAACGGGGCCTTTTCCAGGAGCTGAACATCCCTTCACAGGTATCCCAACAAGTTCCTTAGAAGGGTCCCCATGGCATAATTGTACTGAGTCACAAGTGTAGTGCGGCACTTTTCTGTGCCAGGACAGGGAATTACCTTGTTAGGAGTTACTACCTCTGTTAGACCAGTCAGTGAAAACTCCGATAACCCTACGAAGTCTGAAAAGAAAATTGTAAGTCTGCACCCATGTTTTTTTTTATTTTATTTTTATAAATCACAAAAGTATGAAGATTATGGGCCTGATTTATATGTCGATGGAGAGGGAACTCCAGCACAATGGCGACGCAGTTACCTGCCATTCAACCTTATTTTCCGACCGCCAGATTTAAATGTGGGCGTGACAACAGTGGAACTACTTCGTCTCCGCTGTGGTTTGGCTGTAATTTAGATGGGCGGACATATAGTCGTTTTTGAGTGCCCATCACTGCCGGGAAAAACCTGGTGGTAAGAGGAATGGAAAAGTGCTCATTGTACCCCCTCGCCATAGGAGAATACTCCCATGGTGAGGGGACAATGTTTATGTCATTTTCAAAATTAAAAGTTGGGATTTTCTGTTTGAAACTAAAAAATATATTTTAAGTTTGCAGTATGGCTCCATCATGTTGAAGGAGCCGGATTGGAAATGTATAATGCATAGACAGGAAGTGTCATGACAACAGTTCCTACCAGGGCTAGAAATGTTTGTTGGGCCAGTGGACATTTCTAAATTTGGCCATCGGGACTTCCTTCAGGGTGACAGAGTAATTTACTCCATCACGCTGGCGGAGATCGGGGAGCTTGCCAAATTATAAATTAGGATGGATATACTTATATTAGGTGAGTGCTCTAATTTTCAGTTTTATGGTAGGAAGTTTTGTTTTACTTTCTGTCACTTGACTACAGTACTCTTTGTGGTTGAGTTTTGCACTTTGGGTTTGTGGTAGTTTTCTTGCTGTAATTTAAATGAAGTTCTGAGTATGGACTGATATGCTTGAATATTGGTGCTGTTTTTTCCAGTAAGTGAGTTTATTGGTTTTCTAAATTCGTATGAAGAAGATTTGGTACTTGAATTCCTAATAATAGGAATAGGTGAGCTATTTACAGCTTAAGTTTGGTCTTTAATAGTTTCTTACTGTGTGTTTGATTCACTTTTAATTAAATCACCAGGTACATGGGAGTTAACGTTCTGATGTGTTGCATCAAGTAGATTAACGTGTTTGACTTACGACTACAAGGGACTTGGTTCAAGAATTTCAATTGCATGTGTGAACTCGTCGTTTTTTCAAATGATTGATTTCTGTTACTCTCCTTAACACCTATTTGGTTGATGCATCCTTTGTGAAGGCTTACAATTAAGTATTAGTTCATTGTTTTTTTACACTTATATATTTATTCTAGTCCAGAGGAAACCGTAGGGAAATTCATCCAATGACGAAACGTGTTGGCGCCTAAAGCTAAATAAAGATGAATTTGTGAACTCCCTACATAAGAATCCTGTGAATAAGTCTCAAGAAGATCTAACAAGACTTTGGACCTTTTGACAAGTCTTTAGTGCTCAGATGTTATCCGTCATGTTTAGACTTTGTTGTGCTTGAGGTGTTTTGTGGTACCAGCCCCTCTCCCTTCTAAGCACTTGTTTATTTGAATAATCGTCACTGATATTGTGGAACAGTTTTGGATACTTTACAAGTACTAGGTTAAGTGCGCCGTACAATGCCTAGCCACCTTTATACTTCCTAAGAAGGAACAACCTTGGGTTTAACACTTTCCTTCTTGACAAACTACCACCAGACACAAACACCTGTTTTGTTGTAAACGGCACTTATGGGAAGACATATACCTTGAACAGTCGGAACACAATCCGCGTATTCACTGCAGTAACTTCACAACTGTGTCTAACCAAAGAGATTAACCGCGAGGTGACCCGGGGAAGGAGAGTGGAGAATGCAGATATGTGCTGGGAAGGGTGGGGTGGCAAAGGGGTGGGTGGGGGCTGCAAGCCAGGGACTCATTTTTCAGTTTTCACGGGGGCAGGGAGTCAAACGTTTTTAAGAGGATGGAGGGGTGGGTGACAGGAGGAGAGTTTTAAAAAATATATATTGGCAGATGGGATGGAATGTTTTTTTTTTTTTTGGAAGGCGGTGAAAGTGACAGGAGGCCAGGATTTTATTTTTCAATTTGAGGGAATGACAGGGCAGGGCATATGTGGAGGATGGGGTGGTAGGAGGCCAGGTTACATAGACTTTTGCTACATGGTATTTATGGCTCCCCCATTACTCCTCTCTCCTTGCATACACGCTGTAAGCAGGGGGAAGATGTGAGGCGGCCATTTCCAACATCAAATTAAAGATGGGTAAAGTGTGTTCTTTCACTGCATTCCTTAGATTATAGTAATGGTAGTATGAAAGGTTCCTACTGTGGTAGTCTGTCCCATCTACTGCTTTCAACATCTTTGCCTCACCCACTCTGGTTTCCTGTACAGGGGACATGTTTCATGAATCCTCTGGGCATGAGGTGCTGTATGCTCTTGAATGAATGAATAAATGAATGAATAATTACCTTTGCACACAATATTTTGGAAAACGCCTCGTCGCCCATCCACACTCTTGGTTCAAGTTGCTCAGCATACAGTATTTGATTCAGCTAAAAATGGGGTTCACCCAAAGTGAATCACCTTTCATATGGGTGACACCCTTCCCCAAGTCCAGCCCATGATTTGAGAAATAGTTTGTGGCAGCTGTCAATAGGGTTGGTAAGAGCCTTTTATTTTCCTCTAGAGTACTAAACGTGATGGTTGCAATGCTGGAATGAATCTCAGCCATCCATATGTACTCAGGCCACATTCCACTGCGTTGCTTTTTAGGCCTTCTGTACCATTGCAGACAGGGGAAAACGTATGGAAATCAGCCCTGGTGCTGATCCAAAGAGACAGTCCAGTCCACCCTGCTGTGACACAGCCCTGGGACAGGAGACACAAGCAGCCACCGATGAAGCAGGCTCATTCAGCCTCACCTGTGAGGTCCAGCTTGCTCCAGAGTTAGGATGTCTGCCCTCTGGTGTACCCTAACAAGGCTATGTACTCTCTCTTTGTTGGGACCGCTCACCCCAGCTTGAGAGCAAGATGTGTGTGGGTAGCGTATTGAGATATGTATGAGGGTTTGGGTCACCACAGACTGGGGGTCTCCTGCATGTATGTTTATAGTCCCCTTTCTATGAGATATCAGAACAGCATACTTAGCCTATAGCTATTTCAGTTTTGCTCCCCCTGCATGACTTGTGTTGCTCCCTCCTACTCACTGCATAGGGCACTGCGGCCAGGATCTTGTGCGACTGCTTCAGATAAAGAAATCCTTCAGTGGAACAAGGGAGATCTGTTTGTGTTCACTAGATCACACCAGTTCGGACAGGTCAGCCTCCCGCCTGCAATACTTTGACAAAGACCATGGCCAAGGCAGCGGCACTATTCTCAGATGAGCAAGAGAGCCGTGCCAGCAGGCCGTCACCATCCCACCAAGGTACGACAACCAGCCCCCCGACAATCCCGGATTGCTTGACTGACAGCTCTTAGACACTGTGACCTCATTCACTAACAGAGTTACAACTCGTAACTTTCCGATTGTGGAGCGCCGCAGTCGGGCCGGAATCTCCGCCGTCGGGACGGAATCTCCGCAGTCGGGACGAACTCTCCGCAGTCGGGGCGGAGCCTCCGCAGTCGGGACGAACTCTCCGCAGTCGGGACGAACTCTCCGCAGTCGGGGTGGAGCCTCCGCAGTCGGGACGAACTCTCCGCAGTCGGGACGAAATCTCCGCAGTCGGGACGAACTCTCCGCAGTCGGGACGAACTCTCCGCAGTCGGGGTGGAGCCTCCGCAGTCGAGGCACAATCAGCCCCGTAGGAAGATTCAGCCCGACTGTGGAGAGATTGAGCCTCGACTGCGGAGGTTCTGCAGTTATAAAGTTAAGAGTCATAACTCTTAGTGAATCAGGGCCTGTGAATTGTATGGGATGGTCTTTTCTGTGCCAACCAGTGGAACATGAAAGAAGGACTGGATCACCTACCAGTGCTTCGGAACTGTCGTCCGTAGCCGGGCCTCGTTTTGACTTTGCGGAAGCTCTGCGCTCCAATCCAGAGAAAGGGAGAGCATTTGGTGTCAAGGACTGGACCAAATTCAGGGCTCTCCAGTAGTCATAGCCAGGTTTGAGAACTGAGGACAATGCCTTGCTGTCGCAAGCCTTGAGGAGGAGGTAGACTGTTCTTCATGCTGCGAACAGGAGCCATTTGGCTCAAAACCCCAAACCCAAGCTTTTCTGAATACTTGTTGAATGATGCCTTGAGGACTTCTTAAGAGTAGTTTTACTGAGACCAGGTTATTGCGGGGTGTCCCAGCACAACCCAAGGATCATTGTTGAGATGTTCTCTCCATGAATATCCAAAGGGGGTGGGGGAATATCGCTGTTGTGCCCAGGCAACAGGTTGAGGATGCCTATGGGGGAACTACTGATGAAGAGTTTCATGAATCACTCCTCTTTGCTCGGAGATGGCCCTGCTTTTTGTGTACGTCAGCATGCCCTCCAATAACTTCAGAGGCCACATCACCGCTTATTCAAAGTTTGGAACTGCGAATGTCCTACAAGTCCAAAAACATCTCTGCATCCGCTGTGTCCCCATTAAATGTGACCAGTAATGCCACCTTTTTCGGAGTCATCTCTAACCCCAACTGTCCAGAGAGTTGCGGGCCACAGCCTCAGTATTTCTCTGGCACCTCTTAGAAGAATTAAACCAAGCTGGTGACTCTGAGCAGAACTTTCTATCCCAGACACCTCGCATTGGTTGCATTCATGAATTCTTCAACACCCTAGCGTCCCTTGTGCTGCTAGAGTTATTGCAGCTCTGCAACCTCACTTTAATGCGGTTGAAAAGGAAATTAACGCAAGGCTATATCTGATTGTACTATTCTGCAGAACCCTTTAGCGAATCAAACCCTTTTATAAGTCCCAGCATTGCCTGGACAGTCTAATTTCGTCACCTTTCAAGTGTAGTTTGCATCTAAGCCAACATCATTCTCCAAAAGGAGGCCTTGATGGCTCTCCACCCACACGTGCTGTGAATAAAAATGTAAGCCTTGGCATTCGGCGAGCTCGCAGTGGTACCTGGTACTTCAGATTCCAGGCACAGCTGGTAATACTTGTTCCAAGGATTACTTAATCGCCAATGACACCCTGGAATCTGGAGTAGAGACCTGCCCATGATCTGGCTATGCAGCAGAGCGCCATTCACAGAGGTACAGCAGCCAATGTTATGGCTGCCAAGAGCTTGGCTTTGACTTATTGTGCGTGTGTTCGTGAGCCGGAACCAGGGTGGGTCCTCGAAGCACTCTGCACGAAACAGAGGACGACTTTGGAAAGAGGCTGCAGAGTTTCCCAGCGTGTGACCATGAACTTGCACACTGTACCTCGAAGATCACCCATCTTCTCTAACAAGTTGGGGAGGACATTGCTGAACTCTTAGACAAAAGCTGTGGAAAGATGAGTGATTGCTACGACTGAGCCCAAGTCATGATATCAGCATCAAGCAGCCCTTTTTCACATGTCCTGCAGAAGACTTTCAATGTTGCGAGGGGGCGAAACATGACGGCAAACCACTTAAGAAGGAGCTAACTTCCAAATAAGCTGAATGTGTATCTGGTTCGTCTTTTAAGGGTATTAGCTTGGGTGTTCCAGCCTGCTGGATCAGCCATGGACTTTTCAAGCAAAGGAGGAAAGAGGAACACCACAAAACAGTACAAGGTACATTTATAGCATTGAAAGTGGAAGGGAGCCCTAAAAAACAGCATGTTGTCCAACTGGCAGTGTCACCCTAGCAGGACAACTTGAGGTACCGCTGAGATCTCAAGTTCTTAACTATCTGAGCTCTTTTCAAGTTACAGTCACAGCATGTCAGCTGAACAATAGTTTTATGGGGTCAGGGTGAAAAAAGGCACAACCCAGTGGATTTGAGAAAGGTAGGGGAGTCTTTTGAAACAGCTGCTGCCATCAAGTCGCTGAAAGAAACACACCACCCACAATTAACAGTAGTCTCTCCTAGGACAAGGACACATTTTCAGTGTGTCAAAGGAGCAGTTTCCGAAGTCCAAAGTCTGAAATCAAAGTTCACAGGCTGCCAGAGACCTTGTAATCTGTCGCAGGGCAACTACACAATGTCAAGACGAGACCACGTATGTCTAACTTGTTTCACTATTCACTGCGAACAACCGGGTTTCTCCTGGGTCTGAAGAACATACTGCACATACAAGTAGGTCCTGTGGTGGTACCACACTTACCAGGTCATGAAAGTTTACCAAAATGTTACTGAAGGCACCCAATGTACCCAAAGGATCACCAGTTGATACTGGGGAACTGGATCCACCCGCATCTTCAAACTGTGATAAGAGCATCATGAGGGCCACACTGATTTTTCAAATGGTTCAATCGCACACATAGAGCATGCTACATATACACAACATGCAGTGCACATACAATGTCTATACGTCTGCCTGTTAGGGGCAAGAGCCACCCTTGACTATGGGTGCAGCTTGAAGCCATGAAAGCCTTTCACTGTGCTGATGGAAGTCCTGGTGAAAACGGGTGAAACACCACATAGCCCAGTAAGCACCAGACCAAAGTGTCTATAGAGCCCTTTAAAAAAAAGACAGAATGGATGTCATCTGTGTTGGAAACACCTTTAAGGGCCTGTTACATCAATTCCTGAGTCATACACTGCATTTGTGCCTAGCTTCTCCATGTACCATCCAATGTTTGCATTTTTGTGCTGGTTTCACTGCTTTCCATGTCTTGGGAGGTGAATCTACCCTCCAGTTCTGTCTGCAGACACGCGGTGTGATGTAGGCAGAACTGTTGTCTGAGATGTAGAGTAAAATAGCCCGGAAGTCTGAGCTACCGTAAGGGACCCTACCATCCATCTTTAGCCCCCAGATGGCTCTGGTGAAGAAACCCCTTGCTCCAGTGCCCTTTCCTTCTGCCATCTCTTTATTTTGAATGTAGGGTCCTGAACAGTAATGAGGAAAATGACTTGGGATCAAGGCCCGACTGGGCATTTAAAACACCCCTGGCAAAAATTAAACTCAGCTCCCATGTGCAGACGTGCTATTGCACGCTAGAACCAGAACAACTCTTTCAAGCTGCCGCTGGGATCTTGTAACATGCGGCACCACTCCTGGAGGCCCAACCGGCCTCCAAGTGTCCAGACCGGCCTCCTTTGCCTCCAGTCCCCCAGGGATTGCCCACTTGCTCGGCTGGCCAGTCCAGCCATGACTGGTTCCTCCAGCTGGAGTTCCCAAGCTACTGCAAGCCCTGCACAGCTCAGAGGTAAAGGTCAGAATGGAAGGTGGTAAGAGAAGAGACCTTCTGCTCGGCAATACCACTTCACTTCAAATCGGCTGTTTTTGTGAGTGTGTGCGGCTTTTTTTTTTTTTACTTGCTTTCCTTTTTCCAAACACTGTATTAAGGTTACTAAGGAGCAACGTTTACCCTACCCCCCCCAAAGTACGCGAAAAGAACCAAATGAATCCACACCCAAGCTTGAGTGTATAGAGAATGTTTTAATCTACTTTCTGAGGGTAAAAGTTTGTTTTTAAGAGTGTTTAGCAGCTCGTTTTGGAGGTGAAAGCGCAGGTTTAGGGAGTGTCTGACAGCACTGTTTAGTGTTTTAAAGTGGGCCTTTAGACATGCAGATTTTAAAGACGAACTGAAAAGTGTGTATTGACCATTCAGTAACCAAGGAAACTGTAGACCTAGTGCTTACAGCTTGCCTACTGATTGTTGGCTAGAGACCGGGTCAACAGAGGACCTATGGCTTAAGGCTTGGCTAAGGATAGACTTCTAATAGGTTGCTAGTGCTAGGGCTCTTAGTAGATCTAGGGCGTAGGGCTTGAATACTGATTGGTTGCTAGGGATAGGGTTCTGATTGGTGGCTTATTGACTCTAGGATATAGGGCTACAGTTCTGATTGGTTAGGATGAGGATTCCCATTGGCCAAAGGCCACCTCATAGCTAGGGCTATTTAACCCTGGGGCTCAGGATGTCCAAGTAAAGAGTTGCAGGTTAGGACTGCTGCCCCGTTTGGGGCTGTTTAGGGCCTGGAAAGAGCTTAGGGCCAGAAACTCTGCATCTCCACCATAAGAATTCAGGTAAGCAACCAATCAGTAATACTCAGATCTCCAACTCTACTAAACACAAACCCTCACATCCAATCACTAAGTAACTTTAACTACTAATCAATCTTCCCAGCAACCATTTAATATTTCGAAAACAAAAACAACCACAACGCCAACATCACACACTAGCACAAACAATACATTAATGCAATAACCACACACCTAATAACTTACAAGCATACTGTTTACCAGAAGAAAACAAAAAATCGATGGAAGGCGTGAACTTATAAATCATAAGGTTCCCTTCTCATACCTTCCAACAACAACTACTCACACTCCCCCCAAATCACCGGACAATACAGAAGTTACAATACTACTACCCACCACAAAAAGCCCCCTCCCCAAACATATCTCAAAATTCTCATTTCTCCTACCAATCTCCCTTCCACACCCAAAATACACCGCCACACAAACCACATCCAAATGCTGTATGCTCCTCCATGTCCACCCACACTACACATCCCACACAAGGACATGAAGAAGACAGGAACATAACAACTAAAATGCCTACTCTTCAACGCAAGTTCTGTGAACAAAAATCGCTTTGACATCTTTGACTACTCTCTGAACAGAACACCAGACCTCACCGTCATTACTGAAACACGGCTCAGCGAAGATCCCCCCCCCACATACCACAACACCGTCCCACCTTATTTTCTCATTGTAAACAAAAATCGTATTGGCAAAATTGGAGGACGCCTGGCTGTCATGCATATAAAAACACTACAAATAATTGAAAACCTCAGCATGGACGGCTGTGAATCCTTGATGACAAGATGTAACTCCATTCCACCTAGAAGTTATTCCTTACTCTTAATATACAGACCACAACACATCAATGCCAACTTTAAAGATATCCTAGGTGATGCATAACCAACTCCCATTTGGACCACCAAAACCTATCCATTCTAGGAGACTTCAACATATTTGTTTGGCAAAAAGAATCGAATCACAACCACAGCTATCAAAACCAACCTTGAAGCCTTCTATCTCCAACAAATCATTTCTGGCCTAACTCACAGTTGAGGACATGCACTGTCATATCTGCACCTTTAGGACAAGACCCATTTATGGACAACTCCCCATGTAAGCAAAAGTGATCACAGCATCTTCACTTTCAAGATAAACACACCTATCACTGACAGCACATCAAAGAAACAAAAAAACAACAAACGCTTGTAGAGACGATGGAAAAAAAACTAGGCCTCCACCAACTCAACTCCCACCTTGAAAGAATCCCAGTAAACATGCAGCGGAAAGACATACACACCATCTATAACTGGATAGTCACTGCACTGGAGAAACAGATACCAACAAAAACCAAAATCCAGAGCTGACCACAAAAAGACCACCACATGAGATAATAACATCAAAATCATGAAAACACAACTCAACATACTAAAATGCAAATGGAGACAATCATAAGATGAAACAGACAAAAGCACACTATGCAAACATAACAGAGCCAACAGACAAGCCATCAGAACCACAAAAAGCCATCACTACTTCACATGAATAACCAAAGTAGACCCGCTCTTCCAAAGAATCCAAAAAATTATTCCACAATCCAGAGTGCAAAACATGATCAGAAGACTTATTTGACAAAATCTCCAATGAATTGATCTAAAAAATGAAAAAAGACAAAAAAATTATCTTAATGAGAACGTGGACCACACCACAACAACACAAGACCTGACCACTATAGAAAGAGATGTCAATAATCATCCATCAATGCATACTTTCAATAACCCTCGGAAAAAGATTTCCTCAATATTATCATTGCAGCCAGACTATTGGGATAACCTTCAGACCCAGCACGGCCAAAAATCTCTAAAGAGATCTTTTGCTCAACCTGTGCGGGAGAGGTAGCCAGATGCCTCCTCAACAAGTCCCTGGAACTTGTTTAAATCCCACCTGAGCTCAAAGCCTCCTACATTAGAGCTCTCCTCACAAACACACTGCTTCACATAACAGGATAACGGCACCTGAGCGGTCATCAAGCACAACATGGAAACACTCCCCACATACGATGACAACAAATACAACACTCATACTACATTGTGTAGCTTGCTACCCATGAAGGCAAGCGCTGCAGCTCCCCCACATGGGGTACTAAGTGCTCTATAAGGGCTACAATATAAAACAATTAGGATAGATGGACTGGACTGATATGGAGGAGGGATTCAGGTCTTAGGTCTTTCAAGATTGAATCAGCTGTCACACAAAGGGCTGCTGGACTTAGCTCCCTTTGATTGCATGTCCTGGCAGTGTTGGCTGTGAGATGCTACAGCCAAATGCAACTCTCTTTCCAAACAGCATACTAAAAGATCATGTTTTCCCAGCTATTTTTTTATAGAAACATTAAAATTACACACACACACACACCTGTATTTAGTCCCTCGCAGGTTACACCCTATATATGCTGTTAAAAAAAGAGAATGGACAACCCCAGCAAACTGAACTGCTTGATAAGCTGTCTGTACATATAGACTCACTGTGCCCAGGTGCCTGTGAGTATTCCTTTCCTAAGTCACACAGGGAGTGGAGGACTTGAAATACAATCCCCCATATTGGAATGGAACTCAATATACTATACACATGCACATAAATGACAAGGAATTAAGAAAAATAACATTCTCTCCCTAGTCGGAGGGCAGCGGTGCTTAATATGCATGGGGAATTGCATATTGTGCGCAATGACACTCATTTTGGGGGACCAGGACTCGAAATAGAACAAAAGAGAAAGGTAGAAAATGGAGGAAGAAAAAGTTAGGGAAATAGTGACAAGTCAAATCAAATCAAAGCAAATCAAATCAAATCAAAAAACATTTTATAAAGCGCGCTACTCACCTGTGAGGGTCTCAAGGCGCTAGGGGGAGGGGGTTACTGCTGCTCGAAGAGCCAGGTTTTGAGCTGCCTCTGGAATGCAGGGTGGTCCTGGGTGGTCCTGAGGTTGGCGGGGAGGGAGTTCCATGTCTTGGCTGTCAGGTAGGAAAAGGATTTCCCACCTGCTGTGGTGCGGCGGATGCGAGGGACGGCGGCGAGTGCGAGGTTGGCGGAGCGAAGTTGACGGGTGGGCGTGTAGAAACTGAGGCGACGGTTGAGGTATTCGGGTCCCTTGTTGTGGAGGGTTTTGTGTGCGTGGGTGAGGAGCTGGAAGGTGATCCTTTTGTTGAGGGGAAGCCAGTGCAGGTGTCTCAGGTGGGCGGAGATGTGGCTGTTGCGGGTTATGTCGAGGATGAGGCGGGCGGAGGCGTTTTGTATTCACTGCAGACGTTTCTGGAGTTTAGCGCTGGTTCCTGCGTATAGGGTGTTTCCGTAGTCCAGGCGGCTTGTGACGAGGGCGTGGGTCACAGTTTTTCTGGTGTCGGCGGGGATCCAGCGGAAGATCTTACGGAGCATGCGGAGAGTGAGGAAGCAGGAAGATGATACGGCGTTGACTTGTTTGGTCATGGTGAGCAGCGGGTCCAGGATGAATCTGAGGTTGCGTGCGTGGTCTGAGGGGGTTGGTGCGGTGCCTAGGGCCGTGGGCCACCAAGAGTCATCCCAGGCGGACGGGGTGCTTCCGAGGATGAGGACTTCCGTTTTTTCTGAGTTCAGTTTCAGATGGCTGAGTTTCATCCATTTTGCGACATCTTTCATTCTATCTTGCAGGTTGGTCTTGGCGCCAGTGGGGTCCTTGGTGAGGGAAAGTTTCAGCTGAGTGTCGTCGGCGTAGGAGGTGATGATGATGTTGTGTTTGCGTACGATGTCGGCGACGGGGCTCATGTAGACATTGAAGAGAGTCGGGCTGAGAGAGGAGCCTTGTTGGACGCCGCAGATGATCTCGGTGGGGTCTGAGCGGAATGGAGGGAGGTAGACTCTTTGGGAGCGGTTGGAGAGGAAAGAGGTGATCCGGTCCAGGGCCAGTCCTTGGATACCGGTGGAGCGCAGGCGGGATGTTAGGGTTCGGCGGCAGACGGTGTTGAAGGCAGCCGAGAGGTCGAGGAGGATGAGGGCGACTGTTTCTCCGTTGTCCATCAGAGTTCTGATGTCGTCTGTGACTGAGATGAGAGCTGTTTCTGTGCTGTGGTTGGCTCGGAATCCGGACAGAGAGGGGTCGAGTAGGTTGTTGTCTTCAAGGAAGTTGGTCAGTTGCTTGTTGACGGTCTTCTCGATGACTTTGGCAGGGAAGGGGAGGAGCGAGATGGGGCGGAAGTTCTTCAGGTCGCTGGGGTCCGCCGTAGGTTTCTTCAGTAGGGCGTTGACTTCCGCGTGTTTCCAGCTCTCGGGGAAGGTGGCAGAAGCAAACGAGCTGTTGATGATGGTCTGGAGATGCGGGCGATGATGTCGTCGTTTTTGTTGAAGATGAAGTGTGGGCAGGGGTCCGAGGGGGCACCGGAGTGGATGGAGTTAATGGTAGCTTTGGTCTCCTCCGCGCTGATGTGAGTCCAGGCGTTGAGGGTGATGGCTGGGGTTGTAGGTTCTGTGGTGGTTGGCTGGGTCTGGTGTCCGAAGCTGACATGTAGGTCGGTGATCTTACGATAGAAGAAGGTAGCGAGGGAGTTGCAGAGGTCGCGTGATGGAGTTGGAGTTGGCGTTAGGATTGGAGAGCTCTTTGACGATGTTGAAGAGTTCTTTGCTGTTGTGAGTGTTCTTGTCCAGTCTGTCTGTGAAGGAAGTTCTTTTGGTGGCGCGGATCAGCTGATGGTGTTCGCGGGTGGCGTTTTTGAGGGCAGACATATTTTCTACAGTGTGGTCTTTGCGCCAGGCTTTCTCGAGGGTACGGCAGTTTTTTTTGGATTCCTTGAGGGTGTCTGTGAACCATTGAGGTTTCCTGGTGCTGGTCTGTCTTGGGAGGCATCTGAGGGGTGCGAGGTTGTCCGCGCAGTTGGTGATCCAATGAGTGAGGCTGAGGGCTGCGTCATTGGGGTCGGTGGAGAAGGTGGGTTGGTTGTCGCTGAGAGTGGAGAGAAGCTGTTCCGTTGGGATTTTGTTCCAATGTCTGCGTGGGATGGGTTGAGTGCGGATGTGGAGAGTCTTGTGTCTGAATGTGAAGTGGACACATCTGTGGTCGGTCCAGTGTATTATGGAGGAGTGGCTGAAGGATACGTGGTTGCTGGCGGAGAAGATGGGGTCGAGCGTGTGTCCGGCGATGTGGGTGGGGGTGTTCACCAGTTGCTTGAGACCGAGGTTTGGCGAGGTTGTCAAGCAGGGTGGTGGTGTTGGGGTCGTTGTTCTGCTCCAGGTAGGAGGTTGAGGTCGCCGAGGAGGATGTAGTCCGGCGAGGCAAGGGCGTGCGGGGAGATGAAGTCAGCGATGGATTCGCTGAAGAGGGCGCGTGGTCCAGGGGGTCTGTAGATGAGAGTTCCTCTGAGGGTGGTCCTGGGGTCGGTGTTGATCTGGAAGTGCATGTGTTCGGCGGCGAGGGGGGTGTCTTCGGTGGAGGTGGTGACGTTGATGGAGTCCTTGAAAACGATGGTGATTCCTCCACAAGTGGAGAAAGCAAGGATGAAAAAGAACCTGAAAGAGTGAGATAAAGAGACAGGAAGTGTGAGGTGCAGGGAGAAAGCGGCATGAAGCAGAATCAAGTCTATGCAGCCCAGCAGTGTTGATAAAGAGACTGGAGGTGTAGGGCGGTGGAAGGAGGAGGCATGAGGTGGAACAAAGACTAGGCATCCTTGGTATTCATGAGATGAAGGCCAGGGAGTGTAGGTTGATGGACGAAAGAGGCATGAGGTGGAACAAAGACTAGGCAGCCTTGGTATTCATGCGATGAAGGCCAGGAAGTGTAGGTTGATGGACGAAAGAGGCATGAGGTGGAACAAAGACTAGGCAGCTTTAGTATTCATGAGATAAAGGCCAGGAAGTGTAGGGTGATGGACGAAAGAGGAATGAGGTGGGACAAAGACCAGTCAGGTTTGGCATTCATGAGATAAGGAAACAGGAAGTGTAGGTTGATGGAAGAAAGAGGCAGGAGGTGGAACAAAGACTAGGCAGCCTTGGTATTCATGCGATGAAGGCCAGGAAGTGTAGGTTGATGGACGAAAGAGGCATGAGGTGGAACAAAGACTAGGCAGCCTTGGTATTCATGCGATGAAGGCCAGGAAGTGTAGGTTGATGGACGAAAGGGGCATGAGGCGGAACAAAGACTAGGCAGTCTTGGTATTCATGCGATGAAGGCCAGGAAGTGTAGGTTGATGGACAAAAGAGGCATGAGGTGGAACAAAGACTAGGCAGCTTTGGTATTCATGAGATAAAGGCCAGGAAGTGTAGGGTGATGGACGAAAGAGGAATGAGGTGGGACAAAGACCAGTCAGGCTTGGCATTCATGAGATAAGGAAACAGGAAGTGTAGGTTGATGGAAGAAAGAGGCATGAAGCAGCATCAAGTCTATGCAGCCCAGTATTGCTGGGATAAAGAGACTGGAGGTGTAGCGTGGTGGAAGAAAGAGGCATGAGGTGGAACAAAGACTAGGCAGCCTTGGTATCCATGAGATGAAGGCCAGGAAGTGTAGGTTGATGGACGAAGGAGGCATGAGGTGGAACAAAGACTAGGTAGCCTTGGCATTCATGAGATGAAGGCCAGGAAGTGTAGGTTGATGGACGAAAGAGGCATGAGGTGGAACAAAGACTAGGCAGCCTTGGTATTCATGCGATGAAGGCCAGGAAGTGTAGGTTGATGGACGAAAGGGGCATGAGGCGGAACAAAGACTAGGCAGTCTTGGTATTCATGCGATGAAGGCCAGGAAGTGTAGGTTGATGGACAAAAGAGGCATGAGGTGGAACAAAGACTAGGCAGCTTTGGTATTCATGAGATAAAGGCCAGGAAGTGTAGGGTGATGGACAAAAGAGGAATGAGGTGGGACAAAGACCAGTCAGGCTTGGCATTCATGAGATAAGGAAACAGGAAGTGTAGGTTGATGGAAGAAAGAGGCATGAAGCAGCATCAAGTCTATGCAGCCCAGTATTGCTGGGATAAAGAGACTGGAGGTGTAGCGTGGTGGAAGAAAGAGGCATGAGGTGGAACAAAGACTAGGCAGCCTTGGTATTTATGAGACAAGGAGACAGGAAGTGTAGGGCGGTTGAAGAAAGAGGCATGAGGTGGAACAAAGCCCATGCAACCTTGGTATTGATTAGATAAGGAGACAGGAAGTGTAGGAGGTGGAAGAAAGAGACGTTAAGTGGAATCAAACCTAAGAATCCTTGGTATTCATGACATAAGGAGACAGGAAGTCTAGAGCGGTAGAAGAAAGAGGCATGAGGTGAAACAAAGACCAGTCAGCCTTGGTATTCATGAGACAAGGAGACAGGAAATGTAGAGTGCTGGAAGAAAGAGGCACGGGTGGAACAAAGTCCAGGCAGCCTTGGTACTCATGAGATAAGGAGACATGAAGTCTAGAGCAGTGGAAGAAAGAGGCATGAGGTGGAACAAAGACTAGGCAGCCTTGGTATTTATGACACAAGGATACAGGAAGCGTAGGGCGGTGGAAGAAAGAGGCACGAGGTGGAACAAAGTCCAGACAGTCTTGGTACTCATGAGATAAAGAGACAGGAAGCATAGGGCGGTGGAAGAAAGAGGCACGAGGTGGAACAAAGACCAGGCAGCCTAGGTATTCATGAGATAAGGAGACAGGAAGTGTAGAGTGGTGGAAGAAAGGCACAAGGTGGAACAAAGAACAGGCAGCCTTGGTATTCATGAGACAAGGAGACAGGAAGTGTAGGGTGGTGGAAGAAAGAGGCATGAGGTGGAACAAAGACTAGGCAACCTTGGTATTTATGACACAAGGAGACAGGAAGCGTAGGGCGGTGGTAGAAAGAGGCACGAGGTGGAACAAAGTCCAGGGAGCCTTGGTATTCATGAGACAAGGAGACAAGAAGTGTAGGGGGGTGGAAGAAAGAGGCACGAGGTGGAACAAAAACCGTCAGCCTTGGTATTCATGAGACAAGGAGACAGGAAGTGTAGGGCGGTGGAAGAAAGAGGCACAAGGTGGAACAAAGACCAGGCAGGCTTGGTACTCATGAAACAAGGAGACAGGAAGTGTAGAGTGGTGGAAGAAAGAGGCAGGAGGTGAACAAAGACCAGGCAGCCTTGGTACTCATGAGATAAGGAGACAGGAAGTGTAGGGTGGTGGAAGAAAGAGGCATGAGGTGGAACGAAAACTAGGCAGCTTGGAAATTATGAGATATAGGCCAGGAAGTGTAAGGTGGTGGAAGAAAGAGGCATGAGGTGGAACAAAGCTAAGGCAGCCTTGGCATTCATGAGATAAGGAAACAGGAAGTGTAGGGTGGTGTAAGAAAGAGGCATGCAGTGGAACAAAGTCCAGACAGCCTTGGTACTCATGAGATAAGGAGACAGGAAGTGTAGGGCGGTTGAAGAAAGAGGCATGAGGTGGAACAAAGCCCATGCAACCTTGGTATTGATTAGATAAGGAGACAGGAAGTGTAGGAGGTGGAAGAAAGAGACGTTAAGTGGAATCAAACCTAAGAATCCTTGGTATTCATGACATAAGGAGACAGGAAGTCTAGAGCGGTAGAAGAAAGAGGCATGAGGTGAAACAAAGACCAGTCAGCCTTGGTATTCATGAGACAAGGAGACAGGAAATGTAGAGTGCTGGAAGAAAGAGGCACGGGTGGAACAAAGTCCAGGCAGCCTTGGTACTCATGAGATAAGGAGACATGAAGTCTAGAGCAGTGGAAGAAAGAGGCATGAGGTGGAACAAAGACTAGGCAGCCTTGGTATTTATGACACAAGGATACAGGAAGCGTAGGGCGGTGGAAGAAAGAGGCACGAGGTGGAACAAAGTCCAGACAGTCTTGGTACTCATGAGATAAAGAGACAGGAAGCATAGGGCGGTGGAAGAAAGAGGCACGAGGTGGAACAAAGACCAGGCAGCCTAGGTATTCATGAGATAAGGAGACAGGAAGTGTAGAGTGGTGGAAGAAAGGCACAAGGTGGAACAAAGAACAGGCAGCCTTGGTATTCATGAGACAAGGAGACAGGAAGTGTAGGGTGGTGGAAGAAAGAGGCATGAGGTGGAACAAAGACTAGGCAACCTTGGTATTTATGACACAAGGAGACAGGAAGCGTAGGGCGGTGGAAGAAAGAGGCACGAGGTGGAACAAAGTCCAGGGAGCCTTGGTATTCATGAGACAAGGAGACAGGAAGTGTAGGGGGGTGGAAGAAAGAGGCACGAGGTGGAACAAAAACCGTCAGCCTTGGTATTCATGAGACAAGGAGACAGGAAGTGTAGGGCGGTGGAAGAAAGAGGCACAAGGTGGAACAAAGACCAGGCAGGCTTGGTACTCATGAAACAAGGAGACAGGAAGTGTAGAGTGGTGGAAGAAAGAGGCAGGAGGTGAACAAAGACCAGGCAGCCTTGGTACTCATGAGATAAGGAGACAGGAAGTGTAGGGTGGTGGAAGAAAGAGGCATGAGGTGGAACGAAAACTAGGCAGCTTGGAAATTATGAGATATAGGCCAGGAAGTGTAAGGTGGTGGAAGAAAGAGGCATGAGGTGGAACAAAGCTAAGGCAGCCTTGGCATTCATGAGATAAGGAAACAGGAAGTGTAGGGTGGTGTAAGAAAGAGGCATGCAGTGGAACAAAGTCCAGACAGCCTTGGTACTCATGAGATAAGGAGACAGGTAGTGTAGGGCGGTGGAAGAAAGAGGCACAAGGTGGAACATAGAACAGGCAGCCTAGGTATTCATGAAATAAGGAGACAGGAAGTGTAGAGTGGTGGAAGAAAGAGGCACAAGGTGGAACAAAGACCAGGCAGCCTTGGTATTCGGCAAACCCATGCCTTTTACCCATTGCACTTGCTATGTTTTGTAGAAAACGAGCACGGCCACCGCCCCTCTTCGGCATCGGCCAGGAGATGTGCTCAGGTGCATGTACCGCCAGGAACAGGAAAGGCGTGTTCAGGCATGGAGACGTGCAGGTGCTCACCGCCTACACCAGAATTCCCTTCCACTGGAAGCCCGAGGGTGTGTCATTAGACAGCTTTATTGATTTCACAGGGAGTGTAGGCACGGTGCGTCCAGGTGCACAGGCGAGCACCTCCTTCGACCAGAGGCCTTCTGCTTGTGACCTGAATTACCTCAACAGGTGCCTTCAGCATCAGGAGCTGCCTTTCGCACAAGAGTGCAAATATGAATATTAAAAACGGAAAAAGTGAAACAGTCAAGACAGAAAGTAAACATGCACATTTCCCCATTTATTTTTGGCTGCAGCGATCATTGTTAGTGCTGCTGAGAGTTAGTTTTTAGAAACCTGATTATTTCAGATAAAGGCCCGGATCTTCTCAGCTACAACCTCCCCGGTTGTGTTCTGTGCCGTTTATAGGGACATCATTTTTCAAGTTCTTAGGTTCCAACTTCTTACAAGCAATCTTCACTTCTGTTTTGTTATCTCGCGTGAGATATTGCAGAAAAAGCTATGTCCACTGTGTTGGTAAGTTTCTCTTGACTGAGCAGGCCTTTATAAGTGTATTCCCAGATTGATTTCAAGAACGTGTTTACTGACTTTAAGAAAAAAACAACGCGTTACATTTTGCATTGTCTTTGTACATCTTTGTTTGTTAATGGACAAGCATCCATATGACGTCGAGTAGCATTTAACCTTTTCAAATTAACATGTCTGACGTCGACTGCTGCGTGGTCTTTAAAAGTCCGAAGGCTGATAAGAAAGCTGCCTTTGCAGTACTCCAGGATTTTGAGAGCATCGACACCTGGACGTGGGGGCTCTTTTCCCAATATAAACCTCTGGGTATTTCTGCCCTCTAGTGGTAGGGCCAGGCACTGCAACCACAGCTGATTTTGATGCAGCTTTGAAAGCCAGCACGCCTCCACCCCCATGCACTCCACCATTTCCATTTTTTCTGCTGGAAGCTAAGCACTACATTTTCTTGTTTCACATCAGGCAATTGTCCTTTGTGCAAGATCTTATATCGTTTTAATATATTTTTTTGTGTTTTTTTCCCTCTATCTCCTTCTTTCTCCAGATTGGAAACATTATCTTTGCATCTCGTCCTTTGCCTGTGCTGACATCTGTCCTGGTTCCCTGGAACCATCTGTACGGGTCCCCTGGAACCACCGGCCTTGCAAGCAGAGCAAGGGTGCGAGTGTTCCCAAAGGAGGCGCAGAATTAATCACCAGGGAGAGGATCAAAGGCACCTACAGCTTCTCATTTACTCGACTGAGTTCCCAGCACCCGTGGCACCGATGAGGTACTGAAGCGCCTCTCGCTCGTGGAGGTGGGCTTCAGTTCCAGCCAGGTCTGCTGGCCCCTCCGGGGTGTACAATTTCACTGGACCCTACCAGCTCCCTTCCCAAATTAGGAGTTTGTCTGGGGGTGCCAGGCACCGATCCTGATATAGGTGCCTTCGACCACGAGTACCCGCAAACAATGAGATTCTACCATGGTAGCAAGACAAGGGTTCTGGACACACTGTCCTTCCAGCACAGCACTCCCGCTGAAAACTGAGGTCACCTATGTCATGGCTTCTACCTCGGAGTGCGTGGCTTCTACCCTGGAGTGCGTGGCTTCTACCCTGGAGTGCGTGGCTTCTACCCTGGAGTACGTGGCTTCTACCCCGGAGTGCGTGGCTTCTACCCCGGAGTGCGTGGCTTCTACCCCGGAGTGCGTGGCTTCTACCCCGGAGTGCGTGGCTTCTACCCCGGAGTGCGCGGCTTCTGCCTTGGAGTGCGCGGCTTCTACCTTGGAGTGCGCGGCTTCTACCTTGGAGTGCGCGGTTTCTACCCTGGAGTGCGCAGCTTCTACCCTGGAGTGTATATAGCTTCTACCCTGGAGTGTATATAGCTTCTACCCTGGAGTGTATATAGCTTCTACCTTGGTGTGCACTGTTGTGGATTCTCGATTTTACTAATTTACTGCTTGCTTACATACTAATGCATCCTAAGGCTGAGAATTTGTAATGGGTGGGTGGCGTAATGTGTCTTCTGGAGTTTGTCTAATGTGACTCGGGGGGGTTTCTCTTTGTGGGGCGATGCCATTCATGTTGGACAAGTAGCTCGTTTTTCCAAGTCTTGGGTGCAAGAGCGGTGATGCTGCAATCTTGGCTGTGATGGATGGAAGGCACTGCAGATACATTTGGTAAAACCAAGTGCCCTCGGCATTGTTGGCCTATCTTGTAGACCTGCACAGATTGCTTAATGGGGTATATGGATGGCAATCTTGATTTCTCCATTTTAATTCCCGTCATCAATTTAGAGTCAAGGCTACAGAAGTAAATGCACAATAAAATTACAACAAATTTGTGTCCGTTTTATTCGCTATAAATATTTTCGGTGGCTGCAGAGTTATCGCTGATGAACTGGGATCCAGTAAATTAGCGGTACTTAAGCTTCAAATAATAAACCTGAATTCAGAATCATTGATTGTGAAAAGAGGGTTATTTATGAAGACTACAAAACTATAGGAAGTTTTGTGACATCATGTATAAAGTTTTGTGAGTGCCACTGAGAGGGCATGGTGGTGGAGCCCATCACAAGGGAGGGGCAGCACGATGTCCAGACTTACTTTTTCACCAGTGGCCATTCCCTCTCCCCAGTAGTCGCTGGTAGAGATTCAATACGCATGTTGAATGTAGCCATTGTAAAAGTACTTTTTAGGTTGCTTATAACTTTTGCCCTGTATGAGGAATCTGGATAAACCTTTTATAAACACAAGTACCCTTAAACTTAATTTTGGAGAATTGCATGCAAACTGGTCAAAGGGGTGGGAGAAGTTAGAAGAGTAACCCAAAAGCTACGTTTAGCAAGGAAATTCCCATAGGCAAGTCTCACTAGCCAAGTCCATGCAGACAGAAGACAATACTTAGCCAGTACCTGTCAAGGGGTTTTGGACAGAGACTGCCGAAAGACAACTCATGAGCCAATGTCCACTGGGTGCACCGTAGACTGTAGAGAGCAGCCGGTGCGGTTGGGGCCTGGGAGAAGGGCGTGGCCGGCAGTGCTCTAATAGGTAATGTCACTTGTGTTATTGATTAGGACACTGGGGATGTCATCCGATGTAAGGGTGAAGCATTGAGAAGTTGGGTGAAGGTTACTGTTGCTCTACAACCCGCGAAACACACACGCCATCCGCACACCCAACAGACCCACCCAATCCTGTGCCGTAGTGAGACTGATCACAAACACCAAACTATTGGAAGCTGGGACAAAGCCATGCATTCAAGCTCTTTCATAATGCAGAGTGGCACATCTTCACTACTGTTCATCCATCCAGGCATCCATCAGCCAGTCACTGGTGTCCTCACATTATCCAGGTGTGATGCACGACACTGTTCCTCCCCGCACCACGGCTAAACTGAGTGGAGAGGTCAGTGTATTCCACAACACTGCTACATGGGCAGAGGCGTTTTAAGGGACTAGCAAAGAGGTCCACTGCCCTGGGCCCGACCTGCCACGCCGCCCCTCCCCTGGGAAATGATCTTTCTCTTTAAATAACCTGTTCTTTTTTCTCTTCTTGAACCCTTTTCCTTCTCTCTGCCTCCCACTACCCCTGACTTTGTTTTTTCTCCATCCAGCCTCATATTAAGGACTTTCACGTCCCAACAAAGACCTATTTTGGCAGTTTGTGCGACCTCGTTTCTGAAGGTTCAAAGTATAATTCAGTATTATTTCGTAGCCCCCGGACTTGAATTAACAATAGATGGGCAAGAAAATGTAAAGTATTTTTTAATGGAGTGGCCCCAAAATATGCCTTGCCCATAGCCTTAAAACTCTTCAAGATGAACTGTAAAAGGGTGTACCCCAAACTAGAGTATTCAAGACTGAGGAGCGTCGCCCCTTTATCCAAGTGAGAACCTACTTTATAGTTTGAAGGGAAAATATAAGCTTTTATATTTGTCACAGAAATCTAGAAAAACACGCAGATGAATGAGTGAATTTGTGGCAAGTGAATCTTTTCCTAACCACGGTCCTCGAACAACCTCTGCATTGGCACATTCACCAGACATTTAAGGGTTGGGACTAGAAGGAGGATACATACACGTGCTAGCCACTCCCCAAAGGAGCCTCTGGTGTGCAGTGCAGACCGCAGGCTTGGGTTTGTCAGTGCTTGTGTACACACAATAAATCTGCATACATACTTTTTGGCTAATTTTGATTCAGATTAGTGAGGGGGAAGCAAAGTTATGGGCAGAGGGGTCCCAAAACCAGATCCACATGCTATGCATTATTCCGCCATCTAGTGTTGGGCTCGGAGTGTTACAAGTTGTTTTTCTTTGAAGAAGTCTTTTCGGAGTCGCGGGATTGAGTGATTCCTCCTCTCGGTCATACTGCGCATGGGCATCGACTCCGTTGTTAGACTGTTTTCCCACAAAAGGGTGTAGGAAGGAGTGATGGAGTGTAATAATATAAATGTTGTATAGAAATAGTAAGTAAAAACAGATGTCCATGTAAATGTATATACATATGTTCAAATTAGAAAAACTGCAACGACTACAGGCTTCCGGGGAGGAGGGAGGGTGCACGTGAATCTGCAGCACTGCATGCCACGAACAGATGTACACTGGGTAAGTGACATTTTCCGTTCGATGGCATCTGTAGCTGCAGATACACATGCTATGCATAGACCACAAAGCAGTTGTTCTCCCCATAAAATGCGGCGGCTAGCCTGTAGGGGTTGGAGTTGTTTGAAATAATGTTTTTAAGACAGCTTGACCAACTGTTGCTTTGAAAATACATCTACACAGTAATGCTTTGTAAATGTATGTGGTGTAGACCATGTGGCAGTTTTAGATATGTCTGCCATTGGTATGTTTCCTAAAAATGCCATGGATGCACCTTTTTTCTTAGTGGAATGTGTTTTAGGTGTTATCAAACGTTGTTGTTTTGCCTTAATGTAACATGTTTGAATATATTTAATAATCCATTTTGCTAATTCTTGTTTTCAGATAGGATTCCCTTTATGTGGTTGTTGAACGGCAACGAAAAACAGTTTTGTTTTTCTGAGTTCTTGTGTTCTATCCACATAGTACATTAGAGCTCTTTTAAGGTCAAGAGTCTGAAGGGCTCTTTCTGCAATTGAATCTGACTGTGGGAAGAAGACTGGCAATTCCACTGTTTGGTTTATGTGAAAAGGGGATACTACTTTTGGCAGAAACTTTGGATTAGTTCTAAGTACAACTTTATGTTTGTGTACTTGGAAAAAAGGTTCTTCAAGAGTGAATGCTTGTATTTCACTAACTCTTCGTAATGAAGTAATGGCAACTAGGAAAGCAACTTGCCAGGTTGAGAATTGAATCTCACAGGAATGCAAGGGTTCAAAAGGTGGGCCCATTAGTCTCGGGAGTACAATATTGAGATTCCAAGCAGGAACAGGTGGTGTTCTAGGTGGAATAGTATGTTTTAGTCATTCCCTGAAGGCTTTTATAACTGGGACTCTAAAGAGTGAGGTATGTGGTATAGTCTGCAAATACACTGATATAGCAGTAAGATGAATTTTAATAGATGAGAAAGCTAAACTTGACTTTTGTAAATGAAGTAGGTAGCATACAATATCTTGTATTGATGCTGTAAGTCGGCCAATGTTTTTAGATTGACAGTAATAAACAAATCGTTTCCATTTGTTAGCACAGCATTGCCTAGTTGTAGGCTTGCGTACTTGTTTGAGAACTTCCATGCATTCTAATGGAAGTTGTAAGTATCCAAATTCTATGACTTCAGGAGCCAAATCGCTAAGTTGAGAGCACTGGGATTTGGATGTCTGATTTGTCCTTTGTTTTGTTTAAACAAATCCGGTCTGTTTGGAAGTTTGTAGTGAGGTACTACCAACAGGTCTAGGAGTGTTGTGTACCAATGTTGTCGTGCCCAAATTGGGTCTATGAGTATCATGGTGAGAGGTCTGACGCAGTTTGTTGACCAGAAATGGAAGTAGTGGGAGAGGGGGGAAAAGCGTAAGCAAATATCCCTGACCAGTTGATCCATAGAGCACAGCCCTTGGACAGAGGGAGAGGGTGTCTGGATGCGAAGTTTTGGCATTTTGCATTTTCACTTGTTACAAATAGGTCTAGTGAATTTCCCATTTGTGTATCTGTTGCTGTGTTCACCTTAGGAGATCTGCTAGCTGATTGTGTATTCCTGGGATGTATTCTGCTAGTAGATGAATTTGATTGTGAATTGCGCATTTCCATATTGTGTGGGCTAGAAGGGACAGTTGAGATGAATGTGTCCTGCCTTGTTTCTTTAGGTAATACATGGTCGTCATATTGTCTGTTTTTATTAAGGCGGCCTTGTGCTTGAGAAGTGGTTGAAACGCTTTTAGGGTAAGGAACACAGCTAATAATTCTAAATGGTAATGTGATAATTTATCGGTTTTGAATCCCATCCCCCTTGAATGGTAAGGTTGTTGAGATGAGCTCCCCAACCTGTCACTGATGCATCCGTTTTTATTGTGGTCTGAGGCACAGGGTCTTGAAATTACCGCCCCTTCATTAAATTGCTGAGATCTCACCATTGAAGGGACATGTGCGTTTGTCGGTCTAACACCACTAGATCTTGTAACTGGCCCTGTGCTTGAGACCACTGCTGTGAGAGGCACTGTTGTTGTGTTCTCATGTTTAGTCTTGTATGCAGTACTATTGCTATGCAGGATGCCATCATTCCCAATAGTTTCATGATAAATCCTACAGTGTATTGTTGATTTGGCTGCATATGGAGTATGAGATTTTGATAAGCTTGTATCCTTTGTGGATTTGGCTAGGCTAAGGCTTTTTGTGTATTGAGAATAGCGCCTAAGTAAGGCTGCACCTGTGCTGGTTGAAGATGGGATTTTTGGTAGTTGAGAGTGAACTCTAGTGTTTGTAGGATCTCTATTGTGTATGGAGTGTGTTGTTGACATTGTATAAAATAGCTTGATTTTATTAGCCTATCGTCTAGATAAGGAAACACATGTATGTGTTGTCTTCTTAGTTAGGATGCTACTACCGCTAGACATTTTGTGAATACCCTTGGGGCTGTTGTTATGCCGAATGGCAGAACTTTAAATTGGGAATGTTTTCCTGCTATCACAAACCTTAGGTGTTTTCTGTGAGCTGGAAGGATGGGTATATGGAAATACACATCTTTGAGGTCTAATGCAGTCATGTAATCTTGTTTTTGTAATAGTGGAATGACGTCCTGCAGGGTTACCATGTGAAAGTGTTCTGACAGGATATATAGATTTAGGGATCGGAGTTCTAGGATGGGCCTGAGAGTGCCATCCTTTTTGGGAATGAGGAAGTATAGTGAGCATACTCCTGTTCCTTGTTGAGAATGTGGGACCGATTCTATTGCCTGTTTTAGTAGTAGTGATTGTACCTCTTGTTGTCATAAAACATTGTGTTCTGGGGACAACTTGTGATAACGTGGAGGAATGTTTGGAGCGGTAGAAATCAATTCTAGGCAATAGCCATTGTGGATAATTGACAATACCCATTGGTCTGTGGTGATATTTTGCCATTGGGAGTGGAATTGCTGCAGTCTGGCCCCCACAGGAGATGTGTGGGGTTGAGGGATGGTTAATAAGTCACTGTTTAGATGGGATAATGGCTTGTTTTGAGGCCTGGAATTTACCTCTGGTTCTAAAGTGTTGACCTCTATAAGAACCTCTAAATCCCCCTCTTTGGTACTGCTGTTGTTGCCCTTGTTTTGCCTGGGAGGTAGAAGCCTCTGTGGATTGTGGCTTAAATCCTCCTCTAAATTGTTGCCTACGAAAGGAGCCTCTGTTAGGTGTTGTATATAATGCTCCCATTGCTTTGGCAGAGTGAGTCCTTCCTGAGTTTTTCTGTGGCAGTGTCAACCTCAGGACCAAACAGGTGTTTTTATTGACAGGCATATTCAGAACTGGCTGCTGTATCTCTGGCTTGAATCCAGAGGAACGTATCCATGTGTGTCTGCGTATGGCGACCGCAGTATTCACACTTCTAGTTGCTGGATCTGCAGCGTCAAGTGCAGACCATATTTGGTTGTTACTTATGGCCTGACCCTCCTCAACAATCTGTTGTGCTCTTTTTTGGTGTTCTTTTGGCAGGTGTTGTAAGAGTTCCTGCATCTCGTCCCAGTGGGCTCTATCAGACCTTGCTAGCAAGGCTTGCAAGTTTGCAACTCCCCATTGGTTAGTAGCTGGTGTTGCTACCCTCTTGCCAGCAGCATCAAATTTCCTACTCTCTGTCAGGGGGAGGAGCATCCCCTGACGACTGGCTATTAGCTCTCTTTCTGGCAGCACTGACAACCACTGAGTCTGGAGGAACTTGGTGGGTAACGTATGCAGGGTCTGTAGGTGCAGGCTTATATTTTTGTCAATGCGTGGTGTTAAAGCCCTAGCTTTGACCGGCTCACTGAATATTTCATCTGCATGCTTAATCATGCCAGGTAGCATTGGGAGGCACTGGTATCGTGAGTGCGTGGAGGATGAGGTGTTAAAAAGAAAATCCTCTTCTAAAGGTTCACTGTGCATAAGCACCCCGTGGTACGCTGCTGCACTAGAAATAACCTGCGTGTATGCAGTAGTGTCTTCTGGTGGAGTAGGTTTGGAAGGGTATAAGTCCGGGTCATTGGCAAGAATAGGATCCAGATTATAGAGATCCCAAGGAGCAATCGTATCACCATGAGAATATTGTGAACGAGTTGGTGAAGGCAAAGGTGGTGGGCTAGTGGGTGGTGGCGAAAAAGAAAGTTGTGGTGAATGAGGAGGAGAAGTATGGATAGGTAATGGCTTCTCCTTCCGTTTAAAAATCTGTGCTGGTGGTGGAGCAGTATCTAAATGTTTTTGTAAAGCCAACTTTCTCTTGGTCTGTAGAGGAGGTGCAGTAATTATTCTGCCAGTCTCTTTATGGATATGAATCCTTGATTGTCTCTCATCCATGATTTCAAGGATTGGTTGAATCTCTGTGTCCTCAGAAACATGATCAGATGGTCTATATGACTGTTCGTCAAGTGATTTTGAGCTCTGCTTAAGATGGCTCGAAAGTCCTTGTTCTTCCGAATAAGAAGACTTTTTATGGCTCCAAAGTTGAGGTTTTTTTGGGCCTGCAAATACAGCTGGTTGTTTCAGCTCTGAAGCAGGACGTCGAGACTTCAACTCCGAAGAGTGGGGACGCCGACTCGGTTCGGACAGTGAGCTTTTGGTGGACTTGCTCGACTCCAGTATCGACGGAGGTGTGGCCTTTTTTGGCACCGAACCTGAAGATTGGTCGACGAGAATCTTTTTTCGGGTCAAACCATGGCTCTCTGGCAGTGGTGCACCCAAGGCCTTCAAGGACTTTTTATGAGTGGGCGTAGGGGCAGTTGTACTCACATGCTGACCAGCAGTAATGGGTATCTTCCTCAGAGTTTTCTTCGGAGTCGGTGTCTCTGAGGGAAACTGCTGTCTGCGCCTGTTCTTCCTCCATGGTGTCGATATGTTCGGTACTCTTCAACGCCATTTCCAGACTCCTGGCTCTCTGATCACGCAGGGTCTTTTTGGATCGAAACGATCAACAGGCCTCACAATCCTGTTCTCAGTGATCAGGGGAAAGACACAGATTACATACAAGGTGTTGGTATGTGTATGGAAATTTTGAATGGCATCAGGGACAAAATCAAAATGGAGTCCGATCCATCAAGCTTCGACGTGGTAAGCCCTAACAGGCCCAAGTCGTCGGACACGCACAGAAGGGCGAAATTTAGTTTGGCGGTACTATCGGTTTGAGTATAGGTGGAAACGCGATCGAAACAATACCAACGGTTAAAGAAGTTATCTGAAGGTTCCAATTTGAAATCTTGGAGCGAGAGGAAACGCATCCTAACCCGACAGCGGAAAGAAAACAATCTAACAACTGAGTCGATGCCCATGCGCAGTATGACCAAGAGGAGGAGTCACTCGATCCCGTGACTCTGAAAAGACTTCTTCGAAGAAAAACAACTTGTAACACTCCAAGCCCAACACTAGATGGCGGAATAATGCATAGCATGTGTATCTGCGGCTACACATGCCATCGAACATTATATATTTTTAGCAATTGTGTCTCAGCTGAACAGATTTCCACAAACTTTACATGAGAACAGTGCCTGGTCCACCTTGAATTTCTTTTGTGGCTTGCTGTATGTGTGCGCAGTAGTCTTTGCAACAGACACATTTAGGGGATGCAGAGATTCGCCAGATAGCCATCACTCAAGAAATTACACTATACACATATACACATTTTGAGAGCTGTGTCGAAGCATTCAAAGGCGTGTTTTTCAAGTTCAACTATGCACATGTTTAGGGTAACATCCACACACAAGTTGTTTAGAGCCAAAAATCCAAGGACTGGTTTGTGCCTTCATTCATCATGTGGTCGACCCAGTGTGCTTACTTGTGTCAAGAACTTGTGCCAGGAAGCCCTGCAAGAACTTCATGGCGCTGCATACACCAGTGCTCTAGATACTGGTGCATGGAGGGGTATGTACCAAGCTCCTTTCACCATGGGTGACCTCTGCCCCTAAGCCTGCTGGTGCCAGACTAATGGCTGGTAGGAGTTGGTCCACAGTAGTGGGACACAACCTCCTATGCTGCAAAGCGGGGAGACTTCCCAATGGGATACCATTTGTGTAGTCGGTCACAGACCCAGGATTAAAGGGGTGTTCGAGCGGTACTTCAGTAGATTCGGGGTTTCCCACTGCATATATACACCTCACGGATTCTAAGGTGCATTCTTGTATTAATGGTGGGCTGGTGTCTGTCTTCCTTTTCCTGCATGTCCTCCTATGCTGCCCTCCAAACTCCCCCCTGACCCCACACACTTCTCTGCACCAGCCACTGTAACCATCAAGACCATGGTTTGTGGCAGCTGAACCCTCTTGGTTTCCTCAAACAAACCCATGCTCAACTCTACTTGGAGGTGAGAGCGAGAAAAGTTCAAGAATCTCCAGGGTGGGCTGATGTTTAGTCCCAGGCTGCATCATCCCTGCGCACAGACTGTCCTCCCTCTGTGGTGTGACATGGACCACAGTCTCCTTGTCTACATTTCTCTGCGACACCCGCAGATGCTGTGCCCACCAGCAATGAGTTTGGCTCTCTCCGAGCCTGCTCCGGTGTGGCTCCCAAAGTGCTGACCCTACTGGTAAGAAGTGTGGTCCTCCCTGTTCAACGGGTCCCTCCTGTGTGGTGGATATGCCTCTCCACCACTAGCACAGGCACACTCCACTGCAACTGTGACCACTACCTGCTACACACCCATGCTAGTAACTAGGACACGCACGAGCTGCTGCAAACTAGCAGCAACCAAGGAAGGCAGTACAACTGCGTCCACCTTGTGATGAAGACCATGTCTGGCACTTCTGCTTCATTGCTTTCATAATGCTGTCAGTACAGGCCTGATGTGTGGTGCAAAGTGTGCTAGAATATTTAACACAACACAACTGCTTAAGAGATTGTTATACTAGGCAACTGCACAAAGTAGGAATTAAACATTTATTTCAAAAATAAAACAACACAGAAAGGACAATGTCATTATTGTATGTTATGCCTGCATTCACTGTATCTGAGATTCCATCCCACTCAAAAGCTATGCATTGGCATTTTTTAGAGATATATATTAACTGTTTACCTTTGAGTCTCTTTTGGAGAAAATGCATTGTCAAAATGTCCCACCTGGTACACTGCTTGCTAAAGAAGCTTGGAATTCATAACAGCATACAATATTGATATGTTTTTAGAAGGAAGTTTTATTTCCTACTTGGGTTAACAAACACACATTGAAAAATGACAATTACACTACATGGTCAGAGTCAAGTGGTGCCTTTCCCTTCTGTCCTCAATACGAAACGCAGAAGACAGAGGTGACGACACACTGCACCCAAAACCCAAGTTCTTGCAATCTTCTGTGGGCACCACCTGAGTGCAAGGAAAGTGCGTGTTTCGGCTCTTCGGGTCTGGTAGGACATAGAACTGGAGAAGATACTGCGATCCAATCTCCAGAGTGTTCAGAGCCAGGCTCCATTTTATGACACAAGTGGAACCCATCAGTGAAAGCTCCACCTGTGCACTTTCGAAGGTGCATAGTGGTCTGTTGTGCGGACCCAGGCCGCTATGAGGCACACAGGGTCCTACATACGTGTCTACCAGTTTCGAGTTCCCAAGAGGACTGAGAGAAGCCACCAATGGAGCTCACGGCTCCTCTCCTTGTTGTTGTATGGCCACGTTTTTATGTGTTTGTTAGTTTCTTTTGGTTTTTCGAGCATTGCCCTCACCCAATCCCCAGCTTAATCTTTGTGTCAACATTCACAATTGGGACTGCGTGGCTCCACAGGAACCTGAAGTTTCAAAAGCGGAAAGGAAACATATGCCAACAAGCAAATTAACTTTGAATCCTTTAAATTAAATTCAGGGGTGTTTAGGAAAGGAAAAAAAAGACCATAAAATCAGGATATATGCCTGAGGGCTAAGTTAAGCCAAAACCACTGAATTATCGATTGCCCAAATTATAAAACCACGTCTCATTTAAAACCACAGTTTTGTCAGATGAGAAGAAGGAAACAAGAGATTCCACAGCTAAATAAGGTTTAACAAAGCTGGTTATTTTCTAGGGACACAAGTCCGTGTTAAAGAGATGACAGCAACTACCCCAGGACTCACTGGGTGTTTCATCCAAAGCTAATCCTTTCCTTCCCGGTTTCACTGTTCGCGAAGATACTTCTTCGACGCCTCCCTGTTTCACTTCTCCTTAGGCTTAGTGCAAGGCTACAAAGACAGAGTCAAGGCTGGCCACCCTGCCAGCTTAGTCCTCTTCATCTTCGCTGATGTCATAGGCAGCGGCCATTTTGGACCGAGGAAGGTTGACGGGTGAGGAGGATGGAGACATCTTGGTGGTAAACGGCCAGCGGAAGGCGGGCGAGGGGGAGCGCTCCCGCACAGGGCTGCTGCTTGGGCTCTGTTTGGGGCTGATTGCTTGGAGCATACGGCCTTTTCCCTCCTTAAGCATGTGTTTCTGAAAATTGAGAAAGGCAGAGAGCTCATCAGGAAAAAGAATGAGGAGAGCTGAAAGTGTCAGACTTAACACTGTAAGAAACAGTTCCCAAGGATCAACCCTGCTATGACTCTGGGCAACTTAGGGGCAAGAAAATATAAATCTGACATTTGCATAGCCCATGAGGCAGCTGCATTGCTTCAGAATCAAGGGCACTTAATAATAAGGGTATACAATATTATTCCACGAGAACAAGTGCTAGATACAACTTTCAGATAAATCAGTGACTACGTAAAAGATTCCCCTTTGTGGACATTTTATCTAAATGTATGTCACTGAAACAACCTCAGTTTAGGAGAAACCCATCTCTTTTGGACAATAGTGGATATTGGACAACCAGAGCAGGTCTACCAATCCCTGCATCCATCCCTGATCTAGAATAGTGGGGGGTAGGTCTCCACACTGAGTAAATGAAGGAAGACAATGAGATACTGACAGCGAGAGTGACCGTCAGCCGCTTGAAGAATGCATCCTAGGAGCCACAGCAGAAGTGCAGTACACTGCAAGTTTTCAACTGCAAGCTTCTAGTTCTGGAGGTCTTTGAGTCGTAAGAAAGACCATGAGTTGCTGCTAACACCACGGGACTCCCCTTCACACGAACATGGAGGGGCTGAAGTTAGGGTCAGCATTCTGGCCTTGTACGTGAAATGCTCAATTAAAGGCAAAACAACCAAAGGGGCAGAAGGCTGAGACCCCCTGTTCAGAATGCTGTGAAAAGACTTACCAGGGCCCCCTCGGGTCCAAACATCTCCAGGAAGTTACCAATGAATTCCCGCGATTTCTCCTCCCACTTTTGAATGAGGTCGATGCTTTTCTCCTCCACCTTCTGGACGAACTCCTTGGACTTCTCCTCGACGTCTTTCACCTTCTTCTTCACCTTATCCACCCTCTCTTGTAAGTTGTACTTCTTCTCCTAAAGGAAACAGAAACAAATATAAGACAGAGGCTCAAGTAACTAAACAAAATCCTAAAACCATCCAACAATTCAGGTTATTGCAACGCGACTACTACAAGTGTAATCTCATATGATTTGACTGATCATTTGGTCTGTCGAAGCATTAACAAACGTTCTAAAGGGCTTTAACTTTCAATAATTGCCCACCACCCTAGTTATGCATCCCAAGCCAAGGGTGAATACGCATAAAAAAGGGTGAAGACAATTTTCTCAATGGAAATTAATGCTATTAAACATACTGACCGGAAGCAGTAGTTGTTCAGAAAAGTCCAGCCGGCTTACTTTAAAGAAACTAGGACTAACTGTGTGCTTTTGCTTAGTGTACTTGTTAAGCCAACTTCTGGAGACAGGCATTGGGATGTGGCATCATAAGTACTCTGAGCAGGATTACACCGCAGCCGAATCTTTAAAAAAACAATGAGGTAGACCTCGGTTTTGACGGCTTAGCTATCAGACCTCACAAACTTCAGAGTTGGACACCGCAGGTCTAAAATCGCTCTGGGATTTCATATTGGTCATTCGATGGACTGGACATTCTAAAGTGAAATACTACCCCACCGGCCATCTAGCATCTAGCAGTAAGAGAAGTCTGATTTATGGGACACATCTTGGACACAGTCACTTCAGTATATAGTCATACTTTATTTATTAAACATCTCTGCATACACTGCTTTTTGGAGAATCTCTGCTTAAGAGAAGCAGATGATATATGACAGAACAGCTGTTGGTGGTAAGGATGAGCTTCACAGGAGGTAAGTCACAGTCAGCGTACCCTTCAAAAGTGATCCTAGGAGCGTGGGGCGACTTGCCGAAGCTTTATTGGACCTAAGAGCTGGAGGCATGGCAAGGAGGGATGTTAACCGATCACCTGAGGCTGAAAAGAAGGGCGTTCCAGGAGAAGGAGCTCCAAGATGACTGATACAATTCAGAAGGTGGCAACGGTGTTGATTCTATTTAAATTATGCCATAGGGAGATACTGAGTGATCGTCTCAGCCAGAAAGTCAATGGCAAGAGAGTGATGGATTGAAAATTCAGCAACTTGTTGAGTCTTAGCCCATCCAGCTAGTAGACTGAGTAGGCACTGGAGCCAAAGAGCTTTAACATATCGGTAGAGAAGATGTGGACTTTCTTGAACCTTTTCAAGGAGACAGAGTGCATTTTACAGGTGACCTGAAAATGGCTTATGACCGAGCTGGCATGGAGGAGTCAAAGGGGGTTCATAGGGTCTTAAGTTGTGATTCAAATGGATTCTGAGTTTGCAGACACAGGGATAAGGGAGAGTACCATTTGTGATGCTACAGGAATGCTAATGAAGTGGCCCAGGGATTCCTGGGAAGTGGACAAACAGCCAGTATGAGATATATGGAACACCCGTTCTACCAAAGAACAAGCAAGAACCACCTCCTGGGGTCTGCTGGGCAAGACACACTCAAGCACACAGCAGGCAAGACGCATATTTGGCAACCCGTTGGGTTAAACCCCTGCACTCCATGGCTGTTTAAGGACCTTGTCGTCCACTTCCAGAATAAAAAACAGGATGTGCGCATATCCACGCACACAAGTATAGACACAGACATACACACAAGTCCACACACACCCACCCACACGCACATCCACACACGCACACCCACACACACACACCATCATTATAATCACTGTCACACAATGGGTGGAATAATAATATTTTTTCATTGACAAACAGAGTAAAGTATCTAAATTAAGTTTACAATCATCATTTCCAAAGTGGAATTTCTTAACTGACAGCAATCATTAATTCTGTAGCCTGTATAATGAGGAGCTGAAGGGATATGGCCAAGCCTACATCAGTAAGAAAGAATATGTTCGGGCTCTACAGGTTTGCCTCTAGTCTGCAAGGCAGTACATACTATATCAAGACATTGGATTGACTTTGGGGCCTGTGATATAGTTGCGATATGTGAATAATGGAAGTACTGTGTGGTACAAGGTACTCATTCTGGCCAGCATATGTCAAGAAACATTTTGCTCAAATGAAAATGAATACTGCTTTTTGTACCAAAAGGATCTCCCTATCTATGTGTACATCTCTTTCCAAGGCTCAACAGCCAAGGTGGTGGGAGGATCCATGTTTTAGAGCAGAAGTTACTCACCTGACAGACAGCTGCAAAGCCTGATGTCTCAGACAGATTCCCTTGCTGGTATCTTTTACCAGCCCTTTGTCCTGTCCACAAAATGTGTTTGACACATTAAAACATTGTGCAGGAGTGATAACTGGTAGGATAAGAGAGGGTATTTTTACAGTGAACTCCAAAAGAATGAACCTTCTATTGGCAGGGACCATTGGCACTTCCAAACCTGACCAAGGGCTCGGGTTCAAGGATTTCAACATAGTGCAGAAAGTGGCGGGCGACTGTCATCATTATGTCAAACAGAGAATCCCAAAGGCATGCTCCAAAAACTTGTTTAGGACGATGGCCCATAGCTTTTTATTTTACCCTAGATGTTATAGAAAACTGCTATAATCAGATATCAGATCGAGGTCGGGATCGCACATAAATTCACAAAGATCCTCTGCACTCGTGGAGAGGCCCTGCAGTTGTGGCAGGGGGTGGGCACACTCATCGCGGAACTTCCCCAACGGGTAAAAGTAGTACAGAGGTACACCACGAGTGCAGGCCACTGTCGTGACTGTGGAGCGTCTGCCACGAGCGCAGAGGCTCTTTGTGAATCGTGCCCTAAATCTTCAACGAGTGCTAAAAGAGAACTGAAGGGTTTGAAGATGGAGAGGAGGTTGATGATCAGAGATGAGACGCTTCCAGCATCAAAAACAGACAAAATTCTCAGCTGTCTCCAGCCTACTGATCATCTATAAATCCTGCAGGAGTGGCATTCTCATCTTTGCACTCTGACTCCAAAAAATGTGAGAGATCACGGCATCAGAGTCGTTAAGGCTTTTACTGTCCAGGAGACATGCCATATGCCAGGGTGCATGAGTATATCGCCCCAAAAGTCAAAAGCATTAAAAGACCTCAATGCTAAACCGTCAGAAGGGAAACGTGCTTAGATTGCCTGTCAGTCGGGGATGAGGAAGAGCATATAGAGTCACCTTGCTGCCTAAAGCCTCAACTACAAGGCTTTGATGTATGGGATGCAGCGTCAAACAAGCCTAATCGGCAGAGCAGGTCTATCATGTCTGGCAATATGGCGGCTCCTGGGGTGCCAAACATGGTTTTGAGCACACCGCCATCAAAGTTTCTGTCAGGCCTTCAAAGGCTGTGAGAATGAAGGGACTGGGTGTAAGATCTTCGAAAGCTAGTTCGCTTTGGTTTCCATTGTTGGGAATCATCACTGCAGTAGAGAAGCTTCCTTCAGCAGAGACCCCAATGGGGAATCAAATACCTTCCCTAGGGACGAATCAAGACAACTAGTACGATGAAGGTCTAAGTACAGACCAGAATCAGTATAATAAGAGGGCAGCAAACTGCCGGTCTCCAAGTCTTCCTCCTCATGCAGTAAGTACTAAAGACCTTGAACTGCAACTGAATCTAGCCCAACATGGCTTCAAACCATTGGAAATACTGGCTTCGGTGCAAAGGTCTGGCCTGGAAATCCTCCCACACTACAGGCTTAACTTAATGATCTTATGATGTGCCAATGAACAAAGCTGCATATCTCAAAGTAGCGTTTGGGTGGGATCCAGACCCTCGCCTTTATTCACTTCAGTACAGGAGTGGAGTCGTGGCAGGTAGAGGCAAAGGAGGTCAGTCAGGCAGAGGCTGGTCCCGCCAGCAGAAGTCCAAGAGAAGGCCCTGGTGGATCAACGGTACCCAAAGGCACTCGAGGGGGGGGCAGGACTATCCAGAACAGCTGCAGTAATACTTACTTGAAGGCCTCTACTTGCTATGGAGTTGAGCAAGGTGCGGGAAAATTGTGGCCATCAGCTCTATCTAGGGGATGGGTTTGGCGTGAGACAAATGGCGAGGAGTCGGGCCCTTAGAATGCCAATTGTGGGATCTGTCCCTGGAGCGATAAGGAGAGGACAGCTGCCTGGAAATCTTGTGCTTGCACAAAACAACTTTGTCTTGCCCGAGGATGGTAATCTGCAACAGGACCTGCAGCAGCAGCCCAGGACTTGGATCTCAACCAACCTCATTTATTGTTTTCAGCAACATACAGCTTTGCGTCCCGCTTCCTTGGTCATCATATGCAACAAGGGGCATTTGTCACAAGATTTCTAATCATGCGTGGAGCCAAGACACCAAATGTAACATCATGCATTTGTGAAACCAACCAGCATCTTCTGAGAGCAGTATTGCAACAGCAGTAGCCTTTTTGGCAATCAAAGATGAAGTAATACGGTTTTGGAGACTATGTAATTGCGATTTACACATCCAATCACATTAGAGAGTACTCCCCAGTTGCAAATCCTGTCCTTAGAAGTTAGAGGAAGACACAATATCTCAGAGAACAAAGAGAAGGCAGTACGGCTGACTGGGCATGTTTTGAGTTTCTACACCACTAAGATGGAATCAGTGTCTCTGCATCCAAAGGTGTAGTCATCGCAGGCACTGTGGGAACTGGGGGACAGGATGTGAAGGTTGGAAGATTCATCATCGAGTCTGGAGTAGCGTCCGCTCATATGTGTCAGCTGGTATTGTAGGAATTCAAAATGTCAGAAAGGGAAGCCTGGTGGACAATGAAGTGCTCTGGTGACAAGGTACAATCAGAGAGACACCACAGTTAAATTAAACTATTTTAGATGTGAGTTTATCAAGCTAATAGCTCTAACTCGAGCCAATGCAAGACCCATTACATTGTAAATGCTTGTTTTTTTTGTTTTTTTGGAAGCGTGCTCCCTTTTCCTCCACTTTCTTGTACTTCATATGCACAACCCTTTCTCTAGCAGGACAGAAAATAACCCTGCCAAGTGCTCCTTTAGCGTGACACTCTTTCATACAGTATTTGCTGCAATTTGGGACAGACCTTTCTCTTTTTTGTACACATCCTAATTTTATTACACTGTGAAGTGAATGTACAGCCCAAGTAAAAAATGTCTACTTGGGAATTCATGCAACAATGACTTATGTGCTCATAGGAGCTTTATCGTCTGGGACATAAACATGCACCTTTAAAGTGACACCTGAAACCTCCTTAACACTTTACTAATGGTCTCTGAACCACAGGCATCAGAGTAGAGTGATAAAGATGTTTAGTGCTGAGGTGAAGTACATGGTGGACACCGGTTATTACAAGTTTCCATCCTTATGCTCCACCACCCAGAGGCGCATGTACTCCCTCTTCACTTGCACGATTAGGAAGGAAGAAGGGAAGTGAGAGAACACACATGGTGCACCTCTGGGGAACTCAGTGGGCAAAGAGATACAGAAACACACACACAAACATACAATAAACAGTGTGACTGCATGATTTGAACATGTGATGGAGAGTGATAAAGTGTGAAAGTCAGTGTGCAACTCAGCACGCAAGGGCAAGTCTTTCTTTTTTGAGCAGTGAATGGATGTTTTTGAGCGCATGAGTGTTTGTTTTATGTGTAAGCTTGGGTGTTAACTACATGTGTGACTGAGTATGCTTCCACATTAATTGTGTGACTGCGCGGACCTGTTGGTGAAAGACAGAGTGATGGGGGTATGAGCGCCCTTGTGAAAGTCTAATAATCCCAATGTGCATGTCCGTGGATGAATGAGGTGTTCGGTGAATTTACTACCCAGTGAGGGCGTCAGTCAGAAGTTAGGGTCAGTGACGTAATGTTAGAATCCGTGTGTCTTTGTCTGCAAGAGACCGCCACTTTCACATTTGTGGAAACTGCAATCACTGGATCTACTACTTTCCATGGTTCCCACACACTGTACAACTCTCAGTATGAAGTGTGGGGTCTGGAGGGACAGGACGCGGAGCCAGAACAGGTTACAAGAAGGCTGTGCAGTGAAGGTGAACAAGCAACTTATCAGTTCTTGTGTTTGGGGTCCTTTGTGATCGTTTCCCAGGCACCAGCCTATTCCACCACTTCCTGCTGTGGAAGAGACATAGGGATTAGAGAGGCAGTGTCCACTGCACACAACAAGAGCAAACTTCCTTGCTCAGTTTTCCTGATTCCTGCTTTACGAGCTCAGGCAAGTCTCTTTTCAAAAACTTTCTCAGTGGTAGTACTCTTAAATAAACTTACTTAAAAAAATGTTTCTTTATCTTTGTGAGTTAGTGACATTTATTAGTCTTCTCTAGGTTTATGCCAAGACCACCTCAGCAGACTGATTACTGACATTCACATGCTGCTGGCACAAGAGCTAAAATTTTCCACCATGTAAAACATTTTTCTTCGACAGACAAAGGCGCAGGGAAGAGCAAATGTTGAACATCACTCATACACGGATATGGGTGGACAATCAGATGACTTGGACAACAACGACAGTTCACGCTCTTCCCTGGGTGCACTTTTTCATAATATGTGCTGTATAACACAACCTTTAAATAAAATTAGATGTGAGCAATGCTGTTATTGGATTTTTTTACATATCACCTTTCTTACACTTTAGCATTTTGAAGAATAAACATCTCCTTTGCCAGAGTCACCAGTTAGATCAATAGAAGATGTGAAGTGTCCCATGAACTATCACTTGAGTCACTAGAGACAATGAGTAGCACTGACTGGACATCACAGCAAAAATGATCACATACCTCTGGAGCTAAATATACCTGTGCTAAATACAAAAGTGTAAAATAAAAAATAAAAAGGACATTCATAATATAGCCTCCTATGCATCTTAAATCTAAAACTCTGATGTACTCCATTCTTCAACGTACAATCGTGGCTCACACACAGATGAGCAACAGATAGTTCGTGTACAGAAGACAGCGAAAACTCACATTTATAAAGCTGACGTTAAGTTCTTTGGCCGTGTAACCCCTCTGCAGGTTCCGTCTGGCGTATACATCATAGTCCCTCACAATCCTTGTGATGATATCTGATGTCGAGATGCCTTCAGTCCTCTGAGTCGGTGCGAACATGCCTGTGTCCACCAAACGGGCGGGGAGAGAAGGCAGCCAAGTCATACAAAGGGCTGATGTTTACACATTCTTAAAAACACAAACATAGTGTAATCACAGCGTATAATTAGGACTATGAAACTTCCACCTTGCTTTCCTGATGGGCAGAACATCACCACTGTACATGATGAGAAGGAATTTCAGAGTCCTCCTTAAAGACAACAGGCTTTCTCGCAGTGAATTTACAGCATTTTGATGTCACTTACCAGCAAGAAGACATTTATCATGATGCTCTACAGGAAAGAATTCAAGCAGAGGGACACACATGGAATGATACATCCTGGGAGATCACAGGACACTGCATGCAAGTCTATAAAAGACTAGCCTCGGTAAATGATTCTAAGATCTCAGATTGGACAGCTGATAGAATGAAAGGGAGAGTAAAGTACAAAAACAAACAGGCATTCAGAGGAACTTGGATAACATGACCTCAGTTAACTAGCCCATTCACTACAACATCACGTGAGCTCCTGCTCGCCCCATCCTGACTCGGGAACATGGAGCACATTACCAACACAGAGCTATGGCAGCGGCTCTACCACTGGGAATACTGCTTTTTTTTTTATTGTACAGAAATTCAATATTTTGAAAACTATCTACAATGAGACATTTGTAAAATAACTCAAAGTCTGCTCCTGTTACATATGTTAGAAAATAACAAATGTGGCCGATTACTGTTACATCTGCCACTTAGCTGCATACCTGGGACAAAACAGGCAGTGAAACACACAAGAGGTCAACCAAACACATGAGTAAAGCTCCCACTGAAACAAAGCCTGGAACAGATAGTGAAACTCACAAGAGGTCAACAAAATAAATGAAATAAATGAGTGAAGCTCACACTGAAATAAAGCCCAGGACAGATAGTGAAACACACAACTGGTCAACAAAATGAATGAGTAAAGCACCGACTGAAATAAAGCCCAGAACAGATAGTGGAACACAAAAGAGGTCAACAAAATAAATGAGTTAAGCTCACACTGAAATAAAGCCCGGAACAGATAGTGAAACACACAAACCAACAAAATAAATTAAAAAAACTGCCCAAAGTGAATGAAAAGAGCCCAAAAAGTTAAGCGCAAGCACGGTTCAAGGGATATGGTGGGAAATATTTCAATGTTATGCTAGGCTGCGCAGCTAGCAACGCGGCATGGACCTTTATAAGCAGGTGAAAAGGAAACATACAAAACCAGAGGCAGCACCGTGTGTTTGATAAAATATGGGGCTTCTGGTTGAATTACGGTTTGGATGATTCATTGGAAGAAGGAAGAAATCCTGGCTGAAGTCAAGTTGAAACATCCATCAACAGAGTGGAATTAAAATCTTGTGATCCCGAGAGACTCAACGCCACTAGCTACAATGGACTGAAAGTGTAGACCCTGAAGTCAGGCCAAAAAGTGCAATTTTATTGTGGCCCACTTTTGACAAACCAACGCGCTCCATTGCTGGGAATTGTTGTTATGCTCCCTTTTGTGTTGTATAAATTGAAAAAGGAAAACTGGGAATAAAACAATATTTAAAGAAAAAGGAAAAAAAAAACATTACATTAGGCTCATTTCATAACATACGCTTGCTTGGCGGGTGCTGCTCCAGGACGCGTGCCTCAAGGGAGCAAGGAGCACAATACTCCGCTGGTACCTGCGTGAAGTTCTACCTACACGCTCCTCTGCAATCTCTGTTGTCAGTAGATTTCCGACTGTGCTGTGATCCTACAGTGACTCAGGGAGATTGTTACAGAACTAAGCATCTCTTAAAGTCGAAGAACAGACGCTTGCTCTCACACAGCTCCCGTGGAAACAAAACTGGGAGCATCCATTTGATAAAGATGCTTAATCTGAGATGTTGAAATAGGCAACATCGGGAAAAGGGGAGATTCCCAAAATTCAAGGTGCAGCATGTATAGGATTTTAAGTGAATCCTACTACTGGCGGGAAGCTGGTGGACCCGTGCCAGTGTTCAGAGGTGCTGTCGGGAAGGGGGCTATCACTTCTTCACCACTTCCAACCCTTGCAAGCTAGTGAAGGTACAAGGCGTGGTGAGAGTCCATCCTCTTCCACATAGTAAAGCACTGACACTGCTCTGTGGCATGGGTCTTGGTAGGCCTACGCATACAGCTGACATTCGTAAGCTGGTAGGCCAACGCATACTGCTGACATTTGTTGGCTGGTAGGCCAACGCATACTGCTGACATTTGTTGGCTGGTAGGCCAACGCATACAGCTGACATTTGTTAGCTGGACAGACATCTGGAGGTTATAGGAGCTATTAACTTCCTCTGAAGCATGAAAACTCATCGTCAGGTGGGGGTCAAGGTACCCTGCTAGGATTTTCTTTTTCACCAGAGATGACGAGTGTTGGGTTGGCCCGGCCCAACACTGCGCGCCATAACAAAGGCACAGATGCTGATGCAACTAGACTACTGGAAATTCATGTTATAGAATTAATCTTCCATTAACAAGAAAGAAAGACTCTAAATGAACACAATCCACAAAGGAGAATGTGAGAATGCGGAAACTATGCTGAGTAGGTGAGGGGGTGAGCAGGAAACAAAGCTCACAATAGGTTCCAAGAAAACGCCAACGTTTGCCAGGCTACATTCCGAAGCTGCAAGGAGACTCTTCAGTTGAATGTGCAAAACCAGTTGGGCTGATATTTCACAATGCCCCCAGGGAAGGGAGAGTACTGAATGAAAAGGATAGACGATCTTACACAATAGCATAAAAGTAGGCAACCAAAAAGTTGAATGTTGCAGAGAGTGAACTCTCACCACTGCAAACAGTATAGATTTTAGCTTGGGGAGGCCTAAAAGACCTGGTGACTTGGACCCTTAACAAACACAGGACAAGCAGCTGGTAATAAAATCAAAGCCCAGTGATGCGAGGTACCCAAATCAATGAAACCCTTGCTACTTTTTATATTTTAATACGAGGGAACAGCCCCTAAAGTAATATATGTTGTGCTACACACACACATTTAGGTTACATATACCAGAAAAAACATAACAAAAAACATTAATTACTTCAATAACTGAAGGACAGCTTAATACAATTCTTTTTTTTGCAGCAGGATAGATTTAAAGATATCTATGTATTATACAGATTCATTCAAACATAGCACAGAGACAGTCTACACACTGTGGACCACAGAATATACAAATAATTATTACTTTACAAGTAAGTGTACAATCGCACCTTACGCTACGCAAAAAACAGCAATGGGCATTAAAATACTTCTGAGCCTTTTACAACACCAGCTTCATGCAACAAAACGAGTTCTAAGATTTATAACCGTCTGTCCCTGTAAATGAGTTACATTTACAGGCAAGAAATCTAAATAAGCCTTGTGGATATCTTGAAAATCTGGCAAGGAATAGCCCTGGCGGAACTACAATGGAAACCCTGCCGTAGAGTTCAAGAAAACCGGAACCGGTCCAGTACGTAAGCTTGGTCACATCCTTTACAATGCGTGTTTTCTCAACACTTCTTGACTTACCACTGCGTACAGCAGTGCTTCCCGGATCCCAGACTGGATGACAAGACAGTACCTACAAAAACCCTTCTTAGAGGATATACAGAGGTCGGCGATGCGACCCAGAAACACCCTCATTAGAGATTATATGGAGGTCAGCAATGGATCCTACAAATACAGATCGTCGAGCTTATACAGAGGTCAGCGATGGATCCTACAAACACTGTTCTCAGATGGTTATACAAAGGTGAGCGATGGTACCTACAAACACCCTTCTTAGAGGTGTAGAGATGTCAGCGATAGTACTCAGAAACACCCTTGTTAGAGGTTATACAGAGGTCAGCGATGGATCCTACAAACACTGTTCTCAGATGGTTATACAAAGGTGAGTGATGGTACCTACAAACACCCTTCTTGGAGGGTGTACAGAGGTCGGCGATGCGACCCAGAAACACCCTTCTTGGAGGTGTAGAGATGTCAGCGATAGTACTCAGAAACACCCTTGTTAGAGGTTATACAGAGGTCAGCGATGGATCCTACAAACACTGTTCTCAGGTGTTTATACAAAGGTGAGCGATGGTACCTACAAACACCCTTCTTAGAGGTGTAGAGATGTCAGCGATGGTACTCAGAAACACCCTTGTTAGAGGTTATACAGAGGTCAGCAATGGATCCTACAAACACTGTTCTCAGATGGTTATACAAAGGTGAGTGATGGTACCTACAAACACCCTTCTTAGAGGTGTAGAGATGTCAGCGATGGTACTCAGAAACACCCTTGTTAGAGGTTATACAGAGGTCAGCAATGGATCCTACAAACACTGTTCTCAGATGGTTATACAAAGGTGAGTGATGGTACCTACAAACACCCTTCTTGGAGGGTGTACAGAGGTCAGCGATGCAACCCATAAACACCCTTCTTAGAGATTATATGGAGGTCAGCAATGGTTCCTACAAACACCCTTCTTAGAGGTGTATAGGTCAGCGATGGTTCCTACAAACACCCTTCTTGGAGGCGTAGAGATGTCAGCGATGGTACTCAGAAACACCCTTGTTAGAGGTTATACAGAGGTCAGCAATGGATCCTACAAATACAGATCGTCGAGCTTATACAGAGGTCAGCAATGGATCCTACAAACACTGTTCTCAGATGGTTATACAAAGGTGAGCGATGGTTCCTACAAACACCCTTCTTAGAGGTGTAGAGATGTCAGCGATGGTACTCAGAAACACCCTTGTTAGAGGTTATACAGAGGTCAGCAATGGATCCTACAAATACAGATCGTCGAGCTTATACAGAGGTCAGCAATGGATCCTACAAACACTGTTCTCAGATGGTTATACAAAGGTGAGTGATGGTACCTACAAACACCCTTCTTGGAGGGTGTACAGAGGTCAGCGATGCAACCCATAAACACCGTTCTTAGAGATTATATGGAGGTCAGCAATGGTTCCTACAAACACCCTTCTTAGAGGTGTATAGGTCAGCGATGGTACTCAGAAACACCCTTGTTAGAGGTTATACAAATGTCAGCAACTGATCCTACAAATGCTGCTCTCAGAGGTTATGCAGAGGTCTGTGATAGATCCTACAAACACCATTCTTATTGGTTATACCGAGGTTAGCATTGGTACCTACAAACACCCTTCTTAGAGGGTGTACAGAGGTCAGCAATGGATCCTACAAACACCCCTCTTAGAGGTTATACAGAGGTCAGCAATGGATCCTACGAACACCGTTCTTAGAGGTTATACAGAGGTCACCGATGGATCCTACAAACACCGTTCTCAGAGTTTATACAGAGGTCAGCAATGTGAACCACCATCACCTAAGACTCTAGCAGCTTCATTCTACTGGTACCATGCAACAGGTGTTATCTAGGGCCACCAACTTCCTCTTTATCATTCGGCAAAGAGCTGGATAGGACTATTAAGTAGAACTTAATATGAAGAAGTCTTTATTCATTCTTAACATGGTCTGTCTGGGTTTCTTTAGTAACGCTTTCTACTGGAGAACCGTCTGCAGTAACTTAGCCATCAGAGAAACAGCAAGAACCCTGCACCGCCGTCAGCACCCACCTGCTTCCTTTATGTGCTTGTAAACGTCGTCACTGCCTGCAGAAGAATACGGGATGTCGTCATGCGCAACAAAGTCAATCTGCAAACATGAAGAAATGTAGCTTAGGAGGGTTAAAAGCCGGAATATGCACATAAACTGCTAGTATTAACTATTCCTTAAGTTCTACTCATCTCTCCTTAAAAATAGCTAAATGCAGCACGGGTATAAAGAAAGGGAAATTACAACTCAACAGGCAAGGCTGGGGCAGCCACAGGACGCGGGGCAGCAACATAAATGATCAAAGCACCAGTCAACGGCAAAATTGATATCTCACAAGAAGCACTCACAGCATCCTGCAGGAATATCAACTCCTGTAGGGCCAAGCATGGACGTTAGAACCCACAAGTATATTACAATCTGTCTGTAGGTGCTGTGAACTACTGTGAGTTGCTCGCCACCAGAGCACATCCCATAATGCAGATGCGGGGTCCACAGATGCAGTCTGCAAATGTAGTGCCCATGACCCATGGAGGATCCAGGTCTCTATCCAACGGCGACTCTTTTAAACATAAGGGCTGTTCCCAGACACAGCAGGCACACACGTGGGAAGATGCAAGCACAACAAAAGATTAAGGGGGTCATTCCAAGCTTGGCGGGCGGCTCCGAACCGCCAGAAGACCGTACCGCGGTCAAAAGACCGCGGCGGTCATTCTGGGTTTCCCACTGGGCTGGCGGGCGACCGCCAAAAGGCCGCCCGCCAGCCCAGTGGGAAACACCCTTCTACGAGGAAGCCGGCTCCGAATGGAGCCGGCGGAGTGGAAGGTGTGCGACGGGTGCAGTAGCACCCGTCGCGAATTTCAGTGTCTGCTAAGCAGACACTGAAATTCAAAGTGGGGCCCTCTTACGGGGGCCCCTGCAGTGCCCATGCCATTGGCATGGGCACTGCAGGGGCCCCACGACACCCCTCACCGCCATCCTGTTCCTGGCGGTCGAAACCGCCAGGAACAGGATGGCGGTGAGGGGGTCGGAATCCCCCTGCGCCGCCATGGGGGATTCCTCAGGGCAGCGGAAAACTGGCGGGACACCGCCGGTATTTCCGGTTCTGACCGCGCCCATACCGCCGCGGTCAGAATGCCCTTAGGAGCACCGCCAGCCTGTTGGCGGTGCTCCCGCCAACCCCGGCCCTGGCGGTCAAGGACCGCCGGGGTCGGAATCACCCCCTAAATGTTTTGAATACAGAAAATTTATAGTTTAAAAAAATGGAGCGCTTAGACTGAGCCGAGCTCTGAAACCGCTCCCACAGCAGATTAATCAAGCTCCATGCAGTTACTGAAATGTATAATCCAAGTCTTACCAGTTGCTATTATTATGGTTTTCATCATGTGATCTGGGCCATTCACAGTTGACTATTTCCCCAACTTTTTATTTTGGAAGTCATTCAGAATAGATCCAAACAAAATGGAGGCCCACATAGGTGGATGGTTTACAAAACTTAATTATTTCAGACTTTTGTTAAAATCTTCAGAAAAATAAGTATCATTCAAACAAGTTTTCAGCTAGCCTCTCTGCTAAAAATCAAAGTGGGACCAAAATGGAATACAGCACCAGCAACAATAATGGACTCTTATTCAAAGAACTACCTTTGAGAGTAAGTTTAGTTATCTCCCACCAGTGGAATTAGGGTAGGAACATGTGACCCTCAACTCCCCTTGGGAACTAATAGTTTAAAGTGAGTTGTGTTTCTTGTGTCACTTGAACAAAGATATATTGACACACACAAGCAATTAAAATACCACCACAATCCTTACCTGATGCTCAGCTAGGAACTCCGGCGTTAGCGTCCATGGGGCGTTTCGCACCACCTCATCAACGTATCGACAGTGCTGCACGGCATCATAACGCTCTGCCTCGTTCATCACCGTGAAGCCCTTCAAGTTGTGCGTCAGCTCGTCACTGCATACTAAACACAAATTAGTGTCTTCAGGTAACAAGCAGAATGCACCGTATCGTAAAATCACTTCTGTTTTATAAGCTCTGACACTGCTGAGATGAAGACAACGTGGCAGACGGCAATTTATGGGAAGGTATATCCATGTGTTGAAGATTAAACACTGGGTTTTCTGACCCAAATTCCTATGTTCGGTCTAGTCAGCAGACAGGCTGCACTTCCTGTGTGACATACATATATTACCTAGTTGTGCTCGCCACTAGCTAGTAATAGTTAGGACCTATCGCATTCTAAGTGTATCATACATCAAAGCCTAAAAAAGTTTATATCTCTCTCCCTCTCTTCCAATCTCGTTCCCCACTCACAACCCTCTCAGGCACTTATGCACCCACTCACAGCCCCAACTCAGACCCTCACACACCCACTCAGACAGTTACGCACCCAGTCAAATCCACTCATACTATCATAGACACACACTCAGCCCCACTGACACCCTCATCCGCCCACTCACAGTCCAGTGCACACACTGACGCACCCAGCAAAAACACTGATGTATGCACTCCCCCACCCAGGCAGACACAGCCACTCTCCCCCCCAGATACACACTCTCACGCCTATACTCCTACCGAGAAAAGCCGCAACCAACTCCCGCCATGCATAGCCAAAGGGCTGTGCACAGCACGGGGTTGAGTGGCTAGAGGGGCTGCCCGCAGGGTCTGGCGGCAGGCCAGCTTTGTGGATACCCTCTGCTGTGCATGGGTGAAGGCCGTGCACGGTGGGTGTAAGGTTGGGTGCTTCTAGGGGGCTGGCCTCGGGGCCATACGTGATGGTGGTTGGATTAAGGTATAGTACTGAAAATGACTAACGTAAAAAATAAAATAAAAAAAAACACAGAAAAAAAACAAAGGATACAGGGATGTTATAGTTAGGAAATAGATTTTTTTTTTAATGGATATTCACTTTAAAAACCAAAGGTTACAAGGAAGTTATAGCTAGGCTTCCATTTTAAACGTACGAAACCATAAAAATTCACCAGTTAGAGGGATAGAGAGAGAGGGAAGGAGATGGAGGTGAGAGAGGGGGAGAGGGAGAGAGACACCACCCCACCATGACCTGCCCAGTGCTGTAGGCTGGCCCTCACCTACGGTTACAGGCAGTATGAAGTCAAATCACAATCCTGTATACTCTTGAAATAAAGCCCCTAAGGTCAGACTCCTTTTATGTAGGCCCCAACTCAATCTTGAATAATGGAAGTCACCCTCCTTCCTGACTTAAGCCAAATCATTGTCCGGTCTGTCCTTTGAAGCAGATGTCATCGCACCTTATCTTTCTAAGAACTATCAGAGCGTCAAGTCTATCAACTAATGACATAGATGTAACACCTGATGCGACACTTGTCTGGGTCAAGTGTCTACTTTCCAAGGTCAAGGTTAAATAGGAACGCATACAGACATATAACCAAAATAATGTAGTCTCAATTGAAGTTCTCTTACTTTGTATGTTCAGAAGGAAACACCTGGGACGCACACCTTGATCCACATAATCTAGTTCAGAGTTCCTAAACTTATGTCAGAAATTCAGATTTCTGATAAGATTTAATATACAAGGATTTCCACTGGGCCACTTGTCAGGGGAGCTCCTTTGACCAGATTATTGCCTGAGATTCTGCCAGCGAGGCTCTCACCTACTGCAAGTGCACTTTCCAGAGGGTACATCTTGCCTGATGCCTGAAGCGGATAAAGAGTGCAGTGTATGCTTGACCTTCGCTTGGAACATTGTCTTCAAGCGTCCGCTGACAGTCTTGTTGTCAATAAGGCTTGCAGTGCGTCTCTTCTCCCTAAGAAACTCTAGACTGCAAGTTGCTCTAACCTCCATGCTCTCTTAGTGTAGCGCATCGAAGGAGACGTTAGGGTATGACAAGATGTTTAAAATGGGCGATTCCTCATTTATGCTTCTAGGTCTGTAATAGACATAAACAAGTACATATAAGTCCCCTCTGGGAAATAAGCTTTTAGCTCCAAAATGTCTTAGGAGTTGGGATTTAAAGTTTTGATTCATAAGTTCGAGTCAGTTTTGACCCGAATCAAGAGGCTTCCTATTGCCCTTCCTCGAGCAATGTTTTAACATAATACGTAGTATGGCAGATTTAAACAGGGGTTCATTGCCCATGTCTCTTGTAACATACATACATCAAACAGGTGCAAGCTCTTTGGGCCCAATACCAGCAATGGTCACGAAATAATTCTGATTGCTCCTGATAAGTTGAAGCTTTGGCCCAATTTGAGGAGGATCGGAGATCAGAGCCGCTTGGCTGTGGGATGTATTTATTGGAAAAAGCAGAGATGCAAAATGGTTGCATGTCCCCGTTGACGGTGTCAAGTTGGCATTGTCAGGCTAAGGATTGGCATCAAGAGCATCCAGTGTCATCCTGTGTCTGGTTGTACTCCGATGCCTCTGTAGCCCAATTCATGAAGGAAAAGGGATCAGCTTCATGGCAATGAGCCCCATTTAAGGGTGCTAGATTTAATATGCTAATCAATCCAGTCATCCTGGTGATCCCCCCCCCCCCTTTAAGGGATGCCCCCACATAACATTTTCACACACCGTCAATCGTGAGTATCCAGAGTTGAAAGGGGCTCAAAGGCATTTTTTGTGGCTATTTTGAACATTGTTTGATGGGATCTTCGGGTCGGGTGTTTGCCAAAAGTGGGCACACCATCTGGTCTATAGAAATAGCCTAGTGGAGGCACTTTAATTTGGCTTAGAGGTGGAAGTCATTGAGCTTAATCGCCGTAGAAGTAATTCTACTAAATACTAGGACTTGAAGTAAACAATACACAGTCCCCAGGGCAGACTTTAGAATGTTTGCCTCGCAAGGGAGCTCTTCTAACCGGTATAACCTCCTGGGACAATTCCTGGGATCATCTCGCGTTTGTTTTTATCCAGTAAATAGATTTATTTTTCAAGGCCTGTGCATCTTCACTCAGACCATGGGGTATCGCAGGAACATTCTTGAGCACTACCAAACAGGGAGTACACTGTGGGGGCACAATTGGGGCTATCTGGCCAGGGTTCTACCTGAATGCCCTGAAGTGCTACAAAGAAGGGTATTTGTACTAGACATGTCCCTTCTTTCCATCCGATGCAGTCTTATATTACCCCGGGTTTGCCCTTCTGCATTACCTGCCAAGTCTGCTGCACACTGGCAAGTTGTAGGCTTAGACTGACAAGGAGTTTGCAACGGAGAGGAAGGATTTGGCTTCGCCTGCGCCGGTTGATGTAACAGCGCAGTGGCGGAGTAAGGTCTTTTTCCTACTGCTGGGGGGAGGAGGGCTCCTAAGGGACTCTACAAGGCTTCCAGGCGAACCACCAGGGGAGCTAGCTCTGCTCTTAATATTTCTCTATGTCTGTCTACGCGGCTCTCTATAAACATAGACGTACGGCGATGAGGGCCTTGAAGACCCTCATTTACTAAGGTTGGAAGCGGCTGAGGGTGCAGGTCGCACTGCAAGATTTTATCTGAGGAGCTTCTTGAGTGGTTAGATAATGCAAGATTTGGGGCCTTAGCTTTCTTACTAGTTTGGTTCTAGTGTATTATCCTTTTGAACTTATGGGCCGAGAAAGTGATGCAATCAGGCGAATGGTTGCCATTCTCCACGCTGAAAACTTCTACCTGGGCCTAAGGTTGAGGTTTTGATGTAAGACTAAAAAATGGGCCCTGGGATGGGGTGGTAGCTAGGTGCAGATCTATGGCGGCCTCTGGGGAAGGTTTGGGGGTTGCGTGGCCAGAGAAGGAGGAGAACCTAGGTTTAACCACATCCTTCTTTATGAGAGGGCAGTCTCTGTACTTGCACTGCCCCTACAGCCCTCTCAAGCATACGGTCTTTAGAAGTACATTTCAAAGTAGGGGTAGGGTAGGGGTTTGAGATAGGGACCATTCTGCCGGCTTCTCCCTCCCCAAACCTTCCACTATTCAAGTCCCTGGTGAGTTATTTCGCCATGGCATGTTGGTCTGGGCCCCATATATTAACTGCCCGAGCAACGTGACATTGTCAGGGGCTCCAATTCACATTACACCGAAGGGGACAGAGATTATTCTCAACCATAAAAAGAGGGATCTGGGTAGTCCTGGTAATTACAGGCTAAAAAACCTATAGGATACTCTCCAAAATATTTACATGAGGCAGCTGTTAAACAAATTAAACAACTGGATTGAAGATGCAAAGATTCAAAGCCCCAATCTGGATTTAGACGCAGGGTCAGCACTATGGACCAGGTACTGAGGCTGCTTCTTAGAATTTGGAAGTTTACACGGTTCAGGGAAGACCATTTGTATACAGCCTTTGTTGACCTCAAAGCAGCCTTTGACTTGGTCCCCTGGGAGCTCCTATGGGTGACATTAAAAACCCTAGACGTACCCGACACCCTGCTCAGCCAACTATCCATTAGGATAATTATGTCCAAGTGCAATGGGGGTCCTTGGGGACAACTAACAGACCAGATCCCAATACGCAGAGGAGTGAGGCAGGGGTGTGCGCTGACCCCCACCATTTTTTCTTATTTGTTAATGTTATTGAGGCACTCCGAAAAGGAAAAAATAGATGCACCCAAATTAGATGGAGATAGTGACCTGCTTTACTATTAGCCAATGACACCCTTCCAACTTCACAGACCCCTAGGGGATTACAGCAGATCCTGGATTACTTTAATTTCTTCTGTGGGTCCAGAGGTCTGGAGATTAATGTTTCAAAAACCGAATTCATGGTAGTTAGACCCCACAGACCACTTAAAAACATTCTAGCCTCAAGAAATTAGAAACTGGAGCAGGTCTTTAGATTTAAATATTTTGGAATTCTGCTAGATAGCAGGGCCTCGTGGTCCCCCACATCCAGAAAAGAAGGGTGGTGCTTCAATATCAGGCATCAATTATGCATAAAAAACATCCATAAAAAACAACACAGGACAACCTGAGCCCTACTACTGGCCACAGAGGTATACAAATTAAAAGCCCCATCAGCTGCTTTATATGGCGCTGAACTATGGGGCCACATGGATTCTGACCCACTCATTCTTAGTAAAAATAAATTAGTATGATCGCTCCTCCTTCTCCCCAAGAGCATCCCTTTAATACCTATGTTTCTTGATGCGGCACTCAAATGGGTGAAATATATTGTTCAGCTAAGGCCCTTAATATATTGGGTAAGGATTTGGACCACAGAGGACCTTCAGCCTTACCCAAGTGCAGAAAAGGAATTATTGTCCATTGACACAGGCCTTACTTTCTGTGGTTTAGGCATGGCCAATTCTGGTATGAAAAACTGGGTGTTGGTTCTTTCTGGACAGACCCCACATCAATGACCTATGCCCTAAAGCAGTGGCCTCCAAACTTTTTAATACTGACACCCCCTCCACCCCCCGCCGGCCCCCCCCACGCCGGCTGAAAAATAAAAAATCATTGGGGGCCCCCCTCAGAATTTTTCACAAATATTTTCTAAAGATGGCAATGCTGAAATATGTCTAGACCTATTTAAACATTGCAGTTAAGTACTGTTATCTTTTTAAAAATGCAATAACATGCTTCTGCTTAAAACAAAACACTAATTTGTGTAATGCTTCATTTGGCCAGAGCCTGACCCCCGCCTGGGATCACCTGAGGCCCCCAGTTTGAAGACCCCTGCCTTAAAGAAACAATTAAAACCCTGCTTATATTCAAGCCAGCCATTCCGATTCTTCCACCTTAGGGAGACTGGCGAATGAATTTCTTATTTTAAAAGACAGTCCCTCATACGAGGCATTGTGAGATATTCCCCGACAACAATTGACAAAAACTTTATATTGGAAGTTTTGCTACGTCATACTTGAGATATGGGCCTGTACAGCGACACGGAATGCTGGCAGGAGGCCCCATCTTAACAATCTCTGTACAATGTACTCCTTGGCAGCTAAAGAAACCATGAGTCACACTGTTTTCTGCCCTGGATATAAAAAGCAGAGAAGCTGGTGGATTCCCTCCACTCTGTAACCATTTAGCTATTAGGAGGAACACTGAGGCCCTAAAGTTACTAAAGGCCTGGCCTGTAGTCTGGATGGCAAGGCACGCAGAGCTTTATCAAGCATATTTGTTCCCCTTTAAGACTGATCGATCAATGAAGAAAGGAATGAATTATGCTTCATTTAGTAAACTGTGCTGGGGGTTGGTGCACTTTACATCATTTCAGAGCATATGGAGCCCTGTGTCTGGTTTCTAGTAAGCACTTATAACTGCGTTGTGGGAAAATGCCAATAAACAAACAGCCGGCTTGCTGGCTAGTATTTGGATATTATTATGGCACTAGACAGTTCATATTAGTTTTTAACTTAGCGATGACCAGTCTTACGCAGCCAATCCAACTACAGCATCCAAACTCACTTGTAGGACGCGCCAACGCAAAAATGTGATTATCCCTTTCAAGAAGACGCTTACATATGTATCGCTGTATCCACAGAAAGTAGCAACTTGAACCTGGCCCTTATCTCTTTCTCCTCCACCAGCCACGACTATTATCCGCCGCTACAAGCGCACACAACTGCAACAGTTGTCGACATGGATGAACGTACTTGGTTCCATTTTATCTGATTTTAAAGTATATGCAATATAATCTGTTATTCCGCGTAGAATGGACGTGAGATGTTAAATCTGCTGTTATGTACATTGCACTTTTTGTTTGAACTTAGGGCTCAAGTTTTCCATCCAAAGGTTGGACTATTTTATGAAAAGAAAAGTTTTATTAACTATACGTTTTATGGAATGAATTCTTTCTGAAATAAATATTTTACTATTAGGGTAATTACAAAGTGCCTTATTGCTGTTCTTGTAATATTCTGTGTAGTTGTTTTAGATGTAGTGAGAAACAGGTTGTTCCTGTAGTAGTAAATACTTTTACTTAAAAGTGTTCATTCTTCCTAGTCCGGTGTGTGTGTGAGATATTGTGAACAACGAAACAGGTTTGTTGCTGTTATCATGGTTCCCTGATCCCTTCCTTAGGGATTGTAGTAACTCAGAGGTAACCTCTCTCTTTCAGTCACACACTGACTAGTGTTTTGCAGGAACACAAGAACCTATCTTTCACATTCCTCGTTGGTTCATTGAACCCAGTTCACCAGTTTCACCCGTGGGGGGGGAAGCGCACTTTGTAGAGCTACGCCAAAGTCGTAACTTACGCAACACCCCTGGCCTCAAGACAAACAACTATTCATCATCAGAGGTCTCAACCCTCACCATGCCTCCTCTAGCAGTATCAGAGCCATTTCATGCCAGTCACTGCTAGAAGCAGGAGATTCCACGGTCTCGGGGACCACAGGGAAGAGCAAGGAGTACTCTCACCATGGAGGGGGTGGCGGGGGGACCTTTCCTCGTTAATTTTTTTATACATCAAGATCAGGGTCTTTGATTTAGATTGTTTCAGTTTCTTCTATTGGATGTTTTTCTATCTTCATTATTTCTGTTTTTCTTATCCTCTGTCTATCTTTTACTACGTGCTTTCTTCCCAGCGCTTCGATTCTCTTTGAGTAGGAACGTGCTTTATAAATCTCGAATTACATTACATTACATGAACAGACAAGCATGAGTATTGGATGCAGGAAGGTTCCCTCGCAGCTACTCCTTACTGTGTCTGCAAGGAAGAAACAGAGGCAACTTCCGCATGCACTTCCTGGAGGTCAATATCTACCCAGCAACTCATCACAGTGTAGAATTCACCTAATGTTCTTTGTACACTTCATGCAAGCTAAGTAAACATTGGAAGGACAATGAATGAAGTCAGTTCAAGAGTTCTTCCTACCTCCTACAATGAGGTAAGTATTCGGGAAGAGGCATTTTGCCTGCATTAAGGCCCGAGCGTGTCCAGAGTGGAACAGGTCGAAGATTCCATCGGCGTACACTCTCACCGGTCGGTCCACTAAGTCAAAGAGAGATAAAGACATCAGCGATGACCAGTCTTATGCAGCCAATCCAGCGACAGCATCTGAACTCACTTGTAGGACGCGCCAACACAAAAAATATGTCTGACTTCGACAAAAAATGTGATTCGGGAAGACGCTTACATAAGTATTGCAGTATCTCACAAGAAAGTATAAACTTTTACCTGGTCCTTTGCTCATTCACAACAGCCAGCCGCTACAAGCGCACACAATTTGCAACAGTTGTAAACATGGCTGAACGTAGTCAGTTCCATGTTTTATAACTGTGTACGTGCATAGAAGAGCGACCCAGCACTAGAACAGAGGCTCTCCTGCACTTGAAACAGAAACCCGGGGAGAGAAAGCAGACTTCTGGTAGAAGTGTTGAGTACCTGGGGTCCCCCTCTGCGCCTCTTCTAGCGTCACCCTTTTGTAGGGGCGGCTGTAATCCTTCTGAAGCTGGTCCGAGAAGGGCGCCGGCTCACTCAGGCCCTGGGCAGAAAAGAACAAAAAGGCGTTAATGGAAATAACAGAAAATGAAAAACCTGTAAGTGACTGGGCAGGAGTACTCAGGTTTCAATAAAAAATACTTCGCCCTGTGCTTCCGCCCCCACCCACAGAGCCACCCAACACTAGGTGGAGCCCACTGGTCAGCTTCAGCAGTCTTCAGGACATGGAAGGATTATTTTAGAGGTCACACACCTGGTAAGTCCAGTGTACGCACCTCCAGTAATGTCATAGTTATTATTAGTTTGCTTATTCCAACGGGGCAACAGTGGTGCCCAACAGGAGCAACAGGTTGCCTCCATAGCGCTTTAGTGGCACTCAGCGAGCTCCAATGCTGGGTGTCAAGTTCACTCATCCCACAGAATCCCTGTCTAGGTCAGGCTAAAGCTTCTGGTTCGTGACAGTAAACGTGGTTCGTGTGATGGTGGCACGGATGTGTCATGGTGCCAAGCATCATCTCTCGCCACTCAGGAGAATAAGACGCAAGACTGTTAATGTTTAGGGGTGATGGCAATCTATCCCGAAATAACTAAAATCTGGGTGGGCAAACTTTTAACATGTTTATAAACTAATGAATTTATGCTGAGTCACTTGTTAGCTGAGAGAGGTTCAACGTGTTCTCTCTAAACTGGTATCCGACACATGTGATAATATATGGTGTAAGATACCCCAAACTAAGCTGCAAATATTTGACCTCTCCTCTTATAATGCTTGAGTCTTCTACGATTTGTACAACCAAAAAGAAATCTCTCAAACACAATGTCCCAGCTGCAAACATTTTATAAAAAAGGGTATAATTTGCGTTTTGCAGCATTTCAAAAATGAAACCAGGTATTTTCAAAGACAAAGTTACGAGAGACTTTCCTTTAATACGAACATAAGGTACAGGTCTCTGCGGCGATTAGGCCTTCCTATATACATTATAATTTCTTACTCCGCACTGATTTTTGCAGTCTCCACATTTCACCCTTCTTGCTTGCAACTCAGGAGGCGTCTAAATCTGAGGCCGCACCAAAACTCTCAGATGCCAGCAGCGGCACTGGGCGCGTGGTACAAAGTTTGTATCAGTATGGTGATGCAGTAGCCTTACCCGGAGCGTGGCATTACAAATATCACTGGCAGGATTCCTTAGGGCGTAGCGCAGCGCTGCCCTGAGCAGAAACTACACTGAGCCAGGAAAGATTTAGGAGCTGATTTAGATTTTGGCGGGGGTTACTCAGTCACAAACACGACTGATATCCTCTACGCCTTATTATGATTCAATTATATCCTATGGAAATTGTAATACGGTGGACGGAACAACCGTCATGTTTGTGGGCCTGATTTAGATCTTGGCAGAGGGGAACATTCTGTACAAAGGTGACGGATATCCCCTCTGCTGTTAGAACGATCCCATTATATCCTACGGAGATCGTAATACGGCGGACGGGATATCCGTCACGCTTATGATGGAGTATTACATCCACCAAGATCTAAATCAGACCCAGAGTAACCTGTCTGCCAAGATCTAATCAGGCCCTGAATCAGGAGCAGGGGTGCAATCAGATCCAAACATTGGGGGTGAGGGGGTGGGGGGCTAAGATTTTGAACGGGCGGTGCAGAGCCACCTTCAAAGCCTGGGACACATTTACTCATGAGCTCTCCCTTCACTGTTAAATGCTGCACGTTGATACTCACAGAACTAGTATACCGGGCAGGATGTGGGACTTCGTCCTAAAGTTTCTTTTACCAGGTATTTATGAAAACTACCACCCACACCAGATGTTTTACAACAGTGGGGGCCAGTGTTGCAGCTTAGGACCATTCCTTTAATTATGTTTTGTTCATACCACATTCAGCAGTAAAGTTACCAAAGGCCCACATTTTAATATGAAAGAGTTGAGGTTTTCTGTCCCCAGTTTTCTGTGGTGGTCTTGGCACAGAATGCCTCCTACATAACAAATAGGCATCTAGACTGCCCTGATGACCCGAATGCATGTGACTGTGCCATCCTGATTTTTTTTTTTTTTTTTTTAACCACTCCAGCTGACACCCTAATCTAGTGTATGCTAAGGCTGAGGCCTTACTATGGTAAAGCCACGGTACAAGACCTGTTTTCGAACCCATCGTGGTACAAGTCCCCTTTTTCATCAACACTTAACTACCGTCTCTGGGTCATTCACATGAAAATGGTGGTGGCAACATAATTTTACTAAATTAGGAATCCTGAATTAGTCATTTTTCTGCATCAGAGGCGAGCGCGACCTATTGGTCCCGCTCATGTAGCGCTCCATTTCAATAAAACACTCAGACCGCTGCACTGACATTCAGTGTGCATGTTGCATGCATGCATGATTGTGGACGCGCGGCTAGATTCGGGTGAAGGTGAGAGAATGATTGCTAGGTGCGGTGGGATCCATTCTGGATCACCCTTGGTTTAACCTGGGGCAAGACAGAGTGGACACAGATTATGAATGGCTCAAAGTACTCTAATTCGATGCACGCTGCACAACTGCCTGCCTCAGATTATGAATGGCTCAAAGCACTCCAATGGATGCCCGCTGCACAACTGCCTGCCTCAGATTATGAATGGCTCAAAGCACTCTAGTGCGATGCACGCTGCACAACTGCATGCCTCAGATTATGAATGGCTCAAAGTACTCTAATGCGATGCACAACTGCCTGCCTCAAATTATGAATGGCTCAAAGCACTCTAATGGATGCTCGCTGCACAACTGCCTGCCTCAGATTATGAATGGCTCAAAGCACTCGAATGCAATGCACGCTGCACAACTGCATACCTCAGATTATGAATGGCTCAAAGTACTCTAATGCGATGCACGCTGCACAACTGCATGCCTCAGATTATGAATGGCTCAAAGCACTCGAATGGATGCACGCTGCACAACTGCCTGCCTCAGATTATGAATGGCTCAAAGCACTCGAATGGATGCTCGCTGCACAACTGCCTGCCTCAGATTATGAATGGCTCAAAGCACTCGAATGGATGCTCGCTGCACAACTGCCTGCCTCAGATTATGAATGGCTCAAAGCACTCGAATGGATGCACGCTGCACAACTGCCTGCCTCAGATTATGAATGGCTCAAAGCACTCGAATGGATGCACGCTGCACAACTGCATGCCTCAGATTATGAATGGCTCAAAGCACTCGAATGGATGCACGCTGCACAACTGCATGCCTCAGATTATGAATGGCTCAAAGCACTCGAATGGATGCTCGCTGCACAACTGCATGCCTCAGATTATGAATGGCTCAAAGCACTCGAATGGATGCTCGCTGCACAACTGCATGCCTCAGATTATGAATGGCTCAAAGCACTCGAATGGATGCTCGCTGCACAACTGCATGCCTCAGATTATGAATGGCTCAAAGCACTCGAATGGATGCTCGCTGCACAACTGCATGCCTCAGATTATGAATGGCTCAAAGCACTCGAATGGATGCTCGCTGCACAACTGCATGCCTCTGATTATGAATGGCTCAAAGCACTCGAATGGATGCTCGCTGCACAACTGCATGCCTCAGATTATGAATGGCTCAAAGCACTCGAATGGATGCACGCTGCACAACTGCATGCCTCAGATTATGAATGGCTCAAAGCACTCGAATGGATGCACGCTGCACAACTGCATGCCTCAGATTATGAATGGCTCAAAGCACTCGAATGGATGCTCGCTGCACAACTGCATGCCTCAGATTATGAATGGCTCAAAGCACTCGAATGGATGCTCGCTGCACAACTGCATGCCTCAGATTATGAATGGCTCAAAGCACTCGAATGGATGCTCGCTGCACAACTGCATGCCTCAGATTATGAATGGCTCAAAGCACTCGAATGGATGCTCGCTGCACAACTGCATGCCTCAGATTATGAATGGCTCAAAGCACTCGAATGGATGCTCGCTGCACAACTGCATGCCTCTGATTATGAATGGCTCAAAGCACTCGAATGGATGCTCGCTGCACAACTGCATGCCTCTGATTATGAATGGCTCAAAGCACTCGAATGGATGCTCGCTGCACAACTGCATGCCTCAGATTATGAATGGCTCAAAGCACTCGAATGGATGCACGCTGCACAACTGCATGCCTCAGATTATGAATGGCTCAAAGCACTCGAATGGATGCACGCTGCACAACTGCATGCCTCAGATTATGAATGGCTCAAAGCACTCGAATGGATGCTCGCTGCACAACTGCATGCCTCAGATTATGAATGGCTCAAAGCACTCGAATGGATGCACGCTGCACAACTGCATGCCTCAGATTATGAATGGCTCGCTGCTGCCCTCAATAAGAGTGGCCCGACTGAAGGTGGAATAATTATCGCACCTTTTAAAAGCCAATATCTCAGGTATCACAATCTAAAAAGTGAGATTCTTATTGTCTATTACAAATTGTGCCTTTAGGATTGAGCAAAACACGTGGGTTTTGTGCATGTTCTGGGATCTACTGGGAATTCTTTCCCAGCAAACTGCAGGGATGTGGTCACTACTGCAAATCATGTGATTCCAATTCCTGCACAGACACGTTTGTGCAGATATCTGAAAAATATGGATCACTGATAATGAGGGCATATGGAAGAAACCACAAATCACTTTTTTGTTGTAGTTCCATTTTTTTTTTTTTTTACTTTTAAAGAAAAACAATTCCCAGATTGTTTTTATCGAATTATTGTATTGTGCTTTTAATTATGTCCTTATAAGCTTCTATCTCTAGTTTTTGCTGTATTCAAAGTGTGCAGGAAACCCCTTCTGTCAAACTTCTTGCATCTGGGGTGAGCACCCCTTGCTGCTGGTCACCTCGCAGGGGGGCAGGACAGGCCAAGAGAAAGGTGTGCCGGGGGTACACAAAGCAACAAGAAAATTCATTCACCCTTCGCAATCTGTAAAATGCCTTCTGAGGACCAGTGAAGCGGGTCAGAGGCGGCTGGCCTCCGGACAGACAGACCTAGCGCCCAGAACAGTGTGAAATGTATACGGATAAAAACGTTTTTAATTTGTATTTAAGTATCTTAAAGCGCATTCCGGCCTTAGCAGCGAAGCGCTAAAAATGGATAAAGTATAAAACATTAGTTTATTGTGTGAGGATTGACACAGAAAAACAGGTGTTTACTGTCATCTGATTTAAAAACGTTTTTAACCTTATACATTTCATGCAATCTATTGTTTGTGTTATTTGAACAAGGAATTTATTTTATAGCTCTGCGCACCTATGCAGAGTACATCAAATAAAATGTGTGAGCGGCTCAACCAGTCCAGGTTTTCCTTTTGACTACCGGTGCCTGATAATCTACAGTTATTACTATAGCCAGGACTACAGATCCCAGAATGCAGTGCAACACGTGGGCTGGATGGGCTGGGATACCTGCCAGCTCTGATGCACTCCGGTTCACAGTGTGAGGGGTGACTGGGGTGCTGCGGGGTGGACAATGCCCTGGTGTCCTGTAACTTTGGTTTCATGGCTGTAACTCTAGACAAGCACAGGGCCTGGCAGGACCCACGTTCAGAGCTGTAATGTGGCTCTCTGTAGACAGCTGCACGCCAGAGGAAGAATCCACGTGTAACATGAGAAGGAAACACCCTTCTTTGTTTTCAAAAATCGTTGAGGAAGCAGTAAATGTAACTTCACCCAGTATGCAAACTAGCTTTAGCGCGCGACGCTCAGAATGGGGAAAAAGCACCTTTATGAGTTACCACAGGGCGGTTTCCACAACTATGAGCAAACCGCAGCGTGGCCTACAAGGGTTTATTGTTGGATGCCTCCCTGTGACGGGCAGGGCTGGTGGCACACGCCCTCCGGGGCGGGTGTAGTGTCTGCCCTGCCTCAGCTGAGATGCAAACCCCAGACAGCACGTCCTGTAGGGCATCCATGGAAGAGATGGGCAGCGGCTGCCATCTGGTGGATTCTGGATACATGTCACCCGGGGAACAAAGAAGGCAGGAGGTGAGCACTGTGCCCACAGACAGTGCAAACATACCAAGCAAGAACACGTGTGTGCATGGGCACGCATGACGCCCTCTGTGCCCACAGACGGCGCAAACATACACAGCAAGAACAGACAGGTACGCACAGACACTGTGCCCACAGACGGCAAGAACAGACAGGTACGCACAGACACTGTGCCTACAGACGGCGCAAACATACACAGCAAGAACAGACATGCACGCACAGACACTGTGCCCACAGACAGCAAGAACACACAGGTACGCACAGACACTGTGCCCACAGACGGCATGAACACACAGGCACGCACAGACACTGTGCCTACAGACGGCGCAAACGTATATAGCATGAACAGACAGGTACGCACAGACTGTGCCTACAGAAGGTGCAAACGTACATAGCAAGAACAGACAGGTTCGCACAGACACTGTGCCTACAGACGGCGCAAACATACACAGCAAGAACAGACAGGTACGCACAGACACTGTGCCCACAGACGGCAAGAACACACAGGTACGCACAGACACTGTGCCTACAGACGGCGCAAACATACACAGCAAGAACAGACAGGCACGCACAGACACTGTGCCCACAGACGGCAAGAACAGACAGGTACGCACAGACACTGTGCCTACAGACGGCACAAACATACACAGCAAGAACAGACAGGCACGCACAGACACTGTGCCCACAGACGGCAAGAACAGACAGGTACGCACAGACACTGTGCCTACAGACGGCGCAAACATACACAGCAAGAACAGACATGCAAGCACAGACACTGTGCCCACAGACGGCAAGAACAGACAGGTACGCACAGACACTGTGCCTACAGACGGCGCAAACATACACAGCAAGAACAGACATGCACGCACAGACACTGTGCCCACAGACGGCAAGAACAGACAGGTACGCACAGACACTGTGCCTACAGACGGCGCAAACATACACAGCAAGAACAGACATGCACGCACAGACACTGTGCCCACAGACGGCATGAACACACAGGCACGCACAGACACTGTGCCTACAGACGGCGCAAACGTACATAGCAAGAACAGACAGGTACGCACAGACTGTGCCTACAGAAGGTGCAAACGTACATAGCAAGAACAGACAGGTACGCACAGACACTGTGCCTATAGAAGGCGCAAACATACACAGCAAGAACAGACAGGTACACACAGACACTGTGCCTACAGACGGCGCAAACATACACAGCAAGAACAGACATGCATGCACAGACACTGTGCCCACAGACGGCAAGAACACACAGGTACGCACAGACACTGTGCCTACAGACGGCGCAAACATACACAGCAAGAACAGACATGCACGCACAGACACTGTGCCCACAGACGGCAAGAACAGACAGGTACGCACAGACACTGTGCCTACAGAAGGCGCAAACATACACAGCAAGAACAGACATGCACGCACAGACACTGTGCCCACAGACGGCATGAACACACAGGCACGCACAGACACTGTGCCTACAGACGGCGCAAACGTACATAGCAAGAACAGACAGGTACGCACAGACTGTGCCTACAGAAGGTGCAAACGTACATAGCAAGAACAGACAGGTACGCACAGACACTGTGCCTACAGAAGGCGCAAACATACACAGCAAGAACAGACAGGTACACACAGACACTGTGCCTACAGACGGCGCAAACATACACAGCAAGAACAGACAGGTACGCACAGACACTGTGCCCACAGACGGCAAGAACACACAGCTACGCACAGACACTGTGCCTACAGACGGCGCAAACATACACAGCAAGAACAGACATGCATGCACAGACACTGTGCCCACAGACGGCAAGAACACACAGGTACGCACAGACACTGTGCCTACAGACGGCGCAAACATACACAGCAAGAACAGACAGGTACGCACAGACACTGTGCCCACAGACGGCAAGAACAGACAGGTACGCACAGACACTGTGCCTACAGACGGCGCAAACATACACAGCAAGAACAGACAGGCACGCACAGACACTGTGCCCACAGACGGCAAGAACAGACAGGTACGCACAGACACTGTGCCTACAGACGGCGCAAACATACACAGCAAGAACAGACATGCACGCACAGACACTGTGCCCACAGACGGCATGAACACAGGCACGCACAGACACTGTGCCTACAGACGGCGCAAACGTACATAGCAAGAACAGACTGTGCCTACAGAAGGTGCAAACGTACATAGCAAGAACAGACAGGTACGCACAGACACTGTGCCTACAGAAGGCGCAAACATACACAGCAAGAACAGACAGGTACACACAGACACTGTGCCTACAGACGGCGCAAACATACACAGCAAGAACAGACATGCACGCACAGACACTGTGCCCACAGACGGCAAGAACAGACAAGTACGCACAGACACTGTGCCTACAGACGGCGCAAACATACACAGCAAGAACAGACATGCATGCACAGACACTGTGCCCACAGACGGCAAGAACACACAGGTACGCACAGACACTGTGCCTACAGACGGCGCAAACATACACAGCAAGAACAGACATGCACGCACAGACACTGTGCCCACAGACGGCAAGAACACACAGGTACGCACAGACACTGTGCCTACAGACGGCGCAAACATGCACAGCAAGAACAGACAGGTACGCACAGACACTGTGCCCACAGACGGCAAGAACACACAGGTACGCACAGACACTGTGCCTACAGACGGCGCAAACATACACAGCAAGAACAGACATGCACGCACAGACACTGTGCCCACAGACGGCATGAACACACAGGCACGCACAGACACTGTGCCTACAGACGGCGCAAACGTACATAGCAAGAACAGACAGGTACGCACAGACTGTGCCTACAGAAGGTGCAAACGTACATAGCAAGAACAGACAGGTACGCACAGACACTGTGCCTACAGAAGGCGCAAACATACACAGCAAGAACAGACAGGTACACACAGACACTGTGCCTACAGACGGCGCAAACATACACAGCAAGAACAGACATGCACGCACAGACACTGTGCCCACAGACGGCAAGAACAGACAGGTACGCACAGACACTGTGCCTACAGACGGCGCAAACATACACAGCAAGAACAGACATGCACGCACAGACACTGTGCCCACAGACGGCAAGAACACACAGGTACGCACAGACACTGTGCCTACAGACGGCGCAAACATACACAGCAAGAACAGACATGCACGCACAGACACTGTGCCCACAGACGGCAAGAACACACAGGCACGCACAGACACTGTGCCTACAGACGGCGCAAACATACACAGCAAGATCAGACAGGTACGCACAGACACTGTGCCCACAGACGGCAAGAACAGACAGGTACGCACAGACTGTGCCTACAGAAGGCGCAAACGTACATAGCAAGAACAGACAGGTACGCACAGACACTGTGCCTACAGAAGGCGCAAACGTACATAGCAAGAACAGACATGCACGCACAGACACTGTGCCTACAGAAGGCGCAAACATACACAGCAAGAACAGACAGGTACGCATGGCACTGTGCCTACAAAAGGCGCAAACGTACACAGCAAGAACAGACAGGTACGCACAGACACTGTGCCCACAGACGGCAAGAACAGACAGGTACGCACAGACACTGTGCCCACAGACGGCAAGAACAGACAGGTACGCACAGACACTGTGCCTACAGAAGGCGCAAACGTACACAGCAAGAACAGACAGGTACGCACAGACACTGAGCCCACAGACGGCAAGAACAGACAGGTACGCACAGACACTGTGCCTACATACGGCGCAAACATACACAGCAAGAACAGACATGCACGCACAGACACTGTGCCCACAGACGGCAAGAACAGACAGGTACGCACAGACACTGTGCCTACAGAAGGCGCAAACATACACAGCAAGAACAGATAGGTACGCACAGACACTGTGCCTACAGAAGGCGCAAACGTACACAGCAAGAACAGACAGGTACACACAGACACTGTGCCCACAGACGGAAAGAACAGACAGGTACGCACAGACACTGTGCCTACAGACGGCGCAAACATACACAGCAAGAACAGACAGGTACGCACAGACACTGTGCCTACAGAAGGCGCAAACGTACATAGCAAGAACAGACAGGTACGCACAGACACTGTGCCTATAGACGGCGCAAACATACACAGCAAGAACAGACATGCACGCACAGACACTGTGCCTACAGAAGGCGCAAACATACACAGCAAGAACAGACAGGTAAGCACGGCACTGTGCCTACAGATGGCGCAAACGTACACAGCAAGAACAGACAGGTACGCACAGACACTGTGCCCACAGACGGCGCAAACATACACAGCAAGAACAGACATGCACGCACAGACACTGTGCCCGCAGACGGCAAGAACAGACAGGTACGCACAGACACTGTGCCCACAGACGGCAAGAACAGACAGGTACGCACAGACACTGTGCCCACAGACGGCAAGAACAGACAGGTACGCACAGACACTGTGCCTACAGAAGGCGCAAACGTACACAGCAAGAACAGACAGGTACGCACAGACTGTGCCTACAGAAGGTGCAAACATACACAGCAAGAACAGACAGGTACGCACAGACACTGTGCCTATAGACGGCGCAAACATACACAGCAAGAACAGACATGCACGCACAGACACTGTGCCTACAGAAGGCGCAAACATACACAGCAAGAACAGACAGGTAAGCATGGCACTGTGCCTACAGAAGGCGCAAACTTACACAGCAAGAACAGACAGGTACGCACAGACACTGTGCCCACAGACGGCGCAAACATACACAGCAAGAACAGACATGCACGCACAGACACTGTGCCCGCAGACGGCAAGAACAGACAGGCACGCACAGACACTGTGCCCACAGACGGCAAGAACAGACAGGTACGCACAGACACTGTGCCTACAGAAGGCGCAAACGTACACAGCAAGAACAGACAGGTACGCACAGACACTGTGCCCACAGACGGCAAGAACAGACAGGTACGCACAGACACTGTGCCTACAGAAGGCGCAAACGTACACAGCAAGAACAGACCGGTACGCCCAGACACTGTACCTATAGACGGCGCAAACGTACACAGCAAGAAGAGACATGCACGCACAGACACTGTGCCTATAGACGGCGCAAACGTACACAGCAAGAACAGACATGCACGCACAGACACTGTGCCCACAGACGGCGCAAACGTACACAGCAAGAACAGACATGCATGCACAGACGGCAAGAACACACAGGTACGCACAGACACTGTGCCGACAGACGGCGCAAACATACACAGCAAGAACAGACATGCACGCACAGACAATGTGCCCACAGACGGCAAGAACAGACAGGTACGCACAGACACTGTGCCTACAGACGGCGCAAACATACACAGCAAGAACAGACATGCATGCACAGACACTGTGCCCACAGACGGCAAGAACACACAGGTACGCACAGACACTGTGCCTACAGACGGCGCAAACATACACAGCAAGAACAGACATGCACGCACAGACACTGTGCCCACAGACGGCAAGAACAGACAGGTACGCACAGACACTGTGCCTACAGACGGCGCAAACATACACAGCAAGAACAGACAGGTACGCACAGACACTGTGCCCACAGACGGCAAGAACACACAGGTACGCACAGACACTGTGCCTACAGACGGCGCAAACATACACAGCAAGAACAGACATGCACGCGCAGACACTGTGCCCACAGACGGCATGAACACACAGGCACGCACAGACACTGTGCCTACAGACGGCGCAAACGTACATAGCAAGAACAGACAGGTACGCACAGACTGTGCCTACAGAAGGTGCAAACGTACATAGCAAGAACAGACAGGTATGCACAGACACTGTGCCTACAGAAGGCGCAAACATACACAGCAAGAACAGACAGGTACACACAGACACTGTGCCTACAGACGGCGCAAACATACACAGCAAGAACAGACATGCACGCACAGACACTGTGCCCACAGACGGCAAGAACAGACAGGTACGCACAGACACTGTGCCTACAGACGGCGCAAACATACACAGCAAGAACAGACATGCATGCACAGACACTGTGCCCACAGACGGCAAGAACACACAGGTACGCACAGACACTGTGCCTACAGACGGTGCAAACATACACAGCAAGAACAGACATGCACGCACAGACACTGTGCCCACAGACGGCAAGAACACACAGGCACGCACAGACACTGTGCCTACAGACGGCGCAAACATACACAGCAAGAACAGACAGGTACACACAGACACTGTGCCCACAGACGGCAAGAACAGACAGGTATGCACAGACTGTGCCTACAGAAGGCGCAAACGTACATAGCAAGAACAGACAGGTACGCACAGACTGTGCCTACAGAAGGTGCAAACGTACATAGCAAGAACAGACAGGTACGCACAGACACTGTGCCTACAGAAGGCGCAAACGTACATAGCAAGAACAGACATGCACGCACAGACACTGTGCCTACAGAAGGCGCAAACATACACAGCAAGAACAGACAGGTACGCATGGCACTGTGCCTACAAAAGGCGCAAACGTACACAGCAAGAACAGACAGGTACGCACAGACACTGTGCCCACAGACGGCAAGAACAGACAGGTACGCACAGACACTGTGCCTACAGACGGCGCAAACATACACAGCAAGAACAGACATGCACGCACAGACACTGTGCCCACAGACGGCAAGAACAGACAGGTACGCACAGACACTGTGCCCACAGACGGCAAGAACAGACAGGTACGCACAGACACTGTGCCTACAGAAGGCGCAAACGTACACAGCAAGAACAGACAGGTACGCACAGACACTGTGCCCACAGACGGCAAGAACAGACAGGTACGCACAGACACTGTGCCTACATACGGCGCAAACATACACAGCAAGAACAGACATGCACGCACAGACACTGTGCCCACAGACGGCAAGAACAGACAGGTACGCACAGACACTGTGCCTACAGAAGGCGCAAACATACACAGCAAGAACAGATAGGTACGCACAGACACTGTGCCTACAGAAGGCGCAAACGTACACAGCAAGAACAGACAGGTACACACAGACACTGTGCCCACAGACGGAAAGAACAGACAGGTACGCACAGACACTGTGCCTACAGACGGCGCAAACATACACAGCAAGAACAGACAGGTACGCACAGACACTGTGCCTACAGAAGGCGCAAACGTACATAGCAAGAACAGACAGGTACGCACAGACACTGTGCCTACAGAAGGCGCAAACGTACATAGCAAGAACAGACAGGTACGCACAGACCCTGTGCCTATAGACGGCGCAAACATACACAGCAAGAACAGACATGCACGCACAGACACTGTGCCTACAGAAGGCGCAAACATACACAGCAAGAACAGACAGGTAAGCATGGCACTGTGCCTACAGAAGGCGCAAACGTACACAGCAAGAACAGACAGGTACGCACAGACACTGTGCCCACAGACGGCGCAAACATACACAGCAAGAACAGACATGCACGCACAGACACTGTGCCCGCAGACGGCAAGAACAGACAGGTACGCACAGACACTGTGCCCACAGACGGCAAGAACAGACAGGTACGCACAGACACTGTGCCTACAGACGGCAAGAACAGACAGGTACGCACAGACACTGTGCCTACAGAAGGCGCAAACGTACACAGCAAGAACAGACAGGTACGCACAGACTGTGCCTACAGAAGGTGCAAACATACACAGCAAGAACAGACAGGTACGCACAGACACTGTGCCTATAGACGGCGCAAACATACACAGCAAGAACAGACATGCACGCACAGACACTGTGCCTACAGAAGGCACAAACATACACAGCAAGAACAGACAGGTAAGCATGGCACTGTGCCTACAGAAGGCGCAAACGTACACAGCAAGAACAGACAGGTACGCACAGACACTGTGCCCACAGACGGCGCAAACATACACAGCAAGAACAGACATGCACGCACAGACACTGTGCCCGCAGACGGCAAGAACAGACAGGTACGCACAGACACTGTGCCCACAGACGGCAAGAACAGACAGGTACGCACAGACACTGTGCCTACAGAAGGCGCAAACGTACACAGCAAGAACAGACAGGTACGCACAGACACTGTGCCCACAGACGGCAATAACAGACAGGTACGCACAGACACTGTGCCTACAGACGTCGCAAACATACACAGCAAGAACAGACATGCACACACAGACACTGTGCCCACAGACGGCAAGAACAGACAGGCACACACAGACACTGTGCCTACAGAAGGCGCAAACGTACACAGCAAGAACAGACCGGTACGCCCAGACACTGTACCTATAGACGGCGCAAACGTACACAGCAAGAAGAGACATGCACGCACAGACACTGTGCCTATAGACGGCGCAAACGTACACAGCAAGAACAGACATGCACGCACAGACACTGTGCCCACAGACGGCGCAAACATACACAGCAAGAACAGACATGCATGCACAGACACTGTGCCCACAGACGGCAAGAACACACAGGTACGCACAGACACTGTGCCTACAGACGGCGCAAACATACACAGCAAGAACAGACATGCACGCACAGACACTGTGCCCACAGACGGCAAGAACAGACAGGTACGCACAGACACTGTGCCTACAGACGGCGCAAACATACACAGCAAGAACAGACAGGTACGCACAGACACTGTGCCCACAGACGGCAAGAACACACAGGTACGCACAGACACTGTGCCTACAGACGGCGCAAACATACACAGCAAGAACAGACATGCACGCACAGACACTGTGCCCACAGACGGCATGAACACACAGGCACGCACAGACACTGTGCCTACAGACGGCGCAAACGTACATAGCAACAACAGACAGGTACGCACAGACTGTGCCTACAGAAGGTGCAAACGTACATAGCAAGAACAGACAGGTACGCACAGACACTGTGCCTACAGACGGCGCAAACATACACAGCAAGAACAGACATGCACGCACAGACACTGTGCCCACAGACGGCAAGAACAGACAGGTACGCACAGACACTGTGCCTACAGACGGCGCAAACATACACAGCAAGAACAGACAGGTACGCACAGACACTGTGCCCACAGACGGCAAGAACACACAGGTACGCACAGACACTGTGCCTACAGACGGCGCAAACATACACAGCAAGAACAGACATGCACGCACAGACACTGTGCCCACAGACGGCATGAACACACAGGCACGCACAGACACTGTGCCTACAGACGGCGCAAACGTACATAGCAAGAACAGACAGGTACGCACAGATTGTGCCTACAGAAGGTGCAAACATACACAGCAAGAACAGACAGGTACACACAGACACTGTGCCTACAGACGGCGCAAACATACACAGCAAGAACAGACATGCACGCACAGACACTGTGCCCACAGACGGCAAGAACAGACAGGTACGCACAGACACTGTGCCTACAGACGGCGCAAACATACACAGCAAGAACAGACATGCATGCACAGACACTGTGCCCACAGACGGCAAGAACACACAGGTACGCACAGACACTGTGCCTACAGACGGCGCAAACATACACAGCAAGAACAGACAGGTACGCACAGACACTGTGCCCACAGACGGCAAGAACACACAGGTACGCACAGACACTGTGCCTACAGACGGCGCAAACATACACAGCAAGAACAGACATGCACGCACAGACACTGTGCCCACAGACGGCAAGAACAGACAGGTACGCACAGACTGTGCCTACAGAAGGCGCAAACGTACATAGCAAGAACAGACAGGTACGCACAGACTGTGCCTACAGAAGGCGCAAACGCACATAGCAAGAACAGACAGGTACGCACAGACACTGTGCCTACAGAAGGCGCAAACGTACATAGCAAGAACAGACATGCACGCACAGACACTGTGCCTACAGAAGGCGCAAACATACACAGCAAGAACAGACAGGTACGCATGGCACTGTGCCTACAAAAGGCGCAAACGTACACAGCGAGAACAGACAGGTACGCACAGACACTGTGCCCACAGACGGCAAGAACAGACAGGTACGCACAGACACTGTGCCTACAGACGGCGCAAACATACACAGCAAGAACAGACATGCACGCACAGACACTGTGCCCACAGACGGCAAGAACAGACAGGTATGCACAGACACTGTGCCCACAGACGGCAAGAACAGACAGGTACGCACAGACACTGTGCCTACATACGGCGCAAACATACACAGCAAGAACAGACATGCACGCACAGACACTGTGCCCACAGATGGCAAGAACAGACAAGTACGCACAGACACTGTGCCTACAGAAGGCGCAAACATACACAGCAAGAACAGATAGGTACGCACAGACACTGTGCCTACAGAAGGCACAAACGTACACAGCAAGAACAGACAGGTACACACAGACACTGTGCCCACAGACGGAAAGAACAGACAGGTACGCACAGACACTGTGCCTACAGACGGCGCAAACATACACAGCAAGAACAGACAGGTACGCACAGACACTGTGCCTACAGAAGGCGCAAACGTACATAGCAAGAACAGACAGGTACGCACAGACACTGTGCCTACAGAAGGCGCAAACGTACATAGCAAGAACAGACAGGTACGCACAGACACTGTGCCTATAGACGGCGCAAACATACACAGCAAGAACAGACATGCACGCACAGACACTGTGCCTACAGAAGGCGCAAACATGCACAGCAAGAACAGACAGGTAAGCATGGCACTGTGCCTACAGAAGGCGCAAACGTACACAGCAAGAACAGACAGGTACGCATGGCACTCTGCCTACAAAAGGCGCAAACGTACACAGCAAGAACAGACAGGTACGCACAGACACTGTGCCCACAGACGGCGCAAACATACACAGCAAGAACAGACATGCACGCACAGACACTGTGCCCGCAGACGGCAAGAACAGACAGGTATGCACAGACACTGTGCCCACAGACGGCAAGAACAGACAGGTACGCACAGACACTGTGCCTACAGAAGGCGCAAACGTACACAGCAAGAACAGACAGGTACGCACAGACACTGTGCCCACAGACGGCAAGAACAGACAGGTACGCACAGACACTGTGCCTACAGACGTCGCAAACATACACAGCAAGAACAGACATGCACACACAGACACTGTGCCCACAGACGGCAAGAACAGACAGGCACACACAGACACTGTGCCTACAGAAGGCGCAAACGTACACAGCAAGAACAGACCGGTACGCCCAGACACTGTACCTATAGACGGCGCAAACGTACACAGCAAGAAGAGACATGCACGCACAGACACTGTGCCTATAGACGGCGCAAACGTACACAGCAAGAACAGACATGCACGCACAGACACTGTGCCCACAGACGGCGCAAACGTACACAGCAAGAATAGACAGGTACGCACAAACACTGTGCCCACAGACGGCGCAAACATACACAGCAAGAACAGACAGGTACGCACAGACACTGTGCCTACAGAAGGCGCAAACATACACAGCAAGAACAGACAGGTACGCATGGCCACGCTAGACGCTCACTGTGCCCACAGATGGCACAAACGTACACAGCAAGAACAGACAGGTACGCATGCCCACGTATGATGCACCCTTTGCATGCAGACGGTGCAAACGTACAAAGCTGGGACAGATAGGTATGCATGGCCACGCATGATGCACACTTTGCCCACAGACAGCACAAACATACAAAGCAGGAACAGATAGGTGTGCATGGTCACGCATGATGCACACTTTGGCCGCAGACCGTGCAAATGTACACAGCAGGGACAGATAGGTGTGCATGGCAACATGACGTGCAATTTGCCCACATGCGATGGAAACGTTCAAAGCAGGAACAGATGGGTATGCATGGCTACACATGATGTACACTTTTCCCCACATACGACGCAAACGTACAAAGCAGGAACAGATAAGTACTCATGGCCACACATGATGGTCACTTTGCCCACAGACGGGTCAAACGTACAAAGTAGGAACAGATAGGTATGCATGGCCACACATGGTCACTTGGCACACAAGCGGTGCAAACGTACAAAGCAGGAACAGAAAGGTATGCACTTTACCCACAGATGGTGCAAACCTACAAAACTGGAACAGATATGCATGGCCACACTTGACGCACAGTTTGCAAACTGATGTTGCAATCCTACAAAACAGGAACAGAATGCATGACCACACATGACGGTCAGCACCCACTGGGGTCTACTACCACTCTGTGCGGTTGTGATGCCACAACAGCACTGGACGAAGGTGCCCGGATACTGCGGCAAGCACGGAGAGATGCAGACACCAGAGATAGGCCTGATGTGGGAGCTAAAACCTGGCTTGGAGCCATCAGGAACGACCCACACTGAACCAGGCGAGCGCCAAGCGTGCCTGTGAGCCTGGTCCTGGGCTGGCGGAACCACCCACTCAGGAGTTATTACAAAATGAGGGCAAACATGGTGTTTTTCAGCACGGTAAAACAAACATATGCAGCAATAAATCAGGACATCTTCCTTGTTGCAAACAAGGTATCCTGACACGGCACGAAGAATACTCCTGTCAGTGGGCAGACCCCGGGTGACCTATCCACCCCTTCAAAACCCACGTATGTGCCAAGAGACCAACTCGGAGAAACACGCGCTCACTGGGGCACCACAGGGAGCCCCTGGGCAGGGTTTGTGGGACCAGGAGACACTGTCCAGTAAACACAGGAACCAGGTACTCCTAACAGGGCACAGCCCCTGTAAAGGTGCCCTTCACAGACCCCAGCTGAGGGTAGAAGCTGGACGGCGCTGTTGAAGTGCTGTCTGTGGGCACAGAGCGATGGTGCCAGCCCTGGTACTGACACGAAGAGGGCACAAGATTAACACTCCGCGTGACACCTGGGTTCAATGCCCTCAATAACACAGGGGGCAGGGTGGCACTGCCCGGGTGGCAGGGATGAGCGGTGTAGTACTGGACCCCGAAACAGCCTTGGGTCGTTTCTTCAACGGAAAGAGGTTAGTGTGTCTTAACATCCCCCTAACCAGGCGCCTTCGACTAGGTCCAGGACCCCACCCGCCTCCCCTCACCCTAAGGGTGTGCTGCAGTGGGGCATGGAGAGGGGGTCGCACCAGGAACCCATGCCCACCGCTTGCACCCGCGTTTCCACCTCCTGGCGCCAGCCGGGCAGAGGTCTGGCACGGCGGCAACAAAGGAGTCTCATGGGACACCAGGTTCATCTTCAACATATTCCCTTTTTGATGTTAAATGGGTGATAATTAACTTACATTAGCCAAAGACCTGCTCTCTGGTCACCGTAACGAGGTGATGGAAAGCGTGCGTTTGTCCTGTTCTGCACGGCTACCAGGGGACCGTGAGTCACCCATCAGAAGACATCAGATAGGACAGTGTTGTCCAACCTTTTTATCGCCGCGGACCGGTAAATGTTTGATAATTTTTCCGTGGCCCGCTTGTCCCATTGTGTGACAAGCGGGCCACGGAAAAATTATCAAACATTTACCGCCCGCCACAGTGGGGCGGCCCGGTGCTGATTGATCCACGGACCGGCACCGGTCCGCGGCCCGGGGGTTGGGGAACACTGAGATAGGACACATCAGGCAGGACACACCACAGACAGGGAACAAACTGTTTACCCTATAGGGGGATCTCCTGCAGCCCTTAACACCACAAGGCACACACGAATAACCAAGAGGACACCTTACACACAAAGCCCTCGCGTGCCAAACACAGCATAAATATGCAATGGGGCTTTCTGTCACTGCGTTTACAGCACACACAGGTTTGTGTACATAAAGGATTATGCAAATGGATTTTGACCTCATCTAAGATCTACAGTCTAGTACATCAACTCAAAGATGAAACAAAACAATGCCATAAAACCCTGATACACTGTAAAAAAACACAAATATAGACAATATGAACATGTCAAAATTTTAATACCTTAAAACAGTGGTTTTCAACCGTTTTAATTCCGCGCCCCCCAAGGTGGGAAAAAAAAATCATCAGACCCCTCAGAATTTTTCACATTTCTTCTATTAAGTTTGCAATGTTTAAATATGTCTAGACTTGTTTAAACATTGCAGTTAAGTTCTGTTATCAGTTAAAAAATGCAATGAATTATTGTCTGATTAAAACAAAGCACTATTGTCAAGAGCCTGGAGCCCCATCTGGGATCACTTGAGGCCCCCCAGTTTGGAGACACCTGCCTTAAAACGTACTTTTTCAATTGGAGGGTGCACTGAGAGTTGAATCAATTCATGAGAAATAGATTAAACTTCACTATGATTGGATCCAAAAAAGTGTATTCTGGCCTCCTTTAGCACTGGACACAATTGTAACACTTGGAACATATTCTGGGTTCCCATTTGTTAAAGATTACTGACCCAACTTAGCATCAGAAGAGCTGTTCCTCCATCTCCTGCTCTTACAGCACTTTCCACCACACTCAAGAATCACACAGAAAACACTACACAAAGCTTCCGCGATACAGCCAACAGCCAAGCTATAGCTGTTTATTCCAGGACTCCAACACCTGCTGTGATGAAGATGCATTGAATGCTGAAGCGCTCCAGACTCACCACCTTCACACCCAACGCTCAGTGACAATACACAACCACACAGCCGAGGGTCGCACCAGGACACTATAGCTCTAAACACATTACCACAAGGCGGATCAGAGCCTGCTCTGCGATGACACCTTCAGCTTCGCTTACAGAGGTGGGTGGAACAAAACATGTCCTTACTTATTACAAGATGCAAATCTTTCTATTGTGACTAACATCTCATGAAGTTCACACTCTGAGCACTACTCGTGGCTAAAAGGACCATCTCAACACTCTAGAAGTTTACATTATCATCTGGACTGAGGGCCACTGTGACCAAGAGTCACTTAAAAAGATGATGGGTGGAATGCTCGCGAAAGGTTCAGCCACAGGCAACTGGTCAGTACTACATTATTGACAATAATGTGATTGATCACTATCCCCCAGCCGAAGGGCGAAAAACTTATGCAAATGGCACCTGAACTTGCTGTGATACGAACACCTCAGGATGAACCTGCCTGGTCAGGTCATCTCTGAAAGGATCACAAGCAATTCCTAATGGACTTGGGCCATGTTGGGCCTCCTCAGTTAGACACACAGCTTGAGACTTGATACAGAAATCACTGAACCCAACCTGGGCATACTCATTGCACTTATGACATTACACTGAGCATAAGTGAGGTATTTTATCAACACCAAATACCCCAAACTAGCTTCATGGTGCTAGACCACGGATACTCAAAGTACAGTCCCTCCTGACCTTTACATACGCCCGCCTGGTGAACAGCAGCACAAGACTGCTGCTTACTAGACTCCGCACTAACATTCAGAAAACTGTTCAACAAGCAAGAAATTATTTACTTGTTAATTCAAGTAAAGGAAAAGAACTTACGGTGTCTTACACCAGTGGTTCTCAACCTGTGGTCTGGGGACCCATCGGGGTCAGTGACTGCTTAGAGAATTAATTAATATTAACAGATTAATCAAGTGTATATAAAGTGGCTAAATGTACAATTGAACATTTTAAAATATACTGTAAATATCAAGAAATTTGAAAGTGGTGGCTAAAAATTAAATTAGTATCCCCAGGTTGATTCATGGGAGCGGTGCAGCTCCATCAACAGAATACAGTACAGACGACGTGTGGCTTCAATTGAATTTAGAAAAGCTCCAACCTTCCTATTAAAAAAATGTTATTTTTTTAGTTATATTTGTTTGCAAATTAAATAAAATGTGTTATCAATTGTGCATGGGTTTGATGAACATGGTTTCTGTATTTTTGTGTGGATTGTTTTGCATTTCAAACCATCGACAATGCTTAGGCAGAGGTCCTCGGCTTCCAGTAGTAGCTCAGTGTGAGGGCCTCGGATTCCAATAGTGATTTAGTGAGGGGTCCCCGGGTTCCAGTAACAATAAAGTGGGGGGTTCAGAGAAGTCAAAAGGGTGGATACCACTGTCCTACACCACACAGCTTTAGAAACACCTTCAGTGCGTTTCATTAACACGCAGAAGCCCACCGCCTTAGTACACCCGATTAGATCATTGCTTTGAACGGCATTTATTAAAACTGATAGTTTTCACACACACCTAGAAACATTTATGCTTTACCATGCCCGGACAACAATGCTATTAGTAAACCAAGAAGAAAGCCAGCTGTTATGTGCACCTTCTGGGTGGCCTAGGTTGTTCTTATACATTCCATATCCTAGTTTAATAATCAAACACAAAACAAGGTTTTGTACAGTGCACATCCTGAAATTATGTACTTCAAGGTGTTCTCATATGTGAGGCTTTATAAGGCAGGCCTTCAAAAATCATAAAAATTTTACTAGACCTGCAGGTCAAGTAACTTGAATAATCTACTCGATCTAACTGTAATGTACTTGACCCGTAAACGGGTCTCACATTGTGTAATACTAGGCAAATAGTTCACACAGTCGCCTTTTTCTCCATTCTCACATGATTGCACTTTCAAATGCGTGAGCTCAGCATTTCTGCAGTACAAAAACCTCCTTTGTTTGATTAAGTAGACTAAAGTTTTTTGCATGCGTCACAAACATCTAGCCCACATATAGGGGACCCATGACTTGCTTTTAGTTTACTAATAGCATTGTCATCAGGGCAGGAGTGTTTCTCAGTTTGTTTAAGCACTCACATTTAAAAATATATATTCCTAAACCATGATGTGGTAGCATATTGTCATCTACAAACAGAAATTTCCAAGAAATGTCCAAAAACCTTTCCACTAAGTTGCAGCTTTACTGATGAAACTCTGCAGTGTATTAACAATCTGTGAAACTTGGGTTTCAGAAAACATATCTTTTGCACATCAACTCTAAGTATTCTGATTTGTTTTCATGCTATTAAAATATTTTTTTTCCTCACACAGAAATACTTAAAATGGTATTTCACAGCAGCTACTGATATGTATTTTGAAATGTTTGTACAGTTGACTTGGTGATTTAAATGTGTTAGGAAAAACCTGACACCCTGTAGCCTTTTATTTCACACTCTAAACAGCAGGTCCCACAGTTCACCTTACAAAATCCTGGAACTCTGCAGTCAGAAGGAAAATTAATTGTAAGAGAAACTGACTTTTGACCTCTGTCTCTGAACACAGAGCAAATGTGACAAGAACAAGATTTAAAGGAGACTTTTATTGTTCCTCCATTTTCTGAGTGAACACCTGTTCTTTGTCAACTGGACATACATAGTAGTTGTGACAGACATATTTTGAACACACACAACTTCAGGACAGCGCCAGCAGGAAGCCCTAAATAATATGCGCTACCATAGTCTAAATAGGGATAGAATCGCTGTGCCCAGAACAGGAGCTCTCAGCTGGACTGGACAAGGAGTATTTTTCTATTTAGCCCTATCTTGTGGTAGCAAGTTGAAACCACCAGATACATTTGTCTTCTCAGCCCCAACTCCTGACCTGAAAGAAAAGAGAGATTTCTAATGTTACAGGGAGAGTTGGGGCCATTCTAACTGGCCAGAGGAGGATAATCCACACAGTATGCAGACCCAGAACCAGCACCTCTACCCTGATGGCAATGAGCTTCAGGAGATTGCTATTTATCCAAGCCTGGATGAAAGGTACATAAATCGCAAAGCTCCACCTAAGGCGCAGACAGGAGCCACTTAAGTATATGAGAAACTGAGCACCATTAGTCAATGAACCAGGCTTAGCCCAAAAAAGTTCTAAAGGTACCAGCCTGTGGATGCAAATGTATACTGAAAAGTATAGGGCAAGGAGGATCTCTTGCAAGATTCTGTGAGAGACCATCAGGGGGAGGCATGCTCTGTTTCCTTCCAAGAGGATAAAGGATCCATCACATGGAAGACGGTGGACATGTCAATGAGGATACGGCCGGTGGCGTGCACAGGCCCACCCTGTTTCGCCTACTACTGTCACTAAGGTTAGTTCTATACCCACCCTGGGTCAGAAGGGCACTAGATTGTTTCTCAGATTTTGCTTTTCGAAGTAGCAGTACAGCCCCTAAAACAAGATATCTTGCTCAAAGCGTGTACGATATATTATAAAAGTAAAAGAAAATTGAATGTATGCTGTTACTGAACCCTGTATGTTTTGATTTTAAAATTGAATACATTTTTAAAGTTATATAAAAACTGTCTTACATGTGCAAATGTTGTTAGTGCTTTTACCCTGATCGGAGGATGGTGTATGCATTCACCATTAATTACATTATTAGATAGGATATGAACAATGAAAGGTTTGTTCTTCACTGCTGATGAAGCTTTGTTTTTTCATATCCATTCCACCTTTCGCTTCTCCTTTTGATTTCTGTTCCTGAGATTTCTGAACAGTGGTCACTGTTGAAATATTGTGACCAACTCTTTCCAAATCCCTCTGAATCCTCTCTCAATTTTTCCAGGCGCATTTTCTTAATCTGTTTATTCTCTAATGAACGCTTCCTTACATGTATCAGTTTCTCACATTTTCGTTGCTCTTTCTTTTTAACTATTGTTTCTCATGTAAGGTATAAATAAATGTCTGCTATAGGTTCTCTGAGGGTGTCCTTCAAATATCACAACCTTAAATTGCTTTTTCAAAATCTCTCATTCACCAACTGTGTGTGAAAGATCAATAGGTTTAACAAATAATATCAATCCTTTGGTCTGGTGTACACATTTGTCACCCATCAGTTATCCTCAAATTTAATATGAGCATAAAACAAAAAAATCACTTCCCCATCCCTATTTATGTTGTGAGAAAGTTTTAGCATTTTGTGCAGCTCATTTAATCATGCTATGATCTCCTCCAATTGTTTTTGCGTGCCTATCCAAATCTAGAAAATATCATGTATTAACCTACTTATGACTCCAATATGTAGTCCATTCAAGCGCACTATATATTTATCTGTGTTTTCAAACTTTGACTTCAAGACATAAGCATAGCCTTATTTTGGGAAGGACCCCACAGAAGTGTTCAACACCTGCAAAAATAAAATATTGTGCCACCTGAAATAGTTATAAAAATACAAAATGCAGTGAGATAAATACATTATTTTCACATGTTAAACAATCCCTGAAGTACCAGCAATTCCATGGGTTCTAGACCATCATGTAGCATCAATGTCCTTCATTCTTGGGCTAGCTCCTCGCGGGGCGGGCACTGCAATACCCAGAGGGCACCCAACAAGTGAGGCTCTTTAGCAGAGATCTTTTTTCTCTTGACCTAGCTTGGTATTTGCCAAAACACGTGTGGATGGCCTTCAAAGTAGGTTAAGGGAGGGCAGTGGTTGTGGTAGTTTGGTTTAATGTGAGGTTATAAGTGTCTACTGGACACCCCCCCCTCCCCCCCCAGTGCGTGTCCGTGTCAAGGTTATAAGTGACTTGGGTACTTATAGGAGTAGTGATGAATCTTTGGTTTCAGCGTCTGGTCGACATGTTTTGTGCCCCAGTTGCCCAGATGCTCAGAGGCATTTCTTTACCACTAATGGTAGCAAAACATTCTTAATCTACTAACTTAGGTTCAAACTAAATGGAACTGGCTCGAGGGCCAGATGCTTCGAGTTTTCTTGAAGGGGCTCTACCGACTGACCATGGAAATCTTTAAGCTAAAAATGTACACTTTTTCTTAATACTGCTTTCTCTGATCATAATTGATATTAGATTTCACGGACAGATGTAATTTACTACACTGGAGATTTTTTGCTACCTTTTGAAAAAATGCCTCAGACCCTCAGGGTATCTAAGGCACAAAACATGTCGACCACAGGGTGAAATCAAAGACTCATCACCACGCCTACAGGATCACAACTTGCTTTTAATCTTGATACACACTCACCAGACATAACACTGGACTTTAAAGTGATGCCCAGAGTCACTTTTAACCTTTCTTTAATCCAATCTACCACTTCCCTTCCTCGCTCACACTGAAGGGCAGCCACCTGTGTTTTGGCAAAACCAGGCCAGGTCTGGGAAAAAAGTTCTCCATTAAAGAGCCCCGTTAGTTGGGTGCCCACCCTGCGAGAAGCAGGCCCGATGAAGAAGCATGCCACCTAGGTGGGTGAGGACTATTGCATCCATATAACTGGACTCTCCATGATGTGAAAGTTCACTTCAGTTTGAACTCCACAAAACCAAATTGTGCAAAGAATTCCAAAGACAGTAACAAATTACAAAAAAATTGAATATCTGTATCAATAAAAAGTTGCCCCATGTGTATGTTCAAAGAATGTTCCTTTCTGCAATAGTCTACTTTCTTTGCCTAACAATTTGTATTATTTAAATACTGCTCATGAAGCCCGTACCTGGGACTTAAGGATTGTTTTTCTAATACCTCACCTGTGTTTACTCTTCTAGGTAGGCCTTTACAAAATACTCCCCTTGTTCTTCAGGTGCTTGTTATTCAATTACTGGTACTTTAGTCTGTTCTGTGACTGCTGTTGATTAACCTCACAAACTAACCATGGGCTCCAAGGAGCAGCACGCGACCCAATCCACGAAGCACTTCAAATCGTCGACAGGGGTAGTGAGCAGTATCCAAATATATAATACAATACAATACAACCTGTGTGGCTTTTGAGACAGACTAGTGTGGGACCTCTGAAAATATGACCAGTGGATTTTACATAAGCAAAACTTAAGATTATTTACTACTCCTTACTTTTGGGAATGGGCAAGACATATCTGCTAAGCCTCTATTTTTTTATTACTCAACCACGAATAAAATAGCAACCAAACATTCACTTTCACTTACCTTTAACCACACAATGGCAGAGATACTAACATGTTCTTAACTGACCATTGGTCATAGAGGCAGTTTAAAGAGGTCAGTAAGCTTAGGTCGTAACTTCTGAAGAGTCCAAGCCAAGAAATCAGCCTACTGGGTGCGAGAAGACTGATTTTATCAAACTATGGACTACATAAAAGCAGTTATAACAGCAACTTTACTATAGTTCAAATGATATTTTCCAGTGCAACTGCATGGCTTTCTATGTCTAAACAGGATGCTAAATAACTGAAGACTCAAAGGTGACTGAAATGAAGAGGAGAAGCTGGGTACAACCCCCGGAGATCCCAGACCATACAGGACAATAGGAACACTGTGATCCCTTCAACTCCACAACCTGAGAAATATGAAGATACACAGAGAAGAGTATCCTGGGGGTGGGGGGATAAAGACACAACCCGACTTCCACCCATCAGCCCACTTTCCAGGGTTTCCCTACTCCTATCCTAATAAATCCTGGAACCCAGTCCTTCACTGGTGAGGTTTTCTTCACTTCAAAAATCCAAAATGCCACAGCAGCCCTTATGGGAATACACATGTTTTCCACCCTGGGGGTGTAATAATGCATGAGAGAGGGGGTAGTAAACGTGTTAAAGAGCGAGAGTTCACACCATTAGGACCATTAGCGGAGATTGCATAGAGAACACCTGTTCACACCTATAAGATGATGGAGAGGGAACTAAACATAAGGGCATGTGTTGCGATGAAATCAAAGAAGTTTAAAGAGAAAAGCCAAAGATCTGTTGGGGGGTCTCCATACATTATGCAGATGTACACATTTGGCACACCTACAGACTACAAACCCAGAAGAATATTTCGGGAACTTACTAAACCATCAAAAAAAAAACACAGGCCCTCATTATGAGTTGGGCTGTTACACCCATAGCGTAAACTCCAGGTGAAATACCCCAAGGCGCAATTATGAGTCTCAGGGGCCATGAGTAGGGTCCAAAAACTGAAGACCCGATAATTAGGTGCCTGGAGATGCTGGACCTCTCGATGTAGCTGCAGGGGCGGGACGGTAGGTGGCAGCACTGCCCGGCGCACCCGCCCTCCGCAGCAGTCTGGGGGTGCTGTTCCTGAGCACTGCTAGGAGAAGGGGGGGACTTCAGTTTGTTCTTTAAGGTGACAAAGACCTGGAATCCAGCCTCAGAAGAGCTGATGACATCTCTTGCTTTATGTTTTGGACACTCCTCCTTGGAGCCAGCATTACTGCTACCGTCTCTGAGAGCACTCACCTTTCACAAAGGCCGTGACTGGGAAATAGCCACAAAATAGGATATGAAGCAGAGCCAACCCAAACAGATTCTAAAACCTTAAGGAAGCAGATCCGCAACCCCCAATCTCCCCCTCCCCCCCATCATTGGAGAATGTGTATGAAGGTGGGAGCCAAAGAACCCCACTTTCTCCCAGTTCCAAGTTCTTCAGGACCAAGGAAGAGGGTGCTCTGCGGAGTACTGCAAGGACAGCTGTGTGACTGGGGCTGGTGTGTGCACTACGTGATGGAGAAGCAGGAGGTCTGCCTGTCTGGTCAGAAACGGAATAAGTGGGTCTGGTCCTGCAGGAGGCGAAACTGTCCAGTATAGGCAAGCTGTGGCCCCGGCCGAGGAGCCCCCACAAGATGGTGATTGCCTTTGGGGGGGAAGGTCAGGGCTGTCAGAGGTTTCCTAGTCTCACACTATGGCCTCCACAGAGGTCCATGAATGAACATCAAGCCAAGAAGTCACCCCGTGCTGTTTAGCACTCCTACAGCACCGAAGAGACTGAGTGCTGCTGCTGCCCGACCCTACCTCCCCATTGAACTCAAAGGAAGACCGAACATCACCTCTGAAGCAGGAGCTGATCCTGGCCGTAGGATGCAACTGCCTGAAGAAGCACAACCCCATCACCCTGTCTGAACTGCTCAATGAATGAGCAAGCGTTGGATCTCAGTGTGAAATAAAGGCTGCAACGGGTTGGATCAGCGCCCGATGAGCAGTTCTATTATGTTGCTCCCCGACCACAGATCCAGCCTCAAGTGAAACCGCTGCCAAGATTCTGGGTCAGCAGAGATGCTGCTGAGCGTGCCAGCCCAAAGAGTGCCCGCCACAGCCAGCCAACCACGACTACATAAGTAAGTAAAATTTTAGGCCTCACACTAAGATTAAAATAGATGAACAACCAGGTTCTGCAGCAGGAGGGGTAACTGTTGCCTAAACAACCCCTTTAACAAACGCTTGAACCGAAACGTTCTGAGTGGAGATCCAGTAAACTGCACATGTGCCAATGACTAGACCGAAGAACTGTAGACAGTATACCAGCTACTGGAACAGAGAGGGCGCCATAGTGGATGGACCAATTTATTATGCATTATAGCTTCAATCGCAATCTTGCATCCGAGACGCACTGAATCGTCTGCAATCATGTTTTGCTGCAATAATACAGTACTTTCTTTTTGCTAAGATGAGACCTGGGCTGTGTAACATAATTGCTGTGTCTGTTGGTTGACTGTCAAGTTCTGAGCTGCTGGTTCCCATGCTACCTAGATGAGAAGCCTCGCTCTGCTCGCTCTCGTTACGCCGAGAGTCAAATGCTGAAGTGGCTGTGCTTTGCCGAGTTTACACAGCCATAATAGGAAGGCAGACCCCAGAACACCACTGGCAAACTACCTCGTCTCTCACAGTTTAGGTGTTTGGCCCGACCCGACACCGTGGCTGTACGGTCGCCTTTAGGGAAGCGATTACAAAGATGTTGAAGTACACAGTTAATTGAGAACTCCAGAGCCAGTCTAAGCATGGCATATCTTTACAAGTCTCCTTGCAGTTTTACATTTATCTACCTGCCCATTTCTGCCTAGAGCCCAAATTCCTTTCTGCCTTTCCTTTTTCAACTGAGTACCAAAGTCTTGCATTACTCTGTTCTCAAGCAGTGAACATAGCCATTAATTGCAATTTTTATCTCTTACGTTTGGCTAAACATAATCCAGTGTGTTCGTCGCAGAGAAAGGTGGAGCTCCCACAGGTGGACCGAAAATCCATTGGTTATAAAAGGATTATGCAAAAAGGTTACACATTGACAGGATTCATCCAGCTTTTTATTAAACTCATGGAAGATATAGTCTATGATTAAATAATCTCTGATAGAGAAACTTTATTTTTGACACTCACTGCGTGAATTTGTAACTTGTGCACCAGGCAGGTAAAATCTCTCTTCCCAAATCTCCTGTAATTGAACTTGCAATGTGGGATGAATCACCCACTTCTTGCCATGAAATGATTCTCCAGATTTGGGGCATGCATATTAAAAAGAATTACAAGAAGTCCCACTCAGAGTGCTATTGATGTACACATATACAGATCTTAAAGATGATTCTCTAAGCAAGATGATCAGGAGCAGATCATTCCCGCCTCTGTCCTTGCTCAGCCGAGGGCAGACGAGCAGTCTCCTGGCTGAGCAGGGGCACAGCCTCCTTGCTGCATGATGAGGGTGAGGAGAAACAATAACAACTCACCCATCCCTTGCTCCGCTTCGCAGGCGCAGGCTCCAAGCGGTGAGAGGTTCGCAAAAATATCGCTTCAGTCCCTTGCTGTTTAAGAGGACCATTGATTCCCTTAACGTTGAGAAAAAAACACTTCATTTGCCAACAATAACCATCTGAGGATATAAAATCTAGTATTGGTATAAAAAAATCAATCACTACAACATTACAGTGCGTTATTTACAATATGAGTAATAAAGTTCACTAAATTCAAAAGCGTCATACAGTACATTACATGATTGTATCTGAAAAGAAAGTCATTGTAGACTATACTTACTTCAGGTATACCCCATACGTGAATCACGCGTTTCACACAAACAGCTAATCAGCTCCAATGAGTAGTCAGAGGTATGTAATATATACACCCAAGTAAGCTCTCCTCCAAACCTTCCACCCTACTAAAAACAGAAATTGTGTATGCATCCACAACACAGACAGAAACCCAACCAGACCTAGAGAAGGGACCTTCCTCCACACTGGCAGCCACTGAGCAAGAAACACATCTTCTATTTTAAAGGTAAGCTACTGTAAGTGGCCAAAAACAGACATGTGCAAAAGCTGCCACCATGAGAAGGTGGAAGCTAACAAGACAAATGTGCATTGAAAGCTTGAGAGTACCCAAAGCCCCCAAAAATATAGATGGGGGGAGATCATAGGGTTCCTCGCAACTAGGGCTGCACAAAGTGGCGAGGTTCTTGCAGTGGAAGAACACAGAATAAATAGTTACTCCCTGACCTGGAACAGCTCAGCCGGGGATGGACAGTTCGTACAGGATATAGGAGTTCGCCAGGTGGCTAGTGGACTACTTTCAGGGCAGGACTGTCCATACAGGACACTGGCTACTGCAGGCTGGAGGACATAGGGTTGCTGTCAAGACAACATCGTCCATACAGGACACAGGTCCCAGCAGGCTAGTGGACTGCCCATTCTGGACACCGGTCCCAGCAGGCTAGTGGACAGAGCGATTCTTTAAGTGCAGGACTGTATATACAAGACAATGGTTCCAGCAGGCTAGTGGACAGACGGATTCTTTAAGCACAGGACTGTATATACAAGACACTAGTTTCGGCAGGCTAGGGGACAGAAGGATTCTTTAGGCGCAGGACTGTATATACAGGGCACTGGTTCCAGCAGGCTAGTGGACAAAGGGATTCTTTAAGTGCAGGACTGTATATACAGGACACTAGTTCCGGCAGGCTAGTGGACAGAAGGATGCTTTAGGCGCAGGACTGTATATACAGGGCACTGGTTCCAGCAGGCTAAAGCTGCAAATTTCAGGACGCCTGCACTTTGGTTGGCCAAGAAGAAAACAGATTCTTAGGCCAACCACCCACACTAGCTCTGTAAACTGTGGACCCACTTTCCCACCCACTGAAACCATACACTTAGAGCCACACCCCTTGATGTGCAAGGCCCCTCAGAAGTCAATAAGTGGTGCCTATTTCATTCAACAATTACATTGCGCTCTGGAACAGTTCATCTGTCTGACTTTTACACACGCAAGTATATCCAGGCTAGAGGGAAGACTGGTGATCACCAATGCTGTGTGGTAGCAACAAATGGGGTCATTGGCTCAAGGCAAACTGACGAAGAAGAAGTGAAAGTTGGCAGAGGAGAGCTATGCCGTGCCACATTCTGTTCTTTTCAGCCAGGGACACTGGTGACAAATGCTGGCTAAAGGGTTTATTCCAACCTCTCCAGGCCACACATTAGCGTGGTGTCAACTTCAAGCTTTTATCAGCTTCAAAATCGGAACAGAAAAATGGTCTGTGGCACAACTGTCCCATATGGATGCACTCAAGCCTTCAAGGCACTTACACCAATCCGCCTGCACAGGTCTGCTCCAAACAGGTGCCTCATCTCAACGTTCAGCCCTTGCCCAGGCAGTGGAGGCGAGCGATGCTGTGAGGTGGGGCGGTTCCTAAGCACATTCCCACCTGAGCTTGAAAACACTGTCAGTTGTTTCCCAGCCTTAAAAAAGGCCCTGGAAACCTGGCTCTCCCCCAACTGCTTTGCTCCTTGCAGTCCCCTCAGCACCATGAGATCCTATTAGGTAAATTCTCTGAATCTGCATTAACATAAAATGCGCTCTTCTGGCACAATATCTGTCGGCACTAGGGCAAACAGTCCTTTAACACTACCAGCTTGGGTTACAAAAGGGTGGGTAAAGCGTGCATTTTAATTTTGAAGTTTTGCAAAGTTCACAAAGTCAGAAATTCGTTGTTGCAAACTTTAGAAAAATTTCCTAAATTCTATTTGTGAAAGATTTTTAAAACTCAATCTCCTACATGAAGTCAGATTTTGTCCTTAAAAAATTTTCGCACAAATATTCTCACAACTTAAACTTCATGAGTTGGAAAGGGTGTGGGGCTTTGAAAGTATGAAAGAGAAGCTAATGGAAAAAAATGGCAACTTTGTACGACTCCCACAAAAATCATCCAACAGCAAGAATTCAATTAAGTTAAGAGGCAGAAAGTCCTTCTGTTCTTTTTGGAGGAAATGTACACCTCGGGACCTGCCTTCTGCAGGTACAACTTTGTCTCAAATCACAAGGATGGAACGGATATCATAAATATACATTAGCAGGAAACTGCATCAACAATGACAAACATACCAAGCCGTATGATGAAGAAAATCATTTCAATAACTTGACTTACACTGAGTAACCTGCACCCGTTCACCAGAGATGTGTACAAAACAAGACCCAATACGTTAACACAGGAGCTACATATTTATCATCACGGCCGGCCTTGGATGTTCTAATAAGATACACATGACACGTTAGTACAGTTCAAGAGACTCACTCCAGACCCAGGAAGAATCAAAAATAGACCATAAAGCACACGCCTCAACCACGTAAGGTCAGGGAGCTGAACCCACAGTGGGTGTGGTGCCACCACGAGGGACCACGAGAGAACATGTCATCAGGAGCACATGAGGGTGCTTACCTCATTGAACAGATGGTTACTAAAAGGGTTTGCAACCCATGGAGTGCTGGAGTAGATTTAGAGATATTGCGAGTTACAGGAGTGACACACAAGAGTTACATTGCGAGAGCGAACACTTCAGTAACTTGTAGACACCTCAGCACTGAGGAACCCATCTTGGTGCCCGCCTACGTGATCGGAGGCGCGTCAAGCTACTTGCTTCATTGTTGCTAAGCAGGGGGACACTGGAGGACATCAGACGTAACTCCACCAGGTGTCGTACGTCAGGAAATACAGACATACTGTATTAGGCACTTATAGAGCGCATAGCTACCCTAGGGCATCCCAGCGCTATAATGTCCTACTCGTTACACAGCAGTGATGATGTTTAACATCGGCCATCAGAGCCGGCGATCAACAAGATTGTGCGAACAGCCAAGTCTTTAGCTGTTTGCGGAATGGCAATTCCACTTCAGCAGTCCGCAAGGTAGTAGCCACAGAATTCCATAGCTCGGAAACATGGTACCGGAAAGATCGGCCGCCTCTCCTCACTCCCTGGATTGGTGGAACCTCAGCTAGGCAAGCGTTGGGAGAACGCAAGAGTGTTGTAGGGATATAAGGAGTGATCCATGCATTCCCAATCTTGGGACCCGTCAGCGAGCAATGAAAAGGGATTTAAATGTAATTCTTTGAGAAACCAGCAGCCAGTGTAGCGACTTTAGAGCTGGTCGGGGAGTGAAATTTAGAGATGTTACATAGAAGACAGGCACCAGCATTCTGCGCCACTTGTAATTTGTCAACTGTTGATTTAGGATTATGCTCCGGTATGGTAAAGCTATTGAGCGTAACTCGAAGATATATGTTGGAACTACTGCTAGAGTGTATGAATTACATCAGGAATCCCTATCCTTCGGTAAAACCACCATGCAGTGGTATCCAGTGCCTTGAAGACAGACATATTCTAGGGGGTTCACTGCATGTCTTCCATCTTGCCTTCATACTGGTCCTGAGGTATCAAGTGGTGGCGCAAGCCGCAAGGTCCCTAATACAAGCGCTTACAGATAAAGCCAAGCAGGACAGAGCGGGGTTACAGCTGCTCTACGTTTCACAGTGTCTTCACACTATTCCATCCGTGTAGAACTACAAAGCTGGGTGCCACCTTGCTGAACAGGAAACAGCATTTCCTACAACTGGACAGTGCTGTTTCTAAAGTCTGGACAAAACTTGGCAAGGCTGGCGAGATCAATCAATAATCAACTAAAAAACAATATATGAACACTGGTACCAACTAACAGGTTTAGTACTTTGACTATTTTGAGGCCACCTCCTATCACTCGGGCTGCACAGTCATTACTTGCCTATCACAGCACATGCACAATTTAAGTTAACCCAAGATCGACCCCTTAAATAAAGGTATGTAACCCCATGCAGAAGGTCGACGATGGTTGTTTTTTGCAGTTTTATATAACATGAACATGACCCAAGAGAAACAAAGAGAGTTTTTTCTCCATTAGCCGTAACCTGCGAATGGCCTTCCCTTTAAACATGGCTTGAGCCGCTCTAGTAGAAATATAACTGATGCACAAGTGGTGGCACTCTCACAAAGGCCCGCCCCAGGCTGGTTTGTCTTCCTGTGCCCTCATCCGCTCATGTTCCACTACTGAAACGCAACAGAAGCTAGAGGTTCCTCACAGCAGTCACTCTGGATTCCTTCGGACCCTTCCACCCGCTTTGCTCCTCGCCAGGAGCCACAGAGACCCCAGCTGGTGTGATGACTGAGCACTGGGAGGGGACAGAGGTCTTGTGCCCATGTGTGATTCATGATAATGCTGGTACTTTTAAAGTATACAACGCCTTGGAGTAGGGCGGACAACTTCTGATGCAACTATTGTGATCCTCGTGCTGTATGGGGCGGTCCAGGGAAAGAGGTTCCTCAAAGTCTGTGGCTCATTAAGACCTTTAGGACACTTGAAGGAAGCCAGAAGCTCACAGGATCTCTGTGTTAGACGATACAGGATGAGCTACGGTACACCCTAGAACCCCCTAAAGTGGGAGCCCACTGGGGCAGATTACGATGCATGTCCTCACCTCTGATGTACACTTCATTTGCTTCAGCTGTCTGTACTCAAAGAAGTCCACTATTGTGTACTCAAAGAAGTCCACTATTGCTGTCCTATAACTTTAATATTAAAAAGTGCACTGAAGGAGCTGAATGAACATGTTGGCACTATGTAATTTCCTTATATTACGATCTTGCTTGACTTTATGGGTTTTCCCTGATATTCCTGTAGGCAGTGGTGCCCACTATAGGTCTGTGAGCACTGGATTCATGACAGATTTTTAAGCTATCCGTGTAAGCTATATCTACCATGAAATACACTTCATGCTGTTGTACGACTGGGTTTGATGGCAGTATGCTCTGTCACCGAGAAACAGGTGTAGATTAATTTAATGGCGATACTTTATGGGTGGACGAAACTAAAATGCAAAAAGGGCATTCAGCTTTATATTTTAATGCAAAATGTGAGGATATATTTTGCAATAAAAAAATGGTGCAACAAGCACAGATGTCGCAAACAGCAGTCTGCAGCGGTTCCAGCTACAAGATCTCGAAATTACACGACATCTTGTACAGACTGTATTTTAGAAATTTCACGTAAGAAGCTTAACGTGAAATGCCAGACAGGACGCCGGCGTAGTTACAATTTGCCTGGGCCTAACACGGATACAACATTGAAGGGGGAAAGTAACTTTGTTGTTGCACGTGCCACCCGCCCTGCGTGTTCCAGGGATTCAAGCCAGATTTGTTGTTGCCCAAATGAAATGTGTCTGTTTGATGCATTTCTAGGAGCACTGTTCCCCGTCATGTAGTGCTGATGCATCTGATTTCAGCTCCGCGACTGTACGCATGCGACCTGTGCAAGTGAAACTATCATTTTATTACCACAAAAAATAATGTCTAATGTGAACCATCTCCGCTTCAGAAGACCACTCAAGATCTGGTTCTTCCCTACATGATCCCAAAACTCACAACAAAGCAATCTACAGCAACCGTAAGAAGAAGACATAAAAATAACCTCAACTATTTATATAACAATGCATGCATATTTATACCTTACACATTTACATATGTCTATTTATATAGACATTGCACTGTGTACGTACACTGGTGTTGGCATGTGGGTCGATACTTTGTATAGGGCTTCACCGTGATGTGTATGTATACGTGAATTATTCGGCTTTTATATGTGTGTGTATGTATGTGGTCTCTATTTAAAAATGTGTCATGTATATGGCAATGCATGTATACTTATAAATGACATGTATATGTGTATCTGGATGTGTTGCTGTTGTGGTGTGAATGTCAATGGGGGTTTAGGCTTTGCATAGGGATGTGCCTGTATGCATGTCTGTAGGTATGGGTAGGCACATCTACGACTATATATGTAGATGTGTGAATACATATATATTTTTTAAAGTATGTATCAGAAAATGCATGCATGTTTATTCATTACATGGACACGCATGTCTGGCTATGTAAATAAGGCTGTACATGTGCCTAATTTGAGCCGGTGGTTTCCGGTGCTCCCACTGGCACTTAATTGTCAACACCTACTCTAGTGACAGACCACCACATGGTGGCGCTGTCTGTCAAATTTTGGGATAAGCACAACAAGGGCGCTTAATAAGTCAATATGCATTCAATATGATTAACCTCTGTCGCTCACACTATTATTACAGCTTTGCTTGTCCTGGGATACTTTGAATTGCACACTTGTAGGAGTGCGATGGTTAGTAGCTGTGTTGCTGCTGCCACTGGCAGTGCGGGCACGGGCAATGGATGATGCAAGCTGCAGTGGACTCCCGAGAAGGGCCCTGGCCAATTACCTTTTTTTCTTCTTTTACACAAATTAAGCACTTGTCTGTACACGAGTATATGCATTGAACAAGGACATAAGAATTAAATATACCTGAGGAAAAAAATTGTTTACCTATTTGACAATAAATGTATGTTTATGCATTACATATGTAAGTGAATACGTTTGCAAAGCGCGCAACTGCCAAGGCATCTTAGCGCTAGCGTTCTATATGTAGTGAGCAGTTAACTAATTACTGAGCTTAGATAAAATCCATGTTTCAAGCATTTTTCAAAAAGATGCTCCATCAGATTGAGATCTAAGAACAAGAGGCATGGTGTTACAGACTCTGCATGCTAAAAGAGAGAAACTTCTCCCTCCCATCAAGCTCTCTCTATTTGAGGGACAGCCACCAAACGGGCGGTGCCTGACCTTAACCCAGGAGAGGGTACAGGCCAGGGAAAGATTTTCTGGAAGTAAGATGGGCCTTCGCCATGCAGAGCCTTCTGGGCTATGCAAAGGGCCTTGAATTTCACTCGCTCACTGAATGGCAACCAATGTAACTCCCCTAAACCTTTAGACAGAGAATTATATTTGGGTATTTTTTTTTTTTACCAGTAGACAAAGGGATTGGAGCTTAATTTGAAATTGTTTCTGGATCCCCCAAATAGAGTGCACTGCAACAGTGTATCCTATATAGCACTAAAGACAGGATGAGATATTTTTTTGCATTTACAAAGGGATTAATTGAAACACTTTCCTTAGTACTCTAAGAAGATGGAAATAGGAAGAAGTAACGTGATTTATTGGATAGGAAAAACAGTGCTGTCCATCGAACAACACCCCTACGTTTTTGACTTTCAGCGCCGGACATGGAAGAAGTCCAATGTTAGAGGGCCACCAAAACGTGTCCCAAAACGACGTATCAGAGCCAAATAGGATAATCTTAGTCTTTTCCTAGTTTAGTTTTATACAATTATCTTGCATCCGACGAGCAGAGTTCGCCAGACAACTTCCACATTTACTGGCTACTTTAGCAACATCCGATAAAATAGACCCCACTTTGTGTGTTGTCGGCATAGGCCACTGCCACAAAGCCGTAGGACCAGATAAGTTTAGCTAAAAGGATGACATAAATGGTAAATAAAGTGGGGGACAATGATGAGCCTTGAGGCACCCCACAGGGTAGAATGAAAGGATTTGAGACAAAATGTCCAGGAGGCATCCTTCGTTCGCAACCCGAGGGAAAAGAACTAAGGATGGTAAGGGCTCCTCTTGAATCCAGATACTCTCTACCCGGGTTGAGAAGCAAGGAATGGTCCACCGTGTCAATCGCGGTAAAGAGATCGAGGAGAACCAGCGGAGCTGCCCTCCAGCATCCACCTGCCTACAGATCTCCTCAGTGGCCACTACTAAAGCAGATTCTGTGCAGTGTGGCGACCTGAAATCGTTCTGAAGGATAAAGGATATTATGGGTATCTAAGAATGATATAAGATCTCCATTGAGTGCCTTCTCCAGAATTTCAGCAAGTAATGGTTTTCTGGTTATAGGACGATATCTTTTAGCGTCCTCAGGATCCAAAGAGGGTTTTTCAATAACGGGCAGATAGATGCCCTCTTCCCTCTGCTGGAAAGTGACCTACGGACAATGCTCTAGTGCAGTGAGTTGCCTAGCACCTGTCTTAGAGACCATATCTAAAACAGAAGGTGGACAGGGGTCGGCTGGGGAGCTTGATTTAGTCGTCTCAAGAAATCTGATTGTTCTATCCCCCTGACTGACTCCAACCTCCTTCTGTGATTTCTGAGGTGGTGACAGGAAGAGATAAATATTGCTCAAACTATTAATCCTACAGTTTAAGGAGAATTCTTCATAGACACTATTTACCTTTTCCCGAAAGAACTCAGCCAGCTTATAATAAAATATTTGAGTCGGAATAAACAGTTGCGTATTATTGCGATTAGCTAGAGAGGTGCTGAATTAAGAAGTTCTGTACTTTAATCTTTAGCTGCTTACATTTTTTTCTGCAAAATATCTTGATTTCTCCAAGGCAATCCGTTCTTTATATTCTTCAATTCAATAACTAATTTATATTTTACTTTTTCCTCATTGCAGTTGGCTATTCTCCACCTTCGTTCTTGAGCGCTGCATTTTTGCTTGAGTGGTTTTAACTCTGGCATGTACCAAGGAGCAGAGTGATTTTGTTTAAAGCTTTTTAAAGTTTTTTCAGGCGCTAACTTCTTGGCCACATTATCTAACCAACTTGTGAATTTGCTGTAGTTTCTTTGATATTACAATCTAAGGTAGGGCTGTTATCACTCAACTGCTCCTCAAGTCCGAGCTATCTATTTTCCGCCAAGAACGAGTTTTGATGACTATGGGTGAAATGTAATAACCACGGTTCCCAACGGGAACTGTGAGATTAAAGATTGCCTTGTGACCAGTGCAGATTAGAGGGATAACTTTGTTAACACAGAGTGCAGAATTATTTGTGAAAATGCCATCCAACGTGTGGTTGCGATATGAGTTTGCTGACAATCTGAAGCACGTCAAAACTACGGAGACAATCACTGAGGTGCTCCATATCCAAATTCTCACTAAACTCCAAATAAAAATTAAAATCCCCTAGAAGAGTGAAGCTAGACAATTCGACACTGGACTCCGTAAATGCCCGAATGGATGATATAAAGCTGTCTTCAGGGAGATAAAGTAAATAACCATTAAAGCCGGTTGCGTTGTTAAATTTAAAAGTAAATAACAAGCCTTAGCTATCTAAATGTGTAATGGAACTAAAATTGCCTTAGTATAGTTACGATAAAATACCGCCCCCCCCATTTACCTTGCCTATCTACTCTTTATACATCGTGCCCTTCTGATATCGCGATTCTCAAATCAGGGTCTGATGAAGAGTCCGTCAGGTTTCCATTAGAAATGCTAAATCAGGACAAAAGGACCCCATAAACTCTGCAAAATTTAAACTTATTCTTTACCAGGCCTCTCACATTTAATAACATACAGATAAGAGGCACCACTGGGCAGCTTAATTCTTGAGACCTGCTTATGGAGTTAGTGAGAATTTCACCATTACTACCACCAACAGGCCAAAGATTTAACACATAGTTGCAATTATGGCATTTACAGGCGTTCAGAACATTTAAAAACTTCACAAGCAATTTGCTCCCCTCTGCACCCAATGTCCAATAATTCCTCCCTGGCATAAGTCAAAAAACGGGCAGGCGTTCTGGCGTGTGGGGATGTCTGGCTGCGCCAGTGGCGCGGACGTGCTCGTTGGTCCGCTAAAAGGGCCAAGATAGGGGGCGTGACCGTGGCCAGCCTCAGCCAATGCAAACACACCTCGAAGGCAGCAAAACCAAATAACAAGAAACAAAACACTAACTGGGGTCCTGCGACCCCTCTGTCATCCGTACTGGCTCCCCTGGCTGCAAGAGTACGGATAAACCAAAACCTACTCAACACAAACATGAGAAAAAGAAAATCATAAAAGGAATCTAAAATGCGCGGAATACATGGGCGTAGGAAGTGTGTGGGACGCGGGGGATATATCCCCCCCAGATTTTGGAGGGTGGGGGACACGGGGACGAAGGTGGGGGGGACAAGGGGACAAAACAATTTACCCTTTTACATCTATTATTCAGAGGGCCATTAGCGCACAAAAGCGCTACTTCTAATAGCCCTGTATCGACCATCCTCCAATCTGATGGTAACAGAATGAAGGTGAGTCAGGAGGCCCCCTGTGCCCTCTGCCCTTTTGTTTGTCCTGTTTACAGCTGTTGGCATTAAGGGTGCTCATAAGAACAAAGGGCACGAGGAAGAGAAAAGAGTTTTGGATGATTACTGTCTGCATCACCTGCTGCCGCCTTGAAGAGGAGCACTGCAGGAGGCCTTCAAGAGGAGCTGCAAGACAATGAGGAAGATCTAAAGAGGGAACAGAGTCCCACTCAGCCTGATGCCTGCAGGCTAGAAAGGAGACTCTGAAACACAATATTTGTATTTGACTAAGATCACACCAGTTGGTGAAACAGTGAAGTCGTGATTGGGCCCAGAGTTGACCATTTCACACAACAATTTAGCTATTAGAAGGGTATGTTTTTCTAAGATTTTATCTAGGTAATGAAGGGCTTGATTATAGCATGGCTAACAGGGAGAAGCCATATTTCATTTTGGGCCGTTATGGTTAACAATAACATAAATAATAATGCTATCATTACATACTTCAGCATATTGAAGTATATTATCTTTTCTCTATCTTTTCTTCACTGTACTCTGAAACAATCTACCCTATGCCACTGCACACTACACCACTTTTCTCCACTCTGTGCTACTCTACGCCACTGCAATCTATGCTGTACCACTCCAGTCTACATCACTCTACTCTGCAGCACTCTACACTACGCCACTGCAATCTATGCTATTCTACTCTAAACATTGTACACTACACCCCTGCACTCTGCCAGTGCACTCTTCACCACTTTACACAAAACCAATGCACTCTATGCCACTGCACTCTATGCCAATCTACTCTGCTCCACAACACTCTATTCCCCTGCTTTCAATGCCACTGTACTCTGCGCCACAGCACTCTAGGCGACTGCCCTCTATGCCACTCTACAATACACCACTGTACTCTGCGACCCTCTAATCTGCAACATAGCACTCTGCCACTGAACTCCACGCCACTCTACTCTGCACCACTGCATTCAATGCCACTGTACTCTGTCCCACTGCACTCTTCTGCATCACAACACTCTAATCTACTCTACACCACTCCACTGTAGGCACTTCACTCTACTTTGAAATCAACTCCTCTAGGACACTGCAATCTACGCAACTCCACTCTATTCTATGCCAGTCTAATCTACCCTGCACCACTCCAATGTACCCTGCGCCACTCCAATCTGCTCTGCACCGCTCTATGCTACTGCACTCTACATCACTATGCTCCACTCTGCAACAATCTACTCTATGCCACAGCACTCTATGCAGCTCTATTCTACTCTGCACCACTGTACTCTAAGCCACTCTTCTCTACATCACTCTACATCACTGCACTCTACACCAATGCATTCTATGCCACTCTACTCTACACCACTGCCCTTTATGACACTCTACTCTGCACTCTGCCACTGAACTATACTCCTCTCTACTCTGCACCACGGCACTCTACTCTGCACCGCTCAACTATATGCCACTCTACACCAATGTACTATATGCCACTACACACTATGCCACTCTACTCTGCATAACTGCACTCCACCACTGCACTCTACACCAGTCTACTCTACCTTGCACCACTCCACACTACCATGCACCGCATCACTCTATGACACATCACGGTGAACCACTGCAATCTATGCTGTGCCACTCCACTCTGTGCCCCTCGACTCTTCACCACTCTACGCTACTACAATGTATGCTAAACCAGTGCAGTCTTCGCCAATGCACTCTACACCACTTTACTCAAAACAAACGCACTCTATACCAATCTACTTTGCACCACTGTACTCTATGCAACCTCACTCTAGACCACCCAACTCCACTCTACGACACTTCACTCTGACATTATATTCCATGAAACTAGACTCTGACACTCTATTCCATTAAACTCCTACACTTTCTCCTCTCTGTAACTCCCTACACAACTCCCTATAGCCCACTCCATTCCACTTTTCTCCACTCTATGCCACTCCACACCACTCTATGCCACTTTAATCTACGATAATCTACTCAACGCCACTGCACAACCCTCTATGCCACTCCACTATACAACAATGTACTATGCTCAACAACACTCTACCCAACTTTCTCTATGCTAGTTCACGTTACTTTACTTCACTCTACTCCAGTTCACTCTTATTTATGCCTTTGCACTCTACGACACTCTGCCACTCCACTCTCTGACACTATTACACTGTGACACTACTCCACTCTACTACAACCTTATGGCATTGGCGCTTGATTAGAGATTCAGATCTCCATTGAATGCCTTGTCACTCATATGAGATGTGAGTCAGATTTATCTTCGCCGTTTTGGTTACAAGCACTCTGTAACCCTTTTAACTCAAGCTTAACAAAGGCTTAGGATGATCCTGATACTTTTCTAGCGGATTGAAATATCGTCGGCCAAAGTACCTTGACTTGAATTTGTGATATTGTACATAAGTTGGCATAAGCATAGGTACTATGAGCTAATGACTTCTTGATTCACTGTTTGAGTCATTCATGTAAAAGTCGATGTATAAAAGCTTGTAAATCATTATTGTGGATGCTAACCTTGTTGGAAAGTAGCCTCTTTCTAGCTTGGTTACCCCCACATTTGGCCTGTTTGCCAGTGTGTTTGAGTGTGTCTACTGGGCTTCTGCTAATCAGGACCCCAGTAGTTATGCTCTCTCCCTTAAATTATGGTTGTTGCATACTGGTAGCCCAGTATTTCACCCAAGATTGGCATACTGGTGCCCCCTCATAAGTCCCTATTATATGGTACTTGGGTACCCAGAGCATTGGGGTTCCAGGAGATCCCTATGGGCTGCAGCATTTATTTGCCACCCATAGGGAGCCCATGCAAAGGCTTCTGCAGGACTGCCATTGCAGCCTGCGTGAAAAGGTGCAAGCACCCTTTCACTGCCAGTTATACTGCACCAGGTCACTTACACGTCACCTCTATAGAAGGCGCTCCAGCCCTGAGGGCAGGGTGCAGAGAACCTGTGTGTGAGGGCACCCCTGCACTAGCACAGGTGCCCCCACGACCTCCAGGACCATTTTCCCAGACTTCAGGAGTGCGGGGATGCCATTTTACACATGTACTGGAAATAGGTCACTCCCTATTCCCAGCTACATAATGGTAACTCCGAACATAGGTATGTTTGATATCAAACATGTTGTAATCATACCCCAAGGCTTTTGCAAGCATTGTTTGTATGATTTCATGCACTCTGGGGGCTCCTTAGAGGACCCCCAGTATTGCCATTCCAGCCTTCAGAGGTTTTCCAGGCAGCCCCAGCTGCTGCCACCTCTCAGACAGGTTTCTGCCCTCCTGTTGCTTGGGAAGCTCAAGCCCAGGAAGGCAGAACAAAGGATTTCCTTTGGGGGGAGGGGGGTTACACCCTCTCCCTTTGGAAATAGGTTTGAAAGGGGTAGATTCCTTCCCTAGGCCACTGGAAATGCTTTGAAGGGCACATTTGGTGCCCTCCTTACATAATCCAGTCTACACCGGTTCAGGTACCCCCAAGTCCCCGCTCTGGCACGAAACTGGACAAAGGGAAGGGGAGTGACCACTCCCCTGTCCAACACCACCCCAGGTGTGGTGTTCAGAGCTCCTCCAGAGGGTCCCTGAGTTTTGCCATCTTGGATTCCAAGTTGGCAGCGAACTCCGGGAGCATCTGAGTGGCCAGTGCCAGCAGGTGACGTCAGAGCCCTCCCCTGATAGGTGCTTACCTGTTTAGCTGACCAATCCCCCTTTCAGGGCTATTTAGGGTCTGTCCTTTGGGAGGATCTTCAGATTCAGATTGCAAGACTCCAGCAGGAATCCTCTGCATCCTTTACTTCACCTTCTCACCGAAGAAACTGCATCTGGACCCTCCAGGAACTCCACAAACTGCAACAACGAAGCAAAGACGACTTCTGCAACATTGTAACTTCAGCTCCTGCCAGCAACTACAGCTGTTTCCGGGTTGTGCATCCTCAGAGAACAGCCTGTCTTCAGTCTGCACCAGAAGAATGAATGAATCTCCCTTGGAGTGAAGGAGTCACTCCCCTGCTTCAGCAGGCACCTCTCTGCAACGATGACCATCTGCATGGGTCCCCTCTCCTGACGACTTGCATGGATCCTGCATCACGGGTAGTAGACTGAAGTGGTCCCGATGGTTGTGAGGTCCTACTGTCCAACTTTGGGGGAGGTAAGAGCTTGCCTTCTCACTCAAGACAGTACCCCCTGCACCACGTGTTTTTCAGTTGCCAAGGCGTGTGGCATCCTTCTATGAAATTCTTTGTGCACAATGTAGCTCCGGCCCCCAGCACTCCTTCCTGAGATGCACAGCTTCCTGAGTGGTTCTCTGGCGGTGTGGGATCCTTTGTTTTTGTGCTGCGTGGGCCTCCTTTTGCAACTCCTTTGTCTCCGTGCTGGGGGACTCCTGTGTGCGCTGGCTGGTATTCTGTGGGCTCTCCGAGTTGCTGAGAACCCTCGCTGACTCCTCCTCCTGGGTAGAGTCCACCAGGTCCCAGGCAGTGCCATTTTCTGCTAACCATGAGCTTTTCCTGTGCCAAGGCTTGTTGGTGGAATCCAGCTATGCAAACCAGACTGCAATCATCCATCCGGTGTGGGATATCATCTGCACCAACCACAAACCCGCATCTATCTTCTTGGGTGCAGTACTGACTGTTGTTCTTCACCAGTGGTTCTTCTTTTGCACCTTGATTCGGGTTAGCGGGGGCTCCTGTCCTCCCTGGACTCTTCTGTGCTTCTTGGACTTAGTCCCATTCTTCCACAGGTCTTTAGGTCCAGGAATCCACCCTTTGTGTCTTGACGTATCTTCGGGTTCTTGCATTATCTTCTTTCTCGTGTTCTTGTGTGTTCTAGGAAAGTTACTGTGATTTACTCCTGCTTTCCTGGGCTCTGAGGTGGGTTTTATTACTTACCTTTGGTGTTTTCTAATACTCCCAGCGCCCCTCTACACACCACACTTGCCTAGGTGGGAAACCGACATTCGCATTCCACTTTCTTAGTACATAGTTTGTGTTTCCCCTAGGCCTATTTCTAACCATTGTGATTTTCACTAATTGCACTGTTTTCTAACTGTTTGTATTGCTATTGCTGCATACTAGGGTATATAATTGGTGTATTACTTACCTCCTAAGGGAGTATAGTCTCTATGGCAGTGGTTCCCAACCATTTGACTTCTGTGGACCCCCATTTTATCAATACTGGAGCCCGGGGACCCCCACTGAATCATTATTGGAACACGGGGACCCCCCGAGGAGTCATTACTGATAGCTGGGACCTAATATTATTAAATGTTTTAAGCAGCAGCGAACCCCCTGAGGAGGCTTCGCGGACCCCCAGGGGTCCCCGGCCCACAGGTTGGGAACCACTGCTCTATGGTATTTTTGGCATTTATGTCACTAAAATAAAGTACCTTTATTTTTGTAACACTGAGTATTTTCTTTCATGTGTGTGAGTACTGTGTGACTACAGTGGTATTGCATGAGTTTTGCATGTCTCCTAGATAAGCCTTGACTACAGCCACCCCTAGAGAGCCTGGGGTCTAGGCTCTGCCTACGTTTCACTAGTAAGGGATAACTTGACGTTGTATAAGGTGTAAGTACTATAGGTACCCACTACAAACCAGGCCAGCCTCCTCCAAACCACTGTACTATACAGGTTACTTTTTACATTTTTCTTGTAATTGGTGACATTGGGTCATCCAGATAACTTCTGTAATGCCCGAATACCAGTCTTTCTCGATTTCCCCTGTTGATGTTTTCCCACTACATTTGATCTTTTATATTTTGATTGAATAAATGCATAAAACATTCCATTTGCATACTACTTTAATATCATTGTTTATGGGAGTGGTGTTGCATTTTTTTCCAAGCGACCCCTGTTCCTTTAAAGTTAAGTTTACTGCTCCATTCTAGGACACTCTACTTACTCTATGTTACTACGCCACACCAGTCGATGACACATCATTCTCCTTTATGCCATTAACTTTGAGCCATGCTGAATAGTAGTCTCACTAGTGTACAGCATGGCTAAAACACATTGGCAAAGGCAATAGAACTTGCATAGGCGAGACCTATTGACTTTGCCAATGCTTGTTTATAAGGTATGAACTTTAAAGTGACTTGCAATATCCTTATGTACACAGGGGGTATTTTAACCCCTTATAATAAATGGTCACACAACCAACTTTCCCACAAACCACTTAAACCCTTAGTGCATAGCTTCTGTCATTCCAAGCTATTAAAGTAGAGCAGAAGAAAAAAAGCAACATTCCATTTTTTGCTTTAAACAGCTGCATTAGTTATGCTCTGTGACCTGATCTGCCTTTTACCTTGGCTGCTGGCTCTCGCAGAAGGCATTGTAATGTCAGAACTCGACTTTAATAACCCTATCATAGTCATTTCATGATGTCTTTTCTTTATAATCAGTGAATGTCTTTTCTTTATACACAGTGACTTGGTGCATCACAAACAGCTGATTCTAAGGGAATTAGTGACTGCAGTTTATACAGAGATTAGAGAATCCATGTTTATATACCCTGTAACTCCAAGAGTGTCTTCAGTTGAAATGCTCCTAGTTATGACTGATGTGGAGCTGAGCTGCCCAAGATCACACAAAGGAGTAGAAGTGTTATTAGAACTATGGCTTCCGAGCACAGTTTACAACTCTTGTACCTAATCGCTTTTGATATCTCCAGTGCGGTTCCAATTGGCATGAGGCGAGGGGCATGATGGGTGTGGGGCGCAAAGGGTATGTTCTTCCTCTTTACCCTCCTACCTTGATTTGCTTGGTGCATGAAGATGCAAAGTTAATCAACATGTTATTTTCACATTTGAGCTAATTACTTTGTGAATGTAAATAACAATAAAAGATACTTTCAGACTGTGAAAACATGCCTTCCTTTCTCCCTATTTCACTTCCAATATATATGATTGTGTATATTTATCGGAGCCTGCAGTTCGTAAACAACGAGCGATTTGTATAGGGTTGATTGAAAGTCCCCAAGGCTGTCCCTGTCCCCCCCAGAAATGTATTGTCTCCTACGCCCCTGGCTGAATACCAGTTACGGCGAGTTATAAAACCAGGGAGCCGGCACCTCCCAAGATGGCCCCGATGGTGGCCTGTTCCAAGGAAAGCAAATGCGCCAATATCTCTCTCCTTAGAGAACCTGACACACACACACACACATATATGTCCTAATATATAGATAAAATATGTATACGAGTATGTATATCGGTTCCTGTGTGTGTATATATATATATATACATATACATATACACATACATATACACATACATAAATATGGTTATAAGTAGGTACTTGAACCTATGAATATGGTTTTATGCTTTCTATATGGATATAACAATATATTTAGATATTAAATACACAAATTAATGATACGGCATGTATACTCAAACAAGTGAAAAGTATGGTAATTATAGGATGTGATGTATATAGATGTCTGTATATCAGAGTTGTACCCCGATGACCCGTGGTCACGGTAGAGACATATTTGGGATGAGGCTGGTAACAGGAGTTGGAATAAGTTACCTTCCCTATCGGAATGAAGAGGCCACTCGTGATGAGGGCACAGTGGGTTAACGTCCCTGCTGCACAGAGGCAAACCATAACTCAGATGTTTCCTCTATGCAGGTCGATGAATGTCTATGACTTTGGCAGGTAAGAGGACCAGCGCTTTGAGGCCGGGGCGACGAAGCGCTAGATACGTTCAAGCACGAATTATGCCTTAGGCTTACTCACGATGGTGTGGCGTGCCAGTTTTCGGTGGAGCAGGCCATCCTCCGCCGCCCCGTCGGACACGGGTCCGTCTTTCCTCCTCTTCCTGCTGTTGGGCCTCTCGGCGCTAAGGGGCACTTCCATTCCAAAGGTGAGCTGGTGGTCCGGGCTGCAGTGGGAGCTGGGGAGAATAAAAACAGAGTTATACACCCAGAAGCGAGCTGAGGGTCTGAAGAGAGCACCTACCTAGCTCAGAAGTAGGGGCCTGCTCTCTGCCCCCTGTACTGTGTTTAAAGCACCCTCTGCCCCCCCTAGAGCCCCAGCACAGCCCTCTCCGCACAGATGGAGGTACAGAGTGTGAAACCTGCAGGGGCACAGGGCAGCTCTCTGCCAGGGACGCGTCCTGTGCCCGTGCTTTGGCACAAAAACTGAAAACAAGCACTGGAGCTTGGCATGAGTGCCAGGGCCGTGCCCCGTGCCAAGGGCCCCACCCAGGCCTTGTGAGGAGACGTGCAGCGGGGGCACAAGGGGCTGAGTCACTGCCCTGGGGCAGGTTAAATATAGGCCTGGAGGGGGGCCGAGAACAGACCGTCCAGTGCATACACGTCTGTCCTGTCCAACTGCCCACGGGGCAGGGCCCTGCCTTTACTGGGCACCGCAGCTGCCTCTTGTCTGCACCACACCGCCAGCCAGGCCTGGCTTTCAACCAGTGGCTCTCGGCCTGCTTGGCACACACCGCGCATTCTCGCAGTGTTCAGTGCCAAACTACAAGTCCCAGCAGGCAATGTGGCGCTTGTGTAAAAGCTGGGGAGGTCTGCGGTGACCACCCGCCCCTTAACTTCAGGGAGTGCCCGTAACTTCGCCCTGCCGTCCATTGTCTGTGCTGAAAGGCTTAACGGAGGGCATTTGTGCGTAATTTTAGCCTTTTACCAACAGGACGATGGAGGCAGGGCGAAATTGCGGCCAGGTTAGTTTCCCCAACAGGATTGAAAGGCAGGGAGTCTCCTGTGCTCTGAGGGAGGGGCAGACAGATAAACAGGCCTTCTTGCCAGGGGGTCACCTTGCCTAAAGAAATGCAAATGTGGGCAACTGGTAAATCTGCAAATGCAAAGGGGCTTGAAAACCTGCATTGACTTTAATCTAAGTCCCCTGATGCTTTCTGGTGGCAAAGATATTTTCTATTAGAGAGGGACTGTAATGGTGTTCCAAGGTGCGCTGTGGAGTGTTTGGTTTTAATGGACTGTTGTAAAAAATGTTAGTACTAGGTATAAACTTTATATTATTAAAATCTGTATTTGAGAAGCACTTTTTTTTAAATGTAACCTGGATGTATTTGCGCATTTTGTAGCAGCCTATATTATGATGTAATTGTACTTATACAGCACTTACTACACCTGACAAGGCGTCAAATGCATGTTTAAAATAGGGACTAACACATTCACAGTTCTTACAGGGAGCTAGGTACCTCATAGTACTAACAAACATTGACAAGGCCAATAGGTCTCATCTACGCAGGAGTTATTGGCTTTGCTAATGTGTTTTAGCCATGTTATACACCAGAGTGGCTGCTGTTCATGGCTAAAAGTTAGTGGCATAGTGGTGTGGAGTAGAGTGGCACATGAGTAGTGAAGTAGAGCACAGTGGTGCAGAGTACACTGGCGTAGAGCGCAGCGGCACAGAGCGGTGCAGTGCATAGAGAGGTGCAGTGGCATAGAGTGCAGAGTAGACTCGTGTGGCAGAGAGTGCAGTGGCGTAGTGTAGAGTGGTGCAGAGTAGAGTATAGTGCTGTAGAGTGCAGTCGAGTGGAGTGATGCAGAGTGCAGTGGCATAGAGTGGAGTAGAATGCAGTAGTACAGAGTAGACTGGTGTACAGTACAGTAGCGGAGAGAGTGCAACGTTGCAGAGCAGAGTGTCAGTGCAGTGATGTGGAGTTGAGTGGCACAGAGAAGTGGCATAGAGTACAGTGGTGCACAGTAGAGAGCAGTGGCGTACAGAGCAGTTGTTTAGAGTGCATTGGCGTAGAGTGCAGTGGCATAGAGTGCAGTGGCATAGAGTGCAGGAATGCAGCGTGGTGCAGTGTCAGAGTGCAGAGTAGACTCGTGGCATAGAGTGCAGTGGCATAGAGTGGTGCAGAGTGGAGTATTGTAGAGTGGTGCAGTGCAGAGTAGAGTGTAGTGCCTAGACTGCATAGTGCAGTGATGCACAGTGCAGTGGCAGAGTGCAGTGGCATAGAATGCAGTAGTACAGAGTAGGGTGGTGTAGAGTGCAGTGTGTCAGTGCAGTGGCATAGAGTGGTAAAGAGAACAGTAGAATAGAGTACAGTGGTGCAGAGTAAGGGTAGTGGCATATAGTGCAGTTGTTTAGAGTGCTCTGGCGTAGGGTGCAGTGGCACAGAGTGGCATGGAGCAGAGTAAAGTGGCAGAGTGCAGTGGAATAGTGTATTGGTGCAGAATGTAGCAGTACAGAGTAGAGTGGTGTAGAGTATAGTGGCGGCCAGTGCAGTGTTGCAGAGTAGAGTGTCAGCGAGCAGTGGTGTAGAGTGCATTGAACTAGAGTGCAGTGGTCAGAGTGGCATAGAGTGCAGTGGCGTAGAATAGATCGTTTCAGAGTGGAGTGCAGTTGCATAGAGTGGAGAGGTGCAGGGTAGAGCGCAGTGGCATAGAATGCAGTGGCATAAAGTAGATTGTTTCACAGTAGAGTGAAGTGGCTTAGAGTGGAGATGAGCAGAGTAGAGAGGAGGTGCATAGAGTGGCATAGAGTGTGATGGCATAGAGCACAGTGGTGTAGAGTGCCATGGCATAGAGTGCAGAGGTGCAGAGTAGATTGAAGTGACCTACAGTGTATTGATGTAGAGTGCAGGGGGATAGAGTTGAGTGTTACAGAGTTAAGTGCACTAGCATAGAGTGTACTGGCATAGAGTCGAGTGGTGTACCGTGCTGCAGAGTGGCACAGATTGGAGTTCTGCGGATTAGATTGGTGTTGCCTAGACTGGAGTGATATAGCGTGAAGAGGAGCAGAGCGCAGTGGTGTAGAGAGGCGTAAAGTGCATTGGCATAGAGTACAGTGGTACAGAGTAGAATAGAGAGGCATAGCATGAAGTAGCGTAGAGTGCAGTGGCATAATGTGGACTGGTTCAGAATGGAGAAGAGTGCAGTGGCATGGAGTGGTGTAACGTGGATTGATACAGAGTAGGGTGCCGTGGTGTGGAGTGGTGAAGAGCGGAGTGTAGTGGAGTGTGCATGGTGTGGTAACACACTGCCATTACAGAAAACACATTTTTTATTGAAATGACTATTACATTTGCACAGATATACAGTTTTTCAAATCAAACTATACTGTGCGCAGACGACGATGTGTGGAAATTGCATCCCCTAATGGAATGATTAGTTTTAATCACATACAAGTATTTGTTTCCAGCACAGTTCAAAATTAACAAAAACGTACTTCATTTGTACTTTTAATTCTGATATATTCTGAAGTTTATTTAAATGTTGTCATGCAATAGAAAAAAACTCTTTCCTAACCCCAGTATCCAGCAAGATTGTCGCATAAATCCTCTCACTTTGAAGTCAGAGAAAGAAAAGTAAACACTAAGTTACCACCGAAGACGGAGCCTGACATTTTACTTTGTTCTTTGAATCCACAGCAAATGTGATGAGATAATAACAAGATTTACAGGCCTGTTTACAGAAAGGGAGCACTCGGAAGGATACTGTAAATAAGGTTTTGGCAAGGGAAGGGACGGACTCAAGCTGCATATCCTAAAACTAATAAAGCCAGCAAATTGAAAGCTACAAAATGTGATTTACAAACCACAAGTCCAATGGCACGCAACAGGCGGAATGCATTCACAAGGAAGCACTACGAGTGTACTTAAAGTGACAGCCGTTGGATACTTTGTGGGGAATGTCCAGTATTTTAGTCCAGTCTGTATCTTACAGAGGTTTGGCCACATAAATCACCCAGGTAATATGACGAGAAGACCTGGAGTGGTTTCCAGGTTGCAGGAAAGGTCTGTACACTCAGTCTATCAGTTTGCCACCAGTTCCTATGGTGTAGAGCTTCTGGCACACCTCTTGTAGGGTTAGCGCTAGGTGGCAGACATGAAATAGGGCATATAATGAATATTTAAGGTGGTTGTAAGTAAGGAGTTGACCGGGGTGAAGATGGTGGTCTGCCACAAGGGTTTGGAAATTTAGTAGCTCGCCGTCCAGAGACAAATCCGCCCAATATTAAGATACCTGCAGCATGCCACTGCAAATGTGGATTTGCTCTGACCACAGCCGTCCTGTGTGGGTGCGAAGGTTTACCAAAGGTAGTGCAGGTGCATAGGGTTTCTTCTTGTCAGTGAGTTTACAGGTTCTAGCAAGGCAAGAGAAAGCGGTGTATGATAACCCCGGATGGTGATCCGTAGAAAAGTCAGTAGGAAACAATAAGCAGTGCATTAAGCTTTCCTTCAAAGTCTTTACTGGTAAGCCCCATCTCATGCAGGGAGGTGGGCAGAAAGCCAGCGAGCCACCCATTGGTACTGTGCAGCTGAATAATAGCATTCTAAGTCCAGAAGACCTAATCCATCCGCAGCCACGGGTAGCTTTACAGTGGAAAGAGCTACCAGATGGCACCCTAGAGACCAAATCAGATGTGTAGCATGTCTGAAGAAGGAAAGAAGGACGAGCAGGAGAAGGTTTGCAAAATAATGCTATCATTGGGGTAGCACACCATCTTCACTATACATGGCCCACTACAGAAAGCAGACGAGAAGACCAAAAAGCAAACTGGGCTTGGAGGGACCGTGACGCTCTGCCGAAATTTCCATCCTGCAAATCGGTGGGAGAATGGTAGATATTAATCAATAGGTATCAAAAGGTAACTGGTTACCAGTTCAATCTGAGATCTAATTGAATATAAAGGTGAAAAAACAGTGCCATATGTTAAAGAAACACTAATTACATTTTAACATTTTTACATTTTGTTTGTGCAATTTACACCCCAAATATTTTGAAGATTCTATGTGTACTTGACACTTACGGATAACCCAGATCACTAGTTTGGCTTTTGCTCAATTTCAAAACCATTTAAAGACATGGACAAAGCAGGCAGTTGCCTTGCACAACCTTTCAAGGGGTCTGGCCCCTGCTCACCCCTCACAAGCATGAACAGTAGACCATTGCACCAGAGTAGTTTGCCAAGGTGGATGGGTGTTGATTGTTCAACCACTTGACAGTGCCTCTTCTGTTTCTCCCCTGTCTGCAGAGACAACTCCCCAGGTACCCAATACCTTCCGATAGTCTTGGTGGACCCATCTTGTCTGATTTTAGAAATTGTCCCACTTTGTTCTTCTCTTCCTTATTTATCCAGTTCTTAGCAACAACCCTTTGAATCACTTGCTGTGGATCTCCCATTTGATCTCGATTTCATCCTCCTCTTTTATTAGCTTTGATTGGTAGTCCTGAATCCCAGTTCGGAGATAAATGTAGAGTCCCAGACATACATTTAGTGCTGCGAGACTACAGACAAGTTGTGGCTACCTCACATCCTGACATTAGGTGTGAGACTTTTGCTCACACCATCTGCCCTGCCTCTTTACATTTTTTTGTTGGTTGAAGGTCCATGGGCGGTGGGGGTAAGCCAGATGCTTTTATTCAATTTGTTTAAACTAGCTAAAGGTTAATTACCTTAGTGTTTCCCAAACTGTTTGCCAGGAGTTTTAAAATGTTCAGAAACATAATCAAAATGTTTCTGTTACTTTCTCTTCAAGAAAGATTGGGTAGATTTGGGTAGAGGTGATGGCCTTACCGCAGTACTGAAGGGCATTAATTTACTACTGAACAAGAACGTAATGCGACACCTGAATGTAGCATACCAGGAGGCAATCACAAAAAGACCACAGAGAATAAACAGTGCTATGTTAAAAAAGAGTAAATAAATGCACTGACAACATAGTGAGGCATGGCCTTTCTTGCATGTGTCTGTAAAACTGACGTTTGTTCTTGAATTTCTGTCCTGAATTTTGACCCTTTCTCTCGAATTTTTGTCCTGAATTTGTACCCTTTGTCCTGATTTTTTTACAGTCCTGTTCAGAATTTGCCTCAATGCCAGGTGGTCACCCTAGGGAGGTCTCGGCGAGTGACATGTGGCGTGAGACCACAGGGAGGGATTTAAAGTATCAGAGACAGTTACTGAGAAGCAGCGATCGAAGTGCATTAAAAAAAAAACACATATGGGTCTGTGATGCTGTATGCAATGGGGCGGGATAAGTGAATGCAGGGGAAGCGTCAGCGGTGTGGTTAAAAAAAATATTCTGTAGGTTTTTTTGGTCTTTCGCCCTCTCGGTAGCTACATATAAAATAATGTAGAGCATAAGTGAGAAATAAATAAAAAGCTAAGTTAATCAGTGGCAAATACACTATAGAACATTATGAAACCTCTATTAGTTCATGCACTGCAGAGGTCGGTGTGTAACCAGAGAGAGGCAGACTTTAATCCTTGTTGGTGCAGTGGAGAGTGGTGATTGTGTATTTTTAGTTCTACAAGGCCCCAGCCTGTGACAGAGAGCACAGTGAATATGCAAGTCATTATTTTAGTAAACTTGCATTACACACAGTGTAAAACAGACTGCTGCAAAATGTTTAAGATGAAATGGTGCTTTGAAAATACAGATTTTAGTAGCACCCAGGCAGTATGCATTTCTTCTTAATAGAGTTGTCCCTTAAAAGTAAGTACTTCACAGCTCAGCAGGCAACAACACCCTTTCCCTACCACTCAAAAAAGTCAATCTTTGTCATCCCAAAGCTTCAAGTGATTCCATCAGTTAAAGCAAGTACCAGCTTCCAAGCACCCTTTATATTTGCAGATTAACCAGTTGCATACATTTGCATTTCATCAGGCACCCTGGCAGGAAGGCTTGTTTATCGTTTAGCTGTCTGCCCGCCTTCGGTTCCACAGCACAGGATTACCATCCTGGGACGGTTGTCTATTCACAAAAAGTAGGCAAACTGTTTTTAAAAAATTTGAAAAAGTATGAGCATGTCGTGCCCTTCTGATCCCGCCCACTTTGACCACGACTGGAAGTAGGAGTCCATGTCTACATCACCACTTCTGTTAAATGGACCCAGGCTCTGTGCCACCCCCACGCTCCTACAAGTATGATATTACAATCTCAGTACGACAAAACCCTGGTACATCACCAGAGGGGCGCTGGGACTACCCATGAAAAGGATTAACAGAGAACTGAGAAAGGATCAAAGAGATGCTCATTATCAGAACCTTGACAATTTGGGGTGCTTTTGTTTGGTGAAAAGGGTCACCAGAAACCAGTTGGTTGGTGGGAAGGGGGTCTGGCACTCCCCACCTGTCAGTGTGGTGTGCCCTAAAAAAAAAAAAAAAAAAAAAAAAAAAAAAAAAAGGTCCAGCTAGACTTTGGCCATTGAGTGGATGTAATCATTAGTGATACAACACAGGTGAATCCAGCCATCGGTCAGAATGCAGTGTTAATTGACTGCTGAGCCAGTCAATAACACTACATTACTGCCCTCATCCAATTTACAGGCCTCAGCCACAGACTAGTGTGTGGGTAAGAACCCGCTGGCTGGCTTTCTTGGTCGAAAAATACTCTGTTACTGCCCTGACTGTTCTTCCTGTAAGCTGTGAGGTGCCCACCGTGAAAAGGGTTGTACCCGAGACCCTGTACTTCATGATTGAGAATCTGATTGGCTGACAACCTTAGCAGCCCAACAGTGCATTAACATCAATTGTGGATTTCCACTGCTCAGAATAACCGGGATTAAGAGTTAATTTGTGTAGTTGCTTTAAAACTGTGCAATATTATTGCCTTATAGCCTGCTGCCAAGGGCTGTACCGGTTGTTAAAGGCCCTAAACTGAAGTTGTAGGCCCGAGCTGAGGGTCAATAACGAGGAAGAGGGTCTTTAAAAGCCAGTATAGCCCGAGGCAGAAGAGCTCTAAGGAAATTAGAATATTCCGCCCACTGAGGGTAGAATGCCCGAAATTAAAAAGGGAGAAATATGAAGACAAACATTCCAATTTTTCAGCTCTGGGCTTGTAGCAGCCACTATAAGTCTCAAGCTACTCCACTGTCTTCAATGCAGCTCTCAACATTCCAATGTTCTAACAGAATTTAACACATTCCTATACATACACCGCCGGACATTAGGAATGGTAGGTATATACTAAACAACTTACAACCCAAGTCACACATTCACAATCTGTTCTGCAAGTATAACCTTCCACAGTGACCGGCTACCCAATAACGAGGCATTCATGGGATGCTACAATGCACATTATTTGAGCTGCCCATGCACTCGTACTCCAGTAGAGTCATACACAGTGCACCTCTGCTGAAGTCCGCCGTGCATCTATAAAGCTCCCACAATGCACCTCTCTCCTCACGTGCAGAATACGCTGCTGCTACCCGGTGCTAACAAGCCCACCGCCTCCTCACAAGCAGTTCTGCTCCCACTTAGTGTGTGCTGAGACTCCACATCGAGTGCACTCCAAACTTAACCTGGTTCAGGGTGAGTCAGCAAGGAATGCACTTTCAGGTAGGGAAGGGGGTTTGCAAGACTAACACAGATCTGATTATGTCATTGGTTCACAAATAAAGCCAGTGGCCTTCAAACTTTTTAATGCTGCACCCACCCAGTGGGGAAAAAAATCTTCATTGGAGCCCCCTTCCGAATTTTTCACAATTATTCTATTAAATTCGCAATGTTTAAATGTGTCTACACTTGCTTAAACATTGCAGTTAAGTTCTGCTACTGTTTTAAAAATGCAATCAAATACATGATGCCAAGCATACTATTCTGGTCAGGCAGGCCTTGCCAACGTGTAAAAGTACCCCAGTGTGTGATTATTAGAAGTGGGGGTGAGGTGAGAGTTTTGAAAAGTATTTGGAGCCCTTCCCCTTTAGACACATACTCCCAGCCTGGATATAAATTACAAAACATGTTAGTGATGGCCCATTACAGAGCGCTTTACTATAGCCTTAGAACCCGCTGTAGTGGGCTCTACCGGCTATTAAAGGCCCGCTCTCGCGTTAAATGCCCGAGCCGAAGTCGAGGGCATTTAACAAGGGAAAGGGCCTTTAATAGCCGGTAGAGCCCGCTACGGCGGGTTCTAAGGCTATTAAAATATTCTGCCACTCAGGGCAGAATGTTCTATTAAATAAAACAAATTGCTCACGGAGCCCGAGGGGATTAAAATCCCCTCGGGCTCCGTCAGGCTTTATTCACAGCTCTTGCTAGGAAACAAAAAGAGAACATTGGAATGTTGGCGCTGCGGGCTTTTACCGGCCAGTAAAAGCCGGAGCACTCCATTGTTTTCAATGGAGCTGCCAACTTCCAATGTTCTAATTCTGCTTATGTTTTTCAGCTTAAAACAAAGCAGTTATCAGCATAATGCTTATTTTGGCCAGAACCTTGAACATTTGAAAATGGTAATGATAAAAGTGTTTCTCAAACAGGTAGGTAAATCCGAGACTCCCTTGTGGGGCTTAACATGCAACCTGCACCCAGGGACCACTATCCAACAAGAAAAACATGCACTGGCAATGCCAACAGGTCTTACATTTTGGATTTGACAATGCAGAACTACTGGGTTTGCCAATGTTTTTTGCAGATGCTCTTCAGTATCAGCCAAATGGAAAAAATAAAAGATTACTGTTATTGCCAACCAGCATTGGCAAAAAACTGCAATGTTGCATACTTGCATGTATGCATCATGATGCCACAGCGGCCTAGCATCATCACGTATGCGGGTGTATTTGTCACCACACATGCGTCATGATGAGCCACCACTTTCTTTTTTAGTTAACATTCCAAGGTGGCAGAGACCAAACCTGGAGCAATAAATGCAAAAATAAAAAATAAGTAAATAAATAAATTAAATGCGTGTGAAAGCATGTTTTTTTAAAATAAAAAGGAGCAGCCCAAAAGCAAATTAAAGCAGCTTGGCTCTCCAAAAAAAAAAAAAAAAAAAAAAAGGAAAAAATATGATTTAACAGGGAGAAGCGGGTGATCAAAATTGGACTGGGTAGGTGGGAAAAGTAAACGTACTGAGCAGCAAGAGAAAAAGTTAACAATACGAGCAAGTGCAATGGATGAGATGGGTTAACTAAACAAAAAAGCATTTGCAATGCAATGGGCCTCGTAAATTAAAATGGAAAAATGAACTAGTTTCTATGCAAAGCTTTGTCAATGTTTTTAGCCATGCTGTGCAGCTTGGCTAAAATTAAAAAAAACAAAAAAAAAAAACAAAAAAAAAAAAAACTCTTACTGCTGATTATAGCATCTTTGAGGGAAAACGGGCAACATGGTGGGTGTGGGAAAAATAATTTAAAAAAGAGGTTGATGGGGATAGCGATGTCCAAATCAGTGCCTTTTTTTGTATGGCGAGTAGGTGGGGACAAAAATCAACAGAAGGAAGGAGGGCGGATAACTGGAGGGGGCAAGTTCTTTTCTTGCTGGTGGGAGGCATCATTGAGGGAGGGTCTAGAAAAAAAGCGCTATGACAAGATGATGGGTGGGGCAAGAGGCAACAAGTTGGAGAATGAGGGGGATGATGATGGGTAGGAGTAAGAGGCAACAAGACTTAACGGGAGGGATGACGGGTGTTGCAAGGCACACAATGGACGGAGTGAGGGGGCAGGAGAAGTACACAATGGAGGCAGCTGAAAAGCGATAAACTCTGGTAAAGAGCTTTAACACAAAGAAACGGGTTTCGGCTAAAAAAAAAAAAAAAAAAAAAAAAATGCGTAGTGGAAGGACAAGTAATGCGTCCATGCTCCAGGGGAGGGATAAACAACACTAGAGCTTGGAGATGCAGGGCTGTGAAGGGGAAAGCAGTACAAAGGGAGAGAAAAACAAAACACATGCAGTGCCCATGAAGGATAAGAAAAAAGTAGTTTACTGAATGTGAGCAGTGAGTAGACACAAGTGACACAATCAAAAGCACTGTAAAGAAGGTTTGCGCAAGGGGAGGGACAAAAACAAGAAGGCGACAAGCCATCAAACACAAAGCAAGCAAATGAGACGGACTACAAAATCAACCAATGACAAAATGTCCACTGTAACTATTGCTGTAGTCCACAATAGGTCTTAGACAGCAGACAGCTAAAAGTGATCTATAGACTACATGCAAAAACTTCCCAGAAGCAGCAGAAAGCGATTTTAAAAACAGTAAAGAACATCTGACAAAGATAAGTGTGAAAAGTTAGGGCTGTTTTAATAAACAGCGACAGCAGGGAAATATGAACATAAACATTGTGGACTTAAAGTGTATTCCACACTCCCACTTATACAAAGGAATCTAAAACTATTCGAGGGTGAACACTGTGTATTCATGTTCTGCTCTCTTGTAACTGAACTTTTCCTCAAAATGCCAAATGAGCTGAAATGTGCATTAAATAACCATGATGTTTGAACCAGGTCTTGTTGCAAGATCACTCTACAATCCAAACCGGTCTGCTGTACATACTTGATAATTACAAACAGCCACGGTCACCTCCATTAGCAGATGGTGACAAGTATTTAATGCATCACTTTTCTGTCAGAGATTAATGTGTCATAGTAAGTTAATCTAAAAAATTAGTTTTGCATCTGCACAAGGGTGATGGATGGAAATGCCTAAGCTGATCTTAATCGATTGGCAAGTGCGCTATTAAGACTTCTGTATAGCAATCCATTCCACTGGTTTTTGACTCGTCTGTCTCATTACATAAATGTACCATCATAAGCAAATCTGCTTTAGCTGCTTCAAAAACTGCAGTCCATCCCCTGCCTCCTCCCTTCAAAGGGTGGTTTAGAAGATGAATTCAGACTCAGACTTGTTGGAAGTCATGGGTAAGAGATTCCTCCTCCCCTGTGACAGCACACACAAGCCTGTGTCTGAAGGACCATTTATCGTAACTAAGGAAAGCCTACCCAAACTGAGACAACAGTGTGCTCCGCCAATCATCTGCTACGAGGCCTAGGGGGTGTAAAATCTGGTGCATCAGTGCAACCACTATTATTACAAAGATTTGGAGCACACCATACCACGAGGTGCACAAATATGTATGTGTAGATCGATGGGGCCTTTAGCTTGTGGGCTCGAAGACGATTCACTGCATTGGTGAAGTTCAATGACTTGTATCTTACATATCCCTGGTCTCTCCCAGCAAAATTAAGATGGTTTGAAGGCAGTTCTTATCATCGAATGGCCAAAGCATTAGCCTAGCGTGAAAACAAGAAGTTTTACCTATTGATTGAGTCAAGTTCCCAGGCCGCTTGGTCCAGGGCAATTTCACTTCCTCCAAGGTGGACATCGTGATGATCCATCGGCTCACATGTTCTCAGCTCAATGTCCATCTCTCCTTGGGAAATAGCTGTTCCACTACCTGGAACGGCATTCTCTCCCACGGACACATCACTCCGCTCCACAGCAACAGCACTGCCTTCCAGGTAAATGTGGTCATGTCCCTGGTTAATGACATTCCCTCCAGGATGGACATCGCTCTCATCAAGGTATACATCACTTGCTCCAAGGTGAGCGTTACTCCCTCCCCCAACCCTAATTTCACCATTTTCACCTATCTTACTTCTTTCTGCCACTTCCAACTCCACCTCTATCCCTTCCTGATAGTACTCCCCCACTCTTCCAACTAGTTGCGCCCATATTCCCATCTGGCGTCACACCCTGACCGATCTGTTCACCCTTCCCTGCCCTTGCAGCGTTCTTCATCTCCACATGAGTAGCTTCCCTCCCAGATCTCTCCCTTCTTGCACCAGATAGGGCTCTTGTTACCACACTCTTTATTCCCACACTTGTCTTTATCTGGGCCTCAGCATTTCATAAAGAGCTGGTCTGACTGGCTCTGCATTGTGACATCATCTGTACAAGTTGATCACCAAGGTACAGGTATTCATGATGGTTCTATCATAAAATGAGGCTTTGGGCTTAGGCACTGGGTTGGAAATCAGCAAGTTGTGTCTTCAAATGCAGTTCCTCCACTGGCATTTCTGACGTAGTACTAGCTTCAGAGGTACAATTTCAGGACCCATATAACCGAAGACAGGTACAAGTGTGCTACAAGAGCTTCTCATCTCCATTCTACAGATTCTTACAATGCATCAGGTAACTTCTTAACTCAGGGCTGTTAATGACTGACAACCTTCCCACTTGCTCTTTGTATCTTCCTAACTCCTGCTACATTAAGCCTCCCAGAATACTTTGAGGCAAAGAGGAAGCCAGACCGCACTATTCTGGTGAAAATAAACCAAAACTGGAGAGGACCTTTATCCTACAGTCAAGACCCTTCATTTCGTCCTCTACTCTGCTCTGTGTCCTGAAGAGAGCCCTTTAACCCAGTGGGTTCGAAACGAGTCGACAATATGGAGCAGTGGAGAGCGCAATTAAAGGAGATATGGCCTTCAGGGAGGATTCAAAGCATTGTTTTGTACTGCACATCATTCCTGTTTGAGCTACCACAAAAACTTATAATTAGCACCTCCACACCTTTCTGCTCTTTAAGGAGGAGCCTTAACAATTTTGTGAATGAGTTAGGCTCTGAGTTCCCTCTCTTTCAAATTGGTGCAGAACCTGAATTTTTGTTTGATTTTTTGTGACTATTTGTGTTAATCAAATTGTATATTGTCATATGTTTTTGATGTATGTAATGTGTGTGCAGTGTCCCCAAAACTTTTTTTATATGAGGTACTGGTCACTTTTGTATTTGTTCTTCTGTGTGTGATAAGGAAAATGTCACTTACCCAGTGTACATCTGTTCGTGGCATTAGTCGCTGCAGATTCACATGCTGTGCATAGTCCGCCGTCTGGTGTTGGGTCGGAGTGTTACAAGTTGTTTTTCTTCAAAGAAGTCTTTTCGAGTCACGAGACCGAGGGACTCCTCCCCTTTCGGTTCCATTGCGCATGGGCGTCGACTCCATCTTAGATTGTTTTCCCCGCAGAGGGTGAGGTAGGAGTTGTGTATGTTAGTAATAGTGCCCATGCAATGGAATGAATAAGTATGTACAAAATGAAGGTTAAAGTAATATATTTACAAATGTACAAATGTTGAAGATTACTTCCAAACGGCTACAGGCTCCCGGGGAGGAGGGTGGGTGCATGTGAATCTGCAGCGACTAATGCCACGAACAGATGTACACTGGGTAAGTGACATTTTCCGTTCTGTGGCATGTGTAGCTGCAGATACACATGCTGTGCATAGACTAGTAAGCAGTTATCTCCCCAAAAGCGGTGGTTCAGCCTGTAGGAGTTGAAGTAGTTTGAAATAAAGTTCTTAGTACAGCTTGACCTACTGTGGCTTGTTGTGCAGATAACACGTCTACACAGTAGTGCTTAGTAAATGTGTGAGGCGTAGACCATGTTGCTGCCTTACATATTTCGTTCATTGGAATATTTCCTAGAAAGGCCATGGTAGCACCTTTCTTTCTGGTTGAGTGTGCCTTTGGTGTAATAGGCAGCTGTCTCTTTGCTTTAAGATAGCAGGTTTGGATGCACTTAACTATCCATCTAGCAATGCCTTGTTTGGAAATTGGATTTCCTGTATGAGGTTTTTGAAATGCAATAAATAGTTGTTTTGTTTTCCTAATTAGTTTTGTTCTGTCAATGTAGTACATTAGTGCTCTTTTGATGTCTAATGTATGTAGTGCTCTTTCAGCTATTGAGTCTGGCTGTGGAAAGAACACTGGCAATTCTACTGTTTGATTTAAGTGGAACGGTGAGATGACCTTTGGTAAGAATTTTGGGTTGGTTCTTAGAACTACCTTATTTTTGTGTATTTGAATAAATGGTTCTTGTATAGTAAATGCCTGAATTTCACTTACTCTTCTTAGAGATGTAATGGCAATGAGAAATGCAACTTTCCACGTTAGATATTGCATTTCGCAAGAATGCATGGGTTCGAAAGGTGGACCCATGAGTCTTGTTAAGACAATATTGAGGTTCCATGAAGGAACAGGTGGTGTCCTTGGTGGTATAATTCTTTTTAGGCCTTCCATAAATGCTTTAATGACAGGTATTCTAAATAGGGAAGTTGAATGAGTAATTTGCAGGTATGCAGATATTGCTGCGAGATGTATCTTTATGGAAGAGAAAGCTAGATTTGACTTTTGCAAATGTAGTAAATACCCTACAACATCTTTTGGAGATGCATGCAATGGTTGAACTTGATTATTATGGCAGTAGCAAACAAATCTTTTCCATTTACTTGCATAGCAGTGTCTAGTGGATGGCCTTCTAGCTTGTCTTATGACCTCCATACATTTCTGTGTGAGGTTTAAGTGTCCAAATTCTAGGATTTCAGGAGCCAAATTGCTAGATTCAGCGATGCTGGGTTTGGTTGCCTGATTTGTTGCTTGTGTTGTGTTAACAGATCTGGCCTGTTGGGTAGTTTGACATGAGGTACTACTGACAGGTCTAGTAGTGTTGTATACCAAGGTTGTCTTGCCCATGTTGGTGCTATTAGAATGAGTTTGAGTTTGTTTTGACTCAATCTGTTTACTAGATATGGAAGGAGAGGGAGAGGGGGAAAAGCGTATGCAAATATCCCTGACCAATTCATCCATAGAGCATTGCCTTGAGATTGCCGGTGTGGGTACCTGGATGCGAAGTTTTGGCATTTTGCGTTTTCTTTTGTTGCAAATAGATCTATTTGAGGTGTTCCCCAAATTTGGAAGTAAGTGTTCAGGATTTGGGTGTGAATCTCCCATTCGTGGACCTGTTGGTGATCCCGAGAGAGACTGTCTGGTAGCTGGTTCTGGATCCCTGGAATAAACTGTGCTATTAGGCGAATGTGGTTGTGAATTGCCCAATGCCATATTTTTTGTGTTAGGAGACACAACTGTGTTGAGTGTGTCCCCCCCTGTTTGTTTAAATAATACATTGTTGTCATGTTGTCTGTTTTGACCAGAATGTATTTGTGGGTTATTATGGGCTGGAATGCTTTCAACGCTAGAAATACTGCAAACAATTCGAGGTGATTGATATGAAACTTTCTTTGATGTACGTCCCATTGTCCTTGTATGCTTCGTTGATTGAGGTGTGCCCCCCACCCTGTCATGGAAGCATCTGTTGTTATCACGTATTGTGGCACTGGGTCTAGGAAAGGCCGCCCTTTGTTTAAATTTGTACTGTTCCACCATAGAAGCGAGATATATGTTTGGCGGTCTATCAACACCAGATCTAGAAGTTGACCCTGTGCGTGTGACCATTGTGATGCTAGGCACTGTTGTAAGGGCCGCATGTGTAATCTTGCGTTTGGGACAATGGCTATGCATGAGGACATCATGCCTAGGAGTTTTAATACCATCTTTGCATGTACTTTTTGTGTTGGATACATAGCTTGTATCACCTTGTGAAAATTGTGAACCCTTTGTGGACTTGGAGTGGCTATCCCCTTTGTTGTGTTGATTGTCGCTCCTAAGTATTGCTGTGTTTGACACGGCAGAATGTGTGACTTTGCATAGTTGATGGAGAAACCCAGTTTGCAAAGGGTTTGTATAACATAATCTGTGTGGTGTGAACACTTTGTTAGCGAGTTGGTTTTTATTAACCAATCGTCTAGGTACGGGAACACGTGTATTTGCTCCCTTCTGATATGTGCAGCTACTACTGCTAGACATTTCGTAAAGACTCTTGGCGCGGTTGTTATTCCGAATGGCAACACTTTGAATTGGTAGTGTATTCCTTTGAATACGAACCGTAGGTATTTCCTGTGCAAGGGATGTATCGGTATATGGAAATACGCGTCTTTTAGATCTAAGGTTGTCATGTAGTCCTGCTGTTTCAGTAGTGGTATTACGTCTTGTAACGTGACCATGTGAAAGTGTTCTGATTTGATGAAGGTGTTCAATGTTCTGAGATCTAATATCGGTCTCAGAGTTTTGTCCTTTTTTGGTATTAGAAAGTACAGTGAGTAAACTCCTGTGTTCTTTTGTGGACCTGGTACTAATTCTATTGCGTCTTTTTGCAGTAATGCTTGAACTTCTAGTTGTAGAAGGTCTAAATGCTGTTTTGACATATTTTGTGTTTTCGGTGGGACGTTTGGAGGGAGTTGGAGAAATTCTATGCAATAACCATGTTGGATAATTGCTAAGACCCAAGTGTCTGTTATCTCCTCCCAAGATTTGTAGAACTGGCTTAGTCTTCCCCCCACTGGTGTTGTGTGAAGGGGTTGAGTGACTTGTGAGTCACTGCTTGTTTTGAGGGGTTTTGGGCCCTTGAAATTTTCCCCGGTTTCTTGGGAATTGGCCCCCTCTGTATTGGCCCCAAAAGCCTCCCCTTTGATACTGTCCCTGGTAGGTAGACGGTGTTGTTTGTGAGGTGCTGGCTTGTGTGGCTTGACCTCGAAACCCTCCTCTGAAAGTAGTTTTGCGAAATGTGCCAAATGTGCCTCTGCCCTGCGGGGAATAGAGTGCGCCCATGGCTTTAGCTGTGTCAGTGTCTTTCTTTAATTTTTCAATTGCAGTGTCCACTTCTGGTCCAAACAATTGTTGTTCATTGAACGGCATATTGAGCACTGCCTGTTGTATCTCAGGTTTGAAGCCGGATGTGCGCAGCCATGCGTGCCTCCTTATCGTTACAGCAGTATTTATAGTTCTTGCAGCTGTATCTGCTGCATCCATAGAAGAACGGATTTGGTTGTTGGATATGTTTTGTCCCTCTTCAACCACTTGTTTTGCCCGTTTTTGGAATTCTTTGGGGAGGTGCTCGATGAAATGCTGCATCTCGTCCCAATGGGCCCTGTCGTATCGCGCTAGGAGTGCCTGCGAGTTGGCGATGCGCCACTGATTTGCAGCTTGTACTGCAACCCTTTTCCCGGCTGCATCAAACTTTCGTCTCTCCTTGTCTGGAGGTGGTGCGTCGCCTGATGTGTGCGAGTTGGCTCTTTTACGAGCTGCTCCTACGACTACTGAATCTGGTGTCAGTTGTGATGTAATAAAAGCAGGGTCTGTGGGTGGTGCCTTGTATTTCTTCTCCACCCTTGGGGTTATTGCTCTGCTTTTAACAGGCTCCTTAAAGATTTGTTTAGCGTGCCTTAGCATTCCCGGGAGCATAGGAAGGCTTTGATAATTGCTATGGGTGGAGGACAGGGTGTTAAAAAGGAAGTCATCCTCGATAGGCTCTGAATGTAGCGATACGTTATGAAACTCTGCTGCCCTAGCTACCACCTGAGCATACGCTGTACTGTCCTCAGGTGGTGAGGGCTTAGTGGGGTACGACTCAGGGCTATTGTCCGATACTGGGGCGTCATAGAGATCCCATGCGTCCTGGTCATCTTGGCTCATGGTGGTATGAGCTGGTGATTGTGACTGAGTCTGTGCCGGTGATATATGAGTTGCCGGTGGTGGAGAGGGTGGTGGAGTTACCTTCTTTACCACTTTTGCTTGTGGTGTTTTTTCTTGTTGTTGGAAATCTAGTTTCCTTTTTCTTCTGGTTGGGGGAAGGGTGCTGATCTTCCCTGTACCACTTTGTATAAAGATCCGCTTTTGCGTGTGATCTACAGCTGTTGTTTGTAATTCCTCCTCAAATCTGTGTTTTTGAAGTTGGGAGGACAGTGATTGTTCCTCTGAGTAGGAACTGGCTTTCGGTTCGGTTGCTGGGCGTTTTGGCACCGAAACCGTGTCTTTTGTTGTTTTCGGCTCCGAAGAGATTTTCCTCTTTTTCGGTGTCGTACCTTCTTGGCGTCGACCATCTTCGGTGCCGCTATCTCTGTGCCGAGCAGCTTCGGTGCCGCTGTCTCGGTGTCGACCCTTTTCTGCGGCAGTTTCTCGGTCCCGAGATTGCTGCGTGCCTGTGTCTCGACCTGAGTCGGACGATCTCGGCACCAGCTCGCCCTTTTTCTGTGCCGATGGACGGTCACCTACTTTATGGGTTGAGCCATGGCCTGTCGGCAGTGGAGTCCCCTGGGCTTTGTCTGTTTTTCTGTGTGATGTTTGTTTTGACGTCTTACTCACGGTTTCTTCGACGTCGAATTCTTCGGAATCCGATTCGTGGTTGGAGAATGTTTCTTCTTCTCCCTCTTCCTCGAACCGTTGTTGTCCTGTCGGCGTGGACGCCATCTGCAACCTTCTGGCTCTTCGGTCTCGGAGCGTTTTTCTCGACCGAAACGCTCGACAGGCCTCACACGTTTCTTCTTTGTGCTCGGGTGACAGGCACAAGTTACAGACCAAATGTTGGTCTGTATAGGGATATTTACTGTGGCATTTAGGACAGAATCGGAACGGGGTCCGTTCCATCAGTCTCGATGTTGCACGCGGTCGGGCTGACCAGGCCCCGACGGGGGATCGAAATTACCCCGAAGGGCTACCGGAGCTCTTAAAGATTCGGTGTCGATTCTAATCTAACCCGATACCGAACGAAACAATACCGACGAATTTTCCATTGATTCTGACTAACTTTCCGACCCGAAACACGGAGCGAAAAGGAACACGTCCGAACCCGATGGCGGAAAAAAAACAATCTAACATGGAGTCGACGCCCATGCGCAATGGAACCAAAGTAGGAGGAGTCCCTCGGTCTCGTGACTCGAAAAGACTTCTTCGAAGAAAAACAACTTGTAACACTCCGACCCAACACCAGACGGCGGACTATGCACAGCATGTGTATCTACAGCTACACATGCCACCGAACATGTAATTACAATTGTTCTGGATAGGGAGAGGCAGTTGGGTTTGCCTTCTCATTGTAAATACTTCTCATTGTAAATTGTGTTACAAACGTAACATGGAGTGGCCAAAACTCCACCAACGAAGTGGAATATCCCACCCTGATAAATTATCCCCTGCTAACTTGAGTACAGTTTTTTGTCAGGCCCCTATTCTTCAATAAATGAAACACTGAGTATACAGGCATCAGGCAATACTGTGCCACCAAAATCAGTGATATTTAATACCCGACTCACCCTGGACAAGGAGTTCCTTGCCGGCTTACCCTATGAAATGTCCACATTCAGCAATGAAGACCATAAAAAACTACAGGAAACTTTCACTACACAGTGACCGAACAGTCCTCGGTTGGTTCTTTTCATTCCTCACAAGAAAACACCAAAGCATCCAAACGTAAACATGCAACGTCTCCCACCTACAGCAGCCTGCTCTCATACTATCATCTTTAGCACACAGACAGAACCAAAGTGGGCCCTGCTACTAAATCAAGAGGCCTCTGTAGGGCGTCATGCAGCGAAGCAGACATACATAAAATGGTGTTATCTCCCAAAGACTTCCTGGCTCTAACACCAATGCTCACACTCCTATAAACTTGCTAATTAAGGTCTGTCAGAAAGCAAGTTCTACAAAAACTGAATTAGTCCCCCCTCTCAGGTTGGATCAACAATCCCAAAATACTATTCTGGATCGATGCCATGGAGCTAAAATATTTCCCTCTGAATCTCAATGCATGAGCCAAAACGTGTGGCTGCGATGGACTACAAACACAAGTTCGAATCCCGAAGAGAAAAAAATGCCCAAAACACGTTGTTTACCTTAGTCTGTTTTGCAAACTTAAGACCCTACATTCCTAAAACCAACTTACAGGCCATAGTTCACACCCTAGTCATGTCCCACTGGATGAGGGTAACACACTCTTTAATCTCAGGGTTTCCATTACTTTTCTGGATCCCACCAAAAACAATGGCATCACGCAGAAATAACATACAACAATAATGAATAACTGGTTAATATGCATTCTCTACCTGTACCCCCAGGCTTGAAATTCAACCCCTCAATTAGGCTTGCCTCCTCTCCTGTAATTGACATGTCTACTTAAAATCCCACTTTAGAAGCACCGCCTTTGGACAACCAACCAACCATGCACCCATGTAAACGCTGAATGCCTACCTCAATGAAGACCAATTATAGCCGGTTGACATCCCACGTATTCTGTTCTCCTTTTCCTTCCCACCTAGATAGTCCAGGCCCAAGTCCAAATACAAGCTGCACATTGTGTTACAGCACAAAACACACACACAGCTCTTCGCCCCAGACTTCCCTCTCTCCTGTGGCCTTACAACTGCATCAGACAACTTCTCACCCATACTCATAATCCGCACTCTCTCAGCAGCGTGTGGTACTCTTTATTTCTCACTATCCTATCTACCCTTGGCATCACTTTTCTCAAGGTCATGGTGCTCATGACTTTTCACATCAACTCCCAACCTGTTGGCATCCCACAAACTTCAGTCTTGTGGCACCTCCTTTTCTTGCTTTATTCCACGTCCCTTGGTGGGGGGAAGGCTCTTTGCTGGAGTTCTTTTCTATTTTGCCGATGTGAAGGATGAGTTGCCGTGTTCTGTGTGGTGAAGTGAGTAGACTGGTGTAGAGTGGAGCTAAAAATAACTTAAGAGTACTCTAATACTATTTACTAACAAGTTGTTATGATTAAAATCGAATAGCGTAGGTCAGCAACAGATATAGTGGTCCACGCTGGCTCGGAAAAGTGTATGTACAAAGAAGATCAGCATGTTTCTTGCCTAATTAATGTCAGAAATGATCAGGGCAATTCTGCAGGACCAAAATCCTAATCTTCTCATGAATTTAGGCCGCCAGGGTGTGCAAGAAACAATTTAATTGTGCCCAAATTGGCATTCACACTGACATATAGTATAACTTCAAAGTTTTTAGCAACCAACCATATTAGGGAGAGTGTAGTGCCTCAACATATGTGGCAAAGTAACCGCTGACTGGCATCTAGGACAGTAGCAACCAGGAGCTGATTCCTCCCATGACCTACCCCGACATGTGCCACCATGGAGGTGAGGAAAATCAACATCTGTAAACATAAAAAATAAGCTTGCAGGAAAGACAAACAAACAGGAGACATTTACCAACACCAGGTTGTAACTGATATCAATATGTTGATAGCCTGGTCAACACACCTTGTTCAACTAAGATCTTCTGCCATGGGCCTCCAGATGCCTTCTGGAGCACAAGAGGTGGTCTGATCTGCAGAAAGTTACAAATATCTGGAAAAAAAAAAGAAAATAAGCTGAAACTTCTTATGCTTTTGACTCAGTAATGTTATTTAAATATATTCACACCCAAATCTGACACAATTTCAAATTCATGACAGTAAAAATGCTTGGAAGAGGTCACTCCCAAAGAGAATCCAGGAAGAAGACATTCATGACGTGAGACCGAGCAACATTATCAGGAGCTGAAAGCTTCCTACAAGCCCATTTCTCTTCTCCATAGAAACTACATACATAAAAAAGCCAATTCAATAACATCTGTACTGTTTTGTAAATTCTATAACAATGCAACTCAATCATTAAGAGCAAACACTTGTTTGCAATGCTGGGGATATCTTGTCTGCATCTTCGAGACAGACAATGAGAAACCACACTCACGGCCTTCACGCCTCATCCAGGGTCGCACACTAGGCAGCTTTGGGACTTGGTTCAACATGGTACCAACTCCGTATGCAGTTTTACTACAGGAACCACGTGGAGGGTATACAAATAACAATGCATTGAATGCTTAGCTTGTGTACTTAGGAGTGTAGTAATTTAAGCGGATCAGTGTTTCCAGTGCACGTTGAATAGGCATTCACTTTGAGTTCACCAGCTCCTTATCTATGATAATGGACTCCCTTCACTCAAAGATGCTTACCAATAGAAGTGACTGTGAGTCCTTCCCAGTGGACCGCTATAGCATACAGTAATAAGAGGAGATTACTTAAGCATTCTTGGGCGCAGAGTTGGTTCTTGTTGACACTTATCGTCTTTCAAGCAACTTATGATCCTGAGCCGCAGACAAGGTCCCATACATGACAAGAAAGGGATTGTAACTCATGCAAGTGACCTGCTCCCAGGGCATATGCAAGCACCAGCTTGCTACTTCCTCCTCCCCAACCTCTTCATGTGCTCGGTTTGCAACTTGAAGAACTGTTGGGAGAAGTTTCCAGAGCAGCCCAAGACCAGGAGTGGAGTGATCAGATTCACAACAAACCGAGATGCAAGCCTTCTCCGTCTTGGATTCAAGCCCACAGAACCACCCCCGTACCACAAACTCTCATACAAGACTCACAGAGTATTAGGAATCATCAAGTCTTGGAGGAGGACCTCCATTAGCCCCCCCCCCAGAATGCCTACCAGAACACACCAACTGGAATCTTAGCACCTCCAACATCATCTCCCCATTCTGCGACTCTGTGCACAATCTTTGAGTGGTTGACCTACGTCCAAATGGTACGTTCCCAAGCCCACCTCTACAGCGGCCCACGGCTCTCTGAACTCAGTTTACACTTTATAAATACCTGTTATGAACCCACATGAAATGTCCTTGGCATCCAATATTTCAGCCAATGAGCTAAGCGCTATTGTTGGCTTTGAGCAGCCTTCCAGCTTCAGCACAGTGATAGATAACATAGTGTCCGACACCAGGAGGAACCAGTTAGCTCATCCGCAAAACATCACTTCAAGCCTACAATTAGATACTCTGCCAAACCTTTGGCTAAAAACAGACAACATTTAAAGAAGATTCTGGAAATTAAACATCAAATCTTGAATATAAAGTAAGACCAACTATCTAATCTTAACATAGGGTTTTAAGTTTTCAAACATCCGCAAAGTCAGCAGTGAGCCTCGATTTTTAGCTTTCAAGCAATGAAGCCAACGTACGTTGAAAGTAAGAAAACGAGAGGAGGAAGCCGCGTCTTGGCCGCTTCACGTACTACACAAAGACGGCATTGAGCGGAATCACAAATACCTCCATTCTGTGAACTGGAATGCAAACAGCTGTACATCACTGTGTGCCAAGCCACACAAAGCACATTGTATTCTGCCCACGTCTGAACTGCCGTTTTTTCTAAACAAACCCTGGTGATGGAAGCAAACATTCCAAATATATAGACAATTCAGCATGAAGTCATGTATATAAGAAATAAACCAAGTGTGCCCAGAATGGGTGTGTGCGCAGCCAGGTGTTTAACTTTTAGGAGGACGGGTGAGGATGGGGGTGACAGTGATTTGGAGAGTAGGGAGGTATGGGTAGGTGTCGCTTCTGCCTGTCTCCAGCTCTCAGGAAAAAAAAAGCAATGCTTAGAGAAGCACCCTTACCCCAGCCAAGGGTGCTCGACCTTGATAATAGTATTTGGTGTTCAGGACTCACTTTCACATAGGCCACCAGAGGGGACGAGGCAAGGTCTAGTTAGGTTGGGTCAGCTGGGAAGCAGGAAAGGTCTCTGCAACTTGTTGTATCCCTGTAGTTCCACCCAGGTCAGTCATGACCCTTGGAGTCACTTCTGGGGGCCTGGGTTCAATTCCTCCTTCAGGTGTCAGACATATGAGAGTACTTATACTGAGTCTTCACAGGTTCAGCAGTGTTCCGATGTTGGGGTCCAGGGATGCCACTTGTATGCCTAGTTCCATCTTGAGGTTCAGAGGCGCCCCTTTATATTATTCTAAAACTGATCTGGCCAGTTCCCCTTTTTTCTCTGGGTTTGGCTGCAGCCTGGCTTGTGAACAAAGGCAGGCACAGGCCTGGTGCCTGGTTTTACTGTGTGGGCCATGGCAGGCTTCTTGGAAGTATGATCATTACAGGGCACAGCTCCTCCCCTGCTATCCTTTCAGGAAGACCCTCACCTCTCAATCTGAGGCCCTTTGTCTACTGTCTGTAAGAAATATACAACACACCAGAGGAAAACTATTTACATTCAGGTGAGCTTGGACACTGGAAGAAAGAAACATTTGGCTTCGGGAGCAAATTGACAACTTTCTAAATGTGGGATTTCCAAAATAGTAATTTAAAATCAGACTTGACCATTAGGTTGGATTTTAAATTCCTATTCCAATGAGTACTTGAATCATTTTTCCAGCTAGTCCATTTTTGTAAATAGGCCTGGGATTTTTCTTGTGTTGGTTTATCACTTTATTACTGCCTGAGTGCTGCATAAATACTCTACACAATGCTACTAAGTTAAGCCTGACTGCTTTTGGGCCAAACTATCAGAGGGTTTATCAAGGGTTTAGTCACTTTCGTGTTCACCCTGACAAGTATTGTGATTATTATTTGAAGTGGGTTCTCACCCCCTTCCACAAATAATCCAATTTCTTCTAAGTCCCTTCAGCTGGGAGACTGATCTATGCATTCACTAACTTTTATGAACAAGGTTTTCTCATGTGCACTCTAGAGCCTTAAAAATCACGTGCCAACAACCGATTCTAGTGTTCCGCAACTTTACTTGCTGTCATCCTTGCATACCTGTCACTAGTCAGTTAAGCACAAAGGATATGATCCCAATGTTGCTGCTGTTTTTTTCAAGTATGGAGAGTGCATTGATAGCGAAGGCTTTACCAAAGACTGAATATCCCTTCCACCCAGGTACCTCCTACAAGTGGGTGCCTGTCACTCAGTGAAGGAACGCACTCAGACGGTGCAGAATGCCCTTCATCAAAATAAGGGACTCCGTTCTCAGTCACGAGAATTTTCAAAAATCACGGTAATTCTGTCCTGCGTCTGTGGTTCCATGATTACACCACCAGATTCCAGTATCTCATTAACTGTACCTCTCAAGCCTCAATTTTTGAGGGACAGCGTCTGCCTTATTGCCAAAGAGCTAGTGTTATTCTCCCCGCAGTGACAAAAGACGCTAAGTACACCCTACAAATTGTTGAGGGTCTTACGTGAGCATGCACCTTTCAGCAGGAGGTGGAAAGCAGACAACCCAGTTCACTGATAGATTTTGTACAGTTTTGCAAAGATGCTTTGGCACCGTACAAAAAGGGCATAAATCCTTCTTGGGCCTACTGCAAACTAACAGGTGTGCGAAGGTGCACAGCACAAGTGCAAAGCAATTTAGAGCCAACTTGGTTGGAACATCCACAAATGGAATCCGCCAGACATAATTGTGAATGATGGCGAAGTGACTTAATGGAATATGGAAGAGTGGAATTACACAGGGTTTGAGTACGTCAGAGTGTAAAGGAACCCATAGTGTATATGCACAGAGAGATGCCAGACCTGGTTGGGTTGCGACAGGAGGACTTAACTCAGGAAGTGCAGAGTTCACTGCAGAACCCATCAGAAGGTAGAACATCCACAGTGCTGACTAGAGTTCTAGAGCAATTAGGACTTCACTTGACTACAGCACATACAGACTAATACCTAGGTTCACTTCAACGGTCTCAAATGTAGGGGTAGGAAACAGTGAAATGTCAGTTCTCTAATCTGCAGCATGCCCTTCTCTTAGGTAAGCGGTAAATGGTATTTATTCTGCAATTCTATCAGCAATAGGCAGCAGAGAGATATACAAAGTGAAAGACACAGTCAAGCAGGCGAGTTGAGAGGTTCCTGTTTCTCAACTGTTAATGCATTATGATGTAGTGTTTTTTTTTGTGTCGGAGCAGCAGGGACAATTGGTTTCGGAAGGGAGCTCTGCCCGATATAGCCGAGCTGGGGTAAGATACGCGCAATGGAGGTAGTAAGTCTGAATCAGTCATAGCCTGGCAGAAACAGTGATAGTACAGGGGCCATCAGGGCATCACGCCAATCATTGTCTTCGAGGGGGCCTTTCCAGTTATCCCAACGTTCCCCAAGGCAGTGTAGTGGGATCATTGATGTCCAGGGTGCAATAGATTTGCGAGATGCCTTCCTTACCCAGTGCTCCCATAAGGAGTTTAGCTTTTAGCTGGCTTAATTCTGGCAAGGTGGTCCCTCTGGGTATATAGGGGCATACAGGGAATGTCGCAGTTGCAGATATCTGTAGATATGGAAAGAATGGAGTGCATAGGTATCCTGAAGCTGTTGGAAAGAGCGAACGTGTGTCCCGGACCACACATCCCTTAAGCGTGTTACACCGAGGAGGTACCATCTCCCAAAGCCCTCCAAAGCGACCACCTCCCACAGCCATGTACCAAGCCACAACCAGTTTTCAAGGTAAGTTTGGGGTCCCTTAGACTATGTCGGAGAGCCTTCCTCCAGGTGAGGAACAGGAGGCGGGTCACCGTGGGCATGGAAGCAGGGATTGGGGATCCATATAGCATGATGCGGGAAAACCCTAAAAACATTCATTCTAGTCAGAACGCCGGGATAAAGTGTTTTCTTTTTTTTTTTTTAAAGAATGTGTCTTCAACTCTTTCTGGAACTGGGGCAGTCCTGATGGACATGCCATTGTTGTTTCAGATCCCGCGTGCATAAATAAAGACTGCTGCTTTGTTTTTTACACTTCTTGGCCAGTAATGATGCTGTACTCCCACCGCCAGTTATTGAGTCACCTTACTAAATAAGCAGCAATACTTTCTTTTCAAGGGACATTTACGCAACATTGTGCTTGCTTAACAAAGGTGGTTTTCAGAAAAAAAGAAAAAAAAGAAAACATGGCTCGGAAAATCACTGGGCGGATGGATTTTTTTTTAATGGTTTCAGTGTTGATACTCCAAAGATGTGTTCCTCGGATTCGTTAAAGTGTGTTTTCTTGGCTAGGAAAAAAGGAAATTTTTCCAATACACGATGTGGCAAAGGTCAAATTCCTGTAAGGTTTAATATTAGCCATTCAAGCTCCACTGTCACAAATCCATGGCCCCATGGAAAATAACAGATGGAAAATAAGGTGGCAAACAGCATGTAGAAGTAATGTCCTCTCTCCAAAACATTGCACCTCAAAAGTGTCATGCATGAGTAAAGCTGATCCCATGGAGCCCATCTATGAGAGTTCAACGTCTGCATCAATTTGGGGATAAGTGGAAAAGGTAATGGGTGCATTTGCGCGCCGTGGACTCAAGTTATGGTCCGCGTAGCTAACCAGTCTTTGCCAATTTCGGTGTGCTACTGTCACCTTGCAGGGAAGTTACGTCGCAGGTAAGTACATCAGGCTGGTCGCGACATCACAGGACATACCTTGTGTATACCAAGGGGGAAGGTGTGTGCGTGTTGGGTAGCATTTCGGGTTAGTGAGTTTTCCAGGGTTCAGAGATGTGTGGAGTACAGTGGTTGTAGGAGGCTTTTACGGTTCAGGGATGGATGATGTACAGAGAAAAGGTATTGGGGGTAACAAAGGGTTTTAGGGTTCTGGGATGGGAGTAGTATAGGGGTAGTAACAGGATTTGAGAGTTCTGGGATGAGTAATGGATATATGGGCAGTGCACAGGCGAATTTAAATGCATATGTATGCGTAATTTAAAGTTAAAATGTATGAATTAACACTAGGTAAAATTAAATATTTTACAATTTTATATATTTTATTTTATTATCAATAAAAAATAAAAAATACTGAACATAATTCACAAATTGATTACTATGTTAGGGCAGAATTGTAGGTGTACATAGAAATGGGAATGAATATACACACACACACACATATATATATATATATATTATTAACTATATGGCCATAAAATAATGCTTAACTACGGAGCCACGGCACTAGAGATATAAAGGTATGCAATATAAAGGCACTGCTGAAATAATGACATCTCCTGCTAAATTCAAGGTTTTTCTTTGAACGTTTTTTTTTTTTTTTTTTTTTTTTTTTACACATTTGGGGGAACCACGGTCACTTTTTTCATGACAGGCTTTGATGAGCTACATTCCAGCAAAGGCCTCAAAAAAAAATATTCAGCTCCAGCCAGCCAGTCAGATTGTTATTCAAACCCAGGTCTGCTCTCAGATTATTTATTTTTTAAAACCAAGTCTAATCAGCTATATGCATCTTCCTTCCTCATTAACTCAAGCCCAGTCTGACACATTTTTGTAATAAAAATGTTTAAAAAATGTGTGGGTCGAATTATTTTAAACCAATCAAAGTCGCATCTTGCTGTAAAATTCTAGTTTCAAGCCAAGTTTACGGCATGTCCGTTCAACAGTGTTTTCTGTGAAAGAGCACAAAGTTTCCTATGGAATGTAAAATGGAAAACAACTCTCTTGAACTGAATCCAAGCCTAAATCCTATTACCATATACTCCCAATTAACACTTCTGGATTCTTTCCTCCTCCACCCCTCCATTTCTCCAGTCAATCTAACTATCAAACTCTCATATCTGCGGCTCAAATTAACTCATAATAATACTAAAACTGTACTCATATTTCCCGATACCAATCCATCACTAATTCTTGTTGGGTTCCGAAGAAGCGTGCTACTCGCCGAAAAGCGCTTCGACGCCTCGTCAGGGGTAGTAAGCGATATATAAATACTATTACAATACAATACAATACAATTTGAGATCTTGTTTAGGCATGACATAAATGGGGGGCAGCATTGTATTTGAGTCTCTTGAGACAACAGGCAGACTCTTTCAGTTTAATGTTGGTTGCTGCACCAATCATTGATATGCAAGTCACAAGTCTGAATCCCAGCAAGGTTGATTCAGCCTTCTATCCTTCAAAGTCAGGTAAACTGAATACCACTAAATCGAGTAACAGTAACACTTGTCAGTGCGTTACCAGTCTATTGGTGAATGTGTGGCTACAGGGTGGTTTCCTCGCTCCTTTTTCCCCTATGAGGCTAGTAGCCACATGGGAATTAACTCCATCAAGAGATACAGAGAAAGTGTCATGCAAGCTTTTCTTTATGTCCGTCTTGTCTTATGTGTTGTTTGCGTTCTGTGTGTTAATCAAAGAAACTTCTAACAGAAACATGCAAACACATAGGAAATCTCAGTCTTGAAGAAAGTCTTGTGTCCCTGTGGCATTAAAGTACGCTGAAACATGGCGAGTCCTTACCATGGAGAAATAAATACCTTCCCAATCATCCAAAATTGTGATTTTAATCTTGCCTGGGATAAACTGACTCACTAAACTTAAAAAGAGTTTTTTTCCCAATAACATATCCCATTCCAAGATAACACAGCAAAAGAAAGACTAAAAACAAAGAGTTCCGACTAGGATGGCAGAGCCCACCTCGACACACCCTTTAATGGTATCCAGAGCCCAAAGGCGTAGCATGCCAAAAATTGTGGGCAAGGGCTATTCCTACAAAGTTATGAATATCCTTTTGCCATGGAGTATCAGGAAACACACACACACACCCTGAAAGTAATTCAATGCCAAGTGATCTGCAACATGGCATACCTGAGAATTTCTGTAGATTAGAATACAAATGATATATAGACTCTCTCCTTGAAAAAGGCTGAAATGTACTAGTGTTGACTTGGATCTAGATTTTAAATACATTTCAGACTGGACTTCTTTGAGAAATGCTGGAGTATTCCACGGAGTATGCACCCGTCACACATTGGCAGGAGTAGTCACATGCTTACCCTTTTACACATTGGCCACGTAAGCGTTTAGAAATGTGACATTAAAGGTCATCTGCTTCTTAAGCTGCTCCAATGGGAAAGCATATTCAAAGCAGAAAACCCTTACACAGCATCTCCTTAAATGTTTGTGTATAACTTCCCCATTCCTACTCTGAAAACCAATGAACTCCTGTCCTTGATAGTAGCAAATCTATAATTTCTTTAAGGGTCTTTGAATACCTGCAAAGAGTTTCTAAATGCCCCTAAACCTTCCAATGTTTGGGATGTCACCAACTTTTGCATGACGACCCACCATGGAACGCCCTCAAACGTGCTCCTGTTAGCAGATTTGCTCGCATGAAAATTGCGGCATACTATATGTGAATAAATCCTATTAGACACAATTCCATAAATTGAGAATTGAGTTCCTCCCCCGTAAATGCCTATATTTTCACTACTATGTTTCAAACTAAATCACATACGTCTCTGTGGATCAGGAGCATGACCTGCTCCAACTTCTCTACGTCTTCTCTACGTCTACATTGGATTAACCGGCCACCTGGGTCAGGAGTGGAGAACACTCATCAAGATGTGCTTTAACATTCCTTTACAGAGGAAACACAATCTAGTGCATAGGTGATTAACTGGCACCAGAGATCAGCTTAGGGAACTGACCAACAAACATGTGGCTGTAGGCAAAATACATGGTCTCTTCCCTTAAGTTTTAAACACTACGTAACACTGTAAATATGTATGGTGTACTATCTGTAATGCACTCTCCCAGTTATTGCCTACATTTCCTCTCTATCATTTTGGTCTCAGTAACTCAAAGCCTTGCTGTATTGGTATAAGGCTTCTAACAGGAAGGTTAGGCTATCAGCGTTTGTATACGTCTACCAGTAGTATGGCATTGTAGCGATATCTTATTCTGAGCGCACTTTAATTTCCTTCTCACATTTCCACTGATCAGCAGAGTATAGCTATGAATTGTGTATGGGTAAATACAGACTTGTAAAAAGCTTAAACTATGAATACATCAGTCATAAACGAGCATATATATGAATAAATTACCCAGTGGCGATCGTTAGTTAGGACCTAGCTTCTACATTGGTGCCACTTGATGAATGTGCACAAAATTTTCCAAAAAAAAAAGAATGAAAACAAAGTGACAGTCCCATCAGCTTCTGTCTGGAAGGTTTCGGGGTGATCCGTCAAGTGGGGGGCTGAAAAAAAGGAGGAGGGGTGAAAAAAAACATTTCCCTTGCTAATTCCCTTAGAGATTAGGAACAGCAATACCGCAGAATCACTGGACGGAATTACACCAAATTTGACAGAAAGGAAGCCCTTGGTCCAGAGAGTGCCTTTTTTTGTTATCTGGTGTAAATCCATTAAGTAGTTTTGAAAAACTTTAAGAAAATCCGATTTTGTATATAGAGGGACGTGCAGGCTCCGCAAACCCTCCAGATCTGGTGCTGAGGTCTGATTGGCTGCCAAGACTTCAACAAGGAAGTGTTGGAATCCATGTCGGGACTCCTTCAGCCCAGTCGGGTCCCCCCGCAGCCGTGGGAACCGCCAGCTCCCTGGGGCTATTATCAAATTTAATGCGGAAGGGCCAGTCCTGCCCCCTACAGACCCCCAGGAACGCAACCTCCATAAGGCTTTTGCCAAATATAGAGGGGGGCCAACTAGCCCCCCTCCGCCCTGGTGACAACCACCTCCCTGGGGCTTTCATAAAATTTAATGGAGGAGAGGGGTTACATGGCTGGTCACTGAAGAGCAGATCGACCCTGGTGAGGGGGGCCATGCAGACCATCACCCCGATCCGACCCCCCCAAAAAATAAGCCCTGGTCCTGGAGGATTGAGTCCCGGGGACCTTGAACGGCCCAGAGGAGGGGCCACAAGGGACCTCTCCCCCAAAAAGAAAATTAATCTGGCCAAGCCCCGGGGGTGGGGTCCCCAGGGACGAGATCAGCCATGGGGAGAGATGCTCTGTGAGCCCCCCCCCCCTACCCAAACAAACAATAATTAGGCCAGACCCCGGGGGTGGGGTCTCCGGTGCCAAGATCAGCCTGGGAAGGGGGGGGCACGCGGCGCCTCTCCCCCATTCCCCCCGAATATATATATTTAGGCTAGCCTCTGGGAGAAAGGGTTCCCAGGGCTGAGAGCACCCTGGGGTGGGGGGAGGTGGTGGTTGGGGACACTTTTTTATTTAGAAGTCGAGTCCCTGGGGTTGCGGTCCCTGGGGCCAAAATTGGACGTGAGAGGGGAGCATGCTGACCTGCTCCCAATTACTGCTGCGCACCGCCGAGTGCTCATAGGTGTTGGCCGCGGGCCCTGGCCGCTGCCAATTACTGCTGCGCACTGCCAAAGGCAGTGCGCTGGGTTGGGTTGTTATAAGGGTTGGACAACTGCTGCCATGCACAGCCAAAGGCTGTGAGCTGTGGTGGTTGGATTAAGTATAGTAATGAAAATTACTTTACGTATACCAAAAAAAAATGCAGAAATTCACTGAACAAAAACAAAGGTTACAGGGATGTTATAATTAGGAAACTGAATAAAAAAAAACAGAAATTCACTTAAAATACTAAAGGTTATGTGATAGTTAGGCTCACGTTTTAAATGTACCAAACCATAGAAATATACCTGTTATATTTAGAGTTATCTCAAGTAACTGTAACACGTGCCCTCGCCATGCACTGCTAATTACCCCACAAATTACGGACCTCATGATATCTTTGATAACATCATTGATAATATCAATGTAATATTTGCAGTAACATTTTTGACGGAAAAACTGTGCATGGCAGGGGCACAAGTATATATATATAAAAATATATATTTAAACCTATTGCACGTTCCACATAATACTAAAGAATATTAAACATTAATTCTGTTTCATTTATTTTTTGGCCTTTGAAAAAATGAAAACTTAGGCGTGTAGGCCTCTGAAGAAGTTCAGGAGGCCATTGGTCTTCCTTGAAAACTGATCTGGAGTACAGGTCAAGCTCAAGCAGGGAGCAGGATATTGCTTCAAAAAGGATTTGTTTTTCGCAATATTTGAAGACTGGTTATGTGACAGTGGGAGATGTAGGGTGACCTTTACAGGCATACAATGTGTGTTAGCTGAGGAGGTGAGGATCGAAGGGGAAAGAATTTAAAATCATATTTGGGGGAATTATTCTAGTGCCTACATATGTGTGTCTTTACCACAGAGAACTGTGGTTGGAAATGGGAGGGGAGGTAGTTTGAGTGTGTGATCTTGAAATAGTTGGAGAATTGAAATTTAAAGCCAGAATGACTACAGACTGACTACAGGAAACGGCTGGTGTTCTCTCGTCAGAGCAAAAAATAAAATCTTCCTATGCAAAGCCTATTTAGACATTGATGAGTCAGAGAAACCACACAAATGCTGGGGTTGCGGCAGGTTTTACTGATTCACGTATTTACTTATGCGAGAGGGGTGGGGATCTGGATAGCTCCCAGATTCATCCGGAGGGAAGCAAAAGGAAGGCAGGTTCTTACGATTGTCAGGCTCATAGGGTGGGGGTGGGGGGGGAGGTCACACTGCTGCATACATACACCCCAAACACAGCTGGTTTAAACTGATGAGTGGAGAACATCATGGATGGAAATCACATGGATCAAATAAATACACAGTAAAACCAAAAGAGCAATGCAAGACCCAGGCCTTGGTGACTGCTGGTGGGAGAAAGACCTCAGACTGAGCATTTTCATATTTGTCGGAGATACACAATGTCTATCCTAGATTTCACTAAATAATCACCAACTCTCAACAGCTGCCGTGCTCTCAGATCGATCACCATGTAGGTGATCTACACCAGAAATAGGGATAATGTGAGAGCTTGGATGGGAACCTTTCACGGGACTTGATGATCTTAGGAATTTGAAGGAGGAGGAAATAGTACATTATTTTGAAGAAATTTTGAACTCGGACACAATCAGGTGAACTATTGGGAAGCCTTTAAAGCACTAGTCAGAGGTTATGCCTTTGGGGAAATATAAGGTATAGTTAGGCTTATGGAAATCTAAATCAAATTTGGTGAAGTAGAAATCAGACAAAGAGGGAAAAAGATAGATAAGTCATCGCCGGCGACACAAATGAAAGAGACAAAGGAAAAACTGGGCAGATTTCAAGCTGATTTTGAAAAACTTCAAAAGATGACACTGAGGCAATGGTTACACAGGGAGGGAGAGAAGTTCTCTCATCCACTATTACCTCTACTAGGCACAAGGATGGGAAATTAGTATATACTGAACCTGGAATAAATGAGATTTTTGATAACATTTGTCAGAATTTTAACACACAGCTGGGAATGTCCTATGATAGCCGGATATGTGAATTGTTGGGAACTTACGCGCTCACACAGCTTTCCAGTGAGTTTGGCTGTAGTAGCCAGAGGAATGAGGCAGAGGAAATGGGGTCCCAGCCAAAACAAGTGCAAGAAGCCAGGGTAGTTGTGATCCTTAAACCTTATCAACAACATTCAGATGTATCAAAGTTCTAGTTCACCACCAATGCTTGATGTCAATGCCAGGATAGTTGGCAAAATGCCAGCCCTAAGACTACAAACAGTGATTTTAAATGTCCCCCATGATGATCAGTGTGAATTTATACCACGCAGGAACACAACAACATCAGAAGACTGGCCCATACAATGGGAGAGAACTCAAATGGAGAAGAGCAGTATGTAAATGCATTTCTGGACATTGAGAAAACACTTGACTTGCTTGAGTGGACATATTTATTATATATTCTGAAAACAATGAATTTTTCTTCTACATTGGATTAGATTACCATACACTGCCCGGCCAGCATTAATGAGCTTTATTTGCATAATTTCAGATAGATGTCAACTGAGTGGTGGTGCTTGCCAGGGATGCTTCTCATCATGGCAGCTGTGCTCACTGCCGGTTCCACTATCCATCCTGCTTTGCAAAAACATCGAGGGACAATGGATATGATACGATTGCAGAGCCTGTGGTTTCTGTGTATGCAGGCAGCATGAATGCCTACTCTGGGGACATGGTCCACTACAGACATACAACTAAAAGGGAGGAATCAATCCGGCAAGACTGCTGGACTTGGAATCAACTGTACTCAGAGATGTCCCCACATTATCCCTGAGGGCTGGGACGCTGGGAATCCAAGGATTTGAGAACTATAGTATTAATGACACAATCTAGCCATAAAATGAAGAGAATTATACTTGGTCGCTGTAGTCACCAGAGTTTTGGACTAAGCTGCCCCTGTTTCTGGGATCATAATCCTACCCTGATGTTTATGTTTCAGGGCACTAGAAGTCGGCGGTCAAAGTCCCCATTTGCTGAGAGTGACAATATGAGAACTCAACTACTTTGGGGTGCGAGGAGAAGCAAGGTTTAGTGGGGCAACCTGAAAGTCCATGGAGGACAGGTCTAATGGTGCCAGATATGGAGAGATGCAAATTAGATGTACAGCGCCAGCTTAAAATGGGCGGGTTCAGAGAGGAAGGTAACCCAGCTGAGAACCTCCTGATGAGTTTAGTCCCACCAGGCACACCCAAGGAGGTTCTTCTTTCTCTGGAACACTATAAGTTTGAACAACCAACAATGACATGCCTGGTAGCTCGACAGGGGCAGACATACAAAAAGTAAAGTAGGACACCAATGCAATATACTGAAAGCACACCTTTAAAGGGCCGCACTAAATTCAGGAAGGCACCCAGGTAAATAGACATATCTACACTGAAGGATCTGCAGAACCATGGGAGACCCTTTCCATAACGAGAAATGGGTTTTCTTTACAAATGCACAGATGAGGTTCACTGTACTCCAAAATCTGAAGGGAGCCAAGGATTAATGGGCTGCTTTCCCACATGTGCCAGTAAAACTGAACACAAATGCTTTTTGGAGTTCTTCAAGTTGTACCCTCGGAGTACTCTTTTAAATACTCTTACATGCCTAAGTGAATTGGCCCCAAAACTATTAAACCGGGAATATTCACATGCAATCTGTACAAAAAACACTATTCTTCACACTTCTGCTAACAGGGTGCTTGATGTTTTGGGGCCAATTCAAAAAGGCACGCAAGGGTGCGTAAAAGAGCACTCCTCTAGTACAACTTCCCTTTACTCGTAAATGCTTTTGGGATTTGGACACTTAGCGCCTTGACCACTCAGCACCAAACCAGGGATATAGTCTCATTACTCCACAGTGTCATCAGTTCTGATTTAGCCATATAAACTTCCACAAGTAGTACACAACGGTGAGTGGCCAAGGATGGCATTCTACAGATTAAATAAAGCAAGGCAAGGAATACCCCTCAAGATACATGTATAGTAAAAAGCTCTGCTTCTTGACATGGCTTACTAAAGACCAAAAAAAAACACTAATAGGTTTCCTCAGCAGGGCTCCAAAAATCTACTCCACCACTCATTATGTGTTGTTTATTTTATGAGGTCGAGCTATTTTTAGATTCCACTGACCCTTCAGTGGACAAATAAGAGGTGTTTTGTTCAGTCAGAAACTGAATTAGCAAGTAAGACGCCTTTAAATCTTATTCTTGTCACATTTGCTCTGTGTTCAGAGACAGAGGTCAAGAGTCAGTTTGTCTTCTTGCAATGCAATTACTTTTCCTTGTGACTGCAGAGTTCCAGGATTTTGTAAGATGAACCGTCTGGCCTATGTGAACTGAAAGGCCTTTGCAATCAGGTTTTTACTAACACACAACATTTATCTAACAAAGTCAACTTTTCAAACATTTCAAAATATATTTCAGTAGCTGTGAAAGACCATTTTTTGTACTTCTGTGTGATGAAGAAAATATATTGTTAGGATGAAAAAAAGTCAGAACACTTTACTTTGTGAATTGCAAATGATAAATGTTTTCTGAAACCCAATTTTCACAGATTTGTATTAGTACAGTATATAGTTTTATCAGTAAAACTGCAAGTTAGTGGGAAGGATTTTGGACATTTCTTGGAAATTTACTGTCTGTAAATAAGTGCTCTACCACATCATGCTTTAGTAATATCTTTATTAAAAGTGAGTGTTTAAACATAACCTGAGAAACACTCCTGTCCTGATGGCAAAGCTATTAGTAAACAAAGAGGCAAGTCATGCATGGATCATGTGCACCCTATATGTGGGCTAGATTTATTATACAAGGAGAAAATGTTTAGTGTATTTAGTCAAACAAAAAAAGGATGTTTTTACAGCAGAAATGCTGATCTCACATATTTGAAATGTACTGATATGTGAGAATGAAGAAAAAGGCTACTGTAAAATACAATATTTGCCTAGGATCACACAATTTGAGACTCTTTTCCGGGTCAAGGACATTACAGTTAGGTCGAGTAGATTATTCAAGCTACTCAACCTGCAGGTCTAGTAACATTTTAATGATTTTTCGAGGCCTGCTCTGGTTCTCGAACTGCACACATCACATGGTGCTTGCTGTGCTACGTGCATTCATCTAAACTATGTAACTTGTAAACCAACATTTTTGACAAGTATAAACTTACATAGCAACACACTCCTGACTTTTGGTAGAACCAGGATTTCTGCCTATGCTCCTGAGGCACAGCTTCCTGACGACACAAGTACACCTCCCCTACTCGTCCCCAACTACACCCGAGAGGCAGAGTCCTCTCTGGACCTGCACAGCCCAACAGAGGCTGGTCCCTCGCTGCATGCTGTCCACCGACGTCCCTTCAGGTAGAGCATGTGTGAAGGATTGAAGAGGCTTGAACCCTTCCTTAGGGGTCTTTCTTGAACAGGGACAGACTGGTCTACAAGGCCATTAGGGGGTGCCCGAAGTGCTGCTTGGAAAGTTCAGTATGTGTGGCTGTTTGTGGGTCTGCTGGTCCGGTTTTAGTTGTTCTTTTGCCTGACATAAAAACAAACCTTGCCTGCTGCAAGCTCAAATCCATGCGGTCTTTCATACCTTGCAGGACCCTTATACAGCGTGTTTTTACGAGTTCACAACTACCCTAGTTTGCAAACATGGGCCACCTTTTAAGCCATCTAATTCACTAATGGGGGCTACTTTTATTTTACTGCCTGGGCCTATTTTCTGTCCAAGGCTGACAATTTGCACACACACCCAGGGAGAACCCACAGGAGCTTCAAAACCAATGTCCGCGTCCTACCTCAAAGGCGTCCAAGTCTAGCGATGTAAGGAAGGAATCCCTGCAAGACCATATACCCAAAACTGAATGGCCTCGATAATGCAGGCTGATTATGTGCAATAGGGGACACAGATCAGGTTAGAGAAGGACATGGATGACAAAGGGTAAGATTAGATAAAGAGACTGACACCACAGATTAGCAGGTGTCAAAGTACAGAGCAAAGCTCAAAATACAACTCTTGGGTGGCGTGGCACACTGGGTGAATCAGACACGATTCAGGTACAAAAGTGTTGTCCAGTTATCTTAGAGATGTAGAAACAGATTAATTGCCAGTTCCACAGGCTCTGGAAAGCTGAGACAATGGTTCTGACAAAGTTCCACAAAAGCAGAAAGAAATGTGGTTTCCAGAAGAATATTAAATCCATACAATCTGGACACTTCATGCTCTCGCTTGGCCTAAATATCTAATAACTGGTTTACTTGCTTGCATCCAGCACAGGAGTGAAGTTCACAACCTCTCATAACATGTCACCCACATGGCAGGCTTGCTATACAACTGAAGATTCACTCCCTGCTACTGACAATCAAGGCAAGCAACTTCAGGCACAATTCAAGAGACATGTGCCGGATGAATGGGATCTTTAACATATGCGTGGCACCCCAAAACACAACAAGCCAAGGAAGAAGCACCCGCCCCCTCACGAGTCTGGTGTGCAGGGCTTCTCTGCTCAGCAGACTCTTAATGGCTGCCCACACTTCGGAGAGGGTGCCCCATAGAAGGGGAAGTGATGCCATGCCAGCTCGTACAATGACAGAGGCTTTACAGTGAACCTCAACAGGGCAGAGCAATGGGTGAAGTATGCAGAGCAGATCTTCGAAGCACAGAAGTGGTGTTAAAAGTAGAGTTGTGTACCCCAGTGTGCCCTGGGTTACAGCTCATGTCATGCACAGAGTGGAACAGCCAAGGAGTCCCATGCCCGCGGAGGAGCAAACAGATAGAAACAATGCTCTAACGTCACAGATCACACAAATTGCCCTTAGCCAGACCTAAGCACACGTGCACTGATGTGCAGGCACATTCATCTATGCTTCAATGAACACATTGCTGCTCAGGGTAGCTAGGCAAGGTGCCAATGTGGGTCCTCAGTATCCCAGAGTGTGCACACAATAAGTGCAAATTTTGAGGACTCTGTTTGAGATGCTAATATATGTAGTAAGAAGTGACCACGCCAACTAAAATCTGTTTTTAGCTCGAGTGTGCAATGCTCTGACTTGTTGTAATCTATATGTGGGCTTTTAACCATACCCACCACGCCCCCATCACTATCACTTGCTCATGGGCGTGCCTTTCAAAAATCCTTTATCATCAGTGGTAACTGCTTTACGTTTGTACCTCCTTGGGGCAGTTTTGTTACCGCCTTGGACACCGACCCTTTTACATGGATAATTGCTGATACGTTTGACTGCGAGCCAACTTCTTTTTCCTTTTGTATCTCTCCTTCGTGCTCGATGAGGCCGTGCCGCTTTAACTCGGCTCACTTATGTCAACTGTTTTACTTTTCATTTTCAACTTTCAACTTATGTGGCAAGAAAAGTCCAGTTAGGAATTTACAACGTTAATAGCTCTAACTCGAGAAAACGTGAGACCCATTACATTGCAGATGCTTATCATCTGAGACCTCTCAACTGAGCCTTTCCCGTCTTATCTTTCCTAAAAGTAACATGGCAATTAAAGCTTTTGTTCTGTCTCGTACCGAGCCATCTTAGGCTGCCTGAGAATGCATGAAGGTAAATATATTCAGAACACACCAACCAGAACCCTCGTCCATCTAAAAATACATTTTGTGTGACAACCTCTTTTCGCCGACGTTGGGTCCCTGCAGCAAGCAAATTGTGCTCAAAATCTCCCGTATGGTGCATCACTTCTATTGTTCATAGGGACTGACATTTCGGAGAAAAATAAGTTAAATATATCGATTAACTGAACAGACTTCAAGTTAATGAAGAATAGAGGCAGCAGGGAAATCAGGATTCAAGATCTATTACTAATGAACTCCATTCCCTTGAAAATCCAGGTTAAACTGTCCCTTTTCATGTTGCTTAAAACCTCTGAACCTTTACTCTTATCTTTAAGCATTCACTTGTAGATATGTAGTGGCTTCACTGTCTAGCCCTATGATAATATTCTATAGCACCAAGATATCCCATCTAGGGTGTATGATGCACTTAATATGTGACATTTATGGAATATTAATATTACTGAAACTATCAAACAAAGCTCACTCCTCAAACCATTCCCTCGCTTACTAATTCTGACTGGTAAACTGTACCCTTCTTGTATCGCCTCAGACACCCATCCAAGTGCCCAGGCAGGTGCACTCTGCATTTCAGATAACAAGATCAGAAAAAGCTCGGACCCTACCAGGTAGGACAGGTGGGATGGGGCACCGGGAAAGACAAGGACAGGCGGGGACGGGGCACCGGGAAGGACAGGCGGGGACGGGGCACCGGGAAGGACACGGCACCAGGAAGGACAGGATGAAGCCGATCAAGCTGAAGCAGGCCACGGATGAGATGATGTTGATGATGCCGAGATGTCCATTTGTCATATAACACTTCTATGGGTAACTTCTTCTAAAGTAAAGAAATCTAACACAATATTGACAAGAACTGAGAGGACATTGGAGAGGTGAATAAGCTGTACAGTGACCTTCTCTCTGAATTCGTTTATGAACCAAAAAACAATAGGGGACAACTAACATCAAGAAAATAGCAAACATTGGCCAAGTAGAGATAGAGGTTTGAGAAAAGCACAAACCTAGACCAAATATGTACTTCAGCATATCCACAAATATAAAAATCCCAGCATTTGGTCCTCTCCCGAAAGTTTGTGGATGTCACAACCAACAACAAGGCACTAGTGGATTTTGAGTGCAACTGCTGAAGTTAACAGGAAAGACAAACTTGGAAGAGATACTCAAAAGTATAACAAAATCAATTTTTACTTCATGGGTTATCTAGTCTCCGATTTGAAAGCGGGTGCTGAGCAAAACAATCTCAACACAAGGACATTGCCTGGCTAAAAAGCAGCATCCAGGTTCTTCACAACAGGATTATGGACTCCCGGATGGAGTATCAGGGACATAAACTCTATAGATGTCAGAATGGAAAAGTGTCAACCGTGTAGAAAGAGCACCAGATGAAATTGTGAAGGCTGAAAGTACCAGAAACAGTCATGCAAGGTGTGTCTGTCTGCTTGCCAATCTTACATTATTTTGCTGTTCGGCACAGACCTGGGACCAGCAGCTGTTCTCTACCACTGTTTTTAAGGTCACAACATTGTGCTCCGGCCACCTTTCTTTGTTTCCTTCTTCCATTCATGACTATGCTGGCCAACATGGAGTTTGGGTTGACAGCATGGAAAACAACATGGACCAGCTGGTTGGCTTTGTAGAGTGAGCTGTTGCTGAATCAAAGATGGTGAAATATCAGAGGAGGCATTGGAAGGCAGCTGGAGTGATGCAAGGCGAGTGAGTGCAACCAGACTCCCTCAAATCTGTTTAACCAAGCACACCTCCTTACCCTCTTCCTCACTTAGGCATAAAGCGACAACTGCCCCATAACTCCTTGATCAGTCCCACCACCTCCTCGTCTAGAATAAAACTGTAGCTTTTACTATCTCAGGTTCACGTGATAGAAATAAACTCTTTGCCATCGTGAAGGAATTCACCAATCCCGCAGCCACTGAGAACATCACTCCCTCCCAGGAACTGTGTGACAATCTTCCTGACTTCTTCCACGACAAGATCTCGGCCATTTACAAAAACTTTGAATGTCAATGCCCACCCATAGAGAGCATAAACCAGCTCTCTCTCACACACACCCTGAACACCTTCTCACCCACTGGGAACTCCTCACCATGAAAGACACTATCTTCATAATGAACTCTGTACACTCAGGAGCACCCACGGACACTTGTCCCCATCATGTCTCCAACCTCCGAAGCAAGACAATTGGCATTGAGCTCAGGAAGGTCCTGAATACCTTCATCATTGTGGCCTCATTCCCTGTGGACTGGAAAAACACTGAAGTGAGGTCCCTCCTTATCCCATCTCTCTGCTCCTCTATCCAGCAAAAGTCTTCGAGAAAGCAATCAACCTTCAACTTACCGAACACCTAGAAGACCACAACCTCCTGGACCCCTCCCAATTTGGATTTTGAGCTAACCACAACACTGAGACAGCCCTGACTGCAGCCACAGATGACCACAAGCCCTCATCCTCCTGGACCTGTCCACTGCGTTTGATACTGTCTCCCACAATATCCTGATCAACAGACTCCACCCCATATGGATTCAAAGAAACGCCCTCAAATGGATTGCCTCGTACCTCACCGGCAGAACCCAAAAGATCCATCTCCCACTGTTCACCTCAGAGTCCTAGAAGATCATTTGTAGAGTCCCCCAAGGATCAACCCTCAGCCCGACCCTCTTCAACACCTACATGACCCCCAAGGCCATCACCGTCAGATCACACGGACTCAACATCATCTCCTACACTGATGACCCACAGCTCATTCTCTCACTGTCCGAAGATCCCTCCACCACAAAAGCTAACCTCCACAGATGTATGATGAATGTGGCGGACTGGATGAAGAACAACTGTCTCAAAGTCAACACCGAAAAAATTGAAATCCTCATGTTCGGGAACACCACCTCATCATGGACAGCCACATGGTGGCCCGTGGAGCTTGGCACACCCCCAATAGACCACGCCCATAACCTCAGCATCATTCTAGATAGCAAGCTATGCATGAAGAAACAAGTCAATGCAGTCTCATCCGCCTGCTTCCACACCCTTCGCATGCTCTGCAAGATCTTCAGGGGGCTCCCAGCAAACACCAGAAGGATCATCTTGCAGGTCCTCATCACCAGCAGACTGGATTATGGTAACCTGCTCTACAAAGGAATCACTGCTCACCTCCTGAAGCAACTCCAGACAATACAGAACTCATCAGCAAGACTCGTATTCGAACTCCCCAGAAGAACCCACAACAAACCCCATCTCAAGAAACTACACTGGCTCCCCATTCAGAAGAGATGCCAGTTCAGATGCTGACTCAGGCCTATGATGCCTTGCACAACGAAGGACCAGCATACATTAACAAACGCCTGACTTTCCACCAACCGACCAGACACCTCCGATCAGCTTCTCTCGCCCTGGCAGACACACCACAGATCCGTTGATCCAACAGCAGAGGACACTCCTCCCCATAACTGGCAGCCAAGGCTAGAAACAACCTCCCCCTGCACATCAGGGTCGCACTGTCACTCCAGCAATTCAGAAGAGAACTAAAGATCTGGATGTTCAAATGATCGTACTGCCACACAGTAACATACAGCTCTAGCGCCTCGAGCCCCCCTGGAATAATTTGCCACGCTTTATAAATGATAGATTGATTGAAACACACTAGTAATCAATTATTTATAACAAGTCTAAAGATGACCTCCAGGAAGATATTAAGGTGTGGACAGATAGTACTTTCTGGGCCTGAAGATGTCCTTTCACTGGACACACTTTTGTAAGTGCTAACTTACTAAGTCTATGGACTGCAGCCACTACAGAACTTTGAAAAAATGTATTAATGATTAATGATGACTAAGACAAACTGCTTTATTATATACAGGGATGAAAACTATCACTTTCAGGTGTCCCCAATACAATGTCATTTTGTTCCGAACATAGCATCAACCTACTTGCAGTGTTACGTTTCAGTGGCATTTGTTAAAAATAGTCCATTGTCGTAGGCTGTGGAGGTGGGCTACCACGAGAGAACACACTATAGTAGACTGCAGAAATGGACAACCCTGAGAGAACACTGTCATAGGCCGCGGAGGTGGGCTACCACGAGAGAACCCACTATAGTAAACTGCGGAAATGGGCAACCCTGAGAGAACACTGTCGTAGGCCGCGGAGGTGGGCTACCACGAGAGAACCCACTATAGTAAACTGCGGAAATGGGCAACCCTGAGAGAACACTATCGTAGGCCGCGGAGGTGGGCTACCACGAGAGAACACACTATAGTTAACTGTGGAAATGGGCAACCCTGAGAGAACACTGTCGTAGGCCGCAGAGGTGGGCTACCAAGAGAGAACACACTATAGTAGACTGTGGAGATGGGCAACCCTGAGAGAACACTGCCGTAGGCCGTGGAGGTGGGCTACCACAAGAGAACACAAGTGACTACAAAGGGACTGCGGAAGGGCAGCACAAGGAAGCTTGCACAAAGGATAGAAAGGGTCTTGCCAGCAAGACCCCAGCATGGAGAATGCAGCAGATTTTGTGGAACTTACCAACATACAAACCTACAGTGCTGTATGAATTTGGTAACTTACCACTGTGACATTTTGAACATAGCACTGTTCTGTGACAAGGCATCATGCCTCATATTTCACCAAGTGGCTCAGGGCTGGAGCTCACCTTGCTTTTCAAGTAACAACAGAACACCTTTTCTACAGAGCCGATTAGTCAATACTTTTGATCCCTCACAGCCTTAAACACCCTCTTAGATTATACTTTATGAAGCTGCTTAGATCAAGCTCAAAAAACAACTTCATAGGAAAAGCACAAAGTGGAAGTCTGGATCCGAGAAAGTGGTAAATATGTTACATTCTTGGAGGCAAATTCACGCCATGCAAGATCAGAATATCTCCTGGTGTTCTGGGTTTCAATGACTGACTCATTTCTGTGAGGGTCCTGCAGAGGTAAGTCGGTGAAACTCGGGCTCAGTGCGATGGCTGCAGTTTAAAGCTTTTGTCTGTAACACCCAGCAGAAAGCACTCGGAAAGGGACGTATTCTAATTATTCATTCAAGGTGTCTTATCAAGCAGTATGGATCTGCCGTCCACCACTTCACAGATCCAACATGCACAACTTAAGGAAACAATGCTTAATGTCATATGCAGCCACCTCCACTGACAGGTTCATGATATCAGTATTCCAGGTGAAGCCCAAGAACTTAGTGTCATGGTAAGGAGGGATTCCTTCCCACCCTCGACCTCACCATCTAGAAATGTATTCTTTAATAATTTTCATCTATTGCCTCTCTCTATTGAGTACTTTAAAAAACCTCACAAACTCGGCATCTGTGCAAAATTATAAAAAGAACATATGCTTAGAGTGTGACTTTAAAAGGGAAGAAACAGCACAATGTTTAAGTCATGAGAGTGCTGCACGTGACTTGCTCATCTAGAAGCCAGTATTATCCTACCAAAGGCTATACCTGAAGTAAATCTACTTTAGGCAGTCCAGGGGCCTGGCCGACCACCACTACTACCGCTCTAAAACACATTTGGTGATGTTTAGGCCCTGAGTAGCTTATGTGCAGCTGCACCACCTGCCCTACCACTGCCTCGGAGGGCACAATTCTGCCAGCTGTCAGGGCCACACCTCACACACAGTGTTTCAAACTGAAAAGCCAACCCAAGGATACCTAGGGGCAGAGGATAGTCGTAAAGCTATAAGGAAAATGCATGTAACCGAGTAATGCCCTAAGTGCACAATAATAATGCACAGGGAATATTCAAAACAATTACTAATGTATTTGGACGAAAAAGTTAAAATCAGTTTTTTAGGGGTATGTACCCCTAACGGGAGCCCCTAAGCAGGTATTACACAAATAAACAGGCAAAAGAATAAGATTGTGACATCAAGGATTACACAGAATCAAAAGGAACTAAAAAATAAAAACAAAATAACCACTACTGCACCCAAAAGAGCAATTTTATAAATTAGTGCAGGCCCCACCCTCCTAGATGACGACGTTTCGATCCCCTAAGCATATGGGATCCTCACCAGGACAATAACATATTTGCCTGGCTACATAATTTATAAACAATAAATCAATGAATACACAGTGCGTCCTGCAAAATTAAGGAAAGAAAAGTAAAGAGAGGAAGGAGAAGAAGAAAATGAATTGTATATGTGAACTTACGGCATTACTAAGTTATCTGTACGCTTAGGGATCTTTGTTCCTTATTGCTTTACACCTCAGACACAGGCCAGCACCACCTGTCCTACCGCTGCCTCTCAGGCTGGAGTACTGCCAGCCCCCTGTGCCACACCTCACACACAGGCCAGCATCACCTGTCCTACCGCTGCCTCTCAGGCTGGAGTACTGCCAGCCCCGTGTCACACCTCACACACAGGCCAGCACCATCTGTCTAACCGCTGCCTCTCAGGCTAGAGTACTGCCAGCCCCCTGTGCCACACCTCACACACAGGCCAGCACCATCTGTCTAACCGCTGCCTCTCAGGCTAGAGTACTGCCAGCCCCCTGTGCCACACCTCACACACAGGCCAGCACCACCTGTCCTACTGCTGCCTCTCAGGCTGGAGTACTGTCAGCCCCCTGTGTCACACCTCACACACAGGCCAGCACCACCTGTCCTACCGCTGCCTCTCAGGCTGGAGTACTGCCAGCCCCCTGTGTCACACCTCACACACAGGCCAGCACCATCTGTCCTACCGCTGCCTCTCAGGCTAGAGTACTGCCAGCCCCCTGTGCCACACCTCACACACAGGCCAGACCCACCTGTCCTACCGCTGCCTCTCAGGCTGGAGTACTGCCAGCCCCTTGCGTCACACCTCGCACACAGGCCAGCACCGCCTGTTCTATCGTTGCTTCTCAGGCTAGAGTAAAGCCAGCCCACTGTGCCACACCTGACACACAGGCTAGCACCACCTGTCCTACTGCTGCCTCTGAGGCTGGAGTATTGCCAGCCTCCTGTGCCACACCTCACACACAGGTCAGCACCACCTGCCCTACTGCTGCCTCTCAGGCTGGAGTATTGCCAGCCTCCTGTGCCACACCTCACAACAGGCCAGCCCCACCTGCCCTACTGCTGCCTCTCAGGCTAGAGTAATGCCAGCACCCCAGTGTCACACCACACACACAGGACAGCACCACCTGTCCTACCGCTGCCTCTCAGGCTAGAGTAATGCCAGCCCCCCAGTGTCACACCACACACACAGGACAGCACCACCTGTCCTACCGCTGCCTCTCAGGCTGGAGTACTGCCAGCCCCCTGTGCCACACCTCACACACAGGCCAGCACCACCTGTCCTACCGGTGCTTCTCAGGCTAGAGTAATGCCAGCCCCCAGTGCCACACCTCACACAAGGGTCAGCACCGCCTGTCCTACCGTTGCCTCTCAGGCTGGAGTACTGCCAGCCCTTGTGTCACACCTAGGCCAGCACCACCTGTCCTACCGCTGCCTCTCAGGCTGGGGTACTGCCAGCCCCGTGTCACACCTCACACACAGGCCAGCACCACCTGTCCTACCGCTGCCTCTCAGGCTGGGGTACTGCCAGCCCCGTGTCACACCTCACACACAGGCCAGCACCACATGTCCTACCGCTGCCTCTCAGGCTGGAGTACTGCCAGCCCCCTGTGCCACACCTCACACACAGGCCAGCATCACCTGTTCTACCGCTCCTTCTCAGGCTGGACTACTGCCAGCCCCTTGTGCCACACCTGACACACAGGCCAGCAGCACCTGTCCTACTGCTGCCTCTCAGGCTGGGGTACTGCCAGCCCCCTGTGCCATACCTCACACACAGGCCAGCACCACCTGTCCTACCGCTGCCTCTCAGGCTGGAGTAGTGCCAGCCCCCTGTGCCACACCTCACACACAGGCCGGCATCACCTGTCCTACTGCTGCCTCTCAGGCTGGAGTACTGCCAGCCCCTTGTGCCACACCTCACACAAGGGTCAGCACCGCCTGTCCTACCGTTGCCTCTCAGGCTGGAGTACTGCCAGCCCCTTGTCACACCTCACACACAGGCCAGCATCACCTGTCCTACCGCTGCCTCTCAGGCTGGAGTACTGCCAGCCCCTTGTGTCACACACCACACACAGGCCAGCATCACCTGTTCTACTGCTGCCTCTCAGGCTGGAGTACTGCCAGCCCCTTATGTCCCCCCAGGCACAGGCCAGCACCGCCTGTCCTACCGCTGCCTCTCAGGCTGGAGAACTGCCAGCCCCCTGTGTCACACCTCACACACAGGCCAGCATCACCTGTTCTACCGCTCCTTCTCAGGCTGGAGTACTGCCAGCCCCTTGTGCCACACCTGACACACAGGCCAGCAGCACCTGTTCTACCGCTGCCTCTCAGGCTGGAGTATTGCCAGCCTCATGCGCCACACCGGAAACAGGCCAGCAGCACCTGTCCAACCACTGCCTCCTGGGCCGGATTAATGCCAGCCCGTTGTGTCACACCTCTCACACAGCCCAGTGGGGGAAGGAGAGAGCTCCGTAGCTGGAATTCCACAACAGAAGCTGCACATTTTAACACTTTTCTTGCCACATAAATTGAAAAGTAAAACAGTTGAACTAAGCGAGCCGATTCAAAGTGCCACGGCCGCCATGAGCTGGAAGGAGGGACACAAAAGGAAAAAAGTTAGCTCCGGTCACACGTATCGGCGAAAGTGCAATTATCCATGTAACAGGGACGGTGTCCAAGGCGGTAACAAAACTGCCCCAAGGAGGGACAAACGTAAAGCATTTACCAATGATAACAAAGGATTTTTGATAGGCAAGCCCATGAATGAGTGATAGTTATGGGCGTGATTAAAACCCCGCAGATAGATTACAACACGTCAGAGCACTTGGTCGCTCGACCTACAAAGCACTTGTGGTTTAGTGAACGAAAAGAGGGCGTTTTCACCTACTCCACAGAGTTTCGAAAGCTCTCCGTTTTAAGATAAAAAGCCTCGGGGCACTGCCTCATCTGTGCGGTGGCACTTTGACCCCACAGGGACACGTCGTGTCACAGTCCAAAGGCTGCTGCCCTGCTGGGTCAGGGACAGAAACTGGGCAGAGCAGGTCACTGCCAGCATGGCAGCCCCCTCCAGGGGCACACTGCCCTCGGGCAGAACCTACTGCCCGTCCACTCCCGCACATGTGGGTGAACCCCACTGCCTTGCAGGGGCTCCTGCCCCCTCCATCACACCCTTACCCCCCCTGCCCCTCAGCGAAGACTGCAAGCCCTCTCTCACACAACACAGGTTATCTAACCCTCCTTGCTCCCTCCCCACATACCACAGCCTCCCTCTCATAGGCCCCGCACCTGACCTCAGGCCACCTCTCCTCTCGGCACAGACGCCATCCATCCCCTTTACTTTCGGTCGCAGGATTTAACATTTCATTCCACCCCCTTCTCTCACCCTTCAGTGTAATGACGGGTTCATACTGCATCTAGCCTCTCAACTAGGGACACAGGGCTCATACTACATCTCTGCCCTCTCAGCAGGGGCTCCAACCATCTCCTCCCTTCACTCTGGTGATACAGGGCTCATACCACCTCTGCCCTCTCAGCAGGGACTCCAACCATCTCCTCCCTTCACTCTGGTGATACAGGGCTCATACTACATCTCTGCCCTCTCAGCAGGGACTCTATACATCTCTTCCCTTCACTCTGGTGACACAGGGCTCATACACCTCTGCCCTCTCGGCAGGGGCTCCAACCATCTCCTCCCTTCACTCTGGTGACACAGGGCTCATACCACATCTGCCCTCTCAGCAGGGACTCTATACATCTCCTCCCTTCACTCTGGTGATACAGGGCTCATACCACCTCTGCCCTCTCAGCAGGGACTCCAACCATCTCCTCCCTTCACTCTGGTGATACAGGGCTCATACCACCTCTGCCCTCTCAGCAGGGACTCTATACATCACATCCCTTCACTCTGGTGATACGGGGCTCATACCACCTCTGCCCTCTCAGCAGGGGCTCCAACCATCTCCTCCCTTCACTCTGGTGATACAGGGCTCATACCACCTCTGCCCTCTCAGCAGAGACTCTATACATCTCCTCCCTTTACTCTGGTGACACAGGGCTCATACCACCTCTGCCCTCTCAGCAGGGACTCTATACATCACATCCCTTCACTCTGGTGATACAGGGCTCATACCACCTCTGCCCTCTCAGCAGGGACTCCAACCATCTCCTCCCTTCACTCTGGTGATACAGGGTTAATACCACTTCTGCCCTCTCAGCAGAGATTCTATACATCTCCTCCCTTTACTCTGGTGACACAGGGCTCATACCACCTCTGCCCTCTCAGCATGGACTCTATACATCACATCCCTTCACTCTGGTGACACAGGGCTCATTCCACCTCTGCCCTCTCAGCAGGAACTCCAACCATCTCTTCCCTTCACTCTGGTGACACAGGGCTCATACACCTCTGCCCTCTCAGCAGGGGCTCCAACCATCTCCTCCCTTCACTCTGGTGACACAGGGCTCATACCACATCTGCCCTCTCAGCAGGGACTCTATACATCACATCCCTTCACTCTGCTGACACAGGGCTCATACCACCTCTGCCCTCTCAGCAGGGAGTCTATACATCACATCCCTTCACTCTGGTGATACGGGGCTCATACCACCTCTGCCCTCTCAGCAGGGACTCTATACATCACATCCCTTCACTCTGGTGATACGGGGCTCATACCACCTCTGCCCTCTCAGCAGGGACTCCAACCATCTCCTCCCTTCACTCTCGTGACACAGGGTTCATACCACCTCTGCCCTCTCAGCAGAGACTCTATACATCTCCTCCCTTCACTCTGGTGACACAGGTCTCATATTACCTCTGCCCTCTCAGCGGGGAATCTATACATCACATCCCTTCACTCTGGTGATACAGGGCTCATACCACCTCTGCCCTCTCAGCAGGGACTCCAACCATCTCCTTCCTTCACTCTGGTGACACTGGGCTCATACCACCTCTGCCCTCTCAGCGGGGTCTCTATACATCTCCTCCCTTCACTCTGGTGACACAGGGCTCATACCACCTCTGCCCTCTCAGCAGGGACTCTATACATCACATCCCTTCACTCTGGTGATACGGGGCTCATACCACCTCTGCCCTCTCAGCGGGGTCTCTATACATCACATCCCTTCACTCTGGTGATACGGGGCTCATACCACCTCTGCCCTCTCAGCGGGGTCTCTATACATCACATCCCTTCACTCTGGTGATACAGGGCTCATACCACCCCTGCCCTCTAAGCAGGGACTCCAACCATCTCCTTCCTTCACTCTGGTGACACTGGGCTCATACCACCTCTGCCCTCTCAGCGGGGTCTCTATACATCTCCTCCCTTCACTCTGGTGACACAGGGCTCATACCACCTCTGCCCTCTCAGCAGGGACTCTATACATCACATCCCTTCACTCTGGTGATACGGGGCTCATACCACCTCTGCCCTCTCAGCGGGGTCTCTATACATCACATCCCTTCACTCTGGTGATACAGGGCTCATACCACCCCTGCCCTCTAAGCAGGGACTCCAACCATCTCTCCCCTTCATTCTAGTGATACAGACCTCGTGCCTCCCCTGCCCCCCCAGCGCGGGCCCGAACACTGCGTTTATGGTTGTTCCCATTGAACAGGCTTCAAGACCCCTCCGCTCTTGCGCCAGAGCCTCGGGGCCCTCCCTTTTCCTCTGCTTGGTGTCATGAAATGACTACACATACTTTCCCTCAGCTCTTGCGCCACAGGGTTTAAACCTGTCCTCCCACTCTGTCCTGGCGCATAGTTGTGCCTTCGCCCTGGCGACACCGACTTTGTGAACCATTCAGAAAGTATCTCTTGGCCCCTACCCTACTCCCTGCAATCTCTCCCTTACATCCTGATGCTGTAGGCCTTCCCCTCTCTTGCCCTAGTCTCCCAACTCCGTACGATCAGCTCCCAAGCCATACACACTATGCGCAGGGCCACTGGGATCATGTGGCCGCGGCGATTTTCGCACAATTGTAGATTTGCCACCTAAACCATCACTTGCCGCATAATCTGCAGAATTTAACAACAACAAAAATATTTCTAGCTCAAACATTACTAAAAACGTAGTGACTCGTGTTACCACCAGTGGAAGGTCCGTTGCAAAGGTTGGCTGGTCACCTTTCTATAGTTCATTGCTATATTTAAATATTAAACTGGTACTAACGAAGTACAACTAATGCCCTAACAGTATTTAGTTTCAAAATCGCAAAATGTGCCGCATAATTTGCCTTTTCCTGCTGCGTAATTTAACACTGCGCGTAATTTAGCCCTTCCTGTGGCCCTGAGTACACCCACTCCAGCCCTCACCACCGGCCCCAAGCCCTCCCCTGACCTATTCCAACCACCCCCCCCACATTCACTGAAAAAACATCCTGCAACCTAGGGGGGCTTCGGGGATATCTGAACAGAACCACCCACAGGATCAGCTAATATTCTTTCACAGGGTATATGGTGACAGGCGCCCCGGTTTTTCACCAGCTGTCCGAGCATATCTCAGTTAATTTGGTTTGTCCCGGTTTTCAGAGAAGGTCAACTCAAAAGAGTCGGTGGCTGCTTTGATGTGTGCCAACGCAGCACCGCTCAGCATCTGTTATCAGAAGGCAGGTTACTGAGCAGGTGAAACACTGGGCTTGAAAATGTGCATTTTATTTCCTTGCACCTCCTTGCCTGTGTTATCATGTGAGTGAGCGCTGTCATTCGGTGCCCCCGGGATAAAGTACATTTTTGACCCTTCTATTTTTGTGAAATGTCACGCATTTTGTTGTTGTTGCTTTAAAGATCGATCTGGTCTCCCTAACAGGTGAGCAGGCTCCATGCACTACTCTGCCGGTCACCGAGCTTGCTGCTGTCACAGCCCAGCTGAGAGTTTTATTACTAAACCTGGTGTGTTACTGAAGACAGGCAGTGGCGGGTTGGTGAATGTGCCCATTGGGGTACCACGACAGGTCTCTCACGGTGCTGCAGACCCCCGAGGGCTCATCTGAACATGGGGTGCACTGGGGCCAAGAGCTGTCCACCATCCAGAGGATGGAGCTGGCCAGGGGTGCTTTAAAGACAACACTAGGGGCATCAAATAATGAGGCAACAAAAGATCAAATGGGGCAGGTGACGGAGGGATGCCTAATGGGTACTGAACCACCACACAAGCACAAAGGTACCATCACCACAAGGGTGAGGCAGGTGATCACGGGTAAGAGACAGGGGAACATAAGAAGGCCTGGATACAGGAGGAGTCAGGCGCAGTACACAAAGCAAGGACATGAAAAAGGCACCGAGACACGAATATGGGGATTTTGTCCCCCCCCCAAAAAAAAAGATAATTCACAGAAATTCATAAACCTGAGTGATGAACAGAAGCTTTTAACCCTGACCTATGAAAACTCAGAGTTGAAAGATGAAGGTGGAACAGAAGCGGTCAGTCTAGGGTTCAGAGTAATGAAGACGTGGGACAGGCCAGAGCACGAGTTACCCACACTTTATAAACTCAGTGCAATGAAGAGCATCCCTGAGGCAGAAGTAACATACGAGATAGTGACAGGAAGGGTCTACACAAACAAGCCTTGGCAGCGACACCAGAAGGCATTACAGGACAAGAACTCTAGTATACGAGCTCCTCTCATCTCAGACAATACCCATCGACCCCTCCAGCAGAGAGAGTACTCCAGCACTGGCAGTACTCTGGCTCCCATCAGCGCTAAACGGTACTCCAGCACATGTATGCATTGACAGTACTCCGGCGCACACCTGCACTGACAGTTCTCCAGCACACACCAGTGACAGTACTCCAGTACTGAAGGTACTCCTCTCCCATCAGCGCTGAGGGTACTCCAGTACCCATCCAAATGACAGTTATCCAGCTAGAACCAGCACTGACCGTACTCCAACACACACCTGCACTGAAAGGTCACCAGCCACAGTACATCACTGAAGGTACTCTGGCTCCCATCAATGCTGAGGGTACTCTAGCACCCACCACACAGAGTACTCCAGCACAAACCAGCACTGACTGTAGTCCAACACACCACCAGTGACAGTACTCCGGAACACACCAGTGACAGTACTCCGGAACACACCAGCAACAGTACTCCAGTACTGAAGGTACTCTGCCTCCCATCAGCGCTGAGGGTAATCCAGCTAGAACAAGCACTGACCGTACTCCAGCACACACCACCACTGACAGTACTCCAACACACACCACCACTGACAGTACTCCAGGTCACCAGCCACAGTACTACAGCACTGAAGGTACTCTGGCTCCCATCAATGCTGAGGGTACTCCAGCACACCAGCACTGACAGTACTCCAGCACACACCAGCAACAGTACTCCGGCACACACCAGCACAGACAGTACTCCGGCACACACCAGCACAGACAGTACTCCGGCACACACCAGCACAGACAGTACTCCGGCACACACCAGCACAGACAGTACTCCGGCACACACCAGCACAGACAGTACTCCGGCACACACACTAGCACAGACAGTACTCCGGCGCACACACTAGCACCGACAGTACTCCGGCACACACCAGCACCGACAGTTATCCGGCACACACCAGCACTGACAGTTATCCAGCACACACCAGCAAAAGTACTCCAGTACTGAAGGTACTCTGCCTCCCATCAGCGCTGAGGGTGTTCCAGTACCCACCCAAATTACAGGAATCCAGCTAGAACCAGCACTGACCGTACTCCAGCACACACCACCATTGACAGTACTCCAACACACACCTGCACTGACAGTACTCCAGGTCACCAGCCTCAGTACTCCAGCACAAACCAGCACTGACTGTAGTCTAGCACACCACCACTGACTGTAGTCCAGCACACCACCACTGACTGTAGTCCAGCACACACCAGGACCGACCGCACTCCAGGACACACCTGGACCGACCGCACTCCAGGACACACCTGGACCGACCGCACTCCAGGACACACCTGGACCGACCGCACTCCAGGACACACCTGGACCGACCGCACTCCAGGACACACCTGGACCGACCGCACTCCAGGACACACCTGGACCGACCGCACTCCGGCACACACCAGCACCGACAGTACTCCGGCACACACCAGCACCGACAGTACTCCGGCACACACCAGCACCGACAGTACTCCGGCACACACCAGCACCGACAGTACTCCGGTACTCATCACCGCTGACCATACTCCAGCACATGTCTGCACTGACAGTACTCCGGCACACACCTGCACTGAGAGTACTCCAGCACACACCAGTGACAGTACCCCAGCACATACCAGCGACTACTCCAGCGCACCCAAGCACCGGCAGTACTCCAGCACAAGCTACCACGGGCAGTACTCCAGCACACCAAGGACTGACAGTACTCCAAAACACACCAGCACTGACAGTACTCCAGCACTGACTGTTCAACTGCGTATACCAGCACTGCAATACTATGGCTCCCATCACCGCTGACAGAACTCCAGCACACACCTTAAGTGACAGCACTCCAGCACACACCAGTGACAGTACTCCAGCACTGAAAGTACTCTGGCTCCCATCAGCGCTGAGGGCGCTCCAGCACCCAACACACTGACAGTACTCCAACACTTACCGTTCTCCAGCACACACCAGCAACAGTACATCAGCACACACCAGGACCGACAGTACTCCAGCACAAGCTACCACCGACAGTACTCCAGCACACACCAGCACCGACAGTACTCCAGCACACACCAGCACCGACAGTACTCCAGCACACACCAGCACCGACAGTACTCCAGCACACACCAGCACCGACAGTACTCCAGCACTGGAAGTACTCTGGCTCCCATCACCTCTGACCATACTCCAGCACATGTCTGCACTGACAGTATTCCAGCACACACCAGCAACAGTACTCCAACACTGAAGGTACTCTGGCTCCCAACAGAGCTGTGGGTACTCCAGCACCCACTGCACTAACAGTACTCCAGCACGAACCAGAACTGACTGTACTCCAGCACTTACCACCACTGACAGTACTCCAACATACATCAGCAACAGTACCCCAGCACAGAACAGCGACTACTCCAGCGCACACAAGCACCGGCAGTACTCCAGCACACGCTACCACTGGCAGTACTCCAGCACACCAAGGACTGACAGTACTCCAGCACTGACTGTTCAACTGCGTATACCAGCACTGCAATACTATGGCTCCCATCACCGCTAACAGTACTCCAGCACACGCCTTAAGTGACAGTGCAGGTGTGAGCAGGAGTACTAACAGTACTCCAGCTCACACCAGCAACAATACACGAGCACACACCAGCGACGACAGTACTCTACCATACACCATCACTGACACGACGCTGGCTCCCATCAATGCCCACCATGGACAGTACTCCAGCACATGCTACCACTGACAGTACTTGAGAACACCCCAGCGCTGACAGTACTCTAGCACCCACACCAGCGCCGACAGTACACCAGAACTCACCGACAGTACTCCAGCACACATTTGCACTGCCAGTACACTGGCACCAAAACCACTGACAGTACTACAGCACTCACCTAGACCGACAGTACTCCAGCGCACACCTACACTGACACTACTCCAGCACACACCAGCGCTGACTGTACTCTAGCATCCAAATGCACTGAATGGCAGCCAGCCTCACAAATCCCCTATACCCGGTGCTTAAAATCGCTGGGTACAAGCAGGTATTCAGTACCTACACTTCTTTAATTTGGAAGGGATAATACCAGCGCTCCGCAGAACTGCTCTGATGCTTTTAAAAGGAGAGCACAAATCCTTCTCAACAACAAATAGATACTCTCGAGCAAGGAGTACCCACACTTCTATATTTCTATTTCAAGCACTGCCTATGTCCTCCCATCTTAACAGTACTTCACAATCTGAACACTATCCCTGCCCTTATGCTTCTCCGGCCCAGTCAGTGTTCCATTTATCCAGTACTCCCTCCGAGCCCAGCCAGTGTCCCATATCCAGTACTCCCTCTTACCCCAACCAGTGTCCCATATCCAGTACTCCCTCCTACCCCAACCAGTGTCCCATATCCAGTACTCCCTCCTACCCCAACCAGTGTCCCATATCCAGTACTCCCTCCTACCCCAACCAGTGTCCCATATCCAGTACTCCCTCCTACCCCAACCAGTGTCCCATATCCAGTACTCCCTCCTACCCCAACCAGTGTCCCATATCCAGTACTCCCTCCTAGACCAATCACTGTCCATATCTAGTACTCCCTCCCAACCCAATCACTGGCTCATACCCAGTAATCACTCCTAGTCCAATCACTGTGCATATAAAGTACTCCCTCCCAGCCCAGTCACTGTCCCATAGCCTGTACTCCCTCAACCCAGTCAATGCCCCATAAACAGTACTCCCTCCCAGCCCAGTCACTGTCCCATATCCAGTACTCACTCCTAGACCAATCACTGTCCCATATCCAGTACTCACTCCTACCCCAACCACTGTCCCATATCCAGTACTCACTCCTAGACCAATCACTGTCCCATATCCAGTACTCACTCCTAGACCAATCACTGTCCCATATCCAGTACTCACTCCTAGACCAATCACTGCCCCATATGCAGTACTCCCTCCCCGCCCAGTCAGTGCCCCGTACCCACGAACTACTTCACTCCTGCCGGGCACCTCTGCTGAGCGCTCACCGCGGCCCCTCCAGCACAGAGGCCCCCCTGGCCCCCCTCCACCCCCCAGCAGAGTCACTGCCCCAGGTCCCCAGCGGACGCCCCACCTGCCCATTCGCTGCCGGGCTCCTCCGCTGCGCGCTCACCTGCCCCGCCCGGCTCCTCCAGCTCTGCGGCTGTCACTGCCCCGGCCCTGCTGGGAGGAAACGCAGACACCGGAAGTGTCTCCGGGGAACACCCAGGCCAGGCTGGAGCCCCGCCCACACGGCATGACACCCGAGCCGCGGAGGAAGCGGAAGCCTGCTGACCGGAAGTGACGACACGGCAGAGGGGGCGCCAGGAGCTCTGAAAGGGCTCAAGGACCAGGCGCGTTGGCTCTGGGCGCCGAGGAATGCCTCGTGGCACAGAGCATGCGCAGACGGGAGAGTGGGCGTGCCCATGGTAGGCTGGGGGCGTGGTCATGCTGATCTCAGCGCCCCGAAGCCCCCTTCCTTCTTTCCTGCAGCCTGGCGCAGTTTTACTAAAAGTTTAAGCTTCTGCTGCCTTTGGTGCACGAGGACGTGCATGTGAGCAAATCTCTGAAGCGTTCAGCTTAATGTCACCAGATTTACAGAAGCAAAAACCGGGACAGGCCGTAGACAGAAGCTACAGTCTCACTGTCTGTAATTAAGATTTAAAAAAATCATTAATATGTGTTACCTATTATGTGTGAATATAAAGAATGGGCCAAGTAGCTGCTTAAAAATCATAACAAATATCCCATACAGGGACAAGCCTGATCAACCAGTCACATTAATATGAAAACAATCCATGGAAACCACCAGAGAGCCTGGGAGCATGAACTCTGGATTGGTAATTCTATGTCAGGGGATCGGATTATGCTTCTCCTTCTTTGCTGTTTATTATTACACAAACCACGGCAGCCAATAAAATTAACTTTTTGAGGAAACTACAGTACCCCTAAACATGAAGTCAAAGTATCACCCCAAAACACAGTCCACACCAATACATATCTTCGAGAACCTCCATAACTGTTCCTCTTTTTCTTTCCTGCTTCGGAAGAGATAAGTACTACAATTTTCTTTCTCTTCATTTATTGTAATTGCTTGACTTGTATGATACCGCCGCCACGGAGTCCTCTTTTTAGCTCGTGGTCCGCGTGCTCTTCGCACCGCGGCCTCCATTTCAGATTTGAAATCTGACAGCGAGCTCACGCCACCAGACTCGGCTCTAATTGACTCGGCTCCTGCTGATATTTCTCAATCAAGCAGAGCGTTCCCCTCACAGCCATTGCACAGTCACAAGAGTTTGGGTCTCCCCCCCCACCCTAACGATAGATTACAAAGTGAGCATTTCACCACTGCTCAGTTCATACTACGCACCATAAGCGAACAGCAGAGCCAGGATGATGCTGCCTACCTTAATAAGAAAGAGCATTTGCTCCTCGCTGAGGACATTGTTCATGGCCTGCACGCCTCAATCCGTAAAGAGACCCCTAGCAGTCGCTCTCCAACCAATCGCCCAACAGCTTAAGCGGTATGCTTTGAAGGTCCCTCCCTATGGTCAGTCCACCCCTCTGCCCCTTACTGCCACTGGTCAGGAAAGATCCCTGCCAGGTCCTGAATGGCCCCATGCAGCCCCTATGGCGTGTCTGTCCCAATCTCATGCAACTTCCGACCACTAACGTTCACGCAACCATCCACCAGCATCCTGGCTCTATCCTACCCTCCCCCCCCCCAGAGGATGCCTCTGACGCCTCTCATTACCCCTCCAGTCCGATTCGGACGACGACTCACCCTCAAATGTGGCGCATGCACTCCTCTGATGAGCAACAGCACCCCCCCCCTTCTATAAAGGCATAGCTCCTACATCTTCCCACAGTTTTAACCCGGACAAAATTGTACACGCCAGGTCCTCAGACTGGGCCCTCCTCCCAGCAGTAACAGACTATGCCCATGCACGACTAAGGAAAGCCTTAGATGACGACTTCCGGAATCGCCTTTGGTCCGAATGCCCTCACCCTGACATACCTGACAAGGTGGCCTTGACCCCTGAGCTAGACCTAAATCTAGCAACCTTCACAAAAGACCCTAAGAAGAACATAGACAGGTCCTGGAAGTTCTGCCAGAACAAAGTCCTGGACCTTTATGGTCCTTTATGCAAGATCCTAGACCTGGCAGTGACTGCAAAAGAGTCTGGCTCCCAGATAGACCCTGACACGCTAACCAGATGGGCTCAACATGCACTATACTTATTGAGGAACACTAATTGCACTATGTCCATGGAGAGGAGAAGTTCTAGTCTGCTACAAGTAGATCCCAAGTTGGCAGATCTCACTAACACTAAGCCAGGTCCCCTAGCCGATAGACTTTTGTTCAGCAGTAAATTTTTGAAGGACTTGGGCAAATTCGTCCATACATTTACCGCAATGGACAAGGCCCAGACATCCCTCAACAAGGTGTTCCAGCATAACATTTTTGCCAGGACCGGCAGACATAGAGGGCGTCTATCTGGCCATGCCATCTCAAACAGCCCTCATCCATCCTACACCTCTTCAGGGAGAGGATTTTCGTCTCCCTGAGAGACCTTTTACCCTGCCAGAGCATGAGCAGGCTGTGCCCGCTCCAACCGCGGTAGTTTCAGAAAAAACTTCAATTCCGACTCCAACCCTCAAGGTAAGCTTGATTTCTCCCTTACTAGTGACACAAGGGGGTAGGAACAAACTTTTTCTGCACAATTGGTCGGCACTAACATCAGATGGGTTCTGGAGACAGTGGCAGGTTTCCATCTAGAATTTTTTGGGAATCCTCAACAGAAATCCTTGCCGCCACCTATCCATTTTTCCCAACTAGATATAGCTTTTATTCAGCAAGAAGTCCAACAACTGTTGCTCAAAGACGTAATTGCTCCATGCCATCAAGACCCTTCAGTTTTCTGCAGCAATATCTTTACAGTAAGGAATAGAGGTGGAGGTCACATCTAGTTATCAACCTGAGGGAGTTCAACTCCTAGATTCTATACCGGCACTTCAAGATGGAAGGGATCCATCTTCTGAGGGACATTCTTCGGAAGGCGACTGGATGGTACGATTAGACCTGAAGGATGCCTATCTCACAATTCAAATTTTTCCTCCCCAAAGGAAATATCTCCAATTCAAGTGGGACAGTCAATGGTTCCACTTCAAATTACTCCCATTCGGTCTTTCGCCTGTACCCTGGTGCTTCACCAAGGTTATGCAACCAGTAGTAGAGAATCTCCGTGCCAGGGGAGTGCGAATGATCTTCTATTTAGACAACATGTTGCTTATGGCCCAACTTCTCATGCCACATTTAGATTGGAGCATACAGTTGCTCCAGGAACTGGGCCTCCTGATCAATGTAAAGAACTGCTCTGACATCATCTCGTCAGATGGAGTTTCTGGGATTTCAGATCAACTCTTTTTCTTCTCTCCTGTCCCTTCCGGCCAGAAGTTACAATCAATTCGGAAGGAGATCAAGTCCACTCCCCAAAAAGACAAAATATCCCTCAGAGTCCTGGCCAGGTTAGAGGGATTACTAGCATCATCCATACAGGCTATATTTCCAGCGCCCCTGCATTACCGAGCACTGCAGCGTCTAAAAATTCATCACTTCCTAAGGGCCTCTCTTACACGGAGCTCATATCTCTCACCAAGGAGACGTGCTGCGAGCTCCAATGGTGGCTCGATCACATAGCAGCGTGGAACGTCAGAGCCATTTTTGGCTCTCGGACGGATATTCTGGAATCAGATGGCAGCAAATGGGGTTGGCGAGCCAGAATCAACATGGTCTTCACAGGAGGTCGATGGTCACGCGAAGAGTCCCTTGGAGCGGTTAGCAGGCTAGTTCGCCATAAAAACTCTTGCCCCTCAATCCAATGCGCATGGACAGATCAGAGGTCTGTTACGTCAGCAAGTTAGGCAAGACGAGATCTTGTGTTCTAGTGGAGATATCAAAGGCGTTTTGGCACTATTGCCTTCAGAATCAGATTGCACTGACAGCGGAATAGCATCCAGGTCAACTCAATACAATAGCAGATTGGAACTCCAGATACTTCAGAGATTCCAACGAGTGGAAACTCCATCCTTAAGTGTTCGAAGCACTTCAAGGGAGATGGGGACAATGTCACATAGACCTGTTTGCGTCTTGGCTCTCCCATCAACTGTATCAGTTCTACTCTTGGGGACCGGATCACTTGGCCAGAGCCACAGATGCCTTCTTCTACAGTGGGCAGACCCTGTTCTATGTGCTTTTCCTCCTTCATAATAATACCCAGAGTAGCAGCTCAATTCATCATTCAGAAGGCAGAATTGACTCTGATCACTCCTTTTTGGAGAGCTCAGCTTTGGTTTCCAGTTCTTCTGGAAATGTCCAGGGACTTTCCAGTTCAGAGTCCTTCAATTCCATGGCTCTTGTTGGACCCAGCAGGTCAGTCACATCCTCTTCTGACCCAGGACAAACTGCACCTCATGGCTGGGTGCATTGCCAGCAATGCTGGCATCTGCCGGACCTTTCGGAACAGTCGGTCTCCTTCATTTCAGCATCTTGGTCAGACTCCAGGTCCCCTGTGCCTCTCCCACGCTCAGTTAAAACGGCGAAATACTGCTTAAATGAATTTTAAAATGTATGTGAACTGTTAAACCTGAATCTGAATTGAGGAATTTGTAATCGAACTGACACTGCACTCCGTGTATTTGAAGGAGCGAGACGCTCGTCTTTTAATAGAAACTTATTTTGTTTTTATTGCCGCCATTTTGGGGGGTTAGCACTCTAGCTTTTAGTGCTGGAGGGCTATTTTTAGCCACACTATGAGCGCGGCGCGCAGCTGAAGGTAGGCAGAGGTCCCCTGTGCCTCTCCCACGCTCAGTTAAAACGGCGAAATACTGCTTAAATGAATTTTAAAATTTATGTGAACTGTTAAACCTGAATCTGAATTGAGGAATTTGTAATCAAACTGACACTGCACTTTGCACTTCGTGTATTTGAAGGAGCAAGACGCTCGTCTTTTAATAGAAACTTATTTCGTTTTTATTGCCGCCATTTTGGGGGGTTAGCACTCTAGCTTTTAGTGCTGGAAGGCTATTTTTAGCCACACTATGAGCGCGGCGCACAGCTGAAGGTAGGCAGAGGTCCCCTGTGCCTCTCCCACGCTCAGTTAAAATGGCGGAATACTGCTTAAATGAATTTTAAAATTTATGTGAACTGTTAAATCTGAATCTGAATTGAGGAATTTGTAATCGAACTGACACTGCACTTTGCACTTCGTGTATTTGAAGGAGCTAGACGCTCGTCTTTTAATAGAAACTTATTTCGTTTTTATTGCCGCCATTTTGGGGGATTAGCACTCTAGCTTTTAGGGCTGGAGGGCTAGTTTAGCCACACTATGAGCGCGGCGCGCAGCCGGCGCGCCAAAGGCAAGCCCGTCTGCGCCCGTCCGCGCCAGAACGAGCCAAAAGCCTAGAAATTATGTCCAGGCTCTAACTGAACAGATAGTTATCACTTACTCTAGAGAGGAACTATTTCTCCTTAACAAAAAACCTCCTGCCCGGTGTTGCAACAGCATAGACCTACATAAGGTCAAATTTAGATGTCCCAGTTGTGCATGGTCACCTAAAGGATCCACAGACCATCGACAAGCGGAGAATTATGATAAATTTCCCATATGCTTAATTAATTGTCGTTCACTAGGAGCGCATACAATGGACATTCAGCTTTTAATAGAACAAACTGAACCCCTGGCCTTGTTTCTAACAGAAACATGGCTAGATGAAAGCTCTGCACCAGATGTTGTCATGGCCCTTCCTATAGGCTATAAGATCAGTAGAGTGGACAGACCTAGTAGAGGGGGAGGCATTGCAGTCATTCTTAGAGACACATGTAAGATCAATTCCGCCCCTACTCTAATCAAAGGCTGTGAGAGTATGTCGTTCACCATCAGCGTAAACCCACATTACACACTTTCGGGTGTTCTGATCTATCGTCCACCTGGTCCCATGGGAGATTTTATAATGTCACTAGCAGAATACACCTCACAAGTAATACACACTAAATCCAACTTTTTAGTGTTGGGTGACTTTAACCTTCATGCGGAGAACACAGACAATGCATCTTCTAAGATGCTGATAGCAGATATGAATGCATGTGATTTAAAACAACTGATTCATGGCCCCACCCATGTTAAGGGTCATACACTTGATTTGTTTTTTTCTAATAACCCAAATATACATTTTTTATCATCCTCCCCGCTAGCATGGTCGGATCACTTCCTTGTAGAAATGGAATTACATCTTACACACTACAAGTTCCCATATATGGGGCACTCTCACGCAGAAGGAAATGGCACAGATTAAAATCCTCAGATTTTGTCTCCGCTCTGGAGAAAAATAGACCAGGAAGTATAAATACAAATAATATAACAGATTTTTCGCTCTCTGTTAATAAATGGATAGAGAACAGCCTAGAGGAGACTATACCCCTCTCCTCGTTTAAAAGCACCCCGCGTAAGAAGTCGGCTCCATGGTACAATGCAGACTTATTAGAGAAAAAAAGAGAGTGTAGGAAACTAGAGCGGAGATGGCGCTGCACCAAAGATGAATCCATGAAAAGGGATTATAAAAATTTAATTTGAGATTATCATCTGGAAATTAAAAAAACTCAGGCGACCTATTACTCAGGAAAAATTGAAGCGGCGGCCAACTCACCCAAGGAGATCTTTAATGCCCTAAAAGATCTTATCCATCCAAGAGAGGTAGCAGAAACTAGGGATTCCCCCCAACAACATGTAGAAGATCTGGCTAGTTTTTTTCTGGATAAAATCCAGAATATTTACCTAGCCTTTCCTAAGTCCCCTAATAAAGGGCAGAAGAGATTAAGCCAAGAGGTTGGGCAGGTAACCCTTTTCACAAACTTTACTGCCATCAGTTTGGACAGAGTTACCAATCTATTGAGGTCAACAAAATCGGGCTCCCCACTAGACCCTTCCCCCCCCCAAATTCTATCCTTGGGAATCTCAGTGGTAGGGCCGATAATAAAGAATCTTATTAATATTTCTCTGAGTGACGGCATAGTGCCTGACCACTGGAAACAGGCCATTGTCAAGCCACTCTTGAAGAAAACCAGCCTAGATCCCAAGATCCTGAGCAACTATAGACCAATCTCATTACTGCCCCTAATTGCCAAACTGGCGGAGAAACATGTACGTCAGTTATCCACATTCCTGGAAGAAAAGAATCTTATACATCCTACCCAGATGGGTTTTAGACCTAAACATGGTACAGAAACTGCTCTGATCGCCATAACAGAAGAGGCAAGGAAGAGGATGGATTTAGGTATGGAAACCGCGATTATCCTCCTTGACCTAAGTGCGGCCTTTGATACAGTTGACTTAAAAATCCTCATAGAAAGGGTACAAGGATGTGGAATTGCCGGATCCGCGTTAGACTGGATTGGCTCCTTTTTATATGGGAGGTCTTTTCAGGTACTCGATAGAGAGTATATTTCTAAGAACACCTTCAGTAGTTGTGGTGTTCCTCAGGGCTCGGCCTTAAGTTCATTACTTTTCAACATCTACATGAGGCCATTAGCAGGCATAGTTGAGCCTTTCGGATTGAACCTAGTTTCATATGCAGATGATACGCAGCTGATAGTCTCCTTTTCTGATTCCCACCCAGATTTGGGCTCAGCCATAGGTCCATGTATGAAAGCAGTTGCAAGCTGGATGGCTGATAGTAAACTAAAGCTCAACGATGACAAAACGGAGGTTATGTTTTTTGGAAATAAAATTCCTCCATTAAACTCCAGCCTATTGAGAGGAGTATCGACCCTCCCCCCCCCTAAAGGCCTCATTAAAAGCTTAGGAGTATGGCTGGACCCCCTTCTCTCAATGGCCCAACATGCGAATAGAATAGCAGGAACTGCTTTTGCTCTGCTAAGGACCCTGAGGAAGGTTCTAACTATTTTACCTTTCCCAGCTAGAAGAGTGGTTGTCCAGGCACTGATTGGTGCTCGGATTGACTATGGTAATGCTTTATTTATTGGCTCCCCGAAATATGTAATTCAGAGATTGCAAAGAGTACAAAATGCAGCGTCTCGTCTGTTATTGAATATTCCTAAACAATATTCAATACGGCCAGGAATTGTTTCCCTACACTGGCTCCCGGTAGCTGAAAGGATTCAGTTCAAGACCCTGTGCCACTTTCATAGATCCATTTTTGATAAGGGACCTGAAATGCTGAAAACTCTGGCTCAGGCCTATATTCCAGCAAGGCCACTTAGATCCTCCTCAGCTAACCTGGCTATAATTCCAACCACGAGGAAAGCCAGATGGGGAGGAAGATCGGTAGCATATCAAGGTGCTTTGCTTTGGAATAACCTTCCTCTCAAGATGAGAGCAAACCCTCAAGAGATGTCGTTTAGGAAGGAACTGAAGACTTGGCTATTTAAAACCTAAATCCCTTGAATAAATTTAAACAGTATGTCACCGTTATGGCTGTTTTAAGCGCTACGAGGCCGTTGGCAGTTAGGCGCTATATAAACCTTTATAACATAACATAACATAACTCCACCCATAAAGCTACACCTTGGCATGGCGTAGATGGGTGGGTTGGTGCATCCGTCGGGGTTTGGATCCCTTGGGGCCCCCATTGCTTCTGTAGTCAATTTCTTCACAGACATAGCTTCGGACGGGCTAAGCTGCTGCTCAGTCAATAATTACAGATCAGCTATATCAGTTGATCATGTGTTCTTAGACAGAAAACCAATAGGGGAACGCCCTCTTGTGTCTAGAGTGATGAGGGGTATTTGTTTGGCTAACCCACCTCAGCTGAAGTATGCTCATCTGTGGGACGGGAATATCATCCTAAAATGTTTACAACACTGGCCTTGCAACAGCAACTTATCTAGGAAGCAGCTGTCAGCTAAACTGACCATCTTATTGTGTCTAGTATCATGTAGAAGAGTGTCAGACGTGAGAGCTCTAGTCATTTCTGGTTGAGTCTTCTCCCCAGTTGGAGTTACATTTTCCATATCCAGAAGAACAAAAACTTTATCAAGGCAAGTAACCCACCCTAGTTTTCCAGATGATGCTAAACTGTGTGTGGTACAATGTTTAAGGGAGTATGAGGACCGTTCACGGAAATTCAGTCAATCTCCTGGGGGTCAACTGGTAATTGCACTTCAGAAACCTTTCCACACAGCATCTTTTCCACCCAGTATCTTCAGCTACATTAGCCAGATGGATGAGGTGGATTCTGACTGAAGCAGGAATAGACACTTCAGTTTTTAGGGCCTACTCTGTACGGGGTGCTATGGCATCAAAATCTTTTTCTCTTGGTTCTCAGTTACAGGAAATAATGAGGGCAGCAGACTGGTCATCCGACTCTGCATTTAAAACATTTTATTACAAACCAATTTTGAATGTAGCCTCGGTTGTCTTACAACAGCTTTAAACAAGCGTAATCCAAGCCACCGGTCCTGAAACAGAATAAAAAAAATTCTAGCATATTCTAGTAAGGACATGGAGGAGAGGATTATCCCACTCGTTAGCTTCAGATTTTTCACCCAGATATGTTTTTTCTAAGACTTATGAGCAATCAAATGTTCATCTAACTGTCTGCAATTATGTTTATGTTGCTTTTATTTATTGCGAAGTACATTGACATGTTTCATTCCATATACAAATGCATACGTACAATATGTTTATTCAAACTGAATATTACGTAGCTATTTTTCTTTATTCCAGTTTCCCATCAGAAGGCTGTGTGATGGAACAAAAGTGAACTACGTGTTTCTTCGGGTCGCTTGGCCTGCCACCTTTTGGACTCTGACGATTCTACGCTGGATCCAGTTTTCAGCTTCTTGTTAAGACTGTTTTATTCTTGAAGTTAAGATTTGTATCCCTCACTGCAAAGAAAGAGGAACATTTATGGAGGTTCTTTTGTGGGCTTGCCTTTAAAAATTTGCTTTACTTCATTAGTGAAAGGCATGCATACGTCATGCCCTTTCTGGTGTTTAGCCCTTTTTGAGAGCACCAGTAAACTACTAAAAATGTACAAGGCTCCTTGTTTTACAAATGCCTTGTGAACTACTTTTTATCTTTATTTCCTATGCAGCGCGATCTCGCTGGGCATATTAGCGCTTTGCATGACATCAGCCCTGTTACATGGACAATTGCACTTTTGCCGATACGTTTGACTGAGAGCGAATTGCTGTTTCTTTTTGTGTGTGTCCTTCACACTCATGGCGGCCATCGGCTCGCTTACGTGAAACTCTTTTACTTTTTATTTTCAGTTTATGTGGCAAGAAAAGTCCGGTTAGCAGTTTTCAATGCTAATAGCTCTAACTCGAGCAGATGAGAGACCTATTGCATTACAAATGCTTGATCCTCTGATTTCTGGTACTTTTACTCCTGTTTTAGAAGGGATTACACAGGACTACAAGCCCAAGAATTCAAAGAAAAAACATGGAATGGGGCAGTACATCATGCATGGGCCTGGGAAACTTGGCAGCTACCTATATGAACAGTCACTGGAAAAAACAATAAAGGTTAAAGTGACACTTTGGTTAGGTAAAACATCAGTTGAAACACTCCATTTTATCTAAAAAAAGAAACACTGAAGTTCATCAGTTATAGTTATATTAACTAACTATAACTCATGCTCTAGAGCAGTGATGCCCAACCTGTAATAAGGGGGAACCATGGGGGTCCGTGAATCCTCCTCAGGGGGTCAGTGACTGCTTAGAAAATTAACTAACACTAACAGATTAATAGCATGTATATAATCAAAGTGACTAAATGTATGACTGAAAATTTTAAAATGTACTGTGAATGTTAAGGATTTTGACATTGGAGGCTAAAAATGACATTAGTATCTTAAGATTGATTCATGGGAGTAGATCAGGTGCATCAGAGTATAGTATGGACAATGTGTGGCTTCAACTGAATTTAGAAAAGCTCCAACCTTCGCATTAAAATAAAATAAAAAAAAATTGTACTTTGCGAATTAAATAAAATGTGTTATCACTTGTGTGTTTGATCAATGCTTGCTTCTATATTTTTGGGTCTATTGTTTTGCGGCACAAATCATCAACAGTTTTTAGGTGGGATCCTGGCTTCCAATAATGACTCAGAGGGGGGTCCCTAGCTACCAATAAAGATTCACTGGGGGTTCCTGTTTTCCAGTAATGATGAAGTGGGGGTCCACAGAAGTCAAAAGGTTGATATGCACTGCTCTAGAGTATAACTCGCACCCATGCCAAGCACAGTGTTGTCATAAATCAGGTCATTGCAGATGTTGTTTTGATGTTATCAATGTTGTTATAGAACATGTCATGAATGATATAATACGGGAGGTAATTAACAGTGCATTCCAAGGGCGTGCATAAGTCACTTTAACTCTTGTGTTTTTTCACTGAATTTCTAAGGTTGATCTGAATACGGTTGGGATGTGTGATCGCAATGTATGAGTTTCTCACACGCTCATGCAATGCAGTGATGAGAACAATCTAGGACAGGGGAGAAAGACAGTTGGGAGGAGACGACAGAGATGAAGGTCGGTGCAGGATGTATTTTGCTTGTCCTGCTACTATAGAATCAGTTATTTAAAGCTTACCTGTTCTATACAACTTAATATTGTCCACAAGTGTTCCTGTAACAGAAGGACTTCCCACACGCGGCCCGGACAGACAGCTACCTTCCACTGTAGCCCTTGACCAGCACCTGAAGTCAGAAGAATTATATCCAAAGTTCCAGAGGTACATGACGCTAGTGGATCCATCGGACATTTCCTCTCTTAAGGTACTGTGCTGATTACGGGTTCCAACAGGCACTTTTCAGTGCCATCAGCTGCATGACCTCATATTGCTACCGCTGTGGGCTCCAACCGTCATTTTAAATTATCCTGCCTCGGGCATGGCCAAGATGGCGGCATGAACGGATGCGCCGCTGGGACCTCCGCCACCCGGGCCCAAAAAGAACGTCATAGCACGGAGACCCCACCGCAGCCACCCCCTAACAGTCGGAAACCACTAACCCAAAAGAGGGTGCTGGTTGGGAGCAACAAATCCGAAGTGCGGGGCCTGCGGAGAAGCCGGCATCCTGACGGGCGCCAATGAGAGGGCCTGGGGCTCACAGATCGCGGAGGCCTAGGCGTGCTGCAGAGGAGCGCTGACGAGCAGAGGGGCTCCAGAGTGCCCAGACGGAGGAGTGGCTGCGCTGGGACCCGGCACCGGAGGTCAGAGATGTGCGTGCCTCGACCTGGGGTGCCTGATCGGTGGTGTGGATAGGGCCATGGCGTGAGCTGGTGGAGGAGGGACCTGGGGCTGGGTGTGGCAGCTGTAGTGCGTAGCGCAGAGTGCCGAGGGCCTCTGGACCATAAAAAGGGATGAGACCCTGGGCGCAGGTCACAGAAAGTGTCCCGTAGTGGCCGAGGGACGGGCGGCCTGCCACACACAAACATGAAGGCCTGACACGAATGGAGGCTCGAGCACACCCCAACAAACCATAGACAAGCCCTGAGGCCAGGGCAGTCCGGGGGACAGAACGGATGTGAGCAGAACCAATGTCTGAAGTGGGAGCCAAATGGGTTGAAAGCATCGGCGGCAGAGACGGGGCTGCAGTGGTGATCGACTCAGACGAGGCCGATCGGGCGATCAAAGCCCGAGGAATACAGCACTTACAGATCGCCTCCCCCCAGAGCATCTGAATGGGGGTTTGTGGGCGAGTGGGGCCTCTGCTTTGGAGTAACAGGGAGGAGCAGGTACCTCCCTGGGCCGTACATGCTGAACAGCCTACGCCGCAACAAACAACAGATGATGGCTTCATCAAAGACTAAACAAAATCAGTCAGTTCGAGAGATGCTGACTAGATCCACACCAGCACTGAACAAACATATGGATACTTCTGCACAACCAAAGACGATCGCAGACAACTGAGGTGTGGACAACAATGAACTGGAGCCATTCAAAAGGGGATTCCAACTCCCTAAAGAATCTCCAGGATCTGCGAAAAGATCTCACAGGAACTGTGCGAGCTTCGCACCAACCTTACCTCATTGGGGGATCGGGTGTCAGGCATGGAAGATAACAAGATTACTAGAGAAGAGGATGTCGAACAACTCCAACAAGAGATCTTTTGTTTACGGGAACAGCAGGAACAACTATAGATCATGACTGAGGACCTGAAAAACCGCTCCCGCTGCCGGAACATACGAATTTGAGGAACCCCCAAAGGGGCTGAAGGTGATGATATCAGAGAGCATACCACAGCTTTGTTCCTATCACTTGCAGAGAATAAGCAGGAGATCTTATAAGACAGTGTGCAAAGAGCAGGCTGCCATGGGGGGACATGGTCTTGTCACTCAGACATTTTGGCCTGCATGCACAACTTTATGACCAAAGTAGACATCCTCCGACGAGTGCAAAATCAACCCCAGATTCACTTTAGGGGTTACACTTTGCCATTATACCAGGATGTCTCCCTGCTTACACTGCACTGATGCAGGGAGTTTAAACCCATCACAGATCACTTCCAGTCCAATTCCATCTCATATAGCTGGGGACACCCCTTCAGATTATTCCACTGGGAAGACCAGACATGACTAATGAGAACACTTAAAGAGGCCCGACAAATACTAGACATGGTGGAAGACCCCTCAGAGGTGAGTGTTTCAGGGGAGGGCACCCCTGAGGGCCGCATCGGATGGAAATGAAAGGAACTACGATGGAAACCCCCAAGACGATCTTCAGTGGAAAGAGCACATGAGAGACAAGCTGTCCTGGATAGCATCACCGCAGGCACCAAAACATAGTCATTAACTGTTGCTAACCACATGCGAGAAAGACCTACTGGCCACCCTGGGGGTTCCGACCCGATGACACAGGGGCCGGGGTGGCAGAACCCATAGACGGCTTACCAAGACCCCACAGAACGCCTCTGTGCTTTGCTCGAAGCCCTGTCTATAGTCTGTCCTGCGCTGAGGACTTGGGTATTTGTTAGGTTAAGCAGTTGTTGTGCTACACTGTTAATGATGGTATTGTCCTCTCTCATGCGATGCAATAAGAAGCAAATGTCAGAAAACTCCAACATGGGCACACTACATAATCCCACGAAACGACTGGTGATCCTCTCTCCCCTCGAGCAATCAGAGAGTTACATATGCTTACTACAAGAAACACATCTGCTACCCAAAGATATCTACTGAATGCGCTCTAAATGGTTTTCTCAACAATACTGGTCCTCGGCCTCCACAAAACATTGGGGATGGCGATCCTGGTTTCTAAAACATTCCCAAGGGAATTCCTCACCAAGGTACATGAGATAAAGGTAGATACTCAGCCTACAGAGTGCGGATAGAATCATTCCATTTCACAGTAGCCACTATCTATGCTCCTAACACACACCAAGAAGCATTCTTAACACAAGCTCTCTCTCCAATGTGGACTACCCCTAACACAGCAATCCTCGTGGGAGGCGACGAACTTAGTTACGAACAACAACTTAGATCGTTCGGGACACAGGCAAGCGCAGATAGGCGCGCTCTCCCTGACAGGGCTTCAATGGCTCACAGACTGTGACTTGGCAGATATATGGAGGAACGCAAACCCAAATCTCTGAGATTATACTTTTTACTCAGCAGCTACAAAAACCTACACGCGCATAGACTACTTCCTGGCCCCTTCGGCTTTCCGAGCTCCTTTTCAAGCGACTGCCATTGAGCCTTGCGCTCTTTCAGATCATGCACCAATCACTTTAACAGCCCAAATCAATATAAACTACTCTCGAGCCCCAGCTGGAGATTTCAGGATACTATACTACAGACACATGACACTGCAGAGTCCTTGAGACGCACAATTAAAGACAAACTTAGCCAAAACAATGACAAGTACACCTCCTTAACGACAATTTGGGAAGCCCTCAAGGCAGTGGTGAGAGGGGAGGTGATCTCGTTATCGGCAAGGGAAAAAAAGCCTGGAGAGAACGGAGAACACTGCTTGAGCAGAAAGTGGCTGAAGTGGAGCGTACCCATAAACCCATTGGAGCTCCATGGGTCTGGAGGGATCTAGAGAAAACTCATCTCCAACTGAGATGACTGTTTGGGACTGTGCTGAATACGCTATTGTACGGCTCAAACATAAATATTATGTAGGGAGCGACCACTGTGGGAAGCTCCTCGCCCACAAATTAAGAGCGCAACTTCAGACTAATACTATTAACATGGTGCGATCCCCCTCGATGAGAGAAGCACGCACAGATCCACAAATCACAACGGCCTTCTCCGAGTTCTACTGAGCATTATAAGCTGCAGATACCTCCATCAATACAGATCCCTCCATATACCTAGACAACTGTACACTTACCCCACTCCACTCGAAGATGCAATTCTCCTTGACAAACTAATTCAAACAGAGGAAGTGATATTGGCTATCTCCTGCCTCAAGATAGGGAAATCGCCGGGCCCAGATGGCTACACCCAAATTTTTTTTACAAAACCTTTTGCTCCGAACTGTCCCTGATACTCACAAGGCTATTCAATTCCTTCACGGAGACCAATTCCCATACCGCCATCACTGTAATTCCCAAACCAGGCAAGAATCCGAAGGAGTATGGCTCCTGTTGACTCATCTCACTCCAAAACATATACGTCAAGCTGTTCACCGGCATCTTGGCGCATCGTCTCAACTCCTACATGCCCGGGATAGTTGACCCTCATCAAGCAGGTTTTATACCACATCGACAATGCGGTGATAACACAAAACAACTCTTACACCTTATAGACAAAACGCATAGATCACAAAGAGAGGCTCTACTACTCACTATAGATGCAGAGAAGGTGTTCGATAGAGTGCACTGTAGTACCACCAACATACCTACAAAATAACGCACTACTTAAAAACACATTTTTAAAAAAGGTACATTTATTTAAAAAAAACATGTTACTTGGTATGTACTAGTGTGGTTCCCAGTAAACCTTTTTGCAAAATATACAGAACATTTCACTACCATTACCACTTTGAGAAAGTGATAAAGATAGGGAACAACAATAAAACCAACTACTTACCTGTATCTAAGTCCCTAACCCAGAACTCAGCAAAGTGAAGTAAAACTAGTATTGCTACCTTCTAATTTTTTAAAGGCAGACTTTATTTAGTCAATGATATGCTGCCTTCTCATCGGCATGTAGCACTGTATATCGCAAAGTTACCGCAGAATACTGTGGCCCAATACTTAACAAGGGGCCACATTTATCATTGTATTGCTTTACCCTTGTGTCACACATGGTGTCGCACGGGAAACACCATACTTAAGCTAGATTTACCAAGTAACGCAAGGCAACCATGCATGCCTCTGCGTTGCTTGGTAAATCTAGAGAAACACATGGCAGCACAAATTGCTGCTATGTGTTAGCCTGCAACCCATATTCTACGTTCCTACCAAATTTCATCCACATTCATACAGACATTTTCACACATAATCTTCTTAAACTACACTCTATGATACGACAAGTCACTCAACTCAACTACATGACACAATAATGTACTGTATTACATTCAACTCCACTGTACAGCGCAACCATTCATGCTAGAACAAGTCACTTCACGCAATGACATGCCACTCCACTGTACAACAGTCCTTTCCACTGTATGAATCTACAGGCATCTCCATTCTACTTTACACCACTCCACAGTACGCTATTCCAATCAATCAATCAATCATAGCATTTGTAAAGAGCACTACTCACCTGTGAGGGTCTCAAGGCGCTGAGGGGGAAAGGGTGCTGCTGCTACTGCTCGAACAGCCAGGTCTTGAGGTGTCTCCTGAAGGTTAGCAGGTACTGTGTCTGTCGCAGGTGGATAGGAAGAGTGTTCCACGTCTGGCGGCGAGGTGGGAGAACGCTCTGCCACCAGCGGCCAATCTGTGGGTGGTGGAACGGTGGCAAGGTCAGCGGAGCAAAGCTGGCGGGTTGGAGTGTAGAAGGAGAGTCGTCTGTTGAGGTATTCTGGTTCGGCGTTATGCAGTGGTTTCTGAGCGTGGGTGAGGAGCTTGAACGTGATTCTCTTGTTGATGGGGAGCCAGTGCAGGTCTCTCAGGGGGATGTCCACGATGAGGCGTGTCGAGGCGTTCTGTATGCGTTGCAGTCTTTTCGGGAGCTTGCCCGTGGTGCCTGCGTAGAGGGCGTTGCCGTCGTCCAGTCTGCTGGTTCAGAGGGCTTGGGTGACTGACCTTCTGGTTCCGGTGGGGATTCATTTGTAGATCTAAAGCATGCAGAAGGTGTTGAAGCAGGAGGAAGAGACAGCGTTGACTTGCTGGATCATTGCTAGCGAGGAGTCCAGGATGAACCCCAGGTTGCATGCGCAGTCGGTGGGTGTCGGTGCGGTTCCCAGTGTGGCTGGCCACCAGGAGTCGTCCCAGGCAGAGGAGGTGGAGACGAGGATGAGGACGTCGGTCTTGTCAGAGTTCAGTTTCAGGCAGCTGTTCTTCATCCATTCGGCGATGGCCTTCATTCATTCGTGGAGGTTGGTTTTGGCGGTGGCGGGGTCCTTGGTGAGGGAGAGGATCAGCCGACGATGGTGAGGTTGTGTGATTGGACGAGGTTTGCGAGCGGAGCCATGTAAACGTTAAAGAGGGTCGAGCTGAGGGATGGCCCCTGGGGTATGCATTAGATCAGTGCTCCCCAACCTTTTTATCGCCGCGGACCGGTAAATGTTTGATAATTTTACCGTGGCCCGCTTGTTTTGATTGCAATGCTCTGTGCCTCGGCCGCCCGCCACAGTGAAATGATTTGAAGTTCCTCGGGCGGCCCGGTGCCGATTGATCCACGGACCGGCACCGGTCCGCGGCCCGGGGGTTGGGGAACACTGCATTAGATGATCTACACATACAGAGTGTATGCCACTCCGCTGTACGCTATTCCAGTGTACATCACTCCACTCCAAGCCACTCCAATAGATGCTATTCCAATATAACCACTCCACTCTATGCTATTCCACTCTGTCATTCTAATGTATGCCACTCCACTCTACACTATTCCATTGGACGCTACTTTTCTCTATGCTATTCTACTGTACTCAATTGTCTGCCACTCACCTGTATGCTATTTCAGTGTATGCCCTTCCACTGTACTATACAATATGCTAATCAAATCTATGCTGCTCATGTCTAAGGCACTCCACTGTATGCCACTCCACTTAATAGTACACGCCCTGCCACCATACTCCACTGTATGCCACTCCAGTATACGCCACTTAGTGACCCCCTCTTGATGATGTACAGCACTCCACTGTAGGGCATTCCATTCTACGCCACTCCATTCTATAGTATTCTACTTTATGACACTTTATGCCACTTTTCTCCATGCTATTGCACCACACAACCTACACTGTATGCATCTTTACTGTACAGCACTCCAATATACCCCACTCTAATGGACGCTATTCCGTTCCATGTCACTCTACATTTCCCCATTCCACTCTACACTATTACTCTATGTACATGTATGTTTAGTGCCAAGAGCTCCAGTCTGTGACAGAAACCAATGTGAACATGTAAATCATTATTTTAAATTACACTCCGTATGAGAAGCTGCTACAAAATGCGCAAAAAGGTTTAAGATAAAATGAGTTTCCAAAAATATAGATTTCTTTCAAACTGTACGTAGTGAATTTTTAAAAATAAATGTCTTTCAAAAGCACACACTTCACAGCTTAGCTGGTAGCTCCCTTATAATACCCCTCTAAAAGAATAAACATGAGTCATCAGGAAGAAACATTTTTTATAACTGCGTTTTAAAAGCACACACTTCACAGCTCAGCTGCCAGCTCCCTTACAATACCTCTCAAAAAGAATAAATCTGTGTCAAAGAGCTTCAAGTGATTCCATCAATTAAAGCCAATAAGGCTTCCGGGAACCTTTACATTTGCAGATTAACCAGTTTCACATATTTATATTTCTTTCAGGTAAGCAGGAATCTTGGCAAGAAGGCTTGTTTAGCTGTCTGCTCCACCCTCGGCTTCACAGCACAGGTGACTCCCTGCCTTACACTTCAGCTGAAGCATTGCAGATTTTAGAATTAACCACCCTGGGATGGTTGTCTTTTCACAAAAAAGTAGAGGAGCTGTTTTTCTAAAATTATAGTATTGTGGGTGGGTCGTACCCCTCATACCCCCGCTCACTTTGACTGCTGGCTCCAAGTCATCGGTGCCTGCCAGTTTGTTGTTTTCATTGGCGTGGGAACGCTAGGCGACGACTGGCAAGGCCTCTTCCATCATGCCGATGTCACAACGTGAGAAACTCAAAGGTGTCCTGCTGTGCTAAATCAATAATGTCAGTAAGTGTCCTTTAAATCCTCAGGTCAGAGGGGCTGAGCTAACGGGGGTATTTGATGAAAGAGTGCCAGCGGGTGACTTCAGCTGAAACAAATGTATTGTGGGAGAGGAGGAAAGGGGGAGAGCGAGGAATAGATGGAGGGAGAGAAAATGGAAGTAGTGGAAACGGTAAAGGTGCAGATGGAGAAGAGTTTGAGCAGTCCCAAATAGTGTGTGCGAGGCAGCACGGGTGGGGGGGGAAAGCACAGTGCTTAATTTGAGCCAGTGGTTTCCAGAACTTCGTTGTCTACACCAGCACTTATGGCAGCTGCCACATGGTGGCGCAGTCTGTTATTTTTTTTTTATTTTTATTTTTTAGGAATGAACAGAACAACAGTTATTTATTAATTCAATATAAAAAAAAAAACCTAATACCTGCCGCCCAAATCATTCTTATACTTTTGGGAGCATCTAATAGTCTGAATGGATGCACTTACACAAAGATCATTGGCAGCGCTGGCACGGGCTCTTGGTGGTGCAAGATGCAGGGTCCACCTGACAAGGCCCCTGGCACTTTCTTTTATTTTTTTACACTTTCACATCCCTACTTAATACAGGTATACAGCTTCTTATTTATGTTGCTTTCACCCTATCTGCCATCTCTATTGACGATTTTGGCTACTTACACCCACAATTATACTCTTCTAAGCCGCTACACTCTAGAACCCTCCATGCCATTCCACTACACACAATTCCATTCTATGGCACTCTACTCCACAGCAGCCCACCCTACTCTATGCCATTTTACTCTGCCTCACTCTACTTCACACCATGCCAATCCACTCCACTCTCCACCTTGCCACAAACTTTTAGCAATGCTTGAGGGAAGTGAGGGTGATGGAGAGGGTAGGGTTTCAAAGGATGGACCAAGATGGGTGTACAATTGAAAAGTGAAAAGTATGTGAGGGAGAAGGAAAGGTAGAGGGTTGAGAGGAGAACGTGTCAGGCTCATACATTAATGAAAACAAAGAGGATCAATGAAAAAATAGTTCAAAAGAGTAATTGTGAGACTAGAGGGCAGTGGGAGGCACATGAGAGCAGGGGCAATTTTTGGGAAAGAGAATACTAGGTGGGTGCCTAGTCTGCAGCTGAGGGATAACAAAACAGCGGCAAAGAGGTGTGTTGTTTTATTCCATTTTGCCAATTAATGGTACACATCGGCCACGTGTTGGTCCCGCCATCTCCTTTCACATCAAGAGTACAGAAGGTCTCTGTAGTGGAACAGCAAGAGCTCAGCATATGATAAGGTTGAATGACAAATGTGCATGTGTTTGGAAGCAGCTGGATCTAAAGGAAGTGACCACAGGAAGACCACAGAATATAGCACCAGAGGTTACAGCAGTGGCAGCAGGACACTCAGGAAGCTGATGTGGTGAGACTGGGGTCAGAACCCGCGAGTTCACTCACTCATCCACCAGTTGATTATTTTCAGTGAGTTAAGCTCTAGCTCCAATGATCTCTCTGCAATGTGTCACTTGTGCTGGAACTGGCCATGTTCTGTAAGTGATGAAATCTTGTACTAGAGCAGTTAACTGTCCCTCTTTGCTTTGTTAGCCAGCTGTAGTTCACATGTTCTGTATGTTTGAGACAACGGTTTGATGGCCCTCCTGCCCTCCTGCCTCTGCAACCCGTCTTTCACTGACTCTGTGTGTTAAGGAATGTTGTGCTGTTCATGCTGTACCTTGTTCGTGTTGTGAAGGTCAATACTGAACTTTCCCTGCTATGATCTGCATTGCCAATGTTTGTTTTAATCCATGGTGTGAATGAAAGACTGAACATTTGAAAATATGTGATAATTTACTTCTGGTTTTAGTTGAGAAACAAGCAGTTTTTAAAATGGATTAAATGACTTTGTAAAAATGTAAAACATAGCTGACAAGTGGCTTACTGACATGCATAATACCCTAGGCCAAATATTGCACTGAAGCCAACAGCAACTTGTGTGCAGGGGTTTTGAACACTTTTCTTCACGATTGATTCTGGTGCATCTTGTGAGGAAATGGGGACACAAAACGTACACGAGCTTGAAAAAGCATTTCCAAGGCCAAAAAGGTGGTTTTTGGTGATAATGGGATTTATATGATACAAAATTGTTGTCAATGACCAGACTTCACGCAAAGGCACCAAAGTGAAAACCTTTGCTAAATTTACGGTGTTCTAAATGGGCCTTCACGAGGCACCGAGAACTAAAACTTAGCACACCCCAAATATAGCACATGGCCTCCACCACTGGGAGGCTGGATCCCCTATTAGAACCACTGTCATCTGTTGGACCTTCTGTGCTGAATCTGAAACGTCAAGCTCACCACAAATCTTTTTTTTTCCAGCTTCACTCTGCCAATAGCCCACAAGCTCGAAAAACAAGGTACTGGTGGGTGCTTAAGCACACTTCAAGGTTCAACCCTCAAATGCCCTGCTGGCTTTATAATGAGATGACTAATCACTGCATTGGCTAGGAAGGGTGGGTGGGTGAAGTGGTCTGCTAACTATCAGCCTCAATGGTGCAGTAGATGAGCCCTGTGCCCTGGCAAGCAAGAAATAACGCATTCGCTGGCTACCTAGTTGGGGGGCGGGCAACGGGCCCCTCACCTGCTTGAAAACCAGTATCATGGCTCCTGCAGACCTGACAGCTACAGGTGATCCTGCTGCATTTAGCAGCATTCTGTGGCACCTCTACGAACTTCCCTTTCCAGTCTTTCCACTGGTTCACACAACCTGCCAGGAGTCTCAGATGAAGTGGGTTCTTTTGATATGGGCACAACATGTCCCTCATTTAAATCACCCGTGGGCGCGGGGACAGCAATGGAGTCGAAGCACACGGCTCCCATCATCAAGAGGGGGTCTTTCAAAGCAAGGCTGGGTAGGCTTGTGCAATAAAAATATCATGTATACCTTAATCATATATATCTGCATGCAAGACTAAACTAACTCACAGACCATAAAGGAGGAGAATGCATAGGCTGGTGTTTCAGATGCTCAGTTTACTAATATGTCTTACGATGCTGTAATTTTACAGACTTCATACAGCGCCATTATTCATCAAAAATGTGTATGGATGCAGTACTTACAGAACTTTCTGTGCAGATAAATATTTAATTACTTTCTATTGCAACATTTATCATTCACAATACATAAGCAAGATCATTTAATAAATACATATTTCAGAATTTTGAAAGGATGAGAAAAGGGAGGAAAAAAAATAGAAAACACTTTTACACTAGCATTAGGAAATATTTGTTACAATGGTGTCAACTGTTCAGTAAAACTATCAGTAACATTTTATAACCGCTTCTATTTTTAAATGAAGAATCTAGAGGACAGAAGGCTGCTGTGCAAGCCTCTGCTTGAAAGCACAAAATACATATCTAGAATATAAATGTAGATATAAATATATAAATGTTTACACAAATGTAGGTCTGTAGCGATGCCCCAGTGACTTCAGTGCCTTTTTGTTAATAGAAAAAGCAGCCAAACGCAGCAGCAACACAGAATAGACTGTCCTGTGGGGAAAAGAAGAAACAAAATTACTTTCAATCACGTTCCTACTTCACATGCATAATGCTCAGGAGACCATGTGATCACAGAATGAGAGGGAAACTCATGAAACACCAGGGATATGACCGGCTAGCGAAGAAGGCAGAGAGGGAAAGAGAGGAAAGGAATGGAACAAGAGGCAGAGGGTGCAGGGGAGCGATAAAGGAAAGGGTGGGTTGGTGGTGAAGATCTAACCGGATAACAAGAGCACATGACAAAGACAAAGTGATCACAGTATGAGAGGGAAGACTCGTGAAACACCAGGGTGAGAAGCCGCTGGAGAAGAAGGCAGAGGGGGAAAGAGGAAAAGAGCAGGAGAGGAGGCAGGGGAGTGAAGCAGGAAAGAGCAATCTGTTGGAGAAGATCTCATGGATAAAAAGTACCCAGTGCTATGGATATCCTCACACCCTGTGGATACGGTGCTCCCTCACTGCACTCTCCCTCTGACACCATAATCTTGTGAAATTGTGCAAACATCACAGCTATGCCTTAAAATACTAACTGCTCTGGTAAACCCACTCATGAATTGAGTCTTGTTACTACTGGGTGAAGAGGCTAGGCATGAGCAAGAAGTGGAGAAGACCCACAGGGAAAAGAAAGGAGGAGAGAAGAACAGATAATTAAGAAGTGGTTTGAGGGCACCAGCAGCTGAGACTTGCAGAAATGGACCCTTCAGAATGAACGAGCAGAAGTATTCATTACAACAACTGCTTACATTCCCTCCCATATCGTTGCACTGACAAAGAAGTGCTTCCATGGCAATGCACCGAAGGAAATGCTTCAAATTCATAGATCCTCATTATGCAAATGACTTTGTTATTAGTTTTGGTAAGAAATGGACAAAAGCGCCGGAGTCACACATGGACACCAGTAGTACAACCCTGAATGGTGCACGCTGAGGCACTACCTCCCCCAAGCCCTACTGTTCATCTCCTGACCCCCAAATCCCCTGCATGGACCACACTCCTCCATTCCTTTTCTATCCCCCACACTGAACCTTTGCCCCCCTTAGTCTGCGCCCCTCTACTGTATCCAACGACAATGCCTCATTCATTCCAGACCCCCCTTTCCCTTGCAAACACAAAGAAGCTACCCATAGAAAAGAAGCAAAGCCACCCTGAGCTCCCCCTATCTGGCCCCATCCCCTGCACCCCACTTCACTATGCTCACCCCTTGCACCTGACTGGGTGTCTGCGCTACTCTGGCTCTGTGAGAGAGAGAAGAACGAGTTACTTACCTTCGGTAACGACTTTTCTGGTGGATACATTAGCTACCTGTGGATTCCTCACCTAATGAATACTCCCATGGCGCCAGCATTCGACGGAAATCTTCTTCCTAGTCTCTGCACGTCGACGAGGACGTCACTCTAGCCCACGCGACGCCGTCTGACGTCATACAGGCAATAAGAGGTCCTCGACGACGTGCCGACGTCAGTACCAACATTTTTTACGTGCATGAGAACAATCACCCAATGCAATGAAAGAGCAAGGCAACATCCCATAACCTTGTAAAATACACAATATTGCAATGAATAGCTGTAAATTTAATATAACGAACAAATATATGCAAATCATGTATGTACACAAAGATATATACATACATATATATATATATATATATATACAGATAATATACACAAGTATCCATATATACAACGTCTATTGCAACCTTGAAGACCAAGAGGAGCGCACTCAAGGATTACTTGGTAAGACCAGAAAGGCAACGGGGAGGCGGGTGGGACCGTGAGGAATCCACAGGTAGCTAATGTATCCACCAGAAAAGTCGTTACCGAAGGTAAGTAACTCGTTCTTCTGATGGATACAACTACCTGTGGATTCCTCACCTAATGAATAGAGTCCCAAAGCAGTACCACGCCCGGTGGCGGGTGCCTAAATGGTCAAACCAAGAAATCCTGCAGCACTGACCGTGCAAAATGGCCGTCCCTTCTGACCTCAGAGTCCAAACAGTAATGTTTCGCAAAAGTGTGAAGGGACGACCAAGTTGCGGCCTTGCAGATGTCAACCACAGGAACACCCCTGGCCAAGGCCGAAGTGGCCGACTTAGCTCTGGTGGAATGAGCTCTAATGCCCTCAGGAGGGTCCTTCTTTGCCAAAGAGTAACAGATTTTAATGCAAAGAACCACCCACCTGGAGAGTGTTCTCTTGTGGACTGCCTTTCCTCTCCTCTTGCCCACGTACCCGATGAACAGCTGATCCTCCAGCCTGAAATCCTTTGTTCTATCAATAAAGAAGCTCAACGCCCTCTTTGGGTCCAGACGGTGCAGTCTTTCTTCCTCTTTAGAAGGATGAGGCGGAGGATAGAACGTGGACAAAGTAATTGTCTGAGCCAAATGGAAGGGTGAAACAACCTTCGGGAGGAAAGCAGCCTTGGTCCTCAACACCACCTTATCTCCATAAAAAGTTGTGTAAGGGGGCTTTACCGATAAGGCCTGCAACTCACTCACTCTCTTTGCAGATGTTATAGCTACCAGGAAAACTGTTTTTATAACCAAATACCTTAAGGGGCAAGAATGCATAGGCTCAAAAGGGGACCCCATAAGGAAAGTCAGGACCAAGGACAAATCCCATTGCGGCATAACGAATGGTTTTGGAGGATATTTATTTAGAAGACCTTTCAAGAATCTGATAACAATAGGGGATTTAAATAACGATGGTTGGTCTGGAAGACAAATGAAGGCTGACAAGGCCGACAAATAACCCTTAATGGTAGCCACTGCACAACCTTTCTGCGCTAGAGATAGAGCAAAAGACAAAACGTCCGATAGATGAGCATGTAAGGGATCAATCTGCCTCTCTCCACACCACGCAACAAATTTAGACCACCTATTAGCGTAGATAGATTTAGTGGAGTGTCGCCTGGCCGCTAATATAACATCCACTACATCAGGCGGGAGAGAGAAGGAACTCAGGCTGCCCCGTTCAATCTCCAGGCATGTAGGTGCAGACTCTGGAGGTTGGGGTGTAAAACCTGCCCCTGCGACTGCGAGAGGAGGTCTGCCCTGAAAGGGAGACGGAGCGGAGGGCACATTGAGAGTTGGAGAAGGTCGGAGTAACACACCCTCATTGGCCAATCCGGAGCTATTAAGATGACTAGCGCCCGGTCTTGGCGAATCTTCCTCAATACTCGAGGAATCAAGGGTATGGGAGGAAACGCGTAAAGCAACTGGCCGCACCAGGTTATTTGAAACGCGTCCCCCAACGCTCCCTGCATCGGATACTGGAGGCTGCAGAATAACAGACAATGCGCGTTCTCCAGAGTGGCAAACAGATCTACCCGAGGAAACCCCCACCTTTGGAAGATCAAACAGGCTTGATCTGGATGGAGACGCCACTCGTGGTCTGCCGAGAATTGGCGACAGACCGTCCGCACGTACATTCAAGACCCCGGCCAGATGATTTGCTACCAAGCAAATCTGATGGTCCTTTGCCCAGGACCATAGTCGAAGAGCTTCTCTGCAGAGAAGGTACGACCCTACTCCTCCCTGTTTGTTTATGTACCACATCGTGGTAGTATTGTCCGTCAGGACCTGTACCGACTGACCACGAAGGGAAGGGAGGAAGGCCTTGAGAGCCAGACGTACAGCCCGTAACTCTAACAGATTGATATGAAACATCTGCTCCTCTGGAGACCAAAGGCCTTTGATCTCCAGATCCCCCAGATGAGCTCCCCACCCTAGAGTGGAAGCATCCGTTATGACCGTGGCCACTGGTGGCGACTGCGCGAACGGCTTTCCTTGTGAAAGATTGTTGCTCGCAATCCACCACTTCAAGTCCACAGCAGCATCTCTGGAGATCTTGACAGCACCTTCTAGATCTCTTTTGTGTAGAGACCACTGCCTTCGGAGGCACCACTGAGGAGCCCTCATGTGCCAGCGAGCATGCGTGACCAACAGAATGCAGGAGGCAAACAGACCGAGCAGACGAAGGACCTTGAGGACTGGAACTACCGCTCCATTTCGAAACATTGGAACCAATTCCTGAATATCTTGAATCCGCTGAGGCGGAGGAAAGGCTCGACTCAATGTTGTATCCAGTACTGCCCCTATGAACAGGAGGCGCTGAGAGGGCTCCAGGTGAGATTTGGGCTCGTTCACCGAAAAACCCAGGTCGAACAACAACTGAGTCGTTGACTGCAGATGATGCGACACAAGCTCCGGCGACTTTGCTTTGATCAACCAGTCGTCCAAGTAAGGGAATACTGCTATCCCTTTCCTTCTGAGCTCTGCCGCAACCACCGACATCACCTTCGTGAAGACTCGAGGTGCTGAAGTAAGACCAAACGGAAGGACCGCAAACTGATAGTGCTGCGATCCCACCATAAACCGGAGATACTTCCTGTGTGACTTGAGCATCGGGATATGAAAGTAAGCATCCTGTAAGTCGACAGACACCATCCACTCTTCCTTGTTCAACGCCAAAAGCACCTGAGCTAGGGTCAGCCTCTTGAACTTTTCCTGTTTGAGGAACCAATTCAAGATCCTTAGGTCCAGGATTGGTCTCAACCGACCATCCTTCTTGGGAATCAGGAAATACCTTGAGTAACAACCTCGACCCCTTTCTTGCTCTGGGACCAACTCTACCGCGCCCTTTGAAAGGAGGACTTGTACCTCCTGTTCTAGCAACAGGAGGTGTTCTTCTGAACAATAAGACGGGCGGGGCGGGAACTCCCGAAAAGGAAGGGTGTAGCCTTTTCCCACAATACTGAGAACCCAAGTGTCCGTCGTAATAGTCTTCCACTTGCAGAGAAAATGCTGTAATCTTCCCCCTACAGGAGAGGAGTGAGTGGGAAATGGTGGAAGCCTAAGGCTGCTTTCCCTGCTGCACCCCTCCAGAGGACGAGGAAGAGGCAGAGTGCTGCTGAGAGGCTCCTCTGGTGCGGGCCCTCCCTCTCCCTCTGAAAGATCTATAGGGATGGGAAGAGGTAGGTTGCTGAAATCTCCCCCGAAAGGAAGAGGAGGAAGAGCCACGCCCAAATCCCCGAAACCTCCTGAAAATCCTGGAAGAGGCAGAGGAAGAAGGAGCTTGGAGTCCTAGCGATTTGGCTGTGGCCCTGCTCTCCTTAAAACGTTCCAAGGCCGAATCTGCCTTGGCGCCAAACAGCTTGTCCCCATCAAAAGGGAGATCCAATAGGGTTGACTGCACATCTGCAGAAAACCCCGAATTACGGAGCCAGGCCTGTCTCCTTGCCACCACAGTCATGCCCATTGCTCTGGCCACCGAGTCGGTCGTGTCCAGCCCAGACTGAATAATCTGGGTCGCGGCAGCCTGGGCATCTGAAACAACATCCAAAAGACCCTGGGGAAGCTCCGTAAATGATGAGGAAATGTCATCCATAAGAGCATGAATATATCTCCCCAGGATACAAGTTGCGTTGGTGGCCTTCAACGCCAGACTGCAGGACGAAAAGATTTTCTTGGACTGCGCATCCAGTTTGTTCGAGTCTCTGTCCCCAGGCACCGTCGGGAAAGAACCAGGCGCTGATTTGGATGAACAGGAGGCCTGCACCACCAAGCTCTCCGGTGTAGGGTGCCTAGAAAGAAAGCCAGGGTCAGTTGGTGCAGCTCGATACCTCCTGGCTACGGCTCTATGAACCGCTGGGGAAGATACTGGTCTCTTCCACACCTCTAGCACCGGATCCAGCAAAGCGTCATTAAAGGGCAATAGAGGCTCTGCCGCAGCTGAGGCCGGATGAAGCACCTCTGTCAGAAGGTTCTGTTTTGTCTCTGTCACCGGCAAAGGCAGACCAGAAAACTAGCTGCCTTCCGTACCACTGCATGAAAGGAAGCAGCCTCCTCCGTGTATTCCCCTGGAGACGAAAGATCCCACTCAGGGGAAGTGTCCAGCCCACTGGCTGTATCTAGACCATGCAGTCCATCACCCGAGTCCTCTAGTTCTCCTTCTTCCAGGACTCGTTGGTACTCCTGCTCCTCTAATAAACGGAGAACACGTCTCCTCGAATGAAGTCTCTGCTCGATACGCGGAGTCGACAATGCCTCCGCCGAAGCCGAAGATCGGCGCCGATCTTCAGAAGCCACTGACGCCGCGTCCGGCGCCACAGGTAACTTCAGCGCCGATGAAAGAGCACTCGGAGCGGATGGACCCACCGGAGTCACAGGACGAAATCCCGACGTCGACGGGATGGAAATCTCCGGGGCCAATCCCTCCGAAGCCACCGGAGCGGCCACCGGCGCCGAGCCCACGTTCCCAAAAGGGAGAAAGGGCATAAAGGGTGCCGGCCGTAGAGGCGCAGGATCACCCAATGAAAAGGCCAAAGGGCCAGCCAGAGCACCCCCTGGAGCCATCTGTTGGAAGATGGTATACATCGCATTTAGGAATGCGGTACTATCGGCTCCAGGGGTGGGAAAAGCCGGATACTGGGGTGCCTGTATCGAAGGCGACCCCGACCTCGACGTCTGCGACGCCGGGGACAACACCAGAGGCTGCACCACTTCAATCACCGACGCCTGTCCAGGTGAAGGTGACGCCGGAGAGGGCAACGGCGTCGATGGATGCGGCGTGACCATGGGACTGACCTCCCAAGTCCCCCGGCGCCGATCCGAAGACCTGGAATGAGTCTCCTTGCTCGAATGGCGCCGTGATTCTCTACGGCGCCGGGAGTCTCGATGACGCCGATGCCTTGGCGAAGAAGACTTCTTATGATGTTTATCTTTCTTCGACTTCGCCATAAACAACTTCGCCTCACGTTCCTTGAGGGCCTTTGGATTCATGTGCTGGCATGAATCGCAAGTCGAGACGTCATGGTCGGAGCTTAAACACCAAAGACAGTCGGAGTGAGGATCCGTAACTGACATCTTGCCCCCACACTCACGACAAGGCTTAAAACCCGACTTTCTCTGCGACATTATTACTGCAGCGAAGGACTACGCAGCAAAAAATACACTGTAACCACGAAAGTAACAGTTGCTCCCTCGAAGATAACCGTTTCGAATGCACGGAAAAAAGGGAACTGACGTTGGCACGTCGTCGAGGACCTCTTATTGCCTGTATGACGTCAGACGGCGTCGCGTGGGCTAGAGTGACGTCCTCGTCGACGTGCAGAGACTAGGAAGAAGATTTCCGTCGAATGCTGGCGCCATGGGAGTATTCATTAGGTGAGGAATCCACAGGTAGTTGAATCCATCAGAAGCGTACCCTGCTGAGGGGCGTGAATTCTGGGAGAAGGAAGCTTTCACAACTGATGCTGTACTGTACTAAGTCTCTGAGGGAGAGAAGCGTACCCTGCTGAGGGGCATGAATTCTGTAAGAGGGAGCTTTCACAACTGATGCTGCAGTGTACTAGCTCTCCGAGGGAGAGAAGTGTACACTGCTGAGGGCAGGACTTCCTGTGAGAGGGAAGCTTTCACAACTGATGCTGTAGTGTACTAGCTCTCCGAGGGAGAGAAGGGTACCCTGCTGAGGGGCATGAATTCTGGGAGAAGGAAGCTTTCACAACTGATGCTGTAGTGTACCAGCTCTCCGAGGGAGAGAAGCGTACACTGCTGAGGTGCAGGACTTCCTGGGAGAGGGAAGCTTTCACAACTGATGCTGTAGTGTACTAGCTCTCTGAGGGAGAGAAGCGTACACTGCTGAGGTGCGTGCAGGACTTCCTGGGAGAGGGAAGCTTTCACAACTGATGCTGCAGTGTACTAGCTCTCCGAGGGAGAGAAGCGTACACTGCTGAGGGCAGGACTTCCTGGGAGAGGGAAGCTTTCACAACTGATGCTGCAGTGTACTAGCTCTCCGAGGGAGAGAAGCATACACTGCTGAGGGCAGGACTTCCTGGGAGAGGGAAGCTTTCACAACTGATGCTGTAGTGTACCAGCTCTCCGAGGGAGAGAAGCGTACACTGCTGAGGTGCAGGACTTCCTGGGAGAGGGAAGCTTTCACAACTGATGCTGTAGTGTACTAGCTCTCCGAGGGACAGAAGCGTACACAGCTGGTGTACATGGATTCCGTGAGAGGGACGTTTTCACCATCATGCTGTACTCTGCTAGCTCTACAAGGGAGAGAAGCGTACACAGCTGAGATGCAGGACTTTCTGTGAGAAGGAAGCTTTCACAACTGTTGCTGTACTGTACAAGATCTCTGAGGAAGAGAAGCGAACACCGCTGGTGTGCATGAATTCTGTCAGAGGAAAGTTTTCACTAGGATGCTGTACAGTACACCTCTTATAAGATGGAAGGCAGCTTGCATGATTTATGCTCATGTTTTGCACTTCTGTACTAATTCTGTGAGCCAGGGAAGCTCGACCTAGTGATGCTCAAGCTGCACCTCTTTTGTGTGCGCGATAGAGCTTGCATTGATGATGTCTATGCTCTATCTGCTCTAGTGGGAGGGGCGCTTCCTCTGCAGGTGCTATGGTGTATTTTGTAAGTGATGGAGGGAAACTTGCAATAATGATGCCCAAGCATTGGAACTGCTGATGCAGACACTGTATCTGCTCCAAGCTTTCACTGCTGGGGTCTATGTGTTACCTGTTCTGTGATGGGGTAGTTGGCACTGCTGATGCCAACACTATCCATTCTGCGAGGGGGAGAGGCTTTTACTGCTGGAGAGCATGTGTTACCTGTTCTGTGAGGGAGTAGTTCGCACTGCTGATGCAGACGCTGTATCTGTTCTGTGAGGGACTGAAGCTTTTACTGCTGGTGAACATGTGTTACCTGTTCTCTGAAGGGGTAGATGGCACTGATGATGCCGACACTGTATCGGTTCTGTGAGGGAGAGAAGCTTTTACTGCCGGTGTCCATGTGCTACGTATTCTCTGAGGGGGTAGTTGGCACCGCTGATGCCAAAACTGTATCTGTTCTGCGAGGCAGAGAAGCTTTTCCTGCTGGTGTCCAATGTGTCATCTGTTCTGTGAGGGGGTATTTGGCACTGGTGATGCCGGCGCTGTATCTGTTATGCGGAGGAGAGAAGCTTTTACTGCTGATGTCCATGTATTACCTGTTCTCTGAAGGGGTAGATGGCACTGATGATGCCAACACTGTATCTGCTCTGTGAGAAAGAGAAGCTTTTACTGCCGGTGTCCATGTGCTACCTGTTCTGTGAGGGGGTAGTTGGCACTGTTGATGCCGACGCTGTATCTATTCTGCGAGGGGGAGAGGCTTTTACTGCTGGTGAGCATGTGTTACCTGTTCTGTGAGGGAGTAGTTCGCACTGCTGATGCAGACGCTGTATCTGTTCTGTGAGGGACTGAAGCTTTTACTGCTGGTGAACATGTGTTACCTGTTCTCTGAAGGGGTAGATGGCACTGATGATGCCGACACTGTATCGGTTCTGTGAGGGAGAGAAGCTTTTACTGCCGGTGTCCATGTGCTACGTATTCTCTGAGGGGGTAGTTGGCACCGCTGATGCCAAAACTGTATCTGTTCTGCGAGGCAGAGAAGCTTTTCCTGCTGGTGTCCAATGTGTCATCTGTTCTGTGAGGGGGTATTTGGCACTGGTGATGCCGGCGCTGTATCTGTTATGCGGAGGAGAGAAGCTTTTACTGCTGATGTCCATGTATTACCTGTTCTCTGAAGGGGTAGATGGCACTGATGATGCCAACACTGTATCTGCTCTGTGAGAAAGAGAAGCTTTTACTGCCGGTGTCCATGTGCTACCTGTTCTGTGAGGGGGTAGTTGGCACTGTTGATGCCGACGCTGTATCTATTCTGCGAGGGGGAGAGGCTTTTACTGCTGGTGAGCATGTGTTACCTGTTCTGTGAGGGAGTAGTTCGCACTGCTGATGCAGACGCTGTATCTGTTCTGTGAGGGACTGAAGCTTTTACTGCTGGTGAACATGTGTTACCTGTTCTCTGAAGGGGTAGATGGCACTGATGATGCCGACACTGTATCGGTTCTGTGAGGGAGAGAAGCTTTTACTGCAGGTGTCCATGTGCTCCCAGCTCTGTGAGGGGGTAGTTGGCACTGTTGATGCCGACGATGTATCTGTTCTGCGAGGGGGAGAGGCTTTTACTGCTGGTGAGCATGTGTTACCTGTTCTGTGAGGGAGTAGTTGGCACTGCTGATGCAGACACTGTATCTGTTCTGCAAGGGAGAGAAGCTTTTACTGCTGGTGAGCATGTGTTACCTGTTCTGAGAGGGGGTAGTTGGCACTGCTGATGCTGACGCTGTATTTGTTCTGTGAGGGACTGAAGTTTTTACTGCTGGTGAACATGTTACCTGTTCTGTGAGGGGGTAGTTGGCACTGCTGATGCCGACGCTGTATTTGTTCTGTGAGGGACTGAAGTTTTTACTGCTGGTGAACATGTTACCTGTTCTGTGAGGGGATAGTTGGCACTGCTGATGCAGACGCTGTATCTGTTCTGTGAGGGAGAGAAACGTGCACTGATGTTGTCCATAATGTGCATGTTGTTTGAGGAAGAGTAGCTTGTACTCCTCATGCCCATGAGGGTGCTGGTGAGTGACGGAGAGAAGCTTTTACTGCTTATGTCCATGTTGTACCTGTTATATTAGGGGGAAGCTGGCACTGCTGATGCCCTAGAGCAGTGTTCCTCAACCCCCGGGCCGCGGACCGGTGCCGGTCCGTGGATCAATCGGCACCGGGCCGCCCGAGGAACTTCAACTTCATTTCACTGTGGCGGGCGGCCGAGGCGCAGAGCATTGCGCCCTCCCAAGCGGGCCACGGAAAAATTAACAAACATATACCGGTCCGCGGCGATAAAAAGGTTGGACAACACTGCCCTAGAGGTACTAGTTTTGTGAGGTTCTGTAGCTTGCACTGCTGATGTGCCTGTGGTACGAGTTCATTGTGCCTTTCTGAGGCAGAAGATCATCTTTTTGTTACCTAAGAGCTACAATGATTGCTGCTGTCAATACTTATCACCATTTACCTGGAGTATTATTTTGTCTTGCTATAGCTCTCCAGACAATTTATTTGCTAGGAGTGAACCCCTTAAAAACATGAAGGCAGAGAGCCCCATGCTGGCATTACTATTCAGACAGACCAATCGCAAATACGTACGTTCATGAAAACATCCTGAGCATAGTTATCAGTGTCAGCATCCCAGAAGCACCGAGCCGCCATCCTAGGCAAAGCAAAAACATGTTAATCTTAGCAACTGGAAGTGAATGGAATAAGTACAATTTGGTTTCTAATTGGCCCAAAGATGCAAGTTCCAAGCTGATGGGGGAGGAGAAAGCGGACAGTGCATGGGTTGGTTCACAGTGCAGTCATCTGCCCAGCATATTAATATAGACCCAGCAAACATCAACAGTGGGAGTTCACAAACTAAGCTTTTTATCAAATGCAAGAAAACATTAAAACTATATATTTTAAGTAACAATTGCTCAACACAAATGGAGAAGGTAGAGTAGGTCCATCATTCCTGCTCCTATAGTACCAAACTTTGAGGATGTATATGTGAGGTACTGTGTTACAGAGATGAGGAAGTCACACTGAACAAGAGAATTTTACTCGGTAAAGGAAGTGATAAAGTCTTGTAGCACTGACCGTTGAGAGATAATAGAAAAAGGAGGAGGTAAGAGTTGAACTAAAAGAGGTGACCAGAGAATGAGTTTACAGATTGATTGGGAAACAGGGGAAAATTGTATCCCTGATGGAACACTTTGGAGCACCCAAACACCCATGAAAGGCAATGTTCAGCCACTTTTTGGTGGAAGTTTCAGCGGAGATCAATGTTGTTGCCACAATCAAAGAAACTGTAAGAGCAAAATGATCAATTGTTCTTTCAATAGAATATGATATGCTGCAGCTTTACAGCAGATTGGTATAGACCTCCCCTACAGGGTTTAACAAAAGCGTTTATTTGTTTGGAAGTTGTAGGGTGCACTAGGCACTGCATTGGTGCCGCTCCAGAGATCTGGAAATCTTAGCTTGGATTAAATGTTCAAGATACTGCTTGGAGGCAGAGCAACCGAGTGCTCTACTCACTGTGAAGTCCATGCTGCCTGAGAAGAAAGGATAGATGAATGCAATCCATCCTGCAAAGTAGCGGCAAGGAACATTCAAGGAAGGTACAGTGTTTCTGATGTAGCTTAAATGTCTGAAGAAGCCAGTTTCTTAAAAGAAATGCTACAGGCCGTAAATAACTGAAGAAAAATATGTCTCAGATTTTTTGTGTGGAAATTGTTATTTTATGGTTAGATGTAGTGCAAATGTAATTGTTGGGGCGTGGCTGTATGCTCACCAAGAGGCTGTATCATTAAGAACTCCTCACAAGTGCCTCTTAATCCTTATAGATCTTGTTTTCAAGATTGTAAATATAGATTTGTTTACCTGACCATTGAAGAGGACAGGATTCTCCGGTTTACCGGCCCTAGAATCTACAAATGCTTAACAAAAACATTAGCTATTGGATCTTGAAAAACTTTGGTCCTAGTTGTGATCCCTTTGGCTTGCGCTGCGTAAGGGACCCCTCTGCTGTACTGCACCCCATTACCCTTGGTGAAAAGTTCTTATCGTGACCTGTGAATCGGTTGGTGCTGCCCTGGACACTTGGAAAGCTCTGCAATCTGGACATCTGGCTCCCCAATAGGTGAAGGTGGTCAGCCTAAGGATGTGGCTGCCATGTTGTGAGGCAAGCTCTTCAAGCTTCTGGATTCCACACACCAGACTGCTGTAATAGCCACGACCTGTGTGCACAGGATTGGCAGAGCTGGCGATAGAGATCCCTTCCTATTGCGATGATTTCTTGGCCTCGCCCTCTTTCCTCTGAGCAACGGGCTTCCAAGTCTATCACCTTAGTGGCCCATGAGAGGAATGGTGCATCACTGGCAGCCCGCTGTGAGAGGCAGGGCAACCCTGCAGTGACCATGATTTAGCCGGGTGATTTGGACACCTCTCCTTGTTTATAATTTAGAAGGGACGATCGCTACGACATGCTCTCTTGTCAATATACCGAGCACAGAGTGACTGACTGAACCAGTATTTCCCTTTGTTTAGTCGTTGCCCAGGAAAGATAAAATTTCTGCTTAGTTGTAGCCTGCTACATCCCTCGCTAGCAGTTGCATTCATAGTGCGTGCACTACTAGTGTCACTTCATGCCCCTGGCTGGTGCTGAATGTCAGGAGTAGCTATTACTGTATACAGTGGTTTGTGATTGATGGCTCAAGTAATTGTGCCATTGCACATTTACACTCAACAGGACTTTACTAGTATTGGTCTCCAAATAACTACTGCATGGTAACTTGCCAACATTTGGGCCTTCCTGACTGGATAGTCTGGTTGGTGGCAACCCTCTCCATGCTGCCAGAACTACAGCTGATGGACTGGCTTTTTACACTGAGCTGACAATCCATGGTTTTGCCTCTTTGCCTAGAAATGGATCATAAAAAGGCAGCTTGAATCTCTGAAACTGTCAAACATGGAACAGTTAAACTGAGGCTGTACATCAACTTAGATAAGCTCTGTATAACAGCTACCTGTTGTGGCCAGGAATGGGGACCAAGGTCTGCTGGTCTACCTGCTGGGTGAGGGCGTAACACGCAGCAGAATCAAGACTTGTCCTGGGGTACCAACATCTGCCTGCTGCCGAGACAGAGAACCATGTGAGGAGGAAGAGAGTGCCTGGAGGGAGCAAGGTCCAGTAGAGATCCTCTCTTGTGGATCCCCTAAGTGAAGTGTGAGAGTCCAGTCCTATCAGAACAGCAGTTTCAATCCACAACTCGCGACCCTAATTTGTCAGGTAGGGGCCACGATGAAGATTAGGGGTCACCGCCCTTGTGCATCACTGTGACCAAAGAGGCCATCGACCTGTGGAATGCTGTGACCCAGAAGGGCTGTCGCCCTGTGTGCCACTGTTCGTGACCCCCGTAGGCAGGTGGTGGCTGCGGTGAGGAAAGAAAAAAAAAAACGCATCATCGACCTTGAGCAGTGTGCGAAAGTGAAGCATAGCGAGTTGTGGCCCATGTAAGTAGAGTATTGACTCAATCACCAGAGCCCAGAAGCCACCTGGGATCTGCAGCAACATCCAGAATGCTGCTCATTGCTAGGCTGCTGACATACGCCTCGGCCCTCCATACTAGCAGAACTGATAAGACTGATCACTAGGCCACAGGGCCTTTGGGCCAACTTACGCTGTCTGTAGCACTACAGCACTGAGAAACTTTGATGTTTACAAAAAAAGCATTGTGAAACTTCTAAGATTATACAGCAGGGCTAGCCTGAATGTTGCCTCAAATAAATAGGAAATAATCAGTGTCTGTGGACAGGAAGTTGCATTCAGGGTCCTACCCTGATAACGCTAGAGTGCCGGCCTTATGAAGACTGGGTATAATATTTTTGGTGTGCAGTATTCCACTTTGCATTTTTATAAAACGACTACCTTTTTCATAAAACAATTATCTGGCAGGACATTCATGTATTGGGTTACTCAGCGTAGTGCCACTCGTGTGCCCGTTTAAACCTTACAGCTACACCCCCTGCGAGAAGCACTGGACTGCTCGATTCACCCAAAAACTGAGAGTTAACTGCTGAAGGAGTAGCTCTTGACCTTCACGTTTGGGCGCAGTAACTCCTGCTTGCCCAATGGCGTTCTGAAAACGGGGCCTGACAATCTATTCGCTAACATTTGGACTGGTCAAATAGCTGCATAATCATCATAGAAAGAAATACTGCATGCAGAAATTTGAGAAAGGACACTCTGAAGTCCCCCCTCATTTACATGGTCAAGGTGAGTACTGATTTTTATTGTTGGCTGTGAACAGGTGACACTAGAAATACTAAAAACAGTAACACTTGTTCTGTGGGGGTGCTGGGAACGTAGGGAGTGCTCACAATTGTGGATCCAACTGGAGTTCAGTAGGCACACTCTAGAGAAACCCCAAAGTCAGATGAGCTGCAGTATCAGTATGTGTACTAGTCTCTTCTGGCTATGCAGTCAGTGGCTGACTGAATGGTTGATTGCCACCCATATACCTAATGTTGCGAGTTTTGTTTCCATCCAGTGCTTCCGGACAGAGACAGTTCCAGGATCAGGAAGGTGGCAAAACAGTCTCCTGCACAAACTTCAAACACTGAGGTGAGGAGTGAGAATGATGTATCTTAGTAGAAGGGACAACCTTGCTTGGGTGATCTTGGAAGGGGTAGCGGGTTAGGTTGGTTCTTTTTGCACTTTTGGGCTCTCATTTTTCTGATTCTCGCAAGTCATGTGCTTCTCTGAGCTACCCAAGATTTTTTAGTTTTAATCCATCCCATAAAATTATTATTTTAATACAAGTGATTGGTATACTGTTAAATAGCTGAGGTGAGCTGAAGTAGAAAAAGTATTCAGAGTAGAAAGGGTGGTGCAACATCAGATGCAATTCACAAAATCTGATGGTTGTAATGTCTGCAATGTCTGTTGAAACACAAGTTTCCTAAACATGAAGAAAAGAAACACAGCAGCAGCATACAAGATAGGACTGTGACGGACAAGAGGGATCGATATGTGGACATTAGCAGTTAGTGGAGCGGAGAAGTAGAAGGGGCCATCAGTCCAAGAACTGCCAACAGCTGACTCTCCAATGGCTACTCCCACTTACGCCTTCCAAATCTCTGCAGTATGCTCATCAGCCTAATTTTGCTTCTTCTCTAGTTGATCCACTTGAATACAAGCCATCTTGAAATATCCAACCTGCAAAAGGATGGAGGCATACACACAGGCATACCCACATCCACCCACGCATGAACACAAGCATACCCACACACCGCAGCACACACCAACATACATTGTCGCACACATGCATTCACAACACACAACATACATGTACACTCACATTCAGTCATTCGCGCACGCATTCAACGCGACACACACCCGCATGAACGCATACAAAAACAGACACCCCCACACACACACACAACCCCATCACACACGCACACATCACCTCCCCACCCCCCCTCTCCTGTCGGAGGATCCCCTGGGGGTCCTCCGACAGGACACGGGATGTGGCATTGCTGTCAGCAGCAGCGTCTGCCAGTAAAACACCGCCAGGCCGTATGATTGCTCATGATACGGTCGGCGGTGTTTTGCTGGCGTGGCGCTGCTGCTGACAGCAGCGCCACCTTACGGCCATTCGCCGCCATGACCGTCAACGGCTTCTGGCGGAAGTCCGTCGCCGGTCATAATGCAGATGGGCGGCTGGTAACCACAGCGAGGGTATGTTGGCAGCCGTCGCCGTGGCAGTAGGTGGCAGTTACTGCCAAAGTTGTAATGAGAGCCTATATGTCTTCATTATGGGCCTGACTTTCAAACTGTACTTTGCAGTACGTTTTGTAGTGTTGCCTATACTTAGGTGTGGAGTTCCACACCCCGACTGACGAGTCTCCGCACATGCAAACAAGGATTTTAGTAAGAAATGTGGGAGAAAACGTAGGGTGGTGGGTGGCATACATGGGCAGATATAATACTAAAGGAGATGGGATTACAAAGGAATAAGAGGTGTTTAGGGAGAAATGTCACCCACCCACACCAGAGTTAGCCAAATGCATTACTCTGGGGGTAGGGGCGTGTAACTTACGCTTTTGAAGTAAGTTTACTTTCGGACTTTGTGAATACCAAAAGTAGTAAACTTACTACAGATTATAAACTTACTCAAAAGTGTAACTTACTTTTGTGAATCGGGTCTACTTGCTCATCAAGATCAGTGTCTCCAAGTTGGATCTTATTTCAACTACAACATTGGAAAGAGTAACCCTCATTCTACAGACCCTTAATATTTGGATAATGCTCTGTTTTAATCTCCTAAGTGTGCTGCAAGTGCTGTTCATGGTACTTGCATTGTGGCAAAAGTAACTGCTATCTAGATTCCATATATTGTGAACTCCATGGACAACTCGTCTAAGATTCTGGTAAGTTTTCCTTGACTAATCCACATTAGTAATTTCATATTGCAAGTCACTTTCCTGGACATGCATTATAAGTAGTTCATTTATTGGACTGAAGTTCTGTGCATTGGTAGGATCCTTGTCATCGAGTGATTTCTCGGAGAGTTATTTTATTTTCCACTATACTTCAAGGGCTCTGTAGATACTCCTGTTTTTCAATTGGTGCAGTTTAGTGCATAGTTGTTTTTCCTGGTTTGCTGCTCCTGTTGTCTTTCTCTCCTTGGACTAAAACACTGTCAAGAGTGCTTGTGCAGTGGTTTTTTTAATTTTTTTTATTCAAGATTTTCCATTTGGACATCACATACAGAAACACAATACTGACACAGGAATAGCCTGTCCGCACTCCCATACCACCCCCCCCACCCCCCACCCCTCAACAAGACACCAGCCAACTGGATCAAAAGTAAAGTTGTTCAGTTCTAAAGTGTCTTACACGGTCTCCTGTAGTCTCTTCCAGGCCTGGGGGATTCAAGCGGATGCTCTGTGGTTTCCAGATGCCACTAGTAAGTCTACTATCAGACCCTGTCCCAGCAATACGAGCAAGTTATGCTTGTGCAGGGTTGATGATGGACACAGATATCTATTTTCGTAATGGGAAACCTTCACTCCTGCTGGATCTTTTGAAGTTGTTTGTGGTCTGTAGACCTCTTTCTCTGGGCCTATGTGGGTAGCAAATTTCAATGAGACACATGCCTCCTCTAGTCCTTCGGTATATCTGGGAACGCAGTAGATCTACAAGTCCTATACTAGGGGATAAACCAGGGATGGCAAGCTGGTTTACAGCTTACAGGCACACACCGTCTGAAGACTTCAGATTAACTTTTACCTTTTTATAGTGTTCTTTGTCAAGCTGTGGGGCTGCTCTTCACCTAGCCATAGGCATTTATAAACCCCCACTGAAAGCTGTAAACTTCACCTAAACTGATGTTCAGTGTGTATTTATCACATGGTGTTTCATCTTCATGAAGGCCAAGGTCCATCTAAAGACATATTGAGAGCTGTTAAAGTATTTGTAACTGTTTCCAAAGTCAGTTATCACTTTCTCTTTAGAATTTTTGGTCATTCGCAAACAGCAGATTTGATTATCGAAGAGTTTATCAGCTCCCTGGAGACCAGTTTGTAAGTAATCCCACGATCTTTGTGCAGTTTGCTCTGTTTGTTAAGCTGCAGGCATTAAAAAAAAGTAGCAGTTATCGAGACTCTCCAAACATACCATGTATCTATATTTTTGAGGATGACAGCCAGGCCCTTTTCAATGTTGAGCGTATCTTGTACGGTTCTAGGCACTGAAGAATCCACGAGGATGTAAAGGGCTGGGAGAGGGAAGAGTAAGAAGCATAATTGTTCTTTCTCTTGCTATCCAGGCTGACTTTGCCCTGTTCGTGCAGATAATGTTTGCATTAAGCTAGGTCCTCAAGCAGCAGGTGGCTGCTTTAACCATCAATTAATTATAAAGGTTCTACATCTGGACACACAAATTGGTAAAAATGCTCTCTACAAACCTAAGAACCAATCAAAGGTTCAGTTAGGTATGGCAAATTAATGCAGGTTTTAAATAGAGGAGAACAGTAAAATATACCAGCGCTGAGAGCATTAATCCATACACTGTGTGTTTCCCTGGATTTCAGGCAGTGTAAACATTAATTTCCAAGAGTCAAAGAGACCTTTGACTCACTGTTGGCATAGAAACCTGAGAGAATGGCAAAAAAAACATCAACTTACTTTACTCCTTCTCCTCTCTGCTCCCCAATTACCACCTGCACCACCAGTTTGTATCGGTCATATCCCATATCTGTAAAGAAAAACACAGACAGCGGATCTTTAAATCTGATCATACATTGGCAGGTTTAAATATTAGAGCAAGCTGGTAAAAAAAAAAAACTTGGCTAAGAGCAATGTCATGAGTAAAGTAACACCAACAAAGGTCGTATGACCTTATGATTTCAACAGATTACCACTCAATTTCTAGGCCATACCTTCCCCAAAGTCTGGTCTAGAGTCCAGTACGAGCCAACAGTATGGAAACAGATCCTGCCACGCTCACTTTGCCACATTGAACATTTGCAAACCACGATGGTAGCTCCCTCCATCAATTTATGGCACTTGCTTTAATTAAATCCATCCTGTAATGTTGTCACTTAAACAGGCAAACAGTTGGGAAGCATCTGCCAAACTTTCATGCCGTCCCTAGCAAACGTTAGGAACAGAATAGATGAACATTTTATCAGTCTGAAGTGGCCGCCTCGTCAAATCACAACATTATGTAGTGCCAGTATGAGGAACTGTCTAAGCTAACTTCTCAGAAAAAGGTTCACAAGTTCACCAACAGAAGGAAGTGTTAGTAACTAAACCTTTTTGCCGAACTAGATCATCAAGTATTTGAGGGACAGACAGGGAAAATAGTCTGCAAAGTAAGGAAGCTATGTGGAAACCACACTTGCTGATGCCACAAAAGGGCTACTGGAATCAGTCTGGATCTGGGAGACATCCTGAATTTCAGAAGAGAACGATAGGAGGGAATGCATAAAAAAACAAGCATTTGCAATGCAATAGGTCTTGTGTTTACTCAAATTAGAGCTATTAGCGTTGTACTTTCCTAACTGGACTTTTATAGCCACATAAATTGAAAATGAAAAGTAAAACAGTTGACATAAGCGAGCTGATTCAAAGCGCCATCATGAGCATGAGTGCAAAAAAGAGACAAAGAAAGAAAAGAGAAGTTAACTCGCCGTCAAACTTATCAGCAAAAGTGCAAAATTATCCCTGTAACCGGGGCGATGGCCAAAGCGGTAACAAAACTGCTGCAAAGACGGACAAACTTAAAGCATTTACCAATGATAACAAAGGATTTTTCAAAGGCAAGCCCATGAACGAGTGATAGTGATGGATGTGCAGTGGATGTGGTTTAAAGCCCAGAGAGAGATTACAACAGGCCAGAGAGCTTGCACGCTGGACCTAAAAAGAAAAACAATCTCCAGGGGAAATTTCCCAATTCCCAGACAGGAGGCAAACTCCAGGTTTTGATTATTGTTTTTATTCACACAAGAGAGCTATTCACTGGAATGCTCACGTCTTATAGACAGTGAATAACATTTCAACTAATCCTCCACTCCTGTGGTGCAGGAGGTCTACTAAAAAGAACTACCTCCCCTGAAGATAGTACAGAGCCAGGGTAATATTGTTTTTTTGGACCACAGCCACCTGGTTAGAGAGTGAATATGTAGATGCAGTCTGTCAGTCAGACAGTACCAAATCAGGAATGCTAACATCCCACCCAGCTTGTTTATTACACAGCTGTTAATATCTAGGATTTAAACTGTTGCACAAAGGAAAAGAAAAATGACTTCAGGCCTAGAAAAATAGTACTGTGCTCCAGAAGATGCTTAACTCTGCCTTGAATCTATCAGAGAGTTCGTCAAAATGTACTAGGAAGAATCTGTGGTAACAGTGATAGCCGAAGTAAAAGCCTCAAGATAGGGGAGCTGCAGTGCACTGAATTCCAGTGTCTACCACTGAAGTGTTTAGTTACCTTTTTTGGCCCAGTGATCTAAAGGTGGACTGCTAGGCTTAAGCAGGTTAATTTGACGGTCCCATACACCTGCCAGTGGGATAATATTAGGCCATGTGCTTGATGACAAGGTTGGCATACAAACTATGTATCAATTCAGTACTGCTTCAAGTTATGTGTCCACCACAATGTAATTATCCAATGCTTTCTACTGTAAATAAAATAATATCTTGCACTAAACTGACTCAACATTGAATATCAATTGCTTATGGTTATATGCCTCACACTGTTTCTAGCCCAAACCCATTAACTTCTTCTTGCGAGAGCCTTGACTGCAACTCTGCAGCACATTGCAGTACTTTACATATGATTTATACCAGTGTAGACAGATTTCAGGCCTTAATATACGTGTACATGGATCAGGTTTGTGCGGTGAGTGGGCTCACTTAACATTTGACCCGAAATGAGAAACATAAAATGAATGAGAGCTTCTTGATTCATTTGTGCAAACTAGCAAAACTGCCACATGTTCTTTTCTGTGCACTACTGCTGCAGGTTAAATGTCCATTTCTTCCATCCCGTGCTCTTTTCTGGTTTTCTGCAGTGTGACCATGAAAAATAGGTAACATGTCCTAAAACTTCTGAATTCTTCAAATGAAAGGACTTTGCTTGGCTGGATGTTGCAACCTTGGAGTTCCAAGTGCAAATCAGAGGGCCACCACTAGCTTCACAGAAATTCAATGAGTAGAAAAGCACATATACTCTCCTTAATTAAGGAGGGAGGGAGAGAAACCGGAAACTGGGGGACACACTCTTCATAAGGGCATTTACCTGAGAGCTCTCCGGTACACACGGGTACGTATGCTTGATATTACATGACTCAGCAATAAATAATACAGGACTATGAAACTGACAGTGCAATAGGAGTTCTAAACCAAAATATCAGATGTGAAAAGTGTTTGAGGTCCATATTTTTTTACGTTGGTAACATTCATGAGTGCCTTCTTACAATTGGGTAATCAACATCTACTTCTCGTAACGAAAGACCCTGCTGTCTTACGTTGGCACCTCTGATTACTCTGCGGGTGGATGTTGGATGACCTTAATATCCAAGCCAACATAACTAAGATTTATTGTCTAGCAATAGCGCCCCACCACGCATTTGCTATTTAAAAACACTCCTTGTAGAAAGCAAATCTATTTTGGAAGGTGTAGGAAGCTGGCTCTTCATACAGTGGACCAAAATGAGGTACACTGTCCAAAGAGTCCAGGCAACCCCAAAGGAATCACAGAGGCAACAATGACATCCCAAATACTCTCTTTTGGAGGTAGTGTGGTTGAGCCGTTAGGCATGTCAGGGGGTAGTGCTAAGCATATAAGGCACACACACTTGTACAGTAAGTGAGACACACACTCAAAGAAATCCAACACCAATTTATAAAAATACTTTTTTATGTAAACTTTGATACCAAGATAACCAGAATCAGGTGAGTACTTTTCGAGATAAGGATTATTACAGTTTTTAAAAGTTGACAGCGCAATTTTTGTGTGCAGTAATGTTATCCTAATGGGAAAAACATAAACTGCGTTCGGACACTTCACAGCGACTTTTGGAACTGTTCTCCAGGACTTAAGGTGAGTATGGGGCAGGGTCCATGGCCGTACCAACAGGTACACCTCGGGAGGCTCTGAGGTGTCCAGGTGCAGAGGTGTGTTATGGCGTTGAGTGTCCCATTCACTTTAATAAGAAATGGTCCGGTCAGGAAGTTGCTGCAAGCTGGGATTGGAAGGTCCATCCGGAGGAACCCACGGGGGCTCGACCTATGAGGTCCTGGGGCATGCGGGGATAAAGCTGGTCCACTTCTCCTCGGGCTGTGGGGCGGAGTTGCAGTGGTGTCTTCTGGTGTCAGGTCCGGTGTTGGAGATACTCGAGGTTGCAGGGCGACCCGCAGAAACAGACTACAGAATTCATAGTGAAATCTGCAGTGGGAAAACTTAAGGTACGAGTTGTCTCTGGACGACCATGTTGACACTGTTGCCCCACTTCAGCTCGAGCTCGGAGAGTTGGGTACAATGGTGATATCCGGTGTCGAGTTATGGTGGGTCTATTCCTCATAGTTCTTTCTTGGGTTGGGTTGCCTGCAGATACAGAGAAGCAGCTCCTTTGCTCCAAGGGAGTTCTTCTTGGTGATTTGCAAAGCACTAGTAGCTCTCCCGGTATCATGGAGGCAGTAGCGGCAGAACAGGTCAGTTTCTCCTCAAGGGTCTGGTGCTGCTGACAGGCTTGCAGCGTTTTCGCCAGGTCAGTCGTGCTCCTCGGTTCTCTGGTTCATCAGGCTTCTTGTCCACTCCTTCAATTTTGTTGAGCGAAGATCTTAAGTCCTGGTGTCAGGGGATCCCCTAAATACTCAATTTAGGGAGGCGTTAAGGTGAGTGAAGAGTAGTAGCCAATGGGCTACTTACCCTGGGGGTCACTACACTCCCTAGATGACCACTTCCTTTGGGGAGTGGGCATCACCCTGTCCAGAATTCCTAAATTCCACCACACACAAACAAGGTGGCGGAATTTCCTAGGCTGTGTCCATTTCAGGCTGGGCACCCTACGGGTGTGTCCAGCCTGGAGATCCAACACGCCTCCTGCATAGCAAATTTCCCCGCCTGTCCAGGTTGGGGGGTTGGAGGGTGAGAGGTGGACCACAACCTCCAGGGGCAAAATTCATGATAACTTGACTGAGCCTGCTAAGCAGATTCTGCTATTTAAGATAAGCCTGCTGCTGCACAGCTTGGGAAAGAGGAACTGGGTTGGTTAGAATTGCACAAACGTGTGCACGCGAGACAACCATTGTGCGCAGCCCAGGGATTGGTGTTGACATAGGTAGGTATGTATGAGTTACAGTATGAATGGGCATTCATAGTGTAGTCTGTGGTGTTTTCACTGTATTATACATTTTAGGCAGGATCACTGGAAAGTTGTGGTAGGGCAGCCCAAATTATGAGGCTTTGTTGACTAAATTACACAACATAAAAAGGAAGAACTCATGCAGCACATTTTGTGATCATATTACTTGCTTATTTTGTGATTTTAACACAGGTTAACATTGTCTAGAAAGGGTTTCTTATCTTTAGTACCAGTTTAACACCCAAATACAGCAATGAGGAACAGTAAGGGGAGCCGTCAACTTTTCTGAAGGCCCTTTCACTGCAAAACAACAAATGTTGCTGCTTTTTAAGTAACGTGATTCATGAGAGATTGTTTTTTTGTTAAAATCAGCAGATTATACAAAGGATGAAGCATTATGTGCCAAATGCAGCATAAATATGTGGAAATGCTGTAGCCACAAATTCATATAATTATAGTTGTCCTGATTATAGGTGACATCTCCCTTAAAGTACAGTTTCATACTAGTTAGGCTTACAAAGTCCAGGAAGGTATCAAACTAAGGTAAAACATGCACCCAGAATATGAATTTCCAGTCCCCAACATTCCACATACACATTGCATTGGACTTGCAGAGGGATCATAGGGCTCCCCACGCAAAAAGGCAATTACTCGACCCAGGTACGAGGAAAGGAAAGGGGAAGAGGACAAAATCTACATCTGTTAACTAGACTGTCACAAAGAACGTGGCCAGGTACACTTGATCAAAGGAGGAAGGCCAGACCTCTGGAGCCAACACAGAATAGGCTCACCTTTGAGGTTCTGGTGGGAAGGGAACAGGCAGCTTTGTTATCAAGGGGCAGAGCTGAGGCACTCAGAGACAACTAGAAGTCGCAATTTTGAGCTAGAGTGGAAGGATGATGTGCCATCCTAGAATCGGTCATTGGTGCATGGCCCCTAAAACCTTCTACCATAAATTAAAAACCACTGTACGAGGGAGATGCATTTGAGAAGACCCAGGAACTGGATGCAACAACAGCGAAAGGATATCCTACAGGGATGGACTAAGGCCTTTTGACTCCAGCTGATCCCCAGGACTATCATAGGTCTCTACAAGGCTAGTGGCAATGGCCCCGCATAAACCCCTGAGGATCAGTTTAGGGAAAGGACCAGCTGGGGGACTTTGGATGGTTCTTCTGTGGACTAGCCCTTGTCTCCACTGCTGACACACAGATGACCTGAAAGAGAGCCAGGAGGCCACGGGGCTTGTGTTCAGCTTGCTGCTGTGAAGGGACTGTGGAAGACACCCCTTTACCCCCAATCCTGGGGGAAAGTTTCCTCTTACCTTTCAAACACTCCCAGAGCTGAAGCTTTTGGTCTTGGGCTCTGGGGTGCGGGAAAACCTTGTGTTTGGCTCTATTGTTGCATTGTTTGGCCTATAGAATGAAAGGCAATACTTTTACACATGTTTATGATTATTTGGAATTTAAATGTTTTACTGACAATGTTTGTGATAAACAGCACAATGGTTAAATTTATAATGAATGAGTGGTTTTTGCCCTCATTGTTTTTTTTAATGGTGATACAACGGTGAATCAAGATGTGTTTTGTTTTTTACATAATGTGGTGACACCTTGATAAAGCCAGTTGGACTGCCGTATTTAAAATGACACCCCACCAGGGATGGGATGTGATAGAATGGTGTCACAAAAGATATTTACATCTACCTGATGTACATATTTGTAATTTACTGTGTTCTATTGTATGTTACATTGACTTGACAATAATTAATGTTGTTCTTGTGTGCCAGTGAATTGAGACTGCTAGCTCACAACACCTCCCAGGTAGGATTTGGACTGCTCGGCTTCAGTACCCTGAGAAAGAGTCAACTTCTCTCTCAGGGTGGTGAAGCACCCTGAGAAAAAATACAATTGTTACCAGTAATAGGAAAATTGTTAACCTGTTGCTTGTGATGGACTTGCATCCTTTGCATTTAATATACAGGGCCATGCGATTCTGCAGCGATTTCTGCTAAATTATGGATTTGCCACATTCACCAAATAATACATTAGATTCAGATTTCAACAAAACTTTGTTTCTATTACAAATAGATCGGCTTTTACTAAAAACATGTGTTCCAGCAGAGTGAAGGTCATTTGCCAAGGTTGACTGGTCAACTTTCACATCCATATTGCTCTATTTGGTTGTTAAACCAGTACTAATGTGGTGAAATAGTTGCCCAAACAGTGTATCCTTGTGTAAAAATGACAAAATAATAAAGCAATAATATCATAAAATCTGCTGCATTATGCAGGGTAACTTGCCTTTTCTTGGCACATAATCTGGTCCTCCCCTGCTGCGTTTTTCAAGTGGTCCTGCTAATAACCCATTTTCTTACAAATGGCAGGGAGGATTTGATACACCTTCCCACCCCATCCTATACACAGCTCTACTTCATCTGCATTATTTAAGGTGACTGAAGTACTAAGGGCCATATGTACAAACACATTTTCCCATAGACACAGAATGGGTAAAACCTGTTGGTACATCTGGCCCTAAGAGTGCTGAACCCTGGGTTGCCCCAACATTGTGCAGTCTGCTTTGCCAGCCTTTAGTGGTGTAATAGGGTGCAGCGGTAATACGCAGAACTTTTTGCCAATCAATTTCTTCCAGCTCTTTATCGATTATGTGTTTGGATGAAAAATGTTGAGCAGGCCAATTTGTATGCAAAACCGTATTTGAGGGCCAACTGTCCCAAACTTAAGACTCTCTCTAGAGCTACATGGTGACTCCTACAAACCCCCATGAGATGAAGCAGTTCTGAGATTTAACTTGTTTGATAGGATTACCAAGGAAGCCATCATTTTGTTATATTGGTCTACTAGACCTCTGGTGACAACTGCTTTTTTTCCAGCAATCATGAATAGAGATTGGTGTTTGTTTCTACAGCGGATACCCATTTAGTGAACAATGCTACTGTGTTTCCAGAACATGACCATTACTGTCTCTTCAAGATTCAGAAGGTCCTTGACCATTTCACTGATTGTTTCTCAGTGATCTATGTTCAAGATATTTCTGTGGACGAGTCGCTGGTCCTAATCAAAGGCTGTTTGGTTTTTGGACAGCACATGAACAACAAGAGAGCACATTATGTATTAAGCAATATTAATGTGGGAAAGTGCCAATGGATATGTTTATAATTTCAGGGTGTATACCGGGAGGGATTCTTCAGTTGATCCCAACTGGTTGTCCTTCCACTTTTGGAGTCAGTAAAAAAAAAATATATATATATATATATATATATATATATATATATATATATATATATATATATATATATATATATATATATATATATATATATATATATATATATATATATATATATATATATATGGTGTGGGAACTTGACAGAGCATTTTTTTTTACAATGGTCTTAACTTTGTAAAATCATATGTTAATAAAATGTACATTTTGAACCTTTTGTTCAACCTCGGGTCAAATCCAACCTTTGTGTGTTTGTGCTGAGTAGTCGATGACTGTGCAGTAATATTTTTTATTTTCTGACTCCACTTCCAGGGTGTACACAGTCTACAGAGAAAAACTACCAGCCCCAGATATTTTTAAGCAAACTAGACACTATGTACTCAAGGGTGGTGCATCTCATGTGGATCCCAAAAGATTTCACAGAAGCCAATGCAAACCTCAAACAGTGGCTAAAACACACACACACACACATTTTAATCAAATGTCTGTGAAGGATAAGTACTGGAACCTGTTGGGAGCCACAAATGTCCAGCCACTCTGCATTTTCAAATGTCTCCAGACAGAAATGGTACCCCTCCTGCTTGGGTGGCCATGTGCCTTCAACAGAAAAGGGTCCAAAATGCAACATCAACAAAAGTGGTAGCTGCGATTTTGGGGCCCAGGCTTGCCATACACCCAGGGAAGCCTACCAAATCTAGACATTCCTGATATTAGACACGTAGATGAGTCCAGGGTGGCGTGCCTTGCAAGGATCAATGTTTTCTTTCCCATAGTGCTTTGCAAACCTCAAACCTTGCATAAAGTTCTGGAATAGGGGGTTATCCACAAAATTCGGACCACCTAGCGTTCTAAAAGACCAGAAGGGTCTAGCAGACATAATGGTATATTGCTTCTGTAAATCTGCCATTGTGACGTGACAAGGTATAGCTGAAATGTAGTCCCAAATGGCTGATTATTCAAACTCATTTTCATTATTTTCTTTTCAATTTTAAGTTTGGAGGGGGGCGTAAGAGAGCTATGCCAATGTCCCCTTGCTGAATCGAGAATTTTGTCTATTTTTTAAAAAATATATAACTTTCTGGGATCACCCATTGGTTCTGCACCTGTTTGCACCACAAACTGCAAGTTGGTTGAAACTACAAAAATTAGGAAAAAATGACTATCTCTTACAAAAAAATACAACTGTGTCTAAAAAATGTTTTTTTGAGGGATTAAGTTCAAGTGCCATTCACTGTACTGTTTTCAGTTCCACAAACATGATCAATACCATCAAATATGAACTACAACGTAGTAATACGAAACTTGTCCAAGAAAGTGATTTTTGTTAAGTGTGGAAGTCCAGGAAAGAGTGCCATTGAACCTGGTTATTAGAGGCTGCAGATTGTTATTGATTCTGTGTGCATATATACACACAGAGTTACAGACTGTGATATACGGAGAAGCCTAAATGAACAGCACAGACAGAATATATTCTTAGGGATGGGTTAAATGTGCATGGAAATAAAAAAATAAAATAAAGAGACCTGAAGGCAGAAATGAATTTTTAAGAACAACAAAACTTCTCAATTGTGTGATTATCTTTCAGTTCAGATTCATCACACCGAAGGTTAAGCATGTTAAATACCATCTAAAGAAAGCCTGTGGATAATGCTCTCTCAAATAAAGAAATATTACCTTTGAGCTTATTTTTAATATTTTCAGACAGAGATTTCGTCATTTGCGGAACTTCTTCTGGGACGTACAGTTTGTTGGATAACTCCGTCTTGAGTATGGCATGAATTATTTCTTTCACAGTACTTGACCTGAATCTAATAGGGAAAAAATATATATATATATATCAACCTGGAACCTGCATGATCCACCACTGACGCAACTTACATATTCCCCCTTTTCGATTAACAACTGAGCACAAAATCCAAACTGTGACACAGTTGGTGCAAGTGCTCTTTTTTAACTGTCTCCCCAAAAGTTGTGCCAAGACTCGTTGTTGCCTAAACTGTCTTAGAAACTAATAAAGTGATAATACTGAGGAAATTAAAAGACCTACAAAACAGTGAGAGTCCGGCAACGAGAAACCACAGTGCCTGAAATGTTCTAATTTTGTGGAGATTTACGATGTCTGTGTGGCACAATATGTTTTACATTATCCATCTCCATGTACTGTGGAAGATGAAGACCCTCTTGTGTAGCTGCATTGAGGAATCTCAGAAGGAGCAGAAATAGCACATAAGAAGACTTGGAAAAATCACATCACAAAGATCATCCAGCTCTCTTCCTGACTCAAAGGTCACTGAACAAGTTCACAAATCCCAGTCTGGTGCACCAACTCAACCTGATACAATGCACCATATCACCCTATATCAAGAGACTCTACACAGTAATATCACCAGCTAAGAGTCAACACGTAAAGTTACAGGAGAAAGAACACATCCAACTGAGCACCAGCCCAACTGCAAGAAACCCACCTATCAGATTCTGGCACAGAGTACCCGCACTTTATTTTTTCCATTTCAAGCACTGAAGAACACTACAGAGAAACGTGTGGGCATTTGAAATCTACATTGGAGTTCGGGGAAAAGAAAACTGATGGGCAAATATCCAGGCTATACCAAGAAAGAGCAGACTGGTGGCTGGATACAAAGGAATTTATTGGGAGTTCTCATAGGTAAGTTAACACCTACTCATTGAAAAATAGCTTGGTGGAATTTGAAGCCCTGTAAGTAAATGTTTAAAAGATCAAATCCAAACAACATTCACCACCTATCACAGTGCTAACATTTAGGCACCGAGGCAGGTTCATGCCAAATTCTGTAAAGACAGTGCCAATGACAGAACCATCTCAAAGCAGATCATGAAGCAGTGGAGAAGCTGAACCGTTCAACCTGACCCTCTTGCTGCCCCTTCATTCGACTGATGGCATTTTGCTTGTGCACGTTTGCACCGGGGAAGGGGAGGACACTCCCTGCTTTCCGCACCGTAAAGGAAGGAGAAGCAGACACCAACAATACTTGGGCTGCACAGGTGCAGTGTCGGACACTGCTGCCCTTTACATTAAGGACTATATACGATGAGCGCTATCACTCTACTCTTCTCCACTTGCCCGCGCTTCATCTGTTTCTTTTTAGATCGTTAAATTGTGTATTTTTCAAAAGGAAACATTCCTCTGCAGCAAGGGGGGGGGGGGACCTCCTCGTTCGTAGCCACATGGTTACCCCACCCCCGGGGGCGCTCTCACTTGTGCTGGTAGTTGGGCCGGATGGAGTAGGTGTTCTCCGGCGCGGTGCTCGGGCCCTCCAGCTCCCCCATGGCGGGCCCCGTCCTCACGGCTCGGGATCGGCTTCACAACACGCCCGCTTCCGGGACGCCGCGCCGGTTACTGTGGCGACGCGCGCGAGGCACTGACAACTTCCGGCCGTAACCGCAGCGTCGGGGTCACGCGGGGGGAAAGGCTCTCTCGCGCGCCGCCGCCATCTTGGAACGGGCAGCTGTGGGTCAGGAGTGAAGGACATGGCATTCAAGTACCAGCTACTGGCATTTTAAGGATCTTAGAAATAAACACGTATTTTTAGCTGAGTCTAGTGTTGTCACCTGCCCGCTTTTATACCAGCATGACCGATCATATGATGTCTTTGGCAGTACAAACGTTACAAGAATTACCTAAAGTTGGTATCCCCCCCCCTTCTCAGCACATGCTTAAAAATTAAACTCCATCATGGAAAAATGCTTTGATTGGTATTCTTTTTAGTTCAAAGAGGTGGCTTCAGCGTATACACATATTAAATATTGTATTTTACAAAATACATAGGTAACAAAGTGCTTGAAATAATTCGCGCAGCGTTGAATGGTCTTAATGTGCAGTATTTGGATATAGAGGATTCTCCACAATAATCTAACATTTTAGAATGGCAATTATGTATTTGTTTGATTTAATAACCATCCACAAATTATATAGTTAGGTTGAAAATACCTTTGAAGTACATTTCTTTATGTGTTTGCTATTTAAAATTTTCAAATGTCATGTTGCAGTACCTGCTTTTCCTTATTTTCTCAATATTTTCACAGGCTTGCAAAGTATAACGCATTAGGAGTTAGACTAACGCATTTTGATGCTGGTGTCTGCATCACAGAGCTAAAATGCATTGGTGACGCTCTGGGGATCAAGCCGCCTCAAATTAAACACAGACAAGACAGAGATCCTCATCTTCGGAGCCAACCCCCTCAGCATGGAACGACTCCTGGTGGCCCACCTCCCTAGGATCCGCACCACGTCTCACCACCCACGCACATAACCTGTGATTCATCTTGGATTCCACACTCAGCATGACTCAACAGGTCAACGCCATCTCCTCTTCTTGCTACAACACCCTCCACATGCTCCGAAAAATCTTCAAGTGGATTCCCGTCGAAACCAGGAAAACTGTCACCCACGCCCTGGTCAGCAGCCGACTGGACTACGGAAACACCCTATATGCAGGAAAACAACCAAACTCCAAACAAAGCTGCAAAGAATCCAGAACGCATCCGCCCGAATCATTCTGGACGTCCCACGCAGCCACCACATCGCCCCCCACCTCAGAGACTTACACTGGCTACCAATACCAAAGAGGATCACCTTCAAACTCCTCCTCCTCGCACACAAGGCCCTCCACAACACAGGCCCAACCTACCTCAACGAAACCCTCACCTTCCACACCCCCACCTGCAACCTTCGCTCCGCCAGCCTCATCCTCCTCTCTTTTCCCCCATTCTGCTGCACCACCGCCAGAGGAAGATCCTTCTCCCACCTGGCCGCCAAGACCTGGAATTCCCTACCGCTCCACCCTCGCCAGACCTAGGACCTCTTAACTTTCAGGAAACACCTAAAGACATGGCTTTACGACCAGTAGCTTCCCCCCAAGCGCCTCGAGACCCTAACGGGTGATTAGTGCGCTTTATAAATCTTGTGATTGATTGATCACCAGGTGCTCCAAATTTACCTTGTGTGCTGCTTTGCTTTGAAGGGCATTAGCCTGCCAGCATCAGGCCTGGAGGGCTTGATGTCATGGGTACACAGTACACAGGGATACATAGTATCTTCCTGTTAGGGTGACCAGAGTTTCTAAAACCAAAAACCAGGCCATTTTGCCAAATAGATGACGGCCTACAATTTTTACGTCAACCGATCGCACAGAATGACTGCGCTCATCAGCATAGAATTAAAGAAGAGCCAATAAGAAAATAAGTAAAATGCAGTTTTTAAAGCCAGTACCATGCCTGTTAATTAAATTAAATTGCTTTCTTATAAAACCTGCTAACTATCTGTGCTTTGGAAAACATAAAAAATAACCTCCCACTGTTTTCAATCGACCCTCTCTAAAAACCAGGACATGAGCTAAATTTCCCGAAATCTACCAGGACATCTGGTGAAAAAACGGGACGGTCCCGGCACATCCGGGATGCCTGGTCACCCTATTTCCGGCGAAAAAAACAGGATTAAGCTCCCTCTACTAGCCTCTCTGAGGCACCTATGTGGCTGCTGGATCTTCCAGCACCAGAGGGACTGCTGATTTGAGTGTTGGTCTATGACCTGCTGTATCCCTGCCACCACTGGCACCTCAGGAACAGCTGGCTAGGGCAGTTGACTGCCAGCCTTGCACGCTGGGGTATCCTTTGTCCGTGTGCCTCCCCCCAGACACTGGGGTCACCAGGGATGGAAAAAAGTCTGTATTGTGTAACAGGCATATACAAGCAGGGTGCTGGTCTTTGAGGGTTAGAGTGGGACAGAAGGGGTTTCTTTAGGGCTATCAAACAGTACGGTATGTAAAAAGTATACTGTGCATCAGCCTCTGCAGAGTTGCTGAGGATCACACATGGGTAGAATGTCAGAATGATTTCATCTGCCCCACCCACTAAATAAATATAGGGCAGTTGGCGAGTGGGACACACTGACATAAAAAGAAGAGGTCTTTGAATAACAAAGGGAGTGCATCAATCACATCAGTCCAAAAGGGCTTCCAAGGATCACATCTGTTGTTCACTGCAAAGGCAGGAATCTTCTACCCTGCATCACTTGTTTAACGGAATTGCTTCAGAGATTTCATGTGAAACCTGAGAGAGATAGAAATGAGTCTTGCTTGGTTCACTGGGAAATAGTGACTGTGGCCCTATAGTGCTACAAGGTCACAACCTGCGACTAAAAGAACCATGAATACTCACATTGTTTAAAATTGTATTACACACAGTATAAGACAGGTTGCCACAAACCATGCAGATATTTAGTGTTCAATTAAAAGCAAGTGTTACCTTCCATTTCAGGGGTTTTTCATCAGTTTCAACATATTTTTAGAACTTCTCATTGCACAAAAGCGTGTCATTTCTGTAATTTTCTGTGTTCTGTGCACTTCATTGCTTGGTTTTACTTGCAAGAATGTATCACTTTAAGTGTCACACATTTGCAGTTGAATGTCACTCATAGGTGCACTGAAACCATGGAAATGTCACACATAAGCAACCTGAGAACTTGGCATTCATGTTTTCATAGCTGTCATTTCAGTTTTCTTATGTGTGGCATTCCCATGTGTGTAGTGTGTTTATGTGTGACATTTCAAGCCTTGGAAGTGACACTTTACCGTGTGAGAAATAACACAGTTGCATCAGGTCCTTTAAATGGAAATATAAAAGTGCAGGTACTCACTATTTAGAGTACCTGTTTGCTTCTGAAAAGTACTATTACTCTCCCATTAGATAAATTACAGCAGTGCTGGGAAGTGCAGCTACTCTCCTTTCCAAACCAAGGAGCAGGAACTCAGTACTGGACTGTGCCTGCCTATTTAAAGCACTGGTAGCATCCATGTCAAAAGATCATTTTTAGAAATGACACCCTTTTCTCATATGTATTTGTAGGAAGTTGGCTCTGTATGTGCTATTTCAAAGTAAGGAATAGCATGCACAGAGTCCAAGGGTTCCCCTTAGAGGTAAAATAGTGGTAAAAATAGATAATACTAATGCTCTATTTTGTGGTAGTGTGGTCGAGCAGTAGGCTTATCCAAGGAGTAGTGTTAAGCATTTGTTGTACATACACATAGACAATAAATGAGGTACACACACTCAGAGACAAATCCAGCCAATAGGTTTTTATATAGAAAAATATATTTTCTTAGTTTATTTTAAGAACCACAGGTTCAAATTCTACATGTAATATCTCATTTGAAAGGTATTGCAGGTAAGTACTTTAGGAACTTCAAATCATCAAAATTGCATGTATACTTTTCAAGTTATTGACAAATAGCTGTTTTAAAAGTGGACACTTAGTGCAATTTTCACAGTTCCTAGGGGAGGTAAGTATTTGTTAGATTAACCAGGTAAGTAAGACACTTACAGGGCTCAGTTCTTGGTCCAAGGTAGCCCACCGTTGGGGGTTCAGAGCAACCCCAAAGTCACCACACCAGCAGCTCAGGGCCGGTCAGGTGCAGAGTCCAAAGTGGTGCCCAAAACACATAGGCTAGAATGGAGAGAAGGGGGTGCCCCGGTTCCGGTCTGCTTGCAGGTAAGTACCCGCGTCTTCGGAGGGCAGACCCGGGGGGTTTTGTAGGGCACCGGGGGGGACACAAGTCCACACAGAAATTTCACCCTCAGCGGCGCGGGGGCGGCCGGGTGCAGTGTAGAAACAAGCGTCGGGTTCGCAATGTTAGTCTATGAGAGATCTCGGGATCTCTTCAGCGCTGCAGGCAGGCAAGGGGGGGATTCCTCGGGGAAACCTCCACTTGGGCAAGGGAGAGGGACTCCTGGGGGTCACTTCTCCAGTGAAAGTCCGGTCCTTCAGGTCCTGGGGGCTGCGGGTGCAGGGTCTCTCCCAGGTGTCGGGACTTTAGGTTCAAAAGAGTCGCGGTCAGGGGAAGCCTCGGGATTCCCTCTGCAGGCGGCGCTGTGGGGGCTCAGGGGGGACAGGTTTTGGTACTCACAGTCTCAGAGTAGTCCTGGGGTCCCTCCTGAGGTGTTGGATCGCCACCAGTCGAGTCGGGGTCGCCGGGTGCAGTGTTGCAAGTCTCACGCTTCTTGCGGGGAGCTTGCAGGGATCTTTAAAGTTGCTGGAAACAAAGTTGCAGCTTTTCTTGGAGCAGGTCCGCTGTCCTCGGGAGTTTCTTGTCTTTTCGAAGCAGGGGCAGTCCTCAGAGGATGTCGAGGTCGCTGGTCCCTTCGGAAGGCGTCGCTGGAGCAGGATCTTTGGAAGGCAGGAGACAGGCCGGTGAGTTTCTGGAGCCAAGGCAGTTGTCGTCTTCTGGTCTTCCGCTGCAGGGGTTTTCAGCTGGGCAGTCCTTCTTCTTGTTGCAGGAATCTAATTTTCTAGGGTTCAGGGTAGCCCTTAAATACTAAATTTAAGGGCGTGTTTAGGTCTGGGGGGTTAGTAGCCAATGGCTACTAGCCCTGAGGGTGGGTACACCCTCTTTGTGCCTCCTCCCAAGGGGAGGGGGTCACAATCCTAACCCTATTGGGGGAATCCTCCATCTGCAAGATGGAGGATTTCTAAAAGTTAGAGTCACCTCAGCTCAGGACACCTTAGGGGCTGTCCTGACTGGCCAGTGACTCCTCCTTGTTATTCTCATTATTTTCTCCGGCCTTGCCGCCAAAAGTGGGGCCTGGCCGGAGGGGGCGGGCAACTCCACTAGCTGGAGTGTCCTGCTGGGTTGGCACAAAGGAGGTGAGCCTTTGAGGCTCACCGCCAGGTGTGACAATTCCTGCCTGGGAGAGGTGTTAGCATCTCCACCCAGTGCAGGCTTTGTTACTGGCCTCAGAGTGACAAAGGCACTCTCCCCATGGGGCCAGCAACATGTCTCGGTTTGTGGCAGGCTGCTAAAACTAGTCAGCCTACACAGATAGTCGGTTAAGTTTCAGGGGGCACCTCTAAGGTGCCCTCTGGGGTGTATTTTACAATAAAATGTACACTGGCATCAGTGTGCATTTATTGTGCTGAGAAGTTTGATACCAAACTTCCCAGTTTTCAGTGTAGCCATTATGGTGCTGTGGAGTTCGTGTTTGACAGACTCCCAGACCATATACTCTTATGGCTACCCTGCACTTACAATGTCTAAGGTTTTGTTTAGACACTGTAGGGGTACCATGCTCATGCACTGGTACCCTCACCTATGGTATAGTGCACCCTGCCTTAGGGCTGTAAGGCCTGCTAGAGGGGTGTCTTACCTATACTGCATAGGCAGTGAGAGGCTGGCATGGCACCCTGAGGGGAGTGCCATGTCGACTTACTCGTTTTGTCCTCACTAGCACACACAAGCTGGTAAGCAGTGTGTCTGTGCTGAGTGAGTGGTCTCCAGGGTGGCATAAGACATGCTGCAGCCCTTAGAGACCTTCCTTGGCATCAGGGCCCTTGGTACTAGAAGTACCAGTTACAAGGGACTTATCTGGATGCCAGGGTCTGCCAATTGTGGATACAAAAGTACAGGTTAGGGAAAGAACACTGGTGCTGGGGCCTGGTTAGCAGGCCTCAGCACACTTTCAATTGTAAACATAGCATCAGCAAAGGCAAAAAGTCAGGGGGCAACCATGCCAAGGAGGCATTTCCTTACACAACCCCCCCCCAAACGAAAGAGGATGAGACTAACCTTTCCCAAGAGAGTCTTCATTTTCTAAGTGGAAGAACCTGGAAAGGCCATCTGCATTGGCATGGGCAGTCCCAGGTCTGTGTTCCACTATAAAGTCCATTCCCTGTAGGGAGATGGACCACCTCAACAGTTTAGGATTTTCACCTTTCATTTGCATCAGCCATTTGAGAGGTCTGTGGTCAGTTTGAACTAGGAAGTGAGTCCCAAAGAGGTATGGTCTCAGCTTCTTCAGGGACCAAACCACAGCAAAGGCCTCCCTCTCAATGGCACTCCAACGCTGCTCCCTGGGGAGTAACCTCCTGCTAATGAAAGCAACAGGCTGGTCAAGGCCATCATCATTTGTTTGGGACAAAACTGCCCCTATCCCATGTTCAGAGGCATCAGTCTGCACAATGAACTGCTTAGAATAATCTGGAGCTTTGAGAACTGGTGCTGAGCACATGGCTTGTTTCAGGGTGTCAAAGGCCTGTTGGCAGTCCACAGTCCAGTTCACTTTCTTGGGCATTTTCTTGGAGGTGAGTTCAGTGAGGGCTGTCACAATGGATCCATATCCCTTCACAAACCTCCTGTAGTACCCAGTCAAGCCAAGGAATGCCCTGACTTGAGTCTGGGTTTTTGGAGCTACCCAGTCCAGAATAGTCTGGATCTTGGGTTGGAGTGGCTGAACTTGGCCTCCACCTACAAGGTGTCCCAAGTAAACCACAGTTCCCTGCCCTATCTGGCATTTGGATGCCTTGATAGAGAGGCCTGCAGATTGCAGAGCCTTCAAAACCTTCCTCAGGTGGACCAGGTGATCCTGCCAGGTGGAGCTAAAGACAGCAATATCATCAAGATAAGCTGTGCTAAAGGACTCCAAGCCAGCAAGGACTTGATTCACCAACCTTTGGAAGGTGGCAGGGGCATTCTTTAAACCAAAGGGCATAACAGTAAACTGATAATGCCCATCAGGTGTGGAGAATGCTGTCTTTTCTTTTGCTCCAGGTGCCATTTTTATTTGCCAGTACCCTGCTGTCAAGTCAAAGGTACTTAGAAATTTGGCAGCACCTAATTTATCAATGAGCTAATCAGCTCTTGGAATTGGATGGGCATCTGTCTTGGTGACAGAATTGAGCCCTCTGTAGTCCACACAAAACCTCATCTCTTTCTTTCCATCTTTGGTGTGAGGTTTGGGGACTAAGACCACTGGGCTAGCCCAGGGGCTGTCAGAGCGCTCAATCACTCCCAATTCCAGCATCTTGTGGACTTCCACCTTGATGCTTTCCTTAACATGGTCAGACTGTCTGAAGATTTTGTTCTTGACAGGCATGCTGTCTCCTGTGTCCACATCATGGGTACACAGGTGGGTCTGACCAGGGGTTAGGGAGAAAAGCTCAGGAAACTGTTGTAGGACTCTCCTACAATCAGCCTGCTGTTGGCCAGAGAGGGTGTCTGAGTAGATCACTCCATCTACTGTGCCATCTTTTGGGTCTGATGACAGAAGGTCAGGGAGAGGTTCACTCTCTGCCTCCTGATCCTCATCTGTTACCATTAACAGATTCACATCAGCCCTGTCATGGAAGAGCTTAAGGCGGTTCACATGGATCACCCTCTTGGGGCTCCTGCTTGTGCCCAGGTCCACCAGGTAGGTGACCTGACTCTTCCTCTCTAGCACTGGGTAAGGGCCACTCCATTTGTCCTGGAGTGCCCTGGGAGCCACAGGCTCCAGAACCCAGACTTTCTGCCCTGGTTGGAACTCAACCAGTGCAGCCTTTTGGTCATACCAAAACTTCTGGAGCTGTTGGCTGGCCTCAAGGTTTTTGGTTGCCTTTTCCATGTACTCTGCCATTCTAGAGCGAAGGCCAAGTACATAGTCCACTATGTCCTGTTTAGGCTCATGGAGAGGTCTCTCCCAGCCTTCTTTAACAAGGGCAAGTGGTCCCCTTACAGGATGACCAAACAGAAGTTCAAAGGGTGAGAATCCTACTCCCTTCTGTGGTACCTCCCTGTAAGCGAAAAGCAGACATGGCAGGAGGACATCCCATCTCCTTTTGAGTTTTTCTGGGAGCCCCATGATCATGCCTTTTAATGTCTTGTTGAATCTCTCAACTAAGCCATTAGTTTGTGGATGGTAAGGTGTAGTGAATTTATAAGTCACTCCACACTCATTCCACATGTGCTTTAGGTATGCTGACATGAAGTTGGTACCTCTGTCAGACACCACCTCCTTAGGGAAACCCACTCTGGTAAAGATACCAATGAGGGCCTTGGCTACTGCAGGGGCAGTAGTCGACCTAAGGGGAATAGCTTCAGGATACCTGGTAGCATGATCCACTACTACCAGGATGTACATATTTCCTGAGGCTGTGGGAGGTTCTAGTGGACCAACTATGTCCACACCCACTCTTTCAAAGGGCACCCCCACCACAGGAAGTGGAATGAGGGGGGCCTTTGGATGTCCACCTGTCTTACCACTGGCTTGACAGGTGGGGCAGGAGAGGCAAAACTCCTTAACCATGTTGGACATGTTGGGCCAGTAGAAGTGGTTGACTAACCTCTCCCACGTCTTGGTTTGTCCCAAATGTCCAGCAAGGGGAATGTCATGGGCCAATGTTAGGATGAACTCTCTGAACAGCTGAGGCACTACCACTCTCCTAGTGGCACCAGGTTTGGGGTCTCTGGCCTCAGTGTACAGGAGCCCATCTTCCCAATAGACCCTATGTGTTCCATTTTTCTTGCCTTTGGACTCTTCAGCAGCTTGCTGCCTAAGGCCTTCAAGAGAGGGACAGGTTTCTTGTCCCTTACACAGCTCCTCCCTTGAGGGTCCCCCTGGGCCCAAGAGCTCAACCTGATAAGGCTCAAGCTCCAAAGGCTCAGTTCCCTCAGAGGGCAGAACTTCTTCCTGAGAAGAGAGGTTCCCTTTCTTTTGCTGTGTTGCAGTTGGTTTCCCAACTGACTTTCCTTTTCTCTTGGTAGGCTGGGCCATTCTTCCAGACTCCAGCTCTACTTGTTCACCCTGTGCCTTGCATTGTGCTCTGGTTTTCACACACACCAGTTCAGGGATACCCAGCATTGCTGCATGGGTTTTTAGTTCTACCTCAGCCCATGCTGAGGACTCCAGGTCATTTCCAAGCAGACAGTCCACTGGGATATTTGAGGAGACCACCACCTGTTTCAGGCCATTGACCCCTCCCCATTCTAAAGTAACCATTGCCATGGGATGTACTTTTCTCTGATTGTCAGCGTTGGTGACTGTGTAAGTTTTTCCAGTCAGGTATTGGCCAGGGGAAACCAGTTTCTCTGTCACCATGGTGACACTGGCACCTGTATCCCTCAGGCCCTCTATTCTAGTCCCATTAATTAAGAGTTGCTGTCTGTATTTTTGCATGTTAGGCGGCCAGACAGCTAGTGTGGCTAAATCCACCCCACCCTCAGAAACTAGAGTAGCTTCAGTGTGGACCCTGATTTGCTCTGGGCACACTGTTGATCCCACTTGGAGACTAGCCATACCAGTGTTACCTGGATGGGAGTTTGGAGTGGAACCTTTCTTGGGACAGGCCTTGTCTCCAGTTTGGTGTCCATGCTGTTTACAGCTATGACACCAGGCCTTTTTGGGATCAAAGTTTTTACCCTTGTACCCATTGTTTTGTGAAGAGGCTCTGGGCCCACCCTCCTGTGCAGGTTTTTGGGGGCCTGTAGAAGACTCTTTACTATTTTTAGTTTTGGTTGTCTCATCACCCTTCTGCTGGGGAGTCTTTGTGACCCCTTTCTTTTGGTCACCCCCTGTTGAAGTCTTGGACACCCTTGTCTTGACCCAATGGTCCGCCTTCTTTCCCAATTCTTGGGGAGAAATTGGTCCTAGGTCTACCAGATGCTGATGCAGTTTATCATTGAAACAATTACTTAACAGGTGTTCTTTCACAAATAAATTGTACAGCCCATCATAATTACTTACACCACTGCCTTGAATCCAACCATCTAGTGTTTTCACTGAGTAGTCAACAAAGTCAACCCAGGTCTGGCTCGAGGATTTTTGAGCCCCCCTGAACCTAATCCTGTACTCCTCAGTGGAGAATCCAAAGTCCTCAATCAGGGTACCCTTCATGAGGTCATAAGATTCTGCATCTTGTCCAGAGAGTGTGAGGAGTCTATCCCTACACTTTCCTGTGAACATTTCCCAAAGGAGAGCACCCCAGTGAGATCTGTTCACTTTTCTGGTTACACAAGCCCTCTCAAAAGCTGTGAACCATTTGGTGATGTCATCACCATCTTCATATTTAGTTACAATCCCTTTGGGGATTTTCAACATGTCAGGAGAATCTCTGACCCTATTTATGTTGCTGCCACCATTGATGGGTCCTAGGCCCATCTCTTGTCTTTCCCTCTCTATGGCTAGGATCTGTCTTTCCAAAGCCAATCTTTTGGCCATCCTGGCTAACTGGATGTCCTCTTCACTGGGGCTATCCTCAGTGATTTCAGAGGTGTTGGTCTCTCCTGTGAGGGAACCAGCATCTCTGACTATTATTTTTGGAGTCAGGGTTTGAGGGACCCTGTTCTCCCTAGATAGGACTGGTAGGGGGGAATTGTCCTCCAAGTCACTATCCTCTTCCTCTGAGTTGCCACCCTCAGAGGGGTTGGCCTTTTCAAACTCTGCCAAAAGCTCCTGGAGCTGTATTTTGGTAGGTTTGGGGCCCATTGTTATTTTCTTTATTTTACAGAGTGACCTTAGCTCCCTCATCTTAAGATGGAGGTAAGGTGTGGTGTCGAGTTCCACCACAGTCACATCTGTGCTAGACATTTTGTTTCTAAAAGTTGGAATACTTTTTAAGAATCTACAACTGTTTCTAGAATCTAATTTCAAACTTTTAACAAACTTTTAAACTCTAAAAGACAATGCTAAACAGGGACTTAACACACAAGGCCCTAGCAGGACTTTTAAGAATTTAGAAAACTTTTCAAATTGCAAAAATCAATTTCTAATGACAATTTTGGAATTTGTCGTGTGATCAGGTATTGGCTGAGTAGTCCAGCAAATGCAAAGTCTTGTACCCCACCGCTGATCCACCAATGTAGGAAGTTGGCTCTGTATGTGCTATTTCAAAGTAAGGAATAGCATGCACAGAGTCCAAGGGTTCCCCTTAGAGGTAAAATAGTGGTAAAAATAGATAATACTAATGCTCTATTTTGTGGTAGTGTGGTCGAGCAGTAGGCTTATCCAAGGAGTAGTGTTAAGCATTTGTTGTACATACACATAGACAATAAATGAGGTACACACACTCAGAGACAAATCCAGCCAATAGGTTTTTATATCGAAAAATATATTTTCTTAGTTTATTTTAAGAACCACAGGTTCAAATTCTACATGTAATATCTCATTTGAAAGGTATTGCAGGTAAGTACTTTAGGAACTTCAAATCATCAAAATTGCATGTATACTTTTCAAGTTATTGACAAATAGCTGTTTTAAAAGTGGACACTTAGTGCAATTTTCACAGTTCCTAGGGGAGGTAAGTATTTGTTAGATTAACCAGGTAAGTAAGACACTTACAGGGCTCAGTTCTTGGTCCAAGGTAGCCCACCGTTGGGGGTTCAGAGCAACCCCAAAGTCACCACACCAGCAGCTCAGGGCCGGTCAGGTGCAGAGTCCAAAGTGGTGCCCAAAACACATAGGCTAGAATGGAGAGAAGGGGGTGCCCCGGTTCCGGTCTGCTTGCAGGTAAGTACCCGCGTCTTCGGAGGGCAGACCCGGGGGGTTTTGTAGGGCACCGGGGGGGACACAAGTCCACACAGAAATTTCACCCTCAGCGGCGCGGGGGCGGCCGGGTGCAGTGTAGAAACAAGCGTCGGGTTCGCAATGTTAGTCTATGAGAGATCTCGGGATCTCTTCAGCGCTGCAGGCAGGCAAGGGGGGGATTCCTCGGGGAAACCTCCACTTGGGCAAGGGAGAGGGACTCCTGGGGGTCACTTCTCCAGTGAAAGTCCGGTCCTTCAGGTCCTGGGGGCTGCGGGTGCAGGGTCTCTCCCAGGTGTCGGGACTTTAGGTTCAAAAGAGTCGCGGTCAGGGGAAGCCTCGGGATTCCCTCTGCAGGCGGCGCTGTGGGGGCTCAGGGGGGACAGGTTTTGGTACTCACAGTCTCAGAGTAGTCCTGGGGTCCCTCCTGAGGTGTTGGATCGCCACCAGTCGAGTCGGGGTCGCCGGGTGCAGTGTTGCAAGTCTCACGCTTCTTGCGGGGAGCTTGCAGGGATCTTTAAAGTTGCTGGAAACAAAGTTGCAGCTTTTCTTGGAGCAGGTCCGCTGTCCTCGGGAGTTTCTTGTCTTTTCGAAGCAGGGGCAGTCCTCAGAGGATGTCGAGGTCGCTGGTCCCTTCGGAAGGCGTCGCTGGAGCAGGATCTTTGGAAGGCAGGAGACAGGCCGGTGAGTTTCTGGAGCCAAGGCAGTTGTCGTCTTCTGGTCTTCCGCTGCAGGGGTTTTCAGCTGGGCAGTCCTTCTTCTTGTTGCAGGAATCTAATTTTCTAGGGTTCAGGGTAGCCCTTAAATACTAAATTTAAGGGCGTGTTTAGGTCTGGGGGGTTAGTAGCCAATGGCTACTAGCCCTGAGGGTGGGTACACCCTCTTTGTGCCTCCTCCCAAGGGGAGGGGGTCACAATCCTAACCCTATTGGGGGAATCCTCCATCTGCAAGATGGAGGATTTCTAAAAGTTAGAGTCACCTCAGCTCAGGACACCTTAGGGGCTGTCCTGACTGGCCAGTGACTCCTCCTTGTTATTCTCATTATTTTCTCCGGCCTTGCCGCCAAAAGTGGGGCCTGGCCGGAGGGGGCGGGCAACTCCACTAGCTGGAGTGTCCTGCTGGGTTGGCACAAAGGAGGTGAGCCTTTGAGGCTCACCGCCAGGTGTGACAATTCCTGCCTGGGAGAGGTGTTAGCATCTCCACCCAGTGCAGGCTTTGTTACTGGCCTCAGAGTGACAAAGGCACTCTCCCCATGGGGCCAGCAACATGTCTCGGTTTGTGGCAGGCTGCTAAAACTAGTCAGCCTACACAGATAGTCGGTTAAGTTTCAGGGGGCACCTCTAAGGTGCCCTCTGGGGTGTATTTTACAATAAAATGTACACTGGCATCAGTGTGCATTTATTGTGCTGAGAAGTTTGATACCAAACTTCCCAGTTTTCAGTGTAGCCATTATGGTGCTGTGGAGTTCGTGTTTGACAGACTCCCAGACCATATACTCTTATGGCTACCCTGCACTTACAATGTCTAAGGTTTTGTTTAGACACTGTAGGGGTACCATGCTCATGCACTGGTACCCTCACCTATGGTATAGTGCACCCTGCCTTAGGGCTGTAAGGCCTGCTAGAGGGGTGTCTTACCTATACTGCATAGGCAGTGAGAGGCTGGCATGGCACCCTGAGGGGAGTGCCATGTCGACTTACTCGTTTTGTCCTCACTAGCACACACAAGCTGGTAAGCAGTGTGTCTGTGCTGAGTGAGAGGTCTCCAGGGTGGCATAAGACATGCTGCAGCCCTTAGAGACCTTCCTTGGCATCAGGGCCCTTGGTACTAGAAGTACCAGTTACAAGGGACTTATCTGGATGCCAGGGTCTGCCAATTGTGGATACAAAAGTACAGGTTAGGGAAAGAACACTGGTGCTGGGGCCTGGTTAGCAGGCCTCAGCACACTTTCAATTGTAAACATAGCATCAGCAAAGGCAAAAAGTCAGGGGGCAACCATGCCAAGGAGGCATTTCCTTACAGTATTTAATGCAGAAACTAACCCAGGGGAGCTCTACATGAGAACGAGATATGTCTTTATTTTGGAGGAGTAGTTATATGGTTTGCTCAGAATGCTGAGCCACGGTCGGGATTCGAGTCCTCTTCTACGGGTTTAAATAGACACTTTTTGTCACAAGGCCACACCTTGTCCCCCCTTCTCCTTCTTTTCCCTTTACAATTCTCCAAGTAGGCCCCTCTTTTACTGCAGTTTAGACTGACCCAGGTTTTGGCATATATTCAGAAGCTTCGTTTTGCAGCTGGACAGCCACATCTGTTTGACGCTGTGGTTTGAACGGGTGCTTCTTTACATTAAGAAGGCTGGTGTGTGGTTTTGTGTTTCGGTCTTCAAATCTCTGTAGTTGCTTGGCTTGGAATCTGGATATGAGTCTCTGTGATGGTGGGATAATTCCACTGTTAATATATTGAGAATCCTGTACCTCACCTTGTACCATAGCGCCATCTTGTGGCCCCTGAAAAACACTATTTGGAGCTCAGCTTTTATGCGCATCGGGAAAGTGAGAACCTATGAACTACACAGTTTTATCACACTCTCTTGTGTGGCAATCTCACATTTGCGGTAATGTGGGAAAAATACCAAAAATGCGTCATTCTGCTGCGAAATGCGTGGCAGTTGGCAAGGCTGTATAAAATAGTGTTCGAAACTGTAAAATACTGGCTAGGTTGAAACCGCATGTATCCCTGCAAAGTCACACGAATCACATGGATACACATTGTGCGTCCATGGGGGGCAGCACCACTGGGCTGCTGTGCATGTGACTGAGGATTAACATGCAAAAAGATGCTAAACAGGGAAGTTTGCCTGTTATCTCAAGGAAAGAAGCATAGGAAGTGTCCTCCACCACTTATCTTTAGGAACATGTCTATTATGTAAAAATATAATAAAGTTTATTCAAACTTAAAAAAAAAGTTTATTTTCCTAACATGCGGACGTGTTTCACCTATATATATGAGGTTACAAGACTGCATTGAGTTGTAGTCATTACAAGTGATAGTTTAAAAAAATGAACTTAGAATCATTAATGCTCTTCCCCATCTAACAACACGAGTAGCAAACCAAGAGGCGAGTTAATTTTTTTTTTTTGTGCTGTTTTATATAGCGTAATCTCCACCCAAGAGTATTAAAGTGCCTTATATGAGCACCAGTAACATTATACAAAATCAGATTCATTTTTAGGCATGAGGAGAATTTAGAGATTTGCCCAGGATTTCAGGATATCAAGACTACGCCTAGAGTAGAATCTGGTTCCCCAGTCAGCAGCTGTGGCCATTTCGCCAAATGCACTCCCCAGTTTTTTGCCATGTGCATTTGCTTTGTGTCCTAGTTTATTATGATATATGCCAACATTATAGTCTATTAAATCAAACTCAAGCAAAGATTTTGTACAGCACACCCTGAACTCTTGCATTCCAAGGTGCTCTCATGTGTGCTAATGAAGAAAAAGAAGGCAGAGTAAAATAAAATGATTGGCTGGGATCACACAATTTGGGCAAGCAGGGAAGTCGGGATTGACCACAGGTTTTCTAGTTTAATATTGTACAATTCAGCAACTACAAAGGTAATACTTTAGGAGGCACGGTGAAATAAAACAATTGACTGTGACCACACAATTTGGGCAAGCGGGGAAGTCGAGATGGACAACAGGTTTTCTGGTTTAACGTTGTGCAATTCAGCAACTAGAATGGTATCTCTTTCCCTGTTTCATAACATTTAAAAAGTTAATGAATTGTCTTTAATTCTTGGAGCATGAGGCTGGAGCGTGTGTGTCAGACAGAAGCCACATAAAGGCTTGTTTTGGGCCTGAGGATCCAAGAGAACCTTGAATTGAGCTAGAACCAGTCATCTGGCTCAAGCTTGGTCCTTCAGTGGCTCGTCCACCTCTATCACATTATTGGCAAATGAGCGAGAACAAGGCACATGAAGCGCATGATTTGACCATGATCAAACCATTTGTGAAGCAGGAGTACCAGTGCCACAGTGCAGGGTGCAGGACTCCTTGCTTCAAGGCCCATAACCTTCTCACTACACCACATTTAGGCTATGAGACTGGGTGTTCTCTACCCACTGGTAAAATTAAATGATTATTTGGTTACAGTCCTGTTTTCTTATCGCATACTTAATACCAGTGTTTAGTTTGATTTATGTGCTTCCGATCTCTGAGAAAACAGCAAAGGAATATCTTCAAAAAGTGATTATCCAAAAGCACACAGTTTGTCACAAGGGGAGGCTGAGATTAATAGAAAACTTGTATTCTGTTTTCATATATTCCCTCTTAGTCTTAACACAGCAACCTGGGTGTCAGTGGTTCCACTGTTGAGACTAAGAGACTACTCTCACCCAAAAATGTTACTGTGTTGTGGAACATGCCAAGACAATGAATATAGAGTTCAAAACCTGCATATTTTGGCTAAGAGGTAAAGCCAGAATTAAACCTCAAGTCTATGGCAAAAACGTCCCCATTGTACCACATCCAGGTGTGGATACTGGGTGTTTGTGTCTGCCCAAGTCTGAATTGCATGCTTTTTTGGGGACAGGGTGGAGGTATGGGGGTGTCTGTGTCAATGATTTTTTTTATAGTGCTGGCCGTTTCTCAGCACTTACAAGCGACTAAAGGCACAAGGAGATTGTAAGGCCTAAGAATGTATTCCATTCTGATTCAATAATCAAGTAACTTCCTTTGGACACTTGACTCACAGTTTAACACATAATCGCCAAATCTATGTATATTCTAGAGAGTAGGCATCTAATTTAGGGGCAGTATGGAAAGAAACCTTCAAAATAACTCCATGGCTCAACAGTGGACACCATGTATATGATTCACTCACCCTACAACCAACTTACAGCCACCCTCCGTGACTCCCACTCTGCTGTTATCAGTGCGCCCCTCCGTCACACAACAGACCATCACTTTGGTCACTATGAAAATATTTACAAGTACCCATAGGTTAGACGAATGCATTTTAATGTCATTTCACATACTTCTACAGGGTCTGAAATGTGTCAACTGTAAGTTAATTTCTGCTGATTGTTTAATGGTTCAAAATCTCAGTGTAGAGTCTCAAGCACATACCTATTGCTAGGGACGTTGCATGGTCTCTGAGGGAAGATTGTGCACCCACTGACCTGCACCACACCCCAAAATGAGGTGGCATAGGCCCAGATGTATCAAACATTTTTGAGATAGCAAACGACCCGTTGGATCATTTTGATCACAAAAATGCATTTTGGTATGTATCAAATCTAATTTGCGATTTGGTAACTTAGGTTATCGAATCTCAAATTTGATTTGTGACTACATACCGATTTGGTATTAGGAAGGGGCGTGTCAAGGGCATCCCTTCCTAATACCAAATCACAGAGGTATTTATGATTGTTTTGTGACCCCGAATGTGGTTGCAAAGCAATCACAGTTACCACCAATTTCAAATTGGTGGTAAACCATTCACAAGGAAGGGACCTCTTCCCCTTTGTGAATGCATGCAAAAACATTTTTTAAGAGCAGGCAGTGGTCCCATGGATCACTACTCTTAAAAAATGAAAATAAAACTTTTCATTTTTCTTTTTTAAACGCATCCTGTTTTCCTTTAAGGAAAACAGGCTGCATTTAAAAAAAAAAGATTGCTTTATTTAAAAGTAATCACGGACATGGTGGTCTGCTGAGCCCAGCAGGCCACCATCCCTGTGATTGAAGCCAAGCGCAATGGGTCGCAAATTGCGACTTACCTCATGAATATCAATAAGGTAGGTCCATTTGCGAGCCCTTGCGAATCGCAAAATGAAACTCCTGGAGTTCCATACATTCCAATAGCGATTACTTAATTGCAATTTGCAAAAAATCACAATTTGGTAATCACTATTGGTAAAAATAATACATCTGGCCCATAGTGTGCAAAATAACAATGGGCGTGGATGCCACCCAGAGTGATTACCAGTGGCTGAGATTAATTCAAGCATTTTATCCATCACTTTTCTGTGTACTTTAGTGGGTCACTCTAAGTAGAATGGGCGTGCTCAGACATGGGTCCCATCCACACTGAGTAACTGGAATCAAGCTATACGTGGCTGATGAGCCCTAACTAAGGCAAAACCTGTCATGGGTTACTTGTGTTCTGGTTCAGGGAGGAAAGGGCTTGGCAGTTTGGTCTGGACTGTTCCCAAAGGAGCAGGGTCAAGACTGATTTGCATTTAGTTGGCTCCTAACTGAGGTGGCTTGCTGTACAAAATAATGATGGAATAGAGTATGACCACAAGTATTTACCAGTGGCTGAGAATAATTCAAGTATTGCATCCATAACTCTTTTTTATACTATAAATATTGATGACATTCAACACAAGGAAACACTGCTCAACAGAAAGGAGTCTGAAACTAAATAAGCTAGAGTGAGATCAGAAAGAGGAGTGTCTGTTCTCCAGGACAGTGTAGGAAGCAGAACAACATAGTCTGAGCTCACACTTCAAGACAATATTGCTTTTTATGAAAGACCGTTCCCAAGGATACGTTGAGAGACACATAGGTGGTCATTACAACCTCGGCGGTCTTTTAAGAAGACCGCCGAGGGACCGCCGTGCGGAAGACCGCCAGTAGTGGCGGTTTGCCGCGCGGCGTATTATGACCGTTGGCTGCCCTCCGTCGTTTTTCCGACGGAGAGCCGCCAACAGCCATACTTGCGGGCGGCGGGGAAGTGGAGGTTGCTCCACCTCCACCGCCACGCCAACAGAACACCGCCGAGCTAATCACGTCCTGTGATTCTGCGCGGCGGTGTTCTGTTGGCGGTGTGGTGTTGGCGGAGCTGCCCCCATGGCTCCCGTCCCCTCCCGGAGGATCGACGGAACAGGTAAGTCGATCGTCCGTTAGGGGGGGGGGGGGGTGGGGGGTGTTGTGTGGATGCATGGGTGTGTGTGTCTGTGTATGTAGGGGGGGTGTGAGTGCGTGTATGCTTGCGGGGGTGATGCGTGTTTCGGAAATGTGTGCGTGTCTGTCTGTATGTATGTCTGTATGGATGTGTGCGTGAATGTGTGAATGTGGGTGTACGTGTCTGAGTGTGTGTGTGGATGTTGGCATGTATGTCGGTGTGTGTGCGTGTATGTGTGTTGGTGGTGCCTGCGTGCGTGTCGGGTGTGTGTCAGTAATGTTATGTTGGGGGTCGGGGTGGGGAGGGGGGCCCTGCCACCTTTGGGGAGTGGCAGGGGTGGTGGGGGGTGTAGGGGAGTGAGTCGGGGTGGGGGTGGGGGTTGGGGGGTGGGGGAGACCCCTATCAGTGCCAGGGAAGGAATTCCCTGGCACTGATAGTGCTCACCGCCATGGATCTCATGGTGGGTCCTACCGCTGGAAATCCACGGCGGTAAGCCGGGTCGCAATACCGGCGGCGGTATTGTTAGGCCGCCGGGCTGGAGACCCAGGTCTCCAGCACAGCGGTCATCTCTGCCCTGGCGGGCGGAACGGGAAAGCGGCAGATGACCATGGCGGTAACCGCCATGGTCATAATACTAAAAAAAAGACGCCAGCCTGTTGGTGGTCTTACCGCCGCTTTAACACCGTCCGCCAGGGTTGCAATGACCCTCATAGTCTGAGATTACCTACAAATCAAGGAGTAACTGCCTCCCAGAACGGATTCAGATACTTTGCAAGGTAGAGTGGGATCACATGGAGGAACTAGCATGTAAGAAAGGCTGAGAGACTTCTCTGCATTGAAGTTTAAGAAACAGCACAATATAGTGTGGGATCATATCTCAAGAAAAGACTGAAAGATATAGAGAGACGTCACAAAACACAAAGAGACTATTTCGAAACACAGGCACAAAGGCCACACAATACAGACTGACATCACAACACGAGGAGAGACTGCTTCCACAAATAGGCCCAAGCATGGCATGTAAATGAAAAAGAAACTACTCATTAGAGCAAGGGCAGAGATACCAAACTATACAGTGTTGTCAACACACAGAGATAGCTCCAAGGGAGAATCTAAAAGTCATGCACAAATGGAGACTGACATCAAAAGACATTACTGCCCAGTACAGTTTAAAAATACAACAGTACTGAATGTAATACCTTTCCCACACTGTTGATTTGTAGTTACTAGGAATTTAGTTTCAATGCTGTTTGAAATATTTTTATAGCCCCTGATATTGCACTAAGGGCAATGTTATTATATTTATCTGATTACATGATACTGCTTTGTTATACTTGCAATAAAGTGCCAAAGTGTCACACATAAGGCATTAAAATGTCACACAGTACTGGACTGGAAACATGGAAATGTCACAAATGCTCCTGGCGCAAACTGCATCTCAATTGTTTTGCCAAGGACAACCCCACATTATGGAGCAGCATCCTAACTGCCTTTTTCACTAAACAATAAACATAATCTAGGAGTTATGCCCCATTCCTAGGACAGATCAGTAATTACAAACGCTTTACAAGAGGGGCAAGCGTTCCAAAAATGACTGACATCACACTACTTGAATTCAATGGTAAACTATTTTCTACATTTGTTTTGGGAGACCTACATGACTGGGCACATGAAAGGGGTTTGCTGAAGTCTACTTACCCAGACTGACTTTCATCCTAGTTGCTCTACCATAGATAACATTATGGCATTAAAACTACTGATTAATTCTAGCCTTCAACTAGGAAGGAGTAAATTTTTTTCTGCTTTGTTGACTACTCAGCTTTCAACAAAGTAAACAGAAATTATTTATGGTTTGAACTGCAGTCCTGTGGGACTGACAACATGCTACTACAGGTTCTTATTTTATTCCACATGAACACTGTGATGCAAATTCAGACATCAACCGGTAGAGACCTTTTTAGAAGATACGTTTGGTCAACGGCTTGAAACTGGGCTGTATTTTAGCTCCCCTTTTATATTTTAATTTACATAGCAGACCCAACAGATTTCCTGGACCACAATGATGGCTTAGCCCAGAAACTGAGACAAAAGATTAAACAATTTAGCTTATGACAATGACCTTTGTAGTAATGAGGAGACGAAAGAGTGAAGTATAACGAGTCTTTATTCTAAAGCGTTGCCTCATGGAATGCAGTTAACATTCCCTGCGCCTCACACTTCCTGTCAACATTCTAAAACCAGCACGCGGCATTATCCACAAGCACAAACACACACAAGAATGGATAGGAAGGGAAAGGGGAAGATAAGACACATGGGTTAATTCGACATATAACATTTGAGATGTGTTATTAGAATATTACATCTTTTCCCTTTTATCAACAATTATTCCGATATATAATCTTTGAATCTAATAGGTGGAACAATTGCTCTTCTGGTCAAAACCGTTCCACTTGGCTTGGTTGCATCCATGGATGAAGATACACCGGCAGAATTTTCACTGTTAGTGGTAGTATCACGTTTTACATTGCTCACTGTTGTTGGCATTTTTAACTAACTCAGGTGCATTACTTTGAAGGGTTTCACCATTGACTACTGGTTCCGGAGTCCTAATGCTGACAACATTTGATCCATTTCTCCATTGGCTATTCTCTAGTAAGAAAGTAGAGCCATTGGTTCTAACCACACACCTTGATTCACTATACCTGATAATGTTTGCTCATTTTTTAGGATATTTTACTCTCACCAGGTCACCCGCACACGTGTTCTTTTGACTGCATTTCTAGCATTGAAGTTGCTGCGCATGCGCTTCTGGAGCTTAACTACTAAACTTATCATTTTGATTTATTTTTCACTGTAGTTTTCATTTTCCCATTTCTTCCATGCTAACGACAAGTATGGTTGTAACTGTGTAATGGACAATCTACCTCTGGCAATTCAAAGGGGTTCTACCTGTGGTGTTGTGTGGAGTGCTGCAATAGGACCACAGTCTGGTTCTAAGGGCTGCGTCTACAGGAATGTGAGACCTTAAAGCAATTTGAATGGTTTCATTGAAAATACGATTGGCCCATTCAACCTGGCCATTGCTTTGGGGATGATACAATGATGACCTTATATTTTCTATGCCCTTTATTCTCATGAATGTAACTAGGTCTTGGGACACAAACTGCACCCCATTGTCAGTGACGGACGTGGGAAGCCTTCCCTTCAAAATAATTCCTTGAGGAATTTAATCACTTTGAACGTGGTGGGCTGTGTCACTAATCTGACCTCAATCCATTTGCTGAAATAATCTATTACAACAATGGCATGACATATTTCTAATGAATCAGTATTCACTGGTCCAATAAAGTTGTTTCCATCTTTTATCCAGGGACCCTGAGGTAACTCCACCAATGTAATGGGGCACCGGTGTGTTATCATGCTTTTATCCGCCTTGGTACATACAGAACAGCAGTTAGTGTCAACAACACAGTCCATGTGTGACCACCAATATCTTTCCCTTAGTTTTTGTTTAGTTCATGTCATTCCCACATGGCATATATGTGTTACGGCTATCAACCTTCCCCTTAAAGATGTGGGTGCAACCATGATGTGTCTATGGAGAACGACATCGTTGACAACAGTGACATCCTCTTTTAATAACCAATATGGTCTTATTGCCTTGACTAGAATCTTTTCATGAGGCCATCCCTTGACTATGTATTTTTTTTATTTCCAGAAATGCACTGTCACCCTTAACAGCGCCATTCAATCTTGTTTAGTAATGGCACCATTGGAATCAGCTCAATCAAGCAAGCATGGGACCAGCAAATCATCATCGTCATGCTCTGATTCATCATCGCAGGGGGCCCATGAAGGGTATTCAGCAGAAACATTCACTCTGCCAGACATATATGTTCCATCTTCGTCTGATACTCTTGCAACTTGCACACCAATTTTGCTATTCTTGGGGAATCTGGAGTGGAATCCACACATGCCCAAGAACAATGAAAGTTCCTTCTTGTTAGTTGGGGTCAGTGACCTTGAGATTGTAGTTATCAAAGATGGTTTTGGCCAAACACCATGGTCATCTATAAGGTGTTATAGAGATTCTAGAGTTCCTTTGAAAAATGTACATTTGTTTTTTTGTAGTGTCAGCCTGATGACTTTAATCCTTTGCAAGTGATTCTTTAGCAAACATGTATGCTCTTCCTTTGTTTTGCTGTAAATTAATATATTATCTTAAAATTACCTTACATTTTTTATGCCGGAGAAAAGCTGGCTCATTACATTTTGGAAAATGGAAGGCATGGAACACAGACCAAAAGGCATTCTGCAAAACCGGTGAGCTCCTTCGGGAGTGATGAATGCTGTGCAATGTTTTGATCCTTCCTCTAACTGTATTTGGTGGTAAGCTGCACTAAAATCTAGAGTTGTGAAGATTTTAGTTTGGTTAAATGTCATCACCATCTCATGTATTAGAGGCAGTGGCAGAAAATTGGCAACCACATGGCGGTTGAGTTGGTGAAGGTCAATGTACAACCGTATTCTGCTATTGTTTTTTGCAATGACTACAAATGATAGCTATTCAAATGCATTGATTGGTTCCATTATGCCATTGTTATACCAATCCTTTAGTATGGCTTTACATTCTATGTAGGCTGACAAGGTATATTCCTGACACATTGCTTGACAAGGCTCGTATCTGCTTTTAAGCTTATTTCATATATTTGAAATTCTTTAAGCATCCTAGTTTTTCACTGAATACCGACTTGTACTCCTCAAAAGTTGTTTCCAAATTGTTTTCTTGGATGCTAAACAAATAAGGAGGTTGACATGGATTAATCATCATTCTCACTTTTTGTTGTTCTAACCAGCCCAGAATGTTGACATTGTAATTCACTACAAAAACATTTGTGAATATGTTTGTCTCCTTGTTAGCAATAGGGTCTCTAGTTGGCAGAGGTATACACCCTTGTCCAAGTAGGGACTACAATCCTAGTCAGGGTAAGTAACACACAATCCAAATTATCTTGTACCCACCCTCTGGTAGCTTGGCACTCAGCAGTCAGGCTTCACTTAGAAGGCAATGTGTAAAGTATTTGCATAATAAATCATACAGTAACACAGTGGAAACACCACAAAAATACACAACACAGGTTTAGAAAAATAGATAATATGTATCTCAATAAAATAAGGTAAAAATGACAAAGATCCAATAAGCACAAGTTGAAATATCAGTTTTAAAAGGTTTAAAAGAGTCTTAATCGTTAGACATAAACAGTTGTCTCTTTGTTATACAAAGTACCTGGTATGCATCCGAAATAATGACGCACGGAGATCGCAGAGGAGGAGATGCGTGGAAAAATAAGGTGATCGCAAGGCAGGATTTGCGTTGTTTTTGGCAGGCATTGCATTGATTTTCGATGCACACGGAGTTTCTTTAACCCCTTCGCTGCCAGGCCTTTTCCCCCTCCTGTGCCAGGCCCTTTTTTGCCTATTTGGGGCAGTTCGCGCTTAGGCCCTCATAACTTTTTGTCCACATAAGCTAACCAAGCCAAATTTGCGTCCTTTTTTTCCAACATCCTAGGGATTCTAAAGGTACCCAGACTTTGTGGGTTCCCCTGAAGGAGGCCAAGAAATTGGCCAAAATACAGTGAAAATTTCGTTTTTTTCAAAAAAATTGGAAAAAGGGGCTGCAGAAGAAGGCTTGTGGTTTTTCCCCTGAAAATGGCATCAACAAAGGGTCTGCGGTGCTAAACTCAGCAGCTTCCCAGCTTTCAGGAACAGGCAGACTTGAATCCGAAAACCCAATTTTTCAACACAATTTTGGCATTTTACTGGGGCATACCCCATTTGTGCAATTTTTTGTGCTTTCAGTCTCCTTCCAGTCAGTGACAGGAATGGTCATGAAACCAATGCTGGATCCCAGAAACCTAAACATTTCTGAAAAGTAGACAAAATTCTGAATTCAGCAAGGGGTCATTTGTGTAGATCCTACAAGGGTTTCCTACAGAAAATAACAGCTGAAAAAGAAAAATATTGAAATTGAGGTGAAAAAACCATCAATTTTTCTCTACGTTTTACTCTGTAACTTTTCCCTGCAATGTCAGATTATCGAAAGCAATATACCGTTACGTCTGCTGGACTCCTCTGGTTGCGGGGATATATAGGGTTTGTAGGTTCATCAAGAACCCGAGGAACCCAGAGCCAATAAATGAGCTGCACCCTGCAGTGCGTTTTCATTCTATACCGGGTATACAGCAATTCATTTGCTGAAATATAAGGAGTAAAAAATTGCTATCAAGAAAACCTTTGCATTTCCAAAAAGGGCCCAAGATAAGGTGTTGAGGAGCAGTGGTTATTTGCACATCTCTGAATTCCGGGGTGACCATAGTAGCACGTGAATTACAGGGAATTTCTCAAATAGATGTCTTTTTTACACACACTCCTATATTTGGAAGGAAAAAATGTAGAGAAAGACAAGGGGCAATAGTACTTGTTTTGCTAATCTATGTTCCCCCAAGTCTCCCGATAAAAATGGTACCTCACTTGTGTGGGTAGGCCTAGCACCCGCGACAGGATATGCCCCAAAACACAACGTGGACACATCACAGAAAACAGAGCTGTTTTTAGCAAAGTGACTACCTGTAGATTTTGGCCTCTAGCTCAGCCGCCACCTAGGGAAACCTACCAAACCTGTGCATTTCTGAAAACTAGAGACCTAGGGGAATCCAAGGAGGGGTGACTTGTGTGGCTCGGACCAGGTTCTGTTACCCAGAATCCTTTGCAAACCTCAAAATTTGGCTAAAAAAACACATGTTCCTCACATTTCTGTGGCAGAAAGTTCTGGAATCTGAGAGGAGCCACAAATTTCCTTCCACCCAGCGTTCCCCCACGTCTCCCGATAAAAATGATACCTCACTTGTGTGGGTAGGCCTAGCACCCGCAACAGGATATGCCCCAAAACACAACGTGGACACATCACAGAAAACAGAGCTGTTTTTAGCAAAGTGACTACCTGTAGATTTTGGCCTCTAGCTCACCCGTCACCTAGGGAAACCTACCAAACCTGTGCATTTCTGAAAACTAGAGACCTAGGGGAATCCAAGGAGGGGTGACTTGTGTGGCTCGGACCAGGTTCTGTTACCCAGAATCCATTGCAAACCTCAAAATTTGGCTAAAAAAACACATGTTCCTCACATTTCTGTGGCAGAAAGTTCTGGAATCTGAGAGGAGCCACAAATTTCCTTCCACCCAGCGTTCCCCCACGTCTCCCGATAAAAATGATACCTCACTTGTGTGGGTAGGCCTAGCGCCCGCGACAGGATATGCCCCAAAACACAACGTGGACATATCACAGAAAACAGAGCTGTTTTTAGCAAAGTGACTACCTGTAGATTTTGGCCTCTAGCTCAGCCGCCACCTAGGGAAACCTACCAAACCTGTGCATTTCTGAAAACTAGAGACCTAGGGGAATCCAAGGAGGGGTGACTTGTGGGGCTCGGACCAGGTTCTGTTACCCAGAATCCTTTGCAAACCTCAAAATTTGGCTAAAAAAACACATGTTCCTCACATTTCTGTGGCAGAAAGTTCTGGAATCTGAGAGGAGCCACAAATTTCCTTCCACCCAGCGTTCCCCCACGTCTCCCGATAAAAATGATACCTCACTTGTGTGGGTAGGCCAAAGCGCCCGCGACAGGATATGCCCCAAAACACAACGTGGACATATCACAGAAAACAGAGCTGTTTTTAGCAAAGTGACTACCTGTAGATTTTGGCCTCTAGCTCAGCCGCCACCTAGGGGAACCTACCAAACCTGTGCATTTCTGAAAACTAGAGACCTAGGGGAATCCAAGGAGGGGTGACTTGCGGGGCTCGGACCAGGTTCTGTTACCCAGAATCCTTTGCAAACCTCAAAATTTGGCTAAAAAAACACATGTTCCTCACATTTCTGTGGCAGAAAGTTCTGGAATCTGAGAGGAGCCACAAATTTCCTTCCACCCAGGGTTCCCCCACGTCTCCCGATAAAAATGATACCTCACTTGTGTGGGTAGGCCTAGCGCCCGCGACAGGATATGCCCCAAAACACAACGTGGACATATCACAGAAAACAGAGCTGTTTTTAGCAAAGTGACTAACTGTAGATTTTGGCCTCTAGCTCAGCCGCCACCTAGGGAAACCTACCAAACCTGTGCATTTCTGAAAACTAGAGACCTAGGGGAATCCAAGGAGGGGTGACTTGCGGGGCTCGGACCAGGTTCTGTTACCCAGAATCCTTTGCAAATCTCAAAATTTGGCTAAAAAAACACATGTTCCTCACATTTCTGTGGCAGAAAGTTCTGGAATCTGAGAGGAGCCACAAATTTCCTTCCACCCAGCGTTCCCCCACGTCTCCCGATAAAAATGATACCTCACTTGTGTGGGTAGGCCTAGCGCCCGCGACAGGATATGCCCCAAAACACAACGTGGACATATCACAGAAAACAGAGCTGTTTTTAGCAAAGTGACTACCTGTAGATTTTGGCCTCTAGCTCAGCCGCCACCTAGGGAAACCTACCAAACCTGTGCATTTCTGAAAACTAGAGACCTAGGGGAATCCAAGGAGGGGTGACTTGCGGGGCTCGGACCAGGTTCTGTTACCCAGAATCCTTTGCAAACCTCAAAATTTGGCTAAAAAAACACATGTTCCTCACATTTCTGTGGCAGAAAGTTCTGGAATCTGAGAGGAGCCACAAATTTCCTTCCACCCAGGGTTCCCCCACGTCTCCCGATAAAAATGATACCTCACTTGTGTGGGTAGGCCTAGCGCCCGCGACAGGATATGCCCCAAAACACAACGTGGACATATCACAGAAAACAGAGCTGTTTTTAGCAAAGTGACTAACTGTAGATTTTGGCCTCTAGCTCAGCCGCCACCTAGGGAAACCTACCAAACCTGTGCATTTCTGAAAACTAGAGACCTAGGGGAATCCAAGGAGGGGTGACTTGCGGGGCTCGGACCAGGTTCTGTTACCCAGAATCCTTTGCAAATCTCAAAATTTGGCTAAAAAAACACATGTTCCTCACATTTCTGTGGCAGAAAGTTCTGGAATCTGAGAGGAGCCACAAATTTCCTTCCACCCAGCGTTCCCCCACGTCTCCCGATAAAAATGATACCTCACTTGTGTGGGTAGGCCTAGCGCCCGCGACAGGATATGCCCCAAAACACAACGTGGACATATCACAGAAAACAGAGCTGTTTTTAGCAAAGTGACTACCTGTAGATTTTGGCCTCTAGCTCAGCCGCCACCTAGGGAAACCTACCAAACCTGTGCATTTCTGAAAACTAGAGACCTAGGGGAATCCAAGGAGGGGTGACTTGCGGGGCTCGGACCAGGTTCTGTTACCCAGAATCCTTTGCAAACCTCAAAATTTGGCTAAAAAAACACATGTTCCTCACATTTCTGTGGCAGAAAGTTCTGGAATCTGAGAGGAGCCACAAATTTCCTTCCACCCAGCGTTCCCCCACGTCTCCCGATAAAAATGATACCTCACTTGTGTGGGTAGGCCTAGCGCCCGCGACAGGATATGCCCCAAAACACAACGTGGACATATCACAGAAAACAGAGCTGTTTTTAGCAAAGTGACTACCTGTAGATTTTGGCCTCTAGCTCAGCCGCCACCTAGGGAAACCTACCAAACCTGTGCATTTCTGAAAACTAGAGACCTAGGGGAATCCAAGGAGGGGTGACTTGCGGGGCTCGGACCAGGTTCTGTTACCCAGAATCCTTTGCAAACCTCAAAATTTGGCTAAAAAAAACACATGTTCCTCACATTTCTGTGGCAGAAAGTTCTGGAATCTGAGAGGAGCCACAAATTTCCTTCCACCCAGCGTTCCCCCACGTCTCCCGATAAAAATGATACCTCACTTGTGTGGGTAGGCCTAGCGCCCACGACAGGATATGCCCCAAAACACAACGTGGACATATCACAGAAAACAGAGCTGTTTTTAGCAAAGTGACTACCTGTAGATTTTGGCCTCTAGCTCAGCCGGCACCTAGGGAAACCTACCAAACCTGTGCATTTCTGAAAACTAGAGACCTAGGGGAATCCAAGGAGGGGTGACTTGTGTGGCTCGGACCAGGTTCTGTTACCCAGAATCCTTTGCAAACCTCAAAATTTGGCTAAAAAAACACATGTTCCTCACATTTCTGTGGCAGAAAGTTCTGGAATCTGAGAGGAGCCACAAATTTCCTTCCACCCAGCGTTCCCCCACGTCTCCCGATAAAAATGATACCTCACTTGCGTGGGTAGGCCTAGCGCCGGCGACAGGAAACACCCCAAAGCGCAACGTGGACACATCCTAAATTTTGGAAAAAAACAGAGGTGTTTTTTGCGAAGTGCCTACCTGTAGATTTTGGCCTCTAGCTCAGCCGGCACCTAGGGAAACCTACCAAACCTGTGCATTTCTGAAAACTAGAGACCTAGGGGAATCCAAGGAGGGGTGACTTGCGGGGCTCGGACCAGGTTCTGTTACCCAGAATCCTTTGCAAACCTCAAAATTTGGCTAAAAATACACATGTTACTCACATTTCTGTGGCAGAAAGTTCTGGAATCTGAGAGGAGCCACAAATTTCCTTCCACCCAGCGTTCCCCTAAGTCTCTCGATAAAAATGGTACATCACTTCTGTGGGTAGGCCTAGCGCCCACAAAAGGAAATGGCCCAAAACACAACGTGGACACAACATATTTTTCACAGAAAACAGAGGTGTTTTTTGCAAGGTGCCTACCTGTGGTGTTTGGCCTGTAGCTCAGCCGGCCCCAGGGGGGGGGGGGGGGGGGCAGAAATGCCCTAAAATAAATTTGCCCCCCCAACCCCCACCCTCCCCCGTCGGGAGCGACCCTTGCCTACGGGGTCGCTCCCCCTGCGTGACATTGGCACCAAAAAACAAATCCCCGGTGCCTAGTGGTTTCTGCCCCCTTGGGGGCAGGTTGACCTAAAATCAGCCAATCTGCCCCCAAGGGGGGCAGAAATGGCCTAAATACAATTTGTCCCTCAGGGGAGCGACTTTTGCCTGATGGGTCGCTCCCCATCTCTAAAAAAAAAAAACAAAGAAAAAAAAAAAGAAAAAAATGAAAAATTCCCCTGGCGCCTAGAGGTTTCTGCCCCCCCCCCCGGGGGGCAGATCGGCCTAATAATAGGCCGATCTGCCCCCCGGGGGGGCAGAAATGGCCTAAAATAAATTTGCCCCCCCAACACCCACCCCCCCCCCGGGAGCGACCCTTGCCTACGGGGTCGCTCCCCCTGCGTGACATTGGCGCCAAAAAACAAATCCCCGGTGCCTAGTGGTTTCTGTCCCCTTGGGGGCAGATTGACCTAAAATTGACAAATCTGCCCCCAGGGGGGCAGAAATGGTCTAAATACAATTTGCCCCCCCAGGGGAGCGACCCTTGCCTGATGGGTCGCTCCCCATCTCTAAAAAAAGAAACAACAAAAAAAAAAAAAACACAAAAAAAAAATTTGCCCTGGTGCCTAGAGTGTTCTGCCCCCCCCCCCCCCCCCGGGGGCAGTTCGGCCTAATAATAGGCCGATCTGTCCCCCGGGGGGGCAGAAATGTCCTAAAATAAATTTGCCCCCCCAACCCCCATCCCCCCCCCCGGGAGCGACCCTTGCCTACGGGGTCGCTCCCCCTGCGTGACATTGGCGCCAAAAAACAAATCCCCGGTGCCTAGTGGTTTCTGCCCCCTTGGGGGCAGATTGACCTAAAATTGGCCAATCTGCCCCCAGGGGGGCAGAAATGGTCTAAATACAATTTGCCCCCCCAGGGGAGCGACCCTTGCCTGATGGGTCGCTCCCCATCTCTAAAAAAAGAAACAACAAAAAAAAAAAACACAAAAAAAAAATTGCCCTGGTGCCTAGAGTGTTCTGCCCCCCCCCCCCCCCGGGGGCAGTTCGGCCTAATAATAGGCCGATCTGTCCCCCGGGGGGGCAGAAATGGCCTAAAATAAATTTGCCCCCCCCCCCCCCCGGGAGCGACCCTTGCCTACAGGGTCGCTCCCCCTGCGTGACATTGGCGCCAAAAAACAAATCCCCGGTGCCTAGTGGTTTCTGCCCCCTTGGGGGCAGATTGACCTAAAATTGGCCAATCTGCCCCCAGGGGGGCAGAAATGGTCTAAATACAATTTGCCCCCCCAGGGGAGCGACCCTTGCCTGATGGGTCGCTCCCCATCTCTAAAAAAAGAAACAACAAAAAAAAAAAAACACAAAAAAAAAATTGCCCTGGTGCCTAGAGTGTTCGCCCCCCCCCCCCCCCCGGGGGCAGTTCGGCCTAATAATAGGCCGATCTGTCCCCCGGGGGGGCAGAAATGGCCTAAAATAAATTTGCCCCCCCAACCCCCATCCCCCCCCCGGGAGCGACCCTTGCCTACCGGGTCACTGCCCCTGCGTGACATTGGCGCCAAAAAACAAATCCCCGGTGCCTAGTGGTTTCTGCCCCCTTGGGGGCAGATTGACCTACAATTGGCCAATCTGCCCCCAGGGGGGCAGAAATGGTCTAAATACAATTTGCCCCCCCAGGGGAGCGACCCTTGCCTGATGGGTCGCTCCCCATCTCTAAAAAAAGAAACAACAAAAAAAAAAAAAGCAAAAAAAAAATTGCCCTGGTGCCTAGAGTGTTCTGCCCCCCCCCCCCCCGGGGGCAGTTCGGCCTAATAATAGGCCGATCTGTCCCCCGGGGGGGCAGAAATGGCCTAAAATAAATTTGCCCCCCCAACCCCCACCCCCCCCCCGGGAGCGACCCTTGCCTACAGGGTCGCTCCCCCTGCGTGACATTGGCGCCAAAAAACAAATCCCCGGTGCCTAGTGGTTTCTGCCCCCTTGGGGGCAGATTGACCTAAAATTGGCCAATCTGCCCCCAGGGGGGCAGAAATGGTCTAAATACAATTTGCCCCCCCAGGGGAGCGACCCTTGCCTGATGGGTCGCTCCCCATCTCTAAAAAAAGAAACAACAAAAAAAAAAAAACACAAAAAAAAAATTGCCCTGGTGCCTAGAGTGTTCTGCCCCCCCCCCCCCCCGGGCAGTTCGGCCTAATAATAGGCCGATCTGTCCCCCGGGGGGGCAGAAATGGCCTAAAATAAATTTGCCCCCCCAACCCCCAACCCCCACCCCCCCCGGGAGCGACCCTTGCCTACGGGGTCGCTCCCCCTGCGTGACATTGGCGCCAAAAAACAAATCCCCGGTGCCTAGTGATTTCTGCCCCCTTGGGGGCAGATTGACCTAAAATTGGCCAATCTGCCCCCAGGGGGGCAGAAATGGTCTAAATACAATTTGCCCCCCCAGGGGAGCGACCCTTGCCTGATGGGTCGCTCCCCATCTCTAAAAAAAGAAACAACAAAAAAAAAAAAACACAACAAAAAAAATTGCTCTGGCGCCTAGAGTGTTCTGCCCCCCCCCCCCCCCGGGGGCAGTTCGGCCTAATAATAGGCCGATCTGTCCCCCGGGGGGGCAGAAATGGCCTAAAATAAATTTGCCCCCCCAACCCCCACCCCCCCCCCGGGAGCGACCCTTGCCTACGGGGTCGCTCCCCCTGCGTGAGATTGGCGCCAAAAAACAAATCCCCGGTGCCTAGTGGTTTCTGCCCCCTTGGGGGCAGATTGACCTAAAATTGGCCAATCTGCCCCCAGGGGGGCAGAAATGGTCTAAATATAATTTGCCCCCCCAGGGGTGCGACCCTTGCCTGATGGGTCGCTCCCCATCTCTAAAAAAAAAAAAAGAACCAAAAAAAAAAACACAAAAAAAAAATTTGCCCTGGCGCCTAGAGGTTTCTTCCCCCCCTGGGGGCAGATCGGCCTAATAATAGGCCGATCTGCCCCCAGGGGGGGCAGAAATGGCCTAAAATAAATTCCCCTCCCCCCCAGGGAGCGACCCTTGCCTAAGTGGTCGCTCCCTTTGCGTGAAATTCACGCAAAGAAAAAACTCCCTGGTGTCTAGTGGTTTCTACCCCCCTTGGGGGCAGATTGGCCTCATCAAAATAGGCCAATCTGCCCCCAAGGGGGGCAGAAATGGGCAAAATATAATTTTCCCCCAAGGGGAGCGACCCTTGCCTAAGGGGTCACTCCCCACCAAAAAAAAAAAAATGAAAAAAAAAAAAAAAAATGGTCCCTGGTGCCTAGAGGTTTCTGCCCCCAGGGGGGGCAGAAAAGGCCTTCCCGAAAATATGCCCCCCTGGGAGCGACCCTTGCCCAAGGGGTCGCTCCCTTTTGTCAATAACCATAAAAAAAAAAAAAAATCCCTGGTGTCTAGTGGTTTCTACCCCCCTTGGGGGCAGATTGGCCTCATCAAAATAGGCCAATCTGCCCCCAAGGGGGGCAGAAATGGCCAAAATATAATTTTCCCCCAAGGGGAACGACCCTTGCCTAAGGGGTCGCTCCCCACCTCAATAAAAAAAAATGAAAAAAAAAAAAAAAAAAAAAAAAAAAAGAGGTCCCTGGTGCCTAGAGGTTTCTGCCCCCAGGGGGGGCAGAAAAGGCCTTTTCAAAAAAATGCCCCCCCTGGGAGCGACCCTTGCCCAAGGGGTCGCTCCCTTTTGTCAATTTCTACCAAAAAAAAAAAAATCCCTGGTGTCTAGTGGGGTTTCAAAAACCGGATTGCAAGCAATCCGGCTTTTGAAACCCTCGGAGGGACTTCAAAGGGAAGGAAATACTTTTCCTACCCTTTGAAGCCCCTCCGGGCCTCCCAAGTGATTGAAAAAGAAATGCTTTTGCATTTCTTTTTCAATCGCGCTGGAAGCAGAGCTTCCAGCGCGACGAGGGAGGCCCCTGTGACACATCAGCGCGCGCGCGCGCGCTGACGTCACAGGGGGGGTGGGGGGGGGGTCGGGGGTGGAAGGGGAAGGTCTTCCCCTTCCATCCCCGACTTGGGGGGGGGGAGGGGGGTGCACGGGGGGCGCGCTAGCGCGCCCCCAAGTTCCCCTGTGCCATGGACGAGATGATCTCGTCCAAGGCACAGGGGAACTGTAGCCTTGGACGAGATCATCTCGTCCAAGGCACAGAAGAGGTTAAAGAGATTAAGGTGGTCATTATGTTTTTGGCGGGATGCCCAGCCTACAACTGTACCAGCGGTCAATGGAAGACCGCCAGTGGCGGCGGCAGGCATCCCGCCATCTTCAGACGCCTGGAGCCTCACCGCCATTGATGGTGGTGAGGGTCTCCATGCGCCATGCTGGCGTCGGTGGTGGGGGTGGATGCTGCTCCACCCTCACCGCCACGTCAGTCCAGACACCGCCACACCTATAATGATGCAGTCATAGGCGTGGCGGTGTATGGAGACGCAGCGAAGCCGGCGGAGGAGCATCTAAGGAGCCCGTTCTCTTCCGCAGCAGTTCAAAAGATCAGGTAAGTGCTGCCCGAGAGGGAAGGGTGTGTGTGTATTTGAGTGTGTGAGTGCATGGGGGTGTGTGTGTGAGTGAAGGGGGGATGTGTGTCTGGGTGTATGAATGCGTGTGTGCATGCAGGAATATGGGTGCATGTGGATGGGGGTTGGAGTTTGGGGGGACCTGTATGGAGGTGGGGGAGTAGGGGGAGGGGGGGCAGGGGAGGCCAACAGGGAGATTGGAGCGAGGAGGGATGGGGGTTTGGTTTTTGGGGTTCAGGGTGTGGGTGGGTGGGGGCGGTTCTAGGGTCTTGGGGGGTGGGTGGGGGTTGTGGCAAGGGGGGGGGTCTGGCATGTCACATACGGGTGACTGCAATGAGAATTCCTGTCACCCGTATGCTTACCGCCAGGGATTACCTAGCGGGGTATCCCACCAGGAAATCCCTGGTGGAAATGGATCATTATCCCACTGCCAGACTGGCCTCCACCCTCTAGTCGAAAGTGCCTACCATCGGCCCAGTGGTCGTTTCTGCCCTGGCTGTATGTGGTAGTGAACCGGCTGCCTTGCAGCCAGTTCACTACTGTGTTCAGAATATGGCAGTCTGGACCGCCATGCCGTTGGTGGTAATGACCGCCATCGCCGGCGTGGCGGTCATTACCACCATGTTCAAAATGAGGGGCTAAGTCTATGTTGGCCCTGAGACTTCAGATACAGGAGGCAAGCTCAATCCAAGCCTTTGAAGATCACTTTTAGGGGAAGGCAGAGTCTTTCCAGCAAAATCAGAGGCCAGCAGGGCAACAGCAGGGCAGCAGTCCTTCTCAGCAAAGCAGTCCAGGAGGAGCCCTTTGGGAAGCAAGGCAGTTCCTCTTGACAGGATGCAGGTGTATGGCCAGAAGTGTCTGAGTTGGTGGGATCAGAGACCTAGTTTAAATACCCAAAAATGCCCTTGAAGTTGGGGAGACTTCAAAGAGTAGTTTTGAAGTGCAAAAGTTCCCCTTTCAGTGCAGTCCTGTCTGCTAGGGTCCCAGGAGGGGGTTTAGCAGTCCATTGTGTGAGGGCAGGCCACTGGACTTTGAAATGTAAGTGTCAGGCCCTCCACCCTTCCAGCCCAGGAAGACCCATTCAATATGCAGATGAATGCAGATGTGACTTAGGCCCTCATTACGACCCTGGCGGTCAGCAGTAATTTGGAGAAAGGTACTGCCAGCTAGCTGGCGGTACCTTTTCCCAAATTATGACATTGGCGGTTTGGCAATGTACCACTCCGTCTGCCAGGGTGGTAACAGCCACTGGGCTTGAGACTTCGGTCTTCAGCCAGGTGGCCATCACAATCCCACCCTCGGGATTATGACCCCGCCTACCGCCATGGTTTTCGTTGCAAGCATACCGACTCGAAAACCATGGCGATAGGGGTCTCCCCCACCCCCTCCCGAGATTCCTTCCCCACCCACCCCCTATTGCCCACCGCACATTAACACACCCACATGCGCACACATACACACTCATACACACATGCATACTCACATCCCCCACGCATGCACACATACATACCCACAAACTGCAACACACACCAACATACATTGTCCCACACACTCATTCACAACACACAACATACACGTACACTCACATTCAGTCATTCATGCACTCATTCAACGCGACTCACACCCGCATGCATGCATACAAAATAAAACAGTCACCCCCTCCCCACACACACACACACAACACCCCACACCCCCCTTTACTGTCAGAAAACACGACTGACCAAGCAGGGGGTCCTCCGGCAGGAGACAGGACTCGGCGCTGCTGCCAGCAGCCGCGTCCGTCAGCAAAACACCGCCAGGCCCGCCATGACCGTCGACGGTATTCCGCCAGCCTTCTGGCTGAATTCTATCTATAGTCATAATGCGGGTAGGCGGCTGGTAGCCATGGTGACGGTATGTTGGCTGCTGTCACCGTGGCGGTAGGCGGTCAATACCGCCAATGTTGTAATGAGGGCCTTAGTGTCCTGCGTTTGTGGCTGTCTGGGTGAAATGCAAAAGGAAGCTGTCAACCAGCACAGACCAGATGTTGATTGGAGACAGGCAGTAAGGCACAGATGGTTTTAAGTGCAGAGAAATGCTCACTTTCAAAAAGTGGCATTTCTAAAATAGTAATATAAAATCCTACCTCACCAATAAGCAGGGTTTTCAAACACCATTCTGGCCATACTAAATATGACCTGGTTACCCCTTTCAGATTAGAATCTACCACTCAAAAACTATACGAGGGCAGTCCTAACGCGAAAGGAGCTGGCCTCACAGTAGTGGAAAACAAATGTAGGAGTTTTTCACTACCAGGACATAAAAAAACACATATGTACATGTCCTGCCTTTTAGCTACATAGCACCCTGCCCTATGTGTTACATAGGGCTTACCTTAGTGGTGACTGATATGTAGAAAAAGGGGATGTTAAGGCTTGGGAAGTACTTTTAAAGGCCAAGTCATAGTGGCAGTGAAACTGCACACACAGGCCTTGCAATGGCAGGCCTGAGACATGGTTAAGGGACTACTTATGTGGGTGGCACAATCAGTGCTGCAGGCCCACTAGTTATCATTTAATTTACAGGCCCTGGGCACAGGTAGTCTACTTTACTAGGGACGTATAAGTACATCAAATATACCAATTGAGGATGAACCAATGTTACCATGCTGGCTGCTAGTGGAGTTTTGCATTCTAAACTACTGTGGGTGTCCTTTGACAAGCTAGTGATTCTGGATCTAGTGTCCACAAGCATCTCCACATCTTCTCATTCACATGAACACTGCACTTATGTTGGTTTAGTGTATCATCTTTGTTGATGATGGCCACAAGTAGTACTAAATTTTGACATCTGCGTGATGGTTATCAGGTTTGTGCAACAACTTCACACAATTGGCAGACCTTTCAATACTTTTTATAGTTGAGATTACCTTTTCAAGGCAAGGGTTATAATGACACAATGGTTTTTCTTTTGCCTTCACGCAAGAGGTTCACATTACCAACTGGTCTCAAATCATCTCATCCGCGTCCCTGAAAGAGCATGTTGTGGCCAACATCCTTAGAGTTGTGAAATTACTTAATTTATTCACCAGGAGCCTGATAGGGGTAATAGAAATGGTGCCTTTCCAGTGTAACACTCATTGTTGTATCAAAGTAATTCTCCATTATAGTTTTAACTTCAATGAATACATTCCATTCTTGACCATCATCCTCCTTCTCAACAGATGTTTTACGATCAAACAATCTTCTCCCTTTACAATTCAGTGGTATTAGTGAGTTAATCCACTCATCATGCTTATGCACGCTTCTCCCAGTGGCCAGCTGAGACGGGGCAAAGGCGTAACCAACTGGAAGCAAGAGGAGGGAGGGGCTGGCATGGGCGTGTGACAGGAAGGCACCCTGTAAATGCAACAGGCATTCCTCCCACTTCATCACACAGGGGAGGAGTTGCACCAAGTTAAAGGCTGAGAGGAATGACCTGCACTGCCCCACACAGCTTCCTGCGTCGGTGTCTCAAGAGACACAGATGAAGGTAATGTAGTGCAGGATATCCCTTGCTCATCGCCAACACCTCTTTATTCTTAAGCGTTGTCTCACGGAATGGCATTAATGTTCCTCTGGTCTCCTGCTCCTCATCAACATTCTATACCAGAGCTCGGCGTCCGCCAGGTGCACATATATACAAGGGTGGACAGGAAGGGAAAGGGAAAGATAAGACGCAGAGTTTAATTTGACATACCGCACTTGAAATGCATTAAAAGAACATTACACCTTGCAATCTTATCATTGACATAGACTGGGCTTCAATGCCAACTGTACAAACTAAAGCAATACAACAAATTAGTCTTATAATAAATGCAGCAAAAACTAAGGTGATGTGTTTCAGTACCATAAAACATGGTCTTACATAGAAAATGATACCACAATCTTAGAACACATGACTAGTTACCCATGTCTGGGTTTGACCACTGACAGCAGACTAAAATAGAACTTACATTTGCCAAATTTAAACAAAGAAGTGGGGAATAACTTTTGCCATTAAAATATGTTCAAATAATATTGTGCCCAAACATACACTTCTCCCTGTTCTGCTTTAAGGGTCTATAGTTTTTCCATTACATACATTTTTAAAACTTGATGTTTTATTTATGTAATCCATTTGTTTATAGTGAAGCCTAAGATTGTGCATCTCACAGAATAGTGTCAGGCTCAAGAGGCCAGTGCCTGGATAAGGACCTTTAAGTTCAATGTGAATGGATAGGCCAGTTCTTCATGGTCTTGGTCTGTGAGAGGTATGGGTGACAAATTCCAGGAGCCACTGTGCCACCAAACATCAGGAAGCACCTGAAGGATAGTGCCTTCTAAAAAAGCCCCTGTTGGAGAAAGAAAGCCAACTTGGCAAAAAAAAACTCCAGTGGTGGATAATAAGCTGGAGCAAGAAACCAGGATGCACAAGGGGGCAAAGACAAAAGCAGGGAAGGAACCAAGGTGAAACTGCTGAACTGGAAACAGGACTCAGCAAACAGCTAGGAAGCGAATAACTATTGACAGGAATCACAAAGTTTTGTGACACAAGGGTAAGGCAGCTCTGACATCTTTATATACAAAATCCAAGGAAATTACATCAGAAAAAGAGAAAGCCATGATAGATTGGGAAAATCCTATTGAGTGACTATGGGTGGCCACCATTTGGATTGGGTAAATATGTATCCCTCACTTGGCATTTTGGGAGGACGAAACAGTGGGAAAATGGAGGTACCTTCCAGCAGCGATCCGCCCAGAATCTGCATGAAGGCACTAAAGACAACACTAGTAGGACAGCAGCTGTGAAGTAAGTAAACATGGGAAGCACGGCAGCCCTCTAGAGCTTTCTGCACTGCTTCCGCAGAAGACAGGCCGCCCCAGCTCTAGCCCTCTTCTGGAAATGGTAGGGCCCCGGACCAGCCGCACCACCAAAGTATGCCTCTGATTGACTAGAGTGATCCAGTTTGTCTTTTATTTCCTCTCAAATGAAATGAAATTGAAATTGTTTGGCTATACTGGAACAATAACATTTGAACAAGCAATATTGAATTTTGGAAGTAACATACGTACAAATACAAACTTGCAACATGAAAATTAAGAACTAATGGAATTAATATTATATGGATATGTTCAAGAAATACATTTATTTGCTCTTTAATTCAAAACAGGTTATGTTTTTCTTTTTTGGACTTGCCACCAATTTGTAACACTTATTGTTACAGTGGTTTATGAGATATGAATAAGAAGTTGTCACAACTTAAGACTGGTCGTAGATTCTCAGGAGCAGAGATAATTTGCCTCTCTACCTGAGACAGCACACCCTCGGCCTCACAAGTAGAACACACCCAGATGACAAGAGGTATTAGAAGAGAGAGTGAGAGGGAGAGACAGGTGAGGTCCTGATGGGAATTTGGCTCGGCACACATTGAAATTCACAAAGATTGGCTAGCCCTTTGGGTTTCTACAGCAAAGGCACACATCACAATAGAAACAAATCTATGATAACCATGTATAACTGCAAAGTCAGACTAAGGGATGGAATCACAAAAGCTCTGTAAGTAGCTCCTGGGTACCAGGATACAGCTAGAGAACAGAAATGGTAGGCAGCATCTGTGAAGAGGAGCTTCAATCTAGTATTTTTCAGTAAGCAAGCTAAAAGCAATAAAGGATTGCCATCCAATGAGTAGCTCCAGGCTGTACTGGAACAGAGGGAATAGGGAAAACTGGAAGAGCCTTATCTAAGAGGGTGGCAGTTACAAAGGGAACCAGAAAACACAGAAACCACCAAAAATGTGTAGGCATGCCAAATGGGTGTGAACTTAGTCAAATGTGGACAAAGCCCAACAACCTCTGTCATACATGCCAACATTTTTGAAGAGGAAAGTGGGAGATTTAAAAAAAAAAAAATCAGGAGAATGGATTTCTCTGATTGAATTCTATGGAAGCAGAGGCAATGTCAAGCATGAAACTGCCAAAATAAAGAAATTCTTGATTTAAAAAATCAGAGGCCTCCCATCTGAATCGGGTCTATTGGCATGCATGCTCTGCTGACAAGCACAGTACTCTGTGCTTCCTGTCCTTTGAACTGGCACTACCTCTCAGAGCCCAGAAGTCAAATCAATAGCCCGCTGGCCTGATTTTCACAATTGCAGCTCTAAAGGGCCTTACCAAGTTTCATATACCCTTTCCACAGTGCTTCCATGTTGCAATTACAGTATCCAGTTGACGTCCATAGCTGCCATGTTTCCAAGGTTCATGCGTGATGTGCTACTCCAGTCCAGTTTTTTTTCTTTTAATCCTGGAACTTGTAGTCCTGTTTTATTATGCTACAGAATAGGAGAAGGGGGCGATGCAATCTAATATTTAGCAGCCAGCTGCACTAGACACAGCTCGGTTGGACATTAAAGGGAGTTAATATGCACTGGATGCCCACTTCATTTCGTAGCCACTGGTGTGTGTTTACAGTGATGCACCCATACATAAACTGACCGACAGCAGGACAGGACAGGGCCCTATCCCGGCTCTTCCCAGGCAGTCATGTTGAACTCACACACGGTCTCCTAAGAGCCTCTACTTTCTTCCCAGACTGTACCCCTGCTGACTGACTTGGTGTCCAGCAGGGAAGGGTGCTCACCTACTGCTGAGGGAGCCTGTTGCCTCGTTCTCATCCTCTCATGTAAGCTAACAGACAACACTGTAAACCCTCAGGAAGCAGGAGTGAGGTCAATGGGTGAACAGTGATGGCGTAATGTGCTTCATCATTCGACAGTCTAATTAATACCATAATTTCATATGACATTCTGCTATATGTTTCCTGTAACTGTAGTTCCAATGTGACTGTTGTATTGTGGTTTATTACATTATTCTCTAGTATTTTTATTTACCCCCATTTTTTTACATTTACTTGTTTGCTTTTGACCTTGTGAAGTAATCTGTTCTGTTGACATAGTTTTAGCTGTTGTCCAGAAGGACTCGTTTAGGACTGCTTTGCTGGACAGCAGCTACTTCCTTAGGCTCATGCCTGCACTTTGTGGTTCTTTTAATGAAACTCAATAAATCCTTTTATGAGCCACTTATACTTCATTTGGAACCTTCTTCGGTGATCCTGTGCCCGTTCATCTCTAAAGGACACAGCACTATTTGGTGACAAGGGAAAAGCTTTTTAACATTGCCCACCGAAGCAGTTATAAATTTCAATTTGTTTGGAGGAATTCTGGCAGTTACTTCAATATTACTTAACCTGCGGCTTTGGGACTTTGCCTGTTGCAGCAGACATTGGCTTTTATATTGTAAGTACTATAAATGCAGCATTGATTTTGGCTTCACACTATTTGGGACAGTGAATTTAGTTCTGCTATATTTATTGACATTCAGCGCTGCAAACTTTGCCTAAAAAGGAAAAAAAGACTGCATGTTTACATTACCATTGTGCTTTTTTCTACCCTACCTCTGAGGAACTTCTATTGAGCACAATTGCATCTTTCAAATTGTTTATGCATGAGGTAACAGAACATTTTTTATATTCAAACCTCGCTCTTACAGGCTGTCTTCATCTGCACTTCTTGGCGTCAAGCATTCTTCCTTTGTGCGCACATAGTGTCAACAGAGTGTTAAGCAGCAGCATGTCAGGCATACTTCACTTGTGATTCGTGCAAGGAATGTTTGGGCTCATTTGTACGCTCAGTCATGTATTTTGCAAAAGATTCTGGGACGATTAAATCCGGAAATGTTCGTTTATGTATCTGATTTATTTCTAAAACTCAGGATTCATTGAAATTGTCTAAAGACAACGTATTGAAGGCATTGCAATTCACACATTTAAAAACAATAAATAAACAAGAGAGCAATTTTAATAATTTAAGTACATTTTCAATGTAATATTTTTGGTCATTCTCTACTACTATTTCCTAAAACAATGATTTACTTACTACCGCAAATAATTAATATGGCTAATCAGATACATCTGGTACAGATTCATCAATTTCTGAACGACATAGTTTTTTTTAAAGGAAACAAATTGTAGATGAGACCATTGAGGAGTATATATCCAATCTCCATATACTGGCTTCTCAATGTGAATTTAGTGAAACTTTGGATATATATTTAAGAGACCAATTTGTCTTCAATTGTTATAGTACTAAGGTGCAAGAACGACTTCTTGCCTGCAGAAATCCTACTCTTAACGAGGCACTTGCTATTGCAAAAATTATAGAGCGTTCATCCATATCTACAATAGCTATATTGGGCACAGATGTTAATACTGATGCTGTTTGTGCGCTTTCTAATAAGAGTTGGCAACAGGATAATAGTAAAGGGAAATTTACTGCAAGCAATACCAGAAAAAGTTTGTTACAGCTGTGGTTCCAGCAACATCTAGGAAACATCTCTAACTGTTCTGCAATGAAGAGGAAAGGCAATAAATGTAAAAATAAACAGGGTCATTTTCAAAGTGTATGTAGGTCTAATGCAAGATAATCTATATCTGTTAGAGTCAACACAGTGGAACCAGTCATAAACAAATTGCAGGAAGACATGATTAATAATTTAGGATTAACCACTGATTGCGATACAACTTTAACTTCTTTCAAAGCTCCGCTGGGAATCACACAAATTCTAGATAAAACATTAGAAGTCATGGCTGACTATGCTTAACCGATGACAATACTATCTGATGTTACATCCTCTAAAAAAAATTAAAAAGAAACTTATTTATTCTGATGTACAACCTAAAGCATTTGGTGGCCCGAACATTTATATGCTGGGTTATTTTGAAGATATGCTGAATGTATTAGAACGCAAAGTCATAACCAAAATTTATGTTGCTGTAAGAGGACACAACATAGTTGGATGGAGAGACCTAGGAAAGATGGGTATAGTACTTAAACCAGGAAGAAGCTAATGCTTTAGGTGAAATACCCATTGCATCCATTGAAGTTGTCAATGATAAGATTTTAGAGAATGTCAATCGTATTACTGATAACTATCCTAATGTTTTTAGTACAAAAGTAGGTTGTGTAAAAAGGTGTGATTCATGATATTAAGTTAAAGTCTAATGCTTTTCATGTAAAACAAAAAGTAAGTGTTCCCGTTAGTGTAAGGGAAGAATTGAAATCTCTCTTGAATGAATTGTGTAGGGATGGTATTATTCAACCCCCAGATTCATCAGAGTGGGTTTCGGCTATTGTTTTAGCAAGGAAGAAAAATGGAAAAGTGTGCCTATTTGAAGATTTGCGCTCACTCAACAGTAACATTGTGGTACACTGTCAGCTGTTTCCTAAGATTCAAGAAATGTTAATAGCAATAAGTGAGGCACAGTATTTCTCCACCATGGACCTCAGGTCGGCATATTATCAAGTAGCTTTAGCACCACGTTCACAAGACTTGACTCTGTCTGTCACACTCTTAGATTAAATTCATGAGATTACCATCTGGACTAGCATCGGCTGCTAGCGTATTTCAGAAATTAACGGATTCTTTGTTTAAAGGCATCAAGGGTGTGCAAGCCTTTCAAGATGATATTATCACATATGGTAAGAGTATTTCCAAACATAAAGCCATTCTTGATAAAGTGCTGAGCGTGCTCAATGACAAAGGCATGACTGTGTCCAGGGTGAAATGTTAATTTCTTGTTACACAGCTTATTTGGGGCACACCATCACAGCTGATGGTATAAGACCAAAACAAGTTTTGATTGATGCAATCATCAAGGCACCTGTTGCTACAGAGAAATACTTGTTGATATCCTTTTTAGGTCTAAGCGAATATTATGCTCATTTTGTCCAAGGATATGCTATTTATGTAGAACCATTAAAAAGTCTCCTGAGAAAGAAAGAAAAGTTTATTTGGACTGATAAGCATGGTAAAGCTTTTCAAATGTTAAAAACATGATTAAGACAGCCCCTGCATTGCAACCTTACTGTAGTACTGATAGGTGTACTTTTATAGTTGATGCCAGTTCTATGGGCCTTGGAGCAGTTCTCACACAATCTCAACAAGGTAAGGAACATACCACTGCTTTCAGCTCTAGGTCTCTAACCAAAGCAGAATTTCATTATAGCACAATAGAGAGAGAAGCATGGGCCTGTGAATGGGCCAGGTTAATAAGACTGCAATCTAAATTTTAAGAATACAACTTCAAGATTAAGTACATCTCTGGTGGAAACAATTACAGGGCAGCTTGCATATCCTGTATGCCAATCAGGTGTGAAAATGTGTATGACATCACTCAAGATCAAGAATGTGTAGTCTCTGCTATTTATGGTTCACTTTACTCTTCAGGTAGTGTGACTGAACATGATTGGATTTTAGCTTATGACAAAGATCCTGTTCTTTAATGTAAAGAAACACATTTTGGAGGGCGGGCCGCCAGTGAGAAATTTACACAAGTCTCTTACACCATATCTACAAGTCTCTGCGGAATTATCTCTTGAAAATTGACTGATTACTAGGCATTCCACCTGAATCTTTGAGATAAATTAATTGCAGTTGCTCATAAAGGGCATCCTGGAATTTCCGGCACCAAGACATTATTTAGTAAATATTATTGGTGGCCTGGTATGGATAATTGTGAGGTTATGTTAACGAATGTCCAGAGTGTCTTGTTCAAGACAAACATTGGAAGGTCAATAAAGTCAAAACAAGCATTAATCCTGTACCTGACAGACTATGACACAAATTGGCCATAGATTTTTCTGGACCTTGTTCTAACGGATTATTATTCAAAATGGATTCTGATTTTGTGGCTGTGCCCACAACGGATGTAGTCATTGAGTTTTTGGAGAAAGTCTTCACCTGCAGGCAGTCGAAAGATTTTAGTATCTGACAATGGCACTCATTCTGTATCTAGCAAAATGACTGCGTTTTTGTCTAAATATGGCATAACGCATGAGAAAACACCTCTTTACTTTCCAGCAGCACATGGTCTGGTCGAAAGGTATGTCATTTTTTTAAAAAGAAGGAATACAAACTGCTTTGGCTTTTAATCCGGATGTACGTAGGCATTTGCGTGATAAAGTTTGAAGCTATCTCAAAACTCCTCACTCCACTACTGGATTTTCTCCTTTCTTCTTTTTAAAAAGAAGAGGTTCTGGGAATACACTTGCTCCTTCTTGGAATGATCTTACAGAAAATGATGTTATTGACAAAAAATTGAAAGAATTTTCCAGTATTGATGAGTTTGAAAGAGATAATTTTGCATGTAAGTACAAAGATGTTCAGGATAAGTGTATTACAAAGAAACCTGCTAAAAAAAATTGAAATAGGGGATTAGGTTTTGATAAAGAAACCTAATAAGGGTCATAAGGGTGTCTCCAATTTTTCCGCTCCTACTCAAATTGTAAGAGTAACACCTTCAGCGTTTTAATTAGAAATTGTGTTATTATCAAACCTTTTCAGAAGGAGTTTATCAACAAAAAGAAACAAGGATTGTGCAATGAAGAAAAATATTGTGTCATTTGGGATTTAAACTGGGTGAAAATGTTACCAATTAGGCACATGTCTTTCCGAAGAACAAACGGAAACAAGAAGTATCAGTTATCCAACTAAAGATAGTATACTCGAAGACACCAATGAGGAAAATTCTTTGGTTGATAGCTCAATGATCAAGGATGCTAAGCTTTCCAATGCTGATTTGACAGCTAATCTTTTGAACAGAAAAGTTGTACTGCCTTTTAAGTATAATTAATTTTGTATGTTTTGAGATTTATAGTTGTTTTAATTTTTGTTCTTTTGTTTAAATTAATGAAAGGGAGATGTTGTTTTGGGGTTTATTACATTATTCTCTAATGAGTATTTTTCTGTATCCCATTTATTTTTAAGGTTACTTGTTTGCTTTTGACCTTGTGAAGCAATCTGTTCTATTGCTATGGGCTTAACTGTTGTGCAGGAGGATTCGTTTCGGACTGCTTTCCTGGACAGCAGCTACTGCCTTAGGCTCCTGCATGCTTTCCAGAAAGCATTAAAAAGCTTTTAAATGGAGCAGCTATTATAAAAGCATACATGTGGGGAGCATGTGCATACAATTCAATATCATTATGGTTTTAGCCTTTTTTTCAATATTGTTTATAAACTTCACAGTTCTGGTCACCAACTGAGCTTTATCACTTTGCATGATGCCTGTAACTATGTCTTTCACATTACCAATGACCAGGTTTCACCTTGTGTTCTGAGTCTTTCTCATATTCGTCTGCATTTAATACACTTCTTCGTCTCTGCCCCTCAGGTTACCAGTTGCTGTACCTGATACCATTGCTGCTTTCCTATTGTTGGGTCTTGTGTCCTATAATATATTTGTTTGCATTGATGTTTCGAAACCTCCGAGTTGTGGCGATTGTTTGCTTGTTTGTATTCATAGTACAACTGCGTTGGTTCTGTGTGCTTTTGAATCACTAATAAAAAAGTTGTTTCATAAACAATAATCATCACCTTTTGCCTTGACAGAGAAAGTTACATTTACTAGAGAAAAGTCCAAATTATTTTAAGGACTACGGACACGCAGGTGAAGATCATCCCACCCTTTTTTATTTGTACTTTGCTACGACATTACATTTTCTGAATTGACTGTGTTTGAACCATGTGCTACTATTCCCCCCTGATTTGTTGAGATTGACACTTTGTTTGTACTAATGCATTCTTTAAGACATTTTGGTGGTTTTGGGATGATGGTCTGCAGTGTCGTTTCCCCAAGGCAAGTGAAATGCAGACTGGATAATGATGGTGTTGGAAGAAAAAAAGACGCCATGTTGGAGCGTGATGAAAATTAAAGACTGTTTCTTGATGGTCATGTGTCTATTTCCAGAATTCTTTGGAAATTGTTCTGTATATGCTTTTGGTTTAACAGTATGTTTTCTGTCAGAGGCTGCTGTTTACTTATTAGACAAAGAAATAAGGCTTATTCATTGCCTCTGGATTCTTAATAGAATTGTGACATTCCCTTAGGTTTGCTAGTACTTTTCTCATTTTGAAACCCACAGCTATGCAGCCCAGTACACGAGATGAGAGCGTGGGGGTAGTTATGGTGGCAGTTTGAATGGATGGGTGTGCATAGGGAGAGGTGATGCGGTGGGGTTGAATGGCGTTAGGACAATAAGTGCAAACACTAGGCAAATGTCAAATATGATTTGAATCATCCACTACTTGATTTCAAGACGCCTTATCCTTTTTTGTGGACAAACACATGGGTTGGGCAGAGCAACATATTCCCCCATTGGAAATCACTCCTAAACTGTAGCTAGGCCACTATTTCTGAACAGTACTTTGCACTGTCCTCCTCTGGTGCACTACAGCTAGTGCTCATCTTATGCACAACTGCTATGTTGATACACATTACTGAATGTTTGGTTGGGTGTATCAATTTTGCTCCTTCGGTACACATCACCTTGAGCATTGTTGGTGAAAATCTTACTGTGTCGCTGGTGCACATCATCTCTACCTTTATTGCAGTAGTTAATGTATAGTTGTTGCTTTGTGTGCATGACTGATGTGAAAGTGGTCTGTGTGCATGCTTTATTTGTACAAGTATATCCACATACCCGTCAAGAGCACACACTCTAAGCAGCACACAGAGCGGCGTACAGTGGGATAAGTGCAGCTGGTGAACCTGGGGTCAGGTTATGTGTAGCACATGGAAACACGCCCTGGCCAAGTGGTAAAGAGAGAGAAACAGAAGACAAACTGGAGTTTTCCCAGACATCTGGGGTACTTTGTGGAATTTGGGCGAGATATGATGTTCCATAGTATCAGAGGTTTGTGGCCGGTTATTAACTTTACAGTGAGATCCAATATCTCCCCTAAACAAGAAAAACAGAAAGAATGATGAAACATTAAGAATTCACACAGAATGTCTTGGAAACATATTGTATAGAGGCTGTTGAAAGCTACAAGCACAGCAATATATAACAGATGAAGAAAAGCAACAGTAGACGATTTTTTATCAAATCCAGAACAGTTCTTCAAGATATGAGGATTCTTTTTTGAGGGATACACAAACATGAAGGCATGGGGAAATGTCACTGATTAAAGACTTCCAATTGTAAGCCCTCTTATGGTTTATTCTCCAATGCACAATGAAAATTGATAACTTTCACAATACTTTTGAGCTTTCCAAATGATGTTGTTTCAAAACAATGAGTCCTTTCTTTTGTCTGACACCTATATAACTAAAAAAATATGCTGTGAATGCTGCGCTTTTTCCTATTGTTAACCCTACTTAAAATAAAAGTTGTAACATATTATTGTGATTATTCTATGAATTTTACTCAAATAATTTAAATCATTTAAAATATATTCTAATTATTCTCCTGGTCAATGTAAACTGGGGTAAATTGCGGGTTTGGCATGTATTGACTGATGCCAAACAAAATTGATAAATAGGTTTTAACCATAGTTGCCATTCCCAAGTCTCTTTCATGGGGTATCAAGTATATGTGCTTCCCATGCCTCACAGATATTGTTGCCACCTATCCAAGAGAAAAATACCGGCCATGTATTGTGCTCTAAGAGTCTTCAAAGGCCTGGATTTGATACTAAAATAGGATGCTAAAATCTTAAGTATTCATTCGTAACATTATTTTTCTCCCTTTATTTTAATTTGTTGTCAGGGATTCCCAAGTCAAAAAGGAAGAACTTCCTGGGGTCATTCTGAAGTCATCCAATGACTTCAGCTGGGCTATTCCTGCAGTTAACTGGTGAAGTCATCCCAAACCATCCTGAAGTATGTGTATAGACTGAAAAATGTAAATGAGATGACTCTAGAATCATCACAAAAAACTACCTTAGGATGATGTTCTGATGACTTCCACTTGCAGGGAGTGATGACCTTCTACAACTCCACGAATACTAACTGACAACTTCAGGATGAGTGTGAATTACTCCAGGATGGTCTCTAGACAATTTACTGATGCTTATGGATTACTTTTGGATGATTCTACAACAATTTCAGTATTACTGTAGATGGTTTCTCGATGATCCCATTAACACTTCAGGATGGCTGTTGATTACTCTGGCATGACCACACTACAATTTCAGGATGACTGTGAGTTATTCCTCGATGGTCCTATTACTGCTTCAGGATGGCTGTTGATTATTTTGGAATGATGCCATGACAATTTCAGGACGTGTGTGGATTACTCTAGGATGGTTTAAGGACTACTGAGGAATGAGCATGGATTACGCTGCTGTAGAACACATTTAAACGTTCATTCCATTTATATTTGCGGTTCTTTATGAAGGATGTACAGATAAGGCCTAAAAATACTGGATTTAGGTGATGTTGCTTATATTTGAAGCGGCTGGAACATTGAAATACCAGCGGTGCCGGTAGATAACCGGTCAGGTGGCAACTGTAGTCACAGATGTAATCTAGCATCAAAAATGCAACCAACATTTCTTCAAGAACAATCTGGCGATTATGGCTTCTGTAGGATCTACAAATTCAGGGTTTGTGGTTTCACAGTCACGAAACGTAACCAAAAGCCTACTTCCCCCGCACTATTCTAAAAAACAAAACAAAAAAACAGGCCCTCCTGGGCTGCTCTACCGCGACGAGGCGTGGGCTCCTGGTTCCATTTTCACAACAGACGGATGTCTGTGGCAGGAAGGAAGGAAGCGCGGCTTCTAGTCCATTCTCCATTCATGGCTTATTTATAAGAAGTCAGCCGGCAGAGACGCGGCGGTGCTCCTCGGTGAAGCAGGACAATGTGGAGCGGGCCCTAACCACCGTCCAACGCCGCGGCGGATCTCCTCAGAGGCCGGGCCTGCGGATAACGGACAGCGACCGCGTGATGGCCGCTCCCGCGCGCCAACGGCCGCGCTGCGCCTGCGCGCTCCTCTGGTGCCTGCTGCTGGGCAGCGCGAGGACGGTCCGGCTGCAACGCCTCCCTGGTACGTACTGCGTCCTTCCACGCGCGGGCCGCGTCCTTCCGCGGGGAGCGCGCGCCAACGTCCCCGCGCGGCGCCTGCGCACTCCTGGGGAGGGGATTATGCTGGTGGGGCCCCGCGCGGCCAGCGCAGAGCGCGCGCCAGTCCCCTCGCGACGCAACGGCGGTCTGCCATTGGCCGGCGCGTGCCCCCCCCCCCCCCCCCCCGGGGGGACGCCCCTTTAATACAGCTTCAGCTTTGACCGCGTGCTAGCCCCAGTTTAGCAGCTATGCACTGCCATGGGGTCTGCAGCGCGCGGCCACTGTCCCGCCTTTGTGACCTGCAGGTTTTCCCTTATTGTCAGGCCCACTGGAATTATGCTGCAGGAGAAGGGCATATTATGTGGCAGAGTTGGGTAAAATATGCAGCAAGAAAAGGCATTTTATGCATCATAATGAAGCACATTTTGTAATAGTATTGCTTCATTACTTCATCATTCTTAAACTTGGGCACACACTCTCTTGGCACAAGCTGCACCCCATTAGTACCAATGTAACACGGAAATACAGCAGCAAGCAACAGAAAGGCGACAAGTCTAGCTTTGCAAAGGTCCTTCCATTCTGCAGCAACACGTCGCATTTTTAGTAACTTTTGAACCATTTGAGTTAGAAACCATTTTCTTTTGTTAAAAACTGCAGATTATACAGCAGATGAAGGATTATGTGGCAAATGCCTCAAATCTATTATGCAAAAATCACAGATGGTCATAAATTCACATATTTCAGTGGCTCTGCTTATACTAAATAATTGAAATAGCCCCTCAAAATTCTAGATATTTAGCAGTCACAATACAGAGAGCATTAAAATAAATCAGAGTAGCAAAAGACAGCAATGTAATTGCTTGCTTCAAGGAATTTAAATTAGTTGTATTTTCAAAAAGACACTTTTTTTTGTGTGTGTTTTGCAAGATGTGCTACCGTGTGGTAAAGCGCTCTTTTGGAGTTATTTCTCAATAGGTAATCTTCCGAAATGAAGGTAAATTGATATGTGATAGTTGCCTTTACTTAATGGAGCACAGTTACCTTTACAATAACTTTCTTAATCAAAAACTTGAATGTAAAATATATGCATTGGTTTATTTATTTTTATTTGTATTTTAATTTGACTGTTTTTGGTTTTAAAACAGTGAACCCATGACTGAGTTCCGAAGAGCATTAATAACGTAAGGGAAGCTTAGGCAGCTGAACTGTTTTATTTTGTTATTTATTTTTGCCCAAAGCAGCTGCTTACATCGCCAGTTTAAGTATAAAAACAACTCGGGCTTTGGATGAGGTCATCGAAAAGAGAGAAATATGTTTAAGTAGACCATTCACAATAGCAATTCAGACCATAAAATAATTTTTCATACAGCTCAGCAGTCCTTCTCCAGTTTACAAGCACAGTGAAAAAAGATGTAATTGCTTCAAGTCACAGAAAGACAAAAAGCTGACTAACTCCTGGATTTAAAGTTGCCTCTTGTTGACTTAGCTGCCTGCTGGCCTCATGTCATGATGCTTTCCCTGTTTCTTGTTTGGACCACAGCACTTGCCTGCTGGGGTGTCCAAGCCCTTGCTTATATATGGAAAATGAATCTACGGGTTCAAGGATACAAGTACTATTGGCTTCAAAGTCAGGACGTAAATGTAGGTAAATTGATGTGTGATGGTTGCCTTTATTTAATGGCGCACAGCTTTCTTAATAACACTCTTAATCAAAAACTTGACCGTAAAATATTAAGTATGCCTTAGCTTATTGAATTTTATTAGCAATTTTACATTTTTTGTTTTTAAAACAATGTTCACTCGGCTTCAGTGTCTGGACTGACAGAAGGTGACCATCACGACAAAGAAGGGGCACTTGATAGGTACAAACAGGAAGAAACATGGACACACTCAGCTATATGAAAGACTTTAGTGTGAAAGAGCAATTCTGAAATGGATTATTTGTGAGAAAACTAAAAAGGACTCCTTCAAAAGAGTTTTAACTGGACGAGAGACAGCCTGAGTTTAATTAAACTTGCACTGGAGCTGGGTAATAATGAAGGCTCCCAGTTTTCTGTTTCTAATGATTTTTACAGATAAATACAGACAGAAAACAATATGTTTCCTGTCTGTATTTTCTACTTTTAAAAGTGGAAAAATACAGAAAATTGTGTTCGTGTGAGTGACTCTCCATTTTGCCTTTTGTGATTTCTAGGACCCCAGCTGAGCAAATGGACTGCATGGGAAGTTAAAAAAACAGGTTATGATTCCCCTAAATATAGGCATATGTTAACATATATTTGTATTATGATGCTGATATTTACCTGTGGGTGTAATATTTTGCTCTAATTTGGCTGCTTAATTTGCTAAAACGGGAGAGACATCAAAGCATGTTTATCTGTAAAATCAATGTTTAAAATATACAAGTTTACGCCTCCATTCACTCCTAAAACACATAATAAATATGAATAAATAGAAGTAAGTTGGCCAAAAAGTAAATATGGATAAATACAGATGGAAATATTTTAAAAATAAATGCCATAAACCTGGGAGCCCTAGTAATAATAAATATATCTGAGGTTAACGATAAAGAGATAATGCAGTTTGTGCAGTATACTGTAAAAAATTGTAATTATTTATATGGTCTTTTTTTTAGGTTTTCTACGTGTCTTGATAATGTTTCCCAAAGTAAAATTGTTTTTTTTATAACATTACACAAATGGCCGTTAATGAGATTGTTCTAAATTGTGCTTTGTTCTGTTATTGGGGGGTGGGAGACAGGCCCAAGCATGGATTGGACCAAATGTTTCTCAGGCTTGACATGTATAGATATATAGCCATACCAATATAGTTTTTACCTATCGGGGATGCTTCGGATTGCTGAATAGCGCCCACAGATGCGAACCAGAATGATTACAGTGAGGCTGGTATCCAGTAGACTTGACTTGTGGTCCCATTTGAATGATAGCCAAGATCTGAACAGGGCAACAACTCTCCTTTCCCCTACTTTATGTATTTCTGTAAAAAATGCTAATTTCTTTGAGTAGTTGTGAATGTATTTTTTGTTCCTTTAGTGGCCCATTGATAGTAACAAATATGTGGAGTGGGTCTGCTTCGAGCACTTTTAACTTACTGAGGAAAACAGTGTACATACTGTTTTGCTTTACACTTAGTTTCAGATAATCTTTCTTTGTTGTGATCTTCCTTTGCGATTGAATCACATATGGTTTACGTCATTTGCTTCTGGGACGTTTTATTACAGAGTCCCACATTGATTTAACATGTGATTTTTATATTTGAAAACCACTTTTTCAATAGTGTAATCATTAACTGCTTGAAAGAAATCTGCCTACCTGTCTTGCTGGTTGATGTCTTACGAGGTCTCCTTTTGTACAACACCTTTCATGCAACCTGCCTGTAGTTACGAGGGGTGCATGATAGAGGTATGCCAGAGTCGGAGCCTGCTGCAAGTTTATGCCGTTTTGAGTGGTGCTATTTGAATTATCCATGTTTTGCTACAACCTCACAGTGAAATTCATTGTAGGACCTTCCCCTGTCAAATGACATTTAAATTCTAATTAGTTTTCTCCATTGTTGCATCCCTCAAATGTTTAAAACGCACTGTTTGCCACTAATTTCTCAAATTTTCTTGATGGATATGCTCCAAACTTTCGGTAAAGTTATTTTAAATTAGTGGTGAGCTCAATTAAAACTTCACCTACAATGTTGGTCGAAATTATGAAACTTCACACTTTATGAAGCAGCTGGTTTCCTAACATTACTTGACATGAGTTTTATCCTTATGGGCCTTCCAGGTGTGATGATTTCCTGATGCAGAATGTCCCAAGTAGCACAGCCTCCAGCAAAAGTTTTTTGAGTGTAGAGGCTGCACATGTATGAGGTGGGGGAGGGAGGGCTCTGAGTTGAGGCCAGTTTATCTAACAAAATAAGAACTTGATAATCTTTGCTTGAACAGTTTAGAAAACTGCGAGTCAGCCTACTTTACAACTTTACATCCTTCTACATTAAATCCTACCTGATTATAAGGATGTAATGTTGGGTTGTGAAAAGTTGATTGAGTATGCTTTAATATGTACCTTAAAAAATCAACTTATTCCTTCACATAGAATCAGACTGTGTGCCCCCTGAATATCGAAACCAGAATATCGGTGGCACAGAATATCGAGGACTGAACCTCGAATCTAAAATATCAGCAAGTAATTAAGTATAGTTTTATTATACTTTACTCCGCATATAAGTACCTGCACAATGTATATTTCTTCAAAGTATGTGGATGCGGAGTTAAGAATGGTAAATCTATACTTCCCTATTTGCACTTTCCTTTCAATATTCTGTTGTCGATGTTCTTGTACTATTATTTTGTAGGGGTTATTATTTAGTAGTACCATCAGTATTTGGGAAAGAATGCACCCATAGAGCACTGCGTTTGAGTTGGTCATAGCTGAGGGCCATGCCCCTTTATAATATACTTCTGGCTACGGGCCTGGTGATAAAGCACATCTGCAGTGTGGGCTGAGTGTGGAATATGAGTTCATGACCAATAGTAAGAGGGACATAGGGAGCAGGGAATCATTGTACGTGTAGCATTATGTATTGCATTGGTGGGCATGTGTTTTTTGTACATTGGTGATCCAGCTATGGATCACCAATGTACAAATATGTCAAACTGACATATTTTAAGGAGGATAAAATTCACATTGGCATGCTTTCAGAATTTTTCTTGAGATCCAATGTTTTACCTTATATTCGTGCACAGTTCATTCACATGCAGTCACTGTAGTCTGTCTTCTTGCAAATAAAGATGGCGCAAGTTAAGATGCTGTGTTACATTGGTAGGAAAGGCTTCCTGGAAAGAGGGGAAAACACTGACCGGTGTCATTTTGCCTGTAGTGAGTTGGTAGAATTATTAAGAAGCCACACCAATGAAAGGCTAGTAGGATCTGAGGTGGATCAACCACCTATTAAATTCTCCTTTCAGTGAACTTGCCACTTGCTTCACAGTTTGTTATCTTCAGTGTCAGTCTTAACAAACCTAAGCCCATGCCCATCAGTTCATTAAAAAGACAAGGGCAATGGAATTGACATGATACCCCTTTAACCTGAAATGTCCTTTTCTAAGCCCCTCCATATCCTCACTGCTGCTGTGGAGCCACACCGAGGGTAAAGAATTGAAACTTCAGAAAGTTAAGAGTGCTCATTCAGCTCTCTTCTAAGGCACTGATTAGAAGTTAGGCGGAGCAAAATTAATCTTTGGTTTTTCCACACCTGATTTTACTTGCTGTGGAAGCACCAAACAGAATTTTACCAGCCGGTAATTTTAGTCAGAAATTGTCGCTTTACATGCCATGCTCTCCCTTGCTAGACAAAAAGTTCCTCTCCACGCTTTGCCGACCAAGCACCAGTTACCCCATCAACAGGCCTGCATATACTTTTAACAGAGCAGGCAGGTGGTAACTGTGTCTGGTAAAGCAGCATTGAAAAGTGGATTCTGTGTAGTTTTGTAGTGGAAAAATAGGCCCACATAATAATTCCCCATTCCACAGGATCTTTCTCATAATTGCACTGTCCTGGGTCAAAGGTGCTTGGTGGTAATGGTACATTCATATGCGATTGTTAGGGCAGCCGCAGTACCGTGTAAATTGAAATTCGAGCTTAATATCAATGTCTTCTTGATCTCTGAGAAACGTAGTAATGATAAGGTAAGTTCCAGGGATAACAAAGGATAAGCCAAATTGCTTTCATGGCTATGCTAAACAGAATTTGCTTATGACTAAACACATTAAATAGTTACTGAATGCTAAATATGTTTTTTTTCAAGATGAAAAACTGTTTCTATCCTACGTGCCTTCCAGACCATGGATGTACGTGAACGACACAGCGAAGTTCATCTGTAACATCTCGTTGATCAACAACACTTGGTCCAGCAGCAAGGACAGCAAATCCTTTATCAACTGGCATGCATCACATAATGGCAGCCAACCCGTAAAGGTGGCGGAATCATCACAAAAAGTATCTGGGAGGTACAGAACGTCTTGGAATGAAGGCACGATGACTCCCGAGCTGGAGATCCTGAGGCTGAAAGAGGAGGACAGTGGAGATTATCACTGTGAATTAATTCACCTACCACATCATAAGATTGAGAAGAGCAACAGAGTGCGGCTCAACGTCAGAGGTGCCAGTGCGCTCAGTTGTTCTTAACGCGGGTGTGATGGTCAGCAACACCTTTTTCCATAACAAATTTGTTTTGATTTATTGGCTTATTTAGTTGACACATACTAGCAACTCAAACAGAATTGTCTATAGAAAGGTTTTTCTGTTTAAGATCTGTTTGTGATTTCCAATGGGTTTTTTTTCAATGTTTTCCAATTTTTTTTTTTACTTTGCAAAAATCAGTGGTTATTAGTGTTCACTCTTTTTTGCTCCGTAGGAAATTACAGGGATGGTGTTTTTCTGGTGCTTATAAAGAAACGTGCTTTTCATTCTTTTCTTCCGTCTTTATCCTATTGTCAATTTTTGTTCCCATCTTTTTTGGTCACTTTCTTTGTATCTTTTCATTGAATTTACTTTCCCTAGTAACTTTGTTATTCCTTTCACCTCCCTGCCTCACTTTAGTCATATTCCCTCTTCCAAGCTGTCAAGTTCCACCCCATGTCATGAGTGTACATGGAAGGAAACATGTTAGGTCTTCATTAAGATTTGTTTGTAGCAGAAGAAAGGTTAATGATGGCAGTCAACATACCGTTCCGCTGCTCTGCTCTTCAGACAAATTACAAAGATCAGCTAAATGAAGGTTTTCTACTTAGGACATGAGATATTCAGTGTGGATGTTCTGTTATAGCAAGCCACTGAGAATCAAACGAATCAATAAGCTTAGGACTTTGGTGACAGCAGACTGTGCTGCTGTTATGAAGAAGATTAGGTAGTCAGCCTGTGCAGCCCACTGCTCAAACAGCATCTTATCCTATCCTACATATATGTCCGTCACCGTTTCTGTTTGTCTATCTGCATAATGGTCTGCCTGTTTCTCTGTTGGTCTGCATAGAAAGACATTCTATGTGCACCAATGACAGGTACTTACTCAATGCCAGAGCGCTGAAACCACACTATTGTCTACATCATTTGGGCCTAACCATTTGTCTAAGAGTAATTTTTAGGACCAAGAGAATATGTGTGTGTGTGTGTGCACAGAAATGTCAGCAAGTGTAATAAATATTGTAAGGTTAATTAGTATGGCATGTGGGGTGGTAGGCGTTTTCTATAAGGGCTCAGAAAAGATATTAATACATATTCATTGGAAATAGGCAAAGTATTCCTCATCTACCGTGAAGATCACCAAAAAAGATCAACCAGATTTTGACAAGAACCTCTGACCGGGGGTTAATGACGGAGACATAAGAATCAGATGAAGATGTGTTATTGGTTTTACACCGAGCTGTTGTCTGAAACACTTCTTCCATCCATCCATCTCTATTTCTACTATGTCTCAGAAAGAAGTAAATTACCTGTTGGTAGGAGATCTTGAACATAGTTTACAAAGGTATTTACACTTCAAAATCCAGTTCAGGTCACTTTGTGAATGCAAAGTGCCAATTTGCAGCCCATTAAACCAAAGACACTGATTCACAATTGCCACTGTAATCACAATGCACTGTAAACTATCCCACGGTGTCTCTACCTACATAAAACATGGCAGACCTTTTCTTTCCCCGATCAACAAAAGGTGTGGATATGATAATTTGCATACTTTCCCCTGTGGCTGCTCTATACAAGTTCTGGGGCAGCCATCCTACTGAGTTTGAAGCTGAGAGGACTAGGACGACAAAAGAAGGCATGGCGAGGTGTGAGCTACATCTGCCAGTGACAGAGTAGGCACTCTTTGAAACTCATGAATGGACTGGCACAACCCGAGGTCAACCTGCTCAAGGGAGAAAAACCCCTCTCCACATGTACACCTTTTATCTGTCGTCTAATGGCAATATCCATAAAACCACAAGAGAGTCATTCACTCTCAGGTGACACTGGATACCGACAGAAAGGGACATATGGCTTAGGCAGAAAAAGACAACTTCTAGAAGTGTCTCTTTCAAAATAATAATATAAAAGCTGACTTTATAGTTAAGTTGGATGTTATGTTACTATTAAAATAGGTCCTTGAATCATTTTTATGCTGCTCCCAACCCAAAATTAGGCATTGCAAGTTGCTCTAATGTAATACAATGTTTTCCTATGCTAGCCTTGCCACATTGAAAAAAAAATGACTTTGGAGGTTTTTCTCTGCCAGAACATGTGAAACATTGAATAGACCTGGCCTAATGTGTAAATACCATGTATCCTGCCCGATGCCCTTTGATGGCCTACCTTAGGAGTCAGTTACAGGTAATAAAAAGGAAGGATTAGACCTTGCAAAAGGTTTACTTTGCCAGCTCAAAATGGCCGTTTAAAACTGCAGACACAGGCGGGGGGGGGAGGGGGTGAACAGGCCTGGAGACATGTTTTTACAGAGCTTTTGCAGTAGATGGCTCAATATGTGGTGCATCTCACTTGTAGCATTTAATTTACAAGCCCTAGGTACTTGTAGTATCATATAGTAGTAAGTAAATTAAGAGTGCCAAGCGGGTGTCTGCTGATTTACATATGTCTTAGAAGGAAGAGCACACATACTTTACTAATGGTTGGCAGCAGTGACGCACACAAAGTCCTGGGGCCAGCAAAAATGCCATATTTGGCAAACATCTGGGGGGCTTCCACACAAAAGGTGGTCCTATCCAACAGATGTACAAGTGCATCTGTGTTATGGCACCAATTGCAGTGTAAAGCACATTAATACCACTAGGTGCAATTGTGCTGTAGAAAAATGTTAAATAATTAATTCAAGCATACAAGTATGAATAAAAAAGGGAAAAAATGGAAAGAAAAGAAAAAAAGTGTTGCCAAACTAAAGTATTGGTCAAACCCTCTTTAACACTTAAGCACATTTACTTCTAGGTGGAGGTGCACATGTGTAAACCAACATTCTACCACTCACAGCTAGAGCAGCAAGATGCTGAGGTGGGCTTAAACATCGCCCCATACTGTGTACTGTGGTGGGCAAAAGCAAAAACGTGAATGCCAACCAAACAGACCAATGGGTAAAGAGGGCTGACTCAAATTCCCTGTATTTATGTATTTTTTAATTATGGTATTTTTTTATTACTTGAGGCTGAAGAGACAGGTAAAGCTGGCTCCATGATAGTCCTAACTAAACTATAAGATTATCTATTGAAGAAGGTGGCCCTGTTGGGTTGCAATGTAAAACGTCCTTTCAATATCAGCCACATGTGGCACTGGCTTCCACATACCAAGCGCTACAGCGTAAGGTTTGCCGCACGAGGCGGCTGTGCGAGCAGAAGATGTCTGATTAAATCTTGAGATATTGAAGTTCAGCTGCATTACTGATGTTTTCCTTTGTTGACTTCCTTTATGCAGCTGCCACTCGCCTGGATTGCATCTGATGAAATGGAAACACTTCCATTTAAAGTGCTGTTGAAGGCGGTTTTAAAAATAAGACTTGAAAACGGTTTGTCACGCAGTAAGAATACATGTTTGCGTACATGCCCAGGAGTAATTCGTTAGTATCACTTCCTTTTTTGTAAAAACATAAATTTTCTTTAAAAATTCTTTGAACAGCTTCTTCACTTTTGAAGTGACTTTCATGCTTGGAAGGTAACTGTTAGATTGAAATTACATTAAAATGCGGTTTCAGGGGGGAAACTTTGGTTAAAAGGAAAGAAAAAACAGTTTATTGATGATGGGTATCAGAGTGCTATAAGTACTCTCACATCATCCACTATTAAATGCATATCTTGTAATGCACCCTAGATTTGTTGACAAAAACTGATAAACTGATAAATATTTAAAAAAAACAACACTTAGCATCGTTTGACTATAGATTTACTATATATCCAAATGTAATGAAATATACATAATTGAGATATTTAAGTAGTAACAGAGAAAAGGAAACAAATGAAGGCCTTTGAGCTTGTGCAGAATTACTTCTTTGTTATGCCTCTGTTTCTCTCTCTCCCTTTGGTATGCAACAATTTCTCCCTCTGTCTCTTACGTTAGTATCGTTTTAGACATGGCCATTCATCCATACATTAGCTACCGGGCTTTTGGGATGTATTTTAGGTGAAGGACTGCTGTGGAGTGACTGGAGCAGCTTGAGTTTAGGGAGATAGGATAGTTTTTACCTTGAGTTTAGGCATTTGCAATCCAGTTTAGTTAAATGTCTGGAAAACAACCCTTCACAGTAAAAGTTACTTAACAAAAGTATCCGGCTTCCCCCATTGCTGCCTTTCAAATCTACAGATTTTGCAAGATTTGCAGGCCAGGGTTTTAGATAAAGATTTACTTCCAAAGGGGCAATTGGTTTTCAGCCATATTGCCCAACCCTGGATAGCGCCTTGTTGACCAGGGTAGAAGACAGAGCTGTGAGCCACCAGAGACCAGGGCATCATGTTTGCTGTGTTGACTGTTCAGATTCCTTTGGCTTATTTACTTTTCTTAGAGCACTACAAGTTGGAACACATGATGTCCCATCGAGAAGGAGTCAACAGCTGTAGACTGGACGTGAGTGAGGATGCATATGCCACAACAGATAGGTGTGTGTCCTAGGATCTGCAACCACCCTACCAGAAATGAGGGTGAACATTAGCTCCTCTCATTTTCAACTTTTACATAGTGGAGCTGGAGTCAATACACATACACGTGTTCCCAAGTAGGGGACCCCCATATAAAGGACCTAGTGCTTGCAGTTGATACCCTTTTGCTTCAATGCATTATAGTGAGGTTTCAAGGCTTATCCGATGACCTGACCAAGACAGTGTTGCTTTTAATACCAACAAAACAGAAATCATTTGTTCTGGAAAGAAGAAAAGTGAAACGTGGCTTACTGAAGGACAGGAAATTTATTCTGTGAAAAACTGATCAGTTCAGGTGTTCTTTGTTCTTGGCAAACGGTGTTCATAGTTCCAAATTCAAAACAAATGTGCTGCTTGTATGTCATTCAATGACTAAAGTGCACAAGAGTTTGCACATCCCCTCAATTGCCCCAATTTTACATGTAATAGAAACAATACTCTTATATATACTAATGTACGGCTTTTTAAAGTATAGGACTCAACTTTGGTTCTTATTCAAATTTGTTGGTTACAGGCAGATTTTTTACATAAACAAAAATATATTCGTATCCCAGATGAGTCCCAAATTTAGGCCCCCTTTTTGACAATGGTGGTAAATACCACCTCCCGCCATGGCGACAGCTGGCAAAAGACCATTGCAGTGGCTACCATCTGTCCGCCATATTATGACCACAGCTGGATTTCCGCCACAAGAAGGGCGGAAATCCGGCTGTGGCCATACTGGCGGATGGCGGTAAGGCAGCGCTGCTACCACCATCAGCGCCATGACAGTAGACCACCGTATTATGAAAAATAATACAGCCTGGCGGTGTTCTTTTTGCGGTAGCAACGCCCCATCCCGTCCCCTGCCGGAAGACCCCATAGATCCAGGTAAGTCGGGTCTCCGATAGGGGAGGGAGGTATAGTGTGTGTGTGTGTGTGCATGTACGTGTGAGTGTGTGCGTGAATGCGAGTGTGTGCGTGAATGCTAGTGTGTGTTTAGTGTTGTTTGCATGTGTGTATGAATGTGTGTGAGTGCGTGTATGAATGCGTGTGAGTGCGTGTATGTATGGAAATGTGAATGCCTTTCTGCCTGTATGTTTTGATGTGTGTGCGGATGTGTGCGTGAATGGATGAATGCATGACTGTATGTATGTGTGGATGAGTGTGTGTGTGTATGTAGGGAAGGATGTTTTTTTTTTGGAGAGGCTTGGGGGAGGAGGGGGTCTGGAACTCCCTGTCACTGATAGGGCCTACCGCCATGGTTTTCGTGAAGCAAAACATTATTGTTTTAGTAGTAGGTTAATTAAAATATGTGTGAAACCTAGGTGAATATAGCAAGATTGCCAGTAGCCATAAGCAAGAAAGGAGTAAGCTCTTGTGGTCATGCAGGTCTACAGTGTAACAGTAAATCATCATTTGGCCACTAGTTGTGTTATGTGTTATTTATATGGTATATTGTTGGGTGGCTGAGAGTCATGTGAATTGGAATTTTTATTTAAGAGTCCCAGCACCCACATTAAAAGATCTTTTAGTGTATTTTTTATTCATGGTAATGGTTCTTATTAACTTTTAATATAAATATTACTGTTACCACTTATCCCTCCAAGAGTCACAAAGATCAGTAGTCATTGACCGATCACGAGTAGCACAATTCATCAGTCACTGAAAGGCTCACTTCACAAAGCAAGGCTGTGGATCTGATCTCAGCAGCTTGCCATGTGGACCAGTGAGCCAGTTACATCTCCAAAGCAGAGGCAGTTTGGGAGGGGAGTTCAATGGTAGCTACTCTACTTTAGGAAGATGCTTGCTTTCAGTTCTACATTTATTTCCTTACAATTTCCTTCACTGCATACAAGTTTGCATTTAGAGTCCTTCCTTAAGGGACTTGTAACTTAAGTCATGAACCAATTTTGTCACCCCCCTTTAGCGACTCTTCACTATTACTTCACATGGGGATGTAGCTTACAGAACCTGACACAATATTGATAGACATGACATCCCCAATACAGCTTCTAGATTGGTTGGATATCTTTGCTTAAGCTTCTCCTGTACCTTCTGTGGAGAGTTTTCCACTAAGAGTGTGTACATCTCTACACTCAGAGATCTACATTTTTTTAGGTATAAATGTGGGAGTTTTTGAAAAATGGAAGATATCTACTTCAAAGTGGGAGGAATTTAGGGGAAATTAATGAGAGGTACATGGAGTGACAGGAAAATATAAAAACGCCTACAAAAGCTTAACTCAGTAGCGGGTCAGTAAAATTACACCCGCATCTACTGTAGTAGTACTGCAGCTCAAACAGGCTCAAATCTAATTCAGCTGAGGTTTGAAGTCAGCCCTACATCACACATTGCTAATAATGGGTACTGCAAAGCAATCTCATAGACATAAACTGAGGCAGGGAATAAGTACTAGTGAAAAGTCCGTCACCAAAAAAAATAAAGAAAAGAAGATTTGTGGTCATACAACTTTAGACACTGAATACACCCATGTAAAGTGTATTGCAAAAAATGCTAAAGATATTAAAAAAAGAAAATAAATAAAATAAAAAATAAATGAATGTAGAAAATGGTCATATAATCTTATACATAACAGAATCCTCATAAATCTAATTTGGAAAATGTAAACAAATATAAAGTACAAGAAATAGAGTTAATGGAAAAATTAGCCTGCTCCTTTGTACAGTGGAAACACCCAGATAAACTGTTTCTATAACAGATGCATATTTATAGAAAATTACAAGTATGTTAATTGTTAATGGCTTAAAGAAAGATTTATCCCTCATCTAACACTACTCTACACACCCCGAAGACATGGCATTACACATTGCATGTTACCCCTTCTTCCCAACAAGCACATACACACCACTCCCCCCCAAAAAGATGGTAGAGCCCATGTGTGCTGTATTTGCGTGCTTCCAGTGTTGATGTCGTTTTTCACTTTAACTAATATTTGGTTTGTAATGTGAACATTTTGCCATTGAAACAACAATGTTGTGATTTACAGAACTGTATTTTTTTACAATGGCTGAACTAGGCCTCAATTAGTCCTCGACTCCATCTTGGATTTAGAGATAGCCTTGCTCTTATTTCCCATTGACACTGCACACAGCGAAATGCGCACAGACGCTTTGTATTGATGCAGTGTTCATAGTTCTGAGGCCGTTCTTATGTTAAATTGTTGTCCTTCGATGTCTCTTTCTGCTCATTCGCTGCAGGCCTCGCCATTCATAGGTCTGGAAACCAGAGTTTTGGTAAAATATCTGATGACATTAGGTCAGAAGAGAGTTTATTATTATTCGTTGTTGTCTTGAGAAGAGGTGGGTTTTAGCTACTTTTTAGTTACTTCCTGATTGCATTGCAGTAGACCTTTGATATGAGGAGTTCATGTGTTCCACAGGTGGTGGGTGGTTTGTTGCTCTGAACGGTAAACCTGTGAAATTGCTCTTTTTTCTGGTACCCATTAGGATGCAAGACTTAACCAAGACTTTTTTGTGTCTTAGAGGCCATCAATATAATATCCACTGAGACTCCAAATGTTACCCAGTGCCTGGAGAAAAAGACAAAGACCCTCAGCATGGAAACTGGTATCATTCTGGGAGCTGGACTGGTGGCTGTCTCTCTGCTGCTGGGCCTCATTGTGTTTATGTTTACATGGAGGAAGAGAGGTAGGTTCAGCTCACTGTAGGTGTTGTGTTAATGCAATTTGTCATGTTATAGTGTAGTTTGCTGATTGCTCATTTACCACTCCTTTGTGTCAGGAGCTCTCACACAACTAAGAACTTGCAGTCAAATGTGGTTTGTCTTTGTCCAACTTTCATCTTCAATAAAATTGAGTTGAAATAGTTGCTCGTTGTATGTAAGTATACTGTATACAGATATTGGAGAACATTTTCTGATACTGACTCCAATGTGGAATTATATTTCTAGGCGATATTTAGGACACAATATTTAAGTTGCATGATATTCTGACAATTGTATTCTGCACTACACTATTGGGAATGAAGTGCATGAAAGAATAAATCAAGGCTCCTGGGTGTCTGAAAGAAAAGAAGCATGGAGACTGGATGGAGACAATGGTGAATTGAATGATAATGCTGAAAAAGGGTGGTTACTCTCAGAACAAACTTCAAACTTTGGGCAATGGATTCTTCACATTGCACATTGGGAGATGCCTTTAGTACCTTGCCCACCATTCTTGTCATGCCCCGTGCTAGATTTTGTGAACCCTGCTCCCTAGAGGCAGGCACATTTAACACCGATAATAGAACAGTTCTCTCATTCCTGCTTACTACAGTCTCACAACATTTTGGGGGTCATTTTGACCCTCGCGGTACATGACTGCCAGGGCTAAAATGACAGAAGCACCGCCAACAGCTTCCTGGGTCATTACGACCGCTGCGGTTTTCCGCCACAATGGCCCCGGCGGTAGTAATCCGCCAGGGCAGCGCTGCCCAGAGGATTACGAGTCCTCGACCGCCAGCCAACCGCCAGGAAAAGGCCGGCGGTACGGGGAGTCACAGGGCCCCTGGGCGCCCCATGCGGCTTTTCACTGTCTGCTATGCAGACAGTGAAAAGCGCGACGGGTGCAACTGCACCCGTCGCACGGCCGCGACACAGCTGGCTCCATTTGGAGCCGGCTCCCATGTTGCGGCCCACATCCCCGCTGGGCCGGCGGGCGGAAACTCGGTTTCCGCCCGCCGGCCCAGCGGGGATGTCGAATTGGGCACCGCAGGAGTGCGGCCGCATTGGCGGCTGCACGGCGGTTACAACTTGGCGGGCATCGCTTGCCGCCCACCAATGTTGTAATGAGGCCCTTTATCTTTTGTAAATACCTCAACTCCGCTCTCTATTGAACTGTTAAACACCTTCCTACACCGGTCACCCTGTTTTATTTCTATCTCCTGTGGGGAGATGTAGTCATTTCCCCCTTTCTAGTGGGTTTGTAGTGGTTATTTTCTTATTCCTATTGTGTTTATTTCCAGGTGAGTGTGATTGCTGTTTAAATCCCCCCCACACACACAAGGTAGTGTGTTCAAGCTAGTGTAGTGCATATGGGGCACAGTGCGTTGTTGGCAAGATGGATCCAGAGGGAGCTTGAGGTGGACCATGATGCTGCAAGGACATTGTGGTACCCTCACAGAAGATATGCCTGATCGAGTTATGGTGCTGGCCTCAAAAGATTTATCACCATTTGCAAAGTATCATGGCAGCAATGTAGCACGCAGTTGAGGAGTATTATTTAAACCAGTGCATTTTATCTCTGCCCAGGGTCAGGCAAGGAGTTGTGTAGGAGAAAATAAAAATGGCCCCACATCTCCTCCGCGTCTGAGTCTGTAGCACCACAGCTGTTTCCTCCTTCCCTGTAGCTCTGTAACTTCACGAAACTCACAGGATGATTAATTTGATTGTTGTTTTGATCCTGGAGAAATCCAGATTCTCAGTCTCCTGCTGTGCTGGCCATAGGCGATGATGATATTGACTATGAGAAAGAATATATAGTCTTGGGTTCTGTGGCTGAACTGAGAGACACATCCATGGATCAGACAGGGAGGTCATCCAACACAAGAACCACAAAATAGGTTTTCCATTGACCTCAGAGGGCCCACAAAACATGATTTGTGCAGCCAGTTTCAAGTCTCAGACTTTGGCTCTGATCCATTTCACTGGAAATGGGAAAAAAACGTATTAAAAGGGAGTTGAGATGTGGAAAAGTTCATGTTCCCGTTTCTTCTTCCCAAACTCTAACCTGTAGAGGGATTTTAGATGAAGTCTCTGATATGCATTAGTGGATTCCCTGCCTGACACTATGAACAGTCAATTATTTGTGTCCACTATGATGCTAAGTCATCTGACTCACTTGATAACAAGGTGGAAATATCAGTGAAGGTGCTTTTTTGGCCAATTCACTTGCCTTGCATTCCAGTATATTTGCAGTCCACACTTCCCAGTCACTGGTTCATGATTACCACATATTCTCTGACCAAGGGCCTGATGTAGAAATTGGCAGATGGGTTACTCCCTCACACTGGGATAATGGGATTTAGATTTCAGCGGGCGGAATATCTGTCACCGTTGTGACGGGTAATCCCTCAAATATCTGAATCAGACCCATAATCTAGAAAGGAGGTGTTGGGCTTCCCCTCCAGGGTGTTATGGATCAGTCACTTTTGATGGGGTTTCTTTAGAGGCTACTGTATCAGCATTTGCCGTGGCAGCTAAATATCATATCTGGGTTTTTGAGAAATGTATAGCCCATAGGACAGCCAGATACTTCATCTCCAGTTTTTGTTTCTATAGCAGGAAGGAGCTGGATGATAAGATGAAGCAGTCTGTAGAAGATCAAAAATGTTTACTTTCGTTCTTACAAGTGGCCTCAAGATTATCGACAGCTGTCCAGCTGTCCAGCTGTCCCACAATCTGTCACAGATCCCAATTCACTGCGCTGTCTAATAATCAAGTTCTCCTGTTGGCAGGCACGTTGCATCCACATCCTTTAGAAGTAGGTCAGTGAATCAACTAATATTCTTCATTGAGTTCATGCTGGTGCTGGCTTTGAATGATCCAGACCTTGAAACCATGTATTTTATAGGATGAAACACAGTTGATGGTGTGGCTTCTTCCTTCGGATAAGAGGTGGTCCTTCAAATACAGACCTCAGTACCATCTAAGAGGTTTTTGATGGATATACAAACTAAATTGACAGGCTTATAGTGTGGCTGTCTGTGAACCCCCCCAAATATGCAAGCAGAATAGGATGATGGCCAAGGCAAGGATATTATCTTCCTCTTATGTGCAGTTTGCACAATGGTTAGAGAGGTTCAGATTTAACACACTTCAGTTTCAGTATTTGTAATTCTTACTCTGGCTTCGGCAACCACAACAATATTTACAGCGTCTCGGTAAGATGAGGGTGCCAAGGTACTGAACCACCTACCTAGAAACCTGCTCTTGTAAAACACTGTAATTCATTGCACCCATCCAGCTTACCGCAATCTCACAACATTTTATCTTTTGTAAACACCTCAACGCCGCTCTCTATTAATCACCTTCCTACACCAGTTGTCCTGTTTTTTTTCTATGTCCTGTGGGATGTCCTGTAACGGCAGGAAACTCAGGGGATGATTAATGTGACGGTTGCTTTAATCCTAGAAAAAAACAGATTCTAAGCCTGGTACGGTGGCCATAGGCGATGATGATGATTTTGGCGATGAGACAGGATATGTAGTCTTAGGTTCTGAGGCTAAAAGAAAATCCATCCATGGGTATCAGAAAGTGAGGTGCTTCAACACAAGAACCACAACATACATTTTCCATAGACCTCAGAGGCCCCACAGAATTAGTGGGAGGTAAAGTACCAACATTTCTGCAGTAGAGGAAGCAAATTGCCTCGAACTTTGTGTCCTCCAAATCATAAGGTTAAGATTCTCCCTTCCTTTGCTGAAGCGCCTCTAATCACATCCCTCCTCTCTTCTCTGAGAAAGGAAACTTTTCCTGTTTTAAAGGAAAGTCAAACAAGAGCATTGTAGCAATATGAAGAAGGAGATGCTAAGCCAATTTGCGATATGTGAACAAATTCCTCAAAAACCATATTCAAGAAGACCATCCTCACCCTTATTTTGCAAACTGTGGATCAGGAGGGGGTGAAAAGACTCAAACGGTACATGATGATTAATTACATATCACAATAAAAAAGCATCACTGGAAAAGTTCTCTGCTTTGAAGTTTTTGGGAGTCTTTGCAAAATCCCACATTCAGGATATACATATGCTTTCAAGTACTCACCATCATCTTCACATTTATGGTTGCCCATTTGAGGAACTCGAACATAAACACATTTTCCTATCTGTGGGATTGGCTAGTAAACGTGAAGAATTCTGTCACCTTGAAGAAGAACATACAATACACCTGAAGCCACCTGAATGAGCTGTAGCGCACGGAGGCCTCTGTGGTTTCTTTCCAGGATGTTCTTCACCGCATCTTTCTGAAACGGAAGAATCCACAGATCTGTCCTTTCACCTAAAGTGCGACAACGAGTGCAGCACAGTTTGCTCTCTGGAGATGCTAAATTGAGGCACCTTTGTTCTAAAGTATGAACTTCTTTTGCATAACACATTCTTTCCCATCCGTCGGTCATATGGTCTTGGAAAAGATTAAATTTCAAATGCTGATTCTGATCTTCATGTCGTCAGACTGGGTTGGAAAGACTAGGAAGGCAGATCTCAACTTTGGGTTGCTCCATTTCATCAGACTCCCTCTAGGCCTACTGACTCAGCAAGGGTGTAGTCATCTCCAAGATATTGAATTATTAGAAGGATGTGAGTCATACGCAAGTAAAATTAAGTCCCCAGCTGTCTTTTTAAGAGCAACCAAGTACCCCATTGCAGTACTTAACTCTGTCAGGGTATCTAAGCAGTGCAGTACAAGGCCTACTGAGGGAAGGTGGTGTGGGCTAGCAATCACAGTATGTTGGAACGCCACAACACTCAAATTATTTTCTTGGCAGTGCCTTTTCTTTTAAAAAGGAAACATGTTTTTTATTACACACACACATTACTAAATACTACTCATTAAATTATAGATATGCACATCCCTCTCATCTACACAAATGATCTTATTATATGCCTTGCCAGGTTCAACCCCATAAGACTCCCCCCAGCAACAAAACCATTGATCTTTCAAGCGTGACCTGCGGTATGCATAAAACCCAAGGTATATAAGAAGATCATGTAACTGCGTTATATTAGGAGATGTCAGGCATAAAGCAGGCCCTTCTGGCTTTGTCATGATGTCACCACATTAATAACAATCACCATGATTGTTTTACCAGCTTTACACCACATAATGAAGCCATAGAGCCAACTACGAGGAGCCTCTACACTCCAGAGTTGAGGAGCACAAACCCCCAGCTTCTATAGTGCCGTGAAATTTAAAGAAGCCTCTCCTGGGGTCATGTGTGTAAAACCCATGAAAACGTAGGGTCTGTTTTTTGATGAATCCTTCAGGGGGACTGATGCACCACATGCAGCCCACATACAACACAGAAACACTCACCCAGGGGCTACGACAAGCAGAAAAATATAGGCAGATTAACCCTCAGAGCATTATGGGGCAGTACGCTCAGGATCAGTGTTTAGTAGTGAGTGGGTTCACTCGTTGTTCATTTTTCAAGCAGCCTCACATCGCAGCGGGGTTTCACCTTTTTTATTTTAGGATTTGGATTCCCCGGTCACACCAGGGCATACACAGCCTTGTCCATTCTTTGGGAGCTGTGAGGGGAGCCCCAAGGCTCCTGTGAAACCTGTCGGCATCCGGGCACCTTGCACGGCAGGCCTGGGAGCTGGCAGCATTCTCCTCTGCTCCTGCGCGTGGGAGCAGCCTTTGTTTCTGAAGAAAACGAGTCTCTTAGGTCCAGGAAGTAGCATAGGTTTCTGTGACCAATCAAGGTTAGGTGAATCAAGGAAAAAAGCTGCAGCATCTCATAAATTAGGGTCTACTGCAGTTAGTTGTTGTAGTTTCTAATCCCAGCTCTCTGTGATAAACGATGTCAAATGAAACACAGCAGTGAACCAGCAGAGTAACACTCCTCCATGTTTGGTGCATGTTTCTCCCAAGCAAGAGGAGAGAGCTGACATTCTGATGGGAAGCTGAGGCATGCACAATAAAGAACACAGGGAAACTAATGTGTAAACCCCCTCAGCGCCCTGAGACCCATACGGGTGAGTAGTGTGCTTCATAAATTCTGATTGATTGATTGAGTGGCTAGTCCTTCCTCTTCTTTTCAGACCATCTCTGACATGTGCAATGCTTGTGCACTGTGGGTGAGCTGCCTTTGCACCCTCGATCCCCGTGCAGCATGGATCTCAGAGCTGGAACAGGAGCATCACCAGCATGCCTCTTGCTATAACAATGTCTCCCCGTGCCAGTGCTGGCCTTGTTGGACAAAGCTTTAGGCAGGAACAGATGTGACATTAGTCGTGCACGCCATGATTCATGACACAACTGCATTACCTGAGTGTGTGATTATATTGAGGTAGTATATTTTTACTGCACATGTAGTGCTGCTTTCCGCATGAAGTCAGACATGTCGCAGTGCTTACAGTTTAGTCTTTTTTAACATCTGACTAGGGCCAAATTTACACCTATGCCCTGACAACTGACATCTCATCACAGGCTCAGTTTGAAATGTTTTTTCCTCATGGTGCTAAAGTAAAAAGACAATTTCAATTAACTGTGGCATCTAAAATACAAGAAAAGTACTTGATATGTTTTTGCCCAGAGACATATTAAAGTACATAAAATGGCACACTGATATTTTGGTACAAAATGACTTTGGGCCTGATTTAGATGTTGTAGTTAATAGTCCTGCCATCGGGAAAACCCATCCGTCGCCATGATGGTCCTCCCACCAGATTTAGATGTTGGTGGTCCCATAGACTTTAAGCCCCCCCAACCCCCCTCAAAAGTCCCACCGTCTTAGCCAAGGCTTCGCCCCATAGGAAAGTGTGGCTGACGGCGGAACTCCAGCCACTTTCCTCCGAGCAGATTTGCATGTACCTTGCCGACAAGAAAAAAGTGGTGGTCGGACCTCCACTCCTGACTTGGCTGATTGGGGAAGAAAAGGCATGAAAATTCACCTTTTCTCCTGATTTCCAAATACGAACGCTCTTGACTTGGCAGTCTTTTCGGGCCCGCAGCAGATTGGCTGTAACACCATCAATATCTAAACCAGGCCCTATTTTTCTAAAAATGACAACCTGGTACTCTGGAACAAAATGAGTGCCTTTACAAAACATATCAGACTGATATTGCATGGAAAGTTCATGCCCGTTTAGGACCAGTTAGCATGGATGTCCTGAGAGCACTTTCAGGGGCCCAAAGAAGACCTTCTTGTTGCGGCTGTGGTTATTAAATGACTCTGGGAAGCATTTCATGATCTATATTGATACATTCTGATGACCCAATTGATGCTTAAAATGACCACTGCATGTTGTCAGAGCCTGGTATGTCAGTGGTCACATAGGTCTGTTACACAGATCTATAGCATCTTTCTAATCTGAGGGATAGCTCTGTTCTCTGAGGCCAGGAATTTTACGGGCTCTGTAGTTGCTTTTTGTTTCCGCCAGTCTTTTTCAATGCAAGCAAATTCCAAGGCTGTTCAAAGTCATGAAATATGACCAGAAATTCAGGAAATGGCTTCTTGGAAAAAAAGAGGTAGGTTGAGGAAAATGGAGGTGTTTCATGCACTTTGACCCCTGATAGGATTTGTGTCAAACTTAAACCCAGATTGTCTGATAGAGACTTCTAACTGCAGATTCTTCACCTTGTTAATATCCCCAGGTGTCGGTGTGGATCCAGAAACTCTAATAGCAATTTCCTCACACGTCGGTGGGTGGTGTTGTGTGGGTCTTCAATGGATCCATCCTGCTATGGTGATGGTATTGGGCCTCTATATAAGCTCCACCTCTGCACACCTACATCAATTCTTTTCTGTCTGTGCCTACCAATGCAGATACGTAGCTTTCAAATCCTGTCATAACTGACATATTTTCCCCTCAAAAAAATCTACAGTGTGCAGCACATTGCCCCCTAAAACAACAGGGTTCAAACCGTGTCATTCCTGTAATTGACAGATACGTTTACTAACACCCATGATGATTCTCTCTGGTGCCTTGGCACGAAACATGACTCAAAGTCAGGCAACTGTTGTGCCAAAAGGATTAGGAAGGCGATTTGGGATCAAGAGGCCATCTTGTTGTCACTAACCTCAGGAAGTCGAAAAAAGCAGTCTTGATTGAAGACACAAGCGTGGTCTCATTGTTGCTTCCAGCATTTTTCCCATGACTGGTCATCATCGAAGTTAGGTAAGTAGAGAAAATCCCATAAAAAACATAAAAATCTAAGCCCTGGTCACCTTTTTCCTGCCACTCAAATCATCTGGAGTTGATCCCCAAAGTTGTAAACCGAGGGCTACTAGGCACAGGGACTTCCAGGACCTCCGACAGTTCAGCTGTCCATTGTGATCTGTTCCAATCTCATTGATGGGTCACCCTTCGAGGCAAACTGCCAGCCAATTACAAACTGGAGCTGCAATGCCCAATAGTAGGCTTTTATGTCTGGGAGCGAAAGGCCACCATTGTGTACCGAACACTCAATTTCTAGGACCACCATGCCAGGACAACATTGGCAGAGTTCTGTCTATCTTACATGTGTAAAATGTTTGGTGCCTCGCCTAGTCCCACTGGAATGTTTTCAAACCCCTTGGAGCCACAGTAGATGCCGGTTAGGTGCCTGACGGTGGATCCGTTCCTGGTGCCGAGTGCTCCATTCATCCTCAACCCAACACTGTTCCCTTATTCGGATTTAGCTTTCCGACCGGCTACAGCCCTGCCTTTGGTGCCAACTCCACTGGTACTGAGACCAGTTCCACTCCTGGCACCACTAATGTTGTTGAAACGGACTCTGCTGGTCAATATCCTGACGCCGGGCCAACATCAACAATGCCACACATGGATCCGATAGTTTAATGAGACTCTGAAATTAATCCACCTAGACCCCAACACTGCACTTGTTCGGAACCAGACTATACACATCCTGATGATCAAGATGAAGCTTATCACAATGACGGAGACAGTTTTGAAGACCTACAGGGCATCAGTGGTCTAGACACCTCCCCAGACATTGGTCCGTCCCCACCTAACCCATGTCTAGCAGCAGAGGACTCATTTTCAAAAGTGATCAGGAGAGCGCCCGAAGTCCTAAACCATCTTGCCAACTACAGAGGTCAAAACTAATGTGCTTACTGAAATCCTCAACGCTCCACCCTAGCACAAACATAGCATCACGTTCGGGGGCCCAGAATTTCTACTTCAACACCCCACACCAGAACGTTTAGTAGTGCTGGAATCCATCAGCTGACTAACTCCAAATACCTTCCCAACCTCTCCCCTGGACAGAGAGTCAAACGGAATGGAACCATTTGCAAAACATATTTTGTTTTCCACCAGCTTCCTCCTGAGAGTAGTGAATACATCTTGTCCCCTGGTCAGGTATTCACACATACTGTGGGACAAAGTGGCAAAGGGTTCGCCAGGTGTCTTGGATGATGTCCGAGTCACATTACAACGACTCATCATGGATAGTCAGGATGTGCCAAAATGTGCCATTTGGTCTGGACACAACAGGCACCTGGGTAGAGCAGTCACGACCAGTGTGGTGCCAATGTGCTGTGCTTGGATGTGCTCCACAGGCTTTTCCCCAGGCATCCAGCAGTTCCTTATGGACATGCTATTCAACAGTTCTCGTCAGTTCTCGAGGGAAAGCAGACTCAGCTTTAGAATGTTTTAAAGCGAGCAAGGCCACTCTTTTTAGTCTTAGCTCTGCTGTATGCCAGTTTTCCCAGACCACTTGCCCCTTGTGAGGTTTCAGATAAGGTTACAAGCGGAGGTGCCAATATGGGCCTCAGCCACAGCAAGTGTCCCATACCATTCGAGGTAGGGTTGGTCATTGGGGATTCTGCAGCTAGATGGTAGGGGCAAGAGAACATGGCACCAGCGTCCAGGCCTGCAGGAATAGCGCCCTACCCAAACAACTGCAACCCTTCCGGGGCTACAACAAAACCGCTTTAATTTGCCCTCAGTGGCACAAGATCACCCACGAGTAGATAGTCGCCGCTCACCTCCCTCACTGTGATCCTGATATTTCAGCCTGCAGCCTTAGTCTTAGTGAGATCGGTTCTGAGGCCTCTTGGCCGCTGCATCCTGCTTGTCGACCACACCAGGTGGCACAGAAGGGCTCTGCAGTGGGTTCTGAAGTCTCATGGGCTCAGCACCAAGGCAATCTGTCGGATTCCATCCTGGTGTTCAAGGAGGCTGCCAAAGACCTGAAGTGGTGACTACTCAGCCGCAGTTAGACTGGGGGCAGACACCTCTCCCTACCCTACCCTGAATTAATGATGTGAAGGATACATCATTTCTGATTGGGATGTCATCTGGGAGGTGGACCCGGGACTCTGGCTGGAGTTACGAGTTATTCGCTTGGCACTAAATTAATTCTTCCTGACCATCAAAGGGGAGTGGGCAAAGGTGCTCACAGACATCTCAACTGCTATTTGGTATGGCAACAAAGAGGGCCGTGTGGGTCGCAGGTCCTGTTCCAGGAGGCTGTAAATCTCTGGAGATGGTTGAACATTCAGGGCTTATTCCTTGATCGCACAGCACCTGGCAGGATCTTTGAACACCAGGGCAGACAAACTCGGTCACCGTTGCATACAAGATCACAAATGTCAATTTCACCCTGAGGTGGTACAGGGCATCTTCCGGCACTGTGCAGAATCCTGGCTCCATCTATTGCCACCACAGAAAGTGCAATGTCAAAGCTTTTGCATATAGGAGTTTCAAAGGTAGTCCTGTCCTTCAGACTCCTTCCTCCTACACAGGGACTTGGGCTCCTTTATGACTTTCTGCCCCTCCCTTTCCTGCTCAGAATACTGAAAAGGGATAGGAGAAGACTGAGCTCAAGTCGCCCCAGGGGCCTGGACTGGGCAAGGAGAGTGAGTTACTAGGAACTTCTGGCCGTCATCATTTGCCCACTGATCTGACTGGCCCTTCAGGAGAATCTAGATTGAGTGGTGACACTCAATGGCTTTTGATCTTCCTCCCAAAGATAGCGAGGCCTCCAAATACCAAAACAGCATATGCAGGACCCAGGGAGAAGTGTGTTCCTTGGTGTTCCTCCTGTTATGTGCAAACTTTAAAAGCCACATTATCTGACATTCTTCGGATTTGTCTTTTACAAGCTCAGTGAAAGGTTATTTATCAGCTCTTTAGGATTTTCTGTGTTTATGGGATCAGCCTTCTCTTTTCAAATCACCTATTGTATTGCGTTTTTTTTAAGGATTGACCCACATGTTCCCGCCAACATAATTTCTGATGCCGCAGTTGGACCTTAATTTGGTAGTCACCCATCTCGTGCACACTCCTTTCGAGCCCAGGCACAGTTGTCCCCTTGGCCTGTCAACCGTCAAGACAAGTTTCCTCATCGCCATAACATCGGCCAAGCAAGTAAGTGAACTACAGGCATTGTCTGTGGTGACACTGTACACTTCTCTCTTCCCAGACAAACTGGTCCTCGACAAAAACAACAGTCCCGCCCAAAGTAGTCACACCCTTTGCATAGAGTAATCCATCACTTTGCCGGCTTTCTAAGCACCATGTCCCTCCAAGGAGAAGAACTGTTCCACTGTCCTAATTGCAAAAGAGCCCCAAGCTTCTGCGTTGAGCGCCCAATGGTATTCCGGCACAATGGACAACTTTGCCAGTTTTTGTGGAGCTAAGAAACAATAAGAGGTGCAGAAGAGAATTATCTCCTGAAGGATTGTGCCATGCATCAAGATCTGCTATGGGCTGGTGAAAACAAAACCCCCTGGAGGTTTGTGGGCTCATTCCACTTTAGCAAAGGCTGTTGCAACTGATCTGGCTTGTGGAGCCCTAGCTAGGCTGCTACACGGGCATCCACCATACATTCATTAAGTGTTAATGCTTTGATATCCAGGCTTGGCGGGATGGGCATTTTGCTCATTCTGTTCTCCAGGATTTCCTACTCTGAGACAATCCACAGAACCACCACAGGAGGGGTGTTCTACCTTGGTGTCTATTAACAAGGTGAGGAATTGAGAGTTATAAGAAGAAGTTACTTACCTTCTGGAACACCTTTTCTGGTAGAGTCTCCATCTAACTGCAGAATCCCCAATGACCAACCCTACTCCTCGTTCTGTGGAATGGACTTGTACTGTCGGTTCATAAGGTTCAATTTATTAAACACATCTGCACACTGTCACATGTTGAGTTCTGTGGGCTTCATGTCCGCTAGCGTGGACAGAGTTCAGAAAGGAAGTGGCTCATATATAGTGGCCCCACATGCCACATCCCGGGGGTGGGGAGGGAATCCATCATGGAACTGCACAACTACCACGAAAGCTTCCGGATCCAGTGTGACGCCTGAGGGATATTCACAAGGTGAGGAATCTGCACTTAGATAGAGTCTCTACCAGAAAAGGCACTGGGGAAGTTGACTGCTTAATTGAAAGGCAATGTCTCTGGTAAAATGAGGTTGTGCAATTGACTGTCTGACCAAATCCTTAAAGATGGGAGTGACATCCACCTGCAAAAACCATTTCTCAAGTGCCCCTCCAGAACTGTCTGTAAACCTATGTTTTCAGCCAATTTATTATGAAAATTGCATTGTAAGGTGCACAACTTAGCCCTATTTGAATGAATGTTTGTTGCACTGACTCCTTTTGCGGTCAGTCCTGTTTAGCTGAGGCACCGTATGTCCCACCAGTTTCAAGGTCTGTGCAGTGCTGTGAAAACATGATTACGGTAAAAGTAAAACTTTCGCTTACTGTGGAAACTCTCTTACAAATGCACTGACAAAGAAACGTTTGCTTTGCAGGAAACCGAAAACCTCGAAGCGGAACCTCGCACCTGGTAAGTTTCCTCCCATCAACCATGCATTTGTCTTTCATTTTTTTTACAGCTGAGGGGAATCTGGTGGCTAACTCGTGGGTCCCTGTTTAGGTGGACAAGCCTATATGGGTTCTAAGGTCGTTTTGTAAGCCGCAGAAAACAGCTTCACGGTACAACAAAGCTTACTCAGCATTTCATCCTTCTGAAGTCAATAACATGAGTATCCCCAAGTTACTCAAAGACTCGGAACATGTTTAAAGTTCTAATAGACTATTTTGTTTCATTGAATTTATGGATCAATTTTACCAAAATGCTACTTAGAGAACTAAGCAACAATGCTACAAGAAGCAGAAGAACTCCTAAAAGTATGTCACAGAACAAAGAATCTAGGATTAGAAGTGCAGGGCAGAAGGCTCTCCTTAAGGAAGAGACAAAGGTTTGTACAAAATGAACAGAGAAAGAAAGCCAATAGTGAAAAGGAATGTGACAAAGTGGAGAGCACAGGGAATTTGGGGGTTCTGAGGCACAAGTGTAGGTTGTTGGAGCAGAACAGACAGCAAAGAGAGTGGAAGTTAGAAACAAGTTCTCAAATCCACTTAAAACAACGTGGATGCCCAAAACAGAATTTGTGAGACAAAGGAAGGGAAGATATCCCAATATTGAGCTTTAAATATCATTCTGACAAAATACTGTATCCAAAGTATAGGCTACCACAATATCATGAAGGTAAGTGTGTACACAAAGAGTGGATTTACCATTCTTAGCTCCACCTTGTGTAGTGGTTTCATAGGCGAGAAACACACAGATGTTCCAGGTGTTCCATTGCATGAGCCGCGAAAAAGGACGCGTGGTTGGAGAAGGCGTCAGGTGGACAAAGTTCATGCACATGTTGAGAGAGGATAGAGGTGGGGAAGAGGCTTGATGTAGGAGGGCAGACATAGAGTGAGGGGGGATGGAGGACAGTTTCAGTTCGGATGGGGCTGAGTTGGAATGAGTGGTTGGCTGTCTAGGACTGCACATCTGTCAGGCTGGGATAGGGGCTGAGAGTGAGCCACAGACAAGTCTGGGCAAAGAGTTGCCTGAAGGAAAGCAAGCAGTGTAAAGCGAGAAGTCAGGCACATAGGTTTGAGTTTAGAGGAGGCGGAAACACGGCTCATGAGGAAGAGAGCTGGAGGACTGATCGTCCATGTAATAAAGAGAGAGAACCAGTGCAGTCCGAGAGACACCTTAAGAAGAGAGAGTGTGCCCTAGAAAATGGGGCATTCGCATGTCTGTGCTCTGTTGCTCCGGAGCCAGTTGCAGCTGGCTTCATGAAGATGAACCATCATAATTCGATGTATCCCTCTGTTTTTCGTTTGTCGTAGACACTGATGTTAGTCTTACCACAACAAAAACTCATTGTAGGTCAAGTGACTAAAGAAATTACACACTTGATGTAGGACATGCGTGCTGTAGCTGCGGAACTTTGTTCATGTCCTGATTATGCTCTTCGTCACAGTACCTACATCTGTGACCTGCTGTCACCCCCTTGAAGATAGACTGCTTGGTCTGAATATCAGCATTTCATTCTCTTTAGGTCAATGCCTACTAAACAGCTCATGCCCTCTCTGTTGCAAGACATGTGGCTTACCAGGAACATAAAGGAGCTTGGAGCCTGGCCATTGCATATTATTGGTTGGTTTCCCCGTCACTCATATTTGCTTTCTTGCTTTTTATTCATGTCTCAGCTTGTCAGTCTTGTGTTTGTCCCTCCCATGGAGCATTTCCTCTTTATCATCCCTTGATTGGTTGGTGTCTCTGCTTTCACTGTTTGCTTTTTGAGAACTATTTTTTTATTTTGTGTCAAGCACTCTATGAGAGTATGTGTGTGTTTTCTCGAGGTGTGAAATTCTCTCACCCTGCGCTCCATGATGCTCTCTATTGCCTGTGGTCTTCTCCCTGCCCCCTCCTCCACGTTGTGCTCACCTGTGTGCTTTTCCCTTTTGCTTCCCCCACCTGTGATCGCCTCCTTTTCTCTCGTTGTTGTTGCTTTTCCACTCATCCATCTTCCTCCCCACAATACTTCTAGGAACAAATTACGAAGCATATCAAGTGACAAGAACATAACAATGTAAACACCAGTGAAACTAGAATGCATCACCAGTGACTGTGCAACAAAAACAGATATGGTGCTCCAGAGGAAGGAATGCTGAACACCATGGCCACTGCTCTGGTGTTTCCAGCTTGGATCTGGTAGGGAGCCAAAACTCACAGGAGAAATGCTTGCCTACCCTGTAGATGTTGAACAGCAAACCCTGTAGTGCACCCGCCTAAAAATCACCACGCGAAGTAGACTGGTCCTTAACAATGATGGCAATTGAACTGCTCCTGGTTTGTGAGCCATTAACAAGTTATGCATATCCTTCCACACAAGGCAGCAGTGGGTTCTTTGAGACCACTCTTAGACTCACAGAAAGTCAGAAACAAGTTATTTACATTTGAAATGGCAGCCTATGGACAGCTAAACAGGAGTTGAGCCTCCCACATGGAGCCAGTGTCTGGACAAGAGGCTGGAATGGCCACATTCTGATTATTTAAAAGGTTGACCCCACCTTTGGTATAAAGGTCAATTTTGTGCCAGAATTTATAGGTAAGGTGCTTTGTCACAATGCTCTAAAGTCACCTGATGCACACTGATATCTGCTCAGTGCATCCTCTTCGGAAGAGTGTCTGCTTTCTTTGTCACTATTCCAAGTCACTTAGTATATAATGTCTGCAGGGACTTCCTTTGCTATCTACTTGCATTTGGGCTCTTCTTTATGTGCAGCATCTTTCCACAGTCAATGTGGTGATGAAGTAGCCTCTATGTAGACCTGGGGGAACAAGAGCTAATGCTCCTTGAGCATTTGTTAGCTCATTGATGAAACAGAGAACTTTCCCTACTTCTCTGTTGCAGTAATCTATTCCACGTTTTCTGTTACCTTGGAGGAGAAGAGAGAAGGATGGTCCCAGCCATCATGTGCTAAGTTCAGAGTTGGATACTTACATATGTCCCTCACCTATTGCTGTGAAGTTGACATATAGGTTTGTGTGTCTTGTCCACTTCCTTGAAAAGCATTGTGCATCCCAAGCACTGCTCTGTTCCCGTCAAGACCTACAAGGATACCATTGTTGCTGAATTATGGGCCTGGCCATTGCTCTTCATGTGCACCAGGTCTCTACTGGTACCTTTGCCCTGATGGACCCATGTACACGAAGTATCAAGAAGAATTCCATGCACAATCTTTGGTTGGTATATACTTTTGCAGGCAGGGGTATTTATATAGTACAAAAGTAGTCCGAAAGCAACAAAGCACGGAACAAAAATGGAATTAGCCCAAAGTGCATTAAGAATATTACTGTGAGGGACAACAATGTAATGTGTTTAAAAGGTGAAAAGATAAGAGATGTGTCCTCAGTCTCTTTCTCAATTGCAAGAGGTTTGGAGCACTTCTTATGCCAATAGGAATGTTGCTTCAGATCCTGGGTGCATGGCCTGGGAATGCTGTTCCTTTCTTCCAGTGTGTGGCATTGTCAATCAAGATGGTTAGTTTCCTACATAGGTATGTTGCACTATTGTTTCTGAATATCTTGTAATTGATGCTTCTGGTGCTGTAGATGAAACGGGCCTGGATGAGGAGCCTGTTCTTTCACTGCTGGGATGAAGTGGTCAGATTTCTTCAGCCCCTTGATGAGATGTGCCACAGTGTGCTGAATAGCATAAGGCGAGCCTGTACAGAGCTGAATATATTGTTGAGTGCGATGTTGCCTCAATTCAGATAGAGATTGCCTAAGCTTCCCCTATTGATCTGAAATCAGTTTCAGGTATAGAGGGGATCACCGGTTTCCGGAGTTAGTACTGGAGCCAAGCTGTTTTGGTTTGCTCACCTATGAGTTCCTCAAAGGAGAGGTCTGTGTCAAGAGTGAATCCTTCAGATTCCCAGTGTTTGCTGTCTGTTATGGGTGAAACCATCAATGCTTGTGTAGGCTAACCTGGCTTGGATAAAGATTGTTTGGTACTGTAGGAGAAGGAGAGAATTTCTGCCTTGGTGTGGATGAGGTCTAGGTTGGTCCTTAACATCCATTTCAGAATTAGGGCATGGAATGGTTCAAGTCACTCGGTGTTGTCCATGGAAGAGTTTTTAAAGTGGAGTTTCTGTTGTCAGAGCATTGATCAGTTCTGATGTTGTCTGTAAGTAATGTACCCAAGAGTTGATGCAGCGGATGAAGATGATGAGTCAGAGGATTGTTCCTTGGACTGTAGAAGGGAAGGTGTTTATGGGACTTGAGTTTCTGATTTGGCAGCAGGTGGAGGTTGTTGAGGTAAGAGTTAAAACATTACAGGGCTGTTTTGGCGAAACTTGCGCTTATTTCAAGGGCTTTGATGAAAGGTTGTGGTTGACTGTCTAGAAGTCAGCTTAGTGGTCGAGCAGAATCAGCAGCCAGGAGTGATCTTTGTAATTGAAAAGGAGGGCAAGTGAGTACTTGTAAGGGTGCTTTCGCTGTGTTACATTATGGTATGAAGCATGATTGATAGACCTGCAGATGTTTTTTCTTGGCAATCTGATCCTGTTCGTGATTTTTTGGTTGATGGGCCTCTAGTTGTCAAGTACAGCTCGGTATGTGTTTTCAGCAGGGTGATCTTTACTGTTTTATGGTCGTCCAGGAAGAACCCTTTGGCCAGGGAATCAGTGGAAATGTTTAAGGGAGGGATTAGGTCTCCTCCATGAAGTGATGATAGAATATCTTCGCATTAGGTGGCCATGACTGCTTGAGTATCTCAGTTGGATGCCTGAGATGTATCTGGGTTTGGTCCGTTTGTAGATAGTTCAATGTGGAATTGCTGGTTAAGCGTATGTCTCCTTCTTGTTGTTGTGTGGCCTGATTATTGTTATCTGTTGTGGCAAAGAAGTGGTTGAGGATGTTTCTTTAGTTGATAGGTTGTGAGATGGATACTAGGTTAATGCTATGAGGTAGCCAGGCAAGGCCTGCAGTACCCTGATCCCTTGTTACATCCACCACTAGAACCAAGTCTGTCTTGAGAAAAAGGAGACATTACAAATTCAGGAAGAGAAATGACAGAGTGTAATACACCCACAAGGGTGCATGAATATAAAAGGATGGAACTCTGAAGATCTGCCGGAGGGGTCTGTTCAACACACCACGTATTTGTTGTTTTACAGCACTGGCTCGTGCCCTTGGCTTCTTCGCAGTACTAAAAGTAAGTACTGGGACGAAGAAGAGTGCCGGTCAGTTTGTTATTGTTCGTTATTGTTTTATATAAAACATGTGAAACAGGTTGAGGGTAAGATGCCATGACATGCAGGTCACTTTGGTGAAACTTGCTATTGGGAAAGAAGGAAATTGCTGAAAGCAACACCCAGGTTATAAGACAAACAAAACAGAAATAGCAAAAATATATAAGGTAAAAGGTCATGACAGTGGTGTCATCTGGCCAAGATTGTGGTGGAAGTTGCATTACTTGACCTCTGCCCCGGCCGCCATCACAGGAAACCACGTTACTCGACCGCACAACAGTGAAGAGTTATTGAATGTTTAGTTTTGAGAAGGTATTCCTTGAAGCATGAAACTGAAGCCTGCAGTGGGTTATTGATAAAAGCCCAGGGACTTTTGCCAAACCTAGAAAAGCTAAAGGCTGACACCTACTTTTGAATGCCACGCTGCTTAAACCACACAGGTGGTAAAGCTATGAGAAGGGTTTGATACTTGCAGTGTAGGAGTAGCAGTTGCTGCCGTATCACACCCCTAAATAATGTCTCTGAATCATTACTGGAAAGAGAATGCTGTTTGTTTTTGAGGAATGAGATGAAAGTAGTCATTAGAGATATTCTAGTTGAGCCCCAATGATTCCAGGGTGGTTTTTAAATCACTGTCACATTTTCTAAATGCTACTTTCTGTTGTTCTCTCATCCCATACTTGTCAACCACTAGCTGATTTTGTTCTCTGTCCCTGTACTACCCAGTGAGTGAGAGAGTGAGAAAGAGTGATGGTGAAGCAGGCAGGAGCATCTAAAGGGGGGCTGCCTGGAGCAAGGCAGGTGGGACAGCAGTGGGAGCGTTCACCATCGAAAGGGTGCGTCTCGAGGCATTCAAGTGGCCATAGCCCTAGTAGCTACAAAGTGAAACAGGGTTTGCGATGTGTATCTTGAATTTACAGGAGCATATAATTTCTGAATAATGTACTAGCTGTGAAGCATCAGATTGAATCTATGTAATGACTATGTATGTTTCTTCTTCGCCTTGTAACGGATGATCTCCTTTTCCAGAAAACGGAAACTCCAGATAAGTCTTTTGATACGTTGGACTATGGCGTCTTGGAATTTCAGGCGGATAAGAAGGCAGACCGGCTGAGCCCTGTCCTTGTATCAGAGAACGTGGAGTATGCTACCATCATGTTTCCACCAAGCCTGCCGGCAACAGGAGGCTGGCACTGAACTAGAGAGAAAGGGCGAACGCATGTGAAAAACACTCCGAAGGGACTGATTATCAGGCTCATAGGTTGGACTGGACCACTCTTAAATAGGGCTTCAGAAGATCACCTAGAGATTTCACAATAGGATTTGTATATTATATGTATTTTCTCCACTCTTCTTGAATCATGTTTGTGTACTTGGAGCACTCACCTATAATTCAGAAGTTGGAAACCATTATTCTTTTCTTTGTTTATTAAGGAAATAAGGGTGTACCTTCCACAGTGCCATTCTGTATACCACAAACTTAATCCAAGCACTTCTGAGACCCTAAGAGGCTCATAAGTGGCTCTTTGTAAGAAAGCGCAGGCAGGAGCGGTACACACACCCATGATGGTTCCATTTTCTGCAGACCTGGAGCACCAAGGACCAGCTGAATAGGAAATGTTAAAGGTTCCACCACCTTATAACGTATTGAGTGAAAGCCAATACCCCTTCAGACAACGCATGTACGTTCTCACTAAAGGCTGCGTTGGGTGAGGAGATGACGAAGGCCTTTAAGACTTTAGCAGCACAGACTCTGGGCCATTTCTGTATTTGTCCAGTTGCTAAAAAATGTCACATCCATTGTCTACGTTATCAAACACCTCTCTGTCCTCCTCTGCTTCCACTGCAGCTTTCACTCCCTCTTTTACCCACTTTCATACCTGCCTCTTCTTCAGCCCCCACTTCTACTCTCCTATTCCTCGGAGCACCTTTCTGTCCTCCTCCAACTTGTATCCCCTCAGGCCCTCCTCTCCTGCTGTCGCTCCCGACCCTCTCACCCACTCCATGTTTTACGTCGACTCCCTCCTCCTCCTGCTCCACTGTCCCTTCCCCTGGTTATTAGTAAAATATATATGGGATGTTCAGTTTTTCAACCCTTGGGTCCATGTTAATTGACATTTAGGTGCTCTCATACCTCTCGGTGTTCAGCGCTATATGAACGCCATATAAATTTGTTAAAATGTACCTTTAAATCCAGAGTTGCCCCACTTTCAGGTGCTGTTCCTCTGGTTGTTTCCCTCTCACCCACCCTTTTCAGCTCATCTCTGGCTCCTGCTGGACATGTTTCATGATCAGGTAGTGTCTCGAAACCAATGCCAGTGTTACTCTGTTGTATGTCAGATTCTTGACAATTCTGCTTCTGTTACTGCTTCACAGAGATTCAAGTGAGAATTTAAATCTTGGAAGAGCCAAAATATCCTCCACTTATTTGTGCCACGTTGGACTGTCTTATGCTATGGTCAGGAAGATGAACGGTCCTCAGTGGTCTTTCCCCCTGGAGCCTTTTGAGCAACAGGTTTGAGTTGCACAGAACATCAAAAACCTGGATCTGGTTTTCGACCCTGTTATGTTCTTTAAGGTGAGATCAGTGTAGTCCTAAGGAGCTGATTCCTTTAACTGAGTAAACTAAGAGACATACCTCTATTACTCTCCATATCAAACAGGGCTGGGGTAGTGAGGGCTGACATGAATGCATGCTTAGATTGGTGTTAGGTACGTTTTGTCGGTCTTCCTTCTGCTCACGTGTCCCGTTCCCGAGGGCACAGAGGATGACATTTTGCATTGCAGGGGTCTGAGCAAGAGGGAGCGCATCATGAGATCTCAGTACTGGCTGGCAGTGATGAAGAGCAACTGCTTGGAACATATTACTTAAAGTGTCAGGGGCATAAGGGGTATGCGTGCCCGCTAATGTAAAGCAGATAACTCTGGTGCACATATAGAGGTGGTGCAATCTTAAGGGGGCATTCACTGATGTGTATGGGGCGTTGTCCTATACAAATGAGTTAAATATTTTGCGTTGGTACCCACACTTTATTATGGACGCAAGAGCAAAGACAAAGAAACCAACAAGGGCGTTCATGAACTGTGCACCACGAAGAAGTGCTCAGTAACTGTGCCCCCCTAACGGTGACATCTGAAACAGTGGAGATGGGTCCCATGGACACCCTCCACACACCCCTGCCGGTGCATGAACACACTCCCTGCTTCCACAGGGGGCGCACTGACCCTGTTTGTGCCTGATACACCTTGTGCAGCTGCACAAACAGAGACAGTGAGTCCCCTGGTCTTTAAACGCCTCTACATCCTAGCCTCATCATACCCAATGTAGGACCTTCTCACTGATGTGCCCATCTAAGAAACATTCATCTCCCTGCAGTCAGGCCAGGATTAAATTACTCTTTAAATGAGGTAGTCCCATCTCCTACCATGGTCCCACTTGGTGAAACTTGCAGCCCCTGGGGATGTGACTTGCTGATCTCTGGTAACCTTTGGAAAGGTCTTGAAGGCATTCTTCTCACAATGATTAACTCATCAGTGCTTTGAGGACTCTGTAACTAACCTCCCCCACTTGCCCTATAACAGTAATTAAAGGGCTGCAAAGGAGAGCCTTTTACTTTGGGGAGGAACACCTGGCTCACCACTACTGTCCTCCCAATGTCTTTGATTTTAATGCGTCACCTCTTTCATTAGATTCTCAGCCAATCTTTTACATATTTGCTTGTTATCTGTAATTATTGGTGCTGCTTCTCCCCCTGTTCAGGGATCTCAGATTGTAATGATTTTAATTATTCGTGCAATAAAGTTTTGTCTATCTCTGTCTGGTTTTGGGACCACAGAGGATGCTTTTTGTAAAATCTGCACCAAGAACCCTATTGTCCCCAGAACTTAGAATGTCCGAGCCAGGATGCTTTGGAAGACCGTCAGTTACTCCACCCTCCAGGTCCCACGCATGACTCTTCCAGCCCATCGTCACAAATATCTTTATGTTTACAATAGACCATAAAACAACCTTAAAGGGTGTGCAATATTGACATCTTAAAAACATTTAAAATCCATTGTTAGTAAACAGTTTGTGCTAAGAAAAAAAACCTGCAGGTTTTCATCTAGCTAAATTATTGACATTACCAAACAGTTGTTACACAAATATTCAACAACATTTCCATGAAATAGAATATATTTACTGTAATGGTTTCTTTGTATATTCCAGCGTTACAATAAGAATTCTCTTATATAAACAATCATCAAACACTTTTTGGGCCTGATGTGTGGAACGACTGGTCGCAAAGTGTGGTTGCGCATTGTTCACAGACTTTTTTGTGACCGATCTTTTATTTTGTTATGTCATCTATGTACTAATGGGTTACATTGCAAAATCTCAAGCTGCATGTTTGTGAGAGGGGTCACAGAAATGGTTTTCTGACTCACAAAATAGCTGCAATTTGGTACTAAATGGGTTTAGAACATCACAATAAAAATTTTGGGCTGGAAATCCTGTGAATTACAAAATCACAAGGATTGCAACCGCAAAATCGCTTCCCATATCTTGCTCAGAGATACAAAAGGATCATTAAACCCAACCGTCACTCTTAGTGCCCTGTCCCAGTTTTCCACCCAAGTATTAGGTTTATAGAGACATCACAAGTTAGAAGTTTCATCAGCAATTATTTCCTCATCAGTACAGATGGTTCAGCAGATCCCATCCTAATGACCGAGCAGATGCTGACTTGAGGTCCTTCAGGTCATCAAAAGACTTTTGGGTCCTCTTTGGCCTCCAGAGATGGTCAGTAGGCTGGATGATGGTTGGACTTAAGTAGACCCCAGAGGAGGGAATAACCTACTCACAAACATACACAATTAGAGAAACATAAGTACTTTGAAGAATAAGCTAAAGCCCACTCTATTCTGTCAATATTTGAAAGATGTGGGGCCTTTCTGCACTCTTTGATATAATAATTAACTGGAACACACAACTTGATACTCTAGGTCTGATGACCAACAAACACAAACATCTTAACTTCTAGGTCTATGATGTCCCTCAGTTACTGAAGGCCTGGAATATGCAGACTCAGCTCTGAATATCCAAAATCCCTATGTATTACTGAAGAAGGAGTAATGCTCTGCAAAATATGTGACTGTCAGTCTCTTTACTACTTCATGTAATTGGTTGTATATGATCTGGTTTAATTACACCTAGAAACTTCTTCAATGGACCACAAGGCGAAATATTGACTGAGATGAGTCATCCAGTGTTAATACAATTGCGATCATTGTTCGAAACAGGAATGTAAATCTGTACTTTCAAATACATTATTTCACTATTCCATGTGATTGATTTCACTTTAATTGTCCATATTGACGTTCTACCAGGATATGAAATGTATAAAAAAGGAATGAGTATATAAAAGTTGTCATATTTTATGGCAAAAGCCTAATTTTTGAGAAAGCAGGTGGTTGCAGGTGAGACATTGGAGTTTTCTGATGCACCTGTCCTCTTTATAATTTATATTTAAAGCCGGTAAAGGCTGACAGTGAAATGATGAATAAATAAATCTTTGGATTTTCACTTCAGCAGCTTGTGTTGAACCTTCTTCTCTTGAGTATGGTAGTGACAGGTTTCATGATGGGCCCTAAGCGTGTACACACTGACCACACACAGGGTGTGTGGAGGAATGGTGGAAAGTGTGGAGGAAAATTGAGTTAACATCTGAGAGAGCAGCTATGACCACATAGGGTTTGGTCATTGAATGGACTGCCAAAGTTTATGAACCTGGGGAGATTTACCAGACCAGACTTTGGATATGTCGAAAAGGGTTCTTATGTTAAAGGTATCCTTTGTAAGGGAGAAATGGAGACAAAGCTATATAAGATCTGGAATTAGGAAGAAACACCCTCCGTGGCTCACAATATTTAATATCGAACTTAATAAACAAACCATGGTAGGCAGTCTTGGCGAGAGGTAGGTTAAAACTGGAATTTCATACTAATTTTCTGAAAAAGTTCAGTAGTTTTGAAGTCCATGGTATGATCCAATCCCCCAAGTGTAAAGAAGATTATAGAACAGGGTACCGTTTGGCCTGAAACAACACAACTTTGGTAACATCCTTATTATGATTATGCTCTGCGCAAAAAACAGATTTTGCCTCCTGAAGGATGCAAGACCGGAAACTGTTTCTAAAACAGTTCTTTCTTGTCAAGGTAACACCAAAAACACAACATAGGATCCAGAACAGGTGGATCTGACAATTCTTCAGACAATGGTGCTTGGTCACATCTCATAAGCACCGGGACACAACACTCACATTGCCCCTATTGACTCTGCAATACCCAAAAAAGTACTTGCAGTACTAATTGATGGATCTGAATATCAGTTAGACTCCCTGGGTCCCTGGCTCACCCAATTCCAAGTTCTCAAGGCAACCTTAACTCTGACTTCACTCCCCATGGTGCAGAAATGTTAAAAGTCCGGCATGAGCGGTGCAGCGGGTCAGTGAGTGATTACGAGTTAAACCTCCTTCCGGCCTCTTCCACAGAATAATTTAAGGGATGGGCTGCCCTTGATAGTTAACCATGAAGATCTAGGCTGTTGCCCAGTAGTCCACCAGGAGGACTAGAAATAGCAACCAAGTTGAGCAGAAAATGACGGGATTGCCCATGTGCCTGTCCCACTGCAGTGTTAGTTGCCCCGGTGGTGATATAGAGGCTAGCAAACTTACTATTCTGTTTCTGAGGTCCTCAATGTTCTGCCGCCTGCCAGGTGTATGCCATGCTGTTATCCGGAGTGGTGAAAGGGGTCAGTCCTCCCCAAATGATCACAGCCAGTGACTTGCAATGGGCATTTACCGTTACCCCATGCCCTTCCTATCTTAGAGGGCATCTGTCCATGCAAGGTGGTCCTCAGGAATCCAATGGCACCAGACTCTCCCAACAATGCTTATATAACTACTTCTCTTTTGCAGAATATTGTGGACCAGGCCGCCTTCAGCTGGACCCGTTCTCCCACCTGGCCAATCACTCACTCACACCAGGCGCATTGGCATCCTGGGCCTGCACAAGCAGACTTTTAGACCAGCCATATATCACACTCAAGTGCGGCCCTGCACTGCCATCTATGGGTACAGGGGTAGGACCCACCCAGCGCACACGCGGGGTCTCGAAAACACAGATTCCTCCAGGTACCTACTTTATGCTTCCCGTATGGAGGAACCCCACAGTTTCAAACATGATTAGTTTGGAAACAAATGAGATGTACCCTACAGTAGGTATATAGATATACACAACGTATTCCTAGAAATATTAAAGTGAAAAAAACTATTTAAAAAACTAATATAAAGTAGCTTTAGGGAGAAGAGAGTTTTTAATTGAACAATTATTTAAAAAGCGAAACATCTCAATTTCTATGATTGTTACAGTAACCCGTAAGCCTTACACTAATTTTGACCCTGAATCTTACCCAACCTAGGGCCCAGCAAAGACCTTAACCCCATAACCTTAATTTAAAACATGCCCCTTTATCTACCTCTGCAATGCCAGTTTCCCAAGTTTTGTTTTTCAAAATGAATGTGGTTCAAACTTTGCTTTTTGACATCTTCTCCTAATGGGCACAGGACAGAGGTAAGACACTGGAAATTTGAGAATATTGACACTGGGAGTAGATCCGTGACTGGGACTGAATGTTTGATAATGTTCAGCATTCCATCCATCATCTATTTGTGTTGCTATAGTTGCCCTAAATGCACCAGGTATGCCCGGACGTGGGCCCCGGGCTCACTGTGCCACTGGATTCAAGCTAGCTTGTCTGATGAGGGGTGATACCCCGAAACAGGTCCCAGAATGGTTGTTTCTGCTCCAGTGAGGACCTGGTCTGGCAGTTCAGGCTGGACGCTTCCCATGGGTAGCATGGTGAAGACTGATTTGCATATGGCTGGGTCCAAAATGATGAGCCATGGTGAGCAAAAAAACAATGGTGTAATCCCAGATCTGTGACTGGGGGTGACTGTTTGCATTGTTCGGCATTCTGTCCATAATCTTTTTGTGTTGACATGGGGAGTAGAGCCAGCCTTGATTTGGGGTGCTGGTGCAGTTGAAGACTGTTCCATTGAAAGACTGGTTATAGGTCCAGGGGGGTGAGGGTTCATGAGGTTCTAGAGTGAATCTGCACAATGGGACACTCTGCACTGCTTATGGTCCAGTGCTGTCTTGCATGGATCAAGTAGTGGATTCTGTGTTCTACTGTAAGTAGGCCAGTGTTGGGCTCAGTTTGCCTGGTAGTAGTTTTGGGTGGTTTATATTTGGCTACCACTGTTGTTGATTGAAGGCGTGTTGTGGGAGCGGGTGGGTGCACTCATTCGGGTCCTGAGGGTGAACAGCGAGATGCAGCTATTACCTCCGGGGATGGTGATTAGTGACTTTGGCCAGTGAATACAAGATGGTTCATCACTGTCGTGATACATGTGGTCAACTACCTTTCTCTGAGCCCTGCTTTATATGTTGTGTGTTAGGTTCAGAGAGAAGAACCTCCAAGCATCAATGGGCCCGTGCAGATTCGGGATCCACAAGAACCTTTGGGTGGCAGGTGCAAGGTTGTCGGAGTGGAGTGGGTGACCCTAGGTTGGCCAATGTAGAAGAGGCAACTTCGCCAGGCAGTGTTGTGTGGCCTTGAATGCGAGTCCTGGGGAGCTGGTAGTGGAGTTTTATTAGGGCCAGGTGGGGCAGGTGATTTGTTAGTCATGCCCCTGCTGCTTGAGTAGTCCTTAGGAGGATGGCTCTGGTATGAGGTGAGTTTGTGGTAGGGGACTAGCAGTGGGCAACAGGCAGCGAGTGGGCTAATGTTGTACTGCACAAAACCCATATGACAATGTCCCCTCAAGACATTGATATCATAGCCCAGTTCTAGCTGGCCTCCAAGCCGGTATGACAATTCACCTCCTCAAACTCAAACCACTTACAGCATTTACTTCTGATTTTAACACCAGGCTTCTTCTGGGTCCAAGCTTGGCTCAACCCTGACCTGCCAACCCTTCCTTGTATAATGCACCAAATCTCTAGTCATCACCTTGTACAGACAATTTGAACATGCAGGTGCACATCAACTCTTTAGCTAATGGGGTACAGCAGGACTTCAGACTCCTATGGGGTATCGAGCCCTTCATTCAAGAAATTGACTTCAAACAGGTCATCAAGCTCTTGTGCTATACTAGCTGCTTGCAGAAGAATGACATTGCACTCAGATGCTATACCTGCTGGTTGCAGAAGAGTGGCATTACACTCAGCTGTTATACCAGCTGCTTGCAGAAGAGTGGCAATACGCTCAGTTGCAATATCAGCTGCTTTCAGAAAGTGGCAGTACACTCAACTGCTATATCAGCTGCTTCCGGAAGAGTGGCATTACACTCAGCTGCTATATCAGCTGCTTACAGAAGAGCAGCATTACACTCACCTGCTATACAAGCTGCTTGCAGAAGGGTGGCATTGCTCATAGCAGCTATACCAGCTGCTTGCAGAAAAGTGGCAATACACTCAGCTGCTATACCAGCTGCTTGCAGAAGAGTGGCATTACACTCCAGTGCTATGCCAGCTGCTTTTAGAAGACTGGCATTACACTCAGCGGTTATAAAAGCTGCTTAGAGAAGAGTGGCAATATGCTCAGTGGCATTACACTCAGCTGCTATATCAGCTGCTTGCAGAAGATTGCCAATACACTCAGCTGCTACACCAGCTGCTTGCAGGACAGTGGTAATACACTCAGCTGCTATATCTGCTGCTTACAGAAGAGTGACATTCAGTGCTTAATTTGTAAATAAAAATATGCCGGTGCCCAAAGCCTTCCTCTTAAACATGCGGCTGCTGCAATTAAATGCGGGAACATGGGATACTGAGGTGGCGTAAACCTGAAGTTATCTCTGGCCTCTTTAATGCATATAAAGCCACTCCCTGTCCCTTCAGCTCACTCTAGCAGATTTCTATTTTTCCCCTTTTTGACGGTTTTTCATTTTTCTCTTCCTCCGTCTTTCCTATATGTGTCTTTTGCTCGCAGCAAATGCTTGAGGCATAAGAATAAGCCCTGACCCTCAAAAATAAGTGCTGGTGCTCCGCACCGGAAACAACACGCACAAATAAAGCACTGGTGAAAATACACTCAGCTGCTATATCTGCTGCTTGCAGAAGAGTGGCATTACACTCAGCTGCTAGACCAGCTGCTTGCAGAAGACTGCCAAAACACTCAGGCGCTCTACCAGCTGCTTGCAGGAGAGTGGCATTACACTCATCTGCTATTCCATCTACTTGCAGAAGAGTGGCAATACATTCAGTGGCTATGGCAGATGCTTGCAGAAGAGTGGCATTGAAATCAGCTTCTATAGCAGCTCCTTGCGGAAGAGTGGAATTACACTCAGCTGCTACATGAGCTACTTGCAGAAAAGTGGCAATACACTCATGAGCTATACCAGCTGCTTGCAGAAAAGTGGCAATACACTCAGCTGCTACACCAGCTGCTTGCAGAAGAGTGGCATTACACTCAGCTGCAATACCAGCTGCTTGCAGAAGAGTGACAATACACTCAGCTGCTATACCAGCTGTTTGCAGAAGAGTGGCATTACACTCCGCTGCTACAGCTACTTTCAGAAGAGTGGCATTAGACTCAGCTGCTATACCTGCTGGTTGCAAAAGAGTAGTATTACACTCAGCAGCTATACCAGCTGCTTCTAGAAGAGTGCATTAAACTCAGATGCTGTACCAACTGCTTGCAGAAGAGTGGAAATACACTCAGTGGCTATACCAGCTGATTGCAGAAAAGTCGCAATACACTCAGCTGCTACACCAGCTGCTTGCAGAAGAGTGGCATTACACTCAGCTGCTATACGAACTGCTTGCAGAAGAGTGGCATTACACTCAGCTGCTATACGAACTGCTTGCAGAAGAGTGGCATTACACTCAGCTGCTATACGAACTGCTTGCAGAAGAGTGGCATTACACTCAGCTGCTATACGAACTGCTTGCAGAAGAGTGACATTACACTCAGCTGCTATACGAGCTGCTTGCAGAAGAGTGGAAATACACTTAGCTGCTATACGAGCTGCTTGCAGAAGAGTGGAAATACACTCAGCTGCTATACGAGCTGCTTGCAGAAGAGTGCCAAAACACTCAGGCGCTCTACCAGCTGATTGCAGGAGAGTGGCATTACACTCAGCTGCTATGCCAGCTCCTTGCAGAAGAGTGGCATTACAATCAGCTGCTACACGAGCTCATTGCAGGACAGTGGAAAGACACTCAGCTGCTATACCAGCTTCTTGCAGAAGAGTGGCATTACAGTCAGCTATACCAGCTGCTTGCAGAATAGTGGCATAACTCTCAGCTCCTATACCAGCTTGTTGCAGAAGAGTGGCATTACATAGCTACTATGTCCGCTGCTTGCAGAAGAGTGGCATTACTCAGCTGCTATACCACCTGCTTGAAGAAGAGTGTCAGTACACTAAGCTGCTCTACCAGCTGCTTGCAGAAGAGTCACATTACATTCAGATGCTATACTAGCTGCTGAGGGTTACATTACAGTCAGATACTATGTATATGCTTGCAGAAGAGTGGCAATACACTAGGCTGATATTCCAACTTCTTGCAGAAGAGTGGCAATACACTCAGCTACTCGACCCGCTCCTTGCGGAAGAGTGGCCTTACACTCAGATGCTAGACCCGCTCCTTGCGGAAGAGTGGCCTTACACTCAGCTGCTAGACCCACTGCTTGCAGAAGAGTGGAATTACGCTTAGCTGCTAGACCCGCTGCTTGCGGAAGAGTGGCCTTACACTCAGCTGCTAGACCCGCTGCTTGCAGAAGAGTGGAATTACGCTTAGCTGCTAGACCCGCTGCTTGCAGAAGAGTGGCATTACACTCAGCTGCTAGACCCGCACCTTGCAGAAGAGTGGCGATACATTCAGCTGCTAGACCCGCACCTTGCAGAAGAGTGGCATTACATTCAGCTGCTAGACCCGCACCTTGCAGAAGAGTGGCATTACACTCAGCTGCTAGACCCGCACCTTGCAGAAGAGTGGCGATACATTCAGCTGCTAGACCCGCACCTTGCAGAAGAGTGGCAATACATCCAGTGGCTATGCTAGCTGACAGTGCAACAGCAGTATTACACTTAGTGGCTGTGCTTGCCACTGGCAGAAGAGTGGCATTACAGAAAGCGACTATGCTCACCAAAGGAAGAGCAGCGGCTTTCCATGCAGGGTTTTGCTATCCCCTGGCAGAAGAGTGGCTTTAGAGCAGCGTATGTCTAGCCACAGCGAGAAGAGCAGCGTTACACATTGGAGCTGTGCTGGGCACTGGCAGAAAACGAGCATTTCACACAGCAGCTGCTCTAAGTACTGCGAGGCGAGCGGCGTTACACTCAGCAGCTATGCCAGCCAAAGCAAGAGGAACGGCATTACATGCAGAAGTGGTGCTAGCCATGTTCCGAAGAGCGGCATTAGACATAGCAGTTGTTCTACCCACTAGCAGAAGAGCAGCATTATACACGGCGGCTATGCTAGCCACTGGTAAATGGGAGGCACTTACACGCTGTGGTTACAGTAGCGAAAAGCAGAAGAGGACGTTATTGCTCATAGACCGCTATGAGGCCTTTGATGCGGCCAACTTTCAGATTTTGCTACTTCGAATAAAATAACTGAAGGCCAAAGACACTGCTTTAAACTGGATTGACACCTTCCTTCCAGAAAGTTAATGTAGACACCATCTACCCTTCCTCTACCCTTGTGAGATGGGGTGTCCCTCAGGACTCAGCCCTGACCACAAATCTTTTACATGTATGTCTGCTTCCCTTGGGCAGTCTCCTGGACAGGTCCAAGGTGACGTGTCATCTTTATGTAGATGAATCACCTGTTACAATGAACCCAAAAAACAATCCAACTGTTGAGACCATGGGAGTTCGGGTTACTATGGAAATGATTGTCCACTGGAAATGCCAAAGTTTCTTGAAAAATATTCCCACTAAATTGGAAATGTTGCCAATATTCGAGAAAATTGATCTTTGGGAAAATTGCCTTTGGCCATCCGGGTTGAGGGAATGAACTGCCATGGTATGTAAGGTCAGAAGTTGAGTTACAATCCTAGACACCAGGTTGTATTTGAACCACCAGATAACCAATGTCACCAGGATCTATTTTTATCAGCTCTTGCTTCAAAGGCACATTACGCCATTAGGCACATTTATCCCCCATAGAATGCGTGCTAACAATGCCATCATCCATGCTAGGCTTGATTATGGCAATTCTATTTATTTAGTATTACCTAAATAAGTTATGTTGTAATTTGTTTTTCATTTAGTTGGTGGAGACAGCTAAGTCTACATTTTGTAGTAAATGTTTAATAGATATTAAAAATATATATTTATTTTACTTTTGGTGTTTTTTTAATGTATACCTTCAAAAATAATTTTGTTTTAATTTACTATATTCAAAATAATCAAATTTGTAAAGCTAAATTGGGCATTTTTTATATTGGTCTACATTTAAAATAAAACAAATACAGTAATTACCAGTAAATGGATTGTAATAATATGTGTGATTTTCTTAAAATGTTTGTGTTACGATAATTTTAAAGTTTTACATGTACTTTACCCTAGGGAGATATCCGCCCCAGTGACGGGCACCTACATATGAAATGTTACTAGTGGTAACATCACACTTGTAAAGTAGGCTCCGCCCCATAAATGCAGGGGTTGGAGAAGTATGTCTACAGATTTACGCTCATAAGTGGGGAGTACTACAACGTGTACGAGTAACCTTACATGTGTAGATTTACACACCTGTTTGTTTACCTTCGTGAAGAGCCCCTTTAGTGTCCAAGGACTCTGTTCTGTCTGGGATCAGGGCTCATTCTGCATTTTAGGAAAGCCCTTAAAACCCGGCTGTTCAGTCTTTGGGCGTGTTTATTTTTTCTCCCTGGCAGTGCCTATGGCACCATGAGACTCCCATTGGGGTGTTTCTGTGCTTATACATTCCCTGTGAATAAATATGGGCCATATGTACGAACACATTTCCCCATAGACACAGAATGTTGCTACATCTGGCCCTTTATCTCCAGTCTTAATCACACTTAGTTGGCTTCTCTATTGAGGCTCAAAGTATCCATCAGCTGGTGTGAATCACCCATAAGGCCCTTCAATATCGCTCTCTCTTGACTTAGACCAAAAACTAACCATCTGCGCGGCCAGTGGCAGCCCTGGAGCTCAGACTCCCAACTTGGTGAAATTTCTTTGTTCATGAAGACAAAGGGCCTTATTTAGAGTTTGGCAGACAGAGTGCTCTGTCAGGACCGTCGGAGATGTCCTATTGGCCATATTACAAGTGCATTATAGCCAATGAAACTCTGATGATGGCAGAAGGGACATTTGTCACGTATCTTGTCCGCCAAACTCCAAATATACACCAGAGGCAGTAAAAGCATCCTATTCTAGGAGGGAGCCCAGGGTTTAGAACTCCCACCGTCCATCAGAACTTTACCTACCTACGCTACGTTTAACAAAGTTTTCAAATTTTTCTTCTTTCACAGTCATCTCACACCCTTATGGACATGTTTCAGCTACTTTACTCTACTTTCTGAAAACTCTCTATTTTATAGTTTTTGATTGGTATGGTTCAGCAGGAAGTACTTTTGGTTCTGAAAAGTCTGCGTTGTATAATTGTAACTATAGTACACAGGATTCTGTAGTCCCTGTTAAAGTGGCTGGTCTCTAATTTCTTCAGAGTCGGCGACTAGTGAAAAGGGGTCAGAACTCGACTATTATCAGTTAGTACAGTCCAGCAGCCGAGGTGAAAGGCAGGTCATGTTATGGATCACAGTTGAAGCATCTGTTTAAAGGAATGAAGATGAAATGTTGCTTTTCTTCTATTCTATTTTAATAGCTTACAATGACAATAAGAGAGAATATGTTTATTTTGTGAACTCATTAGCTAGGGAATAACTAGAATCTTTCTTCAGGTTTATCCACATTCTGAGCTACTGCAGCTTTTTCTTAAAAAAAAATACTGACTTGTTTCGAACTGTTTATCGGTTTGCAGCAAATTTCTAACAGGTTTTTGATGTGTTTAATTTTGCACTAGAGATTTTATTTGTAACAACCATGTTTGCAAACATGCTCTCTCTTTCATACGAAAGAGCTACGCACCAACGTTTTAAGAGGCTTGTAGGAAAGGTGGTCGTGTGACCATGTATTATATGGGATAAAGTGCCCCCTGGCTTACACGATAAGGATTTTACAAGTCACCTTGGAGTTCCATAACCTTATAAAGCGAATCGGCCTCCAGCCTCGTTCCTCTGTGTGCTTATAGCTCTCCTCGGTGACTTGCAATATCCTTATAATGTGTGGCAGGGGGTCCTTTATCCCTTATATAATTGTCACCCACATCAATCAACGCTTTACATAGAGCGCTTTACTGTCTGCACTGTCCAGTTGGTGCTATAAAACGCTGCTACCAAATAAAATGACTTTAAGTGTTACTGGATTACAAATAGAGTAATCTGAGCTCCCTTGCATCACAACTTTAGCCAGACATGTTTACACCAGGATTAGTAATATTTTGCCAACCTTAGCATCAGAGCCTGGGTTTGTGACTTGAATGCAGCGAGCCCTTCAGGCCAGCGTGCTGTGGTTGGAAGGTGGCTCAGGGGTGCCCACGCCACAGACTCTCAGCACATGGCGGGACCGTGTGACCTCCTTTCGAGCTCTCGCCGTGCTCAGCAGTTTCTGTCTCTTTTTCCCGTAACTCACGACACAGGCGGAGCTGGTGCTCAGTTTTTCCTCTCCAGGCCCAGACGTACCCAAACCACAGCGCGAGGTGTCGTGGCGCTTGAGGCGCGCGTTAGAAGTTTCTGTTTCCTGCATCCATCACTGGGGCCCGCACCACATAGCGCCGAGGTGGCGGAGAGAGGCGCCTCCTGAGATGAAACACATCAGATCGGTGTCCCACACCCGGCCCGCCAGACTAATAAAGTGCGGTTTATTCCTGTGCGTCAGATACCCCTCAGTGCCGGAACCCAGATCTTGTTTTGCACAAACAGGAGAAAGTTTGACATTTCTTCCACAGGACACTTTCCATTGTGTGGCTGTCGTAAGCAGGGCGTTTTTTCTTATTTCAAATGCAAACTGGACCTTCACAAAAATCCAGCCAATAAGACGGCTGCGTATTTTTAAAATACTTGAACTGTTAATAGTTATTAAGTTCTTCCAACAAAGATTCCCTCGTGATTAAAAATAAAATAAAAACGATAATTTAGCATTTTACGCAAAAGAAGAAACGCATTTGCGGTGAATTGTGTTGCCTTGTGTTGCAGTGTGCGGCTGTTTATTCATTCACCGATTTCCATACTCTCTGCGAGGAGCCCTAAAGCAATCCCTGGTAGCATTTGTAATAATAATCATAATATCCGCAACAATATACCACATGACAAAGATGTAATATTAATAATAATAGTGACGTGCCATTACATCCTGCTGCCAAGGGCTGTAACTCTTGTTAAAGGCCCCATCCCCAAGTTATAGGCCCGCGCCACAGGCCAGGGCCCGAAGCTTGTCGACAGGGCCTTTAACAACCGATATAGACCGAGGCCTGAAGGCAACACTGCTTTAAAAAACATTCCACCCACTGACGGCATGGGCACCGATTCAGCAAAATGCCACGTGGCACGACACACATTTGACCCTGGTGACATCACAGGAAGTGGTGTCACATGATCGTTGACACAGATGGCATTACAGGAAGTGACGTAATTGTAGTCAAAAACATTTGCTGATAATGGAAAAATCGATACCAAAATAGATAAATGTGTATTTTAGTCACTAATCATGTATTTATAAAGCTGCTGTCACGATTTCCCAGGAGTATAACAACAAAATGCGACTAGGACAGCCATCTTATACCAGGGGACCTGACGTAATATGTGAGATACACTCAGGATATTCCTAAACATGAATTCATATATAGTCTTATGTTAACCACAACAATCATTTTCCTGGGCACAACTATATTATGCCTCAACAGGGCCTGAAATGCCTCACTACAGCCTCAAAGGCCCAGACAAATCTCTGATGCCAAGACAGAACCAGTCCATGTGCAGTCATTACTCCGTATATCCAGCAGTCGCAGCTGGCGGCGGGGAAAACTGGCATGGCGGGGACGGGCGAACAAAACAAAAAAAATAATAATAAAAAAAAAAAGAAACTTAGCTCGACCCCCGCCGCAACGCCGCAACGCCACTCTTCAGGTCTCTGCTGCAGGCAGGCACAGTCTGCCCTGCGGCCAATCCTAACCCTGATCTCATGATGCTGGCAGCATGAGAGCAGTGTCAGGATTGGCTGAGCCCCCTGGCTTTGCGCTCCCAGGCAGAAGGGGAGCCTGAGCCCTCTGTCTCCAACCAGGCAACGCAGCTCAGGTTGGAGACTGCTTAGTGCACGTGTGTTTGACTGTCCTGGGCCGGCTGGCCAAACACACATGCGCACTGAGGGGAGTGCAGAACATTCCCACTCCCTGTTGGTCGCCCCCCCCCCCCCGGTTCCCCCTATGAAAATGAAATGATAATAAACATAATTTATTATCGTTTTGCAGCTGCTGGGGGCGACACTCTTCTGCCATAGTGGTGAAGCTGCCACTGGTGCCCAGTGCTGTCTCATAAAAGGATACTCATGAAACAGGCGGGTCCTGAATGGCACACACATGTGCGGGTTCTACTTATCAGAGCCCATCTGTACATGTCCTGCACAGAACCACCCACAGGCACAAAACGCTCCACTGACCCAACACACTTTTTCCAGTTCTGTGCATTCTCCCCTGACAACAGACTGCATGCACAGCGTGTACTGCGTGTTGTAGGGGTGATGTTTTTTGTGTATGTGGCCATATTGGTTGTATGTTGTACACCTTTCATATACTCTAGCTCTGCTAGCTCTGTTGATAGCACATGCCAAAAGCATCTTTTCACTTTATTAATACGTGTTACCCTAAAGAATGTCTTTTACAAATTCAAGCCTGTATGCTATACATCTTCCCCAACTCATAGCTTGGCTTATGGCCTTTTGTCCAAAACCTCCGAGATGTTTGAAGGATTTTCCCTCGGAAGGGAAACCTCACATACTTGAGGGACTTATATGTGGAGGGGATACGATGAGGTTTGCCAATGTCAATAAAACATGGGGGTTCAAAACAACACATTTTCAGTTATATACTCGATTAGCAGCAGCTAACAGGCAGAACTTACCAGCATTTCCACAAGAACGAGAAGTTCATGCAGTGATCCAGGTGCAATTGGGATCACAGGAATGGGACACATTGATCTCTACTCTAGGGATGGTGGTCTTACCGAAAAGGGGAACGTTGGAAAATTTAAGGTGCATTGGAACAAGGATATGGGGACGGAATTGGAGGAACAGCGTTGGTGCAAAGTGTTTTAAACTCGCAGGACAGTGACCTGAAATGCAACATTGAAATTAATTCATTATAAATGTGCACACAGACGGCCTCATTATGAGTTTGGCGGGCAGAAAAGGCCGCCGCCAAACTCCCGCGTTCAGGAGACCGCCAGTGCGATCTCCTTCCTGCCGGCCCTTTTTATGAGTTTCCCGCTGGATCAGCGGGCGGAAACACAGTTTCTGCGCACTGGCCCAGCGGGAACCACACAACAACATTGACGCCGGCTCGTAATACGGCCGGCGGCAATGCTGTTGTGCGTCGGATGCACCAGCACCCGTCATGCAAATCCCTGTCTGCAAAGCAGACAGTGATTTGCACGACGGGTCTGGCCGGGGGGGGCATGCACTGCCCATGCCAAGTGCAGTGAAACCACCATGTAAAGACCAGTGGAGAGAGGGGTCGTAATCCCCAGGGCAGCGTTGCACGCAGCGCTGCCCTGGTGGATTAGGACTGCCACCACAGCCAGGCCATCGGGTGGCCGAAAAGTGGCAGTGCTGGTGGTCCGACCTTGGCCGAACCGCCACAGTCATAATGTGGCGGTCTGACCTTCGCTTTGGCGGCTGTCAGACCGTCACTGCAAGTCTAGCGGTCCCAGGACCGCCAGACTCGCAATTAGGGCCAGAGTGTATGTCACCCCATACCTATTGCATAAAAAAGCCTGCACTCCCAGAATTATTACTCACATGCGTTTGAGGCACAGGTTTGGGGGCATATGCAGGCGATAGCGAGACAGAGAACATGAGACATGCAGTGTAAAGGCATCATTATATATGAATCAATCAAGGACCAGGAGCGGGACCAGTGGTGCATAAGGCAGGTTGTTGCAGTCCTCGGGTAGTGATATGCAGGGCCACTGGAATAATGCGGCAGGAGTGGACCAAATTATGCGACAAGGTTCAGTGAATTATGTGGCAAGAAAAGGCAATTTATGCAGCATTATGCTGCACATTTTGTGATACTATTACCTTATTGTATTGTCACTTTTAAACGTGTCAACACTGGGCAGTAGTTGCACATCATTACTATCAGTTTAACACCTAAACATAACAATAGGCATCAGAAAGATGACCAGTCAGTCTTTGCAAAGGTCCTACCACAGCGCGACAACACATGTCGCTGCGTTTTTACTAACTTTTGAACCGTTTGAGGTACAAACAATTTTTTTCGTTAAAATCTGCAGAATATGCCGCAGATGATGAATTATGTGACAAATGCGGCACAATAAATCTGAAAGAGTCAAACAGGCCGAGGAGCTTACAAATGTACCGGGCTTTAAGTGAGGCGGGTCTGGTCAGTGCTCAGCTCTGCCAGTAATTCAAAAAACATTGAAGCGGCTCCTCTGGGTCCTACATTCTTGTCTCAAACTTTACAAACAAAGACACAGCTTTCATGCTCCACTTTGTGTGCAAGAACCCTTAAGGTTGTCCGTGTGAGTGATGGCGTCCTTGTTAATTTTTCACGTTTTTATTTCATGCTGCTAGGTAAGTGTGTTCCCTTTTACAACCAGTATTTCCTTTTCCCTGATGTTTCTGTAGTGTTCGTTTTCCATTCAACTTAAGGGTCATGTATGAGGTACACTGCAGATGATTTAATTCTGGGTGTGTGGGTGAGTCGCCGAGGCACTGTAAGATATGTACTAACCTTAAAATTCACACTGAGTGACGAAATATTTCCCACCATTCGGAAATTATTATTCTAAATAAACTGGTGCCATGTGCTGACCTATGCATTATAAAATCCCAAAGAAAAAAACATCCAAACCCGCTGAGAAAGTGGGAAATAACCTAATGCTGTCATCCTTCCACGAAAGCCACATTTTGTGGGGTTTGTGTGGTACAAATTGAAATGAACTGGTGGTGAAATTCACGGATTGGGGCTCTGAACAGGTTTGGAATGTTAAAAGCTGAAAACCAAATTAAGTACAATTCAGTTTTTCAAATGTGTTGGAGCATAATATAAAAAAAGGCCCTCAATGCAAAACCTGAACTGGCCTTTTTTCAATAATTCTCCATCTTTCTACAGCAGCTCTGGTGGGGGCAGCCGCACGGAGAGAGGCAGGAGTGACTTCGAGTCATGGCGGGGGGTGGCGAGGAAGTGGGCGCAGGAGGCCACCCAGGCTGTGGGTTGAGCCACAGCAGCGGTCTCGGACCACGAGCCGGGGCCCGCAGCGGGGAATCTGAACTGCAGCCGCTCACCTGCCCCGGGGGGAAGAGGTTCGGCGAGGAACTGGGATGAACAGGCCGAGGGGTCCACGGAGACTAAGAAAAGAGCGCCCCAGACCCAGGGTGCCCCCCTAGCTGGGCCAGTGTGGGGAGGCCATTGCAGACTCCACTCAGGGGCATGTCCCACTTTTAAACAGCGGCGGCCGACATGAATTAAACGTTGTGGGGCAGGAGACAGGTGTGTGTGTGTGTGGGGGGGGGGGGTGAGGGTTTGGGGGGAGATTGTGAGGGGTAATAAAAAAAAACACCTGGTGCCTCTGGCTATCAAAGACTCCCTGTGTGTAGGAAGTTGGCTCTGTATGTACTATTCAAGGTAAGAAATAGTATGCACAGAGTCCAAGGGTTCCCCTTAGAGGTAAGATAGTGGCAAAAAGAGATAATACTAATGCTCTATTTTGTGGTAGAGTGGTCGAGCAGTAGGCTTATCAGAGGGTAGGGTTAAGCATTTGTTGTACACACACAGGCAATAAATGAGGAACACACACTCAAAGACAATTCCAGGCCAATAGGTTTTTATATAGAAAAAATATATTTTCTTAGTTTATTTTAAGAACCACAGGTTCAAGTTTTACAAACAATACTTTAAATGAAAGGTATTTCACTTAGGAACTTTAGGAACGTTGAATTAGCAAAATAACATATACAGTTTTCACACAAATGGCAATAAGCTATTTTAAAACTGGACACTGCAATTTTCAACAGTTCCTGGGGGAGGTAAGTGTTTGTTAGTTTTGCAGGTAAGTAAACCACCTACAGGGTTCAAAGTTGGGTCGAAGGTAGCCCACCGTTGCGGGTTCAGGGCAACCCCAAAGTTACCACACCAGCAGCTCAGGGCCCGTCAGGTGCAGAGGTCAAAGTGGTGCCCAAAACACATAGGCTTCAATGGAGAAGGGGGTGCCCCGGTTCCAGTCTGCCAGCAGGTAAGTACCCGCGTCTTCGGAGGGTAGACCAGGGGGGTTTTGTAGGGCACCGGGGGGGACACAAGTCAGCACAAAAAGTACACCCTCAGCGGCACGGGGGCGGCCGGGTGCAGAGTGCAAACAGGCGTCGGGTTTGCAATGTAGTTCAATGGGAGACCCAGGGGTCTCTTCAGCGAAGCAGGCAGGCAAAGGGTGGGGGGGGGCTCCTCAGGATAGCCACCACCTGGGCAAGGGAGAGGGCCACCTGGGCGTCGCTTCTGCACTGGAGGTCGGATCCTTCAGGTCCTGGGGGCTGCGGGTGCAGTGTCCTTACCAGGCGTCGGGTTCTTAGAAGCAGGCAGTCGCAGTGAGGGGGAGCCTCTGGATTCCCTCTGCAGGCGTCGCTATGGGGGCTCAGGGGGGTCAACTCTGGCTACTCACGGGCTCGCAGTTGCCGGGGAGTCCTCCCTGTAGTGTTGTTTCTCCACAAGTCGAGCCGGGGGCGTTGGGTGCAGAGTGCAAAGTCTCACGCTTCCGGCGGGAAACATGTGTTCTTTAAAAGTTGCTTCTTTGTTGCAAAGATGTTTCTTCTTTGGAGCAGAGCAGCTGTCCTCTGGAGTTCTTGGTCCTTGTAGATGCAGGGTAGTCCTCTGAGGCTTCAGAGGTCGCTGGACCCTGTGGAACACGTCGCTGTTGCAGTTTTTCTTGAAGTGGGGAGACAGGCCGGTAGAGCTGGGGCCAAAGCAGTTGGTGTCTCCGTCTTCTCTGCAGGGCTTTCAGGTCAGCAGTCCTTCTTCGTCTTAGGTTGCAGGAATATATCTTGCTAGGTTCTGGGACCCCCTAAATACTCAATTTAGGGGTGTGTTTAGGTCTGGGGGGTTAGTAGCCAATGGCTACTAGCCCTGAGGGTGGCTACACCCTCTTTGTGCCTCCTCCCTGAGGGGAGGGGGGCACATCCCTAATCCTATTGGGGGAATCCTCCATCTGCAAGATGGAGGATTTCTAAAAGTCAGAGTCACCTCAGCTCAGGACAACTTAGGGGCTGTCCTGACTGGCCAGTGACTCCTCCTTGTTTTTCTCATTATCTCCTCCGGCCTTGCCGCCCAAAGTGGGGCCATGGCCGGAGGGGGCGGGCATCTCCACTAGCTGGAATCCCCTGTGGCGCTGTAACAAAGGGGGTGAGCCTTTGAGACTCACCGCCAGGTGTTACAGTTCCTGCAGGGGGAGGTGAGAAGCACCTCCACCCAGTACAGGCTTTGTTACTAGCCACAGAGTGACAAAGGCACTCTCCCCATGTGGCCAGCAACATGTCTGGTGTGTGGCAGGCTGCTAAAACTAGTCAGCCCACACTGGAAGTCGGGTATGGTTTCAGGGGGCATCTCTAAGATGCCCTCTGGGGTGTATTTTACAATAAAATGTACACTGGCATCAGTGTGCATTTATTGTGCTGAGAAGTTTGATACCAAACTTCCCAGTTTTCAGTGTAGCCATTATGGTGCTGTGGAGTTCGTGTATGACAGACTCCCAGACCATATACTCTTATGGCTACCCTGCACTTACAATGTCTAAGGTTTTGCTTAGACACTGTAGGGGCATAGTGCTCATGCACCTATGCCCTCACCTATGGTATAGTGCACCCTGCCTTAGGGCTGTAAGGCCTGCTAGAGGGGTGACTTATCTATGCCATAGGCAGTGTGAGGTTTGCATGGCACCCTGAGGGGAGTGCCATGTCGACTTAGTCATTTTCTCCCCACCAGCACACACAAGCTGGCAAGCAGTGTGTCTGTGCTGGGTGAGGGGTCCCCAGGGTGGCATAAGACATGCTGCAGCCCTTAGATACCTTCCCTGGCATCAGGGCCCTTGGTACCAGAGGTACCAGTTACAAGGGACTTACCTGGGTGCCAGGGTGTGCCAATTGTGGAAACAAAGGTACAGGTTTAGGGAAAGAACACTGGTGCTGGGGCCTGGTTAGCAGGCCTCAGCACACTTTCAAATCATAACTTGGCATCAGCAAAGGCAAAAAGTCAGGGGGTAACCATGCCAAGGAGGCATTTCCTTACACTGTGCAATCCCTGTGCTGCTCTCATGCCATTACCTAACATGAGAGCAGCCCGGGGATTGGCCTGAGTGGGCTGGTTTGCCGCTCGCTCAGGCACAGGAAGTCTGTGCTGTTTCTCCAACCTGGATGTGAAATACAGCTGGGTTCGAGAAACAGCACAGACTTCCTGTGCCTCAGCTGGGCTGGAGAAACCTAACTGCATGTGAGTATGGCCGGCCTAGAATGGCCGACCAAACAGACATGCACAGTTAAGGGCACACTCCTCTCCCCCCTCTGCCCTCTCCCCTCCGATTGCATGGCCCCGCCCCTCCCGGCACAGCCTGGCTCAGGCAGCAGCAGAAAAATAAAACAAAAGTGGAATATCGTTTTATTCTGCTGCTGGCTTTGAGCCAGCGGGGCGACGCTCCTCGGTCATTGCGGAGGAGCCGCCTCTGCTTTTAAAGCCTGATCGGGACTGCAGGCCGTGTGACCTTCTGCTGTAATAGGTGCCGGTGGCAACAGCCGCCACATGTTAACTCCCGGCCATTCCTCTGGAGGGACTATACGCGGAATATAGGGCTGAGATTTCCCACCCATAATACCTCAAACGCCACTTTTTCAGCTGCTGAAGGGTGGGGCAAGGGGGGAAATCAACTCTCTGTTCTTGATGCTGTCTTGCTCCACCTGAGCCTAAGCTAGGGTTTGCACCTGCGACCTCTGGCGACCCCTAATTGAAGTTCATGACTGACGGTAGAATGTTCTAAACAGGGGAGAAACAAACAGACAAGCATTGGAATCGTGGCGCGGAAGGCCTGTAACGCCCATTATTGGCCCTGAGACGCTCCATTTTCTTTATTGGAGTTCTCAACATTCTAATGTAGTAGTATTGATAATATTAGTAATAATAGTAATTGTTGAACCCGGCCATTTCTGCAAGGTGAGCGTTTTTGCTTTCCGTCGCTGAAACATTTTTTTGCCTTTTCGGACTCTGCGTACTAAACTCCTGCTAACAGTGGTAAAGTGCTGGTGCTCTCCCTTCTAAACATAGTAAAATTGGTATACACCTGATTGGTCCATTTAATATACTTATAAGTCCCTAGTATATGGTACTACATGTGCCCAAGGCCTGTAAGTTACCTACTGCTATTGGGCCGCAGCACTGGCTGTGCCTCCCACTAAGGTAGCACTGGTAGACATATCACAGGTCCGCCATTGCAGCCTGGGTGCAGCTCTAAACTATCAGTCAACCTGACAAAAGAAACCCTTTTTTCCAGGCTGAAACCTTCTTTGTTAACACATATAAGCCACCCCTAAGGTAGTCCTTTAGGGCAGGGTTCATTGCATTTAAAAATTAGGAGATGTGTGCCTGGACAGAAAAAGCTCCAGCCATCTTGAACCCACACCTGGACCCAGCCTAAGTGAGTCCTCAGCCCCAAAGTGGTGCCCTCCAGTCCTGGACCCTTGGTGATGGTATTAAATGTGCCCAGATAACCAAACTCCAAAACTTGGGACTTAGAAACGTTTTGGCTAAATAATGCTTTGAGAATTGAGAGGAGCCTGGAACCAACTTAGGAGCATATTATGGAAGTGCCCTTGGGGCCTAACGGGCATGTGCACCCATTTTGCATACCCCCACGGCATTTTGAACTTTACCTTCTCAGGCAACTTTTTACTGAAATTTCTTCTAAGTCCAAAGGTAAGCGCTGACTAGGCCCTATTACTTCTTCTCTCCAACTTGCGCTCCATTGTAGTCAGCCATATTTTGACCCATTTTCAGCGACTAGATGGCCACAGTTAGCTCTTTGACCTTTTGGGTGATATTTTTTACCTTAGACTTTGAAAATTCATAACTCTAGTTCTACAAATTAGATTTTTTGTCATTTTGGTGTCAACGTATTTAAAATGTACTCTATTTTTCTTAATCAGTTTGGGATTTTTCTAGTGTTGCGTTTTCACTTTATCGCTGTTTCCGTGCTGCATAAATACTTTACACATTGCCTCTAATTTAGACCGGACTGCTTTTTTATGCCAAGCTAATTTAGGCTTAAGCACAGGTTAGTTTAGTGACTTTTTGTGCTTCACCCTGCAATGGATGGTGGCTGCTGCTTGAGCAGGGTTATCCCTCTTTCAACCAACAACCCAATGTCTCACATTAAGCCTGACTGCTTTTGTGCCCAGCTACCAGAGGGTTAAGCACAGGTTAATTTTGGTACTTGTGTGGTTCTCACTGACAAGGATTGTGTTTAATATTTGAGTGGGGCCTCACCCCTCTCAACTAATAACCAATTTTGTAATAATAATAATAACAATAATATTAATAATTTGCTGTGATTTAGTGCTCCTGATGCTAAGCTGCTGGCTGAGCAGAGACAGATTGTTCTGTCACTGTTTTCAAATCTTTTCAATAGTTTGCAAAGCAATACTCGATCTGCGGATCAAGCCAAAATAATACAGAGTTCGGATTCATACCTAGTAACCAATAGCCTAACCCATTTCAAGAAGATGCCTATCCTTTTAACTTCTGTGGAAGCTGGGACCCTGGTCTAATCGATTTCTACAAATTGAACCTCAAAACAATGTACAAATACAGGAATCAGCGGTAAATACCAGTGCGTCAATTGTGGCCACCGACTGTCCACACTAGATTCTGATGGCATTATATATGCTTTTGCCAGAAATTAAGCTAAATATACCAACTTAATTTTTGAAACACCCCGTTCAAATTCCTTCCCATTTACACAGCTTTTTAATGTTTTCAGTTTTTACATTTTGAATTTTCCAGTATACACTTTATTAATCTGCCAGTATTATTACATTTGTATACAGTTGTAAACCCCTTAATAAATGTCAAGGTAACCCAGGGGTGCACCAGGCCCAGGATAAACGTCTACCCTGTGTGAGGATGATATGAGGAACCTCCAGGCTACTACAAGGGGGCATTTCAGTTACCCTCTCATCAATGAAGGATTTCAATGCATGTGGCATACCATAGATTGTCTTGAGCCTGATGTACAAAGCATTTTTCTGGTTTCAAATGACTTGAATTGCAGAATCGGACAGTTTTCAACCAGGAAAATGCCTTTTCAAATGTAGAATATGCAAAAGGTGATTCAATAACTTGTTACCGAATTGCAATTTGCGTGTCAAAGTCGGTATTTGGAAAGGGTGTGCTTTGGGCATTCCTTCCAAAAACCGAGTCGGTATGGTATGTATGCTATTTTGTAGCTTGTATTGTAGTCTCCTACCTGCTCTTTGCTGGTGCAGTTGGTCTGATGTGCTGTTTTATGGACTTGTGCAGTTCTTCTGATGTGCTGTTTTATGCACTGGTGCAGTTTGTGTGATGTGCTGTTTTATACACTGGTGCAGTTTTTCTGATGTGCGCTTTTAACAACTGGCGCAGTTTGTCTGATGTGCTATTTTCTGCACTGGTGCAGTTTGTGTGATGTGCTGCTTTATACACCGATGCAGTATCTCTGATCCGCTGCCTTGTGACTGGTCCTCTTCCGGCCCAACACACACCGGTGCAGTGTGTCCAATCCTCTGCATTGTGATTGGTCCTCTTCCGGCTCAGCGCACACCAGTGCAGTGTGTCCAATCCGCTGCCTTGTGACTTGTTCTCTTCTGACTCAGCGTACACCGGTGCAGTTTGTCCGATCCGCTGCCTTGTGACTCGTCCTCTTCCGGCCCAATGCACACCGGTGCAGTGTGTCCGATCTGCTGCATTGTGACTGGTCCTCTTCCGGACCAATGCACACCAGTGCAGTGTGTCCAATCCACTGCCTTGTGACTCGTTCTCTTCTGGCCCAGCATACACAGGTGCAGTGTGTCTAATCCGGTGCCTTGTGTCCTGTCATCTTTCGGTCCAGTGCAAACCGGTGCAGTGTGTCTAATCTGCTGCCTTGTGTCTTGTCCTCTTCGGCCCAACACACACCGGTGCAGTGTGTCCAATCCGCTGCCTTGTGACTCGTCCTCTTCCGGCCCAATGCACACCGGTGCAGTGTGTCTATTCTGCTATCTTATGTCTTGTCCTCTCCCAGCACAGTGCACACTAGTGCAGTGTACCTAATCTGCTGTTTTGTATTTTGCTTTGTTATTCCACTATGCCCTGGTGCAGTTTGTCTCTCTGTCTGTTACACTTTGTGCTAGTGCAGTTTATCTTGTGTGGTGTTATATAACTTGATGCAGTTTGTCTGATGTGCTGTTTTATGCACTTTTGCAGATTGATGTGCTATTTTATAGCTTGTAGTCTCCTACCTGCTTTTTGCTGGTGCAGTTGGTCCTATGTGCTGTTTTATGAACTTGTGCAGTTTGTCTGATGTGCTGTTTTATGCACTTGTGAAGTTTGTCTGATGTGCTGTTTTATACACTGGTGCAGTTCTTCTGATGTGCAGTTTTATGCAATGGCACAGTTTGTCTCATGTGCTGTTTTATGCACCGGCGCAGTTTGTCTCATGTGCTGCTTTATGCACTGCCATAGTTTTTCTCTTGTGCTATTTTATGCCCTGGCACAGTTTGTCTCATGTGGTGTTTTATGCACTGCCACAGTTTGTCTCATGTGCTGTTTTATGCACTGGCACAGTTTGTCTCATGTGGTGTTTTATGCATCAGCACAGTTTGTCTCCTGTGCTGTTTTATGCACTGGCACCGTTTGTCTCCTGTGCTGTTTTATGCACTGGTGCAGTTTGTCTAATGTGCTATTTTGTAACTTGCAGTCTCCTACCTACTCTTGCTGGTGCAGTTTGGCTCATGTGCTGTTTTATGCACAGGCACAGTTTGTCTGATGTGCTGTTTATGCACTGGTGCAGTTCGTCCAAAGTGCTGTTTTATGCACTGGCTCAGTTTGTCTCTTGTGCTGTTTTATGCACTGGCACAGTTTGTCTCATGTGCTGTTTTATGCACTGCCACAGCTTGTCTCATGTGCTGTTTTATGCACTGCCACAGTTTGTCTCATGTGCTGTTTTATGCACTTGTGCAGTTAGTCTGATGTGCTGTTTTATGCACTGGTGCTGTTTTATCGACTGGAGCAGTTTGTCTCATGTGCTGTTTTATGCGCTGGCACAGTTTTTGCCTTGTGCTGTTTTATGCCTTGGCACAGTTTGTCTCATGTGCTGTTTTATGCAGTGGAACAGTTTGTCTCATGTGTTGTTTTATCCATTGTTGCACAGTTTGTCTGATGTGCTGTTTTATGCACTAGTGCAGTTTGTCTCATGTGCTGTTTTATGCACTGACACAGTTTGTCTTGTGGTGTTTTATGCACCGCCACAGTTTGTCTCTTGTGCTTTTTTATGCACTGGCACAGTTAGTCTCATGTGCTGTTTTATGCACTGCCACAGATTGTCTCATGTGCTGTTTTATCCATTGTTGCACAGTTTGTCTGATGTGCTGTTTTATGCACTAGTGCAGTTTGTCTCATGTGCTGTTTTATGCACTGACACAGTTTGTCTTGTGGTGTTTTATGCACTGGCACAGTTTGTCTCTTGTGCTGTTTTATGCACTGGCACAGTTTGTCTCATGTGCTGTTTTATGCACTGCCACAGTTTGTCTCATGTGCTGTTTTATGCACTTGTGCAGTTAGTCTGATGTGCTGTTTTATGCACTGGTGCTGTTTTATCGACTGGAGCAGTTTGTCTCATGTGCTGTTTTATGCACTGGAACAGTTTTTGTCTTGTGCTGTTTTATGCCTTCGCACAGTTTGTCTCATGTGCTGTTTTATGCAGTGGCACAGTTTGTCGCATGTGCTGTTTTATCCATTGTTGCACAGTGTGTCTGATGTGCTGTTTTATGCACTAGTGCAGTTTGTCTCATGTGCTGTTTTATGCACTGGCACAGTTTGTCTCATGTGCCGTTTTATGCACTGCCACAGTTTGTCTCATGTGCTATTTTATGCAGTGGCACAGATTGTCTTGTGGTGTTTTATGCACCGCCACAGTTTGTCTCTTGTGCTGTTTTATGCACTGGCACAGTTAGTCTCATGTGCTGTTTTATGCACTGCCACAGTTTGTCTCATGTGCTGTTTTATCCATTGTTGCACAGTTTGTCTGATGTGCTGTTTTATGCACTAGTGCAGTTTGTCTCATGTGCTGTTTTATGCACTGACACAGTTTGTCTTGTGGTGTTTTATGCACTGGCACAGTTTGTCTCTTGTGCTGTTTTATGCACTGGCGCAGTTTGTCTCATGTGCTGTTTTATGCAGTGGCACAGTTTGTCTCATGTGCTGTTTTATGCACTGTTGCATTTTTTTGATGCACAGTTTGTCTGGTGTGCTGTTTTATGCACTGGTGCAGTTTGTCTCATGTGCTGTTTTATGCAGTGGCACAGTTTGTCTCATGTGCTGTTTTATGCAGTGGCACAGTTTGTCTCATGTGCCGTTTTATGTACTGTTGCAGTTTTTTGATGTACAGTTTGTCTGGTGTGCTGTTTTATGCACCAGTGCAGTTTGTCTCATGTGCTGTTTTATGCAGTGGCACAGTTTGTCTCATGTGGTGTTTTATGCACAGGCGCAGTTTGTCTCATGTGCTGTTTTATGCAGTGGCACAGTTTATCTCATGTGGTGTTTTATGCATTGTTGCAGTTTTTTGATGCACAGTTTGTCTGGGTGTTACACCCCCTAATAAACCTATTTTCCGATAATTAGATGGGTACTGGTGCTTTCAGTCGGTAAATCTGCAGGCACGCACGCACGCACGCACCCTCATGCGCGTCTGGCACAGATGGACTGAGTGGAGGAGTGAGAAGCACTGACACCCCAGGGCGCCCATCTCCCAAAGGCGCAGCATCTTTCTGTGCAGCAGGTGCAGTGGCACTTATTGCCGAGAGCCCTTAGGACCCACTGCCCCCCTGATTATTGCTGTAATTGAAGCATCAGCCGGGGGAGGGGGGCCTGGGAGGGCATTGACTTCCTTTCCTAAGCCCTAAGGCCCAGTTTATGTCTCCGCCATCTGTAGGAAAGTATCATCTTGCCTGGCATGTTACCCCCATTTTTCACTATATATGTTGTTTTAGTGTATGTGTCACTGGGACCCTGCTAGTCAGGGCCCCAGTTCTCATAAGTATGCCCTGTATGTGTTCCCTGTGTGATGACTAACTGTCTCACTGAGGCTCTGCTAACCAGAACCTCAGTGGTTATGCTAACAGGCTAGTGACCAATTTCACCAATTCACATTGGCATACTGGAACACCCTTATAATTCCCTAGTATATGGTACTGAGGTGCCCAGGGTATTGGGGTTCCAGGAGATCCCTATGGGCTGCAGCATTTCTTTTGCCACCCATAGGGAGCTCTGACAATTCTTACACAGGCCTGCCACTGCAGCCTGAGTGAAATAACATCCATGTTATTTCACAGCCATTTACCACTGGACTTAAGTAACTTATAAGTAACCTATATGTCTAACCTTCACCTGGTGAAGGTTGGGTGCTAAGTTACTTAGTGTGTGGGCACCCTGGCACTAGCCAAGGTGCCCCCACATTGTTCAGGGCAAATTCCCCGGACTTTGTGAGTGCGGGGACACCATTACACGCGTGCACTATACATAGGTCACTACCTATCACAATGGTAACTCCGAACATGGCCATGTAACATGTCTAAGATCATGGAATTGTCACCCCAATGCCATTCTGGCATTGGGGAGACAATTCCATGATCCCCCGAGTCTCTAGCACAGACCAGGGTTTCACTGCAGCTGCTGCTACTGCCAACCCCTCAGACAGGTTTCTGTCCTCCTGCGGTCCAGCCAGGCTTGGCCCAGGAAGGCAGAACAAAGGACTTCCTCAGAGAGAGGGTGTTACACCCTCTCCCTTTGGAAAAAGGTGTCAGGGCTGGGGAGGAGTAGCCTCCCCCAGCCTCTGGAAATGCTTTGATGGGCACAGATGGTGCCCATCTCTGCATAAGCCAGTCTACACCGGTTCAGGGATCCCCCAGCCCTGCTCTGGCGTGAAACTGGACAAAGGAAAGGGGATTGACCACTCCCCTGACCTGCACCTCCCAGGGGAGGTGCCCAGAGCTCCTCCAGTGTGCTCCAGACCTCTGCCATCTTGGAAACAGAGGTGCTGCTGGCACACTGGACTGCTCTGAGTGGCCAGTGCCATCAGGTGACGTCAGAGACTCCTTCTGATAGGCTCTTACCTGTGTTGCTAGCCTATCCCCCTTCCTAGGTAGCCAAACCTCCTTTTCTGGCTATTTAGGGTCTCTGCTTTGGGGAATTCTTTAGATAACGAATGCAAGAGCTCATCAGAGTTCCTCTGCATCTCTCTCTTCACCTTCTGCCAAAGGATCGACCGCTGACTGCTCAGGACGCCTGCAAAACCGCAACAAAGTAGCAAAGACGACTACTGCAAACTTGTATCGCTGTTCCTGCCGCTTTCTCGCCTGTTTCCTGGTGGTGCATGCTCTGGGGGTAGCCTGCCTCCTTCTTGCACCAGGAGCTCTGAAGAAATCTCCCGTGGGACGACAGAATCCTCCCCCTGCAACCGCAGGCAACAAAAGACTGCATCACCGGTCCTCTGAGTCCCCTCTCAGCACGACGAGCGTGGTCCCTGGAACTCAGCAACTCAGTCCAAGTGACTCCCACAGTCCAGTGACTCTTCAGTCCAAGTTTGGTGGAGGTAAGTCCTTGCCTCCCCATGCTACACTGCATTGCTGGGTACCGCGTGATTTGCAGCTGCTCCGGCTCCTGTGCACTCTTCCTGGATTTCCTTTGTGCACAGCCAAGCCTGGGTCCCGACACTCTAACCTGCAGTGCACAACCTCCTGAGTTGTCCTCCGGCGTCGTGGGACTCCCTTTTGTGTCTTCGGGTGAGCTCCAGTTCACTCCTCTTCCAAGAGCCTGTTCCGGTACTTCTGCGGGTGCTGCCTGCTTCTGTGAGGGCTCCCTGACTTGCTGGGTGCCCCCTCTGTCTCCTCATCCAAGTGGCGACATCCTGATCCCTCCTGGGCCACAGCAGCATCCATAAACCGTAACCGCAACCCTTGCAGCTAGCAAGGCTTGTTTGCGGTCTTTCTGCGTGGGAACACCTCTGCAAGCTTCTTCACGACGTGGGACATCCATCCTCCAAAGGGGAAGTTTCTAGCCCTCTTCGTTCTTGCAGAATCCACAGCTTCTACCATCCGGTGGCAGCTTCTTTGCACCCTCAGCTGGCATTTCCTGGGCATCTGCCCACTCTCGACTTTGTCGCAACTCTTGGACTTGGTCCCCTTGTTCCACAGGTACTCTCGCCTGGAAATCTACCTTGGTTGCATTGCTGGTGTTGTTCTTCCTTGCAGAATTCCCCTATCACGACTTCTGTGCTCTCTGGGGAATATAGGTGCACTTTACACCTACTTTTCAGGGTCTTGGGGTGGGTTATTTTTCTAACCCTCACTGTTTTCTTACAGTCCCAGCGACCCTCTACAAGCTCACATAGGTTTGGGGTCCATTCGTGATTGGCATTCCACTTTTGGAGTATATGGTTTGTGTTGCCGCTATATCTATGTGCTCTTATTGCAATCTACTGTAACTTTACATTGCTTGCATTTCTACCTTTTGCTATTACTGCATATTTTTGGTATTGTGTACATATATCTTGTGTATATTTGACATCCTCATACTGAGGGTACTCACTGAGATACTTTTGGCATATTGTCATAAAAATAAAGTACCTTTATTTTTAGTATATCTGTGTATTGTGTTTTCTTATGATATTGTGCATATGACACCAGTGGTATAGTAGGAGCTTTGCATGTCTCCCAGTTCAGCCTAAGCTGCTCTGCTATAGCTACCTCTATCAGCCTAAGCTGCTAGAAACACCTCTTCTACACTAATAAGGGATAACTGGACCTGGTACAGAGTGTAAGTACCCCTTGGTACCCACTACACGCTAGGCCAGCCTCCTACATTGGGTGTGCAGTGGTGGGATAAGTACTTGCAACTACTTACCACTTTGTCATTGTGTACTTTTCATAAGAGAATAATATACAAAACAAGTTCAGTGTATGTACACCCACTACAAGCCAGGCCAGCCTCCTACACCATCACTTCTGCAGTATTTGCGGGCCAGTAATACCTCACGCAGTATTACCAATCCCTGCGATATTAATAACTTCATGCAGAGGTATTACTGTGGAGATACGTGTAATCCAGATGGACGTGGAATAACACGCATAAATCGACGCTGCTGCATTGATTTCTGAATTTTATTCTGTAATTCTGTTTTATCTTGGTGGCATAGATTGTTGCATGTTTGACTGGTACCCGAAGCCAACAAGTGCATTCATCAGTAGTGGGGTTCTTGTCACGCCGTTTTGTCACAAACTTGTATTCCTTCCAAAATGTATAGAAAGTGGTCAGTCCAAACAAGGGTGATTGCAGATGATGGTAGCGCCTGCTTCTAAGCGCTTTGACAAGGGAGTTGAGACCCAGGCGAGTTTTATTTTTGCAGTTTTTTTAATACCACGAACTCGCCCCGAAGGTTTTGGAGTGCTTTACATGAGCACCAGTTACATTACACAAGAACACATTCTTTTTTTGGTAGTGAGGGGGAGATGAACTGATTTGCTTAGAATCACAAGATGTTGAGCAGACGCTGTGACTTGAACCTGGTTTCTCAGCTCCAAAGTCGATAACTCTCTCTGTTACAGCACATCCTCTCCCAAGTGAGGGCTATGGGATTGGGTTGGGGGGTACTGGTCTCCCACGGGTTCACTTGCACCCTGTAACCATGCACTGGCCTGACCCGGGAGATGCCCTGTGCAGGCCGAGGTGTGCACCTGTGAAGGGGCGGATGTTACCTGTGTATAAGCACTGAATGACCGTATTACCACATTGAATGGACCCACTGTCTGTAGCACTGAGTGCAGCCTGAGTTTTACCCCCACGTTGTTCAGGTGTGTAGAGGTACTTGAGAGTAACACTGAAGTCTTTCATGGTGAGCCTTGGAAGTGTGGTATGCCTGCGTGTGCACGAGCCGAAGGTGTTGTAGTGTCTTAGGGCCAGATGTAGCAAAGGTTTTTATCCATTTTGTGTCTATGGGAAAAAGTGTTCGTACATATGGCCCTTAGAACTGTACGTGTTAGGATCCCGTGACCAGGGATGGACTTATGAAGGAAATTACGTAATCGATCCGGGAGGTGTCCGGGTTTGGTCCCAATGGTTATTGAGATTTTGAGAGCTCAGTTACACGTTGTACGCTTATGGGTAAAAGCGCTAACGACGAGCTCCGTGTGTGGTGTGTTCCTGTGCTTGCTCCTGGGTTGGGAAGTTTGCCATATATACCCTTTAGCTTGGCATTTTCAAGCATCTTTTGTATTCCAAGCTCATGAAGTCTGCGCACAGTTCCTGGATAAGTAGCAGTGTTTGGAGATTTCATTTTTTGTCTTCCCCTTTCCCAATCTCCCATTCCCTCTACATTTTCCTGCTGGGACAGAAGGAGGTGGTCAGACATCATCAGCACTACTGTGGGAAGTGAGTTGTGGTTGGTGGAGTGACGATGCTGTTACCCCATGTGTTTAGGCACACCACTCTGGGACTGGTTGCCCTGCTAAATGGATACCCTTGGTTCTGGGAGCCGCAGTCACCCCAAAACGTTATGATTCCGGATAGGGCGTAGCTTACAAACAGTACAAACCATCGACAGGTGAGTACTCTGGTTGGATTTGCATGTCATGTGTTTCAGATACTTTGCTAGAGGACACACAATAGATTTGTCCCAAACATAGGGCCTGATTTAGAGTATAGCCTATGGGTTACTCTGTCAGGAATGTGACAGATACCCCGTCCGCCATATTACGATCCCATTATAGCCTACGGAGATCGTAATATGGCAGACGGGATATCCGTAACATTCCTGACAGAGTAATCCGTCTGCTATACTCCAAATCAGGCCCTAAGATCCTAGAGCCCGAGGAATCAAGCTCCTGGTTAAAAAATACCACCAAGGTTGCTCCCTCCCGGGCAATACGTTGCACTAGAATGAATGATTGTTCATCACAGGAAAATTCTATTATAAAGCATATCAGCAAAGTATTGGAAGTGGGGATTGCTAATTTAGAGACCAGTCTAGTCACTTTAGCTAACTGCAGGGGACAACCTTGATTAGATGAACATTGGGTTAGCGTGTCGGGCTCAGACTGACATGCACTGCAGCATACAATAAATCTTTAATATGGAGGCTAAACCTTAAACATACTGTCCAGCCTTGACTACTGGGCTAGTACCAATGCAATAATCTGACCACCTGCCACCGCCAAAACAAACACTGGTCTTCATGTGTGATTAACTTTTTGTCCTTTTCTTTAGATTGATCTTTTGTCAGTTTCTAACGTGCATTTCAAGAGTGTAAGAACAGGGGAAAAATATAATGTGAGCAGCACAGTCTCACCATTAAGAAAGATAATTTGCCCATTTTGTAAGTATCTAATCAAAATAAAACAAGCATTGGCAAAGCCTACAGGTCTGGAGTTGGCTGTGACCTTTTGGATTTTCAATGCTTATGTTTTCTCATATTTTTTGCAAAACCATGTGATTTGGGGCACTTGGGGGTGCTCTTCAATCTTAAAACAATGGCTCAAAGCAAAATTATTTTCAATTTTCAGTTTCGCAAAGCACAACTTGCCTTGGTATTTGCTGGCACTGGAAGGGACTACATTCAGTGTGGATGTGCTCCTTGTGAAAGGGTAGAATGCTGTCACTCACAGTGAAGGTGGCCAATGGCTGAAGTGGGCAGACCCACTGCCCCATGCTGTATGCTGCAGAGGGTAAAATAAAAATCTGGTTGACACAATAACAAACCAATGGAGAAGCATACTGGATGAACGCCCCTGTCAGTGAGTATATCATACATATAATTTTAGTAAAATCAAACGGCCTTGGCTGACACCTCACCTAAAAACACCAACCACTCATCAACTTACTAAATATACCCTGAACCACCATTACAAGATGAATTTCACCCTCTCTTTAACCTTCTCCAAAACATCTGCAGTGCTTGAGCCATCACGATTTTGAGCCAAAAACTAAATACACATTTTTCCATCTCTAGCACGTTCCCCCACCTCCTCCACAGCCAGCCTTATACGAGCTTGGCTTCAATCGCCGCCCCATAATCTACAAGTTACTCTCATATGAATGCGTCCTCCTGTGATTCCTCTAATTCTAATATGACCGTCATTAGCTGTTTTGTTTGCTTCCAGCCCACTCTAATAATCCCTGTAAAAGGTGCCTTTCAGCAACCATAATCCCAGGGTCGCGATATACTCAGGACAAAACCCTTGTTCTTGGTCCACCTTGCAACTGCTCTTCCTTCCCCTACCCAATGCCTAGACTGGTCATTATAACATGGTCCACTTTGTCCAGCCAAGGGGCCTCCAGGGATGCCTTGGGATGGAGTCCTGTTGAGAAAGGACCGTCTCTTTCCTGATCCTCACCCAGAACGCCTCTCGCCCCAGTTGAAGCAGTTACCATGAGGACTTGGTTATTCATGTGCTCTGAGGCAGAGAGCTCCAAGCAATGGAGGGTGACTGAAGGTGCCACACCACCTGTCACGGTTCCAGGTGGGTCTGATCAGGACTCTGGTTAGGACACCCCTTGAGGTCACCGACTATCCTAAAGAGGTAGTGTACTGGGGAAGAAGAGCAGCTAAAGACATACACGGAAAGGACAGCTATGAACAGGCGCAGGAAAGTAAAAGCAGAGCAACCCTTGTGTGAACAAACAGGAAAAGGATTACCAGTGGACAAACACGCTGGGGTTGTACACAGAGTAGGGGGCAGAACCTCCCACAACAACAGGGAATCTCAATGCCTCTGTGCAGTTTGCTCTTACAGATAGTCACCCGCAAGCCCCATAGAAAGGAGGCAGCAGAAGTGATTGTGTCTCTGGACCCTAGAGCACAAACAAGGATAGCACTTACGTACACAAGACAAGCTCTTGTGGGTCCAGCGGGAAACACAGTGGCGATTCCTGAGAAAACAGCAATAGCACACTGTCACTGTCAGGCACGAAAGACAACGTATAACACTGGACAAGGAGGGGGCTGGAATTGCCTCCTGGAAACCAGGAGCCGACCCCAGTACACGGGAGGACACGTATACACTGGTGAAGACTGATAGAACACTTACCAGACACAAATAACCAAGAAGAAACGGAAACAGAAGGGAACAAACTAAGAGGCAGAGGCAAGAACTAGGAACAGGCTCAGGCTGAAGCAAAGGCGGGACTAGGACTTGAAAACAGGGCACAAACTTCTGGCTGGGACAAACAGAGACAGGACTGGGAAACTGAGAGCAGGCTCTGGCTGGAACAGGCAAGGACAGGGCTGGAATACAGGGCGTAGGAATGAGCAGTAAACAGGACTGGGAAACAGGGAGAAGGTTCAGGCTGAAACAAGGCAGGAGCAGGGCAGAGAAACAGGGAGCAGGCTCTGGAAGAAACAAACAGGTACAAGGCTAAGAGATAGGGAGCAGACTCTGGCTGGACCAATCAGGAGCAGGGCAGAGAAACAGGAATCAGGATCGAGCTGGAACAGAACAGGAACAAAACTGGAACACCATTCGACAAAGGGTCTGTAACACAAAGGAATCGAACTCCAATGCACGACGGGGATCTTGAGGAAATGGCTGCTTATAAACAGTTCCAAGCTGGGCTGCACAGGAGAGGTCTCAGGTGTGTGTAGATTCAGACACTTGCAAGTCCTGGAGGAGAGGATCCGGTGAAAAGGAGCAACTGGACTTCTCTTATAGAAAACAATGGGAAACAGAATCCGGGCTTTCCTGACTACCAGGCTGTGCATTATGGGATTTGCAGTCCCAGGAAGCAAATGTTGAACTACACAAGTGGACCATGGAGAAAAGAGAAACAAACAGGAGTCAGCAAGGGACTCTAGATAAGTGTTTAAGGTGATTCCCAGGCTTCCTACAGTCCCCTTACAGCGCCCCCTAGAAATGGGACGACAGAGTCGTAACACCACCAGGGACTTCTAAAGGATTTTAGGGCCCTGGGCCAAACGTATTTTGGCGGCCCCTGTTCGGAAAAGCTTTGAATTTATGATCCAAATTCAGCTCAATCACACCCTCTTTGGCCAGGGCACTGACAGTGCACAGACACACTCGTACAAATTCTCAATGTGTTTACATCTAGTATTCAGGGATAGTGGTGTGTATTTTCAATATGGTAACACATCAGCAGCAGCTCACTAATATTACTGCGAATAATCTCTGTCGCCCCCTCATATTTCTCATATGTGAGGGCCACCCACATTAAAAGTAAATCAAAGGAAAATTAAATTTAAAACAATCTGTTTAAGAATGATTCAAGGTCACTAGGGCAGGACTTTCTACAGATCAGAGCTGGCTCTTTCAGGCCCCCCCTGAAAGGTAGGGACCCTAGGCAAGAGGCAAATTTGTCCATTTCTTAAAACGCCTAAGCACGCCACATCTCCATTCTTACTTGACTTGGGCAAAGTTGGGGGCAATGATCCCCTTGTGTAATTAAGCACTTTCATTAATTTAGCAACTCTCCAACTTTGACTTTGTGACTATGTCCGTTGTTCTCACCAACGACTCATACTACACATCCAAGATCCAGTGCTAAGATGATATAGGAGCACAGTGGCGGCTTGTGGGAGGGAAAAGAGGTGGGTTGGTGTGGCACATGGCAGGGGTAGGGGGAAGAAATAAGATCAAATAAGAAAATAACACACCTTTATTCTGCACCACACTGCTCCTCTGCTCTGTCCTCGACTGTAGGAACAGGCTCCCAGCCTGCCCGGCGGCAATCCTGATGCTCCTCCGAGCAGCATTAGGATCGTTTGGGAGCGACCAGCAAGGGAGCTCCCGGGCAGACTGGGAACCTGTGCCTGCTCTCTCCAGCCCGGCAACACAGTGTCAGGCTGGAGAGATCCTACTGCGCATGTCTGTTTGACCGGCCTGAGACGGGCGGCCAAACATACATGCGCAATGAGGAGGCGTGCACTGCTTGTCACAGTCTGTGGCCTCTCCCCCTTTAATACAAAACAATAATAAATATAGTATATTATAACTTTGTATTGAAAGGTTTGCAGCTGCCGAATGCTGGCGGGGGGCGGGAGATGGTGACGCTCTCTTCCCTCCTAGCGGAGGAACCGCGTCTGTATAGGCACCTCATGCCAATGTACTGGGTTAGTTATGTTTGTTGATTTGTGATCCATCTTGTTGTTAGCAATGATACTTACGTGGAAACCTGAAACAAGTAGGGAGTCAGTTAATTCCAGAAAAAGGATGAAGGGAAAAGGTTTATTTTAACTTTAAAGAGGGCTCCTATCTGGCTGGCCCCTGGGGTGATGAGATGCTGGCGGGCTCTCTATCCTCTCTGTCCCTTTCTGACGTAGCCCTGCTGTCAGCATTCAGCAGGGGATTGAGAGTTCAAGCATTGCTGTAAGTAACCACTGAAGCATTTCCCTTTAACCCCAGAGCCATTTTCCTTTAAGACTGTGGCGGACTGGCCTCTGAATGCTGGGGCACAGGGACTAGCAGAACAGCTGAGGTCTAGGGGCGGGACTTACCGGTCAGAAGAGACAGCTGTTCTATGTAAACACCTTCAAGGTCAATCAATCAATCAATCCATCAGGATTTGTAAAGTGTGGTTAATCACCCAAGATGGTATCCAGGCGCTCGCAGGTCCTGGAGGATCATTTGAACCAGCAGGTCTTGAGGACCCTTTTGAATGTTGGAAGAAAGGTGATGGTTCGGAGCTGCGTGGGGAGTCTAAAAAAAACAGAGGTAAAAGCAAGGAGAACGCAGTGAGAACGAGTGAAAAGCAAGGAGAACACACACAAAAATGGGGGTGAAAGCAAGGAGAAAGCAGTGAGAATGAGGGAAAACCAAGGAGAAGGCACACAAAAAATGGCAGAAAAAGCAAAAAGACGAGAGGAGCAAGAGCGATGCAGCCACACAGGGCGAGCTGGCCATGGCCTGGCAGCTTTCTGTGTTACCATGTTATTTTGCTTGCCGTTGAGTTTGCTCAGTTGACTTCCCTCACTTTGTTATTTTTTCGCTCTACCGTTCCCTCACTTAGCAGATCTTTGCCTTCCCTCCAGTATTTCGTCTGTCTGCAACTTTCTCATTTGTGCAGAGGTACGCTCTAGGGAGTGGGGTGGATTCTTGGCAGAACCTGCTGAAAATACTCCCAAATCTTGACACATAGCTGCCAAGTTTCCCAGGTCGGTGTGTGATGTGCTGCTCCAGTCCAGGTTTTTTCTTTTGCACTCTAGGGCTTGTGGTCCTATTTTATAATGGAACAAACAATACTACAAGTTCCAGAATTCAAAGGAAAACCTAGACTGGGGGAGCACATCACGCATGGACCTGGGAATCCCTGCAGGGCTGTAGATACAAACTTTACAGTTTGTCCAAAAACAAAGGCATCCCTTTGGGTTTGTGTGTTGTGGTCGTAAGAGTTAGACTATTGTCAGCATTTTAGTGGATGAATTTGCTTGCAGCACACAGACATTGTCTACAGAGTTTAATAACAATTAGAAAAGGACTGCCTGACTTACTCCAGCCACCAGACCATCATGGTATGAATCATCTCTTGAGGTTTACGGTGATCATCACACTGTTTCCTGCTACTAACCATGCACCTTGTGCAGTGGATCGTTGCAGGAAGAGGTGGTCTCTGTGGTTTTGGTGGTCGTACCTTTCAGTTCCGTAAGCACCTTCATGTGTGCACCCAGCACCCCTGTCAGTGCTACAGGGTTGAACGACAATGGAGCAGTAACTTTGGGCCTCTGCGCTGCTGATTTTATCATTTCTTCTTATTATAACTATAGAATTTGTAACATGCACGGCTGCACATAGTGCTTCCTAGTGCCGAACCAGAGAGTGTCCACCGCAATTAGAAGAGCCAGGTCTTCAGTTTCTTGTGGAAAGCCTCGAGAGAGGGGGCAGTTCAAACTTCGGGGGGAAGCTGGTTCCAGAGCTGAGGGCCAAGATATCTAAAACACTGGTCTCCTTGCTGAGTCAGCTTCACCCGAGGAATAAAGCAAGGTTCAGGTTACATGAGTGTAAAGCATGCTTGGGAGCATATGGGGAGACTAGCTTGTTGATGAAATCAGGAGCCTTCTGGGCCAGTGCTTTATACATAATACAGCAGCGCCTAGAAGTGGATCTGTTTTTCAATGGGCAGCCAGTGCAGCTCACGCAGGTATCGGGAAGCTGACCTAGGACGAGGGATGTGACAAAGTGACCTAGCAGCCATGTTTTGCTCTACCTGCAATCTGTTCAAGAAGGACTTCGAGATAACTGTGAGAAAGTAGCCTCTTTGTAGCCTTGTTACCCCCACTTTGGGCCTGTTTGTGAGTGTATGTCAGGGTGTTTTCACTGTCTCACTGGTTATCCTGCTTGCCAGGGCCCAGTGCTCATAGTGAAAACCCTATGTTTTCAGTATATTTGTTATGTGTCACTGGGACCCTGCTAGTCAGGACCCCAGTGCTCATAAGTTTGTGACCTATAGGTATGGGTTCCCTGTGTGATGCCTAACTGTCTCACTGAGGCTCTGCTAACCAGAACCTCAGTGGTTATGCTCCCTCATTTCTTTCAAATTGTCACTAACAGGCTAGTGACCAATTTTACCAATTTACATTGGCTTACTGGAACACCCTTATAATTCCCTAGTATATGGTACTGAGGTACCCAGGGTATTGGGGTTCCAGGAGATCCCTATGGGCTGCAGCATTTCTTTTGCCACCCATAGGGAGCTCTGACAATTCTTACACAGGCCTGCCACTGCAGCCTGAGTGAAATAACGTCCACGTTATTTCACAGCCATTTTACACTGCACTTAAGTAACTTATAAGTCACCTATATGTCTAACCTTTACCTGGTAAAGGTTGGGTGCTAAGTTACTTAGTGTGTGGGCACCCTGGCACTAGCCAAGGTGCCCCCACATTGTTCAGGGCCAATTCCCCGGAGTTTGTGAGTGCGGGGACACCATTACACGCGTGCACTACATATAGGTCACTACCTATATGTAGCTTCACAATGGTAACTCCGAATATGGCCATGTAATATGTCTATGATCATGGAATTGCCCCCTCTATACCATCCTGGCATAGTTGGCACAATCCCATGATCCCAGTGGTCTGTAGCACAGACCCTGGTACTGCCAAACTGCCTTCCTGGGGTTTCACTGCAGCTGCTGCTGCTGCCAACCCCTCAGACAGGCATCTGCCCTCCTGGGGTCCAGCCAGGCCTGGCCCAGGATGGCAGAACAAAGGACTTCCTCTGAGAGAGGGTGTTACACCCTCTCCCTTTGGAAAATGGTGTGAAGGCAGGGGAGGAGTAGCCTCCCCCAGCCTCTGGAAATGCTTTCATGGGCACATTTGGTGCCCATTTCCGCATAAGCCAGTCTACACCGGTTCAGGGACCCCTTAGCCCTGCTCTGGCGCGAAACTGGACAAAGGAAAGGGGAGTGACCACTCCCCTGACCTGTACCTCCCCTGGGAGGTGCCCAGAGCTCCTCCAGTGTGCTCCAGACCTCTGCCATCTTGGAAACAGAGGTGCTGCTGGCACACTGGACTGCTCTGAGTGGCCAGTGCCACCAGGTGACGTCAGAGACTCCTTGTGATAGGCTCCTTCAGGTGTTGCTAGCCTATCCTCTCTCCTAGGTAGCCAAACCCTCTTTTCTGGCTATTTAGGGTCTCTGCCTCTTGGGATTCCTTAGATAACGAATGCAAGAGCTCATCCGAGTTCCTCTGCATCTCTCTCTTCACCTTCTGCCAAGGAATCGACTGCTGACCGCGCTGGAAACCTGCAAAACTGCAACATAGTAGCTAAGACGACTACTGCAACTCTGTAAAGCTGATCCTGCAGCCTTCTCGACTGTTTTCCTGGTGGTGCATGCTGTGGGGGTAGTCTGCCTCCTCTCTGCACTAGAAGCTCCGAAGAAATCTCCCGTGGGTCGACGGAATCTTCCCCCTGCAACCGCAGGCACCAAAAAGCTGCATTACCAGTCCCTTGGGTCTCCTCTCAGCACGACGAGCGAGGTCCCTCGAATCCAGCAACTCTGTCCAAGTGACTCCCACAGTCCAGTGACTCTTCAGTCCAAGTTTGGTGGAGGTAAGTCCTTGCCTCACCTCGCTAGACTGCATTGCTGGGAACCGCGAGTTTTGCAGCTACTCCGGCCCCTGTGCACTTCCGGCGGAAATCCTTTGTGCACAGCCAAGCCTGGGTCCACGGCACTCTAACCTGCATTGCACGACTTTCTAAGTTGGTCTCCGGCGACGTGGGACTCCTTTGTATAACTTCGGGTGAGCACCATTTCACGCATCCTCGTAGTGCCTGTTTCTGGCACTTCTCCGGGTGCTACCTGCTGCTGAGTGGGCTCCTTGTCTTGCTCGACGTCCCCTCTACCTCCTGGCGCAATTTGCGACATCCTGATCCTTCCTGGGCCACAGCAGCGTCCAAAAACGCTAACCGCACGATTTGCAGCTAGCAAGGCTTGTTGGCATTCTTTCGGCGGGACAACACTTCTGCACGACTCTCCACGGCGAGCGGGATTCGTCCACCAAAGGGGAAGTCTCTAGCCCTTTTCGTTCCTGCAGAAACCTCAGCTTCTTTTGTCCAGTAGAAGCTTCTTTGCACCCACAGCTGGCATTTCCTGGGCATATGCCCATCTCCGACTTGCTTGTGACTTTTGGACTTGGTCCCCTTGTTCCACAGGTACCCTAGATTGGAAATCCATCGTTGTTGCATTGTTGGTTTGTGTTTTTCCTGCATTATTCCTCTAACACAACTTCTTTGTCCTTAGGGGAACTTTAGTGCACTTTGCACTCACTTTTCAGGGTCTTGGGGAGGGTTATTTTTCTAACTCTCACTATTTTCTAATAGTCCCAGCGACCCTCTACAAGGTCACATAGGTTTGGGGTCCATTCGTGGTTCGCATTCCACTTTTGGAGTATATGGTTTGTGTTGCCCCTATCCCTATGTGTCCCCATTGCATCCTATTGTAACTATACATTGTTTGCACTGTTTTCTAAGACTATACTGCATATTTTTGGTATTGTGTATATATATCTTGTGTATATTTCCTATCCTCTCACTGAGGGTACACTCTGAGATACTTTGGCATATTGTCATAAAAATAAAGTACCTTTATTTTTAGTATAACTGTGTATTGTGTTTTCTTATGATATTGTGCATATGACACTAAGTGGTACTGTAGTAGCTTCACACGTCTCCTAGTTCAGCCTAAGCTGCTCTGCTAAGCTACCATTATCTATCAGCCTAAGCTGCTAGACACCCTATACACTAATAAGGGATAACTGGGCCTGGTGCAAGGTGCAAGTACCCCTAGGTACTCACTACAAGCCAGTCCAGCCTCCTACATTGGTTGTGCAGCGGTGGGATAAGTGCTTTGAGACTACTTACCACTCTTGTCATTGTACTTTTCATAAGAGAAAAATATACAAAACAAGTTCAGTGTATATACACATTGCCAAAAAGTTTTGCATTTCCTCTTTTCAGTCTTTTCTAAGTGCTGAAAAGTACTTCTAACTTGCTAAAAAAAGTTCTAAAAAGTTTAAAAAGTTTTTTTTCTCTGTCTTTCTAAAAGCTCTGACAAACTTTTTTCTCTTTTTCTATCACTTTAACTCTCTCTAAAAATGTCTGGCACAGGCCAAAATGTTGATCTGTCCAAACCTGCATATGATCACCTTAGCTGGAAAGGAGCAAGGAGTCTCTGCATAGAGAGAGGTTTGAGTGTAGGGAAGAATCCTTCCTTGGAATTGTTACTTAACATGCTTAGAGAACAAGATAAGGCAAGAAGTGCCCCATCTGTTGAAAAAGTAGCTAATGGTTCCCAATCTGATCCAGGGACTCCCCCAGGAAAAGATTCAGGAAAGAAACTTCCTAGCCTGCCCATTACTAGACAGTCTAGCATAGTTGGTAATGATGTTGAGTCACACCATACAAATAGTGTTGTCTCACATCATAGCAAAAGCATTTATTCTCACCACAGTGGTACTGATGTTTCTGTTAGCCAAGCTGTTAGGGTGCCCTCTGCAAGGGACAGGTCTCCCTCTGTCCATTCTCACCATACTTCTGTTTCAAGGCATGTCCCTCCCACCCACCCTGTTGACAGATTGTTAGAAAGGGAACTCAATAGATTGAGAGTGGAACAAACCAGACCGAAGCTCAAGAAGCAACAGCTGGATTTGGATAGACAGACTTTAGAAGTAGAGAAGGAGAGACAGAAACTGGGTTTAGAAACCCATGGTGGCAGCAGCAGTATTCCCCATAGTCATCCTGCAAAAGAGCATGATTCCAGGAATCTGCACAAGATAGTTCCCCCTTATAAGGAGGGGGATGACATTAACAAGTGGTTTGCTGCACTTGAGAGGGCCTTTGCTGTACAGGATGTCCCTCAAAGGCAGTGGGCTGCTATCCTATGGCTATCATTTAGTGGAAAAGGTAAGGATAGGCTCCTTACTGTGAAAGAAAATGAAGCTAATGATTACAAAGTTCTTAAGAATGCACTCCTGGATGGTTATGGCTTAACCACTGAACAATACAGGATAAAGTTCAGAGAGACCAAAAAGGAGTCTTCACAAGACTGGGTTGATTTCATTGACCATTCAGTGAAGGCCTTGGAGGGGTGGTTACATGGCAGTAAAGTTACTGATTATGAAAGCCTGTATAACACAATCCTGAGAGAGCATATACTTAATAATTGTGTGTCTGATTTGTTGCACCAGTACCTGGTAGACTCTGATCTGACCTCTCCCCAAGAATTGGGAAAGAAGGCAGACAAATGGGTCAGAACAAGGGTGAACAGAAAAGTTCATACAGGGGGTGACAAAGATGGCAATACGAAGAAAGATGGTGAAAAATCTCAAGATAAGCATGGGGACAAGGGTAAAACCAAAGATCCCACTTCAAATCTTAAACACTCTTCAGAGGGTGGGGATAAAACTAATTCTTCCTCTTCTTCTCAACCTGCACACATTAAAAAGCCTTGGTGCTTTGTGTGTAAAATCAGAGGCCATAGGCCAGGGGATAAGTCCTGTCCAGGTAAACCCCCTGAGCCTACCACCACTAATACATCAAGCTCTAGTGCCCCTAGCAGTAGTGGTACTAGTGGTGGGACTGCTGGCAACAGTCACGTTAAGGGTGTAGTTGGGTTCACTTATGGGTCCATCATAGAAACTGGGGTAGTCAGTCCCAAGACAGTTTCTGTCACACCTAGTGGCATTGGCCTTGCCACACTGGCTGCTTGTCCCCTTACAATGGATAAGTACAGGCAGACAGTTTCAATAAATGGTGTTGAGGCCTTGGCCTACAGGGACACAGGTGCCAGTATCACTTTGGTGACTGAAAACCTAGTGCCTCCTGAACAACACATCATTGGACAACAGTATAAGATTATTGATGTCCATAACTCCACTAAGTTTCTTCCCTTAGCTATAATTCAGTTTAGTTGGGGTGGAGTTACTGGCCCTAAGCAGGTGGTGGTATCACCTAGCTTACCTGTAGACTGTCTCTTAGGTAATGACCTGGAGGCCTCAGGTTGGGCCGATGTAGAGTTTTATGCCCATGCAGCCATGCTGGGCATCCCAGAGGAATTGTTCCCTCTCATTTCTACTGAAATGAAAAAGAAAAGGAGAGAAGGCCTGAAAACACAGGATCCCTCTCCATCAACAGGTAAAAAGGGTATCACAGTATCCCCTAACCACCCTGCCATTCAGGATACCATTCCTGTGGTGGGAGAAACCTCTCCTGGGGTGGCACCTGTTCCAAGGGAAGCATCAGCTGGCAAAGCTGTACTCCCTGAGGTAGAAGTACCTCTCTGTGGGATAACTAACATTGGTGAGAAAAAGAGCACCATTTTAGTTAACATGGAGCATCCCTCCAACCCTCCCAGAGAAACTTTAGTGCAGAAACTCTGCACTGCCTCACAACACTTAGGACAGCATCCCTGCCCTAGTGTGGAGCTCATAGGACAGAATCCCTGCCCTGCTCCAACTCAAGAGAAACAGCATCCCTGTTCTCTCTTCCAGCCATATGGACAAGGTTTTTGCCCAGCTATGGCTTTTCTGAGACAGCATCCCTGTCTGGCATTTCCATCACTACAAATAGGTTCAGTGGGCAATTCCCACTGCTCTAAACTAAAACTTACTGATAGAAACTCTGAAAATACATCTTCACATTGTTGCTTAGCTAAAAAACTTCAAACAGGGGGGTTTACATCCCCACAGGGAAGTAACCATATAGTGGATGATAAAGGGAGTAACCAGTCTATTGCAGAGCTACTCTCTACTTATCACCACTTAGACAATAAAGTCTCAACTGGCCAAGCTTAGCCTTATTGTCCTTCGTTTGGGGGGGGGGGGGGTTGTGTGAGAAAGTAGCCTCTTTCTAGCCTTGTTACCCCCACTTTGGGCCTGTTTGTGAGTGTATGTCAGGGTGTTTTCACTGTCTCACTGGTATCCTGCTTGTCAGGGCCCAGTGCTCATAGTGAAAACTCTATGTTTTCAGTATGTTTGTTATGTGTCACTGGGACCCTGCTAGTCAGGACCCCAGTGCTCATAAGTTTGTGACCTATAGGTATGTGTTCCCTGTGTGATGCCTAACTATCTCACTGAGGCTCTGCTAACCAGAACCTCAGTGGTTATGCTCTCTCATTTCTTTCAAATTGTCACTAACAGGCTAGTGACCAATTTTACCAATTTACATTGGCTTACTGGAACACCCTTATAATTCCCTAGTATATGGTACTGAGGTACCCAGGGTATTGGGGTTCCAGGAGATCCCTCTGGCCTGCAGCATTTCTTTTGCCACCCATAGGGAGCTCTGACAATTCTTACACAGGCCTGCCACTGCAGCCTGAGTGAAATAACGTCCACGTTATTTCACAGCCATTTTACACTGCACTTAAGTAACTTATAAGTCACCTATATGTCTAACCTTTACCTGGTAAAGGTTGGGTGCTAAGTTACTTAGTGTGTGGGCACCCTGGAACTAGCCAAGGTGCCCCCACATTGTTCAGGGCCAATTCCCCGGACTTTGTGAGTGCGGGGACACCATTACACGCGTGCACTACATATAGGTCACTACCTATATGTAGCTTCACAATGGTAACTCCGAATATGGCCATGTAATATGTCTATGATCATGGAATTGCCCCCTCTATACCATCCTGGCATAGTTGGCACAATCCCATGATCCCAGTGGTCTGTAGCACAGACCCTGGTACTGCCAAACTGCCTTCCTGGGGTTTCACTGCAGCTGCTGCTGCTGCCAACCCCTCAGACAGGCATCTGCCCTCCTGGGGTCCAGCCAGGCCTGGCCCAGGATGGCAGAACAAAGGACTTCCTCTGAGAGAGGGTGTTACACCCTCTCCCTTTGGAAAATGGTGTGAAGGCAGGGGAGGAGTAGCCTCCCCCAGCCTCTGGAAATGCTTTTTATGGGCACATTTGGTGCCCATTTCTGCATAAGCCAGTCTACACCGGTTCAGGGACCCCTTAGCCCTGCTCTGGTGCGAAACTGGACAAAGGAAAGGGGAGTGACCACTCCCCTGACCTGTACCTCCCCTGGGAGGTGCCCAGAGCTCCTCCAGTGTGCTCCAGACCTCTGCCATCTTGGAAACAGAGGTGCTGCTGGCACACTGGACTGCTCTGAGTGGCCAGTGCCACCAGGTGACGCCAGAGACTCCTTGTGATAGGCTCCTTCAGGTGTTGCTAGCCTATCCTCTCTCCTAGGTAGCCAAACCCTCTTTTCTGGCTATTTAGGGTCTCTGCCTCTTGGGATTCCTTAGATAACGAATGCAAGAGCTCATCCGAGTTCCTCTGCATCTCTCTCTTCACCTTCTGCCAAGGAATCGACTGCTGACCGCGCTGGAAGCCTGCAAAACTGCAACATAGTAGCTAAGACAACTACTGCAAATCTGTAACGCTGATCCTGCCGCCTTCTCGACTGTTTTCCTGGTGGTGCATGCTGTGGGGGTAGTCTGCCTCCTCTCTGAACTAGAAGCTCTGAAGAAATCTCCCGTGGGTCGACGGAATCTTCCCCCTGCAACCGCAGGCACCAAAAAGCTGCATTACCGGTCCCTTGGGTCTCCTCTCAGCACGACGAGTGAGGTCCCCGGAATCCAGCAACTCTGTCCAAGTGACTCCCACAGTCCAGTGACTCTTCAGTCCAAGTTTGGTGGAGGTAAGTCCTTGCCTCACCTCGCTAGACTGCATTGCTGGGAACCGTGACTTTTGCAGCTACTCCGGCCCCTGTGCACTTCCGGCGGAAATCCTTTGTGCACAGCCAAGCCCGGGTCCACGGCACTCTAACCTGCATTGCACGACTTTCTAAGTTGGTCTCCGGCGACGTGGGACTCCTTTGTGTAACTTTGGGTGGAGCACCGTTTCACGCATCCTCGTAGTGCCTGTTTCTGGCACTTCTCCGGGTGCTATCTGCTGCTGAGAGGGCTCTTTGTCTTGCTCGACGTCCCCTCTACCTCCTGGCGCAATTTGCGACATCCTGGTCCTTCCTGGGCCACAGCAGCGTCCAAAAACGCTAACCACACGATTTGCAGCTAGCAAGGCTTGTTGGCGTTCTTTCGGCGGGAAAACACTTCTGCACAACTCTCCACGGCGAGCGGGATCCGTCCACCAAAGGGGAAGTCTCTAGCCTTTTTCGTTCCTGCAGAAACCTCAGCTTCTTCTGTCCAGTAGAAGCTTCTTTGCACCCACAGCTGGCATTTCCTGGGCATATGCCCATCTCCGACTTGCTTGTGACTTTTGGACTTGGTCCCCTTGTTCCACAGTTACCCTAGATTGGAAATCCATCGTTGTTGCATTGTTGGTTTGTGTTTTTCCTGCATTATTCCTCTAACACGACTTCTTTGTCCTTAGGGGAACTTTAGTGCACTTTGCACTCACTTTTCAGGGTCTTGGGGAGGGTTATTTTTCTAACTCTCACTATTTTCTAATAGTCCCAGCGACCCTCTACAAGGTCACATAGGTTTGGGGTCCATTCGTGGTTCGCATTCCACTTTTGGAGTATATGGTTTGTGTTGCCCCTATCCCTATGTGTCCCCATTGCATCCTATTGTAACTATACATTGTTTGCACTGTTTTCTAAGACTATACTGCATATTTTTGGTATTGTGTATATATATCTTGTGTATATTTCCTATCCTCTCACTGAGGGTACACTCTGAGATACTTTGGCATATTGTCATAAAAATAAAGTACCTTTATTTTTAGTATAACTGTGTATTGTGTTTTCTTATGATATTGTGCATATGTCACTAAGTGGTACTGTAGTAGCTTCACACGTCTCCTAGTTCAGCCTAAGCTGCTCTGCTAAGCTACCATTATCTATCAGCCTAAGCTGCTAGACACCCTATACACTAATAAGGGATAACTGGGCATTGGTGCAAGGTGCAAGTACCCCTAGGTACTCACTACAAGCCAGTCCAGCCTCCTACAATAACCAAGTACAATATGTTGCCATAGCACAACCGAGATGTAATTAGGGCCTGCACCACAGTTCTCTGTACAGGGAATGGAAGGACCCCCACATTTTTTGCAGGCTTTTAAGTAACCCAAAACATGGTGCGCAACCCTGGTAATTTGGGAGTCCATCCTGACACTGCAATCTAAATAGACACTGAGATCCTCCACAACCTACTTAGGGGAACCAAAGGGGCCTAGAGCTTCAGGCCAGTCCGGTTAGTTGCAAAGCTGATGCTGATTACCCAGCAGCGTGACCTCGATTGTATTTCCATTCAGTTTTAGGAAATTGTTTACTCATCCACAGTGCCGTTGCCACTCCATAAGGTCTCAATTCATGGCCACTTTTATTATTAGTAGAGGATAAAGAGAAAACCATTTGGGTATCGTCGGTATAGGAAGGCAAAGTACTGGCAAAGCCTAAACAAGATCTTCCGGGGGTCGAACTTATACATTAAAAAGCATAGGGCCCAGGGAAGAGCTCTGCGGAACCCCGTTAGGCAGCTCTGCGAACTGAAGAGGAGGAGGTACTCCAGATCACTTGAAATATTCGTTCCTGCAAAAGAGAGCAAAAAGAATGGCACACCTACTGCCTTTTCATACAAAATTTGCCTCACAAGTGGGGGACACCTGCTTTTGGTGTATCATGTATGTTCCCTGGAGGTGCATTCAACTCCACTGAAAGCGTACACTGGAGATATCCAGGTGTTGGCCGGCTACCGATGCCCAGGTGTTGGCTTGTCTACAGGGGTCCAGGTGTTGACCCAGGTACTGATCTCCAGGTGTTGACTCGACTACCAATCTCCAGGTGTTGACCTGGCTACCAATCTCCACATGTTGACCCGGCTACCAATCTCCAGGTGTGGGCTTCTCTACCAATGTCCAGGTTTTGACCCAGGTACCAATCTCCAGGTGTTGAGCTGGCTATCAATCTCCAGGTGTTGACGCGGCTACCAATCTCCAGGTGTTGACCCGGCTGCCAATCTCCGGGTGTTGACCCTGCTACCAATCTCCAGGTGTTGACCCAGCTACCAATCTCCAGGTGTGGGCTTCTCTACCAATGTCCAGGTTTTGACCCAGGTACCAATCTCCATGTGTTGACCTGGCTATCAATCTCCAGGTGTTGACGCGGCTACCAATCTCCAGGTGTTGACCCGGCTGCCAATCTCCGGGTGTTGACCCAGCTACCAATCTCCGGGTGTTGACCCAGCTACCAATCTCCAGGTGTTGACCCGGCTGCCAATCTCCGGGTGTTGACCCAGCTACCAATCTCCGGGTGTTGACCTGGCTGCGGTTGTCTAAGTGTTGACCCTGCTACAGATGTCTAGGTGTTGATCCGGCTAACGTTGTCCAGGTATTGGCCCAGCTACAGGTCTCCAGATGTTGACCCAGGTACCGATGTGCAGATGTTGACTTGGCTGCTGATCCCCGGGTGTTGACCTGGCTACCAATCATCAGGAGGTGACCCGGCTACCGATGTCCAACTGCTGACCTGGCTACTGATTTCCAGGTGATGACCCACCTACTGATCTCCAGGTGTTCACCCGGCTACCGATGTCCAGGTGTTGACCCAGCTACTGATCTCCAGGTGTTGACCTCGCTACTGATCTCCAGGTTTTGACCTGGCTACTGATCTCCAGGTGTTGACCCAGCTACTGATCTCCAGGTGTTGACCGGAATATCATCCTCCAGCTGTTGACCCTTCCAGCAGTTCAGTGCTTGTGATGAACAGTAAAGGAATACTGCCCTGAGATTAGAAAGGTTGCCTATTGGCTCTCACCATCATTCTAAGCAGTCTCCTATGACTGTGGACACTCAGTGTCCCCAGAGGCTGAGCTATGGGCCTGCACTCTGTTTATATGTACAAGAAGTGTTGGGGTCCCCCTGGCTCATGGTCCTCATGGAGCTGCGTGGCATGAAATGGGAGGTTACCGTTGAAACTGCCGTGGGGAATGTTGGTCGCTTCTTCTTTGTCACCATTGGGTCGTAACCCGCCTACTTGTGTTGTGCCACCCTGCTCCTCATTTTATCCTGTTCCTCATTTTCACCTGCCGGGCAAGCTGGCGTGTTTTTCTATGGAGAAGAGATGTGGTAGGTGTGAGAAAGTAGCCTCTTTCTAGCCTTGTTACCCCCACTTTAGGCCTGTTTGTGAGTGTATGTCAGGGTGTTTTCACTGTCTCACTGGGATCCTGCCAGCCAGGGCCCAGTGCTCATAGTGAAAACCCTATGTTTTCATTATGGTTGTTATGTGTCACTGGGACCCTGCTAGTCAGGACCCCAGTGCTCATAAGTTTGTGACCTATAGGTATGTGTTCCCTGTGTGATGCCTAACTGTCTCACTGAGGCTCTGCTAACCAGAACCTCAGTGGTTATGCTCTCTCATTACTTTCAAATTGTCACTAACAGGCTAGTGACCAATTTTACCAATTTACATTGGCTTACTGGAACACCCTTACAATTCCCTAGTATATGGTACTGAGGTACCCAGGGTATTGGGGTTCCAGGAGATCCCTATGGGCTGCAGCATTCCTTTTGCCACCCATAGGGAGCTCTGACAATTCTTGCACAGGCCTGCCACTGCAGCCTGAGTGAAATAACGTCCACGTTATTTCACAGCCATTTTACACTGCACTTAAGTAACTTATAAGTCACCTATATGTCTAACCTTTACCTGGTAAAGGTTGGGTGCTAAGTTACTTAGTGTGAGGGTACCCTGGCACTAGCCAAGGTGCCCCCACATTGTTCAGGGCCAATTCCCCGGACTTTGTGAGTGCGGGGACACCATTACACGCGTGCACTACATATAGGTCACTACCTATATGTAGCTTCACAATGGTAACTCCGAATATGGCCATGTAATATGTCTATGATCATGGAATTGCCCCCTCTATGCCATCCTGGCATAGTTGGCACAATCCCATGATCCCAGTGGTCTGTAGCACAGACCCTGGTACTGCCAAACTGCCTTTCCTGGGGTTTCACTGCAGCTGCTGCTGCTGCCAACCCCTCAGACAGGCATCTGCCCTCCTGGGGTCCAGCCAGGCCTGGCCCAGGATGGCAGAACAAAGAACTTCCTCTGAGAGAGGGTGTTACACCCTCTCCCTTTGGAAAATGGTGTGAAGGCAGGGGAGGAGTAGCCTCCCCCAGCCTCTGGAAATGCTTTCTTGGGCACAGATGTGCCCAATTCTGCATAAGCCAGTCTACACCGGTTCAGGGGACCCCGTAGTCCTGCTCTGGCGCAAAACTGGACAAAGGAAAGGGGAGTGACCACTCCCCTGACCTGCACCTCCCCTGGGAGGTGTCCAGAGCTCCTCCAGTGTGCTCCAGAGCTCTGCCATCTTGGAAACAGAGGTGCTGCTGGCACACTGGACTGCTCTGAGTGGCCAGTGCCACCAGGTGACGTCAGAGACTCCTTCTGATAGGCTCCTTCAGGTGTTGCTAGCCTATCCTCTCTCCTAGGTAGCCAAACCCTCTTTTCTGGCTATTTAGAGTCTCTGTCTCTGGGGAAACTTTAGATAACGAATGCATGAGCTCAGCCGAGTTCCTCTGCATCTCTCTCTTCACCTTCTGCCAAGGAATCAACTGCTGACCGCGCTGGAAGCCTGCAACACTGCAACAAAGTAGCAAAGATGACTACTGCAACTCTGTAACGCTGATCCTGCCGCCTTCTCGACTGTTTTCCTGTTTGTGCATGCTGTGGGGGTAGTCTGCCTCCTCTCTGCACCAGAAGCTCCGAAGAAATCTCCCGTGGGTCGACGGAATCTTCCCCCTGCAACCGCAGGCACCAAAAAGCTGCATTACCGGTCCCTTGGGTCTCCTCTCAGCACGACGAGCGAGGTCCCTCGAATCCAGCAACTCTGTCCAAGTGGCCCCCACAGTCCAGTGACTCTTCAGTCCAAGTTTGGTGGAGGTAAGTCCTTGCCTCACCTCGCTAGACTGCATTGCTGGGAACCACGACTTTTGCAGCTACTCCGGCCTCCGTGCACTTCCGGCGGAAATCCTTTGTGTACAGTCCAGCCTGGGTCCACGGCACTCTAACCTGCATTGCACGACCTCCTAAGTTGTTCTCCGGCGACGTGGGACTTCTTTGTGCGACTTCGGGTAAGCACCGTTTCACACATCCTTGTAGTGCCTGTTTCTCTCACTTCTCCGGGTGCTACCTGCTGCTGAGAGGGCTCCTTGTCTTGCTCGACGTCCCCTCTCTCTCCTGGTCCAATTTGCGACCTCCTGGTCCCTCCAGGGCCACAGCTGCGTCCAAAAACGCTAACCGCACGATTTGCAGCTAGCAAGGCTTGTTGGCATTCTTTCGGCGGGAAAACACTTCTGCACGACTCTCCACGGCAAGAGGGATCCGTCCACCAAAGGGGAAGTCTCTAGCCCTTTTCGTTCCTGCAGAAACCGCAGCTTCTTCTGTCCAGTAGAAGCTTCTTTGCACCCGCAGCTGGCATTTCCTGGGCATCTGCCCATCTCCGACTTGCTTGTGACTTTTGGACTTGGTCCCCTTGTTCCACAGGTACCCTAGATTGGAAATCCACAGTTGTTGCATTGTTGGTTTGTGTCTTTCCTGCATTATTCCTCTAACACGACTTCTTTGTCCTTAGGGGAACTTTAGTGCACTTTGCACTCACTTTTCAGGGTCTTGGGGAGGGTTATTTTTCTAACTCTCACTATTTTCTAATAGTCCCAGCGACCCTCTACAAGGTCACATAGGTTTGGGGTCCATTCGTGGTTCGCATTCCACTTTTGGAGTATATGGTTTGTGTTGCCCTATCCCTATGTTTCCCCATTGCATCCTATTGTAACTATACATTGTTTGCACTGTTTTCTAAGACTATACTGCATATTTTTGGTATTGTGTATATATATCTTGTGTATATTTCCTATCCTCTCACTGAGGGTACACTCTGAGATACTTTGGCATATTGTCATAAAAATAAAGTACCTTTATTTTTAGTATAACTGTGTATTGTGTTTTCTTATGATATTGTGCATATGACACTAAGTGGTACTGTAGTAGCTTCACACGTCTCCTAGTTCAGCCTAAGCTGCTCTGCTAAGCTACCATTATCTATCAGCCTAAGCTGCTAGACACCCTATACACTAATAAGGGATAACTGGGCCTGGTGCAAGGTGCAAGTACCCCTTGGTACTCACTACAAGCCAGTCCAGCCTCCTACATTGGAAGCAGCGACGGGATAAGTGCTTTGAGACTACTTACCACTCTGGTCATTGTACTTTTCATAAGAGAAAAATATACAAAACAAGGTCAGTGTATATACACGTAGCCAAAAAGTTTTGCATTTCCTCTTTTCACTCTTTTCTAAGTGCTGAAAAGTACTTCTAAACTTTCAAAAAGTTCTTAAAAGTTCAAAAAGTTTTTTTTCTGTCTTTCTAAAAAGTTCTGAAAACTTTTTTCTCTTTTTCTATCACTTTAACTCTCTCTAAAAATGTCTAGCACAGGCCAAAATGTTGATCTGTCCAAACTTGCATATGATCACCTTAGCTGGAAAGGAGCAAGGAGTCTCTGCATAGAGAGAGGTTTGAGTGTAGGGAAGAATCCTTCTTTGGAATTATTGCTTAACATGCTTAGAGAACAAGATAAGGCCATAGGGGCCACATCTGTTGAAAAAGTAGCAAATGGTTCCCAATCTGATCCAGGGACTCCCCCAGGAAAAGATTCAGGAAAGAAACTTCCTAGCCTGCCCATTACTAGACAGTCTAGCATAGTTGGTAATGATGGAGAGCCTCACCATACAAATAGTGTTGTCTCACATCATAGCAAAAGCATTTATTCTCACCATACTGGTAGTGATGTTTCTGTTAGCCAAGCTGTTAGGGTGGCTTCTGTGAGGGACAGGTCTCCTTCTGTTCATTCCTCTGTGTCTAAGAATGTCCCTCCCACCAACCCTGATGACAGAATGTTAGAGAGGGAACTCAATAAGTTGAGAGTGGAACAAACCAGACTGAAGCTTAAAAAGCAACAGCTGGATTTGGATAGACAGTCTTTTGAACTAGAGAAAGAAAGACAGAAGTTGGGTTTAGATACCCATGGTGGCAGCAGCAGTATTCCCCATAGTCATCCTGCAAAAGAGGACTGCCCTCCTCGCCGCCACAGATGACATCAGACATCAAATGGACAACGGCGAAACCTCAGCCCTCATCCTCCTCGACCTATCAGCCGCTTTTGACACCGTCTGCCACCGCACCCTACTGACCCGCCTCCAAGATGCCGGCATCCAAGATAAAGCCCTCCACTGGATCTCATCCTTCCTCTCCGACAGAACGCAGAGAGTCCGTCTCTCCCCTTTCCGCTCCAAAGCCACCAACCTCATCTGCGGCGTCCCCCAAGGATCCTCCCTCAGTCCCACGTTGTTCAACGTCTACATGGCCCCCCTCGCTCAACTGGCCCGCCAACACCACCTCAGCATCATCTCCTACGCCGACGATACCCAGCTCGTCCTCTCCCTGACCAAAGACCCGCTCACCGCCAAAACAAACCTCCACGAGGGACTAAAATCCATCGCCGATTGGATGAACAACAGTCGCCTGAAACTCAACTCCGACAAGACGGAAGTCCTCATCCTCGGACGCACCCCCTCGGCCTGGAACGACTCATGGTGGCCCTCCGTCCTCAGACTCCCACCCACCCCTGCCAGCCACGCAAGAATCCTCGGCTTCATCCTGGACTCCGCCCTCACCATGTCCAAACAGGTCAGCGCCGTCTCCTCCTCCTGTTTCAACACCCTTCGAATGCTCCGCAGAATCTTCAAGTGGATTCCAACAGAAACCAGAAAGACGGTGACCCAGGCCCTCGTCAGCAGCAGACTTGACTACGGCAACGCACTCTACACAGGCATACCAACCAAAGACATCAAACGCCTCCAACGTATCCAAAATGCCTCCGCCCGACTGATCCTCAACATACCTCGCCGAAGTCACATCTCCCCTCACCTAAAGGAACTCCACTGGCTCCCGGTAGACAAGAGGATAACCTTCAAACTCCTGACCCACGCTCACAAGGCACTTCACAACACCGGACCCTCCTACCTCAACACCAGACTCAACTTCTACACTCCAACACGTCAACTCCGATCTGCCAACCTCGCCCTCGCCATCGTACCCCGAATCCAGCGCAAGACATCCGGCGGCAGATCCTTCTCCTTCCTCGCCGCCAAGACCTGGAACTCTCTCCCCACATCTCTTCGCCAGACCCAGGACCTCCTCACATTCAGAAGGCTCCTCAAGACCTGGCTCTTCGACCGCTAATCCAGCAGCGCTCCCCCCCCCCCCCCCTCAGCGCCTCGAAACCCTGACGGGTACATAGCGCGCTTTATAAATACCATGATTGATTGATTGATTGATTGATTGAAAGAGCATGATTCCAGGAATCGGCATAAGATAGTTCCCCCTTATAAGGAGGGGGATGACATTAACAAGTGGTTTGCTGCACTTGAGAGGGCCTGTGTTGTACAGGATGTCCCTCAAAGGCAGTGGGCTGCTATCCTATGGCTATCATTTAGTGGAAAGGGTAGGGATAGACTCCTTACTGTGAAAGAAAGTGATGCCAATAATTTTACAGTTCTTAAGAATGCACTCCTGGATGGTTATGGCTTAACCACTGAACAATACAGGATAAAGTTCAGAGAGACCAAAAAGGAGTCTTCACAAGACTGGGTTGATTTCATTGACCATTCAGTGAAGGCCTTGGAGGGGTGGTTACATGGCAGTAAAGTTACTGATTATGAAAGCCTGTATAACACAATCCTGAGAGAGCATATACTTAATAATTGTGTGTCTGATTTGTTGCACCAGTACCTGGTAGACTCTGATCTGACCTCTCCCCAAGAATTGGGAAAGAAGGCAGACAAATAGGTCAGAACAAGGGTGAACAGAAAAGTTCATACAGGGGGTGACAAAGATGGCAATAAGAAGAAAGATGGTGAAAAATCTCAAGATAAGCATGGAGATAAGGGTAAAACCAAAGATCCCACTTCAAATCTTAAACACTCTTCAGAGGGTGGGGATAAAACAAATTCTTCCTCTTCTTCCCAACCTGCACACATTAAAAAGCCTTGGTGCTTTGTGTGTAAAAACAGAGGCCATAGGCCAGGGGATAAGTCCTGTCCAGGTAAACCCCCTGAGCCTACCACCACTAATACATCAAGCTCTAGTGCCCCTAGCAGTAGTGGTACTAGTGGTGGGACTGCTGGCAACAGTCAAGTTAACGGTGTAGTTGGGTTCACTTATGGGTCCATCATAGAAACTGGGGTAGTCAGTCCCAAGACAGTTTCTGTCTCACCTAGTGGCATTGGCCTTGCCACACTGGCTGCTTGTCCCCTTACAATGGATAAGTACAGGCAGACAGTTTCAATAAATGGTGTTGAGGCCTTGGCCTACAGGGACACAGGTGCCAGTATCACTTTGGTGACTGAAAACCTAGTGCACCCTGATCAACACATCATTGGACAACAGTATAAGATTATTGATGTCCATAACTCCACTAAGTTTCTTCCCTTAGCTATAATTCAGTTTAGTTGGGGTGGAGTTACTGGCCCTAAGCAGGTGGTGGTATCACCTAGCTTACCTGTAGACTGTCTCTTAGGTAATGACCTAGAGGCCTCAGGTTGGGCTGATGTAGAGTTTTATGCCCATGCAGCCATGCTGGGCATCCCTGAGGAATTGTTCCCTCTCATTTCTACTGAAATGAAAAAGCAAAGGAGAGAAGGCCTGAAAACTCAGGATCCCTCTCCATCAACAGGTAAAAAGGGTATCACAGTATCCCCTAACCACCCTACCATTCAGGATACCATTCCTGTGGTGGGAGAAACCTCTCCTGGGGTGGCACCTGTTCCAAGGGAATCATCAGCTGGCAAAGCTGGACTCCTTGAGGTAGAAGTACCTCTCTGTGGGATAACTAACATTGGTGACAAAAAGAGCACCATTTTAGTTAACATGGAGCATCCCTCCAACCCTCCCAGAGAAACTTTAGTGCAGAAACCCTGCACTGCCTCACAACACTTAGGACAGCATCCCTGCCCTAGTGTGGTGCTCATAGGACAGCATCCCTGCCCTGCTCCAACTCGAGAGAAACAGCATCCCTGTTCTCTCTTCCAGCCATATGGACAAAGTTTTTGCCCAGCTATGGCTTTTCTGAGACAGCATCCCTGTCTGGCATTTCCATCACTACAAATAGGTTCAGTGGACAATTCCCACTGCTCTAAACTAAAACTTACTGATAGAAACTCTGAAAATACATCTTCACATTGTTGCTTAGCTAAAAAACTTCAAACAGGGTGGTTTACATCCCCACAGGGAAGTAACCATAGAGTGGATGATAAAGGGAGTAACCAGTCTATTGCAGAGCTACTCTCTACTTATCACCACTTAGACAATAAAGTCTCAACTGGCCAAGGTTAGCCTTATTGTCCTTCGTTTGGGGGGGGGGGGAGGTTGTGTGAGAAAGTAGCCTCTTTCTAGCCTTGTTACCCCCACTTTAGGCCTGTTTGTGAGTGTATGTCAGGGTGTTTTCACTGTCTCACTGGGATCCTACCAGCCAGGGCCCAGTGCTCATAGTGAAAACCCTATGTTTTCAGTATGGTTGTTATGTGTCACTGGGACCCTGCTAGTCAGGACCCCAGTGCTCATAAGTTTGTGACCTATAGGTATGTGTTCCCTGTGTGATGCCTAACTGTCTCACTGAGGCTCTGCTAACCAGAACCTCAGTGGTTATGCTCTCTCATTACTTTCAAATTGTCACTAACAGGCTAGTGACCAATTTTACCAATTTACATTGGCTTACTGGAACACCCTTATAATTCCCTAGTATATGGTACTGAGGTACCCAGGGTATTGGGGTTCCAGGAGATCCCTATGGGCTGCAGCATTCCTTTTGCCACCCATAGGGAGCTCTGACAATTCTTACACAGGCCTGCCACTGCAGCCTGAGTGAAATAAAGTCCACGTTATTTCACAGCCATTTTACACTGCACTTAAGTAACTTATAAGTCACCTATATGTCTAACCTTTACCTGGTAAAGGTTGGGTGCTAAGTTACTTAGTGTGAGGGTACCCTGGCACTAGCCAAGGTGCCCCCACATTGTTCAGGGCCAATTCCCCGGACTTTGTGAGTGCGGGGACACCATTACACGCGTGCACTACATATAGGTCACTACCTATATGTAGCTTCACAATGGTAACTCCGAATATGGCCATGTAACATGTCTATGATCATGGAATTGCCCCCTCTATGCCATCCTGGCATAGTTGGCACAATCCCATGATCCCAGTGGTCTGTAGCACAGACCCTGGTACTGCCAAACTGCCTTTCCTGGGGTTTCACTGTAGCTGCTGCTGCTGCCAACCCCTCAGACAGGCATCTGCCCTCCTGGGGTCCAGCCAGGCCTGGCCCAGGATGGCAGAACAAAGAACTTCCTCTGAGAGAGGGTGTTACACCCTCTCCCTTTGGAAAATGGTGTGAAGGCAGGGGAGGAGTAGCCTCCCCCAGCCTCTGGAAATGCTTTCTTGGGCACAGATGTGCCCAATTCTGCATAAGCCAGTCTACACCGGTTCAGGGGACCCCTTAGCCCTGCTCTGGCGCAAAACTGGACAAAGGAAAGGGGAGTGACCACTCCCCTGACCTGCACCTCCCCTGGGAGGTGTCCAGAGCTCCTCCAGTGTGCTCCAGACCTCTGCCATCTTGGAAACAGAGGTGCTGCTGGCACACTGGACTGCTCTGAGTGGCCAGTGCCACCAGGTGACGTCAGAGACTCCTTCTGATAGGCTCCTTCAGGTGTTGCTAGCTTATCCTCTCTCCTAGGTAGCCAAACCCTCTTTTCTGGCTATTTAGAGTCTCTGTCTCTGGGGAAACTTTAGATAACGAATGCAAGAGCTCAGCCGAGTTCCTCTGCATCTCTCTCTTCACCTTCTGCCAAGGAATCAACTGCTGACCGCGCTGGAAGCCTGCAACACTGCAACAAAGTAGCAAAGACGACTACTGCAACTCTGTAACGCTGATCCTGCCGCCTTCTCGACTGTTTTCCTGTTTGTGCATGCTGTGGGGGTAGTCTGCCTCCTCTCTGCACCAGAAGCTCCGAAGAAATCTCCCGTGGGTCGACGGAATCTTCCCCCTGTAACCGCAGGCACCAAAAAGCTGCATTACCGGTCCCTTGGGTCTCCTCTCAGCACGACGAGCGAGGTCCCTCGAATCCAGCAACTCTGTCCAAGTGGCCCCCACAGTCCAGTGACTCTTCAGTCCAAGTTTGGTGGAGGTAAGTCCTTGCCTCACCTCGCTAGACTGCATTCCTAGGAACCGCGACTTTTGCAGCTACTCCGGCCTCCGTGCACTTCCGGCGGAAATCCTTTGTGCACAGTCCAGCCTGGGTCCACGGCACTCTAACCTGCATTGCACGACCTCCTAAGTTGTTGTCCGGCGACGTGGGACTTCTTTGTGCGACTTCGGGTGAGCACTGTTTCACGCATCCTCGTAGTGCCTGTTTCTGGCACTTCTCTGGGTGCTACCTGCTGCTGAGAGGGCTCCTTGTCTTGCTCGATGTCCCCTCTCTCTCCTGGTCCAATTTGCGACCTCCTGGTCCCTCCAGGGCCACAGCAGCGTCCAAAAACGCTAACTGCACGATTTGCAGCTAGCAAGGCTTGTTGGCGTTCTTACGGCGGGAAACCACTTCTGCACGACTCTCCACGGCGAGAGGGATCCGTCCACCAAAGGGGAAGTCTCTAGCCCTTTTCGTTTCTGCAGAAACCGCAGCTTCTTCTGTCCAGTAGAAGCTTCTTTGCACCCGCAGCTGGCATTTCCTGGGCATCTGCCCATCTCCGACTTGCTTGTGACTTTTGGACTTGGTCCCCTTGTTCCACAGGTACCCTAGATTGGAAATCCACAGTTGTTGCATTGTTGGTTTGTGTCTTTCCTGCATTATTCCTCTAACACGACTTCTTTGTCCTTAGGGGAACTTTAGTGCACTTTGCACTCACTTTTCAGGGTCTTGGGGAGGGTTATTTTTCTAACTCTCACTATTTTCTAATAGTCCCAGCGACCCTCTACAAGGTCACATAGGTTTGGGGTCCATTCGTGGTTCGCATTCCACTTTTGGAGTGTATGGTTTGTGTTGCCCCTATCCCTATGTTTCCCCATTGCATCCTATTGTAACTATACATTGTTTGCACTGTTTTCTAAGACTATACTGCATATTTTTGCTATTGTGTATATATATCTTGTGTATATTTCCTATCCTCTCACTGAGGGTACACTCTGAGATACTTTGGCATATTGTCATAAAAATAAAGTACCTTTATTTTTAGTATAACTGTGTATTGTGTTTTCTTATGATATTGTGCATATGACACTAAGTGGTACTGTAGTAGCTTCACACGTCTCCTAGTTCAGCCTAAGCTGCTCTGCTAAGCTACCATTATCTATCAGCCTAAGCTGCTAGACACCCTATACACTAATAAGGGATAACTGGGCCTGGTGCAAGGTGCAAGTACCCCTTGGTACTCACTACAAGCCAGTCCAGCCTCCTACAGTAGGAGTCTCTTGAAAGTTTATCTACATGTTTGTTGCTCATCAGCGGGGTCCTAGATACTGATGGGGAGAACGGGTGTCCCCCCTTAATCTCTCCCTCACTCCCCCCACAGAGATCAAATCAGCAGCTGAAACTGCCAAGGGGAAGGAGAGAAAGAACAGAGAGATCTAAACTGAATATGGAACCTATCTGCAGCATCTTCTCTTTCCCTCCTCACCTGTCATCTCACCTGCTTTTTATTTCTGTTCACCCACCTGACAAACGAAATGCCTCCATAGACCTCAATGGGGTCACTGCTATTTAAACCTATTTCACTTCCACAGAAAGAGTTTCTCCCCCATTCACATTAAAGGGGTTAACCTCTTAGTGGTGTCTCTTGCGGACTCCACTAAATTGGCCACACATTTGGGGAAACGTTGCCCCAAACAAAATCATTCCATCACTTACTCAAACTAGATACTGGATGGCTCACACGGCCCACTGGACCCCAACTAGGCTGTTCAAACTCGGCCTCCGTAACTCTGACATTTGCTGGAGCTGCGAAAAAGCACCAGGAAACTTAAACCACATGCTCTTAGACTGCAGCTTTTTGTAAACATTTTAGGATGAAATAGGCAAAACCAAATAAAAAATTCTATATATTCTCTGGACTCCAAATCTAGCCTCTATCACATTAGGTATTCTCCCCGCAGGCCTCAGACTACACACTATGGGACATACTCGACTCAACCGGTCTCAAAGCCATTCTCTCTGACTGGAAAGACTTATCCAAGCCCTCCCCCCACACGGTGAAAATGGATACAATTTACCAGAGGTGAGGATGACTCCCTAAACTCATATCTGAACACAGATTATGGGAGGAAAGATAAAAGCTGGTCCAAGCTAGACAATTTTGTGCTCCACGCACCTCCATGAGCATACCCACTTCCTAACCCAACCCTTCCCTCCCCATTCACCTGCCCCCTCCCCATGCCCTACCTCCAGTCATGCCCCCTCCTCTGTCTCTACTGTCCATTCTCTTCCTCTGTCGTTCTCTCTATTTGTACCGCCCCCACAGTCTAGTATTGGAGGGGGGAGGCACTTTACTAAAGCACTAACAACTCAATGTCCCTCCACCATTACAAACAACAACAATACTCACTGCAACATCCTGTACTCATATGATTATCCACAACCTGCTTCTTATCCATCATTGTGATATTGTACTCTACAGCAGTGGTTCCCTACCTGTGGTCTGGGGACCACTGGGGGTCCGTGAAGCCTCCTCAGGGGGGCCGCGGCTGCTTATAAAATGTAATAATATTAACAGATTTGGTCCTCAGCTTTCAGTAATGACTTATTAGGGGGTCCTCAGATTCCAATAATGATTCAGTGGGGGGCCCCGTATTCCAGTACACATAAAGTGGGGGGTTCACAGAAGTCAAAAGGTTGGGAACCACTGCTCTACAGAATTGTATGTCCCCTCAATGTTACACCGTGCTGTTAGCATACATGTCCAATGGCTGCACTGTTACATGTTCATAAAATCTTAATAAAAATGACCTGATTTAAAAAAAGGGATCACCCTCTTGAGCACTAAACTTCACCCACATTTTCGAGGTAAGAGGTTGAAAGGAATGTTCAGCTTGGCATTTGGGGGCGAGGTTTCGGGGGGTGTTTGGGGTGTCACACCACCAATAATGCTCTGCCCAGGTGACATTTAGGTCCAGGGGCTCTGAGTCGGGTTTGTTAATGCCTGCGTTGGGTTTCCTTGGGGTTCATCACAGCAGAGATGCTTGCCCCTGCAGCCGTGGAAGCACATGTTTAGACCCTCCCACTCTGACCACAGGCTATTTTAAAAGTACAAACAAAGGCAATTCTTTGGCTGTGGCGACACCTAATGACTGTCAAAAGATATGATGCAGAGACATTTTTTCAAGGTGTAAAACTGTTCTATTTGTCATTTAGACCCTAAAAGAAGAAGTTTTCACTGATTATTGATCAGATACTTCTAGACTGTTTCTTTTTATAGACCAGTATTGTTGAGCTCACAGACAGGTATGTTTTGGCTTATAGACTTTTATTTGTTACAGACAGGTATTTTTGTGCTCATAGACATGTATTTTTGAGCTTGTAGACTGGTATTTGTTACAGACAGGTACGTTTGTGCTCACAGACAGGTATTTTGGGCATATGGACTGGTATTTTTTACAGACAGGTATTTTTGTGCTCACGGCAGGTATTTTTGGGCTTATAGACTGGTATTTGTTACAGACAGGTATTGTGCTCCCAGACAGGTATTTTGGGGGTTATAGGCTGTTTTTTTATAGACCAGTATTTTTGTGCTCACAGACAGATATTGTTGGGCTTATAGACTTTTATTTGTTACAGGCAGGTATTTTTGTGCTCACAGACAGGTATTTATGTGCTCACAGACAGGTATTTTCGTTGACCATAGAGGGAAAGAGGACCAAGTAGCAACGACCTTGAGTTCAGTAGTTTCTAGTTTTGGGGCGTAGAGGGGTGTGGAGTATAGAAGTGGGGTCAAAGTATAAAACACCCCTCCTTGTACTTTTAGGTTTGACAGCAGGAATCAGTAAAACTGCCAAGAGTTGGAGCCCTTCTTTACCTGCCCCCTCTCCCCAGCTTTCATTCTAGCAGGAGATCCTGACTCACCGACCTCTTCCTGCAAATGTGCACAACCAAACTTGCCTTCCAATCTGCAATCCTGCAAACCTTTTCCATTGTTGGACCTCAGTGATGTGACAATGTGCGCAGTTACCCCCTTGTTTTTGTGATGTTGCTATCCTCCACCCCCTCATCCCATTCAGTGTTTGGCCTCCACGTGCAGAAATACTCTTTCATGAGCAGCACCTCAAGCTTGAGATTTTACTTCTGGAAACATCTGTATACAGATCACAGCAGCACATACTCAACCTTGTGAGCTGCCTAACTCGGTTGGTACTTGTAAACTGTGGGTGACGTGGTTCCTAGAGATGTCAATTCCCAACAGCATGTGCACAATTACTTGAGTACTGCAGGCCACGCTGTTCATCACAAAACATGGGTAGCTGGGCCCTTCATCAAGCACTGGCAAGTTCCAGACAGAAACAAGGCATTCATTAATAACACATTATAGTTCAGCCTGGGACAGTCGATAAGGCTTCTGAGAAAATAAATATTCTTCGCACTCTGAGTTCAGCCTTGAAGCACAGATGTGTGACTTGTGCCAAGCAATGTAGTCTGTTCTCCCTGATGTGCTCATGAGAGAGGAATGCAGAGCTCTTCAAACTGCCATGTTATCAATTCCTAATGTTTTCCCTATTCTGTGCTCGTGGGCACCAGCTAATGTGAGCTCTTGATCTGTAACAAAAAGGAGTTATTTATGGTTAAGTCATTTTTGCTCCAGACTTTCACATAGCTAAGAGCTCACTGTTGGTCAGCAGTCTTTTCACAGGATGCTGATGAGTTCTTCCTCCCTACAGTGCCCTCTTCTCAATGTGACCCGGAGAGCTCACAGACTATCTGTGCCTTTCCAAGCTGACCCTCACTGTTGCAAGCTCAAATGTAAAGACCACCTCACACCGGACACCACTGCAGAGCTCCTACCCTTCTGATTCTTGGACCTGACCCCTTGTTTCCTGAGCTTTGGAACACCCAACAACAAGGTACAGCAACACAGAACAGATCACTGACTAACACAACTCCATTACACCAGGTGTGCTGTGAGCAGCTGGAACCCAAACTTCACAACCGCAGAGTCCCAAAGTGGCACTGCCCCTCTGCAAAACCACTGGAGCATGTAGGACTCAACCACAACATTTATAAAACTCTGAGCTTTCAAAGCAGACTAGACACAGCACAAAGCTGCACTCACAGCCACAAACTCCAAACAAACAGCCACCCCATGTGCCATTAAAACCTGGTCAGATTGTCCCCACACTTGGCTAGAAACAATGTAACTGTAAGGCTGTTGCCTCATTCCAATACACACACACATCACACACACACACACATATATATATATGTGTATTGGAATGAGGCATGAGCTAATATAAAAAAAATTGAAACTGTTAGTTCATTAAACTATAACTGGTGTATTTCAGCAATGTTTTGAGTTGTTTACATTAGTTTCTGACTCATTCCAGCTTCTGACTGTAACATCACTATAACCTTTGTTTTTTCAGTAAAGTTCTGGGTTTTTAAACAGAAGGTAAGGTCTTAGCACCTAACTGTAGCATTACTTCAACTGCTGTATTTGTCAGTGAATATAAATATATATATAAATATGCACTGAAATAACCAAGGGTTACAGGGACATTATAGTTAAGAAATAGAATTAAAAAACCTAGAAATTCACTTTAAAAAAACAAAGGAGCTGAGGGGAGGGGGGGGGGGGGGGGGGGGGAGGAGTGAGGTGCTGCTACTGCTCGAACAGCCAGGTCTTGAGACGTTTCCTGAAGGTAAGGAGGTCTTTGGTCTGACGCAGGTGGGTGGGAAGAGTGTTCTACGTTTTGGCGGTGAGGTGCGAGAAGGATCTACCGCCGGTTGTAGTTCTGCGGACGCGTGGGATGGTTGCGAGGGCGAGGTCGGTGGAGCGGAGATGCCGGTCGGGGTGTAGAAGGAGAGCAGTCTGTTGAGGTATTCTTGTCCGGTGCTGTGCAGTCCTTTGTGAGCGTGGGTGAGGAGCTTGAAGGTGATTCTCTTGCCGACCGGGAGCCAATCAGATCTCTGCTCAAGATGGGGAGTATTCTCAAATTCGCTGCAACCCCAGATATACAAATTTGGATTTCCTTTAATTTCTCAAAAACTACTGAACAGATTTACATCAAATAACAAAAAGGGCACTTTCTGGACCAAGAGTTCCCTTTCTGCCAAATTTGATGTAATTCCCACCAGCAGTTTGGGCTGTAGTTGTGTCTGAAATCTCTATGGGAATTCATACAGTAAACACACTTTTTTTGACCTCTCCCTTTTTCTCAGCCCCCTCTTGACGGATTGCCCCAAAACTTTCAATGCACAACCAGATCCAACTTGACACTTTTTGTTGGAAACGTTCATGAAGATTCGTCAAATGGCACAAAAGATATAGCCAATGCAAAAAACACTTTTTCAATATTATCTATGTAAACTTTGAAAACTAGTTTGCCACTCATTTCACCTGCTGTCTAGAAAGCTTTGGGGTGATTCATCAAGCGGTGGCTGAGGAAAAGCGGGGGGTCCGAAGACTTGTTTTACCCATGCAGTTTCCCATAGGATTTTACACATAACTAGAGCCTGAACTGCTGGACGGAATTACACCAAATTTGCCAAAAAGCTAGATCCTGGTCCCGAAAACTTGTTTTTTGGAATTTGGTATAACTCTGTTCAGTAGTTTTGGAGTTACTGAAGAAGAAATATTTATGTATATATAGAGACGTGGAACCACAAGCCACCACTAGTGACTTCAGTGGCTGGGTGCAACCTGGGAGAAAAGTTGCGGCCAACATTTTGTGAATCGGGACACGGTTACGTGGGGGGAGAATAAACTGTAAGTAGGTTAGAAGGGGTCAGGATAGGGGTAACCCCACTGGACTGATGGAGGGGTATGTGAGGGACCCCTAATGGGTGACAAATTGGCCCATTTATTTATTTTTTACGTGCATCCACCGCGGTGCTCAGCGTGGCAGGCAATGAATCAGCAGCGGATCTGTGGATCCAGACTACAGTTAAAAAAAACATACACCCACTCATGGACCCTCTCACATACTCGTTCACACACAAACATTTGCACGCCCACTCACACACCCATACAGCCACTCACACATCTACTTACACACCCATACAACCGCTCATACAGCCACTCACACTCACAGACCCACAAAACCACTCACAGACGTACACAGCCACTCACACACCCAAATATACACCTACTCACACACAACCATTTATCCACCCACTAGCCATTCACACACCCATAAAACCACTCACACACCCAGTTACAGACCTACACAGCCACACATACATCCAATAACACTCTCACGCGTACACCAATTACACACCCACACAACCACTCACACACCCACTTACACACCCACACAACCACTCACACACCAACTCACACTCCCATTCAGCCATTGACACACCCACTCGCAGACCCTCAAAACCACTCACACCCATTCACAGACCCTACACAGCCACTCACACATCCAGTACCACACACTCACTTGTACACCCAATTACACAACCACACAACTACTCACACACCTACTTACACACAACCACTCACACACCCACTCAGGCACCCACTCAGCCATTGACACACCCACTTGCAGACCCACAAAACCACTCACACAGCCATTCACAGACTCATGCAGCCACTCACACATGCACTCACACACCCACTCATACCATCACACACCCACCTAAAACCCAGAGTTCCACACACACCCACTCACACACCCATACAGCCATTCACAGACCGACTCACGGACCCACAGAACCACAATGTGGTGTTGCCTGCATGCAAGGGGTTAGCTGCAGGTCTTGCAGCCAACCTCCCAATGCTCTGCAGAACACCATGTGTATATTGCAGGTCTTCTCCAATTTTGTGGAGTTTAACACTGAAATGTACCTCCTTCTCCAAGTAGGTGATAAATATCTGCAGTGGGGGCAGTGAGGATTAGGAGGTTGCAGTCTCTGGGGAAGGCAGTGGCGTAACATTAGCCCCCGCAGCTCCTGCAGTGCAGAGGGGTGAGCTCCCGGGGGCCTCTTCGGCACAGTACAGTGTGAATGGGTGGTGGGCCCAGGGCCTGAGAGCTCCTGACTGTCTCCGAGGGGGGCTCCTCCATGTACTTTGCAGGGGGCCCCCCTCAGGTTTTGTTACACCACTGGGGGAAGGAGCATTGTCTGCTCCCCCTGTGGCAGGGCTACGATATCCTTTTATTCCATCTGGGGTTTCCCTGGTGGTCAGGAATCATTGCAGGCTGCCCAGGGCTGCTGCTGGTGCCTCTATCACCTTCCCCACGAGATTAATTGCAGATATTACAAAGGGGTTTAAGGAGCGAGGGAGAGAGTAATGGAGAGAGTGCAAGATCAGAGGGAGGAGAGAGTGGATGGTTGGAAATAGAGAGCTAGAACCAGAAGAGGAAGGGAGCAGGTTGGTTTGAGCTTTCCCCCCTGGGCTGCTTTAAGTTCCCAGCCTGGCTCTGTCCTGTGAATCAGGTCTATAGGGAGGTGGGGGATGGGAAAATGCCCTGCCCTGCAGGCCCTAACCCCCTCCACCTGTGGTTTACTAGGTATGGACCAATGCTTGGTAAAACCAAGGGGCAGATTTACTAACATTTTGCACTGAGTTTGGGTCACAATCGAGATTTCATTTATTTTGAATTTGCTTGAAAAGTTGCCTGAAAGTTATCTTGTGTGGGGGTGCGGTACTCCATGGATGGTACATGGGCTGCTTTAGGTTCCCAGCCTGGCTCTGTCCTGTGACTCAGTCCTATGGGGAGGTGGGAGTTGGGGAAATGCCCTGCCCGGCAGGCCCTAACCCCCTCCACCTGTGGTTTACTAGGTATGGATCAATGCTTCGTAAAACCAAGGGGCAGATTTACTAACATTGTGCGCTGAATTTGGGGCACAATTGAGATTTCGTTTATTTTGAATTTGCTTGAAAAGTTGCCTGAAAGTTATCTTGTGTGGGGGTGGGGTACTCAATGTGTGGTACCTGGGCATTCCCATGCAACCACCAATGTGTTTTTGATACTAAGCCCATCTTCAAACAATAGCAGACAGGGTTTTGAGCTAAAAAAAAAGGTCTTTTTGAAAGTTACCTTAACTTTTCTGACCGCATGTGGGATGCACTGTACAGCACATATCCAAAGTAGAAAAAGCTAGTCCGACCAGTGAGGTAACTGGGAGGACTGAAGAGACACCCCCCTGTACTTTAATGTGGCATGGTACGGTCTGGTACCACCTGGGGGAGAATTAATAAAGGTCCTGGAGCGGACAGGCGGGGCCCATTGAGGCCACCTGTGCTGCGAATGCAGCAATGACCACCAGTGGCTTGTGTGCATTAGTTTACTGAGGCCTTACCACGTGCAGCGTGTCACCTCCCTGCCGGCGCGACACCGTGCATCCCGTGCCACCGACACTGCAAAAGAATATCCTTCCAATACAAAACCTTTGCTAGATATCACAAACACACATTTCACTATAGCGCAAAGATGCGTACTTGGCACGGGCAGCCCGATTGTGCGCCAGCACCTGGGAGAGAGCAGGTGTGGCGCTTTCTCTCCCTCATGTAACGTAGCAAAGCAACTTCGGTTTCAGCCATTCGGTGCATGAGTTTTTAGTAAATTTACATCCACGTCTGGAGTTTGTGGACCTGGAATTTTCAGGTCGGGAAACAGCACCATTGGCACTTGCCTGGAGCTGTGCAGGGTTTACCCCTCTGATCCACTTTTAATGGGGCTCAAACCACTTTTTTTCCTCGCAGTCTCACAAGGATCCTACACGCATTTCTATTCTGTGTACAACACCTCTCCGTTGTAATGCTGTTGCTGCAGTAAAAACTTCACTTAGAAATGGTGCTAAGTTGGCGTTATATCAGATACTTAACATTCATTTAAAGTAAAAAAAAAAGCGCTTTACAATATGATATTTGCTGCGACTTGAAATAGCTCAGTTTAAAAATGACTCCATTGTTCTGTAAAAATTATTCTTAAACGCAGCTTCTGTCTTGAATTTAGGGGAAAGTTTCAGACGAAAAGGTTTAAGTTGTACAAACTAGATACATGTGGCGCGGGTTCCACCTGCTGGCAGAATTGAAGAACGACACCTAATATTCGCTAGCTGACTTGAATGTGCAGGGGCCACCACTTTCTATACCTGAGGAATTCATAGGATTTCAGTCAACAGGTGGGCAGAGAAAAAAACACTTTAAAATTGTGAAGGTGTTTTTGTGAGTGACACACTAGTTAAGGACACAGCAAATAATCAAAAGAAGGGCAGTGCAGCGGGGCACAAAGATTTCTGATTGTGTGGCCGGGAAGTAGATGAAATGTGGGAGTAGGCAGGGTCGGACTGGCCTACATCCAGGGCCACTGGAATTATGTGGCAAGAGAGGGCCCCATTATGCGGGAGGGATTAGTAAATTATGCGGCAAGAAAAGGCAAATTATGTGGCATAATGTGGCACAATTTGCAATAGTATTATTTCATTATATCAGGTTTAAACTTGAAAACACTGCCTGACCTTTGGTTGCACCATTTTAGTGCCAGTTTAACACCCAAATATAGCAATAAGCAAGAGAAAGGTGACCAGTCCAGCTTTGCAAAGGGCCTTTGACCATACAGCAACACGTGTCGCTGCATTTTTAGTAACATTTGAACCGCTTGAGCTAGAAACAATTTTTTTGTTAAAATCTGCAGAATATGCGACAGATGACGGAATATGTGGCATATGCAGCAAATGTATAATTATACAAAAATAGCAACAGCCGCACAACCGCTGCCTGTACCTATAGAGCAATCAGGCAGTCCTTGATGGGCTGGCCTGATAGATGAGTGTGTGAGCTTGTTTTATGGCTAGGTGGGCTGGGTTTTACTGTTGAGTTTCCTGATATTACTTCAAACATTGCCTGCAGCAAACAAAAATGCATGCAGTCTCACAAATCTTGCAAAATACCCATGCAGCGTGTAATAGTTCAAAATTGGCCTGATTGGCAAACGGGGGACACTTTTCTATTTTGGATCTGGAGCCTATTTCTTCCCAGTCTGACCCTGGGAGTAGGCAGCATTAGAGTCTCTAAGGAAATAGTGTAATCTTCTGGCTAGGTGGGCCCACAGTCAGTCCTGGGGATGGATACCCATTATGGAAGTGATGTCAGAGTAGTGAGCATCAGCTGCTAATGTGCTTTGTCATTTGATAGTCCTGGCACTGGTAAACTGTAAACTTCACACTTGTATAGCGCACTAATCACCCATTAGGGTCTCAAGGCGCTGTACGCATACCACTGTGGAACCCCTACTGGCTTTTCCCTGTGAGGCTCCCACTCCTGGGCACCCCCAGGCATCCAAGTGCTGTGAGGGCCATTGTGGAGCTTAAGCAAGCTATTACCCAGAGTTAGACCCATTAATTAGATTAGGCACTGAGGCAAGAATTATCTGGTCCAAGGGAATGGAGCCCAAGACCCACCGATGCGAGAATTGAACCCTGGTCCCAGGCCAGATCTCTGCATCAGGGTCTGCCGCACTAACCATTGTGCCACACTTCTCCACAGCCATCCCTGGTGTCAGGTGGTCGTGAAGGCAGCACCTGGAACCAAAACTAAACCAGTTTCTAAGTGCCCAATCCGTACCTTCGACTCATGCACTTCCACCAGTCCCTCAGAAGGAAGGGTGGGACACAACACCACCTTTGCTACCCTTATAACAAAAGGCAATGACAACCCTATATGCCCACAGGGACCAGGGTCAGTATATAATGCATACACATGAGTCCCAAGGCACTTATTCAAGCCCTGGAAACCTCTTAGCTGCTTAAAAATCTGCAAGAACTAATACCACTTTAGTTTATTTTTTTTGCATTCAAGAAAATACTCAAAAGTGAACAAATGTTTAAAGTACATATACAATAAGACACTGTACAATTCCCCCTGATTTTGCACAGTATTCATTGGTATAAATCTTAGGGTGTTGTAAGATACTCGAAAGCCCTACTGCTATCAGTTCGTCTGAAAACCAACGGGGTGGGGGATATCAACTGTTCGACTTTGCGTCTTTTGCACCTGGTTTTCTTACTCACATATTACTGCATATGAATTGTTAAAATATGTAATTGACAGAAAACCATCCGCAGCCCATCATTGTCTCTTCCTGTCTCCATTGTGTCTCAGCATTTATTGAATGCAAACATTTTTTTAAATGTATTAGTTGTTGCAATACTTTAAATCACTATGAGGTTCCCAGGGCTTGAATGAGTCCCACAGGACTGATAGGTATGCCTTATAATTTTGCTACCCATGGAATTTTGGTGAATCCATACCCAAGAAAATATCACGCTGATTATTGGGTGTCAAACATCTCAGGGGAGCATGGCGGGGGCGTTTGGCTGAAAGGAACGTGCTGGGACCAGACAGCCCTCTGCCTGCAGGTTTCACAAGAAAGAGATCTGACAATAGTAGCCCGGAAGAGGCAAGATGTGCAATGCACTGCCCAGAGAGAGACCCTTTTAAGGTGTGTGTGTGTGTAAGGATAAGAGAGATTCTTCCAACATCCCTCCTGAAGTTACACTTGTCAGCAAAGATGGCAATGACTGGAAACCATGTGATGCTCAGAGATATGGAGAAAAAGGTCTTAAGGGAGGACGGCCCATGTACCTTCAGGCTCATGTTTCGGCATCTATTAGTTTACAATTGTGGTGATGTCAATATGTAAGGCTCCTCTCTCAATGCACCTTTCAGTTCATCCTCCTTTAGAGGCTCTCACCAGCCTTTGACCCTGATTCACCTTTTGCAATAAGCAAGCTGCCTCCTATAGCCTTCAGTGGGATGATCCACCCTGAAAACTTTCCTCACTCTCCGTAAAGGTTTAATTTCCATGGATTTGCCTAAAAAACACTTGCTGTCACCATGCTTGGAGAAGTAAAAGGTGGAGCGTGATGTACAGAATGAATGAATGAACACTATTCACTGTGGGAACATCCTAGTAGGAGCTGGGACAAGGGGTGATTGAAGAGGTAAGAGTGTGCGTATGTCATGTCGGCCGACAGGTGTGCCTGAGTTGGAATCATTAACGCTCTGCATGATCCCTCTCCGCTCTGACGCTGTCTGTTGTGTTGCTACTAGGGGTGGGCATAACTCGCGTAATTTGCTGTAGTGTAATTGCACGAATTTACAAGAAATTGTATGCGATTACACAGAATTACCCAAAGAGCATATTTCTGCTTTTAGTGCTACTTTCTTACTGGAAAATGCACTCTTGGGTCCAAAATGAACCCAAGGATACATTTTGTGCTAAGATAATAGCGCTAAGTGAACTGGACAGCAACAGCCGGCAGCCTCTCATGCTCTGTTCCTGTGCTCTTAGTTAGGCATTTTTGCCGCACATTACTCCATATTATAAGAACAAGCATAATTGTGTAATTTTCAGTAATTTTGCACCAGAAGGGTAATGCAAAATTACCAAAATTACTCCAATTAGTCCTGTATAGTTAGAATGTTGTCGAGGCTTAGTTGCTACATTGCCCAGGAATGATAGTAGTGTTCGATGACCATTAGCGTTAGGCAGCCTGAGCACTTGAAGAGGGGGCACGATGCAGATCAGCTAACCTGTAGGTGGGCAGGGCAACGATGATTAGCCTCAAGCTTGGGTCCGTGTTGATCTTGTCCCACAGTAACTGTCCGCTGACCTTTCAAGAACATCAGCCTGAGGCCTGTGGCAGGTCAAACATAGTCATTCAGGGCCTGATTTGGATCTTGGGGGAGGGGATTACTCATTGACAAGCTTGACGACTATCCCGTCCGCCTTATTATGATCTCATTAGATCCTATGGAGATCGTAAAACAGAGGACAGGACATCCGTCACGTTTGTGAGAGAGTATTCCATCCATCGAGATCTAAATCAGGCCTTCAGGCGCCTAAGCAAAGGAGGGAAACATTACTTCTTCCACCACTGCCCTCCTCACCAAAATCACTCTCTTCTTCTCTAGCTCAGAAAATGTCTCATTTTTCACTCGCTCCTCACCGGTCGCACAAACCTGTCGCTTCTTATTGAATTAATCGCAACTCACCCTTAATCGACAGAAGGGGTGAACTTTCACATAAAGATGTGTCCACCAGGTGACCATCTTACAGCGTGTTGGCCAATCACATTCAACTCTGCATCTTCTTTAATCCATTTCTACAACTCATTCTTAATTATTAATCCCCCTTTAGACATTTGTAACATCCTCAGATTCCTGAATAGCTGCCACACACTTCTGAAAATTACCCTCCATCGGCTATCAACGCACTCTTTGTTGGCAGAAGCAGGTACTCAGTGAGAGTGTTTGTTATTTTAGCTTGGTGCATTGTTTTCTTGCAATCTAAGTGACAAACGTGTGCCTGTATGCAACACTGCAAAATTTCTCCTATCATGGTGTGTGCGCCAGACATGGTGCCACAAAACCTTCATCCACCGACCCGTAGGCTGGTGGTTCACCCAGGAGTTCCTTTCAGAGCTAACAAGGGATCTGAAGGCAGGGCCATTGTGGTCTCTCTTGCTGCCTTTTGTGTAAGTGAGCCAGTGTTAGCAAGCATGAGCTAGTACTGGGATACCTCTCTGAGAATCAAAAGGTTTCAATATCAGTCTTAGCAACATCATTCCATCAATACCGGTGTTCTTCAAGGAGGTAGCATGCTCCTCTTACCAACCACTGTAGGAAAGTACCATCTTGCCTGGCATGTTACCCCCATTTTTCACTGTATATATGTTGTTTTAGTTGTATGTGTCACTGGGACCCTGGTAACCCAGGGCCCCAGTGCTCATAAGTGTGCCTGTATGTGTTACCTGTGTAGTGACTAACTGTCTCACTGAGGCTCTGCTAATCAGAACCTCAGTGGTTATGCTCTCTCATTGCTTTCCAAATTGTCACTGACAGGCTAGTGACCATTTTTACCAATTTACATTGGCTTACTGGAACACCCTTATAATCCCCTAGTATATGGTACTGAGGTACCCAGGGTATTGGGGTTCCAGGAGATCCCTATGGGCTGCAGCATTTCTTTTGCCACCCATAGGGAGCTCTGACAATTCTTACACAGGCCTGCCACTGCAGCCTGAGTGAAATAACGTCCACGTTATTTCACAGCCATTTTACACTGCACTTAAGTAACTTATAAGTCACCTATATGTCTAACCTTTACCTGGTAAAGGTTAGGTGCAAAGTTACTTAGTGTGAGGGCACCCTGGCACTAGCCAAGGTGCCCCCACATTGTTCAGAGCCAATTCACTGAACTTTGTGAGTGCGGGGACACCATTACACGCGTGCACTACATATAGGTCACTACCTATATGTAGCTTCACCATGGTAACTCCGAATATGGCCATGTAACATGTCTATGATCATGGAATTGCCCCCTCTATGCCATCCTGGCATTGTTGGTACAATTCCATGATCCCAGTGGTCTGTAGCACAGACCCTGGTACTGCCAGACTGCCCTTCCTGGGGTTTCTCTGCAGCTGCTGCTGCTGCCAACCCCTCAGACAGGCATCTGCCCTCCTGGGGTCCAGCCAGGCCTGGCCCAGGATGGCAGAACAAAGAACTTCCTCTGAGAGAGGGTGTGACACCCTCTCCCTTTGGAAAATGGTGTGAAGGCAGGGGAGGAGTAGCCTCCCCCAGCCTCTGGAAATGCTTTGTTGGGCACAGATGTGCCCAATTCTGCATAAGCCAGTCTACACCGGTTCAGGGACCCCTTAGCCCCTGCTCTGGCGCGAAACTGGACAAAGGAAAGGGGAGTGACCACTCCCCTGACCTGCACCTCCCCTGGGAGGTGTCCAGAGCTCCTCCAGTGTGCTCCAGACCTCTGCCATCTTGGAAACAGAGGTGCTGCTGGCACACTGGACTGCTCTGAGTGGCCAGTGCCACCAGGTGACGTCAGAGACTCCTGCTGATAGGCTCCTTCAGGTGTTAGTAGCCTTTCCTCTCTCCTAGGTAGCCAAACCCTCTTTTCTGGCTATTTAGGGTCTCTGTCTCTGGGGAAACTTCAGATAACGAATGCATGAGCTCAGCCGAGTTCCTCTGCATCTCCCTCTTCACCTTCTGATAAGGAATCGACCGCTGACCGCGCTGGAAGCCTGCAACCCTGCAACATAGTAGCAAAGACGACTACTGCAACTCTGTAACGCTGATCCTGCCGCCTTCTCGACTGTTTTCCTGCTTGTGCATGCTGTGGGGGTAGTCTGCCTCCTCTCTGCACCAGAAGCTCCGAAGAAATCTCCCGTGGGTCGACGGAATCTTCCCCCTGCAACCGCAGGCACCAAAAAGCTGCATCTCCGGTCCCTTGGGTCTCCTCTCAGCACGACGAGCGAGGTCCCTCGAATCCAGCGACACCGTCCAAGTGACCCCCACAGTCCAGTGACTCTTCAGCCCAAGTTTGGTGGAGGTAAGTCCTTGCCTCACCTCGCTGGGCTGCATTGCTGGGAACCGCGACTTTGCAAGCTTCTCCGGCCCCTGTGCACTTCCGGCGGAAATCCTTCGTGCACAGCCAAGCCTGGGTCCACGGCACTCTAACCTGCATTGCACGACTTTCTAAGTTGGTCTCCGGCGACGTGGGACTCCTTTGTGCAACTTCGGCGAGCACCGTTTCACGCATCCTCGTAGTGCCTGTTTCTGGCACTTCTCCGGGTGCTACCTGCTTCAGTGAGGGCTCTTTGTCTTGCTCGACGTCCCCGCTCTCTGCAGGTCCAATTTGCGACCTCCTGGTCCCTCCTGGGCCCCAGCAGCGTCCAAAAACGCCAAACGCACGATTTGCGTGTAGCAAGGCTTGTTGGCGTCCATCCGGCGGGAAAACACTTCTGCACGACTCTCCAAGGCGTGGGGGATCCATCCTCCAAAGGGGAAGTCTCTAGCCCTTGTCGTTCCTGCAGTATTCACAGTTCTTCAGCCTAGTAAGAGCTTCTTTGCACCAACCGCTGGCATTTCTTGGGCATCTGCCCATCTCCGAGCTGCTTGTGACTTTTGGACTTGGTCCCCTTGTTCCACAGGTACCTTCAGACAGGAATCCATCGTTGTTGCATTGCTGATTTGTGTTTTCCTTGCATTCTCCCTCTAACACGACTATTTTGTCCTTAGGGGAACTTTGGTGCACTTTGCACTCACTTTTCAGGGTCTTGGGGTGGGTTATTTTGCTAACTCTCACTATTTTCTAATAGTCCCAGCGACCCTCTACAAGGTCACATAGGTTTGGGGTCCATTCGTGGTTCACATTCCACTTCTGGAGTATATGGTTTGTGTTGCCCCTATCCCTATGTTTCCCCATTGCATCCTATTGTAATTATACATTGTTTGCACTGTTTTCTAAGACTATACTGCATATTTTTGCTATTGTGTATATATATCTTGTGTATATTTCCTATCCTCTCACTGAGGGTACACTCTAAGATACTTTGGCATATTGTCATAAAAATAAAGTACCTTTATTTTTAGTATAACTGTGTATTGTGTTTTCTTATGATATTGTGCATATGACACTAAGTGGTACTGTAGTAGCTTCACACGTCTCCTAGTTCAGCCTGAGCTGCTTTGCTAAGCTACCATTATCTATCAGCCTAAGCTGCTAGACACCCTATACACTAATAAGGGATAACTGGGCCTGGTGCAAGGTGCAAGTACCCCTTGGTACTCACTACAAGCCAGTCCAGCCTCCTACATTGGTTGTGCAGTGGTGGGATAAGTGCTTTGAGACTACTTACCACTCTTGTCATTGTACTTTTCATAAGAGAAAAATATACAAAACAAGGTCAGTGTATATACACATAGCCAAAAAGTTTTGCATTTCCTCTTTTCACTCTTTTCTAAGTGCTGAAAAGTACTTCTAAACTTTCAAAAAGTTCTTAAAAGTTTAAAAAGTTTTTTTTCTGTCTTTCCAAAAAGTTCTGAAAACTTTTTTCTCTTTGTCTATCACTTTAACTCTCTCTAAAAAATGTCTGGCACAGGCCAAAAAGTTGAACTGTCCAAACTTGCATATGATCACCTTAGCTGGAAAGGAGCAAGGAGTCTCTGCATAGAGAGAGGTTTGAGTGTAGGGAAGAATCCTTCTTTAGAACTATTAATTAATATGCTTAGAGTACAGGATAAGGCCATAAGTGCCCAATCTGTAGAAAAAGTAGCTAATGGTTCTCAATCTGATCCAGGGACTCCCCCAGGAAAAGGTTCAGGAAAGAAACTTCTCAGCCTGCCCATTACTAGACAGTCTAGCATAGTTGGTACAGAGGTTGAATCACATCATACTGATGATGTGCTCTCACATTATACTGGTAGCCAAGCTGTTAGGGTGCCCTCTGTAAGGGACAGGTCTCCTTCTGTTCATTCCCATCATACCTCTGTATCTAGAAATGTCCCTCCCACCCACCCTGATGACAGATTGTTGGAAAGGGAGCTCAATAGATTGAGAGTGGAGCAAACCAGACTGAAGCTCAAGAAGCAACAGCTGGATTTGGATAGACAGTCTTTAGAAATAGAGAGGGAAAGACAGAAAATGGGTTTAGATACCCATGGTGGCAGCAGCAGTATTCCCCATAGTCATCCTGCAAAAGAGCATGATTCCAGGAATCTGCATAAGATAGTTCCCCCTTACAAGGAGGGGGATGACATTAACAAGTGGTTTGCTGCACTTGAGAGGGCCTGTGCTGTACAGGATGTCCCTCAAAGGCAGTGGGCTGCTATCCTATGGCTATCATTTACTGGAAAAGGTAGGGATAGGCTCCTTACTGTAAAAGAAAATGATGCTAACAATTTCCAAGTTCTTAAGAATGCACTCCTGGATGGTTATGGCTTAACCACTGAACAGTACAGGATCAAGTTCAGAGATACCAAAAAGGAGTCTTCACAAGACTGGGTTGATTTCATTGACCAGGCAGTGAAGGCCTTGGAGGGGTGGTTACATGGCAGTAAAGTTACTGATTATGACAGCCTGTATAACTTAATCCTGAGAGAGCATATTCTTAATAATTGTGTGTCTGATTTGTTGCACCAGTACTTGGTGGACTCTGATCTGACCTCTCCCCAAGAATTGGGAAAGAAGGCAGACAAATGGGTCAGAACAAGAGTGAACAGAAAAGTTCATACAGGGGGTGACAAAGATGGCAACAAAAAGAAGGATGGTAAGTCTTCTGACAAGGGTGGGGACAAATCTAAAAATGAGTCTTCATCAGGCCCACAAAAACACTCTGGTGGGGGTGGTGGGCCCAAACCATCCTCTAATCAGAACAAGGAAAAGAAACCATGGTGCTATTTATGTAAGATAAAAGGCCATTGGACAACAGATCCCAGTTGTCCAAAGAAAGGCACCACAGCTCCTACCACTACAACCCCTACTGCTACACCTAGTGTCCCTACTAATAGCAGTGGTGGTGGGAGCAAACCTACTAATAGCCAATCCAAGGGAGTAGCTGGGCTCACTTTTGGTAATTTAGTTGGGGTTGGTCTGATTAGGGAGACCACAGAGGCTACTTTAGTCTCTGAAGGGGCTATTGACTTAGCCACTTTGGTTGCTTGCCCCCATAACTTGGAGAAGTACAAGCAACTAACCCTAATAAATGGTGTTGAGGTCCAGGCCTACAGGGACACAGGTGCCAGTGTCACAATGGTGATTGAGAAACTGGTGCACCCTGAACAACACATACTTGGACACCAGTACCAAGTAACCGATGCTCACAACATAACACAAAGCCACCCCATGGCTGTTGTAAATCTCAACTGGGGGGGGGTATCTGGTCCAAAGAAAGTTGTGGTAGCTTCAGATTTACCTGTAGACTGTCTATTAGGGAACGATTTGGAGACATCAGCTTGGTCAGATGTGGAGTTGGAGGCCCATGCAGCAATGCTGGGCATCCCAGGGCATATTTTTGCTTTGACAAGGGCTCAGGCCAAAAAGCAAAAAGGACAGGGAAGCTTGGATCCTGGAACAATGGACCAAGTGCTCCCTAAAGCTAGGGCTAGTAGAAGCAAACCACTTCCTACTATCCCTCCCTCTACAGTGGATTCTAATTCTGAGGAAGAAGAATTCCCTCCCTGTGCAGAACCTACACCAGAGGAGCTGGAAGCAGACACTGCTGAGCTTTTGGGTGAAGGGGGGCCTGCCAGAGAAGAGCTGAGTGTGGCACAGCAAACCTGTCCCACATTAGAGGGTCTCAGACAGCAAGCTGTCAAACAGGCTAATGGGGATGTCAGTGACTCACACAGAGTTTACTGGGAGGACAACCTCTTGTACACTGAGAATAGGGATCCTAAACCTGGAGCTGCCAGGAGATTAGTGATTCCTCAGGAGTACAGAAAGTTCCTCCTAACACTGGCACATGACATTCCCTTAGCTGGGCACCTGGGTCAAATGAAAACTTGGGACAGATTGGTACCACTGTTTCATTGGCCTAGGATGTCTGAGGACACAAAAGAATTTTGTAAGTCCTGTGAAACCTGTCAAGCCAGTGGCAAGACAGGTGGCACTCCAAAGGCACCCCTTATCCCACTGCCTGTGGTTGGGGTTCCCTTTGAAAGGGTAGGGGTTGACATAGTTGGCCCCCTTGACCCTCCTACTGCTTCAGGCAATAGGTTTATCTTGGTGGTAGTGGACCATGCCACAAGATATCCTGAAGCTATTCCTTTAAGGACCACTACAGCTCCTGCAGTGGCAAAGGCCCTCCTGGGAATATTTGCCAGGGTGGGCTTCCCAAAGGAAGTAGTATCAGACAGAGGAAGCAATTTCATGTCTGCATACTTAAAGGCCATGTGGAAGGAGTGTGGTGTAACTTACAAGTTCACAACACCCTATCATCCACAAACAAATGGACTGGTGGAGAGATTTAATAAAACTCTCAAAGGCATGATTATGGGACTCCCTGAAAAACTCCGCAGGAGATGGGATATCCTTCTACCATGCCTCCTTTTTGCCTACAGGGAGGTACCCCAGAAAGGAGTGGGCTTCAGCCCCTTTGAACTTCTTTTTGGACACCCTGTTAGGGGTCCACTCACACTTGTAAAGGAGGGTTGGGAACAACCTTTAAAAGCTCCTAAGCAGGATATTGTGGATTATGTACTTGGCCTCAGATCAAGGATGGCTGAGTACATGAAAAAGGCCAGTAAAAACCTTCAGGCCAGCCAAGAGCTCCAGAAGCAATGGCATGATCAGAAGGCTGTTTTGGTTCAGTACCAACCAGGGCAGAAAGTGTGGGTCTTGGAGCCTGTGGCCCCAAGAGCACTCCAAGATAAATGGAGTGGTCCACACACAATTGTTGAAAAGAAGGGTGAAGTCACCTACTTGGTTGACTTAGGCACTGCCAGGAGTCCCCTTAGGGTGCTCCATGTCAACCGCCTGAAACCCTACTATGACAGGGCTGATCTCACCCTGCTCATGGCAACAGATGAGGGACAGGAAGAAGACAGTGATCCTCTACCTGATCTCTTCTCTTCCACAGAACAAGATGCTCTTGTGGAAGGTGTAGTTTTGGCTGATTGTCTTACTGCTGAGCAGAAAGATAATTGCATAAATCTCCTAGGACAATTTTCAGAACTCTTCTCCATTGTGCCAGGCACCACTTCTTGGTGTGAGCACACTATAGATACTGGAGACAGTTTACCTGTCAAAAGTAAGATCTATAGGCAGCCTGACCATGTCAGGGACTGCATAAAGCAAGAAGTTCAGAAGATGTTGGAACTAGGAGTGGTTGAGCACTCTGACAGTCCATGGGCTTCTCCTGTGGTACTGGTACCAAAACCCAATTCTAAAGATGGAAAGAAGGAAATGAGGTTTTGTGTAGACTATAGAGGTCTCAACTTGGTAACCAAAACAGATGCTCACCCTATACCCAGGGCAGATGAGCTAATAGATACACTGGCATCTGCCAAGTATCTAAGCACTTTTGATTTGACTGCAGGGTATTGGCAGATCAAAATGTCAGAAGATGCTAAACCTAAGACTGCATTTTCTACCATTGGAGGACATTACCAGTTTACTGTAATGCCTTTTGGTTTGAAAAATGCACCTGCCACTTTTCAGAGGTTGGTGAACACAGTCCTGCAAGGGCTGGAAGCTTTCAGTGCAGCATATTTGGATGATATAGCTGTCTTTAGCTCCAGCTGGGATGATCACCTGGTCCACCTTTGGAAAGTTTTAGAGGCCCTGCAAAAGGCAGGCCTCACTATCAAGGCTTCAAAGTGCCAGATAGGGCAGGGTAAGGTGGTTTATCTGGGACACCTTGTTGGTGGGGAACAGATTGCACCACTTCAGGGGAAAATCCAAACTATTATTGATTGGATTCCCCCTACCACTCAGACTCAGGTGAGAGCCTTCCTAGGCCTCACTGGGTATTACAGGAGGTTCATTAAGAACTATGGCTCCATTGCAGCCCCTCTTAATGACCTCACATCCAAGAAAATGCCTAAAAAGGTATTATGGACAGCAAACTGTCAGAAAGCTTTTGAGGAGCTGAAGCAGGCCATGTGCTCTGCACCTGTCCTGAAAAGCCCTTGTTACTCTAAAAAATTCTATGTCCAAACTGATGCATCTGAATTAGGAGTAGGGGCAGTCCTATCACAACTTAATTCTGAGGGCCAGGATCAACCTGTTGCTTTTATTAGTAGAAGGTTGACCCCTAGAGAAAAGCGTTGGTCTGCCATTGAGAGGGAGGCCTTTGCTGTGGTCTGGGCTCTGAAGAAGTTGAGGCCATACCTGTTTGGCACTCACTTCATTGTTCAGACAGACCACAAACCTCTACTTTGGCTAAAACAAATGAAAGGTGAAAATCCTAAATTGTTGAGGTGGTCCATATCCCTACAGGGAATGGACTATACAGTGGAACATAGACCTGGGAGTAGCCACTCCAATGCAGATGGACTCTCCAGATATTTCCACTTAGACAATGAAGACTCATCAGGTAATGGCTAGTCTTATTGTCCTTCGTTTGGGGGGGGGTTGTGTAGGAAAGTACCATCTTGCCTGGCATGTTACCCCCATTTTTCACTGTATATATGTTGTTTTAGTTGTATGTGTCACTGGGACCCTGGTAACCCAGGGCCCCAGTGCTCATAAGTGTGCCTGTATGTGTTACCTGTGTAGTGACTAACTGTCTCACTGAGGCTCTGCTAATCAGAACCTCAGTGGTTATGCTCTCTCATTGCTTTCCAAATTGTCACTGACAGGCTAGTGACCATTTTTACCAATTTACATTGGCTTACTGGAACACCCTTATAATCCCCTAGTATATGGTACTGAGGTACCCAGGGTATTGGGGTTCCAGGAGATCCCTATGGGCTGCAGCATTTCTTTTGCCACCCATAGGGAGCTCTGACAATTCTTACACAGGCCTGCCACTGCAGCCTGAGTGAAATAACGTCCACGTTATTTCACAGCCATTTTACACTGCACTTAAGTAACTTATAAGTCACCTATATGTCTAACCTTTACCTGGTAAAGGTTAGGTGCAAAGTTACTTAGTGTGAGGGCACCCTGGCACTAGCCAAGGTGCCCCCACATTGTTCAGAGCCAATTCACTGAACTTTGTGAGTGCGGGGACACCATTACACGCGTGCACTACATATAGGTCACTACCTATATGTAGCTTCACCATGGTAACTCCGAATATGGCCATGTAACATGTCTATGATCATGGAATTGCCCCCTCTATGCCATCCTGGCATTGTTGGTACAATTCCATGATCCCAGTGGTCTGTAGCACAGACCCTGGTACTGCCAGACTGCCCTTCCTGGGGTTTCTCTGCAGCTGCTGCTGCTGCCAACCCCTCAGACAGGCATCTGCCCTCCTGGGGTCCAGCCAGGCCTGGCCCAGGATGGCAGAACAAAGAACTTCCTCTGAGAGAGGGTGTGACACCCTCTCCCTTTGGAAAATGGTGTGAAGGCAGGGGAGGAGTAGCCTCCCCCAGCCTCTGGAAATGCTTTGTTGGGCACAGATGTGCCCAATTCTGCATAAGCCAGTCTACACCGGTTCAGGGACCCCTTAGCCCCTGCTCTGGCGCGAAACTGGACAAAGGAAAGGGGAGTGACCACTCCCCTGACCTGCACCTCCCCTGGGAGGTGTCCAGAGCTCCTCCAGTGTGCTCCAGACCTCTGCCATCTTGGAAACAGAGGTGCTGCTGGCACACTGGACTGCTCTGAGTGGCCAGTGCCACCAGGTGACGTCAGAGACTCCTGCTGATAGGCTCCTTCAGGTGTTAGTAGCCTTTCCTCTCTCCTAGGTAGCCAAACCCTCTTTTCTGGCTATTTAGGGTCTCTGTCTCTGGGGAAACTTCAGATAACGAATGCATGAGCTCAGCCGAGTTCCTCTGCATCTCCCTCTTCACCTTCTGATAAGGAATCGACCGCTGACCGCGCTGGAAGCCTGCAACCCTGCAACATAGTAGCAAAGACGACTACTGCAACTCTGTAACGCTGATCCTGCCGCCTTCTCGACTGTTTTCCTGCTTGTGCATGCTGTGGGGGTAGTCTGCCTCCTCTCTGCACCAGAAGCTCCGAAGAAATCTCCCGTGGGTCGACGGAATCTTCCCCCTGCAACCGCAGGCACCAAAAAGCTGCATCTCCGGTCCCTTGGGTCTCCTCTCAGCACGACGAGCGAGGTCCCTCGAATCCAGCGACACCGTCCAAGTGACCCCCACAGTCCAGTGACTCTTCAGCCCAAGTTTGGTGGAGGTAAGTCCTTGCCTCACCTCGCTGGGCTGCATTGCTGGGAACCGCGACTTTGCAAGCTTCTCCGGCCCCTGTGCACTTCCGGCGGAAATCCTTCGTGCACAGCCAAGCCTGGGTCCACGGCACTCTAACCTGCATTGCACGACTTTCTAAGTTGGTCTCCGGCGACGTGGGACTCCTTTGTGCAACTTCGGCGAGCACCGTTTCACGCATCCTCGTAGTGCCTGTTTCTGGCACTTCTCCGGGTGCTACCTGCTTCAGTGAGGGCTCTTTGTCTTGCTCGACGTCCCCGCTCTCTGCAGGTCCAATTTGCGACCTCCTGGTCCCTCCTGGGCCCCAGCAGCGTCCAAAAACGCCAAACGCACGATTTGCGTGTAGCAAGGCTTGTTGGCGTCCATCCGGCGGGAAAACACTTCTGCACGACTCTCCAAGGCGTGGGGGATCCATCCTCCAAAGGGGAAGTCTCTAGACCTTGTCGTTCCTGCAGTATTCACAGTTCTTCAGCCTAGTAAGAGCTTCTTTGCACCAACCGCTGGCATTTCTTGGGCATCTGCCCATCTCCGAGCTGCTTGTGACTTTTGGACTTGGTCCCCTTGTTCCACAGGTACCTTCAGACAGGAATCCATCGTTGTTGCATTGCTGATTTGTGTTTTCCTTGCATTCTCCCTCTAACACGACTATTTTGTCCTTAGGGGAACTTTGGTGCACTTTGCACTCACTTTTCAGGGTCTTGGGGTGGGTTATTTTGCTAACTCTCACTATTTTCTAATAGTCCCAGCGACCCTCTACAAGGTCACATAGGTTTGGGGTCCATTCGTGGTTCACATTCCACTTCTGGAGTATATGGTTTGTGTTGCCCCTATCCCTATGTTTCCCCATTGCATCCTATTGTAATTATACATTGTTTGCACTGTTTTCTAAGACTATACTGCATATTTTTGCTATTGTGTATATATATCTTGTGTATATTTCCTATCCTCTCACTGAGGGTACACTCTAAGATACTTTGGCATATTGTCATAAAAATAAAGTACCTTTATTTTTAGTATAACTGTGTATTGTGTTTTCTTATGATATTGTGCATATGACACTAAGTGGTACTGTAGTAGCTTCACACGTCTCCTAGTTCAGCCTGAGCTGCTTTGCTAAGCTACCATTATCTATCAGCCTAAGCTGCTAGACACCCTATACACTAATAAGGGATAACTGGGCCTGGTGCAAGGTGCAAGTACCCCTTGGTACTCACTACAAGCCAGTCCAGCCTCCTACAACCACTCTCTGCCCTTCTCTCAATAATGTCTTCATTGGCTGAAGTGTGAAGAATTACCCTGTAGATGTAGTTTAGCAATCTGCAAATTACGGTAAAATATGGTTCTAGAACCTGCCAGCCTACTGAAAGGAATGGGGAATGCAAGCATCAAGTTATACCAAAAGCTTCCATATGCAAAACAAAACTCATTTGTTTGAAGTTTGACACTAATTGAAGACTTAATCAAAACACTCATTATAGAGCACCATATGCATTCAGGAGTGCATTGTCACACAATTTGAAAAAACATTATATAAATTCACAAAAGACGTATTAACACATAAATGTATAAACACAAATTAAATCCTTATTTTCTGTGGTCATTTCTGCTCTGTCTGAACTTCAAATTTGAAACCGATAGATGGTGTATACGTGTTTTTCTAAAATGTCATACTCCATCTGGAGGTAGCAAAGGAAGAGTCCTTTTTAAAGAAACATGTATGTGGCCACTTTTAAGCCTTCCCAACGTGAATATTCAAACAGTTCATCTCCTTGAGTTCCTGCGCTAGACAATAGGTCGACACATTTCGCCCTCTACAAATTTCTAGTCCTTTTCAGGGCTGGTGTTGGACAAAGGACCATACACTTAAAAACTAAACACATTACCATCCTGGCAACCTTGCAGGAACCTCAGAGGATGCTCTTACTGCTACAAATAATTCCAGAAAGTCGTAACAAACAGTGGGATTGCAACTTTGTAGGGCATGTATTAGAAACCAATTTTGGCCAGCTCATTCTTTTGACCTTTTGAGAATGATAAAATGACTACCCTTGTACTGCTAGAAGCTGTTTGTTGATGTTCCCTTGATTATTACTAAGGGAGGACTATTACTTTGTCATCACATCTTGCAGGTCCCAGTCATAGATTCATCACTCTAACCTGCTTAAGACAATGTCTGAATAATCAGATCAACGGAGGCCACTGTGACGCTCTTCTAACCTTTCCAAACAGAGGACCACAGCATTATAGAAAAACATCAATGTGGAATACATGGAGCACAGCTAAGCAGGAATAGTCTGTACTACAGGTCTTCAGTCAATAAAACTGCATATTCCTGGTTCCATTTATATTTTGGCCCTAAATCCCCTTTCTACACATGCGCACAGGGACATATCTTAGCTTGGAGTTGTGTGCCTTCCTAGGACGCAGTGGTGTGGTCTGGAGTTGTCTGTCCCTCTAGTTCCCATTGGAATTCCCCCACTGGGATGCTGTGGCTTTTTTGGCTCAGTGATAGAACACGTGATTGTTTGTCTCCCTGGGATGTTGCTATGATCTTTGGATATGTGTCTCCCAAAGACACTTGGGATGATCTGTGTCACGAACTGCACACGGCTTCTCACCTCTGGATGCAGGCGTGGGAAACCACCCGGTCATCTGCTGGTTCTGGGTAATCCCAGATAGGGGCGACCCTTTCTAGTAGCCACGGTGCCACTTGACAGAGAACGCCTAAGCAGACCACACCCTCCAGAAGGAGTCCCAGAGGAAAAACCCCAAGAATGGGGAAAAAACCTCAAAACAGGAACTTCTGAAAAAGAAGAAAAAAACAGGACTTGAAAACAGGACAAAGGCAAAAATCTCCAAAAGCAAAAACAGGAACAACGAACAGGAGCGAAGAGCACCACCAAAGGGAAGTGTATGGATCAGGAACGAAAGGTTTCAATTGAGACGCATGAAAAACTGGATGAACCCTCCAAGTATGAGGCAATCGCAGTCGCACAACAACAGGAATCAAGATTTGCAAAATCCGAAAGGGTCCATAAAAACGTGGTTTGATTTTATTGACAGAAAATCGGGAGTGTAGAAATCTGGAGGAAGGTCAAACCTTGTGGCCTACTTGATACGAAGGTGCTGTTTGTCAACAATGATCCGTTTTCAGTTTCATTGCTTGTTTAGAAGCTAAGAGAGTTGTATGAATTAGGCCATGGAGGCGGAAAATATCCTGCATGAATATGCGACTAATTTCAGGAGCTGTTGGTAACTTTTTCATGGCTGTGAAGTGTGCCATCTTGGTGAAGGAATCAACTGTTACCATGAATCTGTGGTTACCAGAAGAGGATGGTAAGGAACAAATGAAATCCGTGGAAAGAGTACACCAAGGATCTGAAGGAACCGGTAAAGGCCTTAATAAACCTGCTGGTTTAGTTCTGGGTGTCTTGATCTGGGCACATACTGCAGATGCTGAAACATAGGATTCTGTATCTTTCTTAAGGGAAGGCCACCAAAATGATTGTTGTAGCAGCTCCTGGGTCTTCTTGATTCCTCGATGCCCGGCTACCGGGGAATCATGACACATTTGTAATGTCTCTGTCTGAACTTTTTTAGTAGGTAAGAAAAGGGCCTTCTGATGATAGAAATAATCATCTTACTTCTGTAAGAAGGGTGTCACTTTATTCCATTCTGAAATGGAAAGAAGCTGGTACTCAGATTTAACGCGTTCTTGAAAAAGATTGAGTAGCTCCTATGATTCTACTAGACTCAATAATGTGTGGAGAGGAGATCTTAGCGACGTCAGGATATCGACGGGATAAAGCATCTGCCACTAAATTCTGGGAACCAGGTATGTAAATTATCACAAAATCATACTGGCTAAAGAAGAAAGCCCATCTTGCTTGGCGGCGGTTGCGAGACTGGAAACTTCGAAGACATTGTAAATTGCGTTGGTCAGTCCTGGCTTCAAAAGGCTCTCTGGAACCCGTCAAGAAATGGCTCCGTTCCTTACATGCTACCTTGGGAGCAAGTAATTCTCGTTCCAGTACCGAATAATTGCGTTCTGCTTCTGTCAAAATATGAGACAGATAGAATATAGGATGTTGTAATCCATCGTTGTCTTGTTTCTGAAGCAGAACTGCTCCTATGCTCTGTCAGGGGCATCTGTCATAACTATACATTTTTTTGGTAGTGTCAGGGTGTCACAGAATGGGTGCTTGGGTGAAGTACTTCTTTAATTCTTGGAAAGCACGTTCAGCATTTTCGGTCCAGACGAAGCCCTTCTTCAAATTCTCTTTCTTAATCGTTTGGGTAATGAAACTTTGTTTAAAGTTCTGAATAAACTGGCAATAGAAGTTTGATAGCCCAAGGAAGCATTGCGTTTCTTTTATTGACGATGGAGAGGACCAATCTAGGATGGCTCTTACCTTGTCGGGGGTCCATGGATATTCTGTGTTGATTGATACTGAATCCCAAATAATTCACTTTGGTCTTATGAAATTCGCACTTCTCTGGTTTACAATATAACTGATTCCTTTTAAGTCTTTCCAAGACCTGCAGTACATGTTCCATATGTTGCTCAGGATTACGGGAATATATCAAGATATCATTCAGATAGATTACTACATATTGGTTTAATAAGTCAGAGAACACTGAATCCATGAATCGTTGGAAGACAGAAGGTGCATTGGTCAATCCGAAAGGCATGACACAATACTCATAGTGTCCGAAAGGAGTACGGAAAGCTGTTTTCCATTCATCTCCTTCTTTGATTTGTAAAAGATGATAGGCACCCCTTAAATCTAATTTGGTGAACATCTTGGCTCCTTGGATGGCATCCAATATATCCCAAATTAAGGGCAAAGGGTAACGATCCTTAATTGTTATTTTATTGAGTCCATGAAAGTCGACACATGGGCGCAGATCTTTCGTCTTCTTGGGGACGAAGAAAAGAGGAGCCCCAGCAGGAGATGTAGAAGGAGCAATTAATCTGTTCTGTAAGTTATCATCTAGGTATTCCTTGAGCACCTTCTTTTCTTGATCTGTCAATGAATACATTCGACCAAAAGGTACGACTTCCTCGGGAACCAATGGAATAGCACAGTCATAGATTCAAAGAGGAGGTAGAATGAGATTACTGGGTTTTTGAAAGTTCCCAAAGTATTCCTGATAACAGTCTGGAACTCCTTGAAACATGTTTATAGTGTTATTACTATCCTTAGTTGACTGACAGGATCTTTTAGGAGACCAGTAGGAGTTAGTGGAATAACAGTTATGCTGACAAAACAAAGATGTTAAAGATATGGTTCTCGTTTCCCAATTAATATAGGGGTTGTGCCAGGTTAACCAGGGAATTCCTAAAATCATGGTGTGATTCGGTGAGGCTATAAGGTCAAAGGCAACATGTTCTTGGTGCCCCCCAAATGTCAAACAGAGCGTAGGAGTAGAGGCCACCACAGGACCTGAGGTTAAAGGAGAGCCATCAACCGTATGTACCTGCTCAGGAGTCTCTTTAGGAATATGTGGAATTCCCTTATTCTTAGCCCGGGTCTCATCCAAATAGTTTCCACTGGCTCCACAATCTATAAGCGCTATGAGATGTTCTTCTTGACCCTGTGAACATTGTAACGTGACCGAGAGGATAAACAGGGTGGACATACTTTCTCTTGAGGAACATATCAATGGTACTTCAGCTCCTCCTGTCTCCTTCCTTACAGGGGACGGGAGTTGGCATTTCCTGCAGGTCTGGAGGGACGAACTGGGCAACTACGAATCAGATGGCCAGCTTTACCACAATACAGACAAAGTCCCTTTCGTCTTCTATCCTCCTTTTCTGATTCAGTTAACGGACCACGGACAATATCAATCTGCATGAGTTCTTCTGTGGGAGATGGAGAGGCTTTGGATGGGACATCGTCCGTTCGCCGACTGCTGGTACGAGAATTACCAGGCTGGTTTGGAACTCGCACTCTTCTTCTCTCCATCTTGCGCTCTCGTAGTCTATATTCAATGTTCATGACTTGATCCATCAATTCTTTTAAGTAACGGGCTGGAGTGGAATGTACTCATTCATCCTTAATTTCTTCACGCAGACCTCGGCGGAACAAGGTTACAAAAGTGCGTTCCACCCAAGAGGTTTCGGCTGCCAACTGTTTGAAACAAGTTATATACTGCAGAACGTCCTGATTGCCCTGCTGTATATCACATAAGGCCTCCTCAGACGCTGCTTCCACCCAGGCCTCTCAAATATATGTTTGAAAAGAGTCAGGAAAGCAGGATAATTAGTAAGGATTGAATCTTCCGCAGAGACCAGTGGAGTCGCCCAAGCAAGTGCAGGACCAGACAAGGCACTGATCAGATAGCCCACCTTAGCCTTATCGGAGGAAAATTGGAGTGGACAAAAAGCAAAGAAGACCGTTAAGGCATCCAGAAACTCCTTTATCTTCAGAGGATCTCCTGAATATCGAGGAGTAGCAGCAGATACAGGTGGTATATCCATTGACCGGGAAGACAGGACTTGTCGTAGTGCAGTGTTTTCAGACCGTAATTGCTGTAACTCTTGAGCTTGTTGTTGGACTGTCTGCAGCATGGCTTGTGCATTTTCTGACGCCTCTTTCTGTGGTCCTTCCATGGCTGCCTCGCAACGCTGAATCTTTTGGCGTTGCAATCTGTCACGAACTGCACACAGCTTCTCACCTCTGGATGCAGGAGTGGGAAAAACACCCGGTCTTCTGCTGGTTCTGGGTAATCCCAGATAGGGGCGACCCTTTCTAGTAGCCATGGTGCCGCTTGACAGAGAACGCCTAAGCAGACCGTACCCTCCAGAAGCAATCCCAGAGGAAAAACCCCAAGAATGGTGAAAAAACCTCAAAACAGCAACTCCTGAAAAAGAAGAAAAAAACAGGACTTGAAAACAGGACAAAGGCAAAAATCTCAAAAAGCAAAAACAGGAACGACGAACAGGAGCGAAGAGCACCACCAAAGGGAAGTGTTTGCAACGCAAGGCAGAGCAAGACTGAGTGACTTATATACTGGAAAATAGGAAGTGACCTCACAGGAAATGAAACGACACCATCTTGAATTGGGAAAAGCCCATAGAAACGAATAGGGAAAAAGGATGTAGTATAAAAGAAAAGGGCATGCTGGGAAATAAAAACAGGAAGAAGACAACATGGAGACCAGCAGGAATACTGAGAAAAAAAAGTACACAGAAAGCAAGAAAAAAGAAAAGAAAAAGACAAGAAAGAGACCACCACCGACAGAAGAGGAGAGAATACCCTAAATTAGGTATGGGCGACGCGACGGGGTGCGCAAAACATGCTTCCTGGAACCCGTCGCCAAAACGGAAAGAAAACACGGAGGACGGCGCTCTGAAGTTCGGAAGCGCGATCCGACCGCGGTCCGGAAAAGAGACGCCACGGTAAGGTGCGGCATTACAATCTGTTGTTGTGTGTGTTCCTAGTGTATATCATTTTAATCCGGGGTTGTGTATTTTCTTAGGGTTCAGCGTTAGGTTGCAGGGTTGTGTGTCTTCCTAGAATGCAGTGATATAATTTGGGAATGTCCCTCCACCTGGGATGCATTGGTAAGAGGTAGGCACCCCTTGTCCTCATTGGTATGATCTGGGGTTGTGTGACTCCTTTAGGGTTCATTGCTAGGATTGGTGGTTGCGAAATTCCCTAAGGGAACATTGGTATGATCTGTGGTTGTGTGCCTCTCTAAGGGTGCATTTGGGTTGTGTGCCTTCCTAAGGGGCATTGGTCTGCTCTGTGGTTGTGGGATCCCCTTTGATGCATCAATAATTGGTGGTTGCATGACTCCCTGGGAACCCTAGTCCTCATCGGTATGTTCTGGGGTTGCGTGACTCTCCTAGGGTGCATTGGTATGATATGTGGTTGTGTGACCCTCTTAGGGTGCATTGGTATGATCTGTGGTTGTGTGAATCCCTTAGAGTGGAAGGTATAGTCTGTGATTGTGTAACTCCCTTAGGGTGCATTGATATGATATGTGGTTGTGTGACTCCCTTAGGGTGCATTGGTAAGAGCTGGGGTTGTGTGACTCCCTTAGAGTGCACTGGTATGATATGTGATTGTAGAACTCCCTTAGGGTACATGGGTGTGATCTGTGGTTTTGTGACTCCCTTAGTGTGCATTGGTATGTTTTTTGGTTGTGTGACTCTCTTAGGGTGCATTGGTATGGTCTGTGATTGTGTGACTCCCTTCTGGTGCATTGGTATGATCTGTAGTTGTGTGACTCTATTAGGGTGCATTGGTATGGTATGTGGTTGTGTGACTCCCTTAGGGTGCATTGGTATGATATGTGGTTGCGTGACTCCCTTAGGGTGTCTTGGTATGATATGTTTTTGCTTGACTCCCTTAGGGTGCATTGGTATGATCTGTGGTTGAGTGACTCCCTTAGGGTGCATTGTTATGGTCTGTGATTGTGTGACTTCCTTAGGGTGCATTGGTATGATCTGTAGTTGTGTGACTCCCTTAGGGTGCAATGGTATGATATGTGGTTGTGTGATTCCCTTAGGGTGCATTGGTATGATATGTGGTTATGTGACTCCCTTAGGGTGCATTGGCATGATCTGTGGTTGTGTGACTCCGTCAGGGTGCATTGGTATGAGCTGGGGTTGTGTGACTCCCTTAGGGTGAATTGGTATGATATGTGTTTGTATGACTCCCTTAGGGTGCATTGGTATGATCTGTGGTTGTGTGCCTCCCTAAGGGTGCATTGGGGTTGTGTGCCTTCCTAAGGGGCATTGGTCTGCTCTGTGGTTGTGGGATCCCCTTTGATGCATCAATAATTGGTGGTTGCATGACTCCCTGGGAACGCTAGTCCTCATCGGTATGCTCTGGGGTTGCGTGACTCTCCTAGGGTGCATTGGTATGATATGTGGTTGTGTGACCCCCTTAGGGTGCATTGGTCTGATCTGTGGTTGTGTTAATCCCTTAGGGTGGAAGGTATAGTCTGTGATTGTGTAACTCCCTTAGGGTGCATTGGTATGATATGTGGTTGCGTGACTCCGTTAGGGTGCATTGGTAAGAGCTGGGGTTGTGTGACTCCCTTCAAGTGCACTGGTATGATATGTGATTGTAGGACTCCCTTAGAGTGCATTGGTGTGATCTGTGCTTTTGTGTCTCCCTTAGGGTGCATTGGTATGTTTTTTGGTTGTGTGACTCCCTTAGGGTGCATTGGTAAGGTCTGTGATTGTGTGACTCCCTTCTGGTGCATTGGTATGATCTGTAGTTGTGTGACTCCCTTAGGGTGCAATGGTATGATACGTGGTTGTGTGATTCCCTTAGGGTGCAATGGTATGATACGTGGTTGTGTGATTCCCTTAGGGTGCATTGGTATGATATGTGGTTGTGTGACTCCCTTAGGGTACACTGGTATGATCTGTGGTTGTGTGACTCCATCAGGGTGCATTGGTATGATCTGTAGTTGTGTGACTCCCTTAGGGTGCAATGGTATGATACGTGGTTGTGTGATTCCCTTAGGGTGCATTGGTATGATATGTGGTTGTGTGACTCCCTTAGGGTGCATAGGTATGATCTGTGGTTGTGTGACTCCGTCAGGGTGCATTGGTATGAGCTGGGGTTGTGTGACTCCCTTAGGGCGCATTGGTATGATATGTGGTTGTATGACTCCCTTAGGGTGCATTGGTATGATATGTGGTTGTGTGACTCCCTTGGGGTGCATTGGTATGATCTGTGGTTGTGTGACTCCGTCAAGGTGCATTGATATGAGCTGGGGTTGTGTGACTCCCTTAGGGCGCATTGGTATGATATGTGGTTGTACGACTCCCTTAGGGTAAATTGGTATGATCTGTAGTTGTGTGACTCCCTTAGGGTGCATTGGTATGATATGTTTTTACTTGACTCCCTTAGGGTGCATTGGTATGATATGTGGATGTATGACTCCCTTAGGGTACATTGGTATGATCTGTAGTTGTGTGACTCCCTTAGGGTGTCTTGGTATGATATGTTTTTATTTGACTCCCTTAGGGTGCATTGGTATGATCTGTGGTTGAGTGACTCCCTTAGGGTGCATTGGTATGGTCTGTGATTGTGTGACTTCCTTAGGGTGCATTGGTATGATCTGTAGTTGTGTGACTCCCTTAGGGTGCAATGGTATTATATGTGGTTGTGTGATTCCCTTATGGTGCATTGGTATGATCTGTGGTTGTGTGACTCCGTCAGGGTGCATTGGTATGAGCTGGGGTTGTGTGACTCCCTTAGGGCGCATTGGTATGATATGTGGTTGTATGACTCCCTTAGGGTACATTGGTATGATCTGTAGTTGTGTGACTCCCTTAGGGTGCATTGGTATGATCTGGGGTTGTGTGACTCCCTTAGGGTGCATTGGTATGACATGCACTTGTGTGACTCCCTTAGAGTGCATTGGTATGACATGTGGTTGTGTGACTGCCTTGGGGCGCATTGGTATGGGGTTGTGCACCTTCTTAAGGGGTTTTAGTATGCTCTGTGGTTTTGTGATCCCCTAGGATGCATTATTACAATCTGCGCTCGTGTGTGTCGTCCTTGGCCTTATAGGTATGATCTGTTTTCCTAGAGGTCAGTGTTAGGAAGCAGGTTTCTGGGTCTTCCCAGGGTGCAATGGTGAGATGTGGTGAATCAGGCCTCATTGGTATTTTCAGGGGCTGTGTGAATCCCCAAGATTCATTGGTATGATCTGGGGTTGTGTACCCTCCTGGGCCTCACTGGTATGATCTTTGGTTGTGAGACTTCCTAAGGGTGAATTGCTATGACCCAGGGTTGTGTGACTCCCTTAGGGTGCATTGGTATGCCCCGGGGTTGTGTGCCTTCTTAAGGCTCATTGGTATGGTTGTGTGACACCCTGGGATGCTTGGTATATTTGCTGGCTGTGTGAATCCCTTGGCCTTATTGGTATGATCTGTGGCAACCACTGTCTTATCACTGAATCCACAGCAAGGCTTATTTTCGACATTGGCCACCAAAACAAAGAGGCACCAGTTCTGAAGGCTCTCCACTGGCTGCTGATGAAGATGCTAAATCTGGTCTATGATGCACACCCTGGAAAGGCATCAAAATGATCGACTTTATATAGAAATACTATATCAAATATGTGAGACATACAAATCCTTGTTTGGTATGTTAATAAAAAATTACCTTACATGAAAAAAACTAGAAAAAACAAAGGTTAAAGTTACGTTATAGTTTGGTATGAAAAAAAAGATTTGTTTTTGTTTCCAAAAAATTAGAAATTTACTGAAGAAAAACAAAACACATTAACTGAAAAAAACAAAGGTTGCCAAAAGACATCAGTGTTGTATTGCTGTTCAAGAGTTCAAAAGTTAAACACTTGTCTTATTGAAAGAGAATTTGCTGAACCTTCCAGTCGTCTGGTCCTAATGACCTCGTCCTGGCACATTGATGATCCTTGTCAAATCTGTTATTTATGTTTTAATTTGTAAATGTTTGTGTTTAGTGCAACAATGTCAAAAGTGTGTCTCGTGCACAAAGAGTACAGTCCTTTCTATTCTTACAATTTGTATATGAACCTCTCCTAAATATTCCCACTTTACACACATTGTAGATGTTTTGAGCCTATTATGTTGCATACCCCAAAATACTGTGTGAATCTGTCCCTGGTCATTCAAGGTACCTTCTTCAGTACTGTGAGCCACTGGAGAACAGCAACCTCATGAGGTTACCTACGTTAAAGTGGCCTCTAACCAAACAACACTGCAATTCCTTAATAATTCATGAGGAAGTCACAAGAGGTGATGTGTATCTCAACAGGTACCAAAGGTTGGCCCTACAGAGATAGGCACATTGCCAAAGTCAGGAATCAAGTTTCAGATCACAGAGGAAGCCAGAGTTGCTTCTTCGCAGCATCACAGAGTGCAGGTTGTGTCTTGTCGCTGAGGATTGCACCAGAAGTAGAGCTGAGATCACCAAGCCGTAGAACCGTAGACATGGATCTGGATGAGACGTGGTACACCTTATTTTATATCAGAGCCGAAGAACTGGAGCGAGGCCACACGTGGGTGCTGGTGCCCGATAACCAGGGGGAGCAGGGCTCGGGGTGGAAAAAATACACAGTGGAAACACGTGGCAGGTAAGGCTGTCATTCCCACTCCTTGGAACTAAACATTTGTGGGCGAAGAGGGGTACGCGGGTGGAGGCGGTAGTGTGGTGGTGATTGAAGAAGCAGTTGATGGGAGAAATTCTGGAGCAAGCCTCTGTTTACTTTCAGTTTTTCATGCTTTTTTCAGGAAATCTGAGACCATAGGTACCAAGTGTGGGGCCAGTGGTACAAATGGTCATATCAGTGGTAGTATTTACCTGCTGTCACTGTCTACTCTCTCATGACATCAATACATAGAAGGAATTTTATCACTAAAATATATGAACACATCAAACTCATGCCAATACTTGCTGGCACATTACTTATGAGACACCTAGAGACCTACTCACAAAGGTAAATATATATGTATATTTACTCATGTGTCCATTTACTACTAAACCTAGGTTTAACTCCATTCTGATCACCATTTCTGTGTGTACATTTACATGTATCTGCCCCATCGTTCAGGGTATGAAGACATCTAGGAGAGAATTTAGGAGTCTAAAGTTACTACACTACACATGTAAGTAGCAATTTCTGCCCCTGGGGCAAAAATCTCCTTATGGGAAGTTATAGAGAAGAAATAAAGTTTACGAATTCTTTAACAACAAAAAAACAAAAATAAAACATTGTGCTGTAAAATAAAAATGTAAAATAATTTAAAATAATTATCACACAGAAAACTGAATAAAATAAAGTGTTACAGTACATTAGCTCAACACATTAAATGTGTTTTAAATGATTAACATGTCAAATAAATTAATTGTCTACATATTTTTTTATAGTCAAAATTTAAAAAAACACTCTCACAATCATTTTAACATTGAATTACTATTTGTTAAACTTAATTAATAGTTATGTGTTGTGTATTAATTTAAATCATTGCATATTTATATTACATGTTTAAAAGTGTAATTAGTTTGTTTAAAACATATATTAATTGTTAATTAATTTTTAGATTACAAAATACCTAATTTTAATTTAATCTAATGTTTTAAAACTAAAAATAATTTAATATATATTTAATGTAAAAGTAGAAATAATTTAATTTATTTAACATTATTTTTTTATTGGGTGTTAAGTCCTTTCCTTCATTATTTTTTGTGGGAGTGAGTTGCAGAACTTGTGAGTGGCTGTGTGTGGTGCTAGTCTTACACCGAGGCTGAGCTGGACTGCAGTTACTACTGGTTTGGGATCTTTTGGGCTGTAGTATGTGAGTAGTCTCTATAATACTGTAACACTACTGTAGTACTACTTTACATGCTACAAAATACAGTTTGTGAATTGGGCCCAATGTATTCTGGATAGACATAATCAGTGCTTTGTAAAAGAATGAGTGCTTGTGCCCAAAGCTGTGCTCAGAAGCTTACGGCCGGCGCTATTAAGTGGTAGGGCACCAAATACCAAGGCTACGTAATCTTCAGTCCACCTCAGGCCATTTTAATCCGCTACCAGACACACCCCTTTCCCTTTATCTCAATCGTGCAAGTTCAACTTTTCCCCCTTTGTGATGGTTTTTCAGTCTTTCTCTATCTTTGTCATTTCCTTTCTGTGTTTTTCCATCTTTTGCTGTCAGAAATGTCTGATGATCCGGACAAATGAGTGCTGGTCCCCAAAAATGAGTGTCAGCGAACCCCCTACTACCCAACCAGCAGCCACCTGGTCAAATTAAGCACTGGTGATAATAATTTCTTTTTCGTGTATCACGTCCAACTGTAAGTCTGTAAACCTGGGCTTGCATCACATTGGTTCGCCTGCCAGAAGATGGAGTAACAAGGTGAAACATATTTTTTTCTCCTTATTTCCTTTTTCTAAGCATTTTGCATCACACATAGAAAGAGGAAAGTGCCTCTTTGCATTGTTTTTATGCAGGAAGGTGTCCCTTCTGCACATAATCCTGACCATAACACAGGCACCCCTGCAGCAAGGCACAAGGGTGCCTTTGTTGCAGCACACAGTATGCCAGCGCTAGGACAGAGATGAAGTGCGCCATGTCTTATTCGATATGCCGCATTTCTGCTCTACCTGTTTCACGCAGTGCCGCAACTCTGCTTGCTGCCCTGCGTTGCGTGAAACATTATCAAATATGCCCCACAATGTTTAGTGTTCCCACAGAGAGTTGGTCCACTGGGGACTGAACAAAATAACCTACCGCTCAAAGGTAGGACAACACCTGGTACAGTAGAGACCTGTCAAACCAACCAGCAGGACAAGGCATTTGTTCTGGGTTTTAAAAATGGCAGCATGTTAGGCAACGCCCACAACACATAAAATGTGTAGAAACAGCAAATTGTGCAAGTTACTGAGTTAGGGTGAGAATCTAGCTCTAAACTGCTTACCCATTTGTCTACCTTCCATTCTGTTTCACAATTCCCTTACAGGTCTTCCTCTCCCCTGTCCACTTGCATTGCTTGGCCTCCTCCTTCTCTCTCATTTCTTCCTCTTCTCACTAGCTTGTTCTCATACATTTCCACCCCGCAGCCTCTAGCACCAATCCAGCACTTTAATTAATTAAGGTTACCCAAGTATTAAGCTTGGGTTTTGACAGAACAGCTATCAAACAAACCTATTACTAACATTATACATGGAGTGGATTGTGTGTCTGCATCTGTCAGCCATTGGCACTCCTTGACCAGCCTCCTGCATCCATTGGCTGGAGACTTTGCCAATCATGTCTTGGCTCCACCCCGTGGAGTATTCATCTCTGTTGATCTGTCTCAAGAGCTATTGGTTGTTTGGAAGTACCTCTCCTCCACCTCCGCTGCAGGGTCTGCATTGAACTGTATGAGGGACTACTTCACAATTATGTCCCTCTCTGACTAGCATCTGGCTCGCTCTCATTCATTAGTACTTTAACCCAAGACCTCCTGGCTTTGCCAGTGCTGCTTGTGACTTGTATTACTAATTGTGATGTTAGTTTGCCATCACGCATTAGATTTCAATGAGCACTTACTTAACTCAGCCACCACAACTAATCCACAAGGAAGAAAAAAACACCCCAAAAAATCCACTTTCTACTAATCTACCATCTTTTCACCTCTAACCTTGGGTTCCAGAGTAGCATGCTACTTTCCACAAAGCACTTCAACTGTTCACGGGGGTAGGAAGTGCTATATAAATACAATTTACAATTGCAATTACCATTGAACGATGTACAATGTTCTATGTATTGTGAAGTCCATCTTTGCTCATGTACAGCATGCTAACACCCTAGAGTTGGGTGAGCTACATCAGAATGTCTAGATAATATAAACCGGTCAGAATTGCATGGAGGAACATTGGTCAAAAAAACTCTGGTTCTTCTTGAAGTTACAGTAAAATTAGGTTCACTAGTTGATTTTGTTGTAGCTGTGACTGAGGTCCCCTGACATTGTTAAATGACCCACTTTGAACTTAATCTTAGACCGCTTTAGACTGGGTGACCATTCTGAGGATCCCTTGAGAAAGGGAAGTTGCTGCTGCTTCCCTAAGGGATTGTCCACCGGCAGTGGTGGAGGCCTGGCAAGGGTCCTCCTCATTTCTTGGATACATCTAGAGAGGAAGACCAGGAGCTGGGCACGTATAGGAGCTGGTTGAAGATGGTGCCATGGAGAAGGTGCCATGGTCCCTCACTCCTCCGGAAGGGATGCTGCACCAAGAATCAAGGTGATGATATGGAGCAGCGGGCAGGGAGAAGAACAGTAAGATATTGCCATGTTTGAGGGACTAGATATGGCTACTAACTCCATGAAGGGCTCGGGTATCTGTCCAGCTCCCTACCTGTGCTGCTCTACAGAAGCTGTCACGGCCTCAGTTTTACCACCTACAGATGATATCACAGGGCATCTGGCACCTAGTTCCAGGTAAGAAAAGACCTCCTTTATTAAATCCACAGACTTGGTACATCACGTCTACATCGCTTCTTCCTGTCTTTTCGGGGTGACCAAACCACACACTGTTGTGATGACACCCCCAAGGGGGAGGGGCAGGGTTCAGGTGCTTTTACATAATACTTGGAACACTTATTCTGAGACTGGTGGAAGTTCACCTGGATCAAAGGAAGAAGACAGAGCGACCGGTGTCTAGTAGAAGCCCTGGTTTGAAATATATGGACAGGCGTGTTTTGCTCTTGTTGAAGTCAGTCATGAAGACAGGAAAAGGTCTACTAAACAGCCATGTTTTTCCAGAATGGATGTCATAATAAAATCTACAGAGTTCTTATAAGAGGTGTTAAAGGATTTCAGAGCCTCATGAGCTGAGAGGTGTAATCATCCAAAACCCCCAGGCAGAGGAACCAAGATGGGCTTATGCTGCCTGCACTTTAAGTTATCCCATTACCCATTAAAGATAATGGCATAATTATGACTTGCTGGGAACACAGATGGAGGGGCCTGGTTTAGACGAGTTGGTAACATGATATTTTCCAAAATGAGCAGAAATCCCAGCCAGCTTCCTCACCTAATTTACAGAGTAGGAAAAAGTAACGTCTTGATAGTGGCCATGCTGCCACCAAAAACATCATCAGATGGGCAGGCCAGTTGGGGTTACTAGTTGGCCCACGCAGAGTCCGTGCAAGACGGCGACATAAATCAATATAGTTTTCCACTGAAAACCTATGAAATGCCTCTGATGTTCACGAAGAAAAATTCCAGGTCATCAGAGACTTTGAAATTTAACTCGATTCTGGGGTGCGCTTACAATGCTACCCACATCCATGGCCATCAATCAGCCATGTCCACACAACATGGTGCCCTAGCTGTTCAGGATATTTTTACTCCAAACAGCGTAAAAGTGGGTCGGTGGGCTACCTTCCTGAAGCATAGGTGCTTGCTCTCTGCACCAATGGACTGACGGTCAGCACTCCAAAAATCTAAGAGAGGCGCCAACAGTGTTTAGGGGAATGTCTTAATAATATCAAAATTACAGTTTCATTCGAGGATCCTGTCTCCAAGGTTGGTCTACTTTGTTGACCATAGAAGCGGCCTTCATACTTGAATCAGGTCAGGTCTGTGCACTGTCTGCACTGGTATTCGATCAATGGACCAGAAAGGGGGTCTTCCCAACACTGCTGCGGTGTCAGAGGTTGCATCTAATGTTCTTCACATTTTGCCATTCTGTGTTGTGCAGATGTCTTCAGAAGGTCTCAAGGATATTGTCATCATTCTATTTGAAACAAGTCAGTAGTACAGCATGAGTCACCCCTGCATGGCTTTACTAACTTTCCTGCTTCTTTCTTTCAGCTTTCGTTGCACAAAATGTCGTCGCTGGTGGACCTCGGCCCAAGTACATATTGTTTTCCACCTGAGGCTGAACAGGCTGGAGAGCGAAGGTCTGGTCAAAATGAGACTCTTCCGGCAAGAGTGTAAGCGTTGCTCCGCTGGCTGCTTTGAGGATCCAACCTTCACCCCTGAGATCATTGACAATGTTCTAGGCAAGCTGATGGGCAGGCTACGGAAGACATGCTACGGAGAGCAGGTTGCCGATGACCAGGCTTCCTCTTCCATCTCGTACGGAAGGAGGGAGGGACCCCATGAAAAGCAGCACTGTGAGGCCTGCCGCCTGGGACTTTGTGATTGGAGAGCATCTAACCATGACCCCCCGGACGCCCCTCCTCTAAGGCAATCTGTTGCATCCTCTCCTACAGGGGAACCTATAGAAGAAATGCAGAATAGAACACATTCTCGTTTCAATGAATATGAAGCCATCAATGCCACTAACGCATTGTGGCCGACCCCACAAGACAATGCAAGTAATGTGGCGAATCCTGTATCATCTAGCGTGATACCGCCCAACAATGCTTCATATGGGGCAGATCCTGCACCCACTTGGGACAACACTACGTATAGGGCAGACCCTGTACGAGTGTGGACATACCACCAGAGAATGCTGCATATGGGACAGGTGGTGGAACAGTCTGGAACAGTCTGGCAGATACCACCAGATTACCCCATAAATGTGGTACAACCAAGGCCATTTCAGGAGCTATCACCAGATAATGCTTCATTTGGGGTGGCGTCTAGACCAGTCCAAGAGCTATCACAATTTAATGCTACTTATGAAGTACAACCCAGAACAACCTGGGAAATGCTGCCAGATAATGCTTCGGATAGGTTGGAGCATGCCAACCCCGTCTTGGTGCTGCAGGTCGATAACGCTTCAGATGGGGTAGACCATGGACCAGTTTTAGAGACACCACCAGAGGCAATTGGGGCAATCCTCCGAAAGGTGACCCTTGTATGTGGATTGGGGACAATGTTATGGTGGATGTTGAGGCGGTTCAGGGCCAGGGACTAAAACATTGGCCAGAGAAGTTAGCCATTTTTTGTTCACACTGTTCTTGGAACATACTAACAGATGAAGATAGGACTGAAACATCTTACAATTTCTATATTATATTTTGAGGATTTGGAAACACCTTCTTCAAGAGGGCTCTTGTATTTATCAATTTAAGCTGCATGTCTGTCTATGTGAGATGCGCCTTTATGACATCACACCTCGATGCAATATCCGCACTCTGTCTCGGACTTCTGCTTTGGCATCAACCTCTGCTTCTTCAAGATGCAGAGGACAGCCCGGCCTCGCTTGGACCTGCTCAGCAGAGTGACCCACTTTCTACCGGATGTAGAGGCCAGAAACGCTGTTCAGTCCACGTCAATGGAGCCAACGCACTGCTGGCTGGTGTGTCCGAGATCTACCTGGTCACAATGAACAGGTAGATCATCAGAGATCTTTGCACCTACAACAGGGTCACATAGACCATCAGGGACCTCCACAGGGTCCCTCTGCCCACCTGCATCACATCCAGTATTTGCTGCTCCATCTACAAGGGATGTTGCCTCGCATATTGCGATACCTGGCGACTAACTTGAAGTCTGCGGTAGAGGGCGGACAATGCGCAGCCCAGCAGCATAAAGTGTTGGACTTCAATGCTAAAAATGCGACGTTACAATTATTGTCACAATTAGCAAGTTACATCATGTTAGTCAATATTCATAAAGTATTGAAGTAAGTCACCTCCCAAGGAGAGCTCTCCAACATCACAAGGTATTTTGCCACAAGAAACACACTCACCTCAGGCACACCTGAGCTGCTAAGGATTACACATATCTATTACTCAATACTTAAAACTTGCTCTGTAGCAGACATTTGCCCAGGCCCTTGAACCTTTAACCCCAGCTTTTGCAAAAGTTCGATTTTGAGGATTTAACATGATATGATGACCAAAATAACATCCATAATGTCTCTACACTTGTTCATGTTTGTGCAGAAAATGTGAAAGGCAATGGAAACTATCGGGTCGTACAGTGCATCAGGGGTGAGGGAGTGGGTTGCATATGTAGGTGAGGTTAGTTATCCTGTTCTCATCGGGCTTAGTAGGAATACTTTACTACCGCACCAGACTCTTACATCCATTATAAGTCTTAGATCGACATAGATAGAATCTACCATGATCCACTCATTTTATGTTTACACCCTCAAATAAATGCAGCCCTCTGAACATGAGTCTGACTATGGACCTGTGGGCCAGGCTAGGGCTTTCACAATTATGAAGGCAACAAATATTCCAGCTTCATGACATTGTGAATTTTGTCTCTTTTGCAAAAATGTGCCACATAAATAGGTTTTCTATGAAATATTTTCAGGAAAAGAATTGCTTTTGTGGGAAATTATCTTAAGAAATGTAGGATTTTTTGCTTTCTTTTCCACACATTGCTTAACTTTTGGTGATTTTTTAACGCTACTGTATTAGTTAGCAAAGTTTTACAAGTTTTGAAAAAAATACATCAAAAAGCAACTTTGCAAATTCGCTCATTTCTAGTTCAGGCCACTGCCATTTCAGGGATGCACTCAGGAAAACTCCCTTCTAGTTGGCTAGCCTGACCCCCGACATAGGGCCTCATTACGAATTTGGTGGTCCTAAGACCGCCAAACTCCCGGTGGCGGGTGGATCGCCGCAATCCTAGCAGTCCCACTTCCAGATTACGATCCTGGATTTCGGACTGCCAGGACACCGCCGCCTCTGCCGGGATAAGGGAAACCAGTGGTTTGGCGGCGGTGAAGGTCGTGGTCAGCAACGTCAGTGCCGAGTTTAGCACTGACGTTCTCATCACGACTTTCCTTTGTGCCAGCCTTTTCATGGCGGTGTCCCCTCCATGAAAAGACTGGCGGAAAGACCAAGGGGGTCATTCCAGGTTTGGCGGGCGGCGGTTGCCGCCCGCCAAACTTCCCCCATCAAAAGACCGCAGGGGCCATTTCGACTTTCCCGCTGGGCCGGCGGGCGCCCGCCAAGGGAGCGCCCGCCGGCCCAGCGGGAAAGGCCCTGCAACACAGGAGCCAGCTCCGAATGGAGCCGGCGGTGTTGCAGGGGTGCGACGGGTGCGGTTGCACCCGTCGCGATTTTCACTGTCTGCTAAGCAGACAGTGAAAATCATGCTGGGGCCCTGTTAGGGGGCCCCTGCACGGCCCCATGACACCCGTTCCCGCCATCCTGTTCCTGGCGGTAAAAACCGCCAGAAACAGGATGGCAGGAAGGGGGTCAGAATCTCCATGGCGGCACTGCAAGCAGCGCTGCCATGGAGATTCAGCCCAGCCAGGGGTAATCCGGCGGGAAACCGCCGGATCTCCTTTTCTGACAGCGGTATGGCAGGAAAGCACCGCCAGCCTGTTGGCGGTGCTTTCCGTCGGTCACGGCCCTGGCGGTTTTTTACCGCCAGGGTCGGAATGACCCCCAAAGTGTTTGGCCACAGGGGGACCCCTGAACTGCCCACATCCAAGGCCAATACCAGTGCACTGTTTCCGCCGGTCAGCCCAGCGGGAACATCATAATATGACATTCCTGCCAGTCAGCCCTGTGGAAACATCCTAATATGACAGTGGTGAGGCTGCCGGCTTGATGCCCCCCTCGCCTCCGCATATTGGAGTTCGGGCGGTTCAACCACCGAAATCGTAATCGGCCTCTTAGTCTTCATTACGCATAATACAACCTAAAGCCAGGATAGTTCGCGAATCCAGGACATACGATCATACAGAGCTATGGTAACATATTTGGCCACGTTGCCTTCTAAATTTAGGCTGAGGTTTAAGTGACATGTTTTACTCGTATTTCCAGGGCAATAGTCTAAGATTAGGTTTAATTTAATTCTCTCTCTTTCTACCCTGAGGCAGTGCCCTGATGTGCACAGAGTGGAGAATAACTGTATAAACATACTGGTCAGGTTAAAGCATTCTGCACCAAAGTAACTTAGGCGGCATATTTACAAGCCCCATGTGCATCACTTTTTTTGACGCTCTGGTGCGTGGCTTTTTATGGCCTCGTAGATATATGTGTAAAGCAAGGCAATGCAAGTTGCTGTGTTGCCTTACGCTGCGCTAGTAAAGCATTCCATTAGTGTCACTGTGAGTGTTCCCATGCAACACCCATGGATTTTGAAGCTGCCTCAGATTTAGAAGGATTTGTAACCCTGGGGTTGCGTCACAGCTGTACGCCTCTCAAGGGGAGGCGTAACGAGGAAAAATATTTTCATTTCTCATTGTTTTTACCTCTTTCTATGTGTGCTGCATTCTGCAGGACACACAGAAAGAGGAAAACGCCTCCATGGATTGTTTTTGTGCAGGAAGATGTTCCTTCCTGCACAAATAATCCTGTGCTGGCCCATGCGGCCAAATGCAACAAATCTCAGTTTTCTGGCAGATTCTACAAGGGGAGGTAAGGTTTTTTGAATAAAAAAAATGGTGCATGGGGTAACCTCAATATTTACAATGCAAAACATATGTCTTACGCATTACCAGCTGCACATGACATGGATCCCCTTCAAGTAGCGAAAATACTGATTTAGAGACCTTTTTGTCACTGCCCCGAACAACGCCTTGGTCTGCTGAAGACTGAACTCAGGGTAAAGTTTTGTCTAATTCTGTACTAAGAATGAATATGGATAAATCTGGCTAAAGCCGTCTGCAGTTTCATTATTTCAAAGAACTCTGCCACTCCTTGGCTTAGCAGCATGCACGGCACACCTGCTGGACTCGCAAGGAATGAAGGTAGCATCAGGTTCTTGGAGTAAGGTCAGTGCACCTGTTTCTTAGTGCCTTCTAGGTCCGTGATGCTGTGTCGGAGATTGAGCGGGATGGGGTTGCGACAGGTATCCGTGCTCCTCAGGAGCATAGCTTAATCAATCAGATTCAGGGGGTGTGAATCGCAAATTTACCAACTAAAAGAGAATATGCCGAAGGGTGAAGGGATGAGATGGTCAACGTTTGGGATACACGGTTCCTATGAGGAACAGGTTCAATGCTGATTTGTATTAGGTGAGCCTCTGTCTAAGTTCCTTATATAAAAAAAAATTAAAAAGTGAAAATCTTTTTGTCAAATAAGAATGAAGAGAAAAACCAACACAGGCATAGGAGACCTGGCTCCGGGACCCCAGACCCAGGTCTCAGGCCAAGAATGGCTTTATTTGGGGGTGTCTGACCCTGGCACGGGTTCTAACAGGAGCACTCCTTTCATAAGGCAAGGATATGTGATTAAAGCAGCTACCTCCTGCCGAGGAGTATATTTTTTAAAAATCTGCAGCTGTAATAATTTTCAAGTGCAATTGAGTGCAAATCTGAAAATAATCCGCTGCAGTACAACAGCTGCACTATTTTGATGGAAAGCCGCAAGTGAGGAGGAAGGACACAGTGAGAGGTCTTGTCTAGACGACGTCTCGTAAGCCCCCTTCATCACCCATCACTACAATACATCTGTGGCATTTACACATAAAAACAAGTATTACAAAAAAAATTGCGCTCGGTAGAAATAATTGAATTGGTACATTTTCTATATAATCAAGAATATAGAAAAAATAGTGAACAAGGTTTGAACTGTTTCTTTTATTTTTTTCTATAACAAAGATGATTTTGAATATAAATGTATTGCAGTTGAGTCCACAGATTTTTGGAGTTACTGTCCAGATTATGGCTTTTTTTTCCTGCAAATATTATCAATTTCTTCTGTAGAATGACACTCCTCCTTATTGCAGTCTAGTGCCAGTGGTTTTTAACCTGTGGTCCGGGTACCCCTGGGGTCCGTGATGCCCACTCAGGGGGCCCGTGACAGGTTTGAAAAGTAACAAATATTTAAATATCATTAATTATTAAAGTTTATATAAATAAAGAAGAAGAATGTACGATTTAAAAAAATGTAAAGTTCCACATGTGGAGTACCTTAAAATTGGAGGCTAAAAATGAAGTTGGTATCCTTCCAGATTGAATCGTGGAGCAGCACAGGTGCATCAAACAGAATAAAGTATGAACGATGCGTGGCCTTGGTTGAATTTAGAAAAGTCCCAAAGTTCATCAAAATGAGAATTGAATTTTTTTATATTTGTTTTGTTTCTGAATTAAATGAAATATTTCATATTTTTGTATTTGTTTGATAAATGCTTGTTTCTGAATTTCTGTTTATTATTTTGAGGTTCAAAAAAATAAAAAATTCTTAAACCGGGCTCACCAGCTTCCACTAATGACTCAGTGGGTGGTCCTCGGATTCCAGTAATCATTCAGTTGGGGTCCCCGGGTCCCAGTAATGATAAAGTGGGGGCCCACAGGTGTCAAAAGGTTGAGAACCACTGGTCTAACGCATTGTAGGGCCGCAGTATTCCGACTCTTGAGGGCTGAGGCCATCTTGTAACATGGTCGAGCATCCCTTGAGTGCCAAGAAAGGACCTTGCTTGCTTATCTCGCTCCCTGGGAGTAACTATAAACCGCCTGTCCACTACTGACCGTGATAGTAAATTGTGTCCTATACCATGGATAATCCCTCCTATGGGCTACAGTTGGGTGTGCAATGCCTAGGTTACACTACTTTAAACATACGTATACACACACATACACCAATCAGTTAACTAGAAGGAAAGCAGTAGGGGGATAGGGGGTGTCCTTTTTAAAGTAACTGCTAGGTGCATGGCAGTCGCGGCTCGCTGGGGTTACAGGGGTTGGGGTGGCGTGCGGGAGGGGGGGCTGGAGGGGGAATATTAATAAAACTTAAAAAAAGATTTAAACACAAACTTACCTCCGCTCTGCTCCATGCCACTGCTCCTCCGTCTCATTGGCAGGTAGGCACCAGCTGCCATCCTGCCCTGCGGCCAATCCTGACGCTGCTCAGAGCATTGTTAGGCACTCCGAGGCAGACTGGGAGCCTGCCCTCTCCAGCCCGGCAACACAGTGCTGGGCTAGAGAGAGCGCAGTGCGCATGTGTGTTTGGCCGGCCAGAGACAGCCGGCCAAACATACATGCGCCCTGAGAGAATTGGCCTGTGCACTCCCCTCCATGGCAGTCACCCACAATGCCCCATTGCTTTTACTACAAAACAATTATAGGCGTCGTTTATTATCGTTTTGTAGTATAAGTTTTGCAGCTGCTGCTGGCGGGGGCGACGCCCCTCCGCTATAGAGGGAGGAACCACCACTGGTGCATGGTTGTTTCTGCTTTACGCAGCAGGACTAGGGCAGTATTCCCTGGCTGGCCAGGACATAGCCCTGTGGTGCCACAGGTCAGTATACCTCAGCCTTTGAAGACTAAAATAAGCTCCTTCCAGGCCCTTGAGTTTATGAGCCACCATGTCCAGTGTCTCAGCTTCCTATGTATACAACCTACTAGTTTTTAAAATTGGGGTCCTCCAAGGGCCGCTGTTGTCTAAAGCGCGCAAAATGCAGCGGATTTTAATAACTGTCAGCGAGTTGGTAGGACTGGTCCCTGGTTGTCCAAGTTTAAGTATCAAGTTTGTTCCCTTTCGTGGGTGGAGAGCGCAACACAGCACCACAGATGCCGGCGCCGTTTCTAGCCATGTTTTATGCCTCAGTTTGCTTCCTTGTGCAGTAAAACCTCCGCTGACATGATATGCGCCGGTGCATGGACTTTGGCCCACAGCAGGCGCACCCATGTTCTCCATTTGTGACAACAAACAATCTAGTCCCCAGGCCCCGCATGACTCGAGAAGGGCTGAGTTTCGGTTTCCTTCAGCCTGAAGCCAGCCTCCGGTACTTCTGGCTGGTCCCCTGTGGCCGCAGGGAAGACAGGCGCGCGCCCTGCTGGACTGACTTTCATCCAGGGCCACCTGCGGGCAGGCCACCCCGGCCCTTCTCCGAGGGCGCAGGGAAACGCACGGCTGCGCTCCGCACAAACATGGACCAGGAGACTTGGAACATTCTCTTCCAAAGCAAGATGGCTGACCGGGGCCACTGGACCTTGGAAGTGGACAACACTGCGCAGTCCCCACCCTGGTGGAAGCAGTACACGCTGCACGCCTCCGCCAGGTATGGGGGTTCACTGCTCAAGAAACGGGGCGTAGCTTGGTCGATAAGATCCGGGGGTGTGAGCTTCAGGTTAACCAACAGTCACACTGGCATAAGGTGGTGAAATACAGTATACGCAGGGGCACTGGCATTATGTGATTATGCGGCCACGGCGTTTTCCACATAATTATAGAACTGCCGCACTTACCACATATTCCAACATCTGCTGCATAATTTGCAGATTATACACAAAAAAATGTTTCTAGCTGAAACGGTTCAAAAGTTACTAAACATATAGCAACACATGTTGCTGCGCAACCGAAGGCCCTTTGCAAAGCTTGACTGTTGTTTATGGCTGTGTTTGGGTGTTAATCTGGTACTAATGAGGGGCAGCCAATGGTAACAAGTGTGCATATGAAAATATTATGAAGTATTACAATCTTAGAATGTGCCGCATAATTGGCCTTTTCTTGCAGCATAATTTTCTCAACCCTGCTGGGTGGTCTGGCCCTCTCCTGCTGCATAATTCCAGTGGCCCTAATTACACGACGAGCAGGACACATGAGGGGGTTAAGAGGCAGTGGAAACGGAGAGGGATGCCGATTGGTAAGGAGAATAAGGGAGAGGAATCATAATATTTTGTAAACTAACAATTTTGTAACACTTTAAAAACAGAGAGTGAGAGAGTGTTTTGTCTCTTACTATGTAAAATGTTCAGGGGAAATGTGACAGTTTCGTCACCATAGCCACAGAAAGAAACTTCGCCCAACTATTTACCATAAAATACCTTAATAAGGGAGGTGTAACAGCCCTACCAAGCCACACCCCAGTCAAGAAATGAATGTTCCTCCGCATTCCTGTCAATTTTTTTGGCTCTTAATTAATTCCATTTAGGGCTGGGTGTGCCAAAGGGATTCACGTTGCTTGACCTGATGGTACCAATTCATATAAGGGTTATTACACATGTTAAAAAATGCAAACATTCCAGAAAGATGAGACAGGAAGTGAATACTTTTTCCCAAGTAGAGATGGGCGAGCCACTGAAAGCTGAAGCCTGGCTCGGCTCGGGGTCACGTTGGAACCGTGCGGTAATAACGAACCGAGCTTTCATGTGGTCTCTGCCTCCCTCCCTCTATCCACGATGTGGCGTTTTGCTCAGTGCTGCCGACTTTGTGACTGGGGAACCAGGCTCGAGTCTCGGCGTCGGCACAAAATCCTGTGATTCTGGGCAAATCGCTAATCTCCCCATGCCTGCAAGCAATGAATGTGACAATGTGTAATGTGAATGGCCCTCATTAAAGCGCTCCAATTTGGCATTTGGGCCCAGTTCACAGTGTATTAAAAATGCACAAGAAGATGAAAACAAATCCTTAACATAAGGAAAGACAAAAAACATAGTCATTTCCTGGCTGATTTGTACAAAGTGAAACCAGAAAACCTGGATAAATCACTGCTTCACTCTTTAAATTGTGTGATCTTGGGCAAAAAAAATGTATTTCACCAAAACTCTTTTTTCTTCATTATGATGTATGAAAGCACTTTCAAACATGCGAGTTCGGAATTCCAGGCGTACAAAAACCTTTTATGCTTAAATTCATAGACTATAATGTTGCTCTACAATAATCTGGGCCCCTCACAATTGTCTTGTCTCTTAACCCCTTTGCTGCCAGGCCTTTTCCCCCTCAGGTGCCAAGCCTTTTTTTGGCTATTTGGGGCAGTTCGCGCTTAGTCCCTCATAACTTTTTGTCCACATAAGCTACCCACGCCAAATTTGCGTCCTTTTTTTCCAACGTCCTAGGGATTCTAGAGGTACCCAGACTTTGTGGGTTCCCCAGAAGGAGGCCAAGAAATTAGCCAAAATACAGTGAACATTTTGTTTCTTTCAAAAAAATGGGAAAAAGGGGCTGCAGAAGAAGGCTTGTGGTTTTTTTTCCTGAAAAGGGCATCAACAAAGGGTTTGCGGTGCTAAAATCACCAGCTTCCCAGCTTTCAGGAACAGGCAGATTTGAATCAGAAAACCCAATTTTTCAACCCAATTTTGGCATTTTACTGGGACATACCCCATTTTAAAAAAATGTTGTGCTTTCAGCCTCCTTCCAGTCAGTGACAGAAATGGGCATGAAACCAACGCTGGATCCCAGAAACCGCAACATTTCTGAAAAGTAGACAAAATTCTGAATTCAGCAAGGGGTCATTTGTCTAGATCCTACAAGGGTTTCCTACAGAAAATAACAACTGAAAAAGAAAAATATTGAAATTGAGGTGAAAAAAACATAAATTTTTCTCTACGTTTTACTCTGTAACTTGTTCCTGCAATGTCAAATTTTCGAAAGCAATATACTGTTACGTCTGCTGGACTCTTCTGGTTGCGGGGATATATAGGGCTTGTAGGTTCATCAAGAACTCTAGGTACCCAGAGCCAATAAATGACCTGCACTCTGCAGTGGGTTTTCATTCTATACCGGGTATACAGCAATTAATTTGCTGAAATATAAAGGGTAAAAAATAGCTATCAAGAAAACCTTTATATTTCCAAAATGGGCACAAGATAAGGTGTTGAGAGGCAGTGGTTATTTGCACATCTCTGAATTCCGGGGTGCCCATACTAGCATGTGAATTACAGGGCATTTCTCAAATAGACGTCTTTTTTACACACTGTCTTACATTTGGAAGGGAAAAATGCAGAGAAAGACAAGGGGCAATAATACTTGTTTTGCTATTCTATGTTACCCCAAGTCTCCCGATAAAAATGATACCTCACTTGTGTGGGTAGACCTAGCACCCGGGACAGGATATACCCCAAAACACAATGTGGACACATCACAGAAAACAGAGCTGTTTTTTGCAAAGTGCCTACCTGTAGATTTTGGCCTCTAGCTCAGCCGGCACCTAGGGAAACTACCAAACCTGTGCATTTTTGAAAACTAGAGACCTAGGGGAATCCAAGATGGGGTGACTTGTGGGGCTCTGACCAGGTTCTGTTACTCAGAATCCTTTGCAAACCTCAAAATTTGGCTAAAAAAACACATTTTCCTCATATTTCGGTGACATTAAGTTCTGGAATCTGAGAGGAGCCACAAATTTCCTTCCACCCAGCGTTCCCCCAAGTCTCCCGATAAAAATGATACCTCACTTGTGTGGGTAGTCCTAGCGCCCGCGACAGGAAATGTCCCAAAACATAAAGTGGGCACATCCCATTTTTTGACAGAAGACAGAGCTGTTTTTTGCAAAGTGCCTACCTGTAGATTTTGGCCTCTAGCTCAGCCGGCACCTAGGGAAACCTACCAAACCTGTGCATTTTTGAAAACTAGAGACCTAGGGGAATCCAAGATGGGGTGACTTGTGGGGCTCTGACCAGGTTCTGTTACCCAGAATCCTTTGCAAACCTCAAAATGTGGCTAAAGAAACACGTTTTCCTCACATTTCGGTGACAGAAAGTTCTGGAATCTGAGAGGAGCCACAAATTTCCTTCCACCCAGCGTTCCCCAAGTCTCCCGGTAAAAATGATACCTTATTTGTGTGGGTGGGCCAGGTGCCTGCAACAGAATAAGGCCCAAAACTTGTAGAGATAGAGGGGCTAGCACAGCGAGTTTATAAGGACATATTCTTTTATACATCTTTAGACTGACTCTGCTTTGGGGACCCACATAAGTGAGGTGTCATTTTACTTGGGAGACTGAGGGGAACACTGGGGAGTAGGAATTTTGTGCTGGAGCGGTGATCGTACAAACAAAAGTCAGGAAAATATGCTTTTTTAAGCAAATTTTGTGGTTTGCAGAGGCGTCTGGGTAAGAAAATGTTGGGGGATCCACGCAAGCCACATCTCCCTGCACTCCTTGGGGTGTCTAGTTTTAAAAAATGTCTGGGTTTGGTAGGTTTCCCTAGATGAAGGCCGCACCCAGGACCAAAAACACAGGTGGCCCCTCCCCCCAAAACACAGGTAGTTTTGTAATATATCATTTTGATGTGTCCACATACGTCTGTGATGTGCCAAACACTAAAATTGTGAAAAGAAACGCACTTAGGTTATGTGAAAAAGACCCCTCACCCACCAACCAAGTTGGTGGCATGCTTCATCATCGGGGTCCCACCTGAGACACCTAGCGTGTCTCAAGTGTGCTGCGACGCCTGATTACAGTGGAGCAGGTTTTGTCATTTGTACCACACATACTAGTTGGATTTGGCACGAGGGTGAGTGATGGTTCAGTAGATCAAATTTTATTAACAAGAGATTTCACAAAAGTGAAATGCACTGGTAATAACTGAAAGGCCAAAAAACTGAACCAAAGACTCACAGCTCGTGAGCTGTAAAGCCACAACAAGGCACCAACCGCTTTACAGTCCATTCACACACCTTTCATACATGACATGCACAAGACCATTCACGCCGCCAGCCACGGGCCCAGCACATTACAAGACTCGCATCCACAGACAGCGCCAGTCAAGGGCCCATCACTTTCATACGCCCACATACCTGATACAGCAATCACACCAGCTGATGAGTGTGTGGACTGGCGTTTGGCTGGCACCGCCAGCCAAGCACCTTCCCACCCACAGCACCAGCCAAGCCCCACGCACACCGCCAGCCAAGCGCCACCCCACCCACACCGCCAGCCAAGCGCCACCCCACGCACACCGCCAGCCAAGCGCCACCCCACGCACACCGCCAGCCAAGCCCCACGCACACCGCCAGCCAAGCGCCACCCCACCCACACTGCCAGCCAAGCGCAATCCCACCCACCCACACCGCCAGCCAAGCGCCAGCCCACGCACACCGCCAGCCAAGCGCCACCCCACGCACACCGCCAGCCAAGCGCCACCCTACACATACCATCCCTTTTTTTTTGTTTTTAAACAACAAAGAAACCACTTATCATAAATAAGTACAAAACTACAAACACAAAAGCTCTAACTGAATACATGACTAATGCCAACCGTGAAACCGAACACATAAAAATATAAAACAGCAGTTTACGCTCACGGAATTTCCCAATAATTCTTCTGTGTGTGGTAGCTCCTGAAACAGCCACCCTCACACAGCCCAGGCTTTGAAGGACAATCAGGGCAGTACATCCTAGTCTCCTTCCTGATACCTCTTCGAGCACAGACTCTACATCTCTTTGCAAGAAAGTTTTTTTTGGCCGTGGGAGGAATGTGCTCAGCAAAGTGACGATCTTTCAATCTAGCCACATCCTCCACCACTGCTTCTCTAGGAACTCTTCCCTGTTCCAGCACAACAAGGCTAGCTATGATAGACTCCTGAAATTTCACAAATGTCATCCTTGACTCTGGAGAACTATCCTTGAACACAACAAAAGCATTAAAAGTTGCCAAGTGGAACAACTGAACCGCTAATTTCTTATACCACACATAAGACTTACGAGCAGCAGTGTAAGGTTCTAACCTCTGATCTACTCTATCAACACCACCCATGTGCTTATTATAGTCTAAAATGCACACAGGTTTGCGCACTTCGGCAACCTGGCCCCAAACAGCCACAGGTGAAGTACTCTCATCATGGATGGTGCTTAGCATGTACACATCCCTCTTGTCTACAAATTTCAGAGCTAGCAGCTCACCATTCCGAAAGGCACTGCACTGTCCCTTCTCAAGTTTTTTACAGACAAGCTCTCTTGGATAGCCTTTCCGAATAGAGCGGATTGTGCCACAAGCAACAGTGTCCACTCTGAACAACTCCTTGAACAATTGAACTCCAGTGTAGAAGTTATCTACATATAAATGGTGACCTTTGTTCAACAGTTGTCTACCAAGTTCCCACACAATTTTCTCACTAACTCCAAAAGTGGGTGGACAACCAGGGGGTTCAATATTGGAATCCCTACCAGTGTAGACCCGGAAATTATAAACATATCCTGTACTACTTTCTGACAGCATATACAATTTAATTCCATACCGTGCCCTCTTGCTAGGAATGTACTGCCTAAAAACCAAACGACCCTTGAACAGGACCAAAGACTCATCTACAGATATTTCTTTCCCTGGAACATAGATCTCTGAAAACCGATCTACCAAATGATCAAGGACAGGTCTAATCTTAAAAAGACGGTCAGAATCAGGATGATCTCGTGGCAAGGCTAAAGCATTATCTACAAAATGCAACATCCGAAGAAGAAGCTCATACCAGTTACGACTCATGATGGCAGGAAATAAAGCAGTTGCCATCAAGGGACTTGTAGACCAATATGAAGACAGCGATGGCTTCCTTATCAGCCCCATCAAAAAAGTTAAACCCAGGAACTTTTTCAACTCTTCCAGATTTGTGGGAATCCACCGGCTAGCTCTAGAGTGTGGCCTAAGTCTGGCAGCGTTGTCCCTCAAAAACTGCTCTGCATACAAATTAGTCTGCTCAACAATCTCTTCCAAAAATATATCGTCCATAAACAACTCAAAAAAGTTGACGGGCAAAAAGGTTTCCGTATTAACTCGACACCCTGGAAAACCAGTAAACGCAGGCAACTGTGGCTGCTCCATGTTTGGTGCAACCAACGTGTCAGGTCGTCCAATGGGAAGCCTTTCAGCCGCTGGCTCCTGCACCATTGGCACATCACTGTCCTCCTCTAAAACAGGCCCTTCATCAGCACTGAGAGTGGCTTCATCATCAGATGATTCATCTCTGACAGAAAATTCACTTCCAGAATCCTGCACTTTCTCCTCTGCCTCAGATGCAGAGTCAGTCTCATATTCATGGTCAGAAGATGACTCAAAAAGCACACCAACAACCTGCTGAGCGGTCATCCTACGGCTAGCCATGATCCTTCCTACAAAAATTATTTGGACAAATACACCACCAACAACCAGCACTGTGTAAGATAAGTAACAAAGTGTAGCTTTATCACTAAGAGTTATAAACTCAAAAACTATACTGCTCACTTGCCTGAAAAAGCTTGACTCACCAGCAACTACTCTGCACAGCCACAGCAATCACCAATGATATCCCATTAAAAAGAGAAAAAAAAAAAAAGCAAATTAGACATAAGACAACACAATAATCACTGTGCATAAATCTAAGGACAATTTCACACACAATCCTGCATTCAGTACACCACCTACAAACATGTCATTCATGCATGGCAACAATACTCACTTGGAGTAAATTTATTTACTTACCTAAAACATGCAACTACGCAAACCGCAGTACAACTACTGCCAAAACTGCAACAAGCCACAGCAAAGTCAGCAAAAGCTTTGAACTAGAACAACAAGGAGAAAAACTGTTATTATCATAAAAGCAAATACTTCGCCAGTTGACAAACACTCCGCCACCTACCATTTTTTAATTTTCCCTTGTGTCTAGTGTTCTCTGCTTGGGGGAAGATGGGCCTAAAAAAAAATAGGCCAATCTACCCCCAAGGGGGGTGGGGGGGGGGGAAGAAATCGCCCAGATTACATTGCACCCTTTGGGGGGGGCGACCCTTGCCCAAGGGGCCACACCCCCACACAAAGCGCACACACACACACATATAGTATCCCTGGCGCTATGGGGATTCTGCCCCCCTTGGGGGCAGAAAGGAGGAAAAAAATAGGCCTACTGCCCCCAAGGGGGGCAGAACTGCCCAATAATACATATGGGCCCCGGGGGCGACCCTTGCCCAAGGGGCTGCTCCCCAACAGAAAAAAAAAACAACAATAAAATCCCTGGTGTCTAGTGGCTTTCTGCCCCCCTTGGGGGCAGATCGGCCTAAAAATAAGGCCAATCTGCCCCCAAGGGGGGCAGAAATGCCGATAAATACATTGGCCCCCAAGGGGAGCGACCCTTGCCCAAGGGGCCACACCCCCACACAAAGCACACATACACACATATAATATCCCTGGCGCTATTGGGATTCTGCCCCCCTTGGGGGCAGAAAGGCCTAAAAAAATAGGCCAATCTGCCCCCAAGGGGGGCAGAACTGCCCAATAATACAAATGGGCCCCTGGGGGCGACCCTTGCCCAAGGGGCCGCCCCCCAACACAAATAAAAAAAACAACAATAAAATCCCTGGTGTCTAGTGGCTTTCTGCCCCCCTTGGGGGCAGATTGGCCTAAAAATACAGCCAATCTGCCCCCAAGGGGGGCAGAAACGATGAAAAATACATGTGCCCCCAAAGGGGAGCAATCCTTGCCCGAGAAGTCGCTCCCCCACACTATAAACACACAACCATAGACAAATCCCTGGTGTCTAGTGGGCATTCCTGCTGCCCGATCGCATCGCGATCGGGCAGCAGGAATGCTCAAAGAGACATCGAGGGAAAGGAAAACCCTTTCCTTTCCCTCGATGCCTCTTTCAGAGGCATCCCCCCGCACGAAGGTGAAAAACTCACCTTCTCCCTTAGACGCGCTGGAAGCAAATGGCTTCCAGCGCGTCTTTCCCCCTTTCATGAAATCAGCGCGCGATTGGGGGTGGGGGGAAGGGGGTGAAAGGGGAAGGGATTCCCCTTTCAGCCCTGGCCTGGGGGAGTGGGGGGGGCGGCCGCTTCCCCCGACTGTCCAGTCCCAGGACGTAATGGTTACGTCCATGGCGCCACACGGGCGCTGCCATGGACGTAACCATTACGTCTGTGGCGGGGAAGGGGTTAAAGCACTAATCGTTTATGTTTAAAACCTATCACTTGTATTAAGTACTAGACAGTGCAGCGTTATCATGTGGTTTGTTAATGTCAGAGCTTCACCTGTTATGAAAATAACATGCTTGAATTTGGAAGTGCCTTTATCGTCTCTTAGGTGATGTTTGTGGTGTGATTTACAAAGCAATCATTTTGAGGGCTCGGCTCGTGCACATGCTCTAAGATTCCAGCTAGACCCTTGGCTCGGCCCTGGCTCGCCTCTCCCTGTAAACTTCTTGGTTCGCCCACCTCTATTCCGAAGTAGCTCACAGACAAAGGTGTAGCACTGATGTTGCATCATTCCACCTCTACAAAGGGCCAGCCCTCGATTTGAGTTCACTGAAAAAATAAAAATAAAAATAAATAAATCAAATTTTAAAAAATGCGCTCTCAACGCGCGCTGACAGTCACTGCAAGTTAGCGCCGGCTCCGAGACACAAAATTGCATTTTAATTCTGGGTCGCACAGTATAGAAAATACTTGGCAGATTCTGGGTGCAGTATTTCGACTCCCAGTATTATGATATATCTTAATATTACTGTGCGCGTGCGTTGACAGGAAGTTGTCATAAAGCCAGGAGGTGGAACTGCTCCATGTTGGAGAGACAGAGTGGCTTGGGAAACCTTCCAGTATACATCAAAGACTGCTAACATTTTGGCCTTGTTTATGTTGCTTCTTTTGAGTTCAGAATTTATTTCGCTGCAGATAGAGCACGTCCTAAAAAGCAGAAGTGGGGCAACTAACCAAGTTAGGCAGTATGCAAGTGACATGATGGCACGTGACAGCGCGTGGCATCACAGGAAGTGTCATTAGAGCAAGTGGCATCAAAACCCATGACCTCACAGGAAGTGACATCACAAGAAGTGACATCAGTTCTTAACACCTCACACATAAGTTTAGCACGTCTATCATGAGTATATTTGAAAGTATTATGAGATTTAAGGAAAGAGGTTTTGCGCTGTAGTTGCACCAAAAAAGTGATGCAACCCAGACGGGAAATCTAAGGACCAACTTATACCGTTAGGGCCTGATTTATCTTAGTATTGCATTGCCTTTATGTCATATGGTGATGCAAAGGCAATAAGCCCCCATCACCTGAACGCTGGTGTTCAGAACAAAAGCAGACCACGTGCAGGCCTTGCTGAATGTTCCCCAGTGTCTGAAAATTACACGGCAACACGTTTAGCATACTTCAGTGGGGTCCAACTTCTTTGCAGGGTGGACAACGTCCAACCTGTGAAAATAGAGGGAGAATGCTGTCTACCCGCGTGCACCCCGACTTGTGCCCTGGGTGCAGACCCCAACATCTGGACAATTTGGCCCCTGTAAGACTATAAGGTTACATTTACAAACTCACAGGTGAGGAGAAGGAGCAAGCTTGAGGCTCCAAGCTAGGAAGGCCCAAGGAAGATCTCATGGGGCTTGTCCTCCACAGGACAAGTGTGTAACTTTGATTAAAATATGCTGCAAGATCAGTGGTAAACTCTGGTCTTCATATCTATGAGATGATGGGGATAACATAAAAAGTACAACAACTTGAAACACCTGGTGCCCTCTCCAACCAGGAGAGCCGGGCACTGGAGGGTTTCTGCACCAGGACTGTCCAAACCTGGAGCAAAAGTGTAAGCCCATTATTAACCTCACGAGCCTGCAGGGGCTGAAGGAGGAGCTGATAGTGGAGAGGTTGAAGACACAAAAGGATGTGGCAAGGGTAGGGTGCACCTTCATCACACAAGCTTCAGTGCCAATGTGAATGTCAGTATCATTCTCAGGCTCCATGGTACAGATGCTGCAAAGTGCAGTAAGTCGTGCATCAAGTGGTGATTTGCTGATGCTGCAGCCAATGCCGGTGAAGTCCATACATTTGCCTCGAGGGTCCACAAATCATGAAGTGCCAGTGTTCCACAACAGCTCATACTGCAAGCGGTTCTTGAGAGCTCAAAACTGGTTGTTACAGAACCTGCTCCGAGCCATTACCTATAACCAAGGTCTATCTGGAATGGTTCAACTAGACACCAGCTCATTTGTGGTTGCATGTGACTATGCAAGGTGAGGGAGAGAGGCCTTCTGCAAGCCATGCACCAGGCCACCTGTGCCCACAGCTTCCACTGCCACCTTGACTGGTACCACCAGGCCTCACTTGCCCTGTTGCCACAACCTCAGCCACCTGTAGTGGAGTTGTCACCCATTGCCACTTCCTCTCTGGCCATGACTCCTGCCACATCCACCGCCTTACCGGCCACTGACCACAACACCCTGACCACTGTACCAGCAGCTGTGCGGTGTCTGCAGGCCAGTCAGCATGAGAGAGGGGAATAAGGGGGAAGAGGATGAGAAGGGAGAAAATGGACCACTCTGAGAAGATGGGGCTGGTACTGAGGCCTGGGGCCCTGACTCTCGCCACCGGGCTGAGGCTGCTGCATCACCTGAAGCAACTCAACACCCCTGGAGCAATACAGCACAATCCTTGGTGAAGCTGGAGGAGCGCGTTGCTGCTATGAAATCAAGGCAGGTCTCACTCCTAGGGAACTCTGAAGAGTCAACAGCCTACACCCATAAGATCTGTAAGGACAGAGCAGACATCAGTGTTCTGACATAATACTCCTGTATCTGCACAACCTCACCATTTACTTGTGCCATTAATGGATATAATCAACTATTTAATTCCTGATTGTACATCCCCTTAGTTCCCTCAGGTTGTCAGTGGAGTGTAATAGGGAATTGGGACATGCTTAGGGTCATTTCAAAGTTAGGCAGAGTCTTTATCAGGTGAGAGCTTGGATACACCACAGCAAGCCCCAAATATAATGTTGATATTCAGGTGTGTTAGGTGTGAGGCGAGTGCCCACATTGGTCCATCCCCACACAATCCTAAATGACACACTAGAGTCCTTTCTTGTGTCACTTATTTCCTATCCTCTGAGGGGACGGGCTTGGGGTTCTCATCTGCTATCCATGTTCAGAGGCGGGGGTACTTCTTGGAGTATAGTGCTCTGCTGTTCCTCAGGTGCATGGTGTCATGGGTGGATCCCGCAGTGTGTGAACCCTCGGTCTGCATCATACACATTCTGCGTGGTGAAGATATGTTGCTTTTTTCTGTTTCTATAGATTTCCTCAGTGACCCAGAGAGCTGCAGCTCACACAGTGCAGGCTATTTCCCTAGTGACATTAGGTGAACCCCCAAATGCCATGAACATGGCTTGGAAAGCATTCACTGTCTGGTGGTGTGTAGGACAAACAATGATGTTGGGGAGTAGGGAAAAGTAGGCAATCTTTACCTGGTTCAGCATCGAACATAAAGTTGGCTATGACACGGCCTGCGGGTGACCAGCTCAGCTATGATGTCCGCCACTGGAAACAAGGCATCACAGCCTGTAGTTCAATGGGGCGGGGGCACTTCTAATGCCAATGTTGGCCTCTTGTGCAGCCCCACTGGCACCGAGAAGCTGCAGGATGGTGTCCAAACCCCCTAACTAACCCTCTACAGCTTGCCCCTTTGAAGAAGTTTAAAACTTTAAAGACATTTTAGTTTGGGAAAGTCTAGCTAAGTTCATTTAAGTAAGGAGTTGTGGTGAGTCCAGTAAAGTCCCCAGATGAACCCTGGTAGAATGTGTCATCAAGGCACCAGTTAGCAGAGCAAATACTAATTAAAACAGATTTTTGGGGCTCACCCGTTTGCCAGCTGCCACCATTCAAGAATTTGGATGGGGCCTTGTTCCCTAGGAGAGATGGGTTTTGTAGGTTCACTTGACATTTACTCTTTACAGGGCATTCAAGTAGACAGGCCCATCCCATAATCGAATGCACGGGTCTCATGGCAACAGAGAGATAGGTTTATAGAAGCATACAAGCTCCACAGTAAAAAGTGGTGTGGTGCTGCTGTCCTATTGCATGACTTTATTTGAAAAACAACAACAATGTTAAGTAACTGTTTGGCCTAAAAGGGTCACAACTAATATTATATTTTCAGGTCTCTCATGGACACCCTCATGTGTTCCACAAATGATGTGAATGTCAAAATATACCTTGTGTAATATTTTTGCCTTCTTACCTCTAGGTTCAAGTGCTCCGTCTGTGGCCGAAGGTGGGAATCATCCAAAGTGCGCATGATCTTCCATATCAAGAAGGCCAGCCGTCGAAAGCCTCAGGGCTGTGTGAAAATGCAGATCTTCAAACAGGGATGCCAGAGATGTAATGTGGCCATTTTGGAAGATCCTGAGTTCATCATTGAGAATATAGATGCAGCTGTTGACCGCCTGGTGATGAGAATACGCAAGGTGTGCTATGGAGAGGATGTGTCCGATCGACTGATCCCTGATTTCATCACTAGTGGGAGCAATGAAGGACCCCATGACAGTGCACACTGCGAAGCTTGCAGACTGGGGCTCTGTAACCAGAGAGCCCCAGCCAAGAACCAGAAAGCACCAATAGTAAATCGAGTGAGAAGTTCCTATGAGGAGTGGGATGCTCTGATGGTGCGGGGCTATGGACATATGCGTGATGACAGCCTACAACCATTAATTGAGCAAAATGACAGGATCAGGGAAAAGCCACGCTACAAACTTAGAGGAACAAACCACCCAAGCTTTAGAACGGAGCCGGTGGAGGAGAGTTGTTGCCCTTGCATTCTGCTCTGAATAAGTGCAGGTCTTCTATCTCTCGTCACTTTCAGAAGACACCGGGGTAAACATGCCCTGCATCAGCTTTTAGTTGACTCTTTAAAATAAATGGTGATAGGTAGTGGACAGGTGATCTTAATATAATCAGTTCAATTGACTGATCTGTACGGTTCACACTCTAATTGGACACAATCAGGGAAAATCCTTTTTTTATCAAAACCCCATATTCATTTTACATTTCTTTTGCATTCATAAAATCTAATTTTAAATACTTATTTATAGATGTTTAACACGTCAAAAGTTTTTGGGAAGTTTACATTCCAAAATGTGATAGAAAGTGTAATCTTTCAATTTCTACCCCTCCATATACCTAGAAGCATTTTTAGTGGGGCCATGATACTGTGCCTTGCCACAGCCCACAACGTCCTAAAATGTGAGAAAATATTTATTTAAAAGATCTGCTTACAGGTGAACTGTGAGGCACATCCCATCAATTCTACACTGGAATACTTTGATAGCCCCTGAAGGCAATAGTGAAATAGAGGGTAAATAGTGTTACATTTTGGGATTCTCCTACAATGTTCCAAAGTACCTCTTTCCGTTTCTCGGGGTTTCATTTAGAACATTCTTCCCTAAGATCAATTCTACTGTATCAGGACATGTGGTCCGAAGACTAGCCAATCACAATTCTGACAACAAAGGCTCTAACCTGTAGGGAGTGCTGATTTTGGTTCAGCAATTTGATTGCTTAAAAGGCTACTTTGTCATTCTTTTTTAATATAGCTTTATTATTTTGTTCACAATTTAACAAAAAATGAAGGAGTCCATTAATATAACTATTTGTTTAATAGACGACATACCTAAACAGAGTGCCATTTTCTCTAACTTCATTGCTATGGTAATTGTAAAAATAAGGCATTCACATTCAAATAAAGGGACCAGTCATATACAAAGTTGTGTTTGAATGGTATGTTAACAGAAGTATCAAGATACTCAAACATAAACGAAAAAGTAGAATGGCACTGATTTGGGTCTCCTCTTCCCTTCTCCCCCTCCCCTGAGTCCTCCCCAACACCCACGACCCCCCAAAGGTGGTAGGGCCCCCTCCCCACCCACTCCCCCGTCCTCCATAGGCCACCCTAAACTCCCCCCACCCCACCACTCACGCACGCACACATCTCTCACACACATACACGCGCACATACAAGCACACATGCACACATACATACACGTAACATCCCCACTACACAAATCACACCCCCGCAAACATACACGCACCCACACACCCCCTCTAAACAGTCATACCCCCATTCACGCACAAACCACACAACACCCCCACCCCTCTCCCCTGTCGGACGATCACCTTACCTGCTTTGGTGGTTCTCCATGAGGGAAGGGGATCCATGGGGTCTGCTCCGCCACCAGAACCCCCTCACCAGAATACTGCCACGCCGAACACTGGTACGTAATTCGGTGGGCGGTGTTCTGATGAAGTGGCAGTGACGGAGGAGCAGCCTCCACTACACCGCCGACTGCCAGTATGGCTGCTGGCGGCTCTCCGTCCAAATAATGGCGGCGGGTCACCACCAATCATAATCTGGTTGGGCGAACCCCGCCAACACTGGCGGTCTTCTGTCCGGCAGAACCTCAGTGGTTTTTAAAAAAGACCGCTGAGGTCGAAATGAGGGCCTGAGTGTTCTATTATATGATGACTGACCTCAGTGCCGCCAGGAAATGAACAGTAATCCTTGTAGCACAGACTAATGTATTCCTAATGTGATAATTTATTAAGAATGGTTCTTTCTGCAAGTTATAGAAAAGGAAACCTGCTAATAATCCTACCGATATTTAAGAAATGAACGATAAGTAAGCCTCCTAAATCCACATTGTTAGCACTAATGTTATTGCATAAGACGTTATAACGAGTCTGCTCCCTTGCTGCCGGGCCCAATACAGGCTGCAAATAAGGAATGAAATGGGCAGGTCTTCAAATTAAACTTGTTTCAAATATAAAACCACAGATAGAATCTGCTACTTCCAGTTTAACATTTTGTTAATATATTTAATTGCAAGGTTCCCACCTATGGATTTATCAAGTGAAACAACATTGATAAAACCAGAGATCTTAGGTAACGCATTCCAGTATTTAATAATGAGAACTGGTGATTTTTAAAGTTTTAGACTCTTTCATTTTTTATCCATGCTGAGATGTTGCTTTTGTCAAGATGGTGATTGGGCATCCTCATTCAAATTCTACATGACCATCGTCACAAAGCCATAATGTTATGTTTTAAAGCTTTAAAGGTCATTAATTTTGAACTAGTCCAGGAAAACCAAACCCCCCATTGCATACTTCAGATTTAAAGGTGTTTCTTGGAAATCTAGTCTTTTCCTTTCATACCCAGAGAAGAGATCCATATACAGTAGGAACTTTTTTGACAGATTTTCAAAGTATTAAGGAAAATCCTAAATAAATCCAATATTTTGAGATACTTATATTTGTAACATTAATATTGTCCCATAAGCCAACCTTTAAAAGAGACAGCAGGTCACACCTCTTCTTTTTGTTTGTTAGAACCTCGGTACGACGTATAATTTTGTTCTTAGCCAAATCCTTATTTTAATACTAGAATTGCATAATTTTTCATTAACCACTTTAAACGCAATGTTTATTCACAATGTTTAAAACACTGCAATTTTTTCACATTCCAGTTATCTACACATTCCTTTTATAGCCAGTGATGTCAATAGTCTGTCAGGCAAGACACCACTTCCGGGTCATAACAGGCCAGCCGCAGCATTAGGTAAAATGTTATGTTCCTTTCCAAGAGACACCAGGAACACTTGTATCTTGATGTAAATCAGCTACAAGAGTTTCAATTACAAGATCAGACAACATAGGGAAAAGAGGCCAACCCTGTCTTTCACCTTTATCTGAAAAAAATGAAATTGGATGGTGGACCGTTGGTTGTGACTTGTGCGTTAGCTCCTGAATATTGTGTCTAAATAAAATTCAGAAAAGATTGAGCACAACACAAACTTTTTAAAGGGGACATTACAGGAAAAAAACACCATCCATGACTAGAAGCTTTTACTCCATCAAGAACAATAGCCTCTGTGTGAGTGCCTCTAAGTCTAATTAAATAAAGTATGTTAATGAGAGATTTTATGTTTACCCCTTGTTGGAACCACATGTTAAGGTATCACCCAAGGAAGGTAAGATACACTTGGGGCACGTCGGTCATTCCCTTATAAATACTTGTAAGAATTCAAAAGTTTATGTTCAATAGAAAAATATGTCTGGATTCTTTTTTTACAATCTGGGTTCCTTTATTTGGATTCCTAATCAATTAGCTGAATGTGTGCATGAAATGTTTCTTACCTCAGCTGCTACAAGTTCATGAAATAAACTTGAGAACATTCTCTTCCACATGTTGATATTATATATTTAGGATGTTCCAAATTTATGAAAACTGTGTAGTCTATGACAGTTTTACTGTGTTTTAAAACAATGTCCTCATTATGTTGTCTAACTTACATTGTTAAATATTTTAATCTATATTTTGATAAATTATCTTTGAATGGAGTCGTTGATAAGGTATTCAGACGTTTCCAGAGAATTCACCCACACCTTTCCTAATCAAGGACACCCCAGCAGTCTCAGACTATTGTTGTTCAATGTATGCAATAGCACACTTGAGTAAACTGTGAGAATGACACAATTCAATGCAATGCTAATGTGAGAAAATCCTCAAGTGTATTCTGGGGTGAAATATTGCTTCTTGCTTCCTCAGTGGTATAAACACCGCAAACGGTGCATTTGTGTAGAGATGTATGAAAGCCGTTGCATAAAGTCCTGTAAAAGGATGTGCTTTTCCCTGTACCCAAGAACCCTTAATCCCAGCTTTGGAATGTGAACCTATGGCAAATTCCATGTAGAGATTTACTATGGTGTTTGTACTTAGGATTTGTATGCCTTACTGCTAAACCTTGTCATGTTTCTGGTATTTTGCCAACCAATTTCATATACAAACTTTGACTTTTGTCTGTCATTCTTATGGAGAAATTTAAGTCCTGAATATTGAACTTTCTCTAAAGGTGTTAGAAAAAGGTCCAATCGGAAAGCACCAACGTCCATATCAGGAGTGCATCGCTCCTGGTCCTAGCTGTTGGTGTGCTTTGGTATGATTATTTAACACAGGGTTGTGCGCTGACACCCATACTCCAAATTTAGAGATGTTTGCTGCCCCAGCAGGCATTTCTCACATTAGTAGTAACAGGCATCACAGACGTACCTTTCAATGTATTGAAAATATGCTGCATGGTGCACTCAACATGACAGAATCATATGGCACACTTTCAATTTCTTTTTTAGTTTTCTTAAAGAAAATACCAAAGCAGGATTTTTTTTCGAAAATAAAAAAAAGCAATGGCTTTCTCGCCCTGCAAGTTTTATTCTGTGGTGTGGGGAGGGTCCTTGAAATTATTCTTTCACTTACCGTCACATTTTGGATGATGGTAAGCAAAAGTAAAAACATGCCATTTGTTTGCTCACTCTAAATAGGGCGAACGGGCCAACGGCAAGATCTACAGTGGCCCTTACTCTGTTCGTTGGGCCGTCGGAGGTGTATGTCGTCAGCGTAGACAGAATATTCTCTGCAGCTGATAAACTGAAGATCCACTCAACTTTACACGAAGCAGGTCATCAAACAAGTTTGACACCAGTATAGCCCCCCAATTCCTGGGTACAAAATGTCAAACAACACAAAATTAGAAAAAGAGGAGTAGTGAGACACTGTTTGCTACTCAACAATGACACCACAAATTGTCACTGGACACTCATTAGTTTTGCGAAAGTTAATTATGTATTTTTATGCAATTAGTAATTATGCTGCAACACTTTCACCAAAAGATCAAGCATAATATACAAATTACTTAACAAAGCATAATCTAACGCATCTCATAGCGTGTCCGATTCCATAGGCTCCTTCCAGGGCTGTCGATACGTTTCAGCCTCTGCTTATTAAGGCCTCATCAGGATGAGGGAAGCCAAGAATGGTCCTCAGTTTCCTAGGATAATTGCCCGGTATTAAGCAATCCACGGGGCCACCTACTGTGGTGACCCAGAGGGAAAGTACTCTCCGAAACAAATCAGGAGCGCAACATCTACTTTTACAGCTCACAAACCTCTGGTTATTGCTGGCGACCGGTGTGTGCTCTGCACGAAGGTCAGGACACCGATCAGGGTTTTCCCAAACCATTGGCCAGATTTAAGACAAGTAGCGATACATTACATGTAGTGCCACTTTTCTTGCGGCCCCTGCGCCCCCCAACCACCACCATGTGTGCGAAGTATTTAATATTTCTACATTTTTTACGCTATTGTTGTACTTTTCAAGATTAGCATCAAACATTTTGAAGCTATTCCTGAAAAGTACATGGAGGCCCATTAAGAATAATGGTGTGCCTCCTTCTAATGCCTGCGCAGTGCAGGCGTTAAAAATGCCGCAAAAAATGACGCAGTTGAACCTCATAGATTCCACTGCATCATTTCTGCGGGCCTCCTCACGTGGGAATGCCCCCCCCTTGCGTACATTATGCCTGGCGCAGGCATAATGCGGCGCAAGGGGTTACAAAGTGATGCAATGCATGCTTTGTGCCACTTTGTAATCTGGTGCAGCGAATTTGGTCTCGTTGGACAAAACTTGTGTCATAAAAAGTGAAGCTAATGTGGCACGAGGAGGCGCTAGGACTTCTTAAATCTGGGCCTATGTTTGTGTTCTTGTTTCCTGAAAAAGCATGTTACACAGCCTGTGGATTTTCATGAGAGCATACCCACCACTGGATGTGTATATTTATTATTTTTTGTATTCTTTTATTCTCAGTCAGCCAGCCTCACTACCACAGATGGGTCTAGTACTGAAGAATGCCTCTGCCCCTTACGTTTGAAGGTTCTTTCTAGGCTGAAACATGTTGACCTCCTTTATTGGACCAAATTAAAGTAAGGGTCCATCGGGAGGTAGTTGTATCAGTTCAGTGTTTCCCCTCAGCAGGGCTCACTCTTTTAGATATTCATTCAGGCATTCACAGAGGATCCTATCCTAACCTGCTAACACCTCAAGGGCTCCTTTCTGATGAGAGTTGTAGCCCACACTGACACCCCACGTGGTCTCGGTGTGAGGAGGGCTCTAATGATTACGCTTGCCACCCTGGGGCTGGTGAGGGCCTTTGTCCTTTAAAAGTTTTCAGCCAACACAGTTCAGACAGATGCTTCGGTCTTCAACATATAACCCAGAGATGGCTATGCTGTGTTATTGTTTCTGGAAGCGGCATATGCTATCCTTCATCAAAACCAACAAAAGGGCTCCAGAAACTCATAGTTCGAGGGTATTAGAGATAAATTGCATCTTTATTTTCTGTCTACAGAGTGCAAAACCATGCTCACTATAACGCATTTTCATAAGGGCTCAAGATTATTCATGAAAGTGCTAAAGTAGGCTTAGAAATCTTAAACTTTTAATGTCAACTTTCACACAGATTCTGCATGCTTAAACATACCTGCATAATGCATGCTTAAACACCCCTTCAGGATGCATGCTTAAACATACCTGCATAATGCATGCTTAAACACCCCTTCAGGATGCATGGTTAAACATACCTGCTTGATGCATGGTTAAACACACCGGCATGATGTATGGTTAAACACACCTGCATGATGCATGGTTAAACACTCCAGCATGATGCATGGTTAAACACACCTGCATGATGCATGGTTAAACACACCTGCATGATGCATGGTTAAACATACCTGCATGATGCATGGTTAAACACACATGCATGATGCATGGTTAATCACACCGGCATGATGCATGGTTAAACACACCTGCATGATGCATGGTTAAACACACCTGAATGATGCATGGTTAAACACACTGTATGATGCATGGTTAAACATACCGTCATGATCCATGGTTAAACACACCTGCATGATGCATGGTTAAACACACCTGCATGATGCATGGTTAAACACACCAGGATGATGCACGGTTAAACACACCTGCAAGATGCATGGTTAAACACACCTGCATGATGCATGGTTAAACACTCCGGCATGATGCATGGTTAAACACTCCGGCATGATGCATGGTTAAACACACCTGAATGATGCATGGTTAAACACACTGTATGATGCATGGTTAAACATACCGTCATGATCCATGGTTAAACACACCTGCATGATGCATGGTTAAACACACCTGCATGATGCATGGTTAAACACACCAGGATGATGCACGGTTAAACACACCTGCAAGATGCATGGTTAAACACACCTGCATGATGCATGGTTAAACACTCCGGCATGATGCATGGTTAAACACTCCGGCTTGATGCATGGTTAAACACACCGGCATGATGCATGGTTAAACATACCTGCGTGATGCATGGTTAAAAACACCTGCGTGATGCATGGGTAAGCATCCCTGCAGGATGCATGGTTAAACATACCTGCATGATGCATGGTTAAACACGCCTGCATGATGCATGGTTAAACATACCTGCATGATGAATGGTTAAACACACCTGCATGATGCATGGTTAAACATACCTGCATGATGAATGGTTAAACGTAATTGCATGATGCATGGTTAAACACGCCTGCATGATGCATGGTTAACCACACCGGCATGATGCATGGATAAACATACCTGGATAATGCATGGTTAAACACACCTGCATGATGCATGGTTAAACACACCGGCATGATGCATGGTTCACCACACCGGCATGATGTATGGTTAAACACACCTGCATGATGCATGGTTAAACACACCTGCATGATGCATGGTTAAACATACTGGCATGATCCATGGTTAAACACACCAGCAGGATGCATGGTTAAACACACCTGCATGATGCATTGGTAAACATACCTGCAGGATGGATGGTTAAGTACACCTGCATAATGCACGGTTAAACATACCTGCCTGATGCATGGTTAAACACACCGGCATGATGCATGGTTAAACACACCTGCGTGATGCATGGTTAAACACACCTGCATGATGCATGGTTAAACACTCCAGCATGATGCATGGTTAAACACACCTGCATGATGCATGGTTAAACACACCTGTATGATGCATGGTTAAACACACTGTATGATGCATGGTTAAACATACTGGCATGATCCATGGTTAAACACACCGGCAGGATGCATGGTTAAACACACTTGCATGATGCATGGGTAAACATACCTGCAGGATGCATGGTTAAACACACCTGCATGATGCATGGTTAAACATACCTGCATGATGCATGGTTAAACACACCGGCATGATGCACGGTTAAACACACCTGCAAGATGCATGGTTGAACACACCTGCATGATGCATGGTTAAACACTCCGGCATGATGCATGGTTAAATGCACCAGCATGATGCATGGTTAAACATACCTGCATGATGCATGGTTAAACACACCTGCGTGATGCATGGTTAAACACACCTGCATGATGCATGGTTAAACACATCTGCATGATGCATGGTAAAACACACCTGCATGATGCATGGTTAAACACTCTGGCATGATGCATGGTTAAACACACCGGCATGATGAAAGGTTAAAGACAATTGCATGATGCATGGTTAAACGCACCTGCATGATGCATGGTTAAACATACCTGCATGATGCATGACTAAACACACCTGCATGATGCATGGTTAAACACACCTGCCTGATGCATGGTTAAACACACCTGCATGATGCATTGTTAAACACACCTGCATGATGCATGGTTAAACACACCTGCATGATGCATTTTTAACACACCTGCATGATGCATGGTTAAACATTCTGGCATGATTCATGGTTAAACACTCCAGCATGATGCATGGTTAAACATACCTGCATGATGCATGGTTAAACACACCTGCATGATGCATGGTTAAACACACCTGCATGATGCATGGTAAAACACACCTGCATGATGCATGGTTAAACACTCTGGCATGATGCATGGTTAAACACACCGGCATGATGCAAGGTTAAAGACAACTGCATGATGCATTGTTAAACACACCTGCATGATGCATGGTTAAACACACCTGAATGATGCATGTTTAACACACCTGCATGATGCATGGTTAAACATTCTGGCATGATTCATGGTTAAACACTCCAGCATGATGCATGGTTAAACATACCTGCATGATGCATGGTTAAACGCACCTGCATGATGCATGGTTAAACACACCTGCATAATGCATGGTAAAACACACCAGCATGATGCATGGTTAAACACTCTGGCATGATGCATGGTAAAACACACCTGCATGATGCATGGTTAAACACTCTGGCATGATGCATGGTTAAACACACCGGCATGATGCAAGGTTAAAGACAACTGCATGATGCATGGTTAAACACACCTGCCTGATGCATGGTTAAACACACCTGCATGATGCATTGTTAAACACACCTGCATGATGCATGGTTAAACACACCTGAATGATGCATGTTTAACACACCTGCATGATGCATGGTTAAACATTCTGACATGATTCATGGTTAAACACTCCAGCATGATGCATGGGTAAGCATACCTGCAGGATGCATGGTTAAACACACCTGCATGATGCATGGTTAAACACACCTGCATGATGCATGGTTGAACACACCTGTTTGATGCATGGTTAAACACACCAGCATGATGCATGGTTAAACACACCTGCATGATGCATGGTTAAACACATCTGCATGATGCATGGTAAAACACACCTGCATGATGCATGGTTAAACACTGTGGCATGATGCATGGTTAAACACACCGGCATGATGCATGGTTAAACACACCTGCCTGATGCATGGTTAAACACACCTGCATGATGCATGGTTAAACACACCTGAATGATGCATGTTTAACACACCTGCATGATGCATGGTTAAACATTCTGGCATGATTCATGTTTAAACACTCCAGCATGATGCATGGTTAAACATACTTGCATGATGCATGGTTAAACACACCTGCATGATGCATGGTTAAGCACACCTGCATGATGCATGGTAAAACACACCTGCATGATGCATGGTTAAGCACACCTGCATGATGCATGGTTAAACACACCTGCATGATGCATGGTTAAACACTCCGGCATGATGCATGGTTAAACATACCTGCATGATGCATGACTAAACACACCTGCATGATGCATGGTTAAACACACCTGCCTGATGCATGGTTAAACACACCTGCATGATGGATTGTTAAACACACCTGCATGATGCATGGTTAAACACACCTGCATGATGCATTTTTAACACACCTGCATGATGCATGGTTAAACATTCTGGCATGATTCATGGTTAAACACTCCAGCATGATGCATGGTTAAACATACTTGCATGATGCATGGTTAAACACACCTGCATGATGCATGGTTAAGCACACCTGCATGATGCATGGTAAAACACACCAGCATGATGCATGGTTAAACACTCTGGCATGATGCATGGTAAAACACACCTGCATGATGCATGGTTAAACACTCTGGCATGATGCATGGTTAAACACACCGGCATGATGCAAGGTTAAAGACAACTGCATGATGCATGGTTAAACACACCTGCCTGATGCATGGTTAAACACACCTGCATGATGCATTGTTAAACACACCTGCATGATGCATGGTTAAACACACCTGAATGATGCATGTTTAACACACCTGCATGATGCATGGTTAAACATTCTGACATGATTCATGGTTAAACACTCCAGCATGATGCATGGGTAAGCATACCTGCAGGATGCATGGTTAAACACACCTGCATGATGCATGGTTAAACACACCTGCATGATGCATGGTTAAACACACCTGTTTGATGCATGGTTAAACACACCAGCATGATGCATGGTTAAACACACCTGCATGATGCATGGTTAAACACATCTGCATGATGCATGGTAAAACACACCTGCATGATGCATGGTTAAACACTCTGGCATGATGCATGGTTAAACACACCGGCATGATGCATGGTTAAACACACCTGCCTGATGCATGGTTAAACACACCTGCATGATGCATGGTTAAACACACCTGAATGATGCATGTTTAACACACCTGCATGATGCATGGTTAAACATTCTGGCATGATTCATGTTTAAACACTCCAGCATGATGCATGGTTAAACATACTTGCATGATGCATGGTTAAACACACCTGCATGATGCATGGTTAAGCACACCTGCATGATGCATGGTAAAACACACCTGCATGATGCATGGTTAAGCACACCTGCATGATGCATGGTTAAACACACCTGCATGATGCATGGTTAAACACTCCGGCATGATGCATGGTTAAACACTCCGGCATGATGCATGGTTAAACACACCGGCATGATGCATGGTTAAACATACCTGCGTGATGCATGGTTAAAAACACCTGCGTGATGCATGGGTAAGCATCCCTGCAGGATGCATGGTTAAACATACCTGCATGATGCATGGTTAAACACGCCTGCATGATGCATGGTTAAACATACCTGCATGATGAATGGTTAAACACACCTGCCTGATGCATGGTTAAACATACCTGCATGATGAATGGTTAAACGTAATTGCATGATGCATGGTTAAACACGCCTGCATGATGCATGGTTAACCACACCGGCATGATGCATGGATAAACATACCTGGATAATGCATGGTTAAACACACCTGCATGATGCATTGTTAAACACACCGGCATGATGCATGGTTCACCACACCGGCATGATGCATGGTTAAACACACCTGCATGATGCATGGTTAAACACACCTGCATGATGCATGGTTAAACACACCGGCATGATGCACGGTTAAACACACCTGCAAGATGCATGGTTGAACACACCTGCATGATGCATGGTTAAACACTCCGGCATGATGCATGGTTAAATGCACCAGCATGATGCATGGTTAAACATACCCGCATGATGCATGGTTAAACACACCTGCGTGATGCATGGTTAAACACACCTGCGTGATGCATGGTTAAACACATCTGCATGATGCATGGTAAAACACACCTGCATGATGCATGGTTAAACACTCTGGCATGATGCATGGTTAAACACACCGGCATAATGCAAGGTTAAAGACAACTGCATGATGCATGGTTAAACACACCTGCATGATGCATGGTTAAACACATCTGCATGATGCATGGTAAAACACACCTGCATGATGCATGGTTAAACACTCTGGCATGATGCATGGTTAAACACACCGGCATGATGAAAGGTTAAAGACAATTGCATGATGCATGGTTAAACACACCTGCATGATGCATGGTTAAACATACCTGCATGATGCATGGTTAAACACACCTGCATGATGCATGGTAAAACACACCTGCATGATGCATGGTTAAACACTCTGGCATGATGCATGGTTAAACACACCGGCATGATGCAAGGTTAAAGTCAACTGCATGATGCATTGTTAAACACACCTGCATGATGCATGGTTAAACACACCTGAATGATGCATGTTTAACACACCTGCATGATGCATGGTTAAACATTCTGGCATGATTCATGGTTAAACGCACCTGCATGATGCATGGTTAAACACACCTGAATGATGCATGTTTAACACTCCAGCATGATGCATGGTTAAACATACCTGCATGATGCATGGTTAAACGTACCTGCATGATGCATGGTTAAACACACCTGCATGATGCATGGTAAAACACACCAGCATGATGCATGGTTAAACACTCTGGCATGATGCATGGTAAAACACACCTGCATGATGCATGGTTAAACACTCTGGCATGATGCATGGTTAAACACACCGGCATGATGCAAGGTTAAAGACAACTGCATGATGCATGGTTAAACACACCTGCCTGATGCATGGTTAAACACACCTGCATGATGCATTGTTAAACACACCTGCATGATACATGGTTAAACACACCTGAATGATGCATGTTTAACACACCTGCATGATGCATGGTTAAACATTCTGACATGATTCATGGTTAAACACTCCAGCATGATGCATGGGTAAGCATACCTGCAGGATGCATGGTTAAACACACCTGCATGATGCATGGTTAAACACACCTGCATGATGCATGGTTAAACACACCTGTTTGATGCATGGTTAAACACACCAGCATGATGCATGGTTAAACACACCTGCATGATGCATGGTTTAACACATCTGCATGATACATGGTAAAACACACCTGCATGATGCATGGTTAAACACTCTGGCATGATACATGGTTAAACACACCGGCATGATGCATGGTTAAACACACCTGCCTGATGCATGGTTAAACACACCTGCATGATGCATGGTTAAGCACACCTGCATGATGCATGGTAAAACACACCTGCATGATGCATGGTTAAACACTCTGGCATGATGCATGGTTAAACACACCGGCATGATGCATGGTTCACCACACCGGCATGATGCATGGTTAAACACACCTGCATGATGCATGGTTAAACACACCTGCATGATGCATGGTTAAACACACCGGCATGATGCACGGTTAAACACACCTGCAAGATGCATGGTTGAACACACCTGCATGATGCATGGTTAAACACTCCGGCATGATGCATGGTTAAATGCACCAGCATGATGCATGGTTAAACATACCCGCATGATGCATGGTTAAACACACCTGCGTGATGCATGGTTAAACACACCTGCGTGATGCATGGTTAAACACATCTGCATGATGCATGGTAAAACACACCTGCATGATGCATGGTTAAACACTCTGGCATGATGCATGGTTAAACACACCGGCATAATGCAAGGTTAAAGACAACTGCATGATGCATGGTTAAACACACCTGCATGATGCATGGTTAAACACATCTGCATGATGCATGGTAAAACACACCTGCATGATGCATGGTTAAACACTCTGGCATGATGCATGGTTAAACACACCGGCATGATGAAAGGTTAAAGACAATTGCATGATGCATGGTTAAACACACCTGCATGATGCATGGTTAAACATACCTGCATGATGCATGACTAAACACACCTGCATGATGCATGGTTAAACACACCTGCCTGATGCATGGTTAAACACACCTGCATGATGCATTGTTAAACACACCTGCATGATGCATGGTTAAACACACCTGAATGATGCATTTTTAACACACCTGCATGATGCATGGTTAAACATTCTGGCATGATTCATGGTTAAACACTCCAGCATGATGCATGGTTAAACATACCTGCATGATGCATGGTTAAACACACCTGCATGATGCATGGTTAAACACACCTGCATGATGCATGGTAAAACACACCTGCATGATGCATGGTTAAACACTCTGGCATGATGCATGGTTAAACACACCGGCATGATGCAAGGTTAAAGTCAACTGCATGATGCATTGTTAAACACACCTGCATGATGCATGGTTAAACACACCTGAATGATGCATGTTTAACACACCTGCATGATGCATGGTTAAACATTCTGGCATGATTCATGGTTAAACGCACCTGCATGATGCATGGTTAAACACACCTGAATGATGCATGTTTAACACTCCAGCATGATGCATGGTTAAACATACCTGCATGATGCATGGTTAAACGTACCTGCATGATGCATGGTTAAACACACCTGCATGATGCATGGTAAAACACACCAGCATGATGCATGGTTAAACACTCTGGCATGATGCATGGTTAAAACACACCTGCATGATGCATGGTTAAACACTCTGGCATGATGCATGGTTAAACACACCGGCATGATGCAAGGTTAAAGACAACTGCATGATGCATGGTTAAACACACCTGCCTGATGCATGGTTAAACACACCTGCATGATGCATTGTTAAACACACCTGCATGATACATGGTTAAACACACCTGAATGATGCATGTTTAACACACCTGCATGATGCATGGTTAAACATTCTGACATGATTCATGGTTAAACACTCCAGCATGATGCATGGGTAAGCATACCTGCAGGATGCATGGTTAAACACACCTGCATGATGCATGGTTAAACACACCTGCATGATGCATGGTTAAACACACCTGTTTGATGCATGGTTAAACACACCAGCATGATGCATGGTTAAACACACCTGCATGATGCATGGTTTAACACATCTGCATGATACATGGTAAAACACACCTGCATGATGCATGGTTAAACACTCTGGCATGATACATGGTTAAACACACCGGCATGATGCATGGTTAAACACACCTGCCTGATGCATGGTTAAACACACCTTCATGATGCATGGTTAAACACACCTGAATGATGCATGTTTAACACACCTGCATGATGCATGGTTAAACATTCTGGCATGATTCATGTTTAAACACTCCAGCATGATGTATGGTTAAACATACTTGCATGATGCATGGTTAAACACACCTGCATGATGCATGGTTAAGCACACCTGCATGATGCATGGTAAAACACACCTGCATGATGCATGGTTAAACACTCTGGCATGATGCATGGTTAAACACACCGGCATGATGCAAGGTTAAAGACAACTACATGATGCATTGTTAAACACACCTGCATGATGCATGGTTAAACACACCTGAATTATGCATGTTTAACACACCTGCATGATGCATGGTTAAACATTCTGGCATGATTCATGGTTAAAAACTCCAGCATGATGCATCGTTAAACATACCTGCATGATGCATGGTTAAACACACCTGCATGATGCATGGTTAAACACACCTGCATGATGCATGGTAAAAACACCTGCATGATGCATGGTTAAACACTCTGGCATGATGCATGGTAAAACACACCTGCATGATGCATGGTTAAACACTCTGGCATGATGCATGGTTAAACACACCGTCATTATGCAAGGTTAAAGACAACTGCATGATGCATGGTTAAACACACCTGCATGATGCATGGTTAAACATACCTGCATGATGCATGACTATACACACCTGCATGATGCATGGTTAAACACACCTGACTGATGCATGGTTAAACACACCTGCATAATGCATTGTTAAACACACCTGCATGATGCATGGTTAAACACAACTGAATGATGCATGTTTAACACACCTGCATGATGCATGGTTAAACATTCTGGCATGATTCATGGTTAAACACTCCAGCATGATGCATGGTTAAACATACCTGCATGATGCATAGTTAAACACACCTGCCTGATGCATGGCTAAACACACTGGCATGATGCATGGTTAAACACACCTGCGTGATGCATGGTTAAACTCACTGCCGTGATGAATGGTTAAACACACCTGCGTGATGCATGGTTAAACACACCAGCGTGATGCACGGTTAAACATACCTGCGTGATGCATGGTTAAACACACCTGCGTGATGCATAGTTAAACACAGCTGCATGATGCATGGTTAACACACCTGCATCATGCATGGTTAAACACTCGGGCATGATGCATGGTTAAACAAACCAGCATGATGCATGGTTAAACATACCTGCATGATGCATGGTTAAACATACCTGCATGATGCATGGTTAAACACACCTGCATGATGTATGGGTAAACACACCTACCTGATGCATGGTTAAACACACCTGCATGATGCATGGTTAAGCACCCCTGCGTGATGCATGGTTAACTCTCTGGTGTGATGCATAGTTAAACATACCGGCATGATGCATGGTTAAACATACCAGCATGATGCATGGTTAAACATACCTCTTGACTGGTCAAAGATTTGTGTTGGCTTGGTTTTGTCATGTTTTAGTATACAAATAGGAGAACCATGTTTAGTACATGGGGACTCTCTGCCACAGAATGTCACTGTACAGGTAGAGAAGAAAGGAGATGTGTGCTGGGCTACACTAAAACCTGCACAGCACCTGAACCTATCTATTCACAGAGAAGAACCACATTTCTTTATGGTACCCATGCTCTCCCTCTGGTGGAGTGTCAGTGATGGACCTGGACCTTTTTGCAGGGTCATACCCAAACCTTTTACGTGCCTCCTATATCTTCTGACCTGTTTTAGTTGGCTTTAGGACTCTGGGCACTTTACCACTGCTAACCAGTGCTAACGTGCATGTGCTCTCTGTCTAAACTGTATTGGTGCAGTGGCAGGCCTGAGATATATTTGCAGGGCTACTCATGTGGGTGGCACAATCAGTGCTGGAGGCCCACTAGTTGCATTTGATTTACAGGGACTTACTAGTAAATCAAATATACCAATCATGGATAAACTAATCACCAATAACATTTAGACAGAGAGCATATGCACTCTACCACTGGTTAGCAGTAGTAAAGTGTCCAGAGTCCTAAAGCCAAAAATAACAGGTCAGATAAAATAGGAGGAGGGAGGCAAAACGTTTGGGAATAACCCTGCAAAAAGGGCCAGGTCCAACAGGCAGTAAGTGTTTGCATACTATTCCAGATCACAGATGTTTATTTAGTTTTGAAAGGCGAGAGCTTCTGGGCCACTGGTTGGGCTCATAAAGGTCAGTGATGTAGAGACAGCACTTAGGGGTGGAGCAGCATAGGATGCTCATTTGCACCAGGTGTGGACATCAGTATGCATGATCAGTGTATATCATTAGTCATGTGAATGAGTTGAATGACTGCAGTTTGTAAGGATAAGTTAGGTAAGAGCTGAAGCTTGAAGAGTTTGTAGCACCTTCAGTCTAGGGTGTGTCTCCTCCGAACGTATTTGTCTGGCAGGATTAGTCAAGGGTCTGGGCTAATGGGGTGGATGGTGGACAAGAGATGGGCGGTCCTGACCCTGAGAGTAATGGACATGGCCAGAGGTGGGACTGTGCTTACATACCATTGGACTCAAGTTGCATCTTACTGATGAGCCCAGATAGGCTAATACTTCTCTGGGTTCGCTTGTGTTCCCTTCTGGAGGGGCCTCACCTGGCATTTCTTGATGGTGTGTTCCAATGGGGAGTAGGGTCAGTACAGATTTGCATGAGGCATCTAGAATGTCACAGTGGACAAAAAATGATGGGATGGAATGCTAACCTGAGCCATTGCCAGTAGTTTAGACTATTTCAAGCATTCCTCCCATCACTTTTATCTTTTTCATGAATGCTATCCTTCCATACTCAGCTGAATATATGTTATCTGTCTCTGTTCTCTAGGGATCCCAATTGGAGGCACTAAATTATCGTGATTTACCTTCCAAGAGGTGCTTGGGATAGATCTGCTGAGGTGTACTTTCCACACTCCACTGTCTATCATTGGAGCTCTCGCTTGTTCAGACATGGCTGTGAGCTCTACGCCGACTCCTAATGACGAAGGCAAAGTCTGCACTAAATAGAGCCAGGGGAACCAAAGCTACAGCTGCTCGGAAGACCTCATGTCTTAAGACAGTTCAGAGTGACGGCAAGAAACAGCACACACCATGTTTAATAATTCTAGTGATAAATAACAGAGGCACACACCATATATGATATTTCTACTGATAATAAACTCAATGTATAAACAAAATGTATTCCAAAAGTAACAAAAATGATCTATAAAACTCTCAGGTGCAACCCACACAACAAAACACTAATGCATAGCATGGGATTGACCTCCTAACGGGGCTTTGAAGGTAGGGTTGTAAAACCAAGATTTATAATGGGGGCCCTTTTAAAAGTATCTATCGGTGGAGAAATTCTCAAGAACGTATCCCAGGGCCTTATTTCAAGGTTAGCGGAAGATCGCCAAACCAATAATGGGGAAGAGGTTGCACCTTCACCAGCCCCTCTTCAACCCACCTGACAAATTGAGCGTTTCCCTCAGTGTGATTGGGGAATGTTTCTGAAAGTTCTTGGAGTTTTTTCCAGCTTGTGGTGGCCCCTTTTGCTGTTGTATCATCTGTGACCACCTTGCTTTGTAAAACAAACAGACCATCTGATGCAAGGATGTGGGGCCTCTGGTGTCTGGCTTGCAGGTGGGTTGTTCCTCAGAGTGGAGCAGAATGTGACTCCACCATCACAAATTGCAGTTGTGCAACTCTAAATGAACCAAGGAAACTGTGAGCTAGGCAGTCAGGAATTCCACTGATTTTGGGAGATTTCCTGTTGGCACCTGATTGTAAAGTGTCAGAGGCTAGCCAAGAGGTTCTCTTGAACTAGTCTCAAGTTCCAGTAGGTCCCTTCAACACAACATAAAGGAACAAAGTAACTAACGAACTAACAGCACATTTACCCTCTTCAGAGCTAAGCAGATTTCATGGGCTCCATATAAATTCAGCTGCCTTCATCTCATCATTGACAGAAAATCAATAGCCCACCCAACATATCAGTGATCACAAGGGGCCTGGGAGATCAAAGTGACTTGTCTGCTGACATCCAGGACTATTGATGGTCAGACCAGAGATTTGTAGCTGTAGCCCATCTCAACACTGGAAGCTGCTGGATATCCGGGGTACCATCAGTGACTGTAGACCATCTTTGAGTCACCTTCTCTGAGGTGGCCTAGGGCTCACAGGGATGGCCATACCCTGAGCTCTACACCTGTCCATACCCCGAGCCCTACCAGCTAGGACTGATGGTTTGGGATGGACCCAAAGAAAACAATGGGGTGCAGTTGTGGTCATCAAAGCTGTGACCTGTATAGATACCCACTAACCTCTGCAGCGTGGCCTTCCAAAGGTCATGGATTGCGGATGTGGACTCTGTGAAGGTGGCAGCTGTAGTAGCCCAACTCTATAGCCCGCTGTAGTTGGCCACGGCGCACTGGGCTGCTCTGATGACAGACGTATCAGCCTACTGCCTGTAAGGTTGGGGCATGGATCACTGCCTCCCCTGCTCCAAAGGTACACTCATTCAACTGGCTCAAGGCCTTTGACCCAGTGTCTGTGTCATGACTGTGGCTGGGTCAGAGATGAGAATATCATTATTTGGAAAGTGACCTATGATCATGTTTTGGTTGGTTCCTTAAGGTGGCAGGGCTCTCGTGTGCCCAGGTGTGCGCCAGCATTGTGTGAATACAGGGGGACAACTAGGTGGAAAGGCTGATGGTTCTCTCCAGATTGGTTAGGTGAGGGGAGCAAGTATAGTAGAGAAGGTGCACGTGTAAGCATGGTGGGCCACTTAGACCGGTCAAACCTTTGCAGAGGGTAAAGACTACATTACAGTGGTGGGGAGAGCAGGTCTGGGTTCTCCTCTAAGGATTGTGAGCTTAGTAGCAAACGCTGCATTTGTACGCATCATCACAATACAACGGTCAAAACGTTATGGGAATATTAAAAACTGCATGGTGAGAAGATATTGCCTACTGACTAATGCAGGTTGCAAAAGGCTCCTGTTGAATCTGCCAGGGTCCAGTACGGGGGGAATACTTAGCAATTTGCATTGGTAGCAACCAGTACGTCTCGGTGGTGCGGTTTGTTTTGTCAACGATAGCACTGCATTCGCATTTTACACTGTCCTGGAAATCTCCAGGTCCCTTACTGGCAGAGCCTGATGAGAGCAGGATATCTGTATGTTCCACCAGTGAAAAGAGGGTGTTTGATGGGATGCAGGAAGAGGGCTGCCAGTGAGCCAATACAAGCAGTGTGATTAGCCGGGTGAATGGGAAGGGTTGCCTGAGATCTGTTTTGGCCAAAATGTCTTGTGGGATGATGAAAGGAAATGTCTGTAGAAGATGGCAGCCTGGCATGGGGCTGGTTCTGTTGCACCCTCTGGGGCACCAATGGGTGGCACTGGGCCCAGTGGGTAGACAATGGCAGGTGGTCTGTAGGTCCACTTTTAGCCTTCAACAAATTTTCCCACAGCCCCTCATGGTCTCCCACTGCCCTGAAGGATGAACCGGCCGGTCGCACCAGGGACATGGGACCTTGGTCAGTGTATGAAAAGCAGCAAGTGTGCAGGAATGCAAGATGTTTAGGACCACAAATCATCTGGCTGAGCCAGGGAATCAGACAATTTCAAGCATGGTTTTGCATGGAAACAGGCCCTATTGATGGTGGCATCCTACCTGTAGGCCTCAGCCAACTGCTGTGGAACCATAGCGGCTCACGCCTGTAGCCTTTTGTCTTCAGAGGGAAAGCCAGCCAGTATGCCTATAAGGTTAGACTCACAGGCCCCTCTTATGGTTGCACTAATCCTGTGCACAGCATCCAAACACAGTGATGCTCTTTTCCGTATCTCGCGACCCCTTCAACACCACATATATGGATATATGAGAAGCAGCGGTAGAAGCAGGGAAAGGGTAAAGGGATAGGAGAGAAAACAGAGGCACAGGACTCCACAGTCTGCCTCGTCACTCGGCGGGTCGATGAGGTCTGTAGAATGCAGGGAGGTCCACTGCAAAGCAGATATCTTACGTACGTGGATGTTCAGAGGACTAAACGTAACTGGAGCTGTCAATTGAAATATTTGAACTTTATTGATGTGTAACCAACTCTCTGTACTCCAATGTGGAAGAAGTAATTCTTGAAAACTAACCCTACAAACAATAAGTGCCTCAAAGTAGACATGTGGACAAACATCTTCCCTTATGCTTGGAACACCACCTCAAGCATCGTCACCACACACTCTGCTGTTGCAGGCGAGTTATAGTTTTTTGCTTGACTTCTGTAGGGCCAAAAAGACACTAATACCATTAATATCCAGTTGCTACATCATATAGCAATGGTATACGCTTACTAGAATGCCAACTCCCTCATCATGATATTTGTAAACACTTATCCCTTGATCCTTCTTAAGATCTCTTGAGGTTCCTTCAGAGGATCGCTTAGTAGAATATAACCCCAGTCCTATTAATTCAGATAAATGTTCTTGAGAATAGTTCAAAGTTTGTTTTTATCAACCAACCAACATCATAATGTTGCTACGTAACAATTTAATAGAATACTGCCTCATTCTTAGCAGTTCAGATAAATGTTTAAGAGAATAGTTCAAAGTTCATTTTCATCAACAGTACAAGTTCAATATCATTTGTGACCCAATGGTCCAGGGGAATCTGGAATCCATGCAGCAAGGTTCTGGATGCAGCAACACTGTAGTTTGATTGCCTAGCAAAGGAGGCCATGAACCATGAGGAGTTATTCCTGAAAATAAAAATGGCCACTGTCTTTCTGGAAACAGGTGGGAGATTGTGACCTCAGAGCACGAATGTGCAATTTCAGTCGAGAAACCGTCAGCACCTAGCCTGAGCGAATTTGAACCACCACTTCCACCCTGCGTGGCCACACAAAGCAGTAAACAGAACCTCCACACCTATGTCCGGAGAGTCCTAGACTGGTTGTCAAAAGCATCCCCAGTGTTTGGGAGTTGCAAGGCAGGGAAGCTGCAGGGACAAGGTGTGGGGGAGTGGGTACCCAGGTATAGTCACAGGATAGAGTGCGAGAGAGTAGTGTGAAGCCCTTACCCCTCCGTGGTATGGATGTGGAGGCCACCAGGGCCTCTATGGAGATCTTGTCCTTCTGTGGCTATGTAATTCATGTAATGACATACATGTAATATGAGTCTAAGTGGACATCTATTGAGTGATGAGCCAAGAGCTTGCACCTATGAGGCACTCATTGCGCACAAGAGGTAGGTCTAGAGAAGTTTTCTAATGTGCGGGACGGTCTTTGCATTGATAGATCTTCAAATACTTTCTGAACCTTAGGAGGCTAGGAGCCATTCTGATCTTGACTAAGATGTGCTTCCAGATCCAGGGCACACTGATGGAGAAGGTCTTCCTTCTGGACTTTTTCTTGTATTTTTTAATCTCTAGTCTGGGTGTGAGCTTGTGTCTTTTTTTTACACTCTCTACTAGTGTGATTACTTTCTCGGCCAGTTGGGGAGAGCCATTTCTGAGGCCGATGCAAGATTGGAGGGGGAGCCCATGCATCTCCTGCAGAGGTAGAGTGGTGTAGTCCAACTTGCCTTTGAAGATGTTCCATGATTGTCTCCACTCATGGGAGGTGGAGATACTTGACTACACAAATCAAGGTGAAGTCTGTAAAATGAGTTGTGTTGTTCACCGAGGATACCACGTAAAGACATCATACACTGCCGTCATCCATATTAAACCACTTGAGTCTTGATTATGGGAACCAGGGACTATTCTCAGAGTTGGGGTGGGGTAAGGTGGTCCCCTCACTCTGAGTCATTAGGGACACAGCTTCCAATCCTGGGCTTTCATGCGGGAACTCAAGGGCTTCTGTGTGCTGTAGGCCTGGTCGGCTGCCACGAGCCGGGTAATGCATTCGGTGTGATTTATAGAGCCTGGTATCGGAAACTGTCAGCCAGGTGGTCACCCTAAGGTGGAGGTTAAAAAAGGCTGCAATTGTATTGTAATATGACCATGAAAATGAGAGGCTCCTTCGAGCTGGTGTCCTCATCTTGTGAGTTCCTGAGGATTGGTGGTTCTTCATGACCGATGCAGAAGATCTGCTATGATAATTGTAAAAAAAAAAGTATAATCTGGGAGGAGATAGTTGTACATTTGTCAATTCAGTAGCAATTGTGGGGAAATCACCAAGACTTTTCACAAAAGTGGTGCAAAGTGTTGCGTTGGGATTTATTTCCTCACCCAACTCATGATTTTTGCTGGAAAGTTGCCTTAAATAGTGCAAACCAACCATGGGCTCTGATGCAAATCCCCATCCACTAACATCTGTAGACAGGGGTTTGTGGCGAAACATTACGCCTTCTGGGGGCAGGCGCGACAGCGGAGGACGTTTCAAAAGCCTCCACGCCCTTTCCCACCTGTTGTGTGTGCTGCACCGGGCAACACATGCAAACTGGGAAATGTATGAGGGTGCGCCAAAGTATACAGGGGTGTAGCTTGGTCAAGAAGATTGGGTGCGGGGGTTGCGGGGTGGGTGGGGGGCGGGTGAGCTTCAGATTTCCCAACAACCCCTGGGCATTAATGTGGAAGTACATTATGGAATGGCCAGGGCACGGGAGAGGGGCTTTGGTGGCAAGCAAAGGGTGCGGAATGCGGACTGGTCGCGGTACTAAATGAGAGAACCCACATTATTTCTAGAAAGAACCAACATTTCTGAAGTCTTTCCAAACAGAGGGAGGGGGGTTGTGTGTGGGGGCTTTTGTCCGTGGATGTAGAAATTTCTGGTGAAATCCGAGAGGCACCTCACTGTACCCGACTGAAAGCCCCTGTACCCAACTATTTATCCCAAAATGCATTTCTTAGGGGGGGTATCACCCCAGCCACCCAGAACGCCCACGCAGCCACGCCCCTGAATGCAGAGCTTTTGTACAGGAAAACTGGAAGGGTACCTTTCCAGTACAAAGCCTATGCTTGACAAAAAGCATACACCCTGGCACTCTGGTGCCTGGAAGCGCCTAGAAGCATGGGGACAGAAACAGCGCCGGAAGCGCCTGGAAGCATTGGGGACAGAAACAGCGCCGCATCTTGAAACACATGGATCTGTTTTTTTCTCATGAGTTTCGTTTCCTCGTCGCAGAGCAGGAACCTTGAGCGCTCTGCCCAGAGCAGTGGCAATCTCTTGGACTCGGTAAACTTGAGATTGTGTGGGCAGACCTTGGACCTGTTGCCTCTGCAGGTGGGGTGGGCCACGGTGCCTCTTATCACAGATATAAATCAGGCTGCCTGCCCTAAAGGCTCACAGTTGTGGCTTGAGTTCAACCAATAGTCTTATTGGCAGGCCACAGCACAGACTGAGCCATGTCTCCCCCTTAAATATCGCTGCTGTCAGTACCCCGCTCAATGCCTCTCGTACATTTAGCGTCCTGGGAATGATGACACACTGAGTCGGCCCTGCGAAGCTCGACAGATTGATTGCTGCAGCGAAGCCATGAAGCAGACCCTGGAGGCGACGATCGACCTGGAGACCTGGGACTGCTTGTTCCAAAGCAGGCTGGAGGCAGCACAGAGGCCGGAGCAGTGGACCCTGGGAGTGCACGACGACGAGGAGGCAGGGCTGGGGCGGAGGCAGTACACGCTGCATGCATTCGCAAGGTCAGTTTGCATCCCTTCTCTTCACGGATGTCATCTGCCCATCCCCAGACTATTCTGGCATCATGCACCGGGGAGACCATCTTTCCACCACGAAGATTCATATAATAAACCATTGCATTCTGGGAGTTGTAGTCCACCTTAGGCTGCACAGCCCATCTGCCCTTTTTTCGTGCTTAATGCTGACATTTTACAGCTAACGTCCTCATATGACTACAGTCTGTGCAAAAGGGCAAAGTGTTAATTTACTGTATTTGAGAACAGTTTGCAGATCTTAAAACCGGGGGCGAGTTAAATCTACACAGAAGGGGAGGGGGGTTGCACAGAGTCGATATCACTGCCATTACCCGCGCGCCGAGGTGCGGTTTGCTCTACATTTTGTTTATTTACAAGCATGAAAGTCCCATGTTGCATCAGCCAAACCCTGAAAAATAATCCATGTTCTCCCTGGGCCGCCTCTTTCGGTGTACAAGTAAGGTGTCCCGTTAGAGGCTCTTCGCTATTAATCACCTACCAGCTCTGTTCGTAGATGTAATAATTGTGACACGTTCTGGCGCCATATCGATTACAAACACCACGAATACAATATCTGTCTTCAGTCGGTGGGAAGGCGCGTGCACAAAGGGAACTGCTGATTCTACTCGTTGCAACACAATCTCTTCCTGACTGAGGGTTGTCTGGTATTTTTGGAAATATATAATTGGGAGAAAATAGACCAAAAGGTAGTTATAGAGGGCTAATTTAGAGCAGCCTTTACGTGTTTCAACCACGTAGTGCGTGTGTGTGATATTTGTATGTCATAAGAGTGACACTTGGCGTGACACTTTATCAGGAGTGGAAGAAAGCATTTCTAACAATGAAACAAGATAAATGAACACTTTCAGCAATAGATTGGTCTGGAAATGGCCTAAAATCAGCCAAGAGTGAGATGTGATCTTGCCTAAAAAGCTTTCCAGCTTTCCCATCTCGGCCTTTACACTCGAGAAAAAAAACACACACAGACACCCACACATACCCAACACACACATCCCCCACCCACACACACATACCCACCCCCCTCCACACACACATACCCACCTACACACACACATACACACCCCCACACACCCATACACACACATATACACACACCCACACATACGCCCCACACACAACCCTCCACACACATCCACCCCACACACATATACCCACCCACACACATACCCACCCACATACACACACATCCCCCACCCACACACACATACCCACCCCCCCACACACACATCCCCCACCCACACATATACCCACCCACAAACACACACACATACCCACCCCACACACACACACCCATACCCACACACATCCACCCCACCCACACATATATACCCACCCACACACACATACCCACCCCCACTCATACCCACCCACCCACACACACAGATACCCACACACCTGCACATACCCACCCCATACACACACACACATACACACACACACATCCCCCCACACACACATCCACCCACACACACACACACACATCCACCCCACCCACACACATATACCCACCCACACACACACATACCCACCCCCACACCCACTCCTACCCTCTCACACACACACACACACATACCCACACACACACACATACATACCCACACACATCCACACATCCACACCCCTATCCCACACACACACACATACACCCCCAAGCGCGCACACACACACTGCCTTTCAAATATTGCAAAATGTTCTTTTTGGTGTATTTTTGGAAAGTGCATTGCCTGTAAACTTTAATTTATCATTAACGAATCATGTTTATAGACAAACTCAAGTGAACCAAAACTACAATTCCCAGAATTCTTATGTTTTTTTAAATAACTAGGATGTGCCAAATATTTCGCAATGACAGCAGAACTCAACTCATAATCAATATCACTCGTTCTCTTCGGTTTAGTGGGTTGAATGGCCGAGCACGTTTCTGTGACGATGTTATTCTTTGACCTGTACAAGGGCCTTGGGACGAGGTCTGCGTCCGGCAGCTGCTGCCTTCCGCTGTGATCTTGCCGGGGAGGTGGCAATCTCCTCGCCATGCTAGCTCAAGTGTAGGAATGATGCCCTCTAGTCGGTCCTGATGTATAATATCCAGTCTTTCTGTTTTGTGTGACAAGCCAATGCTCTTTCTTCCAGTTTCTAATAAGTAGGTCCTGTAAGTTTTTACGTGTTTACGCAATGGCCACAGGCCTTTCCTAAGTTCTCTGAATGCCTTTCTCCCCAATAAAAACCTTTGTATTTGTGGGGCAAAGTTACCACTATGGTATTTTTTGGTGTTTCTTGCCCAGATAACGAGCTTACCTCTGCCATACCCTTCTGGCATGACCCGGGGATGTTTCTTGTCAACCATTCAATCAATCAATCTTTAGATTTGTAGCGTGCTTCATGAAAGCATCTTGTCCCCACCAGGCCCTCCAAGGAACACAACTTTGGACATTGTTTTGAACAACAAGTGCCTCCCACCTGCTTGAGCCTACCTCTCCGAATAGCTCTGGGATTTTCCAGAGCATCACTAAAATGACTCATTGTTCCTTTCTCAGCTCCCCTTTTCCTCCTTCTCTGAACCCTTCTTCCAAATTTCAACTCCTAGAAATCTTTCATATGAAAGCAGGGGCCTCGTGAACCCCCCGCCTTAGCAGCTACTGCAGGGGTGGGGTCCTTAATGGGCCTTTTCTGTCTGCAGCTCGGTAGACAAAAGCTCTCATGTAACATTATTAAGCGATACAAAAGAGGAACCTTTCCTTGCAAAGTGGGGGGCATTTTAATTTTCTGGCTATGCCCTTGTGTGAAAGATTATCCCTGCTGCCTTTCCAGCTATGGTGAAGTGCGTACGGGGGTCCCAGTTTACCAAAGGGATTTGTAATCAGGCCCGTACCTGAAGACAGATTATATCTGAGCCTTTTTAGAGGCGGTACGTCCCCTGTAGTAATATCTCTTTGGGCTTCCAACCACGCCCATGTCACGCCAGTCACTTTCATTGGTTCGGGGCTTGCCTTTTAAAATCTGCTTGCTATCATTTGAGAAAGGCATGCATACGTCATGCTGTTTCCGGTGTTTAGCCCACCTACACAGCACCAGTAAACTACTGAAAACATACGAGGCTCAATGTCTTTAGCATGGTTTCTGGACTACTTTACCTGTTTATTTTTCACGCAGCGCGATCACGCTGGGGTTTACATAGCGCGATCGCGCTCGGTTTTTCAGTTTTCAATTTCAGCACGATCGTGCTGCATTTTACATAGTGCAATGGCGCTGATTCTTTTTCTTTTAATTTGTGTTGCAAGAAAACTCCAGTTAGGAGTTTACAGCGCTAATAGCTCTAACTCGAGCAACTGTGAGACCTGTTGCATTGAAAATGCTTGTTTACATTGCGGTGTTGCATTATTAACCTTTTATCCTCGTTCTGTAGTTTCAGGTGCTCAGACTGCGGCCGCTGGTGGGACTCCGCCCGGGTGTGCATCATCTTCCACATCCAGAAGGCTACCTGGCCTGGCGGAGAGAACTTTGTGAAGATGCGGGTCTTCAAGCAGGAGTGCCAGAGGTGCAACACCGGCGAACTGGAGGAGCCTGAGTTCATCATTGAGAATGTGGACATCGCCATGGAGCGCCTGGTCACAAGAATACTCTGGAAGTGTTACGGAGAGGATGTGTCCGGCCAGCCCATGCGGGATTTCATCACCAAGGGAAGGACCGTTGGATGCCACGACAGTGCGCACTGCGAGGCCTGTCGCACAGGACTTTGTCACTTGAAGCGTCAAGAGTACAAGCAAAATGGCCAAGCTGCCTTGAGTCAAGGAGAATCTGCCTTCCCTTCCAGGGGGCTCTGGGCTGGTCAAACTCGTAATGTCAGGACTGTTTGGGGAGAAAGTGGAAACCACCACAACCCATCAATTCGTGAATCCAACACAGACAGCGACCAACCCAGGGATACAACCACAGAAGCGAATCACCAGCGTAATAGAACACCTAAAAGCTGCTGCCCTTGTGTACTGCTTTGAGCCTGCAACCCTGGTGTCCTCAAACCAGCCTCCACCCCAAAGTGTATATTTTGGATCTTCAATATCTTTACAGCTGACATTTGTCATTTTTACTGTGTAAATAATACAGGACTCCTGTGGCTGCCCTGTAGGGTGGTATTTCTCTGGGTAAATAACACAGGTCTTGTGGCTCCCCTGTAGGGTGGTATTTCTCTAAGTGAATAATACAGGACTCTTGTGGCTCCCCTGTAGGGTGGTATTTCCCTGGGTAAGTAATACAGGACTCATGTGGCTCCCCTGTAGGGTGGTATTTCTCTGGGTGAATAATACAGGACTCTTGTAGCTCCCCTGTAGGGAGGTATTTCTCTGAATAAATAATACAGGACTCTTGTGGCTGTCCTGTAGGGTGGAATTTCTCTGAGTAAATAATACAGGACTCTTGTGGCTGCCCTGTAGGGTGGTATTTCTCTGGGTGAATAATACAGGACTCTTGTGGCTCACCTGTAGGGTGGAATTTCTCTGAGTAAATAATACAGGACTCTTGTGGCTCACCTGTAGGGTGGTATTTCTCTGGGTGAATAATACAGGACTCTTGTGGCTCACCTGTAGGGTGGAATTTCTCTGGGTAGATAATACAGGACTCTTGTGGCTCACCTATAGGGTGGAATTTCTCTGGGTGAATAATACAGGACTCTTGTGGCTCCCCTGTAGGGTGGTATTTCTCTGAGTGAATAATACAGGACTCTTGTAGCTCCCCTGTAAGGTGGAATTTCACTGGGTAAATAATACAGGACCCTTGTGGCTTTCCTGTAGGGTGGAATTTCTCTCTGTAAATAACACAGGTCTTGTGGCTCTCCTGTAGGGTGGTATTTGTCTGGGTGAATAATACAGGACTCTTGTGGCTCACCTGTAGGTTGGAATTTCTCTGAGTAAATAATACAGGACTCTTGTGGCTCCCCTGCAGGGTGGTATTTCCCTGGGTAAATAATACAGGACCCTTTTGGCTGTCCTGTGGGTGTTTTTTTCTCTGGGTAAATAATACAGGACCCTTGTGGCTTTCCTGTAGGGTGGAATTTCTCTGGGTAAATAACACAGGTCTTGTGGCTTTCCTGTAGGGTGGTATTCGTCTGGGTAAATAATACAGGACCCTTGTGGCTGTCCTGTGGGTGTTTTCTTCTCTGGGTAAATAATACAGGACCCTTGTGGATTTCCTGTAGGGTGGAATTTCTCTGGGTGAATAACACAGGTCTTGTGGCTCCCCTGTAGGGTGGTATTTGTCTGGGTAAATAATACAGGACCCTTGTGGCTGTCCTGTGGGTGGTTTTTCTGTAGGTAAATAATACAGAACTCTTGTGGTTGGGTGGTATTTCCCCGGTATCTCTAGGTTGCCATGGCAATGATGTTAAGCACACAGTAACCTTGTAGAAGATTCTCCAAACTCTGTCTCACAGGCAAACACCCGTTTTGTCTGACCCAGGTTAAAATCAACCCACTTGGACGAAGCACTGGTGAGTGACAGGTGTCAATCACACTTCTCTTTTTTTGGTTTCTGTTCCTCGAGATGATGGCCACAGGACAGGCATCTTTAGTAGAATTCTATATCAGACCGAAGCCTGCCCCACACATACAACCTGTTGACAGTCGCTCTATATCACACAACACCTTTCCGCACACTGGCAGCAGGGCTCAGGGGTGGCATGGGGCACAATGCCACCATCCAGGGAGCTGGTACCAAATTCAATGGCAAAGCTTCAGTGAAGAAAGCAGCAGCAGTAGGGTACCATGAACATGGACACATCACAATGTATGGGGCAGAGGAAGTGACATCACACTCACATCACAGGAAGGGACGCCATTGGACCTTTGGCCTGCCGTCATCCTAGAAAGTGATGTTACTGAAATAACAACCCTGATATAAGTGCTCTGCTTCCTTTAGATAACACCTATATTTGAATTAGGATGGGGTCAGAATATGCCAGAGGCTGACCCCTAAATGACCCCATGGAGAATGCCACGCGGATATTGTAACATCTGTGGTCCCAATACTGATGAAGCCGGGTTCTGTGTCTCCCACTGCAAAGCCATAAGGCACCGAAGGTGCTTGTAGTATTCACAAACTGTCTCTTTACATAATACAATAAATCATACCATATAGCATATCGCATCTTGTCATATTATGTCATATCATATTATATCACATATCATATACATCTTAAAATATTATTTCATATAATTTATCATATCAGATGTTAGCATATTATATCATATTACATCATATATCATAGTTCGTCTCACATCTTAAGATATTATTTCATACCATAACATATCTTCTATGTCGTCATATCATATTATATATTGTGCATTATATATTATATCTTAGCATATTTTGTATCATGTCATATCATACATGATATTATGTAATTTCATACCATATCAAAGAACAGTTAATAATGATCCAATCATTTTTCCATTCTCCATATTTGCAAATAGACGTTTTGTTGCATATATAATATTATATAACAGCCCCAAATTAATCCTTAATTTGGGGTGGGAGGTTCAGCCGTCAGTCTTTGTTTCTTGTGAACGTATTGCAATGCTTTTTTTGTTTGCGAACAGCATGTTACAGACAGCAATAGATTGTGATTGTAATAACCTAGAACAGTGCATGTTTAGTGTGAATTACACGTGTAATGTTGCTACTTTGTAATTATTGTGGCGCTTTGTGTGTTTATTAAACCGTGCGATCAGTACTTGTTGGTTTTACTTGTTACTATGTATATGTTTAAGGTGTTGTTACATTGTTGGATTTGCAGTAAAGTCTTCGCCTGCCCCTTCCATCTGTGTTGAGCTTGCAACAACTGGGCTGGAATGTGTCCACTCAGTGTTGACACCACCTCTACTGAGCTAGGCCTTGTCTGCTGGTCCTAGGACCCCCAGAGAGGCTCTCCCAGGCTCCGTGGGCATCTTCTGGCTAGGTACAGGTTCACATGGCATCTCACCTTTCACGATGCTAAGAGGTCCTTACAACCTCGCTGATCTGGAAAGGGTTGGACAGAGACCCAGGAGGCCAGGGAGGAAACCTGTTGGGTTTGAGAACAAACAAAATGTGAGACACAGCCCTACCGTGAAGACACCTTGCTCCTTGCAGCTCTGGACGGGGATGCATGGAAGCATTCCTCGTATACATTACTGTAAAATATGGTGACCTCCCGTCCGTAATTTTCAGGACTGCCCGTAATTTAGCCCTGCTGTCCATTACGTGACGAATGGCTTAATGGAGGGCATTGTCTGTGATTTTAGCCTTTCAGCAAATGCACAAAAGTTAATTTGACAATTTGGTTTACCCAGTTGGAGTGTAAGGGAGGGAGTCTTTGTGCTCTGATCCCAGAGGGGCAGACAGATAAGAAACAGACCTTCTTGTCAGGGTGCCTCCTTCCTGAAAGAGCTGCAAATGTGGGCAGCTGGTAAGTCTGCAAATGTAAAGGGGCTTGGAAGCCTGTATTGGCTTTAATGGAAGGAGTCACTTGAAGCTTTCCAAGGGCAAATATATTTTCTTTTAGAGAGGGATTGTAAGGGTGTTCCAAGCTGAGCTGTGTAGTATGTGCTTTTAATGGACAGTTATGAATTTTTTTTGCAATCAGTATAATCTTTATATTATTGAAATTTGAAGTTTAGAGGCACTTTTTATGTCTAACCTAAATTCAGAGGCACATTTTGTGGCAGCCTATAGTATGCTGTGTATAGTACATGTTCAAAATAATGACTTGCACATTCGCAGAACTTCCAGGGACCTCAGGACCTCACAGTACAAACAAACATTTGCAAAGCCAATAGGTCTCATCTATGCAAGAGTTATTGGCTTTGACAATGTGTCTTAGCCATGTTATACACCAGAGTGGCTGCTGTTCAGCGTGGTTAAAAGTTAGTTTGCAAGATTGTCACATAAATCCTCTCACTTTGAAGTCAGAGAAAAAAAAGTAAACACCAAGCTCCCACCAAAGACAGAGCCTGACTTTTGACCGTGTTCTTCAAATGCACAGCAAACGTGATTAGATAGGCACAAGGGGTTTTAGAATGTTTAGAAGCATAATCAGAATTTTACTGTTGCTGTCTCTCCAAGAAAGATTGGGTAGATTTCGGGATGGCCTTGACACAGTGCTGATGGCCATGAATTTAGTACTGAACAAGGGCGTAAGGTGACACCTGAATGTAGCATGCCAGGAGGCAATCACAAAAACACCACAGTGACTAAACAGTTCTATGTAGAAAATACTAAATAAATGCCCCGATAACGTAGTGGGATACTGCTTCTCTTTGGTTGTTGCTGTAAAACGTATGTTTGTCTTGAATTTTTGTCCTGAATTTTTTTTTACCCTTCGTCCTGAATTTTTGTCCTGAATGTTGACCCTTTGTCCTGAATTTTTGTCCGGAACTTTGACCCTTTGTCCTGAATTTTTGTCCGGAACTTTGACCCTTCGTTCTGAATTTTTGGCCTGAATTTTTACCCTTCATCCTGAATTTTTGTCCTGAATTTTGATCCTTCGTCATGAATCTTTGCCCTGAATTTTGACCCTTCATCCTGAATTTTGATCCTTTGTGTTGAATTTGTGTCCTGACTTTTGACCCATCCTGCTGAATTTTGACCCTGAATTTTGACCCTTTACCTTGAATTGTTTACAGTCCTGCCCAGAATTTGCCTCTATGCCAGGTGGTCACCGTACTGTAAAACAAAGTGCGAAAACGAGGCCGATTTCACAGCTAGCCGTGCGCTGGAAGAGTTAAGCTTCCTCGGTGGATGAGTTTCTCAGTTTCGTTTCTCAGTCCTCCCTGGCAGTTGTATCCCACCCTCGGCCACACCTCGCATGGCCTGGACCTGCACGAACATTCCCACAGACATAGCGCTTCTCTGACAGAAGTGACCCTTCCAGACCCCCATCGAGGAGACAAGAACATGGGCAAAGACGAGGCAATCTGGGATTACTTCTTCAGGGACCTGATGTATCGAGTGAAGCCGAGGGACAGCTGGTCCCTCGTGTGGGAGAACCGCCGATCTGTGGGACCTCAGTGGGGGCAGTACAGACAGCAGGCATTTGGCAGGTGAGCCATGGGGTGGGGGGGGCAAAGGAATTTCATCTCGGATGAAATGCTGAGCTGTGAAACATACCTCCAGTATTGTTTATGCTGTCCACGTCTGGCACGCCTGACGAAGTGCAAGAGAATAATTTTAGACACCCGGTGTAGTGGTAAACTTCCCCACTGCGGAAAACTCGCCAAGATGGCAGAACTTTCTGTGGCGTTAAATTGAACAGAGGGGGGAGAATGCGCGCGGACGGGGTTGGCATGTACATCCATAACGCCTGTTTGCAATCACAGTCTATTTTTATTTTCCCTTCCAAGTGCCGGCCCCATAATCTTTGGAGTAAGTGTGCACAGTGGGTGAAAAATGTCCAGAATGCTACATATTTTGGGAGGTTGGCTGTATGAGCTCAAAGACGAGCTGAGCCTCACCCCACAACACATAAAAAACAGCATTGGAAACATTAATATATTTTTTTTGTAACTCACAGTAGGTAACATACCAGTTAAGTTGACAGAAGCCTGGCCAAACCAATCACTTTGCAGTTCCACCCCTTTCCATAATCTGACCCCCCCCTCACCACCTCATCTGCATGAAAGCAAAAGTGCCACTCCAGGAACCCACTGACCCACCCACCTCCTCTGCAAGTGGCACTTTCTTAGCAAAGCCTGCATCCGTCCCGGACCCCCCACCACCCCCAGTGTACTCCCCCTGCTGTGAGAGAGCCTTTGGTCTTTGTGTTGGGTTGGGTTTTAGTTGTAACACAATGTTGGTTTTCACAGCTTGGGAAATCCTAGATTGTGTTAAAACTCTATGAAACACCAACACATTGTCTACTGGCCAGAGATGCCCAAAGACAATGCGACCAGTTTTAACAGAATGTGCTCCATCCCAGCCTCTGACGGCTGACACCTCCTAAGATGGAGTGGTCGAAAGGGAGTGGTCGGGCTCTGCTGGGCCCAAGAGTCAAACAGGAGTCAAAGCTGAGCCAGAGCTTTCAGGCTGCACCCACCTCTAGTTTAGGACTAAGCCGTTACATGTACAGATATAACTTGCCGGGGGACGACCTTCTAGAGAGAATATCAGGATCAAGGAGTACACCAAGAAATCCACGGCTTGCGTAGGTTTCTGATGGGCACTAATTTGTGGATCCCAAAGAGTGAGAAAATCATCGAAACACTGACTTGGAAATCGATGAGGTGTTGAGATAATGTTATGACTCAGAACGCAGTACCGCTAGTGCGGACAATCAGGGCCTCATTACGACGCTGGCGGTCGGCGGTAATATGGCTGAAGCCAAACCGCCACACCGACCGCCACGGTGGTAACGGCCGTTAAGCTGGAGATATCAATCTCCAGCCCGGGGGTGTCACTGTACCGCCTGCGAGATTATGACCCCGCCTACCGCCATGGTTTTCGTGGCTCCCTTACCATCACAAAAACCATGGCGGTAGGCACTATCAGTGACAGGGAATCCCTTCCCTGTCACTGATAGAGGCCTTCCCCACCGCCAACTCCCTCCCCAGATTCCCCCCACCCCCTTCCTCTCCAAACCCCCCCTACATTCACACCCCCTTCACACACACACACACGCATACACACACCCATTCCCACATTCATCCATGCATCCATACATCCATTCACACACACATCCGCACACACTTTCGTACATACACGCAGACATGCATTCGCAGAATACATCACACACGCACTCACACCTCCATATGGCACACATATTCAACAAGCAACACACAGCCACATGCACGCACACACAAACATTAAGACACACACCCACACACACACCCAACAACCCCTAACCCCCTCCCGGAGCACCCATTTACCTGTGTTTATGGGGTCCTCCAGCAGGAGATGGGATGGGGCACTGCTGCCCACAGCAGCGTCCACCAGCAGAACACCGCCAGGCCGTATTATGCTTCATAATATGGCAGTCGGCAGTCTACTGACGTTGCGCTGCTGCTCTTAGCAGTGCCACTTTATCGACATCTGCTGGCATAGCCACAGTCGGATTTCCGCCATCCTTTTGGCAGAAATCCGTCTGTGGTCATAATACGGCGGGCGGCTGGTAGCCGCAGCAACGGTCTTTTGGCGGCCGTTGCCGCGGCGGTAGGCGGTTTTTACTGCCAATGACATAATGAGGGCCTCTGTGCTTTACAGCAGTAGGAGTTGTGAGCACAGGGGATTAAATGGGAAATCCCATTTAGGCCTGGGTGGAATTTTAATTCCGCTTGCAGAATTGGGGAAATTTGGCGGCTCCGCGTTTGTCTTGTAAAGTGGAGTTCCTGCTAAATTCTGCCAATCACCGCCTGGCGAATTTTGTTTTCCGTTTAAGCAACACAATGACAACGAGTACGACAGGAAGCTTCAGAATGGGCGCTAGCGAGCGCGAGCAAAATTTGGTGTCCCTTAGAGTGATTTCCCATTGCTAGGAAGTTTTCCGGTTAGATTTTCTAATGCGGGCTGTCGCGGTCAGAGGGCTGCTTTCTAATAAGATTTTCTACCCGAACGGCAAAAAAATCAACTCGAAATCGCATAGTGCTGTTCGGCTGCTCTTTCAGCATGGAACGTGCTACCGACACTAAACTGTTGCACGAACAGCACAACGTGCATTTTCACCCAGTGGCGAAATCTCTGCAGAATCTTGCTGAACTTTGATGTTTATGTAACTGTGGAATCCAGCAGAGTGAAATCCTGCGATTTCCACCCACGACACACAATGTTGGCAATTTTCTCGATGATAATTATAATATTTTGGAAATTCCAGAAAAGGCACGCGTTAGCACTTTGAAAAGCATTTTAATAACACCCTCTGTCTTCATTTTTTTAAATTTATGTCAATGTTTTAAAGCTCACCAGTGCACAAATATAAATATATTGAACAGTAACCTGCAGATATGATAGTATAAAAGCACTGATTAGTTTATTTAAAATTAATACGTAGGAAACAATAATAAAGAATTGCTTTTAACATGTAATAAAATATATAAGAACTTGTTTTAGAAAACAGATAAAGTATAACTCTTGCAAGAAGAGATGTTTAATATTATAGTGATATCATCCTTAGTATTAGATCTATAATATTTGATGATCAATAAAGTTAAAGATATTAATTAGAAATTTAGAGATAGCTGTACTCATTTAAGCAATGCAATTCTGTTACTTTCAAATAATTGTAAAAAGCTTTTCCGGGGATTTCTCATTTTACTTGCTGTTTTAAGTCTATTTTTCAGAGGGGAAGAAGGCCCAGATGTGTTGCTTTCTTCTGGTATTAGCTGCCTTGATATAAAAATAATAATAGGAACATGGACCAAATGGCAAACCTAGTGGCACTTATTTTAATAGCCTTGGGCATTGACAGCTTCTGTGAACACATCATTATTCAAATCTCTGTAGTAGGTTCAATGGTTGTACGACAAACTATCATGCGCACCAATACTGAGGCGCATAAATATTGTTGCAAAAATATTGTTCTCTTCAATAGTGTCTTCCTACACTTATAAGAGGAATGTCAAAAATATTGTGTCAAGAATATTGTGGAAGGGAATACCATCCAAAGCAAGGTGAGAATATCATTTTTATGAAATATAGACTGTAAAAAATATATAATTTTTACTCAAACGTAATATAATGTGAAGTAAATAGCAGCAATTAATTATTTCATTCCACAGGAAAAGCGTTTTATGTTTTACCAATAACTTTGGCCCCGTTTGACGAATCCTCACAACATTTTCAAAACTAGTTTTCCCCTCACTTCATGTGCTGTCTTGAAAGTTTTGGTGTGATCCACCGGGGGGGTCGAGGTAAAAGGGGAAGTTCCAAAATGCATGTTTCCCCAAGCAATTTCCTATAGGGAACTACAGCCTGCACTGATGGAGGGAATCACACCAAACTGAGCAGAAAGATAGGCTCTTGTTCCAGAAAGAGCCCCTTTTGTGATTTGATGTAAGTTCATTCAGTAGTTTTCAAGATATTAAAAGAAATACAAATTTGTATATCCAGAGGCTCAAACCCTTCTTGACTAGTGCCGATCTAGTGCAGAGATCTGATTGGCTGCCAACACTACAACCAGGAAGTGTTTGCAGTCATTTTGGGACCCGGACTCAGCTGTGCAAATGTGTGTGAATAAAAAAAAAAAAAACAAGCGCTGTCTGCTGTGCTTGTTAACGGTTTAGACCCCTGGTGGGCCAGGTCCGGGGGAGGTATATGGCAAATATAAAAAAATGGAGGGGGCACATAGCCCCCCTCTTCCTATGGCTGTTTTGAGCCCCGGGGACACCACCTCCCTGTAGCTTTATGAAAATATTGGAGCGGGTGCTCGGACACCCCTCCATTGGGCTTTTAGGATCCCCGGGCACCACCACCTCCCCAGGTCTTTCCGTTAAAAATGGAAGGGGGCCACACATACCACCTTCCTGGAGCTTGAGCATGCTACAGATACCACCACCTCCGTGGGGCTAAATTCAAAAGTTCAGCAGGAGGTGTTGACCCCCCCAGGCCCCGGGGACCAGCACGTCCCCTGGGGAGATGATGGTGTCCATGGCTCAGTAGAGCCTTAGGAGGGTGCCCTGGGTGCCCCTCCTTTTCTTTCATAACGGCAAATGACCCCATGACCTGGCCCACCCGGGGTCTATACTGAACAAGCTTGGGAGACCACTTTGTTTGTTTTTTAGTTTTTTAATTATCACCAGATTTGCGGATCCTCTACAAATTGTGCTGATAGTTTAAAAAAATGTTTTTTTGCCCTGATGTGGTCCCTTGGGGACCCCAACACCGGGGCTAGGAGGTCAGAGTATTCCTACCCTGCCCCCTCTTATTTTCTTTCCGAAGGCCATGCGTGGCACGGGGTTGGATTCTAAATTAGGTTTTGGCCTCAGGGCCTGGCTGCAGGCCTTTGGATTTTTCAGTGCATTTCTATGTTTTTTTTTTTAATGTTAAGTAATATATAATTACTTTAAGTTAATCCAATCACTGCTGCGCACGGCCTTTGGCCCTGCACTGCAAGGCCTGCAGCCAACCCCATATAAACATCCAAATCCGCACCACACATGGCCTTCAGCTGTGTGTGTTGCGGAGTTTGCCGCAGGGCCCATGGACCTCATCCCCCGGGGCCTCCCGAGTTATTTTAAGGGAGATTGAGGTCGCATGGCCCCCCTCCTTGTGCCGATTTTGGCCCTTGGGTCCAAATCCCCACAGGCCTGGCCAATTATGAAAAGGGGGAAGGGGCCACCTGACGCCCCTCCCTAGGCTGATTTTGGCACCAGTGAGACCATTCTTAATGCAACAGCCAATTATTGTAAGAGGAGGTGGCGGTACTGCCGCCTGCCCGGGCTGATTTTTGCCCTAATGACTCCATCTCCAGGGGCCCAGCCAATTATTTAAAAAAAGGGAGGGGCCACACATCCCCACTCTCAGGGTCGATTTTGGCAAAGGGATCCCATTCCCCGGGGCCCGGCCATTCCTAAATGGTGGAGGGGCCAGGCAGCCCCCTTTCTGGGCTGATTTTGGCCCGGGCACTTGTACCTGGCTGCACTGGCCCCACCCAGGGCACCCAGTGTGCACTGATGGAGATCGCGGGGGAGCCTGAATCACGCCGTGGTCCCAGCCGGCTCCCTGTTTCTTACAGGAGCCTGCACTGCTCCCTCACGCAGGGAGCTGCAACAAATGCAGCTCCTTGCGTGCAGGAGCAATCCTTTCATCTGTTTCCCTGTCCTCATGACAGCGGGCAGGGACACAGATGAAAACTCCCATAGCAGTTTTCAGCTCCCGCTTGCTGGGAGCTATGTTAGTGTTTGCTCTCGCTTGTGGGAGTCATCACAGTTCCGGCCAAGCGAAAGCAAACTGCTATCTCCCAAGGATGGGCACCTCAGGAGATAGCAGGAGCTAGCCCTGGGAAGGAGTGGTTCCGAGGGACAGTATTGGATCCAGAAGGGGGGCCGTGCTGCCTCCACTCCTTTAATTTACAAGAGTGACCCTAGGGAGGTGGGGGATCCCTGGGCCATATGTCGCCCAGGTGGGGGGGCCATGTGGCCCCCCTCCTAGTTTTATTTAAAATAATGGTCCACAGTTGTGGTGGTCCCCAGGGCCCCGGGAGTCTGCATGTCCCCCCATTCAAACTTCTTAATTTAGCCCCAGGGAGGTGGTGTACCTGGGGCTTCAAAGAGCCACAGAAGGGAGTCTGCATGCCCCCTCCATTAAAAAAAAACAAGCCGCAGGGAGGTGGTGGTCCCCAGGGCTCATAAGAGCTCAGTGGAAGGGGGTTCGCGCAGCCCCCTGGCAATAATATCCAAAAGCCCCGGGGAGGTGGTGGTCCCTGGGGCTCCAAAGAGCCTTAGAAGGAGGGACCCATGCAAACCCCTCCTTTTTTAAGTGGTGCATGTAGGAAAGTAACCCTGTTTTTAGCATGATTACCCCCACTTTTTGCCCACTATCAGTGTGCTTAAACTGTTTTCACTGGGATTCTGCTAATCAGGACTACAGTGATTGTGCTCTCTCCCTCCAAATTTATTTACCTTGGACTTTTGTACACTCCGCAATTCGCATACTGGTGTACCCTTATAAGTCCCTAGTATATTGTACTTAGGTACCCAGGGCATTTGGGCACCAGGGGTCTCCCTTAGGCTGCAGCATGTATTATGCCACCCATGGAAGCCCATGAAAAATGTGTCGGCAGGCCTGCCATTGCATCCTGCGTGAAAAGGTGCATACACTCTTTCACCACAGGTCACTACACCAGGACACTGTAAGTCACCCCTATGGTAGGCCCTTTCAGCCCAAGGGGCAGGGTGCAGATTCCTGTGTGTGAGGGCGCCCCTGCATGAGCAGAGGTGCCCCTACGAACTCCAGTTCCAAAACACTGGACTTCGTAAGTGCGGAGAAGCCATTTTACCCGTATACTGGCCACCTGTGGTTCAGCTACATAATGGCAACTCCGAACCTAGGCACGTGTGGTGTCAAACATGTCGTAATCACTCTCCAGTACTGATGCCAGTATTTTTGGCATGATCCCATGCACTCTGGGTGCTCCTTAGAGGACCACTCAGTATTGCCCCTACCAGTCCTCCAGGGTTTGCGAGCAGCCCACATTGTTCCAGTCCCTCAGGCAGGGTTCTGCCCTCCTGCTGCTTGCAACACTGTGTGGTCCCTTTCTTGTGAGAGAAGTTACTGTGTGACTACTTGGTAATGTAAGAGCTTTGCATGTCTCCTAGATAAGTCTCTGCTGCTCACCACAGCTACCACTAGAGAGCCCTGGCTTCCTAGACACTGTTCACTAGCTAATAAGGGGTTGCCTGGATGTGGTATAAGGTTCAAACACCGTAGGTGTCCACCACACACCAGGTCAGCCTTCCTACAGTGCATGCCTCTGGGACCTGCCCCACCGGGGGCTATATTGTAAACAAGCACGGGAGATCATGCTTGATTTTTTAACATTTTCACAGGAATTCACGAATATGTCACAATTTCTGCTGCAAACAATAAAAAAATATATTGTTGGGCTCAGGCAGGGTCCCTTGGGGACCTCAGCACCAGGCCTAGGGAGTCAGAGTTTTCCTGCCCTTCCCCCTTTTCTTTATTTTTAACTTTTTGTTTGGGACTCGGCTGAGTCCGAGTTCCAAATGGCTGCCAACACTTCCTGGTTTAATTGCTGGCAGGCAGTCAGATCCCTGCTTGAAATTGGTAAGATCCGCAGAGGGTCAGAGCCTCTAGATATACAAATTTGGTTTTCATTAAATATCTCAAAAACTACCAAATAGATTTACACAAAATAACAAAAGGTTGTTTTCTGGACCAATACCTAAATTTCTGGCAAGCTTGGTGTAATTCCGTCCAGTGGTTCAAGCTGTAGTCATGTTCAAAATCAATATGGGAAATTTCATGGGGAAAAAGCATTTTGGGACTCCCATTTTTCTCTGCCCTTGCTTGATAAATCACCCCGAAACTTTCAACACAGCAACTGAACCATCTTTCATACTAGTTTTGAAAATTTTGTGAAGATTCATCAGATTGTGCCAATGTTATTGGCAAAACAAAAAATGCTCTTGCTGTGGAAACTAGGTCCTAAGTATAACTAACTACTGGCGACCGCTAGTAGGTTATTTACACGTGTGTGTGTGTACATATATATTGATACACACACATATATGTATATAATAAAATATATGAGTGAGCAACATATTTACAATTTAAGAAAATACAAAAATATTTGCAGATAAAAGAAGCTTGTAGAAAAAATATAAAGAAAAAAATGCAAATTATTAGAAAAATAAAAAACAACACTATACAATATAACATACCTATACAAAAACAACTGCAATAAATACTGTTTAACAAACATTACATAAAGGGTGTTCTTTACACGTCTTTAATTTACAAATCTTTCTCCATCCAAATAAACAGAAGGGTAAAGTTTGGTCTTTGGAGGGATTACAGTTACTATTACCATTTGTGTCAAGCAACAGTAAGCAAAATATTTGACTTTGGGGGGACTACAAATAGTATTCCACCTCCTCATCGTTCTGTACAAAACATGTAAATACTTAGGGACTTATTATGAGTCTTGCGGTGGAGGTCATGACCTCTGCGACTTTGACGGTCCGACTGTCAAATTAAGAGTTTGGCGGTTGGACTGCAAAAAGAATGCCGTCTCCGCTAGGATCAGTGATTCAGATGGGATGACGGTGGTCCAGGTTGTAATCATCCAGGGCGACGCTGAACTCAACCTTGTTCTCCACCAGCTTTTTCATGTCGGCTCAATTGCCATAAAAAGGCTGGCGGAGAACAAGTGCAGGAGGTCACCGGGAGGCCCCTGCACTGCCCATGCCCATAGCATGGGCAGTGCAGGAGTCCCCCTGCCCAGCACCCCTGAAATGCGCACGATCTCCGCCCACCAAACTCATAATCAGCCCCATAATATCAGAACAATGTATCACAGTAAAGTAAATTCAATGCATTTTACAAACATTACTATTAAAACACTTAATTTAAACTAAAAAATAATTAAAGAAACAAATAATGTAGGTAATATGTCCTACATAAAAATAAATATTGATTTATCAATAAACATTATAAAAAAATTAAGTATAAAAATGTTATTATTTCAATAACTTCCAACCCTATTCCCCTACAAAATCTACTAAGCTATAAATACCATACAAAAATAGAAAAATGTATATATATTGTAAAATAAAATAAAAAATCGAAATTTTAATAAAATAAATCTTACAAAGTAAAGCAAAAAAATAAAACTTATCCATAAGTGAAAGTAAGTTGCACCAATATTTACCAATAATATACAATTATTTAAAATGTAATTAGCTTCTCAGCCTATTCCTCTACAGACCCAACAACCTATATCTAAATCCAACATAATTAGGTAAAAAATAAAATATACATTTAAATTAACAAATTAAACTTAAGGAGATATCATCGCTACTAAACAATAAATAACACTGTTTTTACCACAATATTTAAACAAACCATTTTCAAGGAAATAATTTAAAACAATATGATTTACCGAATAAAACAATAGTCTTGAGATCGATACTGTGTGACACGATATTTTTGTACTAACGATAGTCTGTGCTCGGTATTTGTGATGTAAAACAATCTCGATATTTAGTGCATTCACCAGGTTAATCACAGATCATAGCTCTGGAAACTTAGGCCCAAATTTAAGAAGGGCCTAGCGCCAGTCATCGCCACATCAGCATAATTGTTTTGACGCTAATGTGGTGATAGTGTGGCAAAAACGCAGCGCCACATTTACAAAGTGGTGCCGTGCACACATTGCTCCACTTTGTAAACCCTTGCGCCACATTATGCCTGCAAAAGGCATAATGTATGCAAGGGGGGGCTTTCCCTCGTTAGGGGGGTGCAAAAATGGCAGAGTGGAATCTATGAGATTCCACGGCACCATTTAGCTGCATTTTTAACGCCTGCCTTAACGAGGCACACCAGTATTTTTAATGGACCGCTATGTACTGTTCAGGATGTCGCCAACATTTTATGCGCTAATCCTGCAAAGTTCAACAATAGTGTAAAAAATTACGATGCTATTGTCCCTAACGTGCACCATGGTGTGCTATATGTTAAGTACGGCGCACACATGGTGGTATTAGGGGAGCGCAATGGGCCGCAAGAAATGAATCTCCACTTTTCTTAAATCAGGGTCCTAGTGCACTGAGCCATCTAACTGCCCCTCCTATGGACCAGCGTATTATAAAAATAACGCTGCTTCACTGTTTTAAGTCTGTATTCACAAACAGAGAGACCAGAACAGGAAATCAGGAAACTAGTCCTGATGCAGGAAGTAGCTCAAACTGTGATCTATGTTTTTGGCTAGTTCTGTCAGGTCGTCCTACGCTTGTGCGCAGGATCCGTCGGAAGGGATGCTCTTTTCCGTCTCTCACCCTCCACGCCAATGACGCACTAGATAACAAAGCCTGTGGTGGAAGTGTGGGAGGGGGGGTGGTATAAGGGAGAAAACAAAAACCTAGGAATCCACACATCTCCTTCTCGCTTCTGGGATCAAAGAGGGTGCAGGCTCCAGCGTATCTCTGCAAAATAAGGGATGTCTTGAGTAACGTGTCATGTCATTGAATGCTAAGAATATTTGTGATTGAGTGTAGATGTACCATAGATCCATCTCTGTATAACCAACTCTTCGACACTTTTTTTGATTCCCAGTGGGTCACATATAGACCTACCTCATGAATTTTAACAAGGTAGTGTTGAAGCCTCCTTCAGTTCAGGTACAAAACCAAGGACCAGCCAGCCTTGAGAGTATAGACAATTTAATACGTGCACTGGAACTGAAGGCTTGAGAGGCCAAGTCCAAGCAGTTCAAATTAAGGAAGTCAGACATGATCTTTTATTTCTACAACCCACAAGGCGTGTTCATGCATCTCAATAAAAGGGAACATTAGCATGTGATCATTTCTCGGACATTGCAGAATGTATTACCGTTAATCCTTTATATCGCACCAAATAAGGTAAGGTACAGTACAGCAAAGGTAGTTACAGAATTTGGTTTACGTGCCTCACATTGCAAGATGGAACTTTCCATCTAACAGAGGCTACAGGGACCAGGATAATACATTTCTTCATATGTATTGCTTCAGCTAGCGTGCAATGATATTTCATGAGGGCTGTCTTGATAGCAAGCCTTGCATCATAATGCGTTTCGAGCAAACAGAAAAGAACAGAAAAAAGAGTTCAGCTAGGTCATGAGCTGTTCAACAAACAGGCCTTGTTATCACTGAGTATCTTGCTTTGCCACCCATTTGGAATGGCAAAAATCTCAGGGATGGTGGCCTGCTGTGGTCAGCAGACCATAACGTCTGTGATTGCTTTTCAATAAAGCAATCTTTTTTTTTAATGCAGGCCATTTTCTGGTGTTTCTAAATGAAAAACTAAAAGTTTTCTTTTTATTTTTTAAGACGAGGCAGTGGTCTGTGGGACCACTGGCCACTGTTAAAAATATTTTTCCATCTGTTCTCAAAGGGAAAACATTAATGCGTAGCACTGCGATTCGGTATTAGGAAGGGGCTCCCTACCGCACACCCAATTTGTGATTCTTTAACAGGTTTTCGAGCTGATGTACCAAGCTCCATGCCAAAAAGCATTTAACCAGTCACAGATGACCCAATTCTGTGAATCAGACTGTTAGCGACCAGAAAAACTATTTCTACATCTGGCCCCCTATTCCATTAGTAAACTGTGAATTCCTGGAAATTTAACACAAATAAATCTAGAAAACACATGAGTTAAAATCCTTTCCTGTGTTTAGAATAACTACCTTAAGATGTACTCTAAACTGGTTTGGAAGATGAGTATAATTTCTACTCAGCTTCTGTGGAACTGAAAAAAGGAATACCATTAGCATCATACTGTGCCCTATTCTTAAACTGGAAATCCACAGGATTCATGAAAATTTGCACATTATCATGCTTTTCTGGTGCATCGCAATGGGTTTGTGCCCAAGTGGCAGTGTTTCAAGCAAGATTCCCAAATGTCATTAGAACCAAAACCCCATCATTAAAACATGAAGTGGTGTCCCACCATGCAGGGAGAATCTCTGTGGCCCTGTGGAGCTGGCAGCGATCAGCTTTGGACTCCTTTATGATTATGGGCAGGAGAGTGCTTATTCTGAGCTGGTGGTTTCTGGTGCTCAGCACCGGCGTTTAATTGCCAACACCGGCACTTGAAAGCTGTCACATGGTGGCGCTGTTTTTTTGTAATTTAAAGATCAGCAGAACAACAGTTGTTCACTACTGCAATATACTAATACCTGCCACCAAAGCCATTCTTATAGCTTTGGTGGCCCTGAACAGTATGAATTTTGTCACTTGTAGCAGTGTGATGGCTAGGAGATGTGTAGGTACTGCCATTGGCAGCGCTGACAGTGACAATATGTGGTGCAGGCTGCGGTGACCTCCTGAGGAGGACCCGGGCACTTATGTGTTTTACAAATTAAGCACTATACTGGGGTAGAACCAGGCAATACAGGAGCAATACTATTCTTGGTGTCCTCTAATGTACCCTTGATCTTGGTTCTGTTCGTCTAGGCTGCATGGACCTTGTGGTTCCTTGGCAATGTCCTCTCTTGGGATGACCTGCAGATAGGCCTCAGTTCACCAGACTTTGCTGTTTGTCTCCTGGTCATAGGTCGGCTCCTCTTCACATAGCACTCCCTCTCCTCCCCTCAGTCCATCTCCCTCTTCTTCTAGGTCATCTAACAAAAATAGGGCATCTCTGAACTCTCGCTAGTGCAGGCTCAGAAAGAAACAGCGACAACCAGGGTCCTACCCAAGCGAGCTGGGCTGGTGCACCCTGTAGCCTTAAGAAGTCCAAATATAGTAGAACTGAATGAAGAGTAGGAGAAACTCAAACCAATGGGCACAAGATGTGTGAATTAACCTATACCTGCTACCAGATGCTCCCAGCCAATGTCTGCAGGCTGTTAGATGATGTCCAGCAGCAAAGAAGAGGAAGAGGAGTTCAGGTACTGTGATAGGCAGAACCTGAGCAGGTTTGGGAGGGAGTGGAGTCCCTTGTCTTGAACCCATGAGAAGCCTCCGGGATCCAGGGGACATCATCGCCATCAGTACAGTCAGCACGCAGGCTGTCACATACAAAGAGAAGGACATAGAAAATCTGGAATACACACACATCCTACACCCTCACACACAACTCTTTTGTTGCCGTGCAATAGACTTAAGTGAAAGCTTCATGCACAACCAGAAGAGAAGAAATCAAAGTTTACAGCTAAGAAGGCCTGTGTGGAATTTATATGGCAAAGACCAGGTGTCCCTCTCTCCTACATGCATTAGGATAAGAAGTCCTTTGCACCTGGGACTAGCATTAGTTGCCACCAGCTGTCAGCCATCCCATAACCTGGCCTGAACAGACAGTACCTACCCCAGATTATGGGACTGATTACTTTTGAGGTTCATCCCGAGACACAAGATCTTTGTCACTGGTCTTAAAAGTCTTAAGAAAACATGAACCACCTCCAGGGGCCTCACAGATTGTTGAGTAAACTGGGGGAAAGCACAGGGTATCTCATAAAAAGTCCAAGAGGATGGTTTAGCCCAGCAAGGACATTTGTCCCTACAGTAGGTCGCAGCTAGGAATACCGCAGATCCCATAACATGAGGACAGGTAGGTTGATCAGTTCCATACTGGATGGAAGTAACACCATGGTCTCTCATAATCGAGTCTAAGCCACAAACTTATGAAGATTTTGTTTCGCGCTTAGGTCAATATATTGCATGACATAGGCTTGACGACTGAGAGTCTTTCATAGTCTTTAACAGTAATGGATAGCACAGTGTGTTATTGCTGCACCAGATACTCATCCAAACTTTCGCCCTAGGTCACAGACCAACCTCTACCCTTCATCACCAAGAAGGTAACAGCATTGAAAAGATGTGTGGTGTGACAGTTGTCTCTAGATTGGTAGCTGTTCTTGTGTGACAAAATATGAGGATGTAACATCTAAAGGGATCCATCAGTTAGGCGAATGAGGCCACATTGGGAAGATGAAGATGGACATGGCCATAGTAGCCTTTACACGAGGTGTGCATCATTCGACTGTGAATTCGGCTGCACCTGAGCTTTCGCGAGCTCAGGGACTGCGATCCTCAAGTCATGACCCAGGCCTCCTCTGTTTCAGTTCAGACTTGTCTTTCATAGGTATCAATGATATAACACAACCATCACTCGCCTATAACATGTATAGAACCAAAAGAATTTCTGAGGCTGAACACCAAAGTATTTTAAAAACTATTCTCTGATACCAAGATATTGGGCCAGATTACGAGTATGGCGGTATTAGGACCTCTGTACCCACGGTGTTGGACGTACCGCAGCTTCCTTGGTAGTTCGACTGCCAGATTATGAAGCTCGCAGCTGGACCTCCACAAGTGTCAGGATCTTGGATCCCGCGGCAGCAGTGGTCGGGGAAAGTGTGATTCAATGAGGTGGTGCCGATGCCGGCACCCTATGCTGGTCACAACCTGCCTTTCCGCTGAGCTTTTCATGGTGGGGACTGCACCAAGAAAAGCTTGGCAGAAAGGCATGGAAGGGTCCCCAAACAGGGCCCCAGGGTGATTTTGCCCATGTGGGCAGTGTGACTGGGGGCACTTGTTGTGCCCCACATGCCTGCACTGTCGGTGCACCCTGTGTGCTACGCACAACATAGTTCATGGGTCACAGTGCGCCCAAGGTGCTTATGACGCTGCATGTGCTGCAGGCTCTCTTTCTGAGCCGAGGCATGCCACAGCAGTGACACTGCCGCAGACACTACTGCCGACCCTGTGGTAGTGTCATAATACTGCGGTAGAGAAGCTGCCGGCATGGTGGTGTCCTCCCGCCCACCATATTGGCGGTCCGGTGGTGAGACCGGCAAGTGCGTAGTCGGGTTCATTAACTATGCAATTTCAATAATAAAAAAAAATTAACCTTGGCGTGTCTTTGTAGCAGAGACGGGACAAAGATCGTGCGGTAGAATATATTGCTCATTGGGGGCAGAAATTGAAAAGAGCATCAAAGGGATGTGTAAGTGGCACAAAGTATTTAGGGACTGGGAGAGTGTGCAAACACCACACTCTACGTCATTAAGCTTTGCCCTGTTCCTCTTCCAGGACCAGGTTAACTTCTTTCACCTTTTTCCACCTGCAGGTTCCTCTGCTCCTTCTGCAGCCACTCCTGGGCATCGGCACATGTACTGATCCTCTTCCACATGAAACTGGAAAAGAAGAGAAGACGAGGGACTGTGAAAATGAATATCTTGAGGCAGAAGTGTTACAGGTGCGGCGCAGGAATTTATGAAGAACCAGAGTTTACCGAGGAGAACATCAGCATTATCTTAAGCAACCTTCTGATCTCCATCCTGAAGTTGTGCTACCGCGAGTACGTGTATGATGAGCCACAGCCCACCCTTGTGTACGGAAGCTCCCATGGACCACACCAGCCTGAGAATTGTGAGGCCTGCCAGTTAGGGATCTGTCCCTGGACTCAAGGTGGCTACAGGTCTCCCAGGAAGACATCTCCTGCCAAGGCATATCCTGGGCACTACAAGATGGAGTCAGCTCAGTCCGTTCACATCACAGTCCCTGAGTCTCCCACCGACCAATCCAAAGACCAGCCTGTTGGTGGCTCTTGTATATGGAAATGCTGCGACTTTTGCTGTCTGCTTCTTTGCCTACTGTTACTCATAATATTCATTTTGTACACACAAGAGAAGAAAACATGGGGCTGATGTGCTAAGGCCTTCCTTGGATAGCAACAGTCTTAAGTACACTAGGCTGATGCACTCCTGAGTTAAGTTTTTCTGAACTGATTACGTTTTATTACTGTCTTAAACCCCAGAGAGTAGTTTTAGGACTGTCTCAAGCTCTGCAAGGACTTAAGTAAAATCAGGCACATTTTGTCTTCCTACTGATTGATAGAAATCGGTTTGCATGTTTTTTCTTGGGCTGAGGGATGGATGGCATGACACGGCATTGTCACACAGATGAGCTAATGCAAAAATTCAACTCTGGATAACTTCCAAGCTCTGCAAAGTCTCAAAATCTCCACAAAAATATGTTTGAGCCATTACGACAGTGCCTAGTTTTCCAGGGTGTTGTCAATTTGTTTGGCAGTCTTTTTCAGCACTGTGAATGTGATGGTCCTTTGACTGTGCACCATGGGTATGTTTGGCCATGCCTAGTGCCATCATGAATTTCATAGCATTGATTGGCATCATTGATGAAATTTCCACTCTTGGATGGCGACTGAATTCATTGGCATTGGTTGGCACTGATAATAGCGTTGGGATTTTCGGGCGTGGATTGACACATTGTGATTTTGAGTGACCTACATGTGGGACATTGCCATGTCTTGGTGGTGATGGTGTTTGTAGCATCATCGCCTTAGCCCTTGGTACAGTACGCTGTGAGGAATAGTGTAATATCCTAGTTGGATTAATTTCTAAAAGAGCATGTGTGTCGTGAGAATTCATACTCTCTTGTCTAATTTAGATTTGCTTTTCTTAAAAATACTGTCTTTTAATTTGCAAAATTGACTTGGAAAAATGAGATTGAAAAATGAACCAGGTTCTTAAAACATATTTATGGAAAGTCTTCACATGCAGTTTTATAATAGTATTACATTATCATGACCAATCATTAATTATATGACCCCTTAACCAATAGTCTGTGTTTTAAAGTTTCATTGCTCGCCAACTATTGATAAAAATAAATGTGGTATTGTCCTGAGGGCTGCTGTAAAACTGCCTGTAACAACAATCTCATTTTAAACCATGTGTGTAATAAAAATGTATTTAAAAATAAGAATGCAGAGAAACAGTTTAACAGGAAAAATATTGGAAGAGCCATGCAACAAGAGCTCTCAAAACGATAGAGCGTTGAAGAGCGAACTTTAAACCTGTACTTAAAACATAAACCGCTCTAAAGAAAAGTGTGAAGGTAATGGGCTAAATATTGCATGATCGAAAAATACAGCAGTCTCTCCAGTTTCTTTACTATGTAGAGAACGTTACACACTAATTTTCCCACCAAATGCCTGGCAGCTAACAGTAGTGTACGCCTGACTTTACAGGTAGTGTATGTATTACCATGTTATGTCTCAGCCGGAAGTGGAAAGTGGGGAACAGAAGGGAGTTCAGGAAGGGGTAGATGCCACAATCAGTGGTTCTGGTGATTATTGGGTGTGATTTTACTCCCTCACATACAAGTGCACACAGCTACACACACTCAATGTTCATTCACACCCTCACACAAAGAGAAACATTAAACACTCCGGTGGAGTGTTGAAAGAGGGAGCACTAGTGAAATCAGAAGCAGCAGTGAATGAGAGAGCAGAAGTGAGAGAGGGAGCAGCAGTGAAAGAGTGAGTAGTAGTGAAAGAGGGAGCAGCAGTGAACGAGGGAGCAGCAGTGAAAGAGGGAGCAGCAGTGAGAGCTGGAGCAGCTGTGAGAAAGGGAGCAGCAGTGAGAGAGAGAGCCGTAGAGAGAGAGGGAGCAGCACTGAGAGAGGGAGCAGCAGTGAGAAAGAGAACCTCAGTAAAAGAGGGAGCAGCACTGAGAGAGGGAGCAGTAGTGAGAGAGAGAATCTCAGTAAAAGAGGGAGCAGCAGTGAGAGAGGGAGCAGCAGTGAGAGAGGGAGCAGCAGTGAAATAGGGTTATCAATGAAATAGGAAGCAGCAGCGAGAGAGGTAGCAGCAGTGACAGAGAGAGCAGTAGTGAAAGAGGGAGCAGTAGTGAGAGTGAGTGCGGTGGTGAAAAAGTGATCAGTGAAATAGGGAGCAGCAGTGAGGGAGGGAACAGTAGTGAGAGAGGGAGCAGGAAGGAGAGAGGGAGCAGCAGTGATAGAGAAAGCAGCTGTGAAGGAAGGAGCAGCAGTAAAAAGAGAGTATCAGTGAAATAGGGAGCAGCAGTGGGAGAGGGAGCAGGGAGGAGGGAAGGAGCAGCAGTGATAGAGAAAGCAGTCGTGAAAGAAGGAGGAGCAATGAGAGAGAAGGCAGCAGTGAGAGATGGAGCAGCAGTGTAAAAGACAGCATCAGTGTGAGAGGAAGCAGCAGTGAGAGAGGGAGGAGCAGTAAAAAGGGAGTATCAGTGAAAGAGGGAGCAGCAGTGATAGAGGGTGCAGCAGTGAAAGAGTAAGCAGTAGTGAAAGAGGCAGCAGCAGTGAGAGATGGAGCAGCAGTGAGAGAGGGAGCAGTAATGAAATAGGGATATCTGTGAAATAGGGAGCAGCAGTGAGAGAGGGAGCAGCAGTGAGAGAGAGCGAGCAGAAGTGAGAGAGGGAGCAGCAGTGATAGAGAAAGGAGCTGTGAAAGAGGGAGCAATAATAAAAAGGAACATCGGTGAGAGAGGGAGCAGCAGTGAAAGAGAGCAGCAGTGAGAGAGGGAACAGCAGTAAAAGAGGGAGCAGTGGTGCAAGAGTAAGCAGCAGTGAGAGAGGGAGCAGTACTGAGAGAGGAAGCACTAGTAAAAGAGGGAGAAGCAGTGAAAGATAGAGTTGCAGTGAAAGAAGGAAAAGGAAGTGAGACAGGGAGCAGCAGTGAAAGAGGGAAGAACAGTGAGACGGAGCAGCAGTGACAGAGGGGGCAGCAATGAAAAAGGGATCAGCAGTGAAAGAGTGAGCATCAGTGAAAGATGGAGCAGCAGTGAAAGAGGGAGCAGCAGTGAGAGATGGAGCAGCAAGGAAAAAGACAGCATCAGTGTGAAAGGAAGCAGCAGTGAGAGAGGGAGCAGCTGTGAGAGAGGGAGCAGCAGTGAAAAAGAGGGAGGAGGACTGAGAGAGGGAACGGCAGGGAAAGAGGAAGCACCAGTGAGAGAAGGAACAGCAGTGAGAGAGAAATCAGCAGTGAGAGATGGAGAATCTGTGAAAGAGGGAGCAACAGTGAGAGATCAGTAGTGAAAAAGGGAGCAGCAGTGAGAGAGGGAGCAGCAGTGACAGACACAACAAGAACATCAGGGTAAGAATTTCCATCCCTCAAGTATCCCTGCTCTATTGTAGAACAGCAAGAAGGGTAGATAAAAGCATCACTCTGGTCAGCAGACACTACACCCAAACACTAGCAGCACAGGTCACACTCACCCCCCAACATCCTTCCATCCAGATGCACAGTAACATAATTCTCAAGTGTCCCATCACTGAAGTATCCCTGCTCTACTGTACACTCTAGCACAGAGTGAGAAGAGGAGATAAAAGCACCGCTCTGATCACCTGGCACTACACCCAAACACTAGTGGCACAGGTCACACTCACACCCCACATCCTTCCATCCAGATGCACAATAACATAATTCTCAAGTGCCCCACCCCTGAAGCATCCCTGCTCTACTGTACACTCTAGCACAGTGTGAGAAGAGGAGATAAAAGCACCACTCTGATCACCTGGCACTACACCAAAACACTAGCAGCACAGGTCACACTCACACCCCACATCCTTCCATCCAGACACAATAACATAACACTCAAGTGCCCCATTCCTCAAGTGCCTCATCTCTCAAGTGTCCCATTCTTCAAGTGTCCCATTACTCAAGTGTCCCATCCCTCAAGTGTCCCATTACTCAAGTGTCCCATCCCTCAAGTGTTGCATTACTCAAGTGTCCCATCCCTCAAGTGTCCCATCCCTCAAGTGTCCCATTACTCAAGTGCCCCATCCCTCAAGTGCCTCATCTCTCAAGTGTCCCATTACTCAAGTGTCCCATTACTCAAGTGTCCCATCCCTCAAGCGTCCCATTACTCAAGTGTCCTATCCCTCAAGTGTCCCATTACTCAAGTGTCCCATCCCTCAAGTGTCCCATCCCTCAAGTGTCCCATTACTCAAGTGCCCCATCCCTCAAGTGCCTCATCTCTCAAGTGTCCCATTCTTCAAGTGTTCCATTACTCAAGTGTCCCATCCCTCAAGTGTCACAGCACTCAAGTGTCCCATCCCTCAAGTATCCCATTACTCAAGTGTCCCATCCCTCAAGTGTCACAGCACTCAAGTGTACCATCCCTCAAGTGTCCCATTACTCAAGTGTCCCATGCCTCAAGTGTCCCATCCCTCAAATGTCCCATCCTTCAAGTGCCCCATCCATCAGGTGTCCCATCACTCAAGTGTCCCATGCCTTAAGTGTTCCATCCCTCAAGAGTCCCATCCCTCAAGTGTCCCATCGCTCAAATGTCCCATCCTTCAAGTGTCCCATCCCTCAAGTGCCCCATTCCTCAAGTGTCCTATCCCTCAAGTGTCTCATCCCTAAAGTGTCCCATCCCTCAAGTGTCCCATCACTTGTGTCCCATCATTCGTGTCCCATCCCTCAAGTGCCCCACCCCTCAAGTGTCCCATCCCTCAAGTGTCCCATCCCTCAAGTGTCCCATTACTCAAGTGTCCCATCCCTCAATTGTCCCATTACTCAAGTGTCCCATCCCTCAAGCAGCAGTGTCCCATCACCCAAGTGTCCCATCCCTCAGGTGCCCCATCAGTTAAGCGTCTCTGCTCTATTGTAGCACAGCGAGAGGACTAGGTAAGTTAATCGATCTAATCACCAGAGAACCCCCAAACACTTCCCTCATACCCATCTCTACAACCCAACACCCTTCCAGCGTAGAACACCCCACAGCGCAGTGTTCTACTCGTCAGTTCATGCAGCTCTTGTCAGGTGCAAGAAGCAACTACAATACAATACAATACAAGTCTGTGTGACGCAAGTCCATCACTCTGGTAACGAGTCCCAGGGTGTATCCACCTACTGAAGACATGTATGTGGCTCGCAAGTCCACAGGGTCGAATTTCAGAGGAACAGTACTGAGTAAATCACTTGTAATTAATCTCAAAGTGGTTCCATTGAAAGGTGATGTACTTTTTCCGTGCATTCCTGAGGGGGTTTGTAAAGACTGCGTTGTTAGAGGGTTAACAAAGCCATTTAAAACCGGGTTTTCCCATTAATTTATAATTAGGTTTTAAGTTCAGCGAATTGAACATCTCTTACAGAGATGAGTGTGTGCTCCCTGGTAACAGGTTTGATCCCAGTAGAAAGGCTCTGGGAGATGAGCACAGTCTGTAATGGTGTTTGTGTTCCCCCCAGGTCACAAGAAGATAGCTTATCTGGGTTAGGCAGAGACATGGGTGTAATCTGCAAGTCAATGTCCAGCCTGCATAGTTCAGAGGTGTAACATCCCTCCTGCTGGATGTGTGTGTTACCTGCAGGCCTCAAGTTCCAATCGCAGTGATACAGCTCAGTGAACCATTGCACCTGCTGCAGACATCTGTAAACAGTTTGCCGATCACAGATTAGACTCGCAGGAGGGCCCTCTTAGCCTTTCATGCTTCCAGAGGCGGAAATGGACACTTGAAAGGTCCTGTGAAGCTTCTGTGCCCGTACGTGCCTTTGGCCTGCTCAGTGTTTGAGCCCACAGGCTGTTTCACAGAGCTTTCTGTGCAGAGTGCGCAATGTGCAGTGAGGTGCGAAAGCATCTGTCCTCGCTGCTCATGCGTGACACACTCATGTAAGAAATAGTTGTGTATCACAAAAAGTTAATTACAGGTGACCCAGAGCATATATGTATATATAAAGTTTGTTGGGTTTGCCTAATAAGTCGGCGGTGTTTCTATCACTATTAATGATGGGATTAGTGCCAGGACTCCTAATATAGCTGAGGCCGAGGAGTCATTGAGAGAATATAACAAAGTGAGCACATGTATTCTGGGGATGCCCCAAAAATTTGAGAGATCTAACTTAGTGGAAGGATATGGCTTGGTTGAAGCGATGGTCCAAGCTGAGTAAGGGCCGAATGCTTATTGGGTCACCAGCAGCGGCCCGTCCGTACGGGCTGAGGGTCCACACCCCACACCTTTTTCCTGACGTCAAGAGAGTCTGTCTGAACAAAATTCAGTCTGACAGACACTCTTCTGGTTCGGGTCAGGCAGCCAGGAGCAGGGCATGAGCTATTTCCGCAGGTTCCTGGCTGCCTGAGCTGAACTTTGCTGGGCTGAAGAAGTCACAGCTCCTGTGGGCATGACCTCTTCAGCCTGGCAAAGGTCCTTTAGGCCCTCCCCTCATGACAAGGGGGCGTGTCACTGATTGCTTTAGACCTGGGCCCTTCAGTTTTAAGCCCCGAAGAGCCCAAGACAGAGTGCCAAACAGTGAAGCCATGTTACAGAGTGAGGTGGGGTCATCAGTCTCACTGACCCCATCCTACTCTGTGGCGAGTGAAGGACCTCAGGTCAGCCAGTGAGGGAAGGCAGTAGTCCCAACTTTCCTGGAACCTCCGAGGCTTCCCTGTCAGAGCTGCTGCTGCTTATGTGTGGTGCGTGTGCATGCGTGCATGTATGAATGTATGTGTATTTGTTATTGAGTGTTGTGAATGGATGTGTGGGTGCGTGTGTTAGTGAGGTGTATGTGTGCATGTGTGCATGTGTAACCGCCTCCACCCCACTCCCTCATAAAAATACCAGCCACTAATGCTGGCGCCAAGCGGGAGAGAAGTATAGTGAAAACAATTAAGGCTGCAGCACCCTGCAGTTCTGGAAGGCGGCCGGGTCCATTTATGGAGAATTACAACAGTAATCAGGTGTTGCAAGTCTGAACTCAAGGTAAATACCCATATTTCTCGGGATCCCTCAGGGTGTGAATTGGAAGACCACAGTATTCTTCCATCCTGGATTTACCTTTAGTATTGATAATTTTGGAGTGGAGAATACCACATCTGTGTTCCCGCATCCTGCCAACATGTTCTGTTTCTACTGTACACTATGGGCCTGATTTAAGAAAAGTAGTGCTGCAGCACTTTTCTTGTGCCCCTTAGCGCCTCCTTAATGCCACCATGTGTAACGTATCCAAGACATGGCGCACCAAGGCGGTAGTTAGGGGCACTAGCGTCAACATTTTTTATGATAGTTCGGAGCTTTCCAGGATTAGCGTGAAAAATGTTGATGCTAATCCTGCAAAGCCCATTGAGACCCATTGTAAATAATGGTGTGCCTCTTTTTAACGCCTGCTGTGAGCAAGCATTAAAAGTGCTGAAAAAAATGAATTATTTGCGCCATTTTTTCCACCCCCGGTAAAGGTGGAATACCCCCTTTGCATACATTATTCCTGGCTGTAGGAAAGTACCATCTTTCTTGGTATGTTCCCCCCCCTTTTTACCTGTATGTCAGTATGTTTTTGCCTGTCTCGCTGCGATCCTGCTGGTCAGGACCCCAGTGCTCATAGTTTGTGGCCTAATGTGTGTGTGTTGACAGTAGCGCTTAACTGTGTCACTGAGGCTCTGCTAATCAGAACCTCAGTGCTTATGCTCTCTCTGGTTTTAAATTTGTCACTATAGGCTAGTGACTTCATTTACCAATTCTAATTGGCACACTGGACCCCCCTTATAAGTCCCTAGTATATGGTACCTAGGTACCCAGGGCATTGGGGTTCCAGGAGGTCCTTATGGGCTGCAGCATTTCTTTTGCCACCCATAAGGAGCTCAGACAAACCCTTTCACAGGACTGCCACTGCAGCTTGTGTGAAATAGTGCACACACTATTTCACAGCTATTTTCACTGCATTTAAGTAACTTATAAGTCACCTATATGTCTTACTTTCATTTACTGAAGGCTAGGTGCAAAGTTACTAAGTGTGAGGGCACCCTTGCACTAGCAAAGGTGTCCCCACATTGTTCAGTGCCAATTCCCCGAACTTCGTGAGTGCGGGACGCCATTACACGTGTGCACTACATATAGGGCAATACCTATATGTAGCTTCACAATGGTAACTCCGAATATGGACATGTAAGGTGTCTAAGATCATGGAATTGTCCCCCCATTCTAAATCTGGTATTGGGGGGACAATCTCATGCATCCTGGGGGCTCCACCATCGACCCCCAGTACTGCCAAACCAGCTCTCTGAGGCTTGCAATGCAGCTACAGCTGCTGCCACCTCACAGACAGTGTTCTGCCCTCCTGGGGTCTGAGCAGCTCAGTCTCAGGAAGGCAGAACAAAGCATTTCCTTTGGGAGGAGGGTGTTACACCCTCTCCCTTTGGAAATAGGTGTTACAGGCTTGGGAGGGGTAGCCTCCCAGAGCCTCTGGAAATGCTTTGACGGGCACAGATGGTGCCCTCCTTGCATAAGCCAGTCTACACCAGTTCAGGGACCCCCAGTCCCTGCTCTGGCGTGAAACTGGACAAAGGAAAGGGGAGTGACCACTCCCCTGTCCATCATCACCCCAGGGGTGGTACCCAGAGCTCCTCCAATGTGTCCCAGACTTCAGCCATCTTGTTTTCCAAGGTTTGGGGACACTCTGGAGGCCTCTGAGTGGCCAGTGCCAGCAGGTTACGTCAGAGACCCCTCCTGATAGGTCCATACCTGACAAGGTAGCCAAACCCCCTCTCAGGACTCTTTAGGGTCTCTCCTCAGATTCTGCTTGCAAGTTTCCACCAGGAATCCTCTGCAACCACTGCTTCATCCTCTGACCTCGGATCGACTGCAGACTGCTCCAGGAACCGCTGTAACAGCAACAAAGTATCCAGAAGGGATACTTTTCCTCTGCAACTTCAGCTCCAGCCAGCAACTGCAACAGTTCCCACAGTGCGCAAGCTCTGGGGACTTCTTGTCTTCACCCTGCACCAGAAGGACCAAAGAAATCTCCTGTGGAGTGATGGAGTCACTTCCCTGTTCACGCAGGCACCTTCTAAGACAATGATCAGTTCTCTTGGACTCCTCTCCTGGTGACGAGCGTGCTCCTTGGAACGCAGGCAGTGGACCTCTTTGACACAGACTGTCCTAAGGTTCAGCATCCAAATTTGCCCTCCCGGTTTGCGACGGTACCCTGTGCACTGCGTCATCTCTTCCTCCTGAGGCCTCTGTGCAGTATTTGCAAGAATCCTTCGCGCACAGCCTGGCCCAGGTCCCCAGCACTCCATCCTGCGACGCTCAACTCGCTGAGCTGTTCTCGGCGGCGTGGGACCTTTTTTTTGTGTGCTGCACCAACCGCATTTTGCACCTTCCTTGTCCCCGTGTCCTGGGACCTCCGTGGGTGCTGCCTGGTCATCTGCGGGTTCCCTTCAGTGTTGGGAGCCCCCGCTGCCTCCTCAGTCTGAGTTGAGGTCCCCAGGGTCCCTCCTGGGTCCAGGCAGCGCCACTTTGACGCAAAAAGTGACTTTGCTTGAACCAAGGCTTGTTTGATGAATCCCATGCCAAAACTCGCCTGCATCCATCATCTCTTCGTGGGACATTCATTGCAATATGCAGGAACCCACTGACATGTTTCCTTGGGTGCATTTCTGCAGTCTTTGTCCAACCGGGGACTCTTCTTTTTCACCCTCTTCTGGGTTGGCAGGGGCTCCTGTCCTTCCTGAAACTTCTTCTGACTTCTGGACTTGGTCTCCTTCGTTTGCAGGTCTTCAGGTCCAGGAATCCACCAATTGTTGTTTGCAGTCTTGCTTGGTTCTTGCAATAACTCCAATCACGACTTGTAGTGTGTCCTAAGGAAACTTGCAGTACTTTACTCCTACTTTCCTGAGCTCTGGTGTGGGGTATTTTACTCACCTTTGCGGTTTTCCTACTCTCCCAGCGATTCTCTACACACTACACTTGCTTAGGGGGATTTTGTGATTAGCATTCCACTTACTTAGTATATGGTTTGTGTTGCCCCTGGGCCTATTGCATTCTATTGTGATTTTCACTGTTTGCTCTATTTTCTTACTGTGTACTTACCTGATTTTGGTGTCTAGTGTATATATTGTGTATAATACGTACCTCCAGAAGGACTGTTGCGTCTAAGATATTTTTGGCCTTGTGTCCCTAAAATAAACTACCTTTATTTTTGGTAACACTGAGTATTGTCCTTACTTGTGTACAAGTACTGTGTAACTATAGTGGTATAGTAGGAGCCTTGCATGTCTCCTAGTTCAGCCTAAGCTGCTCTGCTATAGCTACCTCTATCAGCCTAAGCTGCTAGAACACTACTACATTTCACTAATAAGGGATAACTGGACGTGGTATAAGGTGTAAGTACCCAAGGTACCCACTACAAACCATGCCAGCCTTCTACGTTGGCGCAGACATAATGTAGCGCAAAGGGTTACAAAGTGGCACAATGCATGCATTGCGCCACTTTGTAAATATGGCGCGGGGATTTAGTCCTCGTTGGGCCACATTAGCTTTTAAAAAATGACGCTAATGTGTTGCAAGGAGGCGATAGGGGCTTTTAAATCTGCTCCTATGTTTTTGGAAAGTGGTTAAAATATAAATTGTGGTTCTGCAACCTCACTGTGCAATAAAATCACAATTCTATCTCAGTTCCAGTCATGTTCATTTATAAAACCTTAGCTCAGCCTTGAATAACTGTGGCTCAGGGCAGTCAGGCATTATTTAATGGAACAAGTGTGAATCTTCCGAAAGTGACAAAACAGTTAAATAGGAAGAAAACACAACACAATAAAAATGTTTTTTTTATCTTCAAGTAGACACCCGATGACAAAAATCCACTGGAGGGTTCTGAAGGTATAACATTTTAAAGAGTCAATGAATGGCAGGTTTTCAGTCTACAGTGACTTGCGGTTTAGGGGTAGCCACAACAAGTAAAGGCTATAATAGAACTCTTGTGGGGTCCAGCTCCTATAGGGAACCAGTCACAAGGACCATTCAAGATCAGCCGAACAGTCTCCAGTCCAGTTTCAGGTCCTATGGCTGAGCTCCCATTGCGGTCAACCGGGTGGCCCGGATGCAAGGGACGCAGGATGTTGAAGATGCTCAAAGATGTTGAGGATGCTGTGAGGCCACCCCTTGGTTGATGAGAATGGAGGGGTGATTTTGGCCTCAGGGGTCTTTGTCCCACGAACATCGAGTGAAGTCCCACTTAGGACCAATTGCCAATGCTCTACTGGTATCTATTTACAGCAAAACCAATGGTTCTCTTTAACTAGCAGTACTTTCTATGCTGAGCAACTAAACTGAACTCCAGCAGAGTAGGGTGCAACTTTTGAGTGTTGGGACCTGGGCCCTAAATTCGAGTATGGTGGTCGAAGAACTCACGGTGGTGGTCGGATCACCGCAACCTTGGCGGTCCGACCACCACATTTCGATGCTGGTGGTTGGACCGCCAGCACATCGCCGCTACTGCCACCACCAGGATCAAAGATCCCAATGGGTTGGAGGTGGTGCAAGTCGTGGTCAGCCACGGCTGTGCTGAGTTCGGCACCACTGTGCTAATTACGACTTGCCTTTCCACCGACCTTTCCAAAGCGGGGACCCCGCCATGGAATGGCCAACGGAAAGGCAGGTATGGGGCCACAGAGGGGCCTATGGCATGGGCAGTGCAGGGACCCCCTTGTCAGCACCCTCAGAATGCTCACTGTCTGCTATGACAGAAAGTGCACATTCCGAGGGTGCTGGGGGCACCATCTGTGCGACCGCGTCGGCCGCGGCTCCCTGAGGGAGCCAAGACTAATGCCGGTGCACTGTTTCCGACGGTCCGCCCAACAGAAACATCCTCATAATGCATTGGTGGAGAGACCACCGGCTTGGCAGCCACCTCCCAACCGTCATATTGGCAGTCCAATGGTCAGATCACCAACATTGTAATCGGGCCCGTGGTCTCCTAGGCTGCACCTCACCATCTAATGGCAATCAGGCTTCTTGGTGCTGCGCTCTCAAAGAGAAGCCTTTACAGCTTTTATGGTCCTGTGGCTGTAGCAGAGAGTCAACCAACTGACTCTTGGAGTCACTTTCTCTGTTTGGGACTTGGGGATGACTTTTCTACGAGTGGGCCCCACAAACACAGCCCTTTCTGTGTTATCCCAAGATGCAACTGGTGCAGCTTCTCTTCGCTGGATCCACAGAACAGTAGGGCAGTCCTTCTTCTTCTTTCTAGTCCAGGCGTGATCTGAGGTTTGGGTGCCAAGGGTGCCACTTTTATGCCAACTATGAACCAAGAGGGGTGTGGAGACTAACTATCCAATGGGCTACCAGGTCCCCTCCTGCCTGATGATGACTTCCTGTGGGGTGTGGCACCTAGCTAGCCCAGTATACACTATTGTGCCCACACCCAACATGGCAGAACCCTTCTCTTGGTTTGTGGAGCTCCCTAGCCCAACCCAGGGGTGTGACTACCTGCGGGCTACATGCCCTCTGAAAAACGAGTTTGATCATGGCTTCTACTTCTCTGCCAGAGATGCCATCCCATCTCTTAAAACAAAAGGGCAGACCCTCTTGTGTGTGAATACCATTTGCTCTTCAAAGACAGCTTCCCCTTTGAATCTCCCATTTGGGATCACACCTAATCTGGCCATCCTGCCCATAGGGGTCAAACCTCTACTCTCAGCAGACCCATTGTTCCTCTGCGTAAGAGCCATTCTCAGTTCTCCACATGAGGGCAGAAGGGTGTTTCAAGGACAACAGCTTGTTTGCAATAGAAAACGGCTACTGGAAACTTTGGGCAACAATGTGGCAACTTTCTAAAGTTGCTATTTGTATCACAGTTCTATTAAATTTGACTTGAGCAACAAGTTGGGTTAAATGTAGCGATTCGTTTGATAACTTGCCGTACCATCTTTAGTCGTGCCATTTGGAAGTTAGCACTGCTGAGTTGTCGGTGTGTAACTCCGTACTTGCCAATGGGGCTACTAGCCTTTCCACAGTAAAAACAACAATGCAGTATTTTTACTGTCAGGACATGCAAAGTTAATGAAACACATGTCCCTCTTTTTAATATAATGCACCTTGCCTATAGGGCTCAGCTGGCCTGCCTTAGGGGTGACTTATAAATATTTAAAAAATATATATTTCTTAAAAAAGCAGCATAGTCCTTTTCTTATTAGATCAAAATGTAATGATATTGATTTTATTACATAAAATAGGTGCTCTCCTTTAAATGCACGGCTATCATGGTCGTCATAGAAAAGGATTGTAAGAGTTTTTTGCGGACCTGCACATTTTTTTCTTTTACAAGTTGCAGACTTTAGGAAAAGATGACACTGTGAATGACAGTTTCTACAAGTCGCTTCATTTTCTTGCTAAAACATCATCTGTGATGCGGAATATTCTGTGACAGCATCGTTTCTCGAGCTTGCCTTTTTTTCAATACATTAAAAGTAATTCATGGGCAAAAATGTAACTTCCCTAGTACCAGTTTAACGCCAGTCGACTAATCAACAACCTTAGAGGAGGTCAGTTGAACCCGGCAAAGGGTTGGCCACTGAGAGGCACCTCATGTGGTGTTTCTGTGGTAATTTTTCATTAGGGGTGGGCAAAACTCACGGAGTTTCACTCTGCGGAATTATGGGGACTTTTGTGAAAACTGAGATTTCATGGAGTTCTGCGACCGGGTGGAAATCAGCATGTCGGCGCTGCTCACACTGATTTTTATTGCTGGGAGCTCGTCCCGCACTGAAAATCAGTGCGGACAGCAGCCCGCGGCCTGCTCAAGTTGCTTTTGCTGTTGCTCAAGTAGATTTTCAATTCGAGTGGCAGCTTTCTCACAGCGAAAAGTCGCGACCACCCGTGACCATTTGTAGTGAGAAAATCTCAGGGCGAGCCCCCCTAGCGCTAGAAAATCAAGCTAGGGGACGTCAATCCTCGCTGGTGGTCCCAACGTACTGTTGGCGAGCCTCGTACAAGAAAAAACTCCACCTCGTGGCAGATGGCAGAATTTGGCCGAACCTCCAGGTTAGAAGCGTAATGCAGAGTGGCCAAAATTACGCCAACTCCACAGGCGGAGCGGAATTTATCGCCCACTCCTACTTTTGATCCGTTTGAGCTAGAAACAATTTTTGCGGAAATCTAAAAATGATATAGCAGGTGGGATGTAGGGCAAGTAAATACGTGGAAAACATGAGGACCGCATAGTTGCCCAGCTGCTACGACCTTGGCAGGCGTTTAACCCCCGAGGCTTGGAGCACACTGGTTGATATTGCAGTATGCCACCTTTCGGCCTTTGAAGAATGAAAAGGAGCGTCAGCCCTACCGTGAATGCAACAAGCTCATTGCAGCTCTCGACTGGGATGGATGGGAGCATGTCTCCCCTACATAATTGGGAAAAAGAAGCAAAGACGAGGTCGATTTCACAGGTATCCGTGCGCTGAAAGAGTTAAGCTTCCTCGGTGGATGAGTTACTCAGTTTCGTTTCTCAGTCCTCCCTGGCAGTTGTATCCCACCCTCGGCCACACCTCGCATGGCCTGGACCTGCACGAACATTCCCACAGACATAGCGCTTCTCTGACAGAAGTGACCCTTCCAGACCCCCATCGAGGAGACAAGAACATGGGCAAAGATGAGGCAATCTGGGATTACTTCTTCAGGGACCTGATGTATCGAGTGAAGCCAGAGGACAGATGGCCCCTCGTGTGGGAGAACCGCCGATCTGTGGGACCTCAGTGGGGGCAGTACAGACAGCAGGCATTTGGCAGGTGAGCCATGGGGTGGGGGGGCAAAGGAATTTCATCTCGGATGAAATGCTTAGCTGTGAAACATACCTCCAGTATTGTTTATGTTGTCCACTTCTTGCAGCCCTGACAATGTCCAAGAGAATAATTTTAGACACCCGGTGTAGCGTTAAACTTTCCCACTGCGGAAAAATCGCCAAGATGGCGGAACTTTCTATTCTTAAAAAATGCTCAAAATGCGACATATTTTTGGGGGTTAAGGAGAAGCCTATTGGTCCCATGGACAATGCTTCGAATTTGAAAAAAATGGAAAGTGCAGATGTACAGACAGAACTTTGTGCTGCACGGTCCCCCAGAGAAGAACCTAAGTCAGTTGCACTCAGGGTTGGCACTTTTCCCTGAGATAAATATCAGCTTTTAATCATTTTTGGAGATTCGGGAGAGCCTGAAGCTGTTTTTTCCCTTTTAAAAAAGTAATTCAATACCATCATCTGGCTTAATTTTGTAAGTTTATATCAGTGCTTTAAAGCACACGAGTACACAAATACAAACCTATGCACTAACCTGCAGATATGATTGCGTAAAAGCACTGATTCACTTCACTAACATTTTAGAAAACAATAAAATAAAATATAATAACTCTATAAAACCTTTTTTTTCTAAAAACAAATAAGTTAAAATATAAATCGGCTCAAGAGATGCATAAGATAATATCACATATAGCATTATAGATAGGATAATAAATGATCATTAAAGATAAATATAGCAATTGGGAAAAAATTTGATACATCTGCACTCATATATTAAATGACTATTCGGTCGATTTTACTTAAAATTTGTCAGGATTGTTAGATAATTTAAAAATGTTTAGTATTAATTTAGATAATTTTAAAACACTTTCACTAGAGATTTCTTCTTGTACTTGCTGTTTTAAGTTCACTTTTCAAAGAAGAAGGCTTGTATTGGCTTCTCCTGGTTTTAGTAGCCTTGATATAAAAATATCGATAAAAACACATGCCGGCAGCAAACCTAGTGGTTTAATAACCTCAGATGTTGGCAGCGTCTGTGACCACTTCACTGCTGAAATCTCCGACTATAGGTTGAACGGTTGTATAACTAACTATCATGCACACCAATACGGAGGCGCACAAATATTGTGTCAAAAATATTGTTTATCCTAATCCTATACCTGTAAAAGGAATATTTAAACTATTGTGTCAAGTCTACCATGGAAGGAATATCGTCCAAGAGAAGGCTAGGAGATATTTTTTATGAGATATGTGTGTGTAAAAATACACATTTCAATTACAGTAATGACACTAAAGTGAAGTGCATTTAAAATTAAAATATATACAACCAACAGAAATATATATTTAATTATAAATACTAACATAAATATTTGAAAATGTTTACATTAAATTTACAAAATAAGCAAAGAGCGATGATATCCCTCTCTCTCTCTCTCTCTCTCTCTCTCTCTCTCTCTCTCTCTCTCTCTCTCTCTCTCTATATATATATATATATATACAATAAAAAAATACAAGAATGCTCTTAACAACCAAATCAATTATAAAAACATAAAACAATATACTGCCCAAAAATAACTAATTACATTAATATACTCTTTATAAAGATATAAATGTTTAAAGCAGACAGCATTTTCGTAAAAGTAATATATAGAAAAACCCTACTAATTATTTGAAAAATTAAAACATACAATATTAAGGGACTGATAACAACCTTAGGGGATGGGATACTGTGTCACAAACATGACGGATATCCCACCCGCCGTTTTAAAAGTTCCATAGGATATAATGAAACTTGTAATATGGTGGACGGGATATCTGCCATGTTTGTGACGGAGTATCCCATCCGCCAAAGTAGTAAAGACAAAAAATTAATATAAATACTGTTTAACAAACATTACACAAAATATGTAATATACAAGGGCTTAATTTAGAAATCCCACTCCATTCTAATAAACAGGAGAAGTGTTGGACTCTGACAGGTTAGATTTACTAATCACACTCCAGTTTACAAAACAGTAAGGAAAGTCTTGGACTCTGAAGGGGTTAGATTTACTATTACCACTCTAGTCTAAACCACAGTCTAAACCACAGTCAGGAAACTGTTGGACTCCGGAGGCGCTAGAATTACTATTGTCACCCCAGTCCAAGCAACAGTAGACAAAATGTTGGTCTTTCAAGGTAATAAAAATAGCATTTTCCTCCTAATTATTTTATTCAAAACATGCAAGTACCAAATATCGGAAAAATATATTTTGCATATTATTAAAAATACACAATAAATGTAAACTAAAAAGATAAGATAATTTAAATACATTTTCAGTTCCCTACGTACAAACCCCCCAGTAAACTCCAAAATAAAGACTTAAATAATAAATCCAACGAAATGTATTGTAAAAAAATAAATAAACCAAAAGATTACCCTTAAATACAATAAATTGTATATAATTTTTAAATTTGTATTTGAAACACTTAACAAAAAACAATACATAACAATAAAAGTACATAATATGCCCACCATTAAAATAATATATAAACAATTATCAAGTAATCAATTAAATATTATTAACAATGAATTAAAAAGTATTACAACTATAAAACAACTTCCAGCATCAGGTAACTAGTCCTTGCTGTTTGTTTTCCGGTCATTGGTCAGTTCCTCTCCACGTAACCCCCTACCCCTTCACCCTCTTTTTCTAGGCCATGTAACAGAAATGGGACATCTCTGAACTCTTGTGCTAGTGCAGGCCCAGAAAGAAACAACGACAAGCAGGGTCCTGCCCCAGCAAGAAATTCTCTGGGCTGGTGCACACTGTATCCTTAAGACGTCCAGATGTAGCACAACTATTGGCTGGACCGGACCCTATATCCCGTTTTGGGTTCACTAATGGAAAGCCTGGACCAGCTTAATCTCCAGCTTTCATCAACACCTGCACACTACCCCTCAAGGCAGAAAGCATCTTCATGGGCTCTTCTGGATGAAGGTGGGGAGAAGCTGGAGCCAATGGACCATGATGTGTGGATTAACCTATGACTGCTACCGGATGCTCCCATCCCATGTCTTTAGGCTGTTAGGTTATGTCCAGCACCAAAGGAAAAAGAGGAAACAGAGATCAGGCACTGTGGTAGGCAGATTCTGAGGAGGTTTTGTAGGCAGCAGAGTCCCTTGCCTTGAGTCCATGAGATGCCTCGGGAGCCCGGGGACCTCATCGCCCCCTGTACAATCAGCATGCACTCCGTCACATACACAGAGAAGAATGAAGAACATCTGTAATGCACACACCTTGCACCCTCACAGGACAACTCTTTTATCATCTTGCAATTCACTTAGTTGAAAGTGTTATAGACAATCCTGAGAGGAAAGCAAAGGCCACAGCTATGGAGGCCGGTGTTGAATTTATAAGGCAAAGATCAGGTGTCCCAAGGCAAAGACCGGGTGCCCAAGGCAAAGACCGGGTGCCCAAGGCAAAGACCGGGTGACCCTCTCTCCTACATGTATCAGGATAAAAGGTCCTTTGCACCTGGGACTAGCATTAGTTGCCACCAGCAGCCAGTCATCCCATAGCCTTGTCTGAAAAAGGCAGCACCCACCACGGGCTATGGGACTGGGTACAGTTGAGGTTCATCCCGAGACACAAGATCTTTGGTACTGCTCTTAAAAGTCTCAAGAAAACATGAACCACCTCCAAGTGCCTCACAGATTGTTGAGTAGACTGGGAAAAGCACAGGGCATCTCATAATGAGTCCAAGAGGATGGTTCAGCCCAGCAAGGATATGTGTCCCTACAATCCATCACAGCTAGGAACACCTCAGTTCTCATTAAATGAGGACAGTGAGGTTGACAGGGATCAGTTTTAACATTTTAGACCAGGTCCTCTGCATGTCACGCCACATACTGACATTTTGGAGTCCTATAATCATTGACCTCTTGGTACGATAAATAAACACATCCTTCCCTTCCAGGAATTTTGCAGCCATTTTGTACGCATGTATGCACTGACATCCATCTGCACTGCTGTGTGGGCCAAAATCATGAATCCCTAAACTGGCAGAAACCTGTAAGTGTCCACTAGAGAGCCCCTGCACATAAAATTTTGTTCATGGAGGTGTTTCATCATTCCTTCTACTTACTTTGTAGACCAGAGGTCTACAAACTCTTTAATACCGCCCCCCCCCAAGATGAAAAATAAAAATCATTGGGCCCCTCTTCAGAATTTTTCGCAATTATTGTATAAGAAGGCAATGTTTAAATATGTCTAGACCTATTTAAACATTGCAGTTAAGCACTGTTACCTTTTTAAAGATGCAATAACATGCTTCTGCTTAAAACAAAGGCCTGTTATCTGTGTATTGCAGTGCCTAATTTGTGCATGTTGTTTCCGGTGCTCGACACCGGCACTTATTTTTGAGGGCCGGCGCTTATATTTCTGCCTCAAGCATTTACTGTGAACAAAATACACATATGGGAAAGACGGAGGAAGGGAAAAACGGAAAGGCGTCACAATGGAAGAAAGCAGAAGGAGAAGCAGAAGCAACCTTTGACCCTGCTTGCAGGTAGGTTGCTCCCCGCTCTGCGTTCTGTGCCACCTCCTTTTTCCCGTCCCCACTTTGCTTGTTTTGCGCTGCTAAGTCCCTCCTGCCTCCCCCCTCCTCTTCTCACCGCTTTTTCTCTTTTCCTGTTTCCCGCCGCTAAGCCCCCTGCGGCCCCTCCCGCCTCCCCCCTCCTCTTCTCACAGCTTTTTCTCTTTTCTTGTTTCCCGCCGCTAAGCCCCCTGTGGCACCTCCCGCCTCCCCTCTCCTCTTCTCACCGCTTTTTCTCTTTTCTTGTTTCCCGCTCTAAAACCCCTGTGGTCCATCCCCCCAGCCCTCTCATTGGTCAGACCCTCCCGCCTCCCAGCTGCCACTCCCACCCTCCCCTCCTCTTATGGCAGCCGTGGCGAGCTAGCAGGGAGCAACCTTTGACCCTGCTTGCAGGTAGGTCGCTCCCCGCTCTGCCTTCTGCGCCACCTCCTTTTTCCCATCCCCACTTTGCTTGTTTCCCGCTGCTAAGTCCCTCCCGCCTACCCCCTCCTCTTCTCACCGCTTTTTCTCTTTTCCTGTTTCCCGCCGCTAAGCCCCCTGCGGCCCCTCCCGCCCCCCCTCCTCTTCTCACCGCTTTTTCTCTTTTCTTGTTTCCCGCCGCTAAACCCCCTGTGGCCCCTCCCGCCTCCCACCTCCTCTTCTCACCGCTTTTTCTCTTTTCTTGTTTCCCGCGGCTAAGCCCCCTGCGGCCCCTTCCCCCCAGCCCCCTCATTGGATAGACCCTCCCACCTCCCAGCTGCCACTCCCACCCTTCCCTCCTCTTATGGCAGCCGCGGCACGGCTGCGCAGCGGGCGCGCCAAAGCCAAGCCCGTCTGCGCCCGTCCGCGCCTGGAACGCACCCAGCGCCAGAACCCCTGACCCTCCCAGACACACCTACTCCCCCCTCACCCTCCACTCTCTCAACCCAGGCCCCCGCCCCAAATGCACCACATCTAGCCCCACACACACACTCATGGCCCCTTCCCTTGCTACACCTGCCACTTCTCCTGCTCATCATCCCTCACACCACACACCAACCATAGCGACCCCGCCCTCAACAAACACAACACCCCCAACACAAAACTCACACTCCCTGCCCCCACCAACCAACAGCGCAACACTCCAGTCCACAACCAGAACACACCCCTCACGCACCACACCAACGCCACCCACCACAACCACCTAAACTGCCTGCTACTCAACATCCGCTCCCTTCACAAACATGCCATATAACTCTGGGACCTCATCACTACACACTCACCTGACATCGCCTTCCTCACGGAAACCTAGACCAACCTCTCCTCACAACCCCACATTGCCATAGCAACCCCCAAGGGATACAAACTCCAACGCAAAGACCGCCTCAACAAGCCAGGCGGGGGCATCGCCATCCTACACAGAGACACCATCAAAGTCACCACCAGCTCCCAAGACACTATCGGCAACACTGAACACATGCACTTCCTCATCCACATCAACAACATCTCCACCCTCAGCGGCACACTAATCTACAGACCACCTGGACCACGCCCCGCCTTCTGCGACACCATCGCCGACAGCATCAGCCTGTACGCCCTCACCTCCACAGACTACATCATCCTCAGTGATTTCAACATTGTCTTAGAAAACCCACAAGACCACAACAGTACCTCCCTCATAGACAACCTCAACAACCTCGGACACAAACAACTGGTCACCGCATCCACCCACTCAGCAGGACACACGCTGGATGCAAACTTCACCTCAAGCCAACACATAGCCTACACCCACACCACCGAACTCCTCTGGACAGACCACCGCTGCATCTACTTCTCCTTCACCAAACCCCCCACACACTACCATCAACACACCACGCCCTACCGCATGTGGGACAAGATCCCCACGGAACGACTAAGCTCCCAACTGGCCCACAACCCAGCCCCACACCAACGACGCCAACGCAGGAGCACACAACCTCTCCAAATGGATCACTACCTGCGCAGACACACTCGCACCCCTCAGAAAACACATCACCACCCGCAACATCAAGAATGCCCCATGGTTCACCCCTGAACTCCAAGCGCAAATGCTGCCAAGCTGAGAAAAGATGGAGACTAGAACCCTCCTCAACCAACTTCTCCACCCACAAAACCAACATTCGCACCCATCACCAACTCATACGCACCACCAAAAGAGATCACTACAAGACACCCCTTGACAACAAGTCCCAAAACAGCTAAGAACTCTTCACCATCATCAACGAACTTGCCAAACCCAAAGCCAGCAACATAGACCACACACACACACAGCCCCTATGTGACGCCCTTTCCAACCACTTCCTCAATAAAATCCTGGACATCCACAACAGCTTCATATCACACACACCCACCACACATACCCCTCTCTCACCCAACTCAACCCCCACTCAAGACCCCCCCACCACACTATCCACATGGACGCCCACCACACACGAAGAAACCGAAAAAACCATGAACTCCATCCACTCCGGTTCCCCCTCCGACCCCTGTCCACACCGTATCTACAACAAAGGTAGCCCTACCATCGCCCCCATACTCTACAACATAATCAACTCCTCTTTCGACTCCGCCACCTACCCAGACCCCTGGAAGCACGCGGAAATTACCGCTCTCCTAAAAAAAAAACAAGCCGACCCGGAGATCCTCTCCAACTACCGGCCCATCTCCTTCCTCCCGTTCCCCCCCAAGGTTGCAGAGAAATTGGTCAACACTCGCCTATCCCACTTCCTCAAAGCAACCAACACCCTTGACCCATCACAATCTGGGTTCTGCAAGAACCACAGCACAGAAACTGCCCTCATCGCATGCACTGACGACATCAAGACCAAAGTCGACAAAGGCGAGACCGTCGCACTCATCCTCCTAGACCTCTCCGCAACTTTTGACACCGTCTGCCACCACACACTCCGCACACGCCTCCACAACATAGGTATCCACCACAAAGCCTTAGACTGGCTCTCTTCCTTCCTCACTGACCGAACCCAGAGAGTCCGCCTCCCGCCCTTCCACTCCAACACTACCAAGATCACCTGCGGAGTCTCCCAAGGGTCTTCCCTCAGCCCCACACTCTTCAACATCTACATGATCCCCCTAGCCAACATTCTCCGAGCACAAGCAATCACCATCTTCTCATAATCAGATGACACCCAACTCATCCTCTCCCTCACCCGCAACCCCACCACCGCCAAAACCAACCTACAGGCCGCTCTCCTAGACACAGCCAACTGGGATGACCACTAACCATCTCAAGCTCAACTCAAACAAAACCAAAGTCATCATCTTCGGCCCCAACAAAACCACATGGGACGACTCCTGGTGGCCCACCGCCCTAGGCCCCGCACCCACCCCCGCAACCCACGCATGCAACCTCGGCATCATCCTTGACCCCTCCCTCTCCGTGACACAGCAAATCAATGCTCTAACCTCCTTCTGCTTCCACACACTCTGCATCCTAAAAAAATCTTTCAAATGGATCCCCCCCGAAACCAGAAAGACAGTCACCCACGCACTCATCAGTAGCAGACTGGACTACGGCAACGCCCTCTACGCCGGCACCACACTCAAACTCAAACGCAAACTCCAACTCCAAAGAATCCAGAACACAGCCGCGCGCCTCGTCCTTGGTCTCCCCCGACACGAACGAATCTCACCACACCCCAAATCCCTACACTGGCTCCCCATAGACAAGAGAATCACATTCAAGATCCTCATCCACGCACACAAATCCCTCCACAACACCAGCCCAACCTACCTCAATGAAAGAGTAAACTTCCACACTACCACACGCAACCTCCGATCAGCCGACCTCGCCCTAGCCACAGTCCCCCGTATCGAGCACACCACCACAGGAGGCAGGTCCTTCTCCTACCTCGCCCCCAAAACCTGTAACGCCCTCCCCATCGACCTTCGCAAAACCAAAGACCTACTGGTCTTCAGAAAGAACCTCAAGACTTGGCTGTTCGACCAGTGACCCTCCCTGCCCCCCCCCCCAGCCGCCCCCCTCAGCGCCTTGAGACCCTCACGGGTGAGTAGCGCGCTCTACAAATTTCTTTGATTGATTGATTGATTGAAGGAGTGAGCTGGAGGGGCAGGGAGTGGCTGTAAATGTATTGAAGAGGCCCTAGATGATTTCAGGATTACGATGTCTCAGTATTCCGTGTTCGCAGCAGCCGCACGTTTAAGAGGAAGGCTTTGGGCATGGGCACGTTTTTATTTACAAATTAAGCACTGGTGTAATGCTTCTTTTGACCAGAGTCAGATGCCCCCCCCAGTGATTACTTGAGGTGCCCCTAGGGGGGCCGGCCCCCAGTTTGAAGACCTCTGCTGTAGACTGAGGCAGAAGTAGGAAGTGGCTCCATATTATGATAACATTTCTTCTGCGATGCACCACTTAAGAAAGCGGGGAGAGTCAGTGTTATCAGCACATTATTGCAGGACCCATCATGTACATTTCTCACCCATGTTTATTATACGCCGCATTTCTTTGGTCCACACAGTAGTGAGTTGAGGTGGATTGTATTGTGCACAATATCATCCACTGTGACCTGTGTGATGGAAAGGCTGAGGGACATATTTTATGGCAAGGTGGGGCACTGCCCCTGCATCACCGGGGAAGGGTAGGATTGTGCTGTGTTTAAGGCATATTGCGTATTCCTGGTCTTTCCCCCGGCACTGACGCAGAAAGGGTAACCTAGTGCCAAAGTGGTTCACCCCGGCACCATGGAGCAAGGGTGCCTGTGTTGCAAGCAGGATTGTTTTTGTACAGGACACCTTCCTGCACAGAAACAGTCCACGAGGCTTATTCCTCTATCAATGTGTGCTGCAAAATGCAGCACACACAGAAAGAAGATGTAAGAAGGAGAAATTAGGATACTTCGCATCGTTACGCCTCTCCTGGGGAATCGTATCTTTTTGGCACATTCCTAGGTTTACCAAGTTTGGTAAATCCGGAAATGCGTCCAAAACCATAGGAGTTGCGTAGGGTCACCCATGCAACATGCATGGAATGCCTCCCTTGTGCAGGGTAATGTAACACAGCAACTTGAGCTGCATTGTATTACTCCAGAGTTATGAAGCCATTCAAAACCATGCAAAGTGAATTTGTGTGGCTTCAAAAATGTGTCTTAGAGGTTTGTGTCACACATGTACCACGTTGCATGTTGCAAGCCTGACCCATACCTCTCATAGACATACCCCTGATTGTCGCCTGTCACTACTAAGTACACCCCTGTATTAAAGGAAGATTGTCTTCGATGACATCTGAAATCCATGGTACTTGTGGGAATTTGCTAAAAACAGAAGCTTTCCCCAACAGCGATTATTGGCATGATTCTGAAGAAGTGGTGTGAAGATCACAGAATTATTTCAAGTGTAGGATTGCTTATTATTTAGAAATTAACATGGCAAATTCTAACTTGGTGAACAAGGAGATATGGAAAGTTCTGATGACTTCAGATATTGGCATCTACATGTAACTTTAGACCATTTGTGGATGAAACGATACGAGATCAATGATCGGTCTTTCAAAAAGAAGCAGACTACCCCAGTGGTCATCAATGATGATGGACCCCTCACAGGAGGATGTTGTGACCACAGCTAAAGCGAGTGAGGAGTTGTTGCGCTGGAAGAAAACTGAATGAGGTGGTTGGGGAAAGAATTGGTGATGTATGAAAATAAGACACATGGTGGGTGTTAAAAATTGGCCAAGCTCAAGGGGTTGCCTGCCAGCGGTAACAAATGTAAAGTATGTAGACGGGAAGTCCATCTTTCCAAAGTTTGTACAACTTCATTTAGAAAACTGATCCAGTGAGATACATCTTGAGGCCACAAACGTAGTTTTAGTGCGATGGAGAAAAATTTAACAAGGAATGGGGGTCTCCTTATGGATTTATTAAGATAGATTTGTGCAAAAGGAAGTTAAGAGGCAAAGTGGGAGAATTGTGTGTGAGAGAGATGTGTGTGGAGTGATTTAAGGGGCATAATGTAAGGGATATATTACCCTCTGCCATACATTATAAAGATATTGCAAGCCACCGAGGAGTTCAATTACCATTTAGATGAACAAGGCCAAAGGCTGAGATCCTTTATAAGGTTATGGAACCCCAAGGTGAATTGCAATATCCTTATCTTGAATGCCAGAGGGTACTTTATTCCATATAATACATGGTCACACCCTCACCTTTCCCACAAACAACTTAAAACGTTGGTGCGTAGCTCTTTCATATGAAAGAAAGAGTATGTTTACAAACATGAAGAATACAAATAAAACCTCTAGTGCAAAATGAAACACATTGCAGCCAGATATGAGAAACAGTTCAATAGTTTGGGTAAAGAGAACTATTGTTTTCTTTATATTGGATGAACCTTTTAATAGTTATAGGCACCAGGTCCTTTAATTATATTTGTGCACTCATAGAGCTCACAGAACTTGTATCATTGCCGTTCCACCATTACAAGTATGACGGAGCTGTACAGCTTCTGCCATCTTGCGCACGATGGCACTAAAACTGCAGTGAACAACAGCAGTGACAGACATGGGCATCCTTTGCTATCTCTATTCCCAGGTCTTGTGATGAAAGTTGCAGAAAGAGAATTTGCATTGTTCTTGGCCTTTCTCCTGAGCCCCGAAACAGCTTCAAAGAGTTTGAGGTGCTAGTGGTAGAAAGAGGCGTCTACCCTGTGGTGTCATTGTAGGAGAGTGAGTCATTATTAGATCTGAGTTCACCCTGAGATAGTAGTAATACCACAATCACAAATAGGTCCAGTCAAGGTAGCCTGGCAAACGAGCAATCAGGGTTAATGTAGGAGTTAGGCATGTGTAAAGCATTTAATTCTACCAAAACAGTAAATGAGCAGAAGGCACAACACAATAAAAATACAACACCAATTTCTAAAAACAGGAAGCATTTTTATCTTTAAAATTACATTAAAACAGCAAAAACCCAATGTAGGGAACTGGAAATATACATTTTTAAAGAATTAGGTAAAAAAAAGCACCAAAAGGCGCAAAGCGCCCATTGAGTGTATCTGATCGCCTGGACCAGGACAAAGTCACAACTCAGGCTGACCACGATGGAGAGCAGGCCAGACACAAGACCAAGTAAGGTCTAATGAGTATTGTACCTTATGTCTTTGGTGCGTGGCGTAGCTTGGCGAGGCTTTGTGTTGTCCAGAGTTGGCTTTGAGGAGCTGCAAGGGCTGCGATGCGAGGTCTCGTGTCAAATTGCATCATGCTGCCTCGGTTCCAGTGAAGCTGCATGGAGAGGCTTTATGTCGAGTTTGTTATTTCTGTTGAAGTTTTGTGGTGAGGCTTTGAGAGGTTGTGCATCATCTCTTGTCGATTCTGATGAGGCTGCTACCAGTTTTTTGGTTCCTTTTGGGAGTTAAGTGTCTTATAGCACTGGCCATGGGTTCAGAGACTCTGGGTTGCCACGTAGGAGGCCAGGACTCAATCTCCCACAATGCACTTGCAAGATTGAGGGCAGGTCTAGTAATAACTAGTCAGCTGGGGTGTCCTCTCTTTGGCTTTGCAGGTAATTTTTGCAGCTCTTGGTACCTGTTGCAGGTCAGGGAGTCCACTACTTTCCTTCTAGAGTCAGGCACAGTCCTTCCTTTGTGGAGCTTTGTAAGTGCAGCAGGGGCAGTTCTTTAGAGTGTAGCCCTCTCTTTGGTGCAGTGCAGAGATCCAGCAGGGCAGTCCTTCTTCTCTTTTTCTTTTCCAGGCAGTGATCTGCTGAGCTCTTCAAAGCTGCCTTATGTATTCGCCATTTCTGGGCTTGAGGAAGGGGAGCACTCTAGCCAACAGGAATTAAGCTTCCTCCCTCTAGTTTGACCACTTCCTGTGAAGAGTGGCAAACGTATAGCCCAGAAAACAACATTCTCCTAGAATTAAAAATGGAAAACTCCCTCCTTGGAGTATGTTTCTGTGTAACCCAAACCAAAGGTGTGGTTAATAACAGACTATACTCCTCTTCCAGCCCTTCTCCTAATACAATTGGGGGGGGCGCTCCCATCTAGCTACAGATCAAGGAAGCGGGGTTGCCTGGATCCTGTGACATCTCGTTTCTGCAGCAGCTCCTGCCTTTGAAGTCCAGCTTATCTACCCAGCCCCCTTCCTCTCCTTGGCTTTGCCTTGTACTTCTACTGTTATTCATGTTATCATTTTCTACCAAGTAAACTAGAAAAAATGGGCCCGATTTACTATGGTCTTCCTTGAATAAGACCAATAATAGTGAAATAAAACCCAAGAAGAAGATCACCTCCCAAGAAATGTCTGTATTGTTGCAGCCCCAGGCATCTTCACACCTACTGAAAAGGTAACTTGGCTCAGGCTGTCACAGACTGGCCAGTAAGAAGAGGATGCTACAGATCTGCTTTAGGTAACTTCAGGATAGTAAATTCTAAAACTGCTTTCCTGGAATAGTTACATTAAACCTGAATCCAAGTTGTTGGATTTAAGGTACCTATTATTTTGATACATTGAATGATATCGTTAGCTACCTCCAATCCAAAGTTAGACTTTATTAAATGTATTACAGTGCTCCCCATGTTATCCTATGGTGCTACCAGCACTACTACAGGGCAAACAACTTTGGTGTATTTCCTACCAGGTCATATGAAACATTCTTTATATTGTTCCTACCTTCTATAACTGTACACCTACCCTTGGGACATCTAGGGCAGACCTTAAGGTGACATGTAAGTAGTAAAAAGGAATTGTAGGACTTTCGAAGTGCTTTTAATTCCAGAGTCGAATTTGGATACAGTTTTATTTTAAAACTAGTTTGCAAGGCAGGCCTGGCTTACAAATTACATCGGACACCACAGCAGTGCACTCTTAAGTGCATTAAGGCCAATGGGGTCTCTAAACCTACGTGCCATACCATTTACTAGGGATTTACATGTAGGCTGTCCTCACCAATCGCAGTTACATCTGTCATCATATACATTTAGAGGATAGTGCATTGGTCCTGGGCCTGGTTAGCAGAGCCCAGGGCACGTTCAGAGTCAGTAACCACCGGTATCAGTCCAAAAATGGAGAGTGATCAGGGCAACACACATGACTTTCCTACGGCCATCAACAGTATTTCAAGGGATTTATCAACTAGGTATATCAGGCCACATTGGATAGATGAAGATGGACCTGTTGATATAAGCCTTTATCAAAGCATAGATTTTCTGACTGTTATTCTGGCAGCCTCTGCGCCTCAATGGTGCTGGGACTCTGCTCCTCAGTTTCTGAGCCAGGGCTCCTCTGATTCAGCTTAATCTTGCTCTTTGTGGGTAACAATGATCTCACACAACAGGCAATCACCTAAATCATGTATAGACCTAAAGAACTTCAGTGGTTGAACCCAAAACTATTTTAAAAGCTATTCTGGGATAGGAAAGGTATTAAATTGATAATAAATATATTTATCATTAGGGAAGAGAAGTTGAAATTAGTATCAAACCGATGGGTGAGTTGTAAAAGGTGCTTGGAGTCTGGGGGAGTGTGCAGACAGCGTCCTACAGCATGCCATTAGGTTTGTGCAGTTGCTCTTCCAGGACCAGGTAAATTGTTCCACATTTCCTCCAACAGTTTCTACTGCTCCCGCTGCACGCACTGTTGGGCATCAGCACAGGTACTGATCCTCTTCCAAATGAAACTGGAAAAGATGAGAAGACGAGGGACTGTGAAAATGAATATCTTGAAGCAGAAGTGTAAAAGTTGCAGTGCAGGAATTTTTGAAGAGCCAGAGTTTACCGAGGATAACATCCGGGTCATCTTAAACAACCTGATGCTCTCCATCCTGGAGTTGTGTTACGGTGAGTACGTGGATGACGATGAGCTGCAGTCCATCACTGTGTATGGAAACCTCCGTGGGCCACACCAGTCTGAGCACTGTAGTGCCTGCCAGAGAGGGATCTGTGACTTGACTCCAAGGGGCAACAAGTCTTCTAGGAGGTCATCCTCTACCCTTAATGCTTCCAAAGCATATCAGTGCCAGTATCCCAGAGAATCAGCTCCACCCATTTCCGCCACAATCCCTGAGCCTTGGACTGACCTTATCGAAAACCGACCTGTTTGTGACTCTTTTATGTTCCATTGTGGTTGTACTTGCTTTGTGCTTCTACTGTTGTTCATATTATTACTTTCTACCAGGTAAATTGGAATAAATTGACCTGATTTACTAAGGTCATCCTTGGGTAACACCAATGATGGAACACCCATCAAAGAACCTCTCCACTTTCTTTTTACCTAATTCACTCTGTTATTGTCCTCATCCTGATAATAAACAGAACCCTCAAGTATTTTGTATTCTAAACATCCTTGCCACATCATACTAAAGTGCTCCCTGGAATATGGTTGAGCCCATCCTAGTTTACAGAGTCCAGGAAGAGATCTGATGACGAAGCATGCCACCCACAGAGTGGGTGAGGGTCTTTAAAAAGACTAGATCAGTGTTTTCACAAATTTCATTTCCCCACCATTGGGGTTACTGAAAAAGAGGATTATAAGGTACCTTTTTGTGGTTATGTCATGCTAGGGATACAGTATCTTGTGCCCCCAAAAAATCTCTCTACCCCTCCCAAACTATATCTGCGATATAGTAGGTGTGTGACTTCCTTGGGTAACAACAGACTTAAGTAAACCATGCTGATCTACCCCTGGCTTAGGTTTTTGTGGTTTTTGCAGTTCTACGCTGTCTTAAACTCAAAAGACAACCTTAGAACTATCTTAAGTGTGTCCTTTGATGAATGGAATGAAATGAATGACTTTCCACCAACCGACCAGACGCTTGCGATCCGCCTCCCTCTTCCTCGCAGACCCAACCCCCCCGGATCCGCCGATCCAACAGCAGAGGACCCTTTTTTTCTCACCTGGTGGCCAAAGCCTGGAACAACCTTCCCCTGCACTTCAGGAATGCCAGATCCCCCTGGGAATTCAGAAAAGGACTCAAGACATGGCTGTTCAAATTAACAGAGCGTTGCGAAGCAGTTAGCAACTCTAGCGCCTCACAGGTGATTTGCTGCGCTTTACAAACTCTGATTCATTGATTAAACTCTGAGAAAACTTCAGTGAAATCAGGCACACTTTTTTTTATTGAGTGATTGAAATCGGTTTGCATGATTTTTCTTTAGCTGATCAATGGATGGCGAGATGTGGTATTTTACCGTATATGAACAGTCCAATAAATCAACACCAAACACCTTTCAAGCACGGAAAAGGCTCAAAAGAACTGCAAAAGAAACTAATTAAATATACGGATTAGAACAGTTCCTTGTGTTTAGGGGTGTTTCAGCACTGTAATTGATATGGTCCTTTGAGTGGCACGCCATTGGTATTTTTGGCCAAGCCTAGTGCCATCATTTTTCATAGGATTGATTACCTTCAGTGGTGGAATTTCCACTCTTCGATGGCGACTGAATGCATTGCCACTGATTGGCGACTGAATGCATTGCCACTGATTGGCACTGATAATAGCATTGGGGATTTTTGCTGTAGATTGACACATTGTGATTTTGGTTTGACTTCATTTGGGACACTGGCATGTCTTGGTGGCGATGGTCTTTGCACGTCTTGGCCATTGGTATGGTGTGTTGTGACTATTGTTAGACCTCGATGGAGGGCTTGTGATTTCTCTAATAACCGAGGACTTCATTTACGAGGCCCGTGGCGCAGGGTGGCACAGCACGTGCTGCCCACATGATATTTGTGTTTCCGATATTCTGTCACTGATCCTATCCCTCAACCTAAAGTGGAAAGCAGAGAACATGAGGTCGTACCGCAGTGGGTAGACACCACACCCAGTGATTCTGGTTATTATTGGGCGCCATATTACCTTGCTGAACAACCGTCCACTCGCATTGAATCCGGAAGTGATCAGAAGAGCTCATCACTGCAATCATTTACAAATGTGAGGACATCTGTGCAGTTAACATGCAACTATGAATAATTTATCATGTTCTGCTGTGAAACTTAATGAGTACTGTGAAAATAGTAATTTATCTTTATGGTTTTTTGTTTACCTTTGGTGACAGTCTTATTTAGCTGTCTATCCAGCACTGATGTTCATGTTTCTAACACATTTGACCTTTATATTTCTCATTCAGTCCTTTAAACAACGTTTTTTGAAAATACATTTCATGTTTCTAATGTAAAGATTGTATTTTTCATTTTGGAAATGTGTATAAATCTGCCAAACCTCATTGACATCCCTGAAAGTATGATACTTAAGAATAATAAAAAGTCTATTTGTATTGACTATTACTTTCATAAAGGTTCAGAAAAGTTGCCTCATGTGTGATAGTGGAAAGTACTGCCAGTGAGTGAGGGGTTTTATTCACATGTGAAAACCATGCAGGGAAACTGCACAGAATCCGAGTTATGTAAAACCCAGGAACCAACATTTACCCACATTGCCGATGAGGGAAGCTTGAAATGATGCTCAAGTTGCACATCCGGCGAGTACCATGTTACCGTTAACCAGTAGAGCATCCAGCTCTCCGAATGCAGAAGGATGGAAGGCTGGGCCCACCTTGCCAGGGTTCCTGCTCATGAACTGCAGGTCGCAGAAGATGTTTGAGGTAAGTGTTAACTCGTTGAGCCATCTTGCCTGCAGGAGCCAACTTACTGGTTAATCACAAATACTGTGATTTAAGTCTACAATCCGGCCGAGGATTGTTCCCAATACACCTTTAGCAAAATCTCTTTTTTTAAAGTTTGAGTTTATTAAGAACAACAATTTAAAACAGCCAAACAATTATTAATATAAGTCACATTAATAAAATAGAAATGAGAATAATGAGCCTAGGATACAAACATAAGATAATATTGTTAGAAATATACACAACCATTGAAGAATATAAAAAACTATACTGTAAAAAACTGCATCAATACATAAGGAATATCGGGGCAAATGAGAGGGATCAATATGACACTGCAGTTTATGAATTTAAAAAATGATAGTATCAAAGAACTGTAGACATTATAAAAAGATATAAAATATAAATATTATATGAATAAGTTTATAAAATCATAAACAACCTCTAATAGTGTAATAAAAGCAGAAGGGTGAAATTCATGGTGGTTTTCTTATTTCATCTGATATGGTAATAACTTTATTGACAGGGATGGAGGAGTGGGATACGAGTGTTGTTAGTGGAAGCCATAAGATGTCTCTCTTTATAGCTAAAGATATAAGTGAGACATAGTTGGTATCTAGCCTTTGATGAAAGCAAATCTCATTCCACCAGGATCTGAAAGTTACATTCTGAGCTTGTTTCCAACTTGATGTTATTAAGTGAAAACCAACAGCCAACAATAAATCTATCAGCTTAGGATGCAGGGTTATGTGAGTCCACTGAGGCGCTAAGCTTCCGAAGAGGATATTAGGTGGAGATAAAGAGATAGCACTTTAAAAATCTTATTAATTTGAAGCCAGACCATCTTCAAAAACTGCTGAATAGGAGGACACTCAAGTAACACATGCTTCAAATCAGCAATTGGGCATGGACAAGACCACAAGAAGAGTTTGCAGCTGGAGAGAAGGATTTTAGTCTCACCAGGGTAAATTAGAGGCGGTGATAGACAAAGTAAAGGTTTTACGCAGTATTCGCAGCTCGGGTAGTTTTGTGAAGTTCAAGAGTAGCCATCATATAGCTGTGAAACTCGTACTGACCAGTGTCCAGCACATGCATTTAAAATGGCTGCTCTGTTTATTCACTATGTCCCAGGTTTGGCTGGGACACAGTGGGGACATATTGCTCATGCAGCTATGCCCTCACATACAATATGTGTACCCTGCCTTAGGGCTGTAAGGCCTGCCAGAGGGGTGACTTACCTATATGGTATGCAGTGTATAGTGGACAGAGCACACAGGCAGTGTGCCATGTTGAGTTTGCATTTTAGGATTGCACCAAGACACTCAACCTGCTATGGCAGTGCTGGGTGCATCTGGATGCATGGCCCTAGAGGATGGCACAATCAGTACAGTTGCCCTCAGGGGCCTACCCTTACTACCCCATGCCCGGGTACCTAAGTACCATTTACTAGGGACTTATAGTGACAGCTAAAGGTGTTCCCAATTACCTTTGCAATTTTTGGGAAAGAACACTGGCACTGGGAACCTAGTTAGAAGGATCCCACTGCACTTCAGTCCATGTTCCATCCAAAAGCCAGGCAAAAAGTGGGGGGGGGGTACTGCAACAAAGTGCCATTTTCCCACAGATGTAAATTTAGTGTCCAAAAAGTAATGAACTGTTAAAGCGCCATTTACCTGGATGTGGGGAGAGGATATGAGATCAAAGTCAACATATATACTGGTGCACAGTCTGATATTAAAGTAGATCTTATGTCAGATTGAAGTACATGCTAAGTTACTGATTTACTAAGAAAGAGATAGCCTATGCAGGACTGTGAGTGATGCGGGGCTGAGTAAAAAGTGTGTTTTCAGAGATCCGGGTGGCATAACGTCCAAATGTCAACTAATGATTTACTTCGGATGGCGGATTTGAGTTGTAAGTGCATTTTAGTGTGAGTAAATTTGACCATTGGGTTTCTATCCAGTATAGGATCATGGAGTTGAATGCAGTCACAGACAAAAATAATATAATTATCAGTACATGAAAGTAATTTATAAGAGATGCCAAAAAGTATTGTCAACCGAGACTGGACCATATACATTAGAAATAGTTAAAGGCATTTTATCAACAAGAAGTATAACAATAATCGGTCGACCTTCAGAATCAGTCTCATGGGTAATAACTGTAACATTTAACTTTTTGTGGCACAGACACAGTGCTCCATTTTTCTATTCTAGGACATGGGAAGCAAACACATTACATACCCAATATCTCTTTAGCTAGGTAACGTCTGGTTCAGAAAACTGTGTTTCCTGAAATAATGCAATATCTGTTTTTAATTTAAGTAAATGGGGTAAAACCCTCTGCCACTTAATAAGATTACCTAACCCTTTACTATTCCACGTGGTAACCTGGAATGGATTAGTGGAATGATAGCATGCACACATAAAATGACTACAGTAGTAAGATTATGAAGAATAAGAATCAAGTATTGGAGAAAAACAAAGTTTTGTTCAGTTAGGAAAGAAAGGGGTGATAGGATGGGAGACAGGGAAGAAGAAAGATAGGAGTGTAACTATAGAAAGAAACATAAGTAAAGAAGTAGCAAAACAGAGAACAAAAAGACAGTACAAGTCATACAAATAACTAATGAAGAACATACCTACAAAACACAAAAATGAGCGCGAGGGTGGCAACGCCGGAAGAGGACGGTAACAACACCTGAACTCCACAGGGCAGTATGGTAGCCTTGACCTGAGTGATGATATCACATAATTTTGAGACCTCACAGAAACAAGACAAGAAGACATATACCTGTATCATAAGAAAAAAGACAATTCAATATTACATTTTGTTCTAATAAGAGAAAAGCATCATAACAATTAGATATAAAACAAGGCTATTACTTAATAACTATTAAAATGAAATGGGTAGTAGCGACCAAATGACATTCAAGTAATTCTTGAAGCGTCCATATCATCAGCTATGTGTTGCTGGAGAAAACTCTTAAGTGCAGCATGATCCTCATAAGTAGTGTTTTTTCTTTGATGTCACTTTAAATAGGCGCAAATCTAGAGTTCGTAGCTCTTAACTGAGGGCGCATGTCCAGGAATTGTTTATAGCCATCTGCGGTAACTTTGGCCAAATCCTGAGAGAAGAACAATCAGTGGTCAGTACAAAGAATTTGTTTTTTGGCTTTGGAAGCCAATATAACTTGTAAGAAGTCGATATATTGCAGGAAGAATAAATAACTCCTTGCGGTTTTGAAGAAACTCTGGGACCAAGCCTGTGTGCTCTTTTTATGTTGAAAGGAGTGGTAGTAGACATATCAAGAAGCTTTGGCAGAAAAGACTGGAAGTAGACAATTGTTATCTAAGCCTTCGGTGTTCTCTGGTAGTCAATATATGTGTAAGTTATTTCTGCAATTTCGATTTTCAAGATTCTCTGTGTGTGTTTTGAGAAGAGAGATTTCTGATTCCAGATGGGAGATACGTGAAGTCGCAAGCTGAAAACATTTTGCTTTTTGTTCCGCCATTGATACTTGTGATTCTAGAGAAGACCACTTATCATCTAAATGTTGCAACGTTTTAGGAGTTTCTTTCATAAATGGTTTCAACGCTTGAATTTCCTCAAGAATCACATCCATAGATGTTGATGTGGATTTCGCTGGAGATCGGAGATCTTTTTTAGGTGTTTTGTTTGATTCCTCTGTAATTTACTTAATGAGGATGTTTGGGGATGGTACCTGCATGAGATTTCACTTTCTGTGGAGTAGCGTCATCCATATCGTTGTGAGTAGAATATGAATCTGACAGAATAACTGAGGTGTTTGCTATAAAATGAAGGCTGGACACATGGACACTATGACTGAAATAATCCTGAGTGTTGAATATAAAGTTACTAAATCTCTTATGAAGAAGGCAATCGTTCAAGAAAAACAAGTTAATGAGCCAAAGAAACTGATAAAACATGAAGAATAGCGCTCAGATACTTGTAAGTAGAATATGAGTACATTTGGGGGAAGCTCATATTAGGATGTGGTATTCAATGATGTAATCCGGGGATCAGTGCAGGAAAGCTACATTTTAATGAGTAAGAAGAAAACTGCCTAAATCCCATTAAAAAGGCTCATTAAGCAGGCGTCAGGCTGGGAATTACTTTGATATACACATCTGAGTGCTATCATGAGGTACGGCAGTTTAAAAGTCGGTGTCCTGTGAGAAAACCCTTTCACTGCTGCAAATTAGCGGTGCAAACTCTCACTTTGTGAGAAAATCCTCCAGGGCCAGCTGCACACGAAGACAAAGCTGTAGAAGGCTAAAATTGGCTCCACGACTCACCAGGATTTCGGGAGGAGACCTATGTCTGTTCCCTCCATCGGGATGTGCCAGAGCGGTCCCTCGAATGAAAAAGGCTCCCACGTTCGTCAGAACTCAGAATAGCACCACCATCTTGGTTGGCACTGAAACCATGCACCCCTTCAGCAAAACCTCTACTAGTTATTGGTGCATTATAAAATACAGTGCTGTTATCACCTGTGTAAGCTTCAACAAACATTGACAAATACTGGCTGATTTATAATGCGAACTGCGACGTGATTGATGGGCGAGTTTTTATGTCTGTGGTTGTGTAGAGGGGTGAGTGGGTAAATTTGAGAATGGCTATGTGTGGATGCATGAGTGAATGTATTACTGATGAAGGAGTGAGTGCATGGAAAAATATTTCACAAGAATGGAGAAACGGATGGGTAAATGGGCATGTGTTTGTCAACGGTTGTAAAATGAATGCATGGGTGGATGAATGGATGAGTGAGAGGAAAAAGAGATGTAGGTAGTTAACACCAAACCTACATACTGAGGCTGTGGAAAGCAGTAGTGCTAAGAAAATTCCAGCAATTTCCAAAATTATGACCTAGCAATCATTGCACCAGAGTACGGCCCTCTATGCCATGTGAGCATTCAATAGGTCGAGATTTACCACAATTATTTATGGGAGGTCACCATAGTGCAATGCATCCCCATCATATCTCAAGAATTACTACTAGTGTGCATGTCCCGATATGCAGCATAACTCATTAATTCTAACTAAATTTTTGGTTAGCCCCATTACATTTTTATCCTTAGTAATGTTTAAGTTTTTCCCATCACTCCTAAATCCTTAGTGCATGTTCAGATCTGCACTATCACTCAGTCTTTATGGCATGTTCAAATCTGCACTATGACTCAGTCTGAATGCATGTTTACATCTGCACTATCACTCAGTCTAGATGGCATGTTCAAATCTGCACTATGACTCAGGATTGATGACATGTTCGGATCTGCACTATGACACAGTCTTGATAGCATGTTCAGATCTGCACTATCACTCAGTCTAGATGGCATGTTTGGATCTGCACTATTACTCAAGATTGATGACATGTTCAGATCTGCACTATGACACAGTCTTGATAGCATGTTCAGATCTGTACTATCACTCAGTTCAGGCTTGCACTTCAGTCTTACATGCTAACCTGTTTTGCCCCATCATTGAGAAGCCCAGGCTGCATGGCCACCTTTGCAACATCAGGACCTCGTCCTGGTTCTGGGTCACTCACCCCCGGCTATTAGCACTCACTCAAGTGCTAGTCAGTCATTTCCTAATATTAAATGGAGACTTGACAAGGGTTATCTATATAAAATAATAATACATTTTATTCCAGATTAGTTCATGCATCTAAAAACATAATTACTGTATATTTCAATTTTTTTGTCCCAATGAAACTCCTGGCCCTAATGTATTTTGGAGTTCATCCTTCATCAGGGTGCTAGTGCATGGATTTTATGCTATAAAATGCTTCTGAATGTAACATGGCCATGATATGGGCAGCGGTATCTTGTTCCCACAGGAATAAGATGAGTGGTCAGGGCCGGGGGCTCCGAACAGTGGCTCAGCACTGTTGTCCGCCCCAGTTGTTTTGGGGTCTATCGAGATCAGCTTTAGCTGTCTACAAGAGCTCATGTCATCAACATAAAACTATACAGAGAGGGCCATTGTGTCAGCTTCCTTCACCCATTGCTTAAGTAATCTGTCATTCATACATTCATACTTTGGATCAGGCCACAGAGGCATTAGACAACATTAGACAACATTAGACGTCTGCCAGTCCTCATGTTTTCAGGACAAAGCATACCTGAAGGTGCTTTTGGTCAGCCCCTTTCAGATATTAATTGGTTTGTTGGATGCTCTTTCAGGCATTGCTTCAATAGTGTGTCAATTACATTTTAAAACTACCAACAGGAATATATTCTTCTTACTGTCATGCCATTGACTACTAGGTGTATTTGTCTGAAAAGTGCTTCCATGTAATGCCTTGAAGGGGAAGCCTGCCTGCACTAGTGCTGAGGTGAATCACGTGACCTACGGTCCGCCCCTTCCTTTTCTTCCACACCAGTGATTCTTGACCTTTTGACTTCTGTGACCACCACTTTATTATTACTGGAACCCGGGGACCCCCACTGAATCATTATTGGATTCTGGGGACCCCCACTGAGTCAGTGCGGGGACCACCCCCTCGAGCCGTTACTGGAAGGCAGGGTCCCCCACCCACTGAATCATTATTGGATTCTGGGGATCCCCAGCTGACTCCTTTGTGGAATCTGGGGACCCCCCACTGAGTCATTAGTGGAATCCAGGGACCCCCCTGAGTCCTTACTGGTAGGTAGGGACCACCACCCACTGAATCATTACTGGGATCCGGTGACCTCTACTGGGTCATTACTGTAAGGTAGTATCACCCCCCCCACTGAATCATTATTGGAATCCGGGGACCCACCCACTGAGTCATTACTGGAAGGCAGGGACCCCCACCCACTGAATCATTATTGGAATCCGGGGACCCACCCACTGAGTCATTACTGGAAGGCAGGGACCCCCACCCACTGAATCATTATTGGAATCCAGTGACCTCCACTGGGTCATTACTGGAAGGTAGGGACCACCCCCCTCACTGAATCATTACTGGAATCTGGGGACCCCCAACTGAGTAATTACTGGAAGGCAGGGACCACGCTTTAAACATTGTTGATGATTTGAACCGCAAAACAATACACAAAAAATACAGAAACAAGCATTTCATTCAACACATACAAATAATAACACATTTTATTTAATTTGCAAACAAATCTAAATTAAAAAAGTTAAAAACTGTAATTTTATTGGGAAGGTTGGAGCTCTTCTGCATACAACTGACACATCGTCTACACCATCTTGACACTTGGATAGCACATATTTTTTAACTTCAGTGATTGGCATCATCATGCCCCTATTTAAGCCTAGCGCTGTGTCAAACTATCATCTGACAGAAATATTGTTAAAATCAGTAGTGGCAAATTAGAGATAGCAGTAAAAGTGGGTAGTACAAGCCCAGACAGACATCCCTACTGGTGACGTCATTAGCCATGCTTCTTCACCACAATCCTCTCATCTTGACCTGAAATCATACCCAGCAGAGCAGATCCCATTGGACAGATTTTGAGTAATCAGTAATAATCTGTCACTAATGGCATAGTTAGATTATTCTATTTGAATGTAATACCACACTAACTACACTCATGCATGCAGATTTGTTTGTACACATAACATGATTTTGCACAAAACGTGTTTTTTGCTCCCATAAGTGTTCCCCACACTGACGCTGATATTGCACCAAGAATGATTATGTACCTAGTTGGGGTTTTACTCCTAAATGCTACTTTTCCTCTAAATGTGACACCACGATTCTGCTGGCTTTGCATCGGGGTGGGGTGACTTTCATGACCGGACCGGCCGTAACAGACATCGGGTGTTTCCCCAGGAGGCTGGAAGGGTGGGGGCCGGTTTTGCAGTGGTGGGGGACGGTTTTGTTACTAGGAACTGGATTTGCAGTGGTGTTGCAATATCGCCCCCCAGTAACAAAAGCAGCAGTGCTTCATATTTGCACCCCCCACAACAACCCCTTGCGCTGGTCTGATAAAATTGCCAGGGCTGCTCTGGTTTCTCAGTCCAGCCCTGGTGACTTTGCACATAATTGTGATTTTGCCTCTCAAAGTGATTCTGCAATTAAATGTGGTTTTACATGTAAACATTGTTTTGCACCTAAATGAGATTTTGCACATAAATGTGAGTTTTGTTCCTAAATATTTTCCTGTCTTTTGGTGATGTTGAACAAACAATACTTGTGCATCAAAGTGTGCTGCCAATCAAAGGGGTTGTCATATTGATGTATGCTTTTATACTCAATGTGACACGCCAGCACCACATTGCCTCCCTGCCTAGTGATACTCCATGGCTGCAAATTGTGGCTGTCCTTTGTTGAACCTACTTCTAAAGATCAAAGGCTGTATACTTTTCATACAATTTTTGTATGGCCACTAAACCTAAAGCAAAGAGAGCTGCACATCAGATCAAACTTCGGGATGCAGGCAACACCACTGCAGAGATTGTATCCAAAAGCACCAGCAAATACAATAAACACTGAGGGCTCAATTCACAAGGGTAAACTTAGACTTCAGAATTTATGTTTTATGGACAATCTTCAAATTGCTATAACTTTATTTATTCTTTCTATGCAAACCAAACTTAAACACACAAATATTAGAAATTCTAAGTCACAGTTATACCTTAAATTTATAATTTATGCACCACCTTCAAATTGCTATAACTTGTGCACCTATGTACACAATGTTGTCAGCTCGCTAGCCACACTACACTAACTAAACTCACCACTGTACCATGCACAGAGTTCTCACAAATGTTGTAATTTGCAATGTCATAAGTGTTGATATGAATGCTATATTTTCACATGATACAAGTGAAGTAATATGAAAGGGTATAAACAGTGCATAGTAAAGGTGCGTAGAGTGGAATAGTGTAGAGTGGAGAGGCGTAAAGAGGAGTGGCATAGATTGGAATGGCGTAGAGTGGTGTGGCATACACTTGAGTGGCTTAGAGTGGAGTAGTGTAGAGTGGCGTAAAGTGGAGTGGCATAGAGTGGAGTGGCGTACAATAGAATGGCACAGAGGGGAGTGGTGTAGAGTGGAATAGCATAGAGTGGAGTGGCATAGAGTGGACTGGAGTAGAGTGGAGTGGCGTAGAGTGAAATAATGTGTAGTGGAGTAGCGTGGAGTTGTGTAGAGTGGAATACCATAGAGTGGAGTGGCATAAAGTGGAGTGGCATAGAGTGGAATACTGTGGAATGGCGTTGCATACACTGGTATAGACTGAGTGGCCTAACAGCAGAGTAGCATACTGTGGAGTGGCATATAGTTGAATAGCATAGAGTGGAGTGGTGTATAGTCAAATAGCATGGAATGTAGTGGCGTAGAATGGAGCAGTGTAGACGGTGTGGCTTAGAGTGTAGTGGCTTAGAATGGAGTGATGTAGAATGGTGTGGCTTAGAGTGTAGTGGCGTAGAATGGAGTGATGTAGAATGGTATGTCTTAGAGTGTAGTGGCATAGAATGAAGTGGTGTAGAGTGGTGTGGCTTAGAGTGTAGTGGCGTAGAATGGAGTAGTGTAGAAGGTGTGGCTTAGAGTGTAGTGGCATAGAATGGAGTGATGTAGAAGGTGTGGCTTAGAGTGTAGTGGCATAGAATGGAGTGATGTAGAATGGTGTGGCTTAGGGCCAGATGTAGGAAGCCTTTTGCCCCTCGCAAACTGCGAAAAACGCAGTTTGCGAGGCGCAAAAGGCCAAACACGTTGCACAACCGCAAATTGCGAGTCGGTACCGACTCGCAATTTGAGGCTGCGACTCCCAAATAGGAAGGGGTGTTCCCTTCCTATTTGCGACCGCATCGCCATGCTGAGATGCTTTGGGACCGCGATTGCGGACGCAAACCAACTCGCAGTTACCATCCACTTGAAGTGGATGGTAACTCATTCGCAAAAGGGAAGGGGTCCCCATGGGACCCCTTCCCCTTTGTGAATGCAAAAAAAATTTTTTTTTCAGAGCAGGCAGTGGTCCTATGGACCACTGCCTACTCTGAAAAAACCGAAACCAAATGGTTTTGGAAGTATTTTCTTTTTGCAGCTCGTTTTCCATTAAAGAAAACGGGCTGCAAAAAGAAAAAAAATCTGCTTTATTTAAAAGCAGTCACAGACAAGGTGGTCTGCTGTCTCCAGCAGGCCACCATGCCTGTGAGTGCATTGACTTGCTATGGGGTCGCAAACTGCGACCCACCTCATTAATATTCATGAGGTGGGTCTTTGCGACCCCATAGCGAGTCGCAGAAGGTGTCTGAGACACCTTTCTGCATAATATTTTGCGAGTTGCAAATTGCGAATCGCTATGACTCGCAATTTGCAAGTCGCAAAATATTTTTTTGCTACATCTGGCCCTTAGAGTATAGTAGCGTAGAATGGAGGGATGTAGAGTGTTGTGGTTAAGAATGTAGTGGCGTAGAATGGAGTGGTGTAGAATGGTGTGGTTTAGAGTGTAGTGACGTAGAATGGAGTGGTGTAGAAGGGTGTGGCTTAGAGTGTAGTGGCGTAGAATGGAGTGATGCAGAACGGTGTGGCTTAGAGTGTAGTGGCGTAGAATGGAGTGATGCAGAATGGTGTGGCTTAGAGTGTAGTGGCGTAGAATGGAGTGATGTAGAGTGTTGTGGTTTAGAGTGTAGTGGCCTAGAATGGAGTGGTGTAGAAGGGTGTGGCTTAGAGTGTAGTGGCGTAGAATGGAGTGGTGTAGAACGGTGTGGTTAGAGTGTAGTGGCGTACAGTGGAAGGCGGCAGAGTAGAGTAGTGTAGAGTGAAGTGGCATATCATAGAGTTTAAGTTTAGTTTTGTAAAGGCAGTCATTAGCCAATCATATAGTACTTTGTCGTCAGCAAATACCACGGTATACTGTGCTATTACCAATATATCACTTTTTTAGTACCTCATATTTTTTAAAATACTTAACAAAACTACATCTATTACCAGGAAGGATCATCAACACACCATAATTAATATTCCTGGCAATGTTCATTAAAATGCAGTCATCCATTTTACAGCTACAGCCGAGTACAAATTCTATAGAAAATGCATTGGTGATAAACCGTGTTTTGGAACCACCCTTTTTTTATTTGCATCCCCTTAACAAATCACTGTAAAACTTTGCATCATCTGGCAATGTAGATAGAGGATTAGCAAAGTTTTGCCAAACGGTGGAAAAGTTATTAGCAAGCAAAAATCTGATGAATTCCTATCTCTTGGAATCCTAACTATAACTACAGAGTGGCTACTTGCACTCTGATATATATATATATATATATATATGTATATATATATATACATAAACATACATATACATATACACTAAAAAAAACAAAGGTTACAAGGACGTTAAGTTCAGATTTTGTATGCACAAAACCACAGAAATTCAATTGTTATAGTAAGAGTTATTTCAAGTAACTTAACTCATGCCCTAAGGTAACTATAACTGGTGCCCTAAGGTAACTAAACTGCGCTTGAATTATTTTGAATTGTTTTGTAAATTTGCAGATTTGCCACGATTTTTGCTAAAAATTCAAATAAAAATTATGCTTTTTTGCCCTCTGGGGTCCCTCTGGGGCCCCTCTGGGGCTCAACAGCAGAGCTAAGGGGTCAGGGTGTACCTACTCTGTCCCCTCCAAGATGGCTGCCAACTCTTCTTGTTGAAGTGTTGGCAGCCAATCAGATCTCAGCACGAGAGTGGGAGGGTTCGCAGAGCCTTCGCGTCCCTATTATGTACACATTTTTATTTTCTTTAATATCTCAAAAACCAGTGACCAGATTTACTCCAAATAACAAAAAGGGTGCTTTCTGGACCAAGAGCTACCTTTCTGCCAAAGTTGGTGTAATCCTTCCAGAGGTTCGGGCTGTATTCCTGTTAAAGAATCCTATGGGAATTAACATGGGGGAAACACGTTTTGGGATCCCCCCTTTTTCTCGGCTCCCGCTTGACAGATCATTCCAAAACTTTTCAGACAACAGCTGAAGTGAGAGTCAGATTTTTTTAAAAGTTTTGTGAAGATTCATCAACCGGTGCCAAAGATATAGGTGTGAGAAAAGGCCTCTTCTTGACATGGTAGGCCCCCCACTTTTTGCCTGATGTTCGATGTAGCCTATAAATTGTAGTGCTCAGGGCCCCTGCTAACCAGATTCCCTGGGCCAGAGCTCTTTTCCTAAAACTGTTGTGATGCATTGGAACAATTAGATACACCTTTAGCTACCACTATTGTCGAAGCTTTCTCAGCTCAGGAACAAAAACCAAAGACCAGCCAGCCCTTAAGATATGATAAAGACAATTTATTACGTGCACAGAACACGCAACTTGAGAGGCCAAGTCTGAACAGTCTAAAATAAGGAAGTAATACAATATCTTTTAATCTTGCAAACCTCAAGGCGTGTTCATGCATTTAATTAATTCTTAAAATTGACGTATGATAATTTCTCGTACATTGCAGAAAGTATTACTTTTAATTCTTCATAGCACACTATGGCCCTCATTCTGACCTTGGCGGGCGGCGGAGGCCGCCCGCCAAAGTCCCGCCGTCAGGTTACCGTTCCGCGGTCGAAAGACCGCGGCGGTAATTCTGACTTTCCCGCTGGGCTGGCGGGCGGTCACCTTCAGACCGCCCGCCAGCCCAGCGGGAAAGAGGCTTCCACGATGAAGCCGGCTCGGAATCGAGCCGGCGGAGTGGAAGCTGTGCGACGGGTGCAGTTGCACCCGTCGCGTATTTCACTGTCTGCGCAGCAGACAGTGAAATACATGTAGGGGCCCTCTTACGGGGGCCCCTGCAATGCCCATGCCAGTGGCATGGGCACTGCAGGGGCCCCCAGGGGCCCCGCGACCCCCCCTACCGCCATCCGGATCCCGGCGGTCGGACCGCCGGGATCTGGATGGCGGTAGGGGGGGTCGGAATCCCCGCGGCGGTGCAGCAAGCTGCGCCGCCGTGGAGGATTCAATGGGGCGGCGGTACACTGGCGGGAGCCCGCCAGTGGTGCCGGTCCGACCGCGGCTTTACTGCCGCGGTCGGAATCCCCATTGGAGCACCGCCGGCCTGTCGGCGGTGCTCCCGCGGTCCTCCGCCCTGGCGGTCTTTGACCGCCAGGGTCAGAATGAGGGCCTATATGTGGTAAGGTAAAACACAGTTAAAGGAAATTATAGAAGAACAAGTTACTTACCTTCAGTAACGCATTATCTGGTAGAGAATCTGTCTAGCTGCAGATTCGTTACCTTTAAATTCCCTGGCGTCAGCTTCGAATCTGCAATGTTTTTGCTGAGCAACACCCTGCAGGCGCCGTCAGGTAGCATTGTTTGGATCCGTGTGCGTCGTCCAGCTCTGCATGGCTTCGTCAGCATCGTTGGAGCCGCCTGTGACGTCATGGCCGCCTATAAAGGTGCCACCCCAACGCGTGTACGTCAGTTCTTTTATCCACAAAGCTTTCACGCCAGAAGCGCAGAGTCATGGATAGAAGCAACATTTGTCTGTGCAAAACTAGGGCCCTGAAAGGGTAAACCCTAACCCTACTAGATATATATATCTGCAGAGTGGGGAGGCATGGGTGGGTGTAAGGAATCTGCAGCTAGATAGAGTCTCTGCCAGATAATGCTTTATCAAAGGTAAGTAACTTGTTCATCTGATAGAGACTTCTAGCTGCAGATTCCTTACCTTAGAATAGATACCCAAGCTATAACCTCCTGGCAGTGGGCTGTAGATACTAGTCCTTACACTAAGAAGTCCTGTAGCACTGAACGGGCACAGTGCCTGTCTCTTCGTACCTAACTGTCCAGGCAGTAATGTTTTGCAAACCTGTGCAAAGACGCCCATGCTGACGCCTGATAGATCTCCAGTGGTAGCAGCTTTGCCCCTGGCAGAATGAGTCCGTTAGCCCTCAGGAAGATGCTTCCTGGCCAATGCTCACCATATCTTGATGCAGAGAACGACCCAGGGCGAAATGGTTCACTTCTGCACTGCCCGACCCTTCTTTGCCTCAACGTACCTTTTGTGCTGTCAAGGTAGAGCAACAACGCTCTTTTTCGGTCGAGTCAATGGAGTCGCTCCTCTTCCTTAGAGGGATGCGGTGGAGCAAAGAAGGTGGGCAGGGTGATGTTCTGACCCAGATGGAATGGGGTCACCACCTTGAGGAGGAAAGGGGCACGAGTTCTGAAAGCCACTTTATCTGGATGGATAGTGAGATACGGAGGCCTTGATGACAGGGCTTGCATCCCACTCACCCTCCTGCAGAGGTTCGAAGGGAGCACACGTGAGAAATGTGAGGACAAGATTAAAGTCCCATTGAGGCATAATAAAGGGTGTAGGAGGAAACATTTGTACAAGCCCTTTGAGAAATCTATGTACAGTGGCCGATTTGAACAGAAAAGGCTGATCAGGCAGCAAAAAAAATGCCGATAAGGCAGAAAGATAGCCCTTGAGAGTCCCCAAGGCAGAACTCTGCTGGGCTAGGGAAAGAATGAAGAGAAGAATATCAGAAAGAGAAGCACATAGAGGGTCAATAGATCTTTCTGTACAATAATATACAAAGCATTTCCAATGGCAGGCGTATTCCGTTTTAGTAGAGGGACGCATGGCTGGCAAAATATAACTTCAGAAGGAAGGTCAAAATCCATCAAGTGCCGCCGCTCAATCTCCATGCATGAAGGCGCAGAGCTGACAGGTTCGGGTGCAGAACCCTCCCCTGCTGAAGCGACAGAAGATCCTCCCGAAGGGGCAGCCTGATTGGAGGATTGATGCTCATTTTGAGAAACTCGGGATACCAGAGTCTCTGTGCCCAATCCGGAGCCACTAAGATGACTTGGGCCCAGTCGTTTTTTATTTTATTGAGAACTCTGGGCAGAAGTGGTATTGGCGGAAGAGCATACAGGAGGCCTGAACTCTACTCGCGCCGAAAAGCGTTTCCGAGTGATTGCCGCCTTGGAAACTCCAACGTGCAATATTGCTGACATTGCACATTCTCTGCGGAGGTGAACAGATCTAACCAAGGTTCTCCTCACTGCTAAAAGAGTCCTTTTGCCACATCTGGATGGAGATACTACTCGTGATCCGCTAGGCATCGACGGCTGAACTCGTCCACCCTGGCGTTAAGAGAACCTGCCAGGTGTTGAACCACCAGGGTTATGCCCTCCTGTTCCAACAATGTCCAGAGACACTGAGGCTATTGACAAAGGTCCACTGCTTGTTGCAGTACCACATTGCAGTAGTGTCATCCGTGAACACCTGCACTATCTTCCCTTTCACAACAGGGAGAAATGATTTAAATGCTAGCTCCAATACTTTGACATGGAGCCTGGATTCCCCCAGAGACTAGAGGCCCCTGATCTCCGCCTCTCCCAGAAGGCCACCTCATCCCAGATGTGACGCATCTTGTTAGGGAAGGGAGAGAAGTCTGCAATTGACCCAATCAGTTCAATAACCACCACTGCAGGTCTTTTGCAGTTCCCTCCGTGATCTGAACCGTGTCGGTAAGATTTCCCTGATGCTGTGCCCACTGGAGCTCAGGTCCCATTGTAGCCATCTCATATGCCATCTGGATGCAGGAAGCCATGAGTCCCAACAGCCTCTGAGTCTGTCTCACCGAAATCCAGGATAGAGGCTGAAACATCGGTATCATAACCTGAAGATCCTGGACTCGCTGCTCGGGAGGATAAACCCGAGACTGCATTGTGTCCAGAACGGTCCTGATGAAAGGAAGCTTCTGGGAGGGAGTCAGGTGTGACTTCAACATGCTTATAGAGAACCCCAGGGAATGCAGGAGGTCTGCCGTACTCTGAAGGTGGGTGACGATAGCCTGGGGCATAGAAGCCTTCAACAGGCATTCATCGAGGTAGGGGAAGACTGAAATCCCTAACCTGCGCAGATGAGCTGCTACCACCGCCATCACCTTGGTGAACACCCGAGGGGCACTGGTGAGACCGAAGGGGAGCACTGTAAACTGAAAGTGCTTGTGGCCCAGCTTGAACCAATGCGTGTGGGAGGGCAGGATGGGGATGTGAAAATACACATCCTGCAAGTCCAACGCTACCATCCAGGCTCCCTGGTCTAGAGCAGCAGACAAGACCTGAGCAAGAGTAAGCATCTTGAATTCCTCCGTTTTGAGGAAGAGAATGATGTCACTTAAATCCAAGATAGGGTGAAGACCCTTGTTCTATTTTGGAATCAGAAAGTAGCGGGAATAACAACCACTGCCTACTTCTGACATTGGGACACTTTCTATGGCTCCCTTGCCCAAGAGAGCTGTAACTTCCTTGTGGAGCAAGATTAAATGATCTTCCATCAGCCGTTCTTTCAATGGAGGGATGGAGGGAGGGAAAGACTGGAAGGAGAGGGAATAGCCCTTCTGTATGATCTGCAAAACCCATTTGTCCGATGTTATGGACCGCCAGTGAGGGAGATGAAATTGAATCCTCCCTCCAACTTGACGAACATGGCCTTGCAGAGCCATACTAGGAAGGCTTGGGCACTGTCGAAGAAGGGGGCTGGGTGGTGGCTGACCTCTGGGTCTGAAGCTACCATGACCTCGTCCTTGCACTTGATGCTGTGAAGCCAGAGGACGGTGGCTAACCTGTGGTACCGCGCCGCTCCGAAGCCTCGAAAGGGGCGATAGGCAGACAGCTGGCGAATGGATGCTGAGAGACCCATGGATCTGGCGGTGGCTCGGGAGTCCTTAAACCGCTCAAACGCCGAGCCTGCCTTCTCACCAAAAAGCCATCTAAATACATGTCCATCAGATTTGCCTGGACATCGCTCGAAAAGCCAGTGGTACGCAGTCAGGCGTGGCGTTGGAGGGACACTGGCGAAAGTTTTCGCCCTACCAAGCGAGGCGGTTGTGTCCGAGCCACACCGGATGGTAAACTTGGCTGCATCTCTCCCATCCTTGACAGCTTGGGTGAGAGTGTCCCGTATACCCTCCGGGACCTAGGGCAGCACCTGTGCCACCATAAAGTATGGGAAAAACAGCCCAACAGGCAGGAGGTGTTTACCAACCTCAATGCCAGGCTGGAGGAAGAAAACAACTTCTTCCCAAGTAGGTCCAGCCTCTGGATTCCCTATCCGGGGGAGCGGAAGGGAAGACACCACAGGAAGTGGAAACTTGGACTGCCAAGCTCTACGGGGTGGGGTGTTGGGTGAGGAAACTAGGGTCGTTAGGAGCTGGTTGATGGCGGCTGCCAATTGTCCCATTCACGGGAGCCCCTGTGCTGGGTTTGAACCACGTCCCCAGTAGGATATCTGTAAGGGCTTCACCCTAAGGGTAACATCAGCTCTGATGTAGCAACCCCCGGCTAAAGCACCTCTGTCAGGAGGTTATTACTGACCGGCACTGTAGACAAATGTAGGTCCAAGATCTCAGCTGCACTATGCACCACCATGGCATATGATGCTCCCTCCTCGATAGCCACAGAAGGAGGTGAGAGCATACCAGCATCTGGAGATGTATCCAGTCCACTGGCTTGCCCTAGATCCTAAACCAGTCCTGCTCCTGCTCCAAACCATACCCGAAAGGGTCCTCAGACCCCTCCCATTCCTCACCAGTGCCTGCCTGTTCAAAATAAGCCTCAGGCACTGCTCTGGGCCTAATCAGCTCCGTCGAAGTCGGGATCGGCATCGTTTGACGTAGTTCCGGCGCCGTATCATCAGGAATGAGGATGGGGCTACCACCACCAGTGGGCGCCGGTGGAGTGGGGAGCGCCAACGTCGGGCCCGGCGCCTGAGGGGGCCAACTATGAGAAACCGGCGCTGGTCCGGATCCGAAATTGGATCCTGGAATCCCCAGCATCGCTGAGGCCAAAACCGCTGGTGTCAAATCTGATGGGACCCCGGCTGACCCCATGGAGTCCTAAGACCCACCCGCATGGACAGCCCCCCGAAGAACGAGACTCATGGCTTCGTAAAAGTCTTTTATTTGAGCGGGGGTTGCTCCGGCTCCCGGATAAGGGGGTAGACATGAAGCCAGCCCTGGCAACGGCTCGGCGGAACTGTGCTCAGAACGTCGGCGTTCCTAAGACGCCTAGTCGGCTGACGGGCATAGCGAAGTCGGAGTTCGCTTGGACTTCTTCTTCTTCTTGTGCCTCTTCCCCGATTGCCCAGAGGACCTCGAGTGGGACGAAGAGGACTTGGGGCTCCTGGAGCGGTCCCGTGACCTCCTCCTTGAGTGGTACTGTGACCTCCGAGGAGTCGGGAAGTCGACTGCCGGGCTGTCATGAGCATTAGGGACTGCTCCGTTAGAGCTTTCGGGCCCTGGCCCGGCAGTCGGAGCATGACATCAAGTCGTGGTCCCTGTGGAGGCACCAGAGACATACCTGATGGGGCTCCGTAAGTGACATGGCGCGATGAATGGTGCCACACAGCTTGAACCCCGTCTGCCTAGATGACATCTTCCTCACACAGATGAAAAAATTCTCAGACAAAATGTAAAAAAAATGCTTGCCAAAAAAGAGAAAGGGTAGTTCGATCTCAGACCTGCGCTTAACTGGTGTAGAAGGAGAAGAACTGACATACGCGCTGGGGTGGTGCCTTTCTAGGCAACCGTGATGTCACAGATGGCTCCAACGATGCTGACCAAGCCACGTGGAGCCAGATGACGCACGTGGATCCGAACAACGCCACCTGATGGCGCGCGCAGGGTACTGACCTCCTGGTCGGTGTCTGCTGCCCTCTTCAGTCCCGCTGGCTGCTGCTGCTGCCTCTGCCTCTTGCCTGGGATGAACTGAGAGTCTCCTGACTCTCAGTTCAAGGTCCTCCTCGACCCGCAGGCTCATCCCTGCGCCTCATCCCTGGTGGTCAAGTGGCTATCACAAGTAAGTATTTTCCTTTTCTTTTCTTCTCTGTCGCTCTTTCACTCTCGCGTTTTCTGCCTTTCTCTTTATAATTTGCCTTTTCTTTTCTTCTCTCTGTCACTCTTTCACTTTTTGCATTTTCTGCCTTTTTCTTCTATCACCCCTCGTTTTTCCCTAATGCTTTTTCCTCTCTTCCTCTGCCCCCCTGCGAAGCACCTTTCCCGCCCTCCCGCCTCCCAGCTGACTGCTCCCCCCATCCCCTCCCCTTCTTAATGGTGGCCACACGCAGTGCCAGTACCTTGGCGGCTTTGGTTGAGGTCCCCCCTCCAGCACCTTGAGACTCTCACGGGTGAGTAGCCACACTTTATAAGCAATGATTGACTGATTGATTGATTGAGGGTATTGCTCAGCACAAAGGTTCCAGATTTGAAGCTGACGCCAGTGAATTCAAAGGTTAGGTTGAATCTGCAGCTACAAATATCTATCAGATTATATCCTATGTGGTCAATATTGCGAGGTACAGTTTTCCACCTAAAGTGGACAGCACATACACAGGATGGTACATTTCTTAAGAAACATTGCTTCATCTAGTGTGGCGTGGTATTTCACAGAGGCTGTTCTGGTAGCAAGCCTTGCAGCATTATGCGTCCCGAGCAACTAAAGAAAATAACAGTAAGCACAGTTCATCAAGGTCATGAGTTGGTCAACAAACAGGCCTTGTTGTCACTGGGTATCATAGGGCTTGGTAGGCCCAAGATTGATACCAAAGGGATACAATTCCACACTAAAAGTCCCTAGTAAAAGGTACTTAGGTACCCAGGGCATGGGGAAAAAGAGTCGGCCCCTGAGGGCACCAGCACTGATTGTGCCACCCTCAAGGGCCATGTATCCAGATGCCCCCAGCACTACCTTTGCAGGCAGGGTGTACAGGTGCAAATCTAAAATACAAACTCGACTTGGCACACTGCCTGTGTGCCCTGTCCACCAAGCACTGCCTAATCTATGGGTAAGACACCCCCCTGGCAGGCCTTTCAGCCCTAAGGCAGGGTGCACAATATCATATGTGAGGCATAGCTGCATGAGCAATATGCCCCCACTGTTTCCTTGCCAAACCTGGGACATAGTGAGTGAACAGAGCAACCATTTTAAAACATGTGCTGGACACTGGTCAACTTGAGTTCTCCAGCTACATGGTGGCCACTCTGAACCCTGGGTTGTTTGGTATCAAACAACTCAAAATGATAAATCCAAACTGGTACCAGTATTGGATGTATCCCTAAATTTACCCAGGGGTCACCTTTGAGGTGCCCCTGCAAAAGCAAACTACCCTGGCATGGTTGCTGAAGGTTCTATCCAGCCTGCCACCTCCTGACACCCAATCTACAAACCTTGGGGGAGATTTTCAGTTAGGTCAATAAATTATAATCTCAGTGACCTGCAGTTTAGGGTTAGCCACAACAAGTAAAGGAAATAAGGGCACTCTTGTGGGGCCCAGCTCCAATAGGGAACCAGTCACAAGGACCAGTCAGGTATGGTTGAACAGCCTCCAGTCCAGTCTCTGGTCCACTGGGTGAAACGCCATTGCAAGCAATGGAGTGGTCCGAATGCAAGGGTTGCAGGATGCTGAAGTTGCTCAAGGTCCACGATTGGTGATTTGGGCCTCAGGGGTCATTGTCCCATGATCCTATCTCAGATGAAGTTCAACACAAAACCAGTTGCCAATGGCCTACTGGTCTCGATTTACAGCAAAACAAGTGGTTCACTTTAACTTGCAGTAGCTTCTGTGCTGAGCCACGAAACTGTGCTCAGACAGCTCTCTCAGGACCAGCAGAGTAGGGTGCAACTTTTGAGTACTGGGGCCCCCAGGCTGCACCTCTGCATCCAGTGGCAATCAGGCTTCTTGGTGCTGAGCTCTCAAAGGACAAGCCTTCTCAGCTTTTATGGTCCTATGGCTATAACGGAGAGTCAACCAACTGACTCTCGGAGTCACTTTCGCTGTTTGGGCCTTGAGGACGACTTTTCCACAAGTGGACCCCACAAGCACAGCCCTTTCTTTGTTAGCCCAAGATGCAGTGGGTGCAGTCCACCCTTTGGTGCAGCTTCTTTTTGCTGGATCCATGGAACAGTAGGGCAGTCCTACTTCTTCTTCTTTCTGGTCCAGAGGTGATCTGAGGTCTGCCTACTATGAGCCCTGTTTGATGTGGCGACTAACTAGCCAATAGGCTACCAGGTCCTCTCCCATATGATGGCTTCTTGCAAGGTGTGGCATCAAGCTATCCAAGGATGCACTATGTTGCCCACACCCAGGGTGGTGTAGAGGGCAGTAGAGTGACTTACAGTCTAGGAGCTTAGAAGGAAGGGGTGTAGAATGGAGGGACATAGATTGGAGGGGTGTAGACTGAAGGGTCGTAGAGTGGAGGGCTGTAGAGTGGAGGGTCGTAGATCAGAGGGGCGTTGAGTGCCCTAGAGTGTAGTGTCATAAAGCAGAGGGTCCTACATCAGAGAGTCATTGATAAGAAGGGCACAGAGCGGAGGGGCATAAAGTAGAGGGGCGTAGGGTGGAGAGGCAAAGAGTGGAGGGGCATATAGTGGAATGGCATTGAGTGACCTCCAGGCAAGTAGCATAGAGTGGTGTAGAGTGATGTAGAGTGCTGTGGACTGGCATAGAATAGAGTGTCATAGAGCAGTGTAGGGTGAAGTGGCATAGAGTGGAGTAGAGTGGCATAGATTTAAGTGACAGAGTTGCCTACACTGGTGTAGAGTGACATAGAGGAGCACAGAGTGGATTAGAGTCTCATAGAGTGGAGTGGAGGGGCATAGAGTGGAGTGGCGTAGAGTGGTGTATCGTAAAGTGGAGTAAAGTGCCTTAGAGTGGAGTAAAGTGTCAAAGATTGCAGTAGAGTAGAGTGCCACTGAGTGGAGTGTAGTAGAATGGAGTAGAGTGTCATACAATGGAGTGGTGTAGCGTGGAGCGGAGTAAATTGGCATGCAGTGCATTAAAGTGGAGTGAAATAGAGTGGCTTAGAGTGGCATAGAGTGGCATTGACTGTCATAGAGTGGAATGTTGTAGAGTGGCTTAGAGTGGGTAGAGTGGAGTGTCATAGGGAAGAGTTGAGTTGCCTAGAGTGAAGTGGTGTAAAATGTTGTAAAGTAGAGTGGCATAGAGTTGAGTGTTGTAGAGGGCATGGAGGAGAGTGTCATAGAGTGGAGTGCTTTACAGTGGAAAATAGAGTGGCTTAGAGTGCCGTAGAGTGGCATAGCATAGAGTGGAATAGAGTGGCATAGCGTGAAGTGGCGTAGAGTGGAGTAGAGTGCCGTAGAGTGTCATAGAGAGGAGCACAGAGGAGTAGAGTGGAGTAGAGTAGTGTGGCATAGTTTGGAATGTAGTGGAATGGAATGGAGTGGCACAGAGTGGAGTAGAGTGGTGTAGAGTGGAGTAGAGTGGTGCAAGGTGATGTAGAGTGGCCTTAGAGTAGCCTTTAGGTCAGTAAAGTCTTATAGAGTGTTGTAGAGTGGAGTGGTATAGAGAGGCATAGAGTGAAGGGGTTGAGAGTGGAGTAGAGTGGAGTGGATTGAGTGGACCATGCACAGTGTAGTAGTGCACTGTCATTACAGTTAACACATTTTCATTGAAATGACCATTAGATTTGCCCAAGCTTTACAGCGCACAAACAATAATGTGCTCAAATGCATCACCTACTCTAGTGATTTGTTTTAACAGTATTCAAATATTTGTTTCCACCGCACTTCAGAAATACAAAAAGAGTGCTTCTTTTGTGCTTTCTTAATTCTGATATATTCTTAAATATTTGCACAGTTCATTGCAAACTTTTTTATTTTGTTGTATGCTGGAAAAAAGCTTTTAATAAGAAAGGCAAATACATTTGTAGAGCACACATTACCAAGCGGTGGCGCAGCCCTGGCAAAATAAAGAAGCTGTGACAGACCCCCTGGAGAGCAATTGTAAAAGACAAACAAATTCTACAGTAGTCAAAGGGGAAAAAGCCACCCACCTTCACAATCTCAGACTGTCAGATAGAGCCTCTCACTTTAAGGTCAGAGAAAGAAGAGTACACACCAATTTCCCTTGGAAGATAGAGCCTGACATTTGACCACAGTCTTTAACGGCAAGTGTGACAACATAAGAACAAAAGGTAAAGGCTGGTTTATAGAAAGTGAGCACTTGTGGAAAAATACAGTAAATAAGCTATGCTCCACAGGAGGGACAATCTTAAACTGGACATCCTAAAATAAACAAAGCCAGCAAATAGAAAGCAAGCACGTCTGTGCTACAAACCTCAATGATATGCTCAATGATAAGCAATGGATGAAATGCATTCCTAGGTCACCTTTCAGAAGGTCTCCAAGATGTCTTCGCTGTCTGGTAGGTTTTGACTTAACAAACTACTGGATATGCTTGAAGGCTCAAAATGGGTTTGAAGACACAGAGAAAATACGCAGATTACTAAACCAGGACCTACACCTGTAATGGGAGAAAACAAAAAACAAAAGGCAGCGTAAGGAACAGAGGAGAAAGAAGTCTTGCCTGCATTTATGCACAAGGAGGCGGCCTGTGTATGACAGTATGATACTGAAACATTAGGGCCCTCATTACGAGCCTGGCGGTCTTAAGACCGCCAGCCTCCTGATGGTGGTCGGACCGCCGCCGACAGGGCGGATGACTGCCCCATTATGACCCTGGTTGATCTGCCACAGTCATACTGCTGACACCGCCAAGCTGCAGCCAGCCTGCAGCCTGGCGGGTCCGGCGGTTGTAATCCGCCAGGGCAGCGCTGCAAGCCGGGCTGTCCTGGGGATTACGAGTCCCCATCCGCCAACCTTTCCCGCCATGGAAAAACTGGCAGAGTGGAGGTCCTTGGGGCCCCTGCACTGCCCATTCACTTGGCCATGGGCAGTGCAGGGGCCCCCATGCACAGCCCGAGCACGCATTTCACTGCCTGAATTATGGGCAGTGAAATACGCGATGGTTGCTGCTGCACCCGACGCACCTCGATCGATTACGTGCCGGCTTCAATGTTGTGGTGAGTTTTCCTCAGGGCCAGCTGGGGGAAACGCTGTTTTCATCCACTGACCCAACAAAAAACTCCTAATAGGGTGGCAATCATACCGCCAGTGGATTTTTCAAAGACCGCCGAAGTCGTAATGAGGGCCTGGATATTAATTATTGTGCTACAACAATATTGTAGCATAAATATTGTTGACCAGAATGTAGACAAGGTAAGAATATATGGATAAACATAGCTTTACTATACCCAGTGCTTAATTTGAACCAGTGGTTGCAAGTGAGCCCAATCAGCCCCCATTTTTTTGGGACAGGAACTAATTTTTCATTCAGATTTTGCTCCAGAGCAAGTGACAGAAAAGTTAAAATGGGGGAGAATTTGGCAGAGAAAGAAGGAGAAATAGTGACAGGGTAGAAAAAAGAGATGAAAAGAACCAGCAAGAGTGAGATCAGGGGCAGAGAGTGTCTGGATGTTGGTTAGGGAGGCACAAGGTGCAAACAAGACTACACTGCTCTTGGCATTCTGCACCCCGACATTCGCTAGTGATGGCCGTGGACTTCAGTAAAACTTTGGGCCCTGGCACTTATACTTTTGCAATTAAATACGGTCTATACTTAACTCCGAATGTATTTAACTTTTTTGTCCTGGATATATCTCAAGGCGTGTAGATGTAAGTTTACAGAGGTGGGTTAACCTTAGAGTAACACAGCGCTTTAAATGGACAGGTACTCTCCGGTACTGAGGCCCATAGTTATACTTTTTTGTGCCGCATTTGCGTCATTTTTTTATGCAAAAGCGGCCCAAAGTTACAAAATGCAATTAGGGCCAGATTTATGGAAAAGTGCAGTGCCACGCTGCGTCACTTTAGAAACGAAGGGATGTGCCGTATTTAAGTGAATATGACGCACCCCTGTATTGTCCCCTGTAATGGTGCTAAATGGTGCTGCCAGAACCAACGCAGGCATCCTTGCACCATCGTGCAAGGATGTCGCTTTGAGGAGTGTGATTGTTTGTGTGGGAACGTGTCTCTTCCTGCACATAAGCAATCACTAATGGCGGTTTGGCACTTGCAATGCAGCACACACAGAAGTGCCAAAGCGTCATTTCCAAATGATTGTTTATGTGCAGGAAGGGAAACCTTCCCGCTCATAAACAATCATTTCTGACATTTTGATTTTTCTATGCGTGCAGCAGAATGTAGCACGCACAGAAAAAGCAAAAAACAAGGAATAAATATATTTCTCCTGGTTGCGCCCTGCTAACGCCACCCCTGTGGGTGGTGTTAGATTTTGGCGCTGCCTCAGGTTTACGAAATTTTATAAATCTGAGGCAGTGTGAAAATGCGATGGGTGTTGCTGTGGCACGCCCCCTCCACGCACAGTGCTGCGTGGGAAGGGGCCGTATTTACAGGGTGGCGTTAAGCCACAAAATGTGGCTTAACACCACTTTGTAAATACGGTGCAGTGCTTAGTGCCAGAGGAGTGTGAAGAAAAGTGACGCTCCTGAGGCACTAGGGGCCTCTATATACTCGCACCCCTTTATTTTTTGTAAGTTTAGGCTGCTTTTGCGTCAAAAAATTACGCATATGCGGCGCAAAAAAAATATAAATATGGGCCTGAGTACCAGAACTCCTTTAATTTGAAAGGGAGAGTACCTGCACTTTTCTGTTCTGATGCCATACCTTTAATAAGAGAGCACCAGGCCTTCTAAGGAGCAAACAGGTGCTCTAAGGACTGAGTACCTGGACTTCTGTATTTCCATTTGAAGCACTGGAGTGACACGAATGAAGGACTATATTGTTTGCACAGAGAAAGCTTCGAGGCAGATTATTTCCGCATCCCTGAGGTGTCAGAGGGGCTGGGCCACAGGCAGTGAAGGGCAGTGGGGTTGGGCCACAGGCAGTGAAGGGCAGTGGATGTGGGGTTGGGCCACAGGCAGTGAAGGGCAGTGGATGTGGGGTTGGGCCACAGGCAGTGAAGGGTTGGGCCACAGGCGGTGAAGGGCAGTGGATGTGGGGTTGGGCCACAGGCAGTGAAGGGCAGTGGATGTGGGGTTGGGCCACAGGCAGTGAAGAGCAGTGGATGTGGGGTTGGGCCACAGGCAGTGAAGGGTTGGGCCACAGGCGGTGAAGGGCAGTGGGGTTGGGCCACAGGCAGTGAAGGGCAGACAAGTCTCCTGTCCACACTCGGGCACAGGTAGGAAGGTACCCCGCACACCTCACCCCCGGAGACCGGAGACGACAGCAGGATGGCGGGTGACCCCACAAGGAGCTCCGTGTGGGTAAAAGCGTTTTCTGAGCAGGTCAGAGAGCTGCAGAAAGAGGAACCCTGGACCCTGGAAGTGGTGCGCGATTTAGGAGCAGAAGAAGGCTGGGAGACGTACAAGCAAGCCTCTGCTTTTGCAAGGTGAGATATCCTACTGGAGTCGGAGACTGTAACCCGGCTACGCCAGGGTTCGCCCCCTGGTCCTGCCGTGTGATCCTCTGCAACATGACGTCTTCTCCCAACGTCTTCCCTCTCTAATGTGCCAACCCTGTGTAGGTTGCATGTTGGGGAGTGGGGAGGTGGGGGGGTGCCAAAACACGTTGGGGTTTGGCAAGAGTGCACGAAGGGGGTGAATGTTCATTTTAAGTGCAGGGGTGTAGCTTGGTCAGTAGGATGGGTGGGGACTTCCGATTTCTCAACAATCCGGCTTTGACTCCTTGTAAAAAAAACACATCAGATGACAGGGAGAGAGCTGGCGACTTAGGAACTATGGAGGCGGGTTTCAGTGTCGCCGTCGCCTGAACATCGTGTGATTCTGTGCACGTCACTTCCTCCCCCACTGCCTAAAAATGAATGCGCCCCTGTGTACCGGTGTACTGGTGCTCACTTGAGCTCTCTCGTACCTTAGGGTCGAGTTTCCGATATATAAAAGTGCAGAAAAAATCTCATAGGTTTAGAGCAGAGGTCTCCAACCTTTACTGTCCTAAGAGCTACTTATATGCTATGAAAATCCTCCAGGGCCACTAATGTTACTACAGAACTAATGTTACCCACATGACACGAGTTACCTAAGTGCCCTCCCTATACAAGATTACAGCAGCACCGGTGCCATCATTAATATAAAAATTGTTTTGTCAATGTGGAATGCCTCTGTTTGGACAATACATGCCAGCCATTGCTGCAAAGCTCCTGGCATCAACCTATAATTATCATTAATAATCTAACACAGTTTGTTTTTTATAACTCAAATATCATCTTAAAATATACTTTAAAACTGCAAATATTTTTTTCTCCAAATATCAACAAATGAATTCTGAAAATATACACATTTTGGTTTTGCTTGCACAGTCTTGGCACGGATTTATTAATTCAACCAAGTAAAGGCTTCTGATTTATTTCACGAGGCTGCACACAGGTGAGATACTCACAAATGGCAGACCTGACAAATTCTACAAAAATCTCAGTGTGGGGAGGGGGCGGGGCCTTGGAGGGGCGTGGCCTCAGCCGTAGAAGTACCTAAGATGCACTTTTGCCGCCAGCCCGGCCCCAAGCCCCCTCCTCCAAAAAGCTAAAGCTTGCAGAGGCTGTTGCCGATGTCCCGGGTTGTTTTCTCACTAATTAATGGACGTGGGCAATTCAGAGAGCCTCCGAAAACGAGGTGAAAACCACTCCTTGCAGTGGCTTGCAGCTCGTTTTCTCTGCCACCGCATGATATCGGCTCCTCCCCGGGTGACCGTGTGATGGGAGCCAATATTCTGTGTCACATGGTGGCACCGGGTGAGTTGGCAGGTCTGAAGTAGGTGGACAACTACCAGTAGTTCACAAGCCTCTTGTTGGAGAAGCCTGGTGTAAATTCTGTGCTGACCCTGTTATCATCCTTAAATGCACTTTTGCCAGAGGCCTTTATGGCAGCGTGTCAGACACGTGCGGCATGTCATTTTCTGTCACAGTTCCTTACTAAAAAACACCCACTTGACAGTTTAGTGAACATCTGTTGTCAGGGACGACTGCCACAGCAGAGGCTGGTGCAAAGCTCCTTTCTGAGGTGGGGTGCAGGCCAGTGTGTCAGTGGCGTAAGGAAACGTGAGGGGCCCCACTGCAAAATACCTAAAGGGGGCCCTCCCCCTGGACTCAGCCAAGGGCCTAACACCCGTGCGCCGTGTTCTGCACGGTGTTCCGCTCCATTGAGGCTGTAGGGGACCTTTGTTACGCCACTGCAGTGTGTGTGTGTTTCTAACAGACAACAGAAGACAAGGTTGTATCTGTTTTTTTACACAACAAAAGAGAACATACAGAAATACAACATTCAGGAACCAAATCCAAGCTGCTTCTTTTCTGGTTCTGGTGTTTTTTCGTCCTTATTTCCAGCTCTAAGGTGTGGATGGAGCCTGCCGGGGGACACACCTTCCTTCCTCCTCTGGGTGATGACGCCTATTTTGTTAGGTACGCCACCATTCCCCACCAACTTTGACTGCTGTTCCATCCACAGTTTCCACCACCTGTTGGACTGGACTTTGACAAGCCTTTCCAAACATGACCAGTTCCATCCGCCCAACTAACTCCCTTGAACCTGCAGACTTCCTAAAAACCTAACACTTCTTTGCAGACTCGTTAGTTAGATGTTTGTGACTCTACTTTACAAGATGGCCCTATATCAATTTCTGTGACACAGCACTGCCTAATGGCACTGGCATCCATCTGAACTGGCAGGATGCCACACAGCGAAGCTAAAGGTCAGTGCCCTGAGGAGAAGTGGGGAGCGAGCTTAGAAGCCCAACTTCATTGGCTTCAGCGAGCAGATGGCGTGTTTCTTGCATACTTCAGCCCCGTCCATAGGGCGGACCTTAACGTTGGTGGCACTCGGTGACAAGTGTTGTTGGTGCCCCTGCTCATCACCTTCTACCAGCACAACATTCTACTCTTTGGCAAAGTTTAACACATCACCACTTTGTGTGCTGTATGGTGCAGCACAATCAAAGGTGGAAATGTTTGGAGAAAATTAATCTTTTCTCCAACTGCACACCTCCCTCGAGGAGGCATACCTTTTTTGTGCAATGTATTACTACCAAAGTTAGTAGATAGGTATTAGCAACAAAATCCATGCGAACAGTGGCTGTTCCTCCAGATCATAAAAGGAGCGTCACCCCACCACCACACACACACTGCTGCACAAAAAGTGAAAATAAAATGGTAACAACATCATTTTATTCCTATTTTGTTTTGTACTCTCTGTCCAATGAAGTGTGGGGTTGGGGGCCACGGCATCATTACTATAGTGTCCCCTTTGTTTGAAGTGCGCATGTAGGTTTGGCCAGCTACCTTGCTATGGCCAAACTGACATGCGCAAATCAAACCTTGCATCCCAGCTGTCTAAGAGAGCTGGGTTGGAGAGCAGGCCGAGGGCTCCAGTGCCTTTAGGAGCGCTGAACCAACCTGCTCTAGTCAATCCAGGCACTCCACTCATGCTGAGCTGAGCTTGAGAGCAGCTTCTGGATTGGAAAAGGTAGTTGGCTTTATGACGTCACCTCACGCTCAGAGGAGTTTGAAGCCCGGGACTGGAAAGCATTGAGGACGTGCTTTAGGAGAAGGTAAGTAAAAGTTTATTTTTCTAATTTTTAATTGTTTATTGTAATGTGTAATGTATGTGTGTAAATGTACCTAGCGCGCTACTGGTTTTCAGTACTACCAACCGCCACTGAGGGTCCTTTAGGGGTACTTTCCAATCTAATCAAAGATATGAGCTGCAGGGTAAACCTCAATCGAACACTTTGCACCAAGTTTTCATCACCACTTTTGTGAAGCAAACCGGGCACAAAATGTTATTAGAACATTGGAATGTTGGCAGCTCCATTGAAAACAATGGAGTGCTCCGGGCTTTTACTGGCCGGTAAAAGCCCGGAGCGCCAACATTCCAATGTTCTCTTTGTTCACAGCAAGAGCTGTGAACAAAGCCTCACGGAGCCCGAGGGGATTTTAATCCCCTCGGGCTTCGCGAGGAATTTGTTTTATTTAATAGAACATTCTGCCCTGAGTGCCGGAATGTTCTAATAGCCTTAGAACCCGCCGTAGCGGGCTCTACCGGCCATTAAAGGCGCGCTCCCACGTTAAAGGCCCTCCTGAGCGGGCCTTTAATGGCCGGTAGAGCCCGCTACGGCGGGTTCTAAGGCTATATTAGAACATTGGAATGTTCGGATCTCCATTGCAGACAATGGAGTGCTCCGGGCTTTTACTGGCCGATAAGAGCCCGGAGGCAACATTCCAATGTTCTCTTTGTTCACAGCAACAGCTGTGAACAAAGCCTCATGGAGCCCGAGGGGATTTTAATCCCCTCGGGCTCCGTGAGCAATTTGTTTTATTTGATAGAACATTCTGCCCCCGAGTGGCAGAATGTTCTAATAGCCTTAGAACCCGCTGCAGTGGGCTCTACCGGCCATTAAAGGCCCTCTCCCTTCTTAAAGGCCCTCGCCTTCGGCTCAGGCCTTTAATGGCCGGTAGAGCCCGCTACGGCGGGCTCTAAGGCTATAGTAAATCTACCACATAAAGTCCGAATTTGAAACATAAGATAATGATTCAGGGTGTTCTACTACAAACATTGTATTGTTACCCAAAGGAATCATTTTTTGCAACCGTAAAATAATGAAAGATCGTGGAAAAAAAAACCCCAATACTTTGTTGACCTAGACCTTGCAATTAGCAAGCAGGGCTTTGTTGCCTGTTTGTAGCTCAATGTGCTATATTACGATTGTGACTTATGAACTCAACAAAAGGATCTCTGTGCAAAAGCATTAGCTAGGCACACAAAATACAAATCTATGATCTGCATGTTACACATTGTGATTTATTGTGGGAACTTTATCCCTATGTGGTACTTTATCAAAATGGCCCAAGGAGGACGAGAGGGAGGGGGCAGGAGCATGAAACTCAGACAGGCGGGGGCGGGGTGGCAGGGGCAGACAAGTCATCCGACCATGCTGGGCAGGTGGAACGGGCAGTGGCAGCTCAACAGAACACTCAGAAGTTAAGAGGGGCAGTGGCAGGTCCATGGGACATGGTGGGCAAAAGGGAGGGGGCAAGGGCAAGCACACAGATATTGGAGGACGGGGGAGGGCGGTCTGGGCAGTAAGCTAAGCACAGAGGCTAAGAAGGTGGGCAGAAATGGGGCATATAACTGGGCAACGGAGGGCAGGAGGGGTGTGTAGGTATATTAAGCTGAGGGCAGTGGCAGCACATTGGACCACGCAGAGCAGGAGGGAGGGGGCTGGTGCCTGGACTCGGACAACAGAGGGTAGGGAGGAGGTGGATGGGGTAGCAATCTAACTGTTCAGGGCAGGAGGGAAGGGCAGTAGCAGAACAGCGGACAGACAGGCTGTTATGAAGAAGGAGGGGCATGGCATCGGATAATGGATGGCAAGGTTGGGGGGCAGGAGCAGCAAACATGTGGGGGCAGCACAATGCCAGACCAAGCCCTGCGTCCCCCCTCCCCCCACTGTGCATTGCGATGGGCATCTTACTTAATATTAAATAAGACCCTAGAAATTCACTGACGAAAAACAAAGATTAAAGGGACAGTATATTTATGAAAATAATAAAAAAAAACCTTAGAAAGTCACTTAAAAAACAGAGGTTACAGGGATATAATAGTTAGGTTCTGAATGTACACACACAAAACCATAGAAATTCAGCAGTTGATGTAAATCTGTTATTGTAAATGTGTTATTGTGTTTTTAGGTTCGATTGCTCAAAGTGTGGACGCAAGTGGCCCTCAAACCAGGTGTTTATCCTTTTCTGCATGAGGCTCGGCACCAGGGGCCTGGTACAAATGCGCATATTCAACCAACAATGTAAGAAGTGTCTAATATTCAACGATCCTCATTTTTCAAGTGAAAATATCAGTATAGCGCTTGGAAACCTGCTGAGAGCAATTCGCAGGCAATGCTACGGAGAGAACGTCTTTTGGAAACCACGAGCCCTGAGAGCCGAGGAGAGCACGGCAGGGCGTCATAGGAGCAAGCTCTGTGAGGCCTGTGACGCAGGCCTCTGTCCACTGAGGGGCAGGTGGTCTGTAGTTACAACCTCTCTACAGCAAGTGAGGGAGTCTGCCCCTCTCCCCTGGCTGTGCCTTCTTCCGCTTCTTCCACTTCTAGTGGTTCTGTTTGGTGTGATTCTTTACCACAAGATGACAGAGAAACTTGAAACTAACTGGGAAAAGTTTGCAAAAATGATTAACAATATTTTAAACAAATTCAGATAATGTCCTTGCTGTGGTGCCCCTGCATTTGTTGCCTGTAAAGTCACTGTTTGCACCTCAGCGTTTACTTTTCGTAGCATGCTGTATTGTATTTGCATTGTATAGCGCTTTATACTCCCGGGGCGTGAGGAACAGAGAGGCACTTTTATCATGTCACATGTAGCTTTCCTTTAGCATGGAGCAGAGCAAGGGGTTGGGGCACAATCACCCTTACACATTTCAGACATGTATGGTACTTGGAAACTTGAAATAAAGTTCTAGATATTTTTTTCTAACATACTCTTACATATCACTATGTGGTAGATCACTCTGAAGAAAATGGGACAAAGTAGTTGGATAAACTCATCGAATTAGGATTAATTGGAGTAACATGCATGTGGCTGGAATTCTTAAAGTTGGACCTACTGCTTAGCACATCTAGTGCTTCGGTGTCAGGATTCTAAGCGCTATCTGAGACCTAAAACCATCGAGTCACAGCTCTGGAATAAATACCACCCCTCTGGAATGAACATGCTTCAAGGAGCTGGAATAGGAGACCCTCTGGCTGTCGGATGGACACGGGTGACCCTTCCGGGTCTCTTCAATTTAATAAATTAATGTGTGACATTATGAGGGTCATTCTGACCCTGGCGGCCGGTGGCCGCCAGGGCCACCGACCACGGGAGCACCGCCGACAGGCTGGCGGTGCTCCAATGAGCATTCTGACCGCGGCGGTTCAGCCGCGGTCAGAAGCGGAAAGTCAGCGGTCTCCCGCTGACTTTCCGCTGCTCATTAGAATCCTCCATGGCTGCGGAGCGCGCTCCGCAGCCATGAGGATTCTGACCCCCCCTACCGCCATCCAGTTCATGGCGGGAAAGCCGCCCTGAACAGGATGGCGGTAGGGGGGGTCGCGGGGCCCCTGGGGGCCCCTGCCGTGCCCATGCCAATGGCATGGGCACGGCAGGGGCCCCCGTAAGAGGGCCCCAAAATGTATTTCACTGTCTGCCTTGCAGACAGTGAAATACGCGACGGGTGCAGTAGCACCCGTCGCACCTTCCCACTCCGCCGGCTCGATTACGAGCCGGCATCCTCGTGGGAAGGTCGTTTTCCCCTGGGCTGGCGGGCGGTTTAACTGGAACCGCCCGCCAGCCCAGGGGAAAACTCGTAATACCCGCCGCGGTCTTTTGACCGCGGCGCGGTAATTTGGAGGGCGCGATACTGGCGGGCGGCCTCCGCCGCCCGCCAGGGTCATAATGAGGCCCTATATCTTTACTACGTCTGGGCATCAGCAACATCTGGAGTGATAGATATAAAGTTTTATTTAATCTATAATGCTAATTAGTTGTCTGTTTTACCTCTTCCAGCAAAAGAACCAACTTTCTTTCTTCATGCAATTAATTCAGAAGATTCACATCCCAATAAAGAAACAATTTCTTCCTCAAAAAGCGCACCTATTGTATTTGAAAGCTGTAGTTGTTCCATACAATTCATCAGAAGTTCAGAATCAAATAATGCAAACTGTTTCAGCCGACACGTGTTTCGTCACACCAAGCCACTTTTTCAAGGCAACATTTCTCAATACATCCCACCGGCCTAGGAGTTACATCATTTTAGTCCACTACGCGAGTCCACAGAACGTCACATGTGTACTTTGGGTTAAAAGAGGGGGCGTTCGTAGGAGTAAGTGCAGTTCTCTTCCGCACGCCATTTTAACTACACAATCCAAGTCCTAGATTATTCTTTTGAAGCAATATAATCTTCTATATGTACATTTTCCCTAGAATTTATGTAGAAATAATCTCAAATATTTAATTGTTGGCAACTCAATCTTTGTGTTTATTTTTGATTTAAAACTAAGGGCCTTATTTAGATACTGGTGGACGGGTTACTCTGCCACAACAGTGATGGGTATCCCATCCGTCAAAATGTAAATTCCACAAGAAATAATTTGATTTAGATTTCATTGGACGGGATATCCTTGACTGTTGTGATGGAGTAACCCATCCGCCAATATATTAATAAGGCCCGAAGTCATGGCGTTACCTGACGTTTTGTAAAGCACCAGGCCCTGGACATTGCAATCTCCGGTATCACCTTCCTCATGTTCATAAATAATATCTGGAGTGACTTCAGTCAGTGGTGGTGCAGCGAGGCACCGTATTCTCACCTTGCCCATGCCACTGAGGGTGATGCAAAAGGGTAACATTATCCCACTAGGATAGATGGTCATCAGAAGGGTGGTCCAATACTCTGGCAGCCACGTGATCCCCCCCCATCTTGCGTCATCCCCTGTTCCATGTGACCTGACGTCAGTTTCTGCCGGTGTCCAAACCTCTGTTGCATCAGTCTATTTGAACCAATGGACCATTTTATCCATCTCGCTTACGACAGCGCTAGCTGTCTGCAAGGATACCAGTTCACCGAAATACCAGGGGTAGCGGAAGTGACATCACACGCCCTATGACCTCCACTTTCACTCACACACATATTCACACTTACAGTCTCTCTCACATAAACACACTCTCACACTCAGGCATGCACACAACATACATTTAAAGCATTTTTCACTTACCTCAGCTGCCATGGAAAGGCACGTTCCATTTAATTGTATTCTATTTTTATTACACTAGTAGTGAATAATAAATTATTATTCACTATTTGTGTAATAAAAATTGAAAGAAAACAAAGAGTGTGGAACTCAATCTACATCCAAAAGGAGGAGCTGCCCCTGTGTTCCTGGCACTGAATGTGCCACCTCTGAGGCCAGGAGTCGCAAAGCCAGTGCCAGGGGCCGCAAAGAGCGACCCCGGCGACCCCTACATGATGTCCATGGCTGTCTGTTTGTTAGGGCACTCCGTAAAGTACTTCACAGAGTCCGCCCTTGCTCATGATTGGATGACTTTCTTATTAACTTCATGTTATCTGTGGCTTTCTTCCCCACTCTGTGTTTGCCCCTCCCCCGATAAGTAGGTTACGTTTGCTTTTCGTGGGATTAGGTGCATCCTTCCACTGCTGACATCATGGAACTCCTTTATTTGTTTATGCTTTTCATTAGTTGTTTAATACTTCATGGGAGTACACGTCTTGCTCCTCAAGACATGCGTGTACTCTTTCCGTGGTCATCCATCTCTCCCCTTCCGCCATTCCTCATGATGCTCCCCTGTGGTGCGGCAGGTGCTGGGTGGCAACCTTGGTGTCACCCTAGTTGCTGTCTTTACACCGTGTGTCCCCAACAAGCTGTGGTCAGCTGCCAGCCCTCTAGCCCTGTTAGGATGACCATGACATCCGTGCAGAGCCCACCCCCTGTGGAAGAAGGAACTAATATTGTCAGTGCACGCGGACCTTGTGGTGAGGTTCCGGGGTTCATTTCACGCCATGGCGGTAAGTAAACTCCACGCACACTTTAGGGGGCCTATTACCAAACTGTATTTTCTAGCATGTAAAGCAGTACTACAGTAGTAATTCTCACACACTACAAAATGTTGTAGGTTGAAACTCCAGGCCCATCCTGCTTCCTCCTTACCCGCAATCCCTTAGTTGATTCATGTTAGGGTATTGTTTGGAAAACTCTGTTACACTCCAGAGGGGTGGGGCCAACTCCACCTCTTAACTTAACTGAAAGTAAGATTGAGTGAACTTTCTCCTATTGGTCTAATTATGTATCCAGATGTTTTTATGTAAGAAACCCAAACACACAAAAGATCCCATTCCACACTGTTGGTGAATTACTTGGGCTTGTTTACTGTGAACGGAGTATTTACTCTTTGTTTCACAGGTTCTTCATACTCTGTTGTTTACAGTCCTCCTTTACATTCCATATTCAGTATTGTAGTATACAACACTACGCTGCAGCCAAGCCAACACATGTTTCACCCCTTACAATGCCTTGAGGCTGGGGCTTTCTCAAGGCTCCGAGGAAACAAATGATTAGGTTGTAGTCGTGTACAAATCCTGGCCAGGAAATTGAATCTTGGTTTTGGGTAAATCCATATTTGGATTAAGTCTGGTGGCTCGACAATACAGTCATAGAACAGCATCAGTCTCTGCAGTCCTCGTGGGCACGCTTCTACCCCTGCGTCACATGCTTTGTAAGGGGTGAAACATGTGTTGGCTACACAGTAGCACTACAAAATGCTGTTTACAAAGTACAAGCAGAGGCTGTTGGGCGGTACACCAAAAGTGCAGCGTGGGATTGTGCATATGCGTGCCCAGGTGTGGCACAGTGCCATCTTCGAGGTCCTTCAAACAGTCTGCACCTGCCTGGGTAAGGATGGTAGCTGTGTATCCACCAGCAGCATAAGGCACGCAACCGGTGGTGGTGAATCGAGTTTTGTGTCAACACCTTGAACAGATCCTTACAGACGTCCACCATCCAGGAAAGTACCTCTGGCAGTGGAGATGCCACATAGTACTTGAGGAAATCTGGAGCCCCCAGACTAACAGTCTTTGAAGAAAACATCACTGTGGCCTTGATACCCCACAACTGCTTCCCTAGAAGAGGCCAGCAGCAGTGCATCACGTTTCCTGAAAAATGTGGTAGGAACCATCCTAGGTGTGCACGGTCATGTGGGACCTTCATCATTTTAGGCAAGGCACTTCTGCTCTTCAGTGACCAACAGCCAGAAGAAACTGCTGTTTCTAATCGATCAAGCAGGGCATGTGTCTCCAGTGGTGGTTCCTCCATATGGGCGTAGGAGCGTCGCCCCCATCCCGCCAGCAGCAGCAGCTGCAAAACCTTTACCAGAAAATGATCATAAACTTTGTTCATGATCATTTTCTGGTAAATGGGGTGGGGCCACGGAGGTGACGAGCAGTGAGGGGGAGTGCTCAGAGCGCATGTGTGTTTGGCCGGCCGTCTCAGGCGGGCCATACACACATGCGCACAGGGCTCTCGTGAGCCTGCACAGGCTCCAGTCTGCCTGGGAGCGCCCTGGCTGGGCGCTGCCAACCAATCTTTAGGCTGCGCTGAGCAGTGTCAGAATTGACACAGGCTGGGAGCCTGTGCCTGCAGCATCCGGCGACGGAGAGGAGCGGCCTGGTGGCCAGGAAAGGTAAGTGTTTTATTTTTTAATTTAATTAAATAAATGTTTATTCCCTCCCTCCCCCCCACGCGCCACCCCACCCTTTCAGTGCCCCGCGAGCCACTACTGTGTGTCTCTGCACCTAACATAAGATGATACATTGATTTACTCCAGTTCACCCTCAACCCTGTCACTAGTCCAACCTGCGCTATGGTCTCAAGCATCAGTGGTAAACCATTGTGTGATTTTTAACGCATGGCAGAACGCCATCCGCGTACAGCGAGCCGACGTGCACCCTTTTTCCCACCCTGATGCTCCCAATGTGTCACCTGCGATTCGGCTGATGTGTAAAAAAGGCAAAAAGAAAAACCTCAAAGACCACAGGGGACACCCCTTTGCTATTGATTGAGCTGCTGGGGATGGTTCGCCTCCTGTCCTCATCCTGACACGAAAGGTATTGTATGAAAGGCTACCCAAGTTATGACACTGTTGCCCAGCCCACAATCCTCCATGTTTCTTGCCTGCACCAGTTACATCCTGGCTGACAGCACACCTGCACCACACCGAAGAGCAAGGTACTGAATCAGGACCACTGAGGGGGATCAGAAGGAAAGATTCATTTTCTTTTAAAAGTTAGCTTATTTTTATATGAAATGCTGTCCAGATTTACCACAGTCACACAAGAAGGGCACCGATAACCTACACTTGGCACCAGGATATCAAAGGCCTGTTCTTTTTACACTGGAGCTACAAGGCTTGGAAATGGTGATTGGAAGTCCTTCTAGGTGCCACTTGGCAGCTGGTTGTGTTATCCAAAGGTCCAATGATCTGATTGTGACGATTGGCACTGACCAGAATCAACTGCAGCCCACAGGCAGACTAGGAGCTAGACTTAGCTATAAGGTCACATGATGTAGAGAGAGGGAGAGGGGAGGGCTAGAAAGGGAGAGCAAGAGAGAGAGGGAGAGAGAGAGAGATGAGAGATAGAGAGAGACAGAGGGAGTGAGAGATGAGAGCTAGAGAGAGAAAGAGGAAGAGAGAGTGAGAGAGAGAGGGAGAGGGAGAGAGAGAGTGTCTGCACGTGTGTTCGGGGCATGTATAACCCGCGCTGTGAAGATTGGGTCTGTCCTCGTAGTGTGGGTATATCCTGACAGAACCAGACAACCACTATCTTTGCTAGGACTGCTGTGCTGTGAGGACAGGTCTATGTAGTGTGGTTAGGTACTTTCAAGCAAGTGTATCCAAAAACGAAGGCCCAGATTCAAGAGGGCCTAGCACCATCTAACGACACATTAGCGTAATTTTAGACTCTAATGTGGCGTTAGATGGCCAAAACCGCAGCACCGTATTTACAACGTGGCGCAATGCATGTATTGCACCACTTTGCACCCCTTACACCACATTTTGCCTGCGCCAAGCGTAATGTATGCAAGGGGGCATTTCCCTGTTATCGGGGGCCGAAAAAATGTCTCAAAGAAATCTAAAAGATTTATTTGCGTCATCTTCTTCCGGCATTTTTAACGCCTGCTCAGACCAGGTGCTAAACGGGGGCACATCATTGGTTACAATAGGCACCTATGTACGGTTCAGAAGTAGCGCCAAAATTTTGGACAGTACATCAATAGTGTCAGAAATTCTGACGCTATTGCCCTGTTACCTGTGTCATGGTGCGCCATATTTTAAATACGGCACACACATGTGGGTGGTAGGGGGGGTGCAAAGAGACGCAAGAAAAGTGGCGCTACATGTAGTATAGCGCCCCTTTTCTTAAGTCTGGGCCTATAAATGCAGTTCTATTTACCTGGGTCCTCTTTATAACCTACCCCAGTATCAAAGTACATGTAAAGTTAGAATAGTAAATACACACTACATTACGGTCAATTGCCAGTGTATGTGTGTGTGTGTATGTGTGTATGTGGGTGTGTGAAAAGCATTAAAGTACAGTGGATGTACACAGAAATCAAATATTAATACATATATTTATCAGACGGTGCATCCATGCAAATGCGCTGACAGAACATCATACTAACAAGCATCCATGCATGCACAGAACAACAGACCTATAGTCAGCCATGCACATACACTTGCAGACAAACACCCATGCACATAGACCTGTAGACAAACACCCATGCACATAGACCTGCAGACAAACACCCGTGCACATAGACCTGCAAAGACCTGCAGACAAACACCCATGCACATAGACCTGCAGACAAACGCCCATGCACATAGACCTGCAGACAAACACCCGTGCACATAGACCTGCTGACAAACACCTGGGCACATAAACCTGCAGACAAACACCCGGGCAGATAGACCTGCAAACAAACACCCATGCACATAGACCTGCAGACAAACACCCATGCACATAGACCTGCAGACAAACACCCGTGCACATAGACCTGCAAAGACCTGCAGACAAACACCCATGCACATAGACCTGCAGACAAACACCCATGCACATAGACCTGCAGACAAACACCCGTGCACATAGACCTGCAAACAAACACCCATGCACATAGACCTGCAGACAAACACCCATGCACATAGACCTGCAGACAAACACCCGTGCACATAGACCTGCAAAGACCTGCAGACAAACACCCATGCACATAGACCTGCAGACAAACACCCATGCACATAGACCTGCAAAGACCTGCAGACAAACACCCATGCACATAGACCTGCAGACAAACACCCGTGCACATAGACCTGTAGTTCCCCATACATAAAGCAGACCAACTGGCAGGTTGACATACCAAGAGATGTGTTGTGTTGTTGTGTTGGTTGCCTTTAGCACTTTGTGCTGTTCTAAGTTCACTTCAAGTGCTAGGTATGGCAGAAGGATGGAAGTGGGATCATGAGAGAGAGAGAAGGACGAAATAAAGTAATTATGAAATAGAATATTTTCACAGAATTGGAGCAGTAGTCGGTAGTCGGCCAGAAGAGTCTGGTGGGCAAATGAAACATGAGAGGAAGTAAGGCAGGAAAAGAGGGTGCAGGAGAGGGTAAGATGTATAAATCAATGGTGGGGACAATAGTGCGAGAAATTGTAACTTGAGAGGTGTTATGACTAAGGATGTGTGAAATTTGCATAATTAGGCAAAATGGCAGCAAAATGATGTGACATTATGTATAATTACGGGAAATGCAAATCTGTAATTTCGTGCTATATTTTAGCACAAAACTGCAGTAGTAGCACGTGGGCCATGAAAGGGGTGGTGAGGAGGCACTAGGAGGGCGGGGAGGGCGGTGGAGAAATTAAATTAAATTGAATTAAAAACAAACACTTACCTCTTTGGTGCGGTCCCGCACCGCGCTTCTCTGTCCCTCGTCACCGCTGCAGGCAGAGGCTCCCAGCCTGCCCTGCGGCCAATCCTGACGCTGCCGAAAGCAGTGCCAGGATTGGCTTGGAGCGCCCAGGCAGACTGGGAGCCAGTGCAGGCTCTCTCCAGCCCGGCAGCACAGTTGTCGGGCTAGAGACAGCCTACAGCGCATGTGTGTTTGGCTGGCCTGAGACGGCCGGCCAAACACACATGCGCTCTGAGGAGGATTGCTCACTCCCCCTCAGTGCACGTCACCCCGTGGTGCCGCCCCTAAAAAAAAAAAAAAAGATAATAAATATTGTTTATTATTGTTTTCTTTAAAAGGTTTTGCAGCTGCCGCAGCTGGAGGGGGGGTGACGCTCCTCCGCCCCTACAGAGGAGCCGTCACTGCAAAATTGTTCATCACTTCAATTTTTGGAGGAAGGACACATTTAAGCAAAAGTATTGCAAACAACAGTCGCGCGCATTTTCTTGTTCCCATGTGTTGGTGGTACGTTTTTACCACGAATGACACATTTTTACTGCAAACTACGCATTATTATGTGAAGTGACGTAATGGTACAATTTTGGGAGTTTTGAGCAACAAGTGTAACGTGAAAATACCAAAATTATGCAAATTATGCCAGCATAATTTACATTTTCCTCAGGACTAGCTACGACAAACCAGGAACAGCAGCTGCCCGTGTCAACAAACCAGCAGACAGAGGTTGAAACACACAAACAACAAACCTAAAGGCACACAAAGTTCCCCACAGCACAGATGCGGTTAGAAAACTCAGAAGCAGGCAGATATGAAGGAGTTGTGGAGATGCATGGATGAATGTATGGATGCAGGATTCATGTCTACTTCATCCTTAGACCCTTTTCTAACAGTAGGTTCAGGTAGAGGAAAGATAGATGTAAATCCCTCATCAATTCTTGATCTTTCCCAAGAGGTATCACTCAGGTCCATTCAATCTCTGGCCTCTTTGAAATGATCACCTGTAGGCAACAAAGTAGTGCTCTCTAGATGACCATTCCATTCTTGGCATCTTGTATGTGATCATACATATATGGCACTGCAATTCACGACCTTCTTATTTTTAATCCTAATAATCACACAGTTGTGTTTAATGTCTTGTCCAGGCCACACCAATCACTGTGTACCTACTCCAGGAATTTCCCTTTTCAAAGCAGCATGAATTACAACTATTATAAAATACATTTAATTAGGGCAATGCAACCATTTACCCCAAACATCAGCCTGCCATTTCCTTACAATTCTCACAACTTGTCTTCAAATAGTAGTGTTTAATTTCTTCTAAATCAACACATTTTTATCTATAGACTAGCTTGCCATAGAAAATAAACATGTGTTCCATTCAAATTCCAGCTTCCAGCTTTTCATTTTGTGGTTACTAAATTTAACTTCTACAAACAAAAGTTTGCAATGGTCTGTAAATAACAAAGGTTCATCTCACAGCCAGCTTTGATTTTTGGTAAAGACAAGGGTTTTGACCCCAAATATCAGCCTGTGTTTTATCAACAGGTATTAACAGTGGTTAAAACCCCACCATGTGTCCATGTATGACCATCACATGTCAGAAACACGCACAACAGGCCATGGGTAGCAACTAGGCTTTCAGGAGGACCGCTGCATGTAACTGCCATCATTATGTCAGGGGGTTGACCAAGATATACCAAGACCACCATTTTGGCAAGTTGGGCTACAATGTGTCGGGGGCTCCATAAAGGTGGTCGGCAACAGTGAGCAGTGAAGAAGTCACAGATACGTGGGCCCAATGCCATGCCCACAACCACCTCGGCTTTCCTGGCGGACAACCTTAAGCTGTCTGGCGGTGCTAGACCATGGCGGAATACTTAAGCTCTGCTGATAGAAGTGTGGATAAGTGTGGCTCAATGGTTAGAGCGGCAGACCCTGATGCAGAAATCTGGCCTGGGACCAGGGTTCAATTCCCGCCTCGGTAGGTCTTGGGCTCAATTTCCTCAGATCTGATAATTCTCGCATCGGTGCCTAATCCAATTCATGTGTGTAACTCTGGGCAATAGCTTGCTTAATCTCCACAACAGCACTGGGATGCCTGGCTTCACCTTGGAGGTTGCCCAGGAGTGGGCATCTCACAGGGAAAAGCCAGGAGGGGTTCCACAGTGGTATGTGTACAGCGCCTTGAGACCCTAACAGGTGAGTAGTGTGCTATACAAGTACGAAGTTTACAGTTTTATAGAATCCACACTCCGACCTTTAATTTATGCCTTAGGGTCTGATTTAGATATTGGCGGATGGGTTACTTTGTCACAACGGTGATGGATACTCCATAAGCAGAAATATAAATCCCATTATATCCTATGGGATTTATATTTCAATGGACGGGATATCAGTCACTGTTGCGACGGAGTAACTCATCTGACAAGATCTCAATCAGTCCCTTAGTCCTTTTCAGGAAGTGGGACCAGAGACCGGAACTCTTGGCCTCCGAACCTAAATCTGAACTGAGAGCTGACTTTTTTAAAGACATTTTTGTTGGTTTCTCTTCTCCATCCTTCGCCTGTTGATCTGTGCCTATGAGGCTTATTTCTTTACCTCGATTTCATTAGACACCATCTGCTACCTGGCAACGATCCACCATCCTGCTTCGTCTACTGCAAATTTCCCCACACCTCTGGTTAATGTAATTTATATGCCTTACATAATGATCTATTCTTTTGTAAAGCGCTCTCACACCTTTGGGTAATGTGCAGGTTATATAAAAGTCCATAAATAAATAAATAAATAAATATGTAGGTATAGGCTGCAATGGATCCTCGCTGCTTCTCACTTACCGCCCATACTCTGCTTCTTTGTCCTATTGGCTGGGCCTCTGAACTGTCGGCCAGTGAGAGCAGGTGATGGAACCATATCTTAAACAAATGTGAGCCCAGCACGAGACGTGCCTTACCTGATCTCTGAAAGAAAAAGACAGAGAGAGAGAGAGGTAGCTGGAGAGAGGGGGATTTTGTATACGCTATGCAGTGGGAGGGCATGAAGACCAGTATGCTAATCTTCTCTTCACTCCCTCCCAGTCACGTCAGTGTCATATCAAAGAAGACCAGCCTTAGGGTGGTCTTTCCCCAAACCTTTTGCCTGCTTGCTTCCAATGTTGCTGAATTTGTTTCTGTTGGCCTTAGGACGTTCACTGCACCACTGCTAACCAGTGCTAAAGAGCTTGTGGTCTCTCCCTAAAACATGCTTTGTTTGGTATATACCTAATTGGTGTATTTAATTTACTTGTAAGTCCCTAGCAAAGCACACTAAACATGCCCAGGGTCTGTAACTTAAATGCTACTAGTGGGCCTGCAGCACTGCATGTGCACCCTTTTAAGTAGCACTTTAAAGCGTGTCCAAGGCCTGTCGGTGCAGCCTGAAGGCGGTGTTACACTGCCATGACGACTTGGCATTTAAAACCCCTTGCCAAGCCTTAAACTCCCCTTTTATTACATATAAGGAACCCCCAAAGTAGGCCCTATGTAGCCCATAGGACAGGGTGTGTGTAATTAAGAGGAAGGACATGTACTTTAAGTTTGCATGTCCTGGTAGTGAAAAACTCCCAGATCATTTTTCCCTACTGTGAGGGCTACTTCTCTCATGGGATAGCATTGGGGATTCCTTATTACATTTAATAAGCTGTAATTCCTAAGTGAGAAGGAATAGATATGTCATGTTTATTACCTATGGAATTGTAATAATAAATCCTCTTTAATGGTAAAGTCAGATTTATTGATACAATTTTGAAAATGGCACTTTTTAGAAAGTTAGCATTTTCCTGCTTTTAGCCCTGCGTGCCTGCAGCCTGTCTCCACAACATATATTGGGTAGGGTGACAGCTGGCCTTTGTGCATTCCATCTAGACCAGGGGTTTAACCACACAAGACAAGCTTTTATGGGTGGCCACCATATGCAAGATTACCAACAGCGATCACCTTCAAGCATCAGGAAAGGATGCAAGCAGTAATGCACAAAAGTGCTTTGCCAATGTGGAAAGCATACACAGGAGTAAAACTTAAACACCAAAGCTGCAATGTTGCTAGCACCACATTAATAATATTAGTAATAGTTTTCCAAACACTATTTGATTGTTATCACTCAAACATCAGCTTTAAAAATGTTTTGCAAATTCAACCATTTTTCTGCAAACATCATCTTATGGGTTTTAAAATACATAAATTTTCTTTTCAAAGACAGACTTTTCAATTTTTGCATACATATATTAATTCAACAAAGCAAAAACTGCTAATTTATTTCACTAGGCTGCACACAGGTGAGCTACGTATAGGTTGCTGGAGAGCTACCAGTAGCTCACAAGCTACTCGCTGGAGAAGCATGCTCTAGACAGGCACACACACAGGTAGCTTAGGTGTGACTGATGAACCATCCACATCCTGAGGGGCCATCCTGGGAAGGGTGGGAGGGAAGAACTGGCCACAGCCTCACGTTTACACCTGAATAGGCTGTGTACTGTGCCCACACAAAGGACTGCTTAAACCCCTGTAGTCAGTATGGAGCCAGGGCAGGAAGGAAATATCTTTGTGCACTTCAAAAGCCTTTGTTGAATCTCCCCCACTTCAAAGACACACTGGGTACAAGAATGTTGCATTGGGACCCTACCAACGGAGTACACAGCTGGACCTATGGATACTCTGCCAGGAAGTAGGACTCTTGTCCTGCTGAGGACTGCACTCTGCTGGACTGCTGCTCTGGAAGAACCGCTTTCTTGCTGTGCTGACCTGCTGCCCGCCTTGCCTGAGCAAAAAGGACTGAACCCACAGTACTTGAAACCAGGACCTAGATTGACTCCACGGGACAGCTCACTGGTCTCCTGTTTTCTGAAGTCTCAGGGATACAGAAGGCTTCCAACTCACCTGCTATAGCACCTGACTCTACCGTCTGTGATTCTTGCCCTGCCAAGTGGTGCTAATCCAGTCCGGGGCCCTTGGAAGTAGGTATACAGTGCTGCTCAAGTTCAAATCAACGCATCAACGCTGTTGTGGCACTCGGAACCGGCACATCCCCATTGACACTGCTGCGAGCATCGTGGACATTGCATCGCAATGGAGTGGCACATTACCTCCATTTCCGATGGATCTCCGACTTTGCAGCGTCTCAGTCTCAAGGACGGACGACAACGCATCTCCTCCTGTGCTCCTTGCATCTTCTTCTTTTTCAGGAGGCTACGGCTGGTCCCTGTATCCGACCTGTGCTGCATGGCGGTCAGCCTTACTTTGCAGATTTGACATGGTCTAGCATGACCAGATGGCCCTGTTTGACTCTTTATGCTTTTAAGTCCCACATTTCAGTTTATTCTTTAAAAAATCATATTTCTAGTTCTACTTATTAGATTTTTGTCATTTCGATTTTGGATTGTTTATAAAATCAAGCTCTATTTTTCTAACCAGGTGTGGTATCTTTTTGTGTGGTGTTTTCACTGTTCTACCGATTGAAGTGTTACACAACTACTTCACACGTTACCTCTTAAATGAAGCCTGGCTGCTCTGTGCCAAGCTACCACGGGTAAGCACAGGTTAATTTAGGGTGTGTTGGTCACTTACCCTGACTAGGATTATGGTTCCTGCTTGGCAGGGTACATACCTCTGCCAGCCAGAAACCCAATTTCTAACATTAGTCAAATGCTGTGAAATTTAACAATACCTCTCAGATTTTAGGGAGTATGTGACACCAGTCACGCAAAGGTGCAATTTTTAGGGTATGTGTGTGATCAGTCATTCAAAGGGTGCAGTATGAGGGAGAGTGGGGCGCCAGCCACCCAAAGAGTCACCAAATTAGATTGTGCAAAATTGTGTCAGTCATCTCACATCAAACCAGAAATAACCCATCATCATGTTACAGAGAACCAAGTGAGGTCAAGGATCTCACAGCATGCCATGTGTGGTCAATTATCGTAAACCCTACCTCAAGTGGGTATGCATCGTACATCATGCCGGATGATGCAGGAAGGCTTGGCAGCCATCTTTGGTGAAGTTCCAAAGCAGGGCAGCTTAGCACCAGACAGAGAGCCACCATTCTCAGTCCTAGGAGTTTTATTCCATTTGTGTATCTAACACAGTGACACTCACTGTCGACATGGACATTGTAGGTAGAGACAAGCCAGCAGGTATTTGACAGCTGTGCACTGGTATAAATTAGGGGAACCCAGATCTCTGAACAGGAAGTAAAGCCCCAAGTCCCTGAACTATTTGCTCCTACTTTGTGCCAGAGTTATTACCCCTGGCACATAGTTTATAGAGGCAATTACCACCAAGTAGGGGCTATATTATAGAAAGTGCCCAGGTGTATGTGCCCAGATTTTGAGTCCTGTATGCAGTTTAGTATTACAGAATGCCCAGCAGGCACTTATGTGACCTCTTCAGTAAATCCAGTCGCACTGGTGCTAAATGTGCGGTGGTGTGATGCCTTCCTTTACATCCAGAAGGTAGTGCGCATTGGGGAGAACCAGGGTGTATGTTTCTATCAGAGAGAGAAATTAAGTGATGTGAGGGGAACAATGAGGGCCTCATTATGGCCCTGGCGGTCACCAGCCATGTAAATGCTGGCGGAGAAGGGGTGCTGGGGGCTTCAGGGGGACCCTGCACTGCCCATGCACTTAGAATTAGAAGTACAGGGACTCCCACATGCCAGCCCCTTCGCCCAAATCACTGTCTGCTTTGCAGCGTTGCCCCCGGCTGTTCTACGAGCTGGTGTCAATGTTGTTGTGTGGTTACCGCTGGCCCAGCGGGAAACTCGTAATAGGGCCAGCGGGAAGGAGACCGCACTGGTGGTCTCCTGACCTGCGGTAGTTTGGCAGGTGGCCTTTTCCTCCCGCCAAACTCCTAATGAGGGCCAGAGTGTCTGACAATCCTAAGGGCACTGTCCCTTTAGCAGTCATTATTAATGTTTAATTCAGACTCATATTTTCAGAATTTCAGAATTTTGAATTCTAATTGTCCACATCAAAATTGTTGTTATTCATTTGTCTGATACAGCTAACAAGCACTGCCAAAGACAATATATCTTCCTTGCTTTAAGCATATGTATTTGTTGTAGTGTGACAAGTGTGGATGAATTATCAGAAAGTCACTGGGAGGCACCCAAATGCTGTTCAGGGGGCACGCTGTGTGAAGCACAGGATTTTAGTTTACTTGTTTAAGCTGGATCCTTAATTGCATAGGCCACGCCTCCTAGAAAGGATTCTAAATTACGTTGGTACTCGCCCCTTTAAAGGCCTCACTCCCCTGACCGTTTTCATCTGACACAGTGCATTTCAGTCCCAGTGATAAAGTCTCCCTGGGTGCCTGGAGAGTGTGAACTGAACCGAGGCTGCCTATTGGATACAGGATACCTACTCGTAAAGCTGCTATTCCTCCAAATAACTTTGATCCAGTTCCTCCTATGGCATGGCCGGTTATTGTTTCTGCAGAGTCTCAGACCTGGCACTAATAAAAAACAAGCATTTGCAATGCAATGGGTCTCGCATTTGCTCCAGTTAAAGCTATTGGCTTTGTAAATTCCTAACTGGCCTTTTCTTGCCACTAAAATTGAAAATAAAAACAGTTGATATAAGTGAGCTGATTCAAAGTACCTTGGCCACCATGAGCATGAGAGCGAAAGAAAGACACAAAAATAAAAAGAAATTAGCTCTCAGTCAAACGTATCAGCAAACGTGCAATTATCCATCTAACAGGGTTGGTGTCCAAGGCGATAACAAAACTGCCCCATGGAGGGACAAACGGAAAGCATTTACCAATGATAACAAAGGATTTTTGAAAGGCAATACCATGAAAGAGTGAAAGTGATGGGCGTGAGGTGGGCGTTGCTAAAAGCCCACAATACTTACAACAGGTCAAAGCATTTGCGCGCCCACCTAAAAAGAATTTGAAACAGGGCCTTATCAGGCTCTATATTAATGTCTTCACCTTTACAGGCAAAACACTTTTCAATATCTCATCGAGAACTATAGAAACCCCTAAATTATGTAATCTCTGATTACATTTCACGTTTTACTTCTTCCTGAAATCCCTAAGTTGACTTGCTTTTTTCAAGATGCTTGTGTATGTTTTTTTTCATGCAATGAATGACAATTGTATGGTGCATACTTTGAACTAAGACCCTCCAGGTACCTGGGTAACTTCAGGTTGAGGGATTGTGCTTATGACAGCACATGATTGACAGCTCTGAAGTTGAGGTTGAAGATCGTGCAAGTTCCTCACAGTGTGTGTCCCTTTCGATGAGGACCTCTAAGAGATCACTGCTCCACTGTTGCGGGAGAAGAGCTCCAGTGTACTGTAACACAAATGTATCGATTTCAAAATCTCTTTAAAATGTGCCAATGGGGGGGGGGGGGGCGTTGGTCAGAGAATTGTAGACACAATAACGATAATGATTTGGGACCTTTACATAGTCAATTACACATATGCTACAGTAGTGGGGAATACCCAGTAATATCCAGGGCTTAACACAGCCTCAGCGCAACATATTCCATATTTTACATTGACTCAAATTGCAAAGGTGTCCACTGTTTCATCCTGCAGAACTGGCTCTGGTGGTTCTCCTTTTAAATGTCCTTTCCGGGCTGCTCCCCAGACACAGTGTTTCTTTGGTTATGCTTCTCACAGCACTCTAGTCTCCGACCTGGAGAGCCCACAACAGAAGCACAGACAGGAGTGAGGTTTATACATTAAGGGGGTGCCAGTCTTCCCCCGTCAAAATACCGCTCCGCGGTCGCAAGACCGCTGAGGGTATTTTGAGATTTGCCCTGGGCTGGCGGGTGGCCGCCAAAAGGCCGCCCGCCAGCCCAGGGCAAATCTACCTTCCCACGAGGACGCCAGCTCCGAATGGAGCCGGCGTAGTGGGAAGGTGCGACGGGTGCAGTTGCACCCGTCGCGTATTTCAGTGTCTGCTTTGCAGACACTGAAATACTTTGCGGGGCCCTCTTACGGGGGCCCCTGCAGTGCCCATGCCATTGGCATGGGCACTGCAGGGGCCCCCAGGGGCCCCGCGGCACCCCCTACCGCCATCCTGTTCCTGGCGGGAGACCCGCCAGGAACAGGATGGCGGTAGGGGGTGTCAGAATCCCCATGGCAGCGGAGCGCGCTCCGCCGCCATGGAGGATTCTCCCGAGCAGCGGAAAGTCGGCGGGAGACCGCCGACTTTCCGTTTTTGACCGCGGCTGAACCGCCGCGGTCAGAATGCTCGAGGGAGCACCACCAGCCTGTTGGCGGTGCTCCCGTGGTCGGTGACCCTGGCGGTCACCGGCCGCCAGGGTCAGAATGACCCCCTAAATGTGTGATTAAGAAAGACATAAGGTTGTGCCTCACCCAAAAGGTCCACTTCACCTTGTGCAACAAAGTCTGCAGGTCCACCCCTCACCCACACCATCTACCAAAGGGGAGAGCTTCAGAAGGTCCAATCAGCAGCCCCTGCTAACAAAGACTTAAATACATTCCTATAGCCAGCCTTGTCACATACATGTTCACACCAGTACACCTCCACCCTCCAGCTGCAGAAACGCAGGCAGCGCACTTCCACCATCTGCAGGGGCGTGTCCTTCCACCCCATCTTGTGCCGTACCGCATCCAAGTGTACCCCACTCTCCTGCAGTAATCAATGCTGTGAGACACACTTGAGGATGAACATCAGACAACATTCGCTCCGGTATTTGCAGAGCGTACTATAGCCTTATAGCCCATCCAGCCACTACCTTAGACATCCAACCCCTGAGCAAATCGTTGGCCTTGCCACAGTGGAGCCTAGGAGTAGCCTAGCAGAATGTCCCGCTGTCGAAAGCACCTATAGCAACACTATCTTCACATGCAAATAATACTGCCTCTTTAAACAGCTTTGCATCCTCAAACTGCATGCTATCTCAAAAATCATCCTCTATATTCCTAAAATCTGGCATGAAAAATTGACCTTTAATTAAAACTTCAGCTCTCCTCTTTTCTTTTCAGTTGCCCTCTACTCCTGTTCCATGCTTTCCATCAGTGGCACAATGAAAGTGTAAGGGGCCGCCATGCACAGAACATGGAGGAGGCCCCCTTCCGGACTCACTCAGGCCAGGTGCTGTGCTGAGGGGCGTCCTGGAGCTTGCCCCGCCGCATACTCTGGTGTCTGCGGGGAAATTTGTTTCACCACTGCTTTGCATCCCTCCTTTGCATATCCTGTCCATCATGGTGGGCAGAGTGTATTAACCACCTCTAGCGCCTGTACTAACCCCACCAGCCATCTGCGTGAACTCACAGACCCCTACTAGTGATCACAATCAGGTACATCCTTAGGATTTTTGGGGCTCTGGGCCAAACATATTTTAGGGGTCGGTTTGGAACAGCTTTGAATTTATGATCCAGTCCCAGCTCTTTCCTGCCCTCTTCGGCCCGGTCACTGACAGTGACAGGCTCACTCTCCAAATTCTAAATGTGTTTACATCGAATATTCAGGGATAGTGACCTGTTTTCAATGTTATAAAACAGCAGCAGCTCACGAATATTACTGCAAACAATCTCTGTGACACCCCCATTTCTCAAACGTAAGGTCCTGTTTTGATATAAAAAAAACTTTTTTATGAATGTTGCATGAAACTACATTTTTCTCTGCAAAATGTTTGTAATAGATTCTCACACCTTATGCACATTTAAAATAATATACAGGAAAAATTGTAGTTAAATCAATCTGGTTAAGAAATATTTAGGGTCACTAGGGGAAGACTCTCTGCAGAACAAAGCTGGCTCTAACAGGGGCCCCTGAAAGGCTGGGGCCCTGTGCCAGAGCCCACCTTGCCAATACCTTAAATCGTCTCTCATCACAACTAACTCCTGTTAGTGTAATCCACCCCAAAGAAACTGGCGTGAATGCATGAGCTCACAAGATTAGTCCCAATAACCAACTACCGTGGTGAATACATTTTAGTTCCCCACTGGGACACAGGAGTCAGCTTAGCCTTTGGCTTGCGGGCCTGTACCCCCATCACCTAGTGACCTTATACCTACTTAACATGCTCTGTTTTAATTCATTTATTTTATTATTTCTTTCACCTTTTATCATTGCTGATATTTTATAAGAAATGTTTTGATTTTTTGTATCCCTGCTATTCTGAGAAGGGGTCATTATTGGCGTCACCATCAGTGATACACGTAGGTATTGTCATCATGTCCCTGTCCCACTTATGCGTGATAGGAACATCCTGCGCACTTGCTAGGGGTTGTTTATGGACAAGTCTGCCACATTATCAGTTGTTTAGGAACATACCAGCGTCAGGGATCCTACATGATCTGTATAAATGCACCTCATACAGACAAGGTCATTCGAGGGGCTCCTTCAGATGCCATCTACGCTGCACATCACCTTGTGCAGAACTCAGCCTTTGTGTCAACACAGAGTCTGACCTAGAGACCTCATTCCAAGGTAACCAGGGTTGGGGCGCTTCTCGTGGACATGGTAATGGCAGATTAGCGTTTATCACACCTAGCTCTTGTTAGGCGGGAGACTAGGCTTTCTTGGTTAGGAATTTTATATCTAATGCTTATTGTAAGATGGTGGGTGTTTATATTCACAACTCTCATCTTCACAATTCTGCTTTTATTCCTGTTTATTATCCTGATTATTGCAGCCTGTGCATTTCACGGATCTATTGAAACTGTCCTGCAATTCTTTCATTGCCTGCGTGTGACTGAGAGAAAAGGGTCACTTCCGTTCCACCACGGCTTCCCTGAGAGGTCTCATCTAGAGTCCATGCCTGAGGCTGCCAGAAATCACCTTTGCTGTCTGAGTTTTGGTGAGGTACTGCTCGTGAGCCGGGAGGGCTGGGCCCACAGTTGTGACTTGTTCTAGGAGTGACTCAGTCACCTACAAACAAACAAAAGTGCTGTCTCCCCTAAAGCAGCAGTCTCTCCTAGGACCGGGAGTCCAACTAGGACTCTTCACTGATCCAGACACTGCCCTTGGGTTCTGGAGCACTGCGCTTTAAGGCGCAATCAGGATAAAAAGCGCTACAAACGATACAATCTGCTCATCTTCTAAGTGTTGCAGGTTTTTCAGCCCGTCGGTCGACATAACCACTAATATTTATGATTTTTAGTGGAAGGAATAGTTTTTTCGGGCTCCTAGAAGCCTCTCCTCGAGAGCTGAGGCGCAGGACGGGTCATTGCTTGTAATGTGGTGGAACAGATCGCTCGTCTCTCCTGCAAGGACTCGTCATGTGGGTCGGAGTTTCCAACCAGCTCTAAGTTTCGATTCCTGCTCAGACACTGATCAGGGAGAGGGCGTTTCCTCGGATACACTCAGTCCTAGGAGACGGCCAGCTCAGTCACCCCATCACATGCACAGGCTGTGTCAAGGGCAGGGCTCGGGGACATCAGTCAGAGAACACAGACTCACAGTGCGCTCCTGGGCAAGTCACCAGTGTCAGCGGAAACCGCAGGTATGTGACCAGCAAAGGCTGTATTGTGGGGGGCAGAACGAAGGGTGCGTCTCTGTTTCCCCAGTTTGTGCCTCGAAGGGACAATGTGGGAGGCGGAACATCTCATGAGTTGAACGCTCGCCACTGATTTCATCTATGGACTGCGCTCTGCTGACTACGATCTGGGAGCTGGCAGGATCAACTCAGCATTTTAACATTCGAGGTCGATAAGTTCCCCACCTCTAATTAGGGTAACAATGATAACTTTTATTCACAGCGCTTAGAGACGTTCGAAGCGCTGTGCACCAAAGCGAGCCATTGCGTCATATTTCAGGTGGTCTGGAGAGCAGACACTTCGTGGGGTGCGCTCTGCTCCATATGGCCCCAAGGGTGCAGGAGCTGAACATGTAGGTCTTTATATGTACTGTATATCTGTGTGTGGGACGAACGTGAATGGCGCTAACGGACTTCGAGGCGCACAGCTCAGTGTTTTTGTGGATTGCTTCGCACTGGAGTTCGGTCTCTTTTCCATGGACAATTAGGGGTCCTAGGGTCGCAAGTGCGACCCCTGGCTTGCCCCTTGTGTCCCCTGACATTGTCCCCTGACTTTAAAGGTGGCAAAATCAGTTCCTGGAACACGGGGTTACCCTCCCCCCTCCTTGTAGCCTCCAAGAACACATTATGGGGGTGAGGTTGTATTTTGCCACTATGATTTCTCAAATAACCCTTTCTTAGCCGAAAAGCGCTTCGATGTCTCGTCAGAAGTAGTAAGCGCTGTATAAATACAATTACAATTAAGAGGGCTAAGATGAGGCTTACGTTTTTGACATCCTCTCCCCGTGTCACTGTACAGGCATGACCCTAACACCCCCTAAATCGCAACCAATACATACCGAATCCTGGGGCATAATCCCTCAAAACAAACCAATCCATGGTCATCTGCCTCAAAGGCCCTTTCCTCTGATCACATGGTTGAATTGCCCCCTCTCTCCGGGGTCGGACTGGGACAGAAAATAGGCCCCAGCACCAAAATAAAAGTGCCCCTCCCCTTTAGTGAATCAAATAGCTAAAAACATGTCCCCCATTTGCAGACAGGACACCTTTGAACTTGTAAAGACATGTTGTATCGGTGTTTTGCAAGGAATGGGAAACTGCATGGATTTGCGCTTGCTGCAGGATATGTTTATCGTAATATCAGAGGAATCAATAGTAAATCAATCAATCGGGGATTTGTAAAGCGCACTACTCCCCCGTGAGGGTCTCGTGAGGGTAAAATGGCCCACCAAACTATAAAACAGGCCCGTGAGCCCCCCCAAAATACAGCCCATGCACTGACCTATCAGGCCAGTCCTTGGGCACCGCCGGATTGCCCTATAGGCCAATCTGACCCTGCTCCCTCTGATGTCATGGTCAGATCGAGTCCTCATTGCCCCTCCCTTCACCTCAGATGTCTGAGCAGGAAATGGAACAAAGTACTCCAGGACCCTTAAAATGGAGGTTAGGGTGTGGCAGCAGAAAGGAGGCGGGCCACGAGGGGCGGAGTCATGAAGGTGGGATCTGACAGTCAACTTATACAATTACTTTTAACAACTCTGCTACAAAGAAATTTGCTTCGAGGAGAAACGTGGCAGCAATGCTGATGTGCCTAATTTAATTGGTAACAAAGAGGGCGCATAGTAAAAAGTCTGAGGGGTTTAAGGCCCCTTCTGCAGAGATCTTTGTGTGTCCAGCAGCTTGAGGGGGTAATATGGATGGTACCAGATAGCTCTTTTTTGTCTAGTCACAGTTTTGACTCATGAAGTAGCATACTGGGTTAATGTGCCTGGTGCAAAGCACATCATGTAACATGCAGATCACATACTTTGTTTTATGTAGCTAGGTACAGGGACGGCTCCTCCATTAGGGTGGAGGAGCGTTGCCCCCTCCTCCCGCCAGCAGCCGCAGCTGCAAAACCTTTAAAAGAAAACGATAATAAAATGTATTTATTATCGTTTTCCTTTAAAGGGGCAGGGCCACGGGGTGGCAAGTAGTGAAGGGGAGTGCTTCAGAGCGCATGTGTGTTTGGCCGGCGGCCAATCTTTTGTTTTTTCATCAATCTGTCATTGTAAGGTTCCTTTAAGTGGTTACTTAGTAACAAAGTCTTATAAATACAGACAATCCCAACCACTGTGTTACGTTTTTAAATCCTGTCTTTGTTTTAATTCTGACCACGCACTCTTACCATATAGTGTCTATCAGTAAGGATGATATGTGACACCTTGCAAACCTCAATGTCTTCTGTAACATTTCCTGGACATTGATTTACACACTTGTATGATATATAGCCTCTGTCTAATATGTGTGTGTATGATGTAAAGTGCTTTGACACCCTACACTGCGATGAGATGAGCTATCGAAAAAGCAAATAAAAAACTTGAAAGTGCTATTCAAGTAGTTATCTGAGTAATTTCTCAGGCAGAAACTGCATGTGACATCCTGACTACATGGATATCTCTTACATACATGTGTTCTGCCTCCAAAGCGTGGTTTCTCTTAAGCCCTCTTGAACTGATGCCAATCTGTGTGCCTATGTTTCCCTCCATGGCACTGGTATCTGGGTGTTACAGTCCTGATAGCTCCCAAATAGGATAATACTCTAATAAAAATAAGGCTGGTGGCCCTTTAAAACTGGCCTTTTATTTTGGGCCCAGCTGGAAGGGAAAATAAATATATATATATATTTCCCCAAGAGTCACTGCATAGCAACGGGAACCAGAGTTTATCAGCCTCTTGCCACAAGAATGACGCCGGCACCATCAATCGATTTGAAAGTTATCTCCTTGATTCCATAATGTGAAGTACACAGTGCAGAAAATGCTCTCCAAACAATACTTTTTATGAATTTGAGATACTCGATATTCTGGCTGTGACACTTTTGTAGCACATATTAAAACCCAAATTTGTGATAGAATACTACATGGGGGAACCTGACACGAGGACATTGGGATGGTGTTTGGATAAATTGTCACATTTAATAGAGGAACTGCAAGGCCCACACTTACCACAACATTTCTCACATTGCCTTACACAGTAGAACATGCCCCTAACAACAACTAACATCTGTAGCCAGTAGGGTGGCAAGGATGCCATTCGCTCCAGTGCAACCTAGGAAAATGACCCCTTTCGTAGCTGTAGGGGTGGTATCGGGGTTCAATGTGGTCCTCTGGACTTCAGGCCCCAGCGCCACTGCACCTGCTGCACCAATGGGAGCTACACCCCCACCTGTATCACCCACCACACCACTAAGAACAAATCAACCTACTTTTGTTGGCCACACAGTCCCCGGTTGGTGATCGTTTGGTCACACTCTGACCTCACAGGTCCATATTCTTTCCCAGATGCTGCAGTTCTCAGTCAGTCTTCACAGACATCTTTCATCCAAAAATGCACAAAATGACTGTGTCACTGAAGGGCGGAGTTGACCTCCTTGTCTTCATGCCTCTATTCCCCTACAAGCAACACAACCCCACTATGTGAGAAAGTAGCCTCTTTCTAGCCTTGTTACCCCCACTTTTGGCCTGTTTGTGAGTGTATGTCAGGGTGTTTTCACTGTCTCACTGGAATCCTGCTAGCCAGGGCCAGTGCTCATAGTGAAAACCCTATGTTTTCAGTGTGTTTGTTATGTGTCACTGGGACCCTGCTAGTCAGGACCCCAGTGCTCATAAGTTTGTGACCTATAGGTATGTGTTCCCTGTGTGGTGCCTAACTGTCTCACTGAGACTCTGCTAACCAGAACCTCAGTGGTTATGCTCTCTCATTTCTTTCCAAATTGTCACTAACAGGCTAGTGACCAATTTTACCAATTTACATTGGCTTACTGGAACACCCTTATAATTCCCTAGTATATGGTACTGAGGTACCCAGGGTATTGGGGTTCCAGGAGATCCCTATGGGCTGCAGCATTTCTTTTGCCACCCATAGGGAGCTCTGACAATTCTTACACAGGCCTGCCACTGCAGCCTGAGTGAAATAACGTCCACGTTATTTCACAGCCATTTTACACTGCACTTAAGTAACTTATAAGTCACCTATATGTCTAACCTTTACCTGGTAAAGGTTAGGTGCAAAGTTACTTAGTGTGAGGGCACCCTGGCACTAGCCAAGGTGCCCCCACATTGTTCAGAGCCAATTCCCTGAACTTTGTGAGTGCGGGGACACCATTACACGCGAGCACTACATATAGGTCACTACCTATATGTAGCTTCACAATGGTAACTCCGAATATGGCCATGTAACATGTCTATGATCATGGAATTGCCCCCTCTATGCCATCCTGGGGTTTCACTGCAGCTGCTGCTGCTGCCAACCCCTCAGACAGGCATCTGCCCTCCTGGGGTCCAGCCAGGCCTGGCCCAGGATGGCAGAACAAAGAACTTCCTCTGAGAGAGGGTGTGACACCCTCTCCCTTTGGAAAATGGTGTGAAGGCAGGGGAGGAGTAGCCTCCCCCAGCCTCTGGAAATGCTTTGTTGGGCACAGAGGTGCCCAATTCTGCATAAGCCAGTCTACACCGGTTCAGGGGACCCCTTAGCCCTGCTCTGGCGCGAAACTGGACAAAGTAAAGGGGAGTGACCACTCCCCTGACCTGCACCTCCCCTGGGAGGTGTCCAGAGCTCCTCCAGTGTGCTCCAGACCTCTGCCATCTTGGAAACAGAGGTGCTGCTGGCACACTGGACTGCTCTGAGTGGCCAGTGCCACCAGGTGACGTCAGAGACTCCTTGTGATAGGCTCCTTCAGGTGTTGCTAGCCTATCCTCTCTCCTAGGTAGCCAAACCCTCTTTTCTGGCTATTTAGGGTCTCTGTCTCTGGGGAAACTTTAGATAACGAATGCAAGAGCTCATCCGAGTTCCTCTGCATCTCTCTCTTCCCCTTCTGCCAAGGAATCGACTGCTGACCGCGCTGGAAGCCTGCAAACCTGCAACATAGTAGCAAAGACGACTACTGCAACTCTGTAACGCTGATCCTGCCACCTTCTCGACTGTTTTCCTGCTTGTGCATGTGGGGGGGTAGTCTGCCTCCTCTCTGCACCAGAAGCTCCAAAGAAATCTCCCGTGGGTCGACGGAATCTTCCCCCTGCAACCGCAGGCACCAAAAAGCTGCATTACCGGTCCCTTGGGTCTCCTCTCAGCATGACGAGCGAGGTCCCTCGAATCCAGCGACTCTGTCCAAGTGACCCCCACAGTCCAGTGACTCTTCAGTCCAAGTTTGGTGGAGGTAAGTCCTTGCCTCACCTCGCTGGGCTGCATTGCTGGGAACCGCGACTTTTGCAGCTACTCCGGCCCCTGTGCACTTCTGGTGGAAATCCTTTGTGCACAGCCAAGCCTAGGTCCACGGCACTCTAACTTGCATTGCACGACTTTCTAAGTTGGTCTCCGGCGACGTGGGACTCCTTTGTGCAACTTCGGCGAGCACCGTTTCACGCATCCTTGTAGTGCCTGTTTCTGGCACTTCTCCGGGTGCTACCGGCTTCAGAGAGGGCTCCTTGTCTTGCTCGACGTCCCCTCTCTTTGCTGGTCCAATTTGCGACCTCCTGGTCCCTCCTGGGCCTCAGCAGCGTCCAAAAACGCTAACCGCATGATTTGCAGCTAGCAAGGCTTGTTGGCGTTCTTTTGGCGGGAAAACACTTCTGCACAACTGTCCACGGCGAGAAGGATCCGTCCACCAAAGGAAAAGTCTCTAGCCCTTTTCTTTCCTGCAGAAACCTCAGCTTCCTCTGTCCAGTAGAAGCTTCTTTGCACCCGCAGCTGGCATTTCCCGGGCATTTGCCCATCTCCGACTTGCTTGTGACTTTTGGACTTGGTCTCCTTGTTCCACAGGTACCCTAGATTGGAAATCCACAGTTGTTGCATTGCTGGTTTGTGTCTTTCCTGCATTATTCCTCTAACACGACTTCTTTGTCCTTAGGGGAACTTTTAGTGCACTTTGCCCTCACTTTTCAGGGTCTTGGGGAGGGTTATTTTTCTAACTCTCACTATTTTCTAATAGTCCCAGCGACCCTCTACAAGGTCACATAGGTTTGGGGTCCATTCGTGGTTCGCATTCCACTTTTGGAGTATATGGTTTGTGTTTCCCCTATCCCTATGTTTCCCCATTGCATCCTATTGTAACTATACATTGTTTGCACTGTTTTCTAAGACTATACTGCATATTTTTGCTATTGTGTATATATATCTTGTGTATATTTCCTATCCTCTCACTGAGGGTACACTCTAAGATACTTTGGCATATTGTCATAAAAATAAAGTACCTTTATTTTTAGTATAACTGTGTATTGTGTTTTCTTATGATATTGTGCATATGACACTAGTGGTACTGTGGTAGCTTCACACGTCTCCTAGTTCAGCCTAAGCTGCTCTGCTAAGCTACCATTATCTATCAGCCTAAGCTGCTAGACACCCTATACACTTATAAGGGATAACTGGGCCTGGTGCAAGGTGCAAGTACCCCTTGGTACTCACTACAAGCCAGTCCAGCCTCCTACATTGGTTGTGCAGCGGTGGGATAAGTGCTTTGAGACTACTTACCACTCTTGTCATTGTACTTTTCATAAGAGAAAAATATACAAAACAAGGTCAGTGTATATACACATAGCCAAAAAGTTTTGCATTTCCTCTTTTCACTCTTTTCTAAGTGCTGAAAAGTACTTCTAACTTTCTAAAAAGTTCTAAAAAGTTTAAAAAGTTTTTTTTTCTCTGTCTTTCTAAAAGCTCTGACAAACTTTTTATCTTTTACTATCACTTTAACTCTCTCTAAAAATGTCTGGCACAGGCCAAAATGTTGATCTGTCCAAACTTGCATATGATCACCTTAGCTGGAAAGGAGCAAGGAGTCTCTGCATAGAGAGAGGTTTGAGTGTAGGGAAGAATCCTTCCTTAGAACTGTTAATTAACATGCTTAGAGTACAGGATAAGGCCATAAGTGCCCAATCTGTTGAAAAAGTAGCTAATGGTTCTCAATCTGATCCAGGGACTCCCCCAGGAAAAGATTCAGGAAAGAAACTTCCTAGCCTGCCCATTACTAGACAGTCTAGCATAGTTGGTAATGACGATGAGCCACACCATATAAATAGTGTTGTCTCACATCATAGCAAAAGCATTTATTCTCACCATACTGGTAGTGATGTTTCTGTTAACCAAGCTGTTAGGGTGGCTTCTGTAAGGGACAGGTCTCCTTCTGTCCATTCTCACCATACTTCTGTTTCAAGGCATGTCCCTCCCACCCACCCTGATAACAGATTGTTAGAAAGGGAGCTCAATAGATTGAGAGTGGAACAAACCAGACTGAAGCTCAAGAAGCAACAGCTGGATTTGGATAGACAGTCTTTAGAATTAGAGAAGGAAAGACAGAAGTTGGGTTTAGAAACCCATGGTGGCAGCAGCAGTATTCCCCATAGTCATCCTGCAAAAGAGCATGATTCCAGGAATCTGCACAAGATAGTTCCCCCTTATAAGGAGGGGGATGACATTAACAAGTGGTTTGCTGCACTTGAGAGGGCCTGTGTTGTACAGGATGTCCCTCAAAGGCAGTGGGCTGCTATCCTATGGCTATCATTTAGTGGAAAGGGTAGGGATAGACTCCTTACTGTGAAAGAAAGTGATGCCAATAATTTTACAGTTCTTAAGAATGCACTCCTGGATGGTTATGGCTTAACCACTGAACAATACAGGATAAAGTTCAGAGAGACCAAAAAGGAGTCTTCACAAGACTGGGTTGATTTCATTGACCATTCAGTGAAGGCCTTGGAGGGGTGGTTACATGGCAGTAAAGTTACTGATTATGACAGCCTGTATAACTTGATCCTGAGAGAGCATATTCTTAATAATTGTGTGTCTGATTTGTTGCACCAGTACCTGGTAGACTCTGATCTGGCCTCTCCCCAAGAATTGGGAAAGAAGGCAGACAAATGGGTCAGAACAAGGGTGAACAGAAAAGTTCATACAGGGGGTGACAAAGATGGCAATAAGAAGAAAGATGGTGAAAAATCTCAAGATAAGCATGGGGATAAGGGTAAAACCAAAGATCCCACTTCAAATCTTAAACACTCTTCAGAGGGTGGGGATAAAACTAATTCTTCCTCTTCTTCTCAACCTGCACACATTAAAAAGCCTTGGTGCTTTGTGTGTAAAAACAGAGGCCATAGGCCAGGGGATAAGTCCTGTCCAGGTAAACCCCCTGAGCCTACCACCACTAATACATCAAGCTCTAGTGCCCCTAGCAGTAGTGGTAATAGTGGTGGGACTGCTGGCAACAGTCACGTTAAGGGTGTAGTTGGGTTCACTTTTGGGTCCATAGTAGAAACTGGGGTAGTCACTCCCAAGACAGTTTCTGTCACACCTAGTGGCATTGGCCTTGCCACACTGGCTGCTTGTCCCCTTACAATGGATAAGTACAGGCAGACAGTTTCAATAAATGGTGTTGAGGCCTTGGCCTACAGGGACACAGGTGCCAGTATCACTTTGGTGACTGAAAACCTAGTGCACCCTGATCAACACATCATTGGACAACAGTATAAGATTATTGATGTCCATAACTCCACTAAGTTTCTTCCCTTAGCTATAATTCAGTTTAGTTGGGGTGGAGTTACTGGCCCTAAGCAGGTGGTGGTATCACCTAGCTTACCTGTAGACTGTCTCTTAGGTAATGACCTAGAGGCCTCAGGTTCGGCTGATGTAGAGTTTTATGCCCATGCAGCCATGCTGGGCATCCCTGAGGAATTGTTCCCTCTCATTTCTTCTGAAATGAAAAAGCAAAGGAGAGAAGGCCTGAAAACTCAGGATCCCTCTCCATCAACAGGTAAAAAGGGTATCACAGTATCCCCTAACCACCCTGCCATTCAGGATAGCATTCCTGTGGTGGGAGAAACCTCTCCTGGGGTGGCACCTGTTCCAAGGGAATCATCAGCTGGCAAAGCTGGACTCCCTGAGGTAGAAGTACCTCTCTGTGGGATAACTAACATTGGTGAGAAAAAGAGCACCATTTTAGTTAACATGGAGGATCCCTCCAACCCTCCCAGAGAAACTTTAGTGCAGAAACCCTGCACTGCCTCACAACACTTAGGACAGCATCCCTGCCCTAGTGTGGAGCTCATAGGACAGCATCCCTGCCCTGCTCCAACTCAAGAGAAACAGCATCCCTGTTCTCTCTTCCAGCCATATGGACAAAGTTTTTGCCCAGCTATGGCTTTTCTGAGACAGCATCCCTGTCTGGCATTTCCATCACTGCAAATAGGTTCAGTGGACAATTCCCACTGCTCTAAACTAAAACTTACTGATAGAAACTCTGAAAATACATCTTCACATTGTTGCTTAGCTAAAAAACTTCAAACAGGGTGGTTTACATCCCCACAGGGAAGTAACCATATAGTGGATGATAAAGGGAGTAACCAGTCTATTGCAGAGCTACTCTCTACTTATCACCACTTAGACAATAAAGTCTCAACTGGCCAAGGTTAGCCTTATTGTCCTTCGTTTGGGGGGGGTTGTGTGAGAAAGTAGCCTCTTTCTAGCCTTGTTACCCCCACTTTTGGCCTGTTTGTGAGTGTATGTCAGGGTGTTTTCACTGTCTCACTGGAATCCTGCTAGCCCGGGCCAGTGCTCATAGTGAAAACCCTATGTTTTCAGTGTGTTTGTTATGTGTCACTGGGACCCTGCTAGTCAGGACCCCAGTGCTCATAAGTTTGTGACCTATAGGTATGTGTTCCCTGTGTGGTGCCTAACTGTCTCACTGGGGCTCTGCTAACCAGAACCTCAGCGGTTATGCTCTCTCATTTCTTTCCAAATTGTCACTAACAGGCTAGTGACCAATTTTACCAATTTACATTGGCTTACTGGAACACCCTTATAATTCCCTAGTATATGGTACTGAGGTACCCAGGGTATTGGGGTTCCAGGAGATCCCTATGGGCTGCAGCATTTCTTTTGCCACCCATAGGGAGCTCTGACAATTCTTACACAGGCCTGCCACTGCAGCCTGAGTGAAATAACGTCCACGTTATTTCACAGCCATTTTACACTGCACTTAAGTAACTTATAAGTCACCTATATGTCTAACCTTTACCTGGTAAAGGTTAGGTGCAAAGTTACTTAGTGTGAGGGCACCCTGGCACTAGCCAAGGTGCCCCCACATTGTTCAGAGCCAATTCCCTGAACTTTGTGAGTGCGGGGACACCATTACACGCGTGCACTACATATAGGTCACTACCTATATGTAGCTTCACAATGGTAACTCCGAATATGGCCATGTAACATGTCTATGATCATGGAATTGCCCCCTCTATGCCATCCTGGCATAGCTGGCACAATCCCATGATCCCAGTGGTCTGTAGCACAGACCCTGGTACTGCCCAACTGCCCTTCCTGGGGTTTCACTGCAGCTGCTGCTGCTGCCAACCCCTCAGACAGACATCTGCCCTCCTGGGGTCCAGCCAGGCCTGGCCCAGGATGGCAGAACAAAGAACTTCCTCTGAGAGAGGGTGTGACACCCTCTCCCTTTGGAAAATGGTGTGAAGGCAGGGGAGGAGTAGCCTCCCCCAGCCTCTGGAAATGCTTTGTTGGGCACAGAGGTGCCCAATTCTGCATAAGCCAGTCTACACCGGTTCAGGGGACCCCTTAGCCCTGCTCTGGCGCGAAACTGGACAAAGGAAAGGGGAGTGACCACTCCCCTGACCTGCACCTCCCCTGGGAGGTGTCCAGAGCTCCTCCAGTGTGCTCCAGACCTCTGCCATCTTGGAAACAGAGGTGCTGCTGGCACACTGGACTGCTCTGAGTGGCCAGTGCCACCAGGTGACGTCAGAGACTCCTTGTGATAGGCTCCTTCAGGTGTTGCTAGCCTATCCTCTCTCCTAGGTAGCCAAACCCTCTTTTCTGGCTATTTAGGGTCTCTGTCTCTGGGGAAACTTTAGATAACGAATGCAAGAGCTCATCCGAGTTCCTCTGCATCTCTCTCTTCACCTTCTGCCAAGGAATCGACTGCTGACCGCGCTGGAAGCCTGCAAACCTGCAACATAGTAGCAAAGACGACTACTGCAACTCTGTAACGCTGATCCTGCCGCCTTCTCGACTGTTTTCCTGCTTGTGCATGCTGTGGGGGTAGTCTGCCTCCTCTCTGCATCAGAAGCTCCGAAGAAATCTCCCGTGGGTCGACGGAATCTTCCCCCTGCAACCGCAGGCACCAAAAAGCTGCATTACCAGTCCCTTGGGTCTCCTCTCAGCACGATGAGCGAGGTCCCTCGAATCCAGCGACTCTGTCCAAGTGACCCCCACAGTCCAGTGACTCTTCAGTCCAAGTTTGGTGGAGGTAAGTCCTTGCCTCACCTCGCTGGGCTGCATTGCTGGGAACCGCGACTTTTGCAGCTACTCCGGCCCCTGTGCACTTCCGGCGGAAATCCTTTGTGCACAGCCAAGCCTGGGTCCACGGCACTCTAACCTGCATTGCACGACTTTCTAAGTTGGTCTCCGGCGACGTGGGACTCCTTTGTGCAACTTCGGCGAGCACCGTTTCACGCATCCTTGTAGTGCCTGTTTCTGGCACTTCTCCGGGTGCTACCGGCTTCAGAGAGAGCTCCTTGTCTTGCTCGACGTCCCCTCTCTCTGCTGGTCCAATTTGCGACCTCCTGGTCCCTCCTGGGCTTCAGCAGCGTCCAAAAATGCTAACCGCACGATTTGCAGCTAGCAAGGCTTGTTGGCGTTCTTTCGGCGGGAAAACACTTCTGGACGACTCTCCTTGGCGAGCGGGATCCGTCCACGAAAGGGAAAGTCTCTAGCCCTTTTCGTTCCTGCAGAAACCTCAGCTTCTTCTGTCCAGTAGAAGCTTCTTTGCACCCGCAGCTGGCATTTCCCGGGCATTTGCCCATCTCCGACTTGCTTGTGACTTTTGGACTTGGTCTCCTTGTTCCACAGGTACCCTAGATTGGAAATCCACATTTGTTGCATTGCTGGTTTGTGTCTTTCCTGCATTATTCCTTTAACACGACTTCTTTGTCCTTAGGGGAACTTTTAGTGCACTTTGCACTCACTTTTCAGGGTCTTGGGGAGGGTTATTTTTCTAACTCTCACTATTTTCTAATAGTCCCAGCGACCCTCTACAAGGTCACATAGGTTTGGGGTCCATTCGTGGTTCGCATTCCACTTTTGGAGTATATGGTTTGTGTTGCCCCTATCCCTATGTTTCCCCATTGCATCCTATTGTAACTATACATTGTTTGCACTGTTTTCTAAGACTATACTGCATATTTTTGCTATTGTGTATATATATCTTGTGTATATTTCCTATCCTCTCACTGAGGGTACACTCTAAGATACTTTGGCATATTGTCATAAAAATAAAGTACCTTTATTTTTAGTATAACTGTGTATTGTGTTTTCTTATGATATTGTGCATATGACACTAGGTGGTACTGTGGTAGCTTCACACGTCTCCTAGTTCAGCCTAAGCTGCTCTGCTAAGCTACCATTATCTATCAGCCTAAGCTGCTAGACACCCTATACACTAATAAGGGATAATTGGGCCTGGTGCAAGGTGCAAGTACCCCTTGGTACTCACTACAAGCCAGTCCAGCCTCCTACACACTACAATTTCTTTCCCCTAGAAAAACCCTCTCCAGGTGGTGTTTTTCTAGCTCTACGCATAAGCCTTCCCCTTTATGAAAGCCTCAAAAAAGTCTTCAACTCTTCAAGGTAAATTTCCAGTCCACAAGTTACACCTGAGCCTCATATGCCCCAACATGGCCAGGTTCATTGCAGGTTGGGTTATGTTAATACCTTCTCTCTGGATGTCTAGGTGGCTAAGAGTGCATAGGCAGACTGGTCAATCGGCCTGGAATGTCTAACATGTCTGAGGCCAGAAGTGACCACGCTGACCAGTCCAGATTTAAGAGGGCCTAGCGCTTCCTTACGACAAATTAGCGTCATTTTGTATTATGCTTATGTGGCTCAATGAGGCCCAATTTGCTGCACCAGATTTACAAAGTGGCGCAATGCATGCATAGCGTCAAAAATTATAATGCCATTGTCCCTAACCTGTGCCATGGCGCGCTGTATGTTTAATACGGCACACACATGGTGGTGTTAGGGGCCGCTAAGGGGCACAAGAAAAGTGGCACTACATGTCATGCAGCACCATAACTACAGTGGCCACTGACAATAGTTCATAAAATAATAATTTTTCTAGTGGAAACCACGTTTGCACTAATTTATGTTTTTCTTTATCAAATGTCACCTGATTTCCCTTTCTGTGATGTGTCCAGGGACATAGAGGGCACGTGATATAACTGTCCGTACCACTATGACTATGTGAAATTAAATAGTTTTATAAGTTGCAGCCTCTCAAGGTGGAACTGATGTTACTCTGGCTACAGGGGTTATGGGTGGGGTGCCTTGAGGGTTAGCATGACTGACATCATAGTAAATGAAGGGAAAGTTTTCACTTTACAGGGTGCCTCATTTCACTTCAGCGGAAACCCCAAAATTGAGGACATCTTTACCTTTGAAGAAATCCTTCCCTGGAGCAGCCACCAAACTATGGACCTCCTTTTGGCCCACCTGGGAACCTACCAATGCTGTCTGTAGTTGGACTACCTTTCTTGAATGTTTTCAAGGTCTTTTGCACTCTTCTCATGAGAAACTGTGCACCTGTTAACCTGGGCCACAGCTTCCCTCAGGTGTTCTCTCATCCAAAGCAAGGTTCAGAAAAAATACCATAAATGTCATGCAACTACGGGAAGTATTAGAGACAGTGCTTAATTTGAGCAGGTGCAGGTGGGGTCCACCGGCACTCATTTTGGGGAGTGCACTTTTGGGACCAGCACTTTTCCCCCATCCGACATTTCCCTAGTGCAAGAGAGTAAAAATCACACAAATTGGAGAGAGGAAAATAGAAAGGCGGAAAAATCATCACAAAGGGAGAAAGCAGGGACTTGCAAGAGTGTGGTGAGGGTGCCGGGAGAGTCTGGTAGAGGATTAAAAGGCATGACCTGGATCTAAGGCTACCCCACCTTGGGGTTGGGGGCACCAACCTTCAGTTACACCGGCCTCGGGGTCTGAGCAGAGCTTTAGGCACCGGCACTCACTATTTTACAAATTAAGCACAGATTAGAGGGGTCATGCTGTTGCTGTGTATAGCAATATTGCACTTTCCTTGTTTTCCAGAATAAACTTGTGCAAACTTCCATAGGTTCAAGTGCATTTTGTCTTATATCAGACACTCCTAAAACACATTTATGCGGTATGAATCTGCTAATGCACTCCACGTTTCACTCAGCTTAGATTTGAACCTGTCCTTTTACACCGGTACACCTAGGCCAAAATATTCCGATATTTCCAATGCTACACTAATTCTTTAGGGGGTGCAAATGAGAAGATTATCCACATCAGTGGTTACCAACCTGTGGCCTGGGGACCTCTGGGGGTCGGCAAAACCTCCTTTGGGGTTCCGTGACTGCTTGGAAAATTAACTAATATTAACAGATTAATCAAGTGTGTATAAATAAAGAGAGTACATTTACAATTTAAAATTTTAAAACATACTGTAAATGTCAAGGAATTTGAAATTGGAGGCTAAAAACGAAATTTACTATCCTCAGATTGATTCCTGAATATAGTATTGACAATGTGTGGCTTCAAATGAATTTAGAAAAGCTCCAAACTTTCTATTAAAATTATTATTTTTATACTTAATTTGTTTGCAGATTAAATAAAATGTGTTATCATTTGTGTATGTGCTTGATGGCTGCTTGGTTCTGTATTTTTTGTGCATTGTCTTGTGGTTTAAATCATCAACAAGGTTATGCCTGGGCCCCCCTCTTCCAGTAATGACTCAGTGGGGGCGGGGGGTCCCCAAATTACAATATTGATTCAGTGGGGTCCCCAGGTTCCAGTGGGGGTCCACAGAAGTCAAAAGGTTGGGAACCACTGATGTACAGAATCATTTTATGCATTTAATTGTGTCCTAAATATGGTTTACAAAAATATTGTCCTGTTGAAGTGTGTGCTATGCATACTTAATTTTTTAAAGGTACGTTGCAACTCTGTAATATTATGATTCTGGTTTATGCTAATTCCCCTAAGTAATTTTTGCTTCCTCTATTGACACTTTTATTTGAATAAACCTACACTGAGAACCGAAAAGCCTTGTGGAGGAGCGTCTTCTACTGAAAGTTATAGTCCAGGACTATTCCTTTGGTGTCTAGCGACAATCTTAATTAATTCAGGGGTGGAGTTTCAACAGTCCCACTTGCAGTAGAGTTTTTGCTATTAACTCAAATGAGCCATATTTTTGTAAACAATATTTATGACATAATATTTATGTAAGAGAATATTCAGCCAATGGCATTCTGGACCCACACCCGTTTTAGCCCCGCTGTTATGCTATAGGTGGGAATTGTGATACATCGACTGTCTTATGTAGAGCACAATAATACCATTGGCACCAGAGAAAACTGTTAAACAGAAAAATAAAGATGTTATACAGTAAAACAGAAATGTAAAAACTTTGTGTAGAACGCAATTGCTTTTAGATTCAGAGTGTAAAAATAAAATGTGTTAAAGATTTAAAATTGGGTATTCATTACTGCATTTCTAGCAATGGCAGCCTAAGTCTTGCTGCAAACAATTCAGTGTGAAAATAAGGTGCAACATATATATCACGGTGGAAGTCATGTGACCAGTCGTTTACTGAGTATCCTTTTGATTGGCTCCTTTGCTTGAAGGACATGTCTCGGCACCAATCAGGAAACGCCTGGATCGACCTTTTCAATGAAATTCAGGAGGAGGAGCTGGTTGATGAGCATGGAGACACATGGACCCTCTGCTTCAACTATAGCCTGACGAACGAGCTGACGTCAGAGAAGCGAAAGGAAGGCTGGAAGATGTTCGAGAAGCCGTCTTATGGCAGGTAAATATGTAAAACTTATTGTGGTGGGCACCCCAAACCTACTGGATACCAGATTGACTCCCAGCAGAGCTGGCTCCACCATCCATTCACCAGATGTTGGAAACATGGGCATCAATCAACTGGTTACTATTAACCCTTGGTATTGTGGTGAGTGGTGCTTAGTTTGTTCAGGGAGCTTCAAACAGCCCTGGCAAAAATGATAAATTCTGCCCCCTGTGCTAGAACCAGAACAACTCTTTCAAGTTGCCACTGGGATCGCGTAACGTGAACCCGACACCTGGAGGCCGAAACCAGCCTCCAAGAGTCAATACCAGCCTCCTGCGGGACCAGCCTCCCAGGGAATTGCTTGCTTGCCCGCCTGACAAGTCCGGCCATGAGTTTGCACAGGGTATAAGTGCCAAGGCCTACAGGTTCTCTTAGGAGGCTACTGCCGACTGCTGGAGCGGCTAGTGGTACCTGTTGGGCGTAGCGAAGCCCCGCTGTGGGATGAGGACGCGTTGGAGGAGCTCAAACCAGCTTAAAATGGGGGCAGCATGGAAGAGAAATGTTTTGACTATAAAAGAAGAAATAAGGTATAGGCTAATACAATGAAATAGCTTGAAGGGAGGAAAGAGTAGCGCAAATAAGAAAAGAACGAAGGAAAATTAAATGGAAGCAGGATAGAAAAGAATGGATGGAAAGAAGGAGAGGAAGTTGGAAAGGGACAAAGAATGGAAGGGGAAGAAAAGGATATAAATTGGAAAAAGGAGTAAAAAGGAGAAAAAGGAAGAAACAAAGAAATAAAAATGAGACGACAGAAAGAAAGGAAAGCAGAAAATAGAATGAAATAATGAAAAGAAGAAATGAGGAACGGGTAGTGGAAAAAAAGAAAATAAAGAATTAGCAAATGGAAGGAATGCGACAAAAAAGAGGGACGGGAGAAAGGGTAAAGGAAGTGCAGGAGGATGATGAGACAAAAGTAAGGAACAAGAATCTGAGAATGGTACTAAGGAAAGAAGAGATGGAAAGAGGAAGGAAAATTAAACATGAATGTAGAGAAAGACAGAAAGCTCGTAAGACACCTGAAAGAAGAAGGTACAGAACAAAAGAAAGATTGAAAAACAGAACGAGAGACGAATGAAAAGGGAGAAAAGAAATAAATAGAAAGTATGAAAAAAGAGGGAAGGAAAAAGGAAAGAATAGATCAAAGAGATAAGTAAATGCTGGTAAATGTGCAGTTTAGGCTCCATTCATCCCAAATCGTGCTGTAAAATGCATCATTCCGAACCTTTTTCCTCTGGGGACGAGTGCCCACTTGCTTCCTAATAGAAAGGGCCGGGATAGCTCACTTATCTAGGACATTTGGTTCCATGTGGCTCAAAGTGGGGGTTATTTAAATTTTCGGGTACTCCCTTGGCTGCTCTTGTTGTTCTGTCCCTTTCTCTGACTCTGGGCCCAATTTATATTTCTGCAGACAAGTTTCTTTGTCACAACACTGATGGAGATCCTGTCCACCAAAATATAAATCCCATTATATCCCATTGAATTTATATTTCGGCAGCCGAGATATCCGTCACGTTGCGATGGAGTAACCCGTCCGCCAATAGCTAAATCAGGCCCATAGTACCTATATCAGTCCTTTTGCTGTGCATTTCTCTCCTCGGATTTCCAACTAGATTTTGTAGCATCATAGAAACACTAACACATTCAGGGACATATGTAGGAAAGGGTTTGCGCCTCGCAAACGGCGAAAAACGCCGTTTGCGAGGCGCAAAAGCCTCTTCACTATGCAGAAATGCATTTTGCGAGTCGGATCCGACTCGCAAAATGCATTTCCGACTCGCAAATAGGAAGGGGTGTTCCCTTCCTATTTGCGACTCGCAATGCAATGCAAACGGGAAGGGGTCCCCATGGGACCCCTTCCCCTTTGTGAATGGAAAAAAAATATTTTTTCAGAGCAGGCAGTGGTCCAATGGACCACTGCCTGCTCTGAAAAAAAACGAAACTAAAGGTTTCAGTATTTTTTTCCAAGTGCAGCTCGTTTTCCTTTAAGGAAAACGGGCTGTAGATGGAAAAAAAGAAACTGCTTTATTAAAAAGCAGTCACGGACATGGTGGTCTGCTGTCTCCAGCAGGCCACCATCCACGTGAGTGCCCATACTCGCAATGGGGTCGCAAACTGCGACCCACCTCATTAATATTAATGAGGTGGGTCTTTGCGACCCCATTGCGACTCGCAGAAGGTGTCTGAGACACCTTTCTGCATAGCAAATTGCGACTTGCAATTTGCGAGTCGCACGGACTCGCCAATTGCAAGTCGCAATTTGCTATTTTGCTACATCTGGCCCGTATTGCATTAGATAATTTGTTTCAAATAGACATTGTTCCATGTAAGGGAACAGAAAGGCTTGTATGAAAGCCCCAGACATGTGAAAAGACAACAAGATCTCATTCCAGTAACTGGTTCTGCCCACCTCCCACCAGGGGACGACTCTTCCTCCGGGTAGTATTCACCACCAATCAAACAATGGCATGATATGTTATTTCTTGATATATTACACTGTTTTTATGCAGCGCAATGTTCAGTAATTCCTTGACCTCCCGCTAATGTTGGTTTAGTAGGAAGGTCACCTGTTGCCTGCTGGTTGTGGCTTCTTTTCCAAATGGTGGTGGCTCTAAAGGGCTGTCGGATCTTGAGACCTTCACTCTGGGTGTGAGTTTGGTCATTGGGTTTTGTCCTTTGATTATGATGTGTCTAAGTGTCACTAGGGACTCTTTATGCAGAACATTGAACGCCCTGTCCAAGATGGCTGCCTTTTAGATCTGTCTCTGCTAACCTGGAATCACATTTTTTAAACAGGTGAAGGAATCCGCGTGCCACACTCACGAACCACACAGAGTGGCTGGCTCAGCGTACCTCATCGTTCTGTGCTAAGGACCAATTTCTGTCCTTGATTAGACTATTTAGAAGCATTCTTCCCTTCACCTTTTGGGTGTTTGACTGACAGTAGTATGCCCAGAAACTTTAGATTGCCGCACCGTACCCAGCCTACTAGTGCCAATGTTTGTAGTAAATTTGCACTCATTCTATAACTACTTCTGTGGGTGCAGCCTTACTACTTTTTTGGTAAACTGGTCACTATATAAATATTTAAGACCCCAGTGCAAAGAAGAAACAAGTTAAAACCTCTTCGTGAAATGAGAATGAGAAGAAAACTCGACAGAAATAGCAAATCCATCTGAGGGCCCTGGACCCAAGTACCAAACCACCCTCCTGAAGCTTCGCCCATGCCCCTCCCACCTTATTCTAGTGTTCTCCCTAGGACCTCATGACTACGGTCACGTACAACACAACAGTCTGGAGTCCTTGCCCTTGGATCACTTATATTATATGTAGTTTTACTGGGCACGCTCTTCCTCGTCTCTGCTACATGAAGCCTTGATGGTCGAATTGTCAAACCGGTGCATGTGGGCAGGACTCCATATTTCTAGTGCTTGCCTTTTACAAATAATTTTATCAAGTAACTGATGGCCACATATACTACTAAGCCTGATCGAAAACAGAGGGTGCACCGGAAAATTAATAGCTGAGCCACGAAACTGTTTGGCATGTATATCGTGCAACAAACATAATGTAAACATATGGTACAATCTCTTAGAAATTCAAACAAGTGTATTTTATATCATGCTGATGCTTTTCTCCTTTGTACATCAGATTATATCACTGCGTAGTCAGATATTCATTAAGAGTGATAGTTTTTAAAAACATTCACGGGTTCCCCCTCAATGATAGTGCCATTAGTGAACTACCAGGCAAGTCAGTACTCATGTAAACCCCAAAGGAGGCAAGTCAGTACTCATGTAAACCCCAAACGTGACCTAGATTCTTATAATAGATGGAGAAACATTACAGTCTGTTAAATCAAAGATAAGGAAATCTTGTACAGCACACATCCTGAACTCAATTATTTAAAAATGCTCTCATATGTGATAGTAAAGAAACAGGAGGCTCTCTGAAAAAAAACTTTGCATGGGATCACACAATTTTGACAAGCAGGGAGATGGTAATGATTCCAGGTTGTCTGGTCTCACATGTTGAAATTCATCTCTCTCTTCCCCTCCCCTTCTCTCTCTCTCCTCCCTCCCTCCCATTTTCATCAAAGGTCACTCTAGTTTTCATTCTTGGCTCAGGTCCACCTGACACAGACATAGCAGATCTGACTCAGGGCCGCCAGTCAAGGCAAGAATGCATTTATTTGGGGGTGGCACATCCCAAACGCCCCCTCCCCCAAACCCTGAGCTAAGTTCTAAAAATAGTGTTGTTTAGAATAAGCGTGTGGAGTGGTTTAATGCGGGTTAGTGCTGGATATATCAATTTCCTTTCTAGGAGAAACTTTTTGAAAAACCTGACAACATGCTCGGGGGGCAGAAAGTACGCCATTGTGTGGCATTGTTTCGTGGAGGGTGACTATTAGAGATGGTCCTATTCACCATAGACAACCAATCCCACCAATCAGAAACCCCCAGTGTAAAGAGCCAATCAGAAAGCCAAGAAAGCTCCACCCTGCTCATTCAGCCCCTGGTGTAGTCCTTCTTCAGTGACAGTAAGTTTGTCAAAGCCCAGCTAAAGCTGAGCCTAACTTCAGACTCGCGGTGTGACCTGTGATTTACGTTTTGCGCAGTGCGCAGCCACCCTCAAGGAAAAGGAATCAATCAGAGATTACAAATATGACTGTTTACTTTTACAAAGGGAGCGCGCGTGATAAATACACCGAATATTGTACGTCCCCGCGAGTTATATTATGTTTGTTTCCGAGCAACAAACACCTAATCAGCAACTTTCCAGGTGCAATAAAAGCAAGTTAATGTTAAACTGGAATAAACTGTTTTTCATCTTTGTTCTTTCTTGTGTTACCATTGAATAAATGTGCACACAGCAGCAGCCATTGTGAGTCTGCTCTCCTTTTATTCACACAAAGATCTCTATGGCACGGGCCGCACCCCTGGAGCTGGGAGTTCACTGTGGAACTGAAAGACACTGCAGCCCTTCGAGGACACGTCTATGCACATGTCACAGGCCTCTGGCATCAGCTGACACGTCTGTGACTTGGGCACATATCCTGAGGTTTACTGCCCTGAGTGCAGGGTCAGGGGATTGACACAGAAATACTGGGCCAAGCACTTCATGGAAACTCAGAGGCAACCAACACACAACACACCGCACTTCACCTCTGCCCTCAGTGCTACTTCTTCACATAAGAAAAGGACTTTTATCTTCTTATAACTTATATTATCAAATAAAATGGGACAATCAACAAACTGTGCAATCTCCTCTGAATGGGGGCATCTGCACATTTTTCTAATGAATTAATTAGTGCACTTCTGTGTGTGAAATCTACGCCAAAGGGGATAAGTGGGGCTCGAGGGTGTGTGTGAGGATCAGGTGCAGTGTTGAAGCTCAGGGGTGTACCCTGGTCAGTAAAGTGGTGGTGGTGGGGGCTTCAGATTGCCCAGCAATCAGGAGGGCATCAGAGGGGCTTAAGGGATATAGGAAAGGGGGAGGACTGCAGTCTAGTAGGGAAAGGAACTGAGAGAAAACGCAATGGGCCAGATATACGACCGTCAGCTTTTGCGACTCGCAAATTTCGATTTTTAGCGACTGGCAATTCGCCTCAGACACTGTTTCCGATTCACAAATGGGTAGCAATGATCCTGCCTCATTAATATTCACAAGGCAGGTCACAAGTTGTTGCGAGTCGCTAAAACTCATTTGGGAATGGCCAGAATCACAGGGATGGTGGCCTGCTGGGGCCAGCAGACCACCATGTCTATGACTGCTTTTTAATTAAAGCAGTTTTTTTAATGCGTGGGACCACTGCCCGCTCAGAAAAAATGTTGACCGCTCATTCACAGTGGGGGAAGGGGTCCCTTGTGGACCCCTTCCCGTTTGCAAATGGGTTACCACCAATTTGGAATTGGTGGTAACTGCATTTGTTTTGCAACTGCATTCGTGGTCGCAAAACAATCGTGCATCCCCATCGACTCCCTATTAGGAAGGGATGCTCTTGGGCGGCCCCTTCCAGATAGCGACTCGCAAACCCTATTTTAGGAGTTGGTAACAGGTTACCAAATCTAAATTAGGGTTGATACATGCTACAACTCTTTTTAGCAGTCGCAAATGGCCAGATTCTCCGTCTGCGACTGCTAACCATGGTCATACATCTGGCCCAATATTTTGTAAAATAACCAATATTTTTGAAGCCTTCAAAACAGAGAGAGTGAGTGAGTGTGTGTGCATTTTTGTCTGAGTGTATGCAAAAATCCCAGGTGAATATCCGACAGACACATCACCATATCCGACTGAAAGCACTTACACCCAACTATTCATCAGGGAATACATTTGTTAGGGAGAACTTAACACTCCAAACACCCCGACTGAAGGTACGCCACTGTTCAAGCACTCAGTTCAGCGGTACCTTTCTATTGGCTGGGGACTTGGATGTGGTGCTATGGCCAGTTGTGATGCGCTACTGCTGAGTATGCTGGGAGGTGTAGTCCACTCTAACCCCCTGTCCCTGCTGCACAAGCGCAGGTAATGGCCAGAGGCCCTTTTGCCATTTCATTACTCATCACCAGAGGATACCAAGAGACAAGATTGGTTGTGGTAGTGGAACGGCCACAGTTTATTAACATCCCAAGCTGGTACATAGATCATCACTTACATACGCTCATTTGCATGTCCAGCATGATTGTCTTGGATAGTAATACATGCATTCATTTTTAATACTATGTGTAACTATTCAACTTTATTGCATAGTACCCTTCATTTCAGTTCAATGTGTCATGTTTCCTTCAGTCATTAATCATTCTATTGCTGTGACTGCTCTCCTTCTGCTGCTACTCGGTACAGCCGTTTGCGATTCTGAGGATTCCCCTGCGACCATATGTGTGGCACACGTGGTTATGAAGTCATGTCTGGTTGTGGTCATGTGGTCGTGCCTGCCGTGACCACCCACCTCTGACCACTACGTACCCTTCGATTGCCTTCAGGTGTCCCTGTCATGAGGCATCCCAAGGACCCTGTCCAGGTAATTACGCGCCCCTGCGGTGAGGCAGCCGAGGCCATTGCTACTTTTACCTTTATTGTGAGGATATTTGTAGTTACCGCCGTGTAAGTCCCGCCACACTGGTGGTGGTTTCACAACCTCTGACAATGCTCCCCTAAAGATTAGGAAAATACCAACAATTTGAGTGCCCCGCGATGTTTAGTATGAACATATCCATCCCAACGCTAGATAGATGAACCCCATCCCCTGCATAAAAAAACAGGCATCCTCATTTTGATGAGATGGTGCTTTACGAAGCTCCAGCCCATTGCTTTGCAGAACTTATTCATGGCTGTAGTTAACTTCCTTCTTGACCTGTCTACCACTCCTTGATTCTCTCCACCTCGCCACTGAATCCTCGTGATGATTTCCAACCAAACTGTGTCGGCTGTGCGGATCAGTCTGGATAAGGGGACAAAATCTACCTGGACCGCTTCCAGTAGCGCCTTGTGACCCATTGCAGCCAGGTCGTTGCCCCCAAGATGTATGATGACCCCATCCAGGTGCCCGCTGCCCCTCCTTCACTGCTGGGAGAATTCTTACCACCTCGTGTCTGGTCTCCGCAGCCAAATCACCTTGGTGTTGCACAGCCCTATGGTGTCACAAACGTTCTTGCTGCTGGTCCACGTCGCGCACTCGTGACATACGAGTGTTCTATTATCCAGACCGACCACCCATCGGTACCGCTCCCTAGAACAAGAGAGTATACCTAAGTTAACAATTTGCCGGCCTAATGTAGGATTTAAATGACGAGGACTTACATCTCCCTAAGCGCTGAATCCCCTCCTCAGCCATGCCATGCTGCTTCTATTGAGACCACCCCTATGCTAAAGGAGTGTGTCCCATAGTGGGCGGGATGTAATCCTGCCTTTGCCAGGGCCAGGTGCAGGACTGTTGTAAACTCAAACCTGCTGAGGAAACTTCCATCACTGTGTATAAACTAAGGAGGAGCGCCCCGTCCTGAACTGTATGTAGCTGCGGGTTATGCATACTGGGCAATGTTCGCTGGTCGCAAGGCGATCCAGCCACATGGACTTTCCTTTCTCCTCCAGGTTGGTCTTTGACCTACTCAGGTAAAACCCCAGGTGTTTCGCCCCATTTGCAGATTGTCCCACTGCGAACATGTTGAGCCTGGGTTCCACCTAGATGGAGCCATCACCTCACTGACTCTGAAGGCCTGAACAATGCAACCGCAAACACCACTTTGAAAATGTTAGTTTCCTTGGTGGACATACATATCCCTGGTAAGGTTTGTAATATTGCCTTTAGTTGGTCAAAGTCAATCGACTACCTGCTGTCGCGGTCCCTCCGTTGCGCACGGCCCCAGCCCTTCATCGCTGTGCGGCAGTAAAATGAGTTGGGCGGATCCACCCCCTATGTAACGTTGAGTAATATGCCACCGCATTCAGGTGTGTTTGCACTCAAGACCTGGATTTGCTCTGTTCGAAGGACCAGCGTATGAATTCCCCTACCTTGGTGCTGGTGCAGTCACTCGCTTCCCCCCCACTCACCATCCCGAACCGCTCTAGACACTTACGATGGGTGGTCGCGGTTTTTGTGGCGAATGCCTTGTTGGCAAGCACTGCTAGGTCAGCTCCACTGCCCCGCATGCCTGCTGGTAGTGATGTCATCTGCTTGTCCACCCATGGAGCCAATTGGGGGAATCTTTCCCGCTGAAAACGAGAGAGCACGTTAGCGATAGCATTGTCACATCCTGACACGTGTCTAGCCCTAACTGCTATGTTGTTCCCCAGTTGACAGTCTACAAGTTGCTACAGAAGCCTCAACACCCTCGGGCAGTGCGCTGACCCCAGGTTCATGGCCTGTACTACTGCATGGATATCAGACCACAGTGTCATCTGTTTGTTCACCAGTCGCGACCTCCATAAAATGAAGGCTAAGACTATTGGGAATAAATAACGCTGCCACACTCTCGGTTGGACCCTTCTCATGCTAAGAGGCGAGCCACCAGGAAGCGCACCACGCTGCGCCTAGAATCCCTCGCTACTCGGCGCATCTGTGTAAAGGCCTAGTTTCTCTGCGGTTGGCCATGGCTCGCACCAAACTATGTTCCCATTGAAGTTTTCCAAGAAACGATAGCACTGCCGTGGAGCGCCCTTAACCGCCTTGGTCAGCTTCAGCCTATGGTGCTTCCGTATGATTCCTTTTGTTAACCATGCCAGGCGCTTTGGAAATGTGTGCCCCAGCGGGATTACTCTGGCAGCAAAATTGAGCTTCCCTAGTAATTGTTGCAGCTCATTAAGTGTAGCTTTTTTCCTGTCCAAAAGTTCCTTGATGTCATCCCATAGGTTGTCTGCTTCTCGGCTGGGAGTCAGCTCAGCCCTTCAAATGCATCTAGCTCTGTGGCACTAGGATGTTGTGTGATGGCCTGTTGTGATGCGCCACAGCGGGGTATGCTGGGAGGTGTAGTCCACTCTATGTATGTGCACCAGACAGGGAATCAGTGGCAAGGAGGTGTGATGTGTCACCGCGAGGTATGCTGGGATGTGTAGTCCACTCTATGTATGTGCACCAGACAGGGAATCAGTGGCAAGGAGGTGTGATGTGTCACAGCGGGGTATGCTGGGATGTGTAGTCCACTCTATGTATGTGCACCAGACAGGGAATCAGTGGCAAGGAGGTTTGATGTGTCACCACGAGGTATGCTGGGAGGTGTAGTCCACTCTATGTATGTGCACCAGACAGGGAATCAGTGGCAACAGTTGTGATGTGTCACAGCAGGGTATGCTGGGATGTGTAGTCCACTCTATGTATGTACACCAGACAGGGAATCAGAGGCAAGAAGGTGTGATGTGCCACCGGTGGGTATGCTCGGAGGTGTAGTCCACTCTATGTATGTGCACCAGACAGGGAACCAGTGGCAAGGAGGTGTGATGCTCCACGGTGGGGTATGCTGGGAGGTGTAGTCCACTCTTTGTATGTGCACCAGACAGGGAATCAGTGGCAAGGAGGTGTGATTTGCCACCCTGGGTATGCTGGGAGGTGTAGTCCACTCTATGTATGTGCACCAGACATTAAATCAGTGGCAAGAAGGTGTGATGTGTCACCGCAAGGTATGCTGGGAGGTGTAGTCCACTCTATGTATGTGCACCAGACAGGGAATCAGTGGCAAGGAGGTGTCATGTGCCACCGCTGGGTATGCTGGGAGGTGTAGTCCACTCTATGTATGTGCACCAGACAGGGAATCAGTGGCAAGGAGGTGTGATGTGTCACCGCGAGGTATGCTGGGAGATGTAGTCCACTCTATGTATGTGCATCAGACAGGGAATCAGTGGCAAGGAGGTGTGATGTGTCACCGCGGAGTATGCTGGGATGTGTAGTCCACTCTATGTATGTACACCAGACAGGGAATTAGAGGCAAGAAGGTGTGATGTGCCACCGCTGGGTATGCTGGGAGGTTTAGTCCACTCTATGTATGTGCGCCAGACAGGGAATCAGTGGCAAGGAGGTGTGATGCACCACAGTGGGGTATGCTGGGAGGTGTTGTCCACTTTATGTATGTGCACCAGACAGGGAATCAGTGGCAAGGAGGTGTGATGTGCCACCGCTGGGTATGCTGGGAGGTGTAGTCCACTCTATGTATGTGACGCAGACATGAAATCAGTGGAAAGGGGTGTGATGTGTCACCGCGAGGTATGCTGGGAGGTGTAGTCCATTCTATGTATGTGCACCAGAAAGGGAATCAGTGGCAAGAAGGTGTGATGTGTCACCATGAGGTATGCTGGGAGGTGTAGTCCACTCTATGTATACAGACAGGGAATCAGTGGCAAGGAAGTGTGATGTGTCACCGCGAGGTATGCTGAGAGGTGTAGTCCATTCTATGTATGTGCATCAGACAGGGAATCAAATCAAGGAGGTGTGATGTGTCACAGTGGGGTATGCTGGGATGTGTAGTCCACTCTATGTATGTACACCAGACAGGGAATTAGAGGCAAGAAGGTGTGATGTGCCTCCACGGGGTATGCTGGGGGGTGTAGTCCATTCTATGTATGTATGTGCACCAGACAGGGAATCAGTGGAAAGGAGGTGTGATGTGTCACCGCGAAGTATGCTGGGAGGTGTAGTCCATTCTATGTATGTATGTGCACCAGACAGGGAATCAGTGGCAAGAGTTGTGATGTGTCACAGCGGGGTATGCTGGGATGTGTAGTCCACTCTATGTATGTGCAACAGACAGGGAATCAGTGGCAAGGAGGTGTGATGTGTCACTGCGAGGTATGCTGGGAGGTGTAGTCCACTCTATGTATGTACACCAGACAGGGAATCAGTGGCAAGTAGGTGCGTATGTGCACCAGACAGGGAATCAGAGAGAGAGAAAGAGAGGGAGAGACAACGAGACAGAGAGAGAGAGATGGATAGAAAGAGAAGGGGGGAGAGAGAAAGAGAGAGATAAGGAGAGAGAGGGGAGCGAGAGATAGAAGAAAGGGAAGGAAGGTGAAAAATATAGAGGGGAGTAAGGAGAGAGAAAAAGGAAAGAGGGAAAAAGGGGGGGGTGAAAGAAAAGAGAGAGAGGGAGAGAGAGAAAGAGAGGAAGAGAGAGAGAGAGACAAAGGGAGAGAGAGAGAGCGAGATGGACAGGAAGAGAGAAAGAGAAGAGAAGAGAAGAGAAGAGAAGAGAAGAGAAGAGAAGAGAAGAGAAGAGAAAGAGAAAGAGAAATAGAGAGGATGAGAGAAAAAGAGAAAGAGAGAGAAGGGAGAGAAAGAGACAGAGAGAGAGAGAAGCAGTCTCTTTGGCTCTTGGATTTTCCTGGCTATGGATGGGCATTGCCAGCAGCACCCTGGCCCGGGCTCCTCAGTCTGAGAGGAGAGCTGGAGCTGGTCCTGGCACAGGATGGTCCTGGCCCGGGCTCCTCAGTCTGAGAGGAGAGCTGGAGCTAGTCCTGGCCCAGAATGGTCTTGTCACAGGTTCCTCAGTCTGAGAGGAGAGCTGGAGCTGGTCCTGTCACAGGCTCCTCAGTCTGAGAGGAGAGCTGACACCGGTCCTCCCTGCACCCTGGTCCTGGCCCGGGTTCCTCAGTCTGAGAGGAGAGCTGGAGCTAGTCCTGGCCCAGAAGGGTCTTGTCACAGGTTCATCAGTCTCAGAGGAGAGCTGGAGCTGGTCCTGGCACAGGATGGTCCTGTCACAGGCTCCTCAGTCTCAGAGGAGAGCTGGAGCTGGTCCTGGCCCAGGATGGTCCTGTCACAGGCTCCTCAGTCTGAGAGGAGAGCTGGAGCTGATCCTGGCCCAGGATGGTCCTGTCACAGGCTCCTCAGTGTCAGAGGAGAGCTGACACCGGTCCTCCCTGCACCCTGGTCCTGGCCCGGGTTCCTCAGTCTGAGAGGAGAGCTGGAGCTAGTCCTGGCCCAGAAGGGTCTTGTCACAGGTTCATCAGTCTCAGAGAAGAGCTGGTCCTGTCACAGGCTCCTCAGTCTGAGAGGAGAGCTGGAGCTGGTCCTGGCCCAGGCTGGTCCTGTCACAGGCTCCTCAGTCTGAGAGGAGAGCTGGAGCTGGGCCTCCTAGCAGGCTGGGCCTTGAGGTTCTCTCAGCGGCCTTTCCCCTCAGTTTTAGACAGCAGAGGTGGACAGCAGAAGGGTGTTCTGCCCCTGGTCCTATCCTCACTGGGTCCTGTGCACTGGGACTCCAAAAAATCAGAGGCAAAAAGGTCTCAAGGACCAGCACATGACCTAAAGTGGTGGCCCTCTGGGCGAGCAGGTGCCACGCTACACCTGAACATCCAGAAGGAACCAAGACTGAAATGCATCTTGAGGATGATGGTTATCATAGGTCCCCCCACACCTGCGGGGCCTCGGTATCCATGGTGATGGAAGGCATCCCACAACACTCTCATCGGTACTGGATTCATCTAGGGTGGGCACCCTCTAATCAGAGGCTGTATGTATTTATTTATATTTAAAAATATTTCTTCATTGGTATTTTTTAGTTACACACAGGATCTGTTATATCAGGCAACATATAGCTTCGTACAATGGGAGCATAAGGTCGGCGTCCATACCACTCGGGGCCTTATTACAACTTTGGAGGAGGTGTTAATCCGTCCCAAAAAGTGACGGTAAAGTGACGGATATACCACCAGCCGTATTACGAGTCCATTATATCCTATGGAACTCGTAATACGGCTGGTGGTATATCCGTCACTTTATCGTCACTTTTGGGACGGATTAACACCTCCTCCAAAGTTTTAATCAGGCCCTAAGTGTTAAGTCAGCAAGGGATTATATTCAGGATCAAAGGTAAAAGGTTCCAGGAATATGAGAGTCAAACAGGCTCAGCCGAGAGAGGTTAGCACGGATGAGCTTGGGTCATCTCTTCCTTACTGCAGGTGTGAGCTGTGCACACCTTTGGTCTCCCATTGGCTGGCTTGCTACAGGTAGCTCACCTTGGTACATTCAGCACAAAGGGCTCCTTTCTGGTCTGCTCTAGCCTCTGTGCCTCCAACCCTTGGACAAAACACCACATTCCTGTAACTAACCTGACTTGCACAGAGGAGGGGGCTGGGCACAGTGGACATTCAGCGTCAAAGGGAGTGACCAGCTGGGTCTGGTCAGCCACTGGCCTCAGTTGTACCAACCCATCTTTTCAGGAACCGAGGTGTCCACATCAAGAACAGGAGATCCCTGCAGTTCCTATGGGACCTGTAATACCATTGGGATTTAAACTCTCCCAAGAAACGCTTACCACTCAATGTCACTAAAAAAGATTGGGACCGTCATTATAAAAATGGGTGAAACCGGGTGAGGTATTTACCACATGTGACAAATAACATTCACACAGACTGGGGTATGTCACACATGAGGCAAGTACCTTATTCTGCATTTTCACCTTCAAATGAGGCATAGGATGCATAACAGGTATTTATTTATCAGTCTGTGGGCTAGATGTAGATGGAGTAGAAACAGCGATTTTATCTAACTCGCTATTTGGAAATTGATATTCCATGTGTATAAAACTTTTTGTTTCATACTTGCGATGCCCAGTGGGTCGAAAATCGACCTCCCCCATGAATATTAATGATGTAGGTCACAGTTTGGGACTCATAAGGAATGACTGCCATCACAGGGATGGGGGCCTACTGAGATGTGTGATTGCCTTTAAATAAAGGATTTTTTTTTTTTTTTTGCTGAAACGCAAACCATTCTCCTTAAAGAAAAACTGGATGAGTTTCAACAATAAAAAATAAAACGTTTTGTTTTCATTTTTAAGAGCAGGCAGTGGTCCGTGGGACCCTGCCTGCTCTTAATAATGTTTTTCCAACAATGACAAAGGGGGGACCCCTTCCAATTTGCAAATGCATTAAGGTTTTGCAACCACATTTCCATTGACTACAAGCACACCCCCCTCCGGATGATTTAAGAGGCGAATAGCGTAGACACTAAAAGTAGGTCACGCATGAACCACGTGTGTTTTCTTAGAGGTGCCTCACATGTTGAAGTGTGTTGTAGTGTTTCTATATGTAGTATGTCTCGTATTTGTTTTTCTATGTGGATCACAAGTGCCACTGGGCAGGGTGATGGTGGCAGTAGCACCACACCCCTGAGAGATGCAATTAGCAACTTTTACTCTTTTATTCTTTCTTCCTTCCACAGGTTTGTCCAGCAGAACATCAATACCTACGGTATTATTTAATTTAATTTAGTTGTATATATTAACCACACCACAGAGCATGTAGTAATAGTGACACTAGGGAGTTCACCTTGGTCCTGATGAGGAGTCTAGGGGTAGACTCTGAAACATGTAGACCATTTAGGAGGTAAGGTTCATAACATACCCTCCCTCCCAACACCCCTTTTTAATCATACCACCCCTGTGAGACGTATTAAATTAGTAATATCATCCAGAGTGCGGTATTGTTAACTCACCAAGACCCGACCACTCCTATCTCTTTTAGCATTCACATTGTTGAAACCAACAGTGCTCCCACGTATTCCGTCGGTCACATCACACCTCGTTCTGCAGCACAACAGGAGGAAACCCAATGGTGAAGCATGCCACCAAGGGGTAACCCTGGTGGGTGAGAGTTTTTCATACAAATTTTTTTTTTTTCTCCCTGTGGAAGTTCATTCGGACTGTGCCTTTTTGTACAATTACCGAAGTTCTAAGGAGGATAGACCCAGTCCCATCAAACCCTCCTTCCCCCCTTTTCTTAGCACAACACAACATAACATTACAACGATGCAGCAGGCAGTGTGGCGGCATCAGGTGACTGAGAAAGAAAGAAAGAAAAAGAGAGAAAGGGACAAACAGAGAGAGAGGAAGAGAGAAGAAGAGACAAAGAGCTCAATATATATATATATATATATATATATATATATATATATATATATATATATATATATATATATATATGTATATATACAGGGAGTGCAGAATTATTAGGCAAGTTGTATTTTTGAGGATTAATTTTATTATTGAACAACAACCATGTTCTCAATGAACCCAAAAAACTCATTAATACCAAAGCTGAATATTTTTGGAAGTAGTTTTCAGTTTGTTATTAGTTTTAGCTATGTTAGGGGGATATCTGTGTGTGCAGGTTACTATTACTGTGCATAATTATTAGGCAACTTAACAAAAAACAAATATATACCCATTTCAATTATTTATTATTACCAGTGAAACCAATATAACATCTCAACATTCACAAATATACATTTCTGACATTCAAAAACAAAACAAAAACAAATCAGTGACCAATATAGCCACCTTTCTTTGCAAGGACACTCAAAAGCCTGCCATCCATGGATTCTGTCAGTGTTTTGATCTGTTCACCATCAACATTGCGTGCAGCAGCAACCACAGCCTCCCAGACACTGTTCAGAGAGGTGTACTGTTTTCCCTCCTTGTAAATCTCACATTTGATGATGGACCACAGGTTCTCAATGGGGTTCAGATCAGGTGAACAAGGAGGCCATGTCATTAGATTTCCTTCTTTTATACCCTTTCTTGCCAGCCACGCTGTGGAGTACTTGGACGCGTGTGATGGAGCATTGTCCTGCATGAAAATCATGTTTTTCTTGAAGGATGCAGACTTCTTCCTGTACCACTGCTTGAAGAAGGTGTCTTCCAGGAACTGGCAGTAGGACTGGGAGTTGAGCTTGACTCCATCCTCAACCCGAAAAGGCCCCACAAGCTCATCTTTGATGATACCAGCCCAAACCAGTACTCCACCTCCACCTTGCTGGCGTCTGAGTCGGACTGGAGCTCTCTGCCCTTTACCAATCCAGCCACGGGCCCATCCATCTGGCCCATCAAGACTCACTCTCATTTCATCAGTCCATAAAACCTTAGAAGAATCAGTCTTGAGATATTTCTTGGCCCAGTCTTGACGTTTCAGCTTGTGTGTCTTGTTCAGTGGTGGTCGTCTTTCAGCCTTTCTTACCTTGGCCATGTCTCTGAGTATTGCACACCTTGTGCTTTTGGGCACTCCAGTGATGTTGCAGCTCTGAAATATGGCCAAACTGGTGGCAAGTGGCATCGTGGCAGCTGCACGCTTGACTTTTCTCAGTTCATGGGCAGTTATTTTGCGCCTTGGTTTTTCCACACGCTTCTTGCGACCCTGTTGACTATTTTGAATGAAACGCTTGATTGTTCGATGATCACGCTTCAGAAGCTTTGCAATTTTAAGAGTGCTGCATCCCTCTGCAAGATATCTCACTATTTTTGACTTTTCTGAGCCTGTCAAGTCCTTCTTTTGACCCATTTTGCCAAAGGAAAGGAAGTTGCCTAATAATTATGCACACCTGATATAGGGTGTTGATGTCATTAGACCACACCCCTTCTCATTACAGAGATGCACATCACCTAATATGCTTAATTGGTAGTAGGCTTTCGAGCCTATACAGCTTGGAGTAAGACAACATGCATAAAGAGGATGATGTGGTCAAAATACTCATTTGCCTAATAATTCTGCACTCCCTGTATATATATACAGATATATATATATATATATAAAGAGAGAGAGAGAGAGAGTGAGAGAGAGGAGGGAATGAGAGAGAAAATGGATGGAAGGAAAGAGAGAGGGAATAAACAATAGAGGGAAGCAGGAAGTCGGGGGGAGAGAGAGAGAAAGATAGAGAGAGAGAGAATGAATGAGAATGAATATGAATATGAATATGAATGAGAGGTCAAGCTTGGCTCTTGTTTTCTTGAGTCCATATCCTGGCATGCTGGTCCATGGGGATATTCCTGCAGTCTGTCTTTTATGTTCATGATTCCCAATCCTGGCTTGCTGGTCCATGGGGATATTCCTGAAGTATTTTTTGTGTGTTCATGACTCTCAATCTTGGCTTGCTGGTCCATGGGGATATTCCTGAAGTATATTTTGTGTGTTCATGACTCCCAATCCTGGCTTGCTGGTCCATGGGGATATTCCTGAAGTCTGTTCGAGTTCATGATTCCCAATCCTGGCTTACTGGCCCATGGGGATATTACTGGTCTGTTTTTTGTGTCCACGATTCCCAATCCTACCTTGCTGGCCAATGGGGATATTCTTGCAATCTGTTTTTGTGTTCATGATTACCAATCTTGGCTTGCTATCCCTTGGGGATATTCCTGCAGTCTGTTTTCTGTGTTCATGATTCCCAATCCATGCTTGCTATCCAATGGGGATATGCCTGCAGTCTGTTTTCTGTGTTCATGATTCCCAATCTGCGCTTGCTATCCCTTGGGGATATTCCTGCAGTCTGTTTTCTGTGTTCATGATTCCCAATCCATGCTTGCTATCCAATGGGGATATTCCTGCAGTCTGTATTTTGTGTTCATGGTTCCCTGTGGTCCTGTTTTGAAGAAGAATACACGTCTCCTATGACAGCAATGTTTAATATGACTTGTCCTTGTTGTATCAGTCCATGCCTACATAAAGAAGTGTTTAGCCCTCTGTGTTCATCAGTTACAACCTAAGTAAAATAACACCACTCAAGAACACATCCAGGAAGAACCCTGGAAGTGTGTGTGGTGTGTGCCAGGGAAAGTTTCAGAAGGCAGCATAAACGTTGCTAAGCTTGTTTGGGATTTCTACTGACTCTTGTGCATTTTTTCACTTTTCTGGTGTAGGACTTTCTGCCCTACTATGGTCTGCTCCCCTCCACTGGCAAGGAAGCTCTAGCTGCTTTTTGTAGGGCCATATCGCAGGTGTTGCTTGTGGTGCCAAAGGCAGATGGTTAGTATTGCCTTGCCTTTGACCCAGCTCTATCTTTGGGAACATGTCCTCTTACTGACATCTCAGTCTGGAAACAATGTTATTGCTCTTTGGAGAATATCATGCATACAATCAATGATCAATAGTTACCTCATAAGGCACTGATCTGTTTGTATTTTTCTGTAACTGTTCTTATTTAACTGTCTGCAGCTTCACCTGCTCTAACTGCTCCCATTTCTGGAATTCTGCCCGGATCTGCATCGTTTTTCACTACCGGCTGCGCGAGCGGGCCGAACGCGGGCAGGTACTCATGCGCCCCTTCCGCCAGCAGTGCCGCGAGTGCACCAGCAAAGAAAACCAGACTCCACGATTCAATGACAACAAAATTGAAGAAATTTTAATGATCCTGATTGGCAAAAGTAAGAAGAACTGCTACCATGTGGAGGATCCCGATGAGCGTACACCCCTCGGTCCTCTGAGTACATTTCGGACGACGCCCCACCAGAAGGAGCTCTGCGAAGCCTGCCAGCAGGGCATCTGTACCAAGGCATGAGTTGTGTGTCTGAGCTCCCCTAACAACTCACAAACTCTTTGGGCACCAGGAGGAAGCTTCAATGTGCTTCGATCACAGGGTCCCGGACCCTGTCCCTGGGTCTCCCACGCCAGTTCCACCACTCTTATGATTTGGGACATTATTGGGAGTGCCCCCTATTAGGGAGGTATTAAATCACAGAACTTCTTTTTCATAATTTAAAAAAAAAAATGACATTGTTCCGAAATTTGATAAAATATCCTATGTGCAATTTTTCTATTGTGTGGGAAAATGGAGGAAAAATAGGATTAGCAGAACAAAAATAGCTTTCAGCTGACTGATTTCAGTGAAAATAACGCACAAACTGATTTTTGCTGATTTTTCATTAAAATGATTTGCTGAAATCAAAACTTGAAAACTTTGTGGGGCTGGAGAAAAGATCTTTAAAGATTAGTTTTTTCAATTTCAATAAATTGCAAATTGATGGATTTTCACCATTCTGTCAAATGTTTTGCTCGCCTACTGACTGCACACAAGTGTACATCCAAAATGGCGTTTTATTGACCATCTGCATATTTACGGTGGAGGTAAGCCTCAGCTGCTATACACCTTCAATCCAGGAACAACTGGGAACTTATGGTAAATAAATGATTCCATGTCCTGGGTTTTCATTTGTAAATAACAGAACCGATGATCATGCTTCCTTACTCTTGAAGATAGTCATTACATCGTATTTTAAACCACTCTTTGGAACAATGATGTCCATAATTCACCTTTGGCTTTGGTGTACACTTTTCTATTATCTCAAAGCAAGTAGGGATCCAGGGGCTTCCTTTTTCCGTCTTTTGAATCCCAAGATTAGATTTTTTAAAGGACATCTGAAAGTCCACCTATCCCTAGTTAAAATGAGACTTCACGTCAGATCCATCATATGTTATTGAGGTCTCAGAGCCTGATTTTGATATTGGCAGAAGAGTTACCCCCTCACAACGGTGATGGATATCCTGTCTACAGAATTCATAATCCCGTTATGTCCTTTGGAATTCCAACATCAGAGGATGGAATATCCGTCACCATTGTGATGGAGTAACTCTTCCGTCAATGTCTAAATCGGGCCATAAGTTCTGGATCGCTTTTGTTGCACCACCATACCGCGAGTACAGAAACATGAAAGAGAAAGTTAAGAGCTCTTGAGTGGCTTTGGGCACCTTAGTGGTGGTCCAGATGTAATCCTGTGATGGTGACTCAAAAGAGGAAGAAATAAGTGGAAGGGGAGAGGTGGTGGAGCAGACGTTGGCAATGAAACGTGGAAGGGAGGGGTGGAGAACCTGGAATGGAGGTGCTGAGTAAGGACCAGGATCTTGAGGAGCGATGAGAAGGCAAGAAGGACCAAGGATAGTCAGTTGTACCTTATTGCTTGTTGGGCCATGTATCAGAAAGGAGACCTTTTAAACTAGCTCTGTGGGTTAAAGCACCTGCTAGAGACATTGAGTCTAAGAATGAATGACTTGAATGAATGAATAGTTATCTAGTTAAATGGAATTCGAAATGAGACCATGTCCCCACTTGCTTTGTGTGTAAAATAACTCAGCAGCATCTCAAGCATGTTTTAATTGTGTGGCACAGCCCCTGCTAGATGGCGCCACTTGAGAAGGACATTTAACATTAATCAAATGCACAAAAGGTGATATGAAGAATGCTTCAAATAGTCTATCCCACCTGCAATAAATGTACCTAGCATTCCAAAACATTGTTTTTCATCAACTGTGCCACTGAAGACAGGGGCCTGTCTTATGCAAATCAGTACTGACTGTTCTTCCCGTGGGAACTCTCAGGTGAGGATCCCTCCAAATGGGAACATAAACAACCCTTGACCAGTTTCAGGATGATTATTAAGCTTCATTAGTCAGGTGCAGATTGTGTCCAGTGGCACAGTGAGCGAGGGACCCACGTGGAGCCATACCCGCCACACTTAGGGTGCTACGTCAAACACATAAAGGTGATAGAGGGAATTCTTGAAAATAGTCCAAACCACTTGCAGTCGTTTTGGATACTATTCCAAACCTTCATTTGTCATGTGCTGTGACATTCTAGACATCACCCAGCCTTATGCAAATCAGTAGTGACCCAGCTCCTTATGGGAACAGTCCCTCCAGAACTGCCAGGTGAGGTCCCCACCAAAAGGGACCATGAGCAACCCTAGACCCGGTTCACCTTTGTTGGGCCTCTTCAGTGAGATATAGTTTGGGCCCTGTTCAAAGCAAGCAGGGGACCTATGCCTGGGCATACCCTTGGCCACTTGGGATGTTAACACGAGCAGATGCAAGGGTCCCACGTCTGGGCATACTCTTGGCCATTAGGGCATTACACCAAACACACCTTTTGTGTGTTTGATGTTTGGCATTAATTCCATCTCTTGCGCCTTTCTAGCCAGTACTTTTACTCCCAAACCCATGGCAGTCGCAAGTGTGTGTAGGATTTAGGCGTTTTTTAATTGTATTTAGATTTGTGATTACCTCATTTGAACTTTTACGATTTTACGTTGCTTGATCCCTTACATTATTGTGATTTTTATCAAACCTGATAAATATATTGACAAGTTAGTCTTATTAAACAAAGTAATAAACAGATCAAAATGAACCATGGAGCTGCCAGGAGGTACAGATACCACAAAATGTAACAATTCAGTATAAACAAGTATATTTCATTAACCAAGTATGGTAGAATCAGTGTAATGGGCAGGCTGATATTGAGAGTTTGGTGCAAAGTGTGAAAAAAAGTGGAAGGAAGTATTGTTTCGCCTACTTTTCACCTCTTGTGAGTTTAGTGAAACTCGCATTCATTCGCTGGATCTTCGCACCTCGTTTCACGCTTGCTGTCTGCTAGTGGTGCAAAGGGGTACACTATGGATACCATGAGAGATGCAATAAGTGATTGCATGCATTATTGTCCTTAGTCAAGCAATACATTAAAGCAGGTAGTAAAGTCTGACGCAATGTGACTGCAAAATACTAAGGGATGTTTGTGAAAAACCTGACTTGCACAGAGGAGGGGGCTGGGCACAGTGGACGTTCAGCGTGGAAGGGAGTGACCAGCTGGGTCTGGTCAGCCACTGGCCTCAATTGTACCAACCCATCATTTCAGGAACTGTGGTGTCCACATCATGCATGCAAGATTGCTTTTTGTGCAGGAGGTTTTTGTGCACAAAAACAATCGTGAGAGGCTTTTTTCTCTTTCTACAGCACACACGGAAAGAGGAAAACACAAGGAGAAATAAACATATTTCACCTAGTTACGCCTCTCCTGGGAGGCGTATCTTTTTGGTGCATTCCCAGGTTTACAAGTTCTTGTTAATCTGGGAATGCATCAAGATCCATGGATGTCGCATGCAAACACCCATGCAACACCCATGGAAATGTCTCCCTGGTGAGTTGCGCTGCGTTGCATTACTTGAGATTTATGAAGCCACTCAGGGACATGCAAGGTGGCCTTGCGTTGGTTCAAAAATTTCACTTAAGATTTGCATTGCTCTTGCATCACGTTGTGTGGGGCAAGAGCGACGTAATCTGCGTCATAAACCTGGTCCTCAGTTCACGAGTGCCCCGGGTGGTGGCAACTCTTAAAAACCAATATTGAGTGTAATAAGTAGCACCTTTTTGAGGTTTGCCCTCAAAAATTGGCATAACCTGAGGATTTTTGTGCTTTCTTCATCAAAATCCCCAAGGCCTGTATATATCAGGCCTTTATCGCTGTTAAATTTCTGCAGGTATGACCTGCTGAAATGTATCGGGGTCAGGGGGATCCAAAGGTGTGGTCTTTACCATACCTGGTAATTACCAGGTGCAATAAAACTCCCTGACTTTTAATGGTGCGTGGATTGTTAAATAAGGAAGGACTTGTAATCAAGCCCTTAGATTGAGATAAAGAAGCTCAAAACACATATAGTTACCTCCTGGTCCTTCTCTGGATGAGATCATTTTACTTTACAACTCCATCAAAGAAGAACTGAGATATGAAAATGACAACAAATTCTTTAAAAAATGAAAACTTGAAAACTTTCCTTTTCAAACATGACTTGAACTTGGGGACCACCAGCAGCTAAACCTCATTTGTACACCGACCTTCCAGATCCCCCTGCGCTCCTCTTCTTGCTTGGTTCCTCCCACGCTCTGCCCCACTTTTGTTTACTGAGTAATATCTCTACCAAGTCCCTCCCCCCTGTAATAGCAGATGTGCTGCTTGGGCTATTGCCCTTCTGCGCTCTCCTGTTCTGCAGGCCCTTCTATCTCTTAATTCACGTTAATTGCAATCTGAGACATTTGTTGTCAAAGTTGTCTCAATATAAAGCGCACTGACATCCTTCTGGTAGAGTGGCACTATACAAGAAATGTAAAATGAAATATATTTGATTATTGTGCCAGTACAGCTGCATTGCCCACATTTCCTACTCTCCTCACCATAAGACCCTCCTTTAGGCATTCAGGCCTTGATGCTGCTGGAAGGGCTGGGTAGAGGTTGTGATTTGATGACCAATCAGGAGGGCCGGTCTGGTCATTTATCCCCTGGCCTGTTGCCATGGGGACTGGAGCCATTGGAGCCCAGTTCTTGATGCCACAGGGCGCTGCCTGAGCCTGCCTCACTTCCTCCAGCTTCTCTTGCATCGCCCCATTCCCTGGAACAAACTCCCCCTGTATATTCGCACCTGTCATGACCCCCCAAGTTTAAAAAACTCCTAAAATCTTGGTTGTTGTAATTGCACAATGTCGCTGTTGAGTAGCAAGCGTCGAGATACTCCTTCGGGAGTGAGTCGCTGCGCTATATAAGAGCCTCTAGCATAACATCACATAACATAACATAACATAACGTGACATAACATAACAACGATGCAGCAGGCAACGTGGGGTCGTCAGGAGAGTGAGAGAGAAAGAAAGAGAGAGAAAGGGACAAACTGAGAGAGAGAGGAAGAGAGAGGAAGAGACAAAGGGCCACATGTAGGTAGGCTCTGAATTGCGACTTGCAAATTGCGAGACAGAGCGACTCGCAATTTGCGAGTCGCAATTCGGAATGTAGGATGGTGTCCCTGACACCATCTGCGACTCACAAGGGGGTCGCAAAGGCCCACCTCATTAATATTCATGAGGTAGGTCGCAATTTGCGACCCCCTTGCGAGTGGCAGCATTCACAGGGATGGTGGCCTGCTGCGGACAGAAGACCTCCATGTCAGTGACTGCTTTTAAATAAAGCAGTTTTTTTTTTTTGTAATGCAGCCCGTTTTCCTTAAAGGAAAACGAAATGCATTACAAGAACGAAAAATGAAACGCTTTTGTTTAATTTTTTTCAGATCAGGCAGTGGCCCTTAGGACCACCGCCTGCTCTGAAAAAATGTTTGCAGTTCAATTCACAGCGGGGAAGGGGCCCCACGGGGACCCCTTCCCTTTTGCGAAGGGGTTACCACCCATTTCAAATGGGTGCAAACTGCGACTGGTTTGCGACCGCGTTCGCGGTCACAGAGCAATCTTGCATTGCGCTGCGACTCGCAATTAGGAAGGGAACACATCTTCCTAATTGCGACTCGCAAACCCGTTTTGTGATTTGGTAACCAGGTTGCCGAGTCGCAAAACGCGTTTTGTCCATTGCAAACAGCATTTTGCATGTCGCAAACAGCGATTTTCGGTGTTTGCGACGTGCACAATGCTTCCTACATCTGGCCCAAAGAGCGCAATATATGTAAATATAAATATAGTGAGAAAGAGGAGGGAATAAAAGAGAAATTGGATGGAAGGGAAGACAGAGGGAATGAATGATAGAGGGAAGAAGGGAGAGAGAGAGAGACAGAATGAGAGGTCAAGCTTGGCTCCCAACCCTGCCCACCCTTATGCTGACGTCCCTCTGTAACCCGCTCTGCTCAAAATACATTACTTATAATCAGTATGGTGCACACTACGGCGCCTGCTTTTAACTTGCCTGCAGGAGACGGTAGCCAAAGGGATCTGCTTCTGATCCTAGATGTGAACAAGAGGCGAGACCCCACAACCGAAAAAGGTAGGACTTTTACAGAGCTTATCTGAAGCCTCAGCCCACTGCCAGCAGTCTCCAATCTTATGCCAAGTAGCATATTTAATTACATTTAAAAAGTTGAATGGTTAAAAAGTGCAAATGTAATGAATCTAGCTGGCTATAACGCCATCACTCGCAACCCAGACGCATTCACATTAGCTGAGTGAACCAATCCTGGCTTGCTGGCCCTTTGGGATATTCCTGCAGTCTGTTTTTTGGGTTCATGATTCCCAATCCTGGCTTGCTGGCCCTTGGGGATATTCCTGCAGTTTGTTTTTTGGGTTCATGATTCCCAATCCTGGCTTGCTGGCCCTTGGGGATATTCCTGAAGTCTGTTTTTTGGGTTCATGATTCCCAATCCTGGATTGCAGGACAATGGGGATATTCCTGTAGTCGTTTTTTTGTGTTCATGATTCCCAATCCTGGCTTGCTATCTCATTTGGATATTCCTGCAGTCAGTTTTTTTTTTTTTGTGTTCACGCTGCCCAATCCTGGCTTGCTGGCCAATGGGGATATTCCTGCAGTCTGCTTTTTGTGTTCAGAAGTCCCAATCTTGGCTAGCTGGCCCATAGGGATATTCCTGAAGTCTGTTTTTTGTGTTCTTGATTCCCAATCCTAGCTTGCCGGCCAGTAAGGCTATATTTGCAATCTGTTTTTGAGTTCATGGTTCCCAATCCTGGCTTGCTGGCCCATTGGGCTATTCCTGAAGTCTGTTTTTTGTGTTCTTGATTCCCAATCCTGGCTTTCCGGCCAATAAGGATATACTTGCAATCTGTTTTGAGTTCATGGTTCCCAATCCTGGATTGCAGGCCAACGGGGATATTCCTGTAGTCTGTTTTTGTGTTAATAATTTTTATCCCATGGTGATATTCTTGCAGTCTGTTTTTTTTGTGTTTATGTTTTCTAATCCTGGCTTGCTGGCCAATGGGGATATTCCCGCAGTCTGGTTTTTGTGTTCCTGGTTCCCTGTGGTTCTGTTTTAAAGAAGAATACACTTTTCCTACAACAGCAATGTTTAATATGACTTGTATTTGTTGTATGAATCCAGTGCCTACATAAAGAAGTGTTTAGCCCCCTGTGTTCATCAGTTACAACCTAAGTAAAATAACATCACTCAAGAACACATTCAGGAAGAACCCTGGAAAGGTGTGGAGTGGGCCAGGGAAAGTTTCAGAAGGCAGCATAAACGTTGCATAAACGTTGCTAAGCTTGTTTGGGATTTCTACTGACTCTTGTGCGTTTTTTCACTTTTCTGGTGTAGGAATTTCTGCCCCACTATGGTCTGCTCCTCTCCACTGGCAAGGAAGCTATGGCTGCTTTTTGTAGGGCCATATGGCAGGTGTTGCTTGTGGCGCCAAAGGCAGATGGTTAGTATTGCCTTGCCTTTGACCCAGCTCTATCTTTGGGAACATGTCCTCTTACTGACATCTCAGTCTGGAAACAATGTTATTGCTCTTTGGAGAATATCATGCATACAATCAATGATCAATAGTTACCTCATAAGGCACTGATCTGTACGTATTTTTCTGTACCTGTTCTTTTTTTCCTGTCTGCAGCTTCACCTGCTCTGACTGCTCCCATTCCTGGAATTCTGCCCGGATCTGCATCGTTTTTCACTACCGGCTGCGCGAGCGGGCCGAACGCGGGCAGGTACTCATTCGCCCCTTCCGCCAGCAGTGCCGCGAGTGCACCAGCAAAGAATACCAGACTCCACGATTCAATGACGACAAAATTGAAGAAGTTTTAATGATCCTGATTGGCAAAATTAAGAAGAACTGCTACCATGTGGAGGATCCCGATGAGCGTACACCCCTCGGTCCTCCGAGTACATTTCGGACGACGCCCCACCATAAGGAGCTCTGCGAAGCCTGCCAGCAGGGCATCTGTACCAAGGCATGAGTTGTGTGTCTGAGCTCCCCTAACAACTCACAAACTCTTTGGGCACCAGGAGGAAGCTCCAATGGGCTTCGATCACAGGGTCCCGGACCCTGTCCCTGGGTCTCCCACGCCAGTTCCACCACTCTTATGATTTGGGACATTATTGGGAGTGCCCCCTATTAGGGAGGTATGAAATCGCGGTAATTCTTTTTCATAATTTAAAAACAAATATGAAATTGTTCCGAAATTTGATAAAGTATCCTATGTGCAATTTTCTAATTGTGTGGGAAAATGGAGGAAAAATAGTGTTAGAAGAACAAAAATAACTTTCAGCTGACTACTTTCAGTGGAAAAAAACTCACAAATTTATTTTTTGCTGATTTTTCAGCAATATGATTTGCTGAAATCAAAACCTGAAAACTTTGGGGTTGGAGAAAAGATCTTTAAATAATTGTTTTTTCAATTTCATGAAATTGCAAATTGATGGGTTTTGACCATTCTGTCAAATGTTTTCCACTCCTTCTGACTGTGCACAAGTGTGCATCCAAATGGCATTTCCTGGACTATACATTTTTTAAGTAGAGTGAAGCCTCACATGCTATACACTTGCAATCCAGATACAACTGAGAATTTATGGTAAAAATATGATTCCAGGTCAAAGGAGAGGCACGTTTGCAGTCCTGGTTTTTCATTTGTAAATAACAGAACCAATAATCATGCTTTCTAACGTTTGAAGATAGTCATTAAAACTCATTTTAAATCACACTTTGGAACAATCTATTATTCAACTGTGCCTTGTGTGCATACTTCTCTATAATTTCAAAGCAAGTCAGGCACCAGGGGCTTCCCTTCTTCTCCTGTTGAACCCCAAGATTACACTTTTTAAAGGACATCTGAGAGTTCACCTATCCCTAGTTAAAGTGAGACTTCAAGTGAAATCCATCATATGTTATTGAGGTTTTAGATATTGGTGGATGAGTTACTCCGTCACAACGGTGATGGATATCCCATCCACCGAAATCTAAATCCCGTTATGTCCTATGGGATTTAGATGTCAGTTTACGGGATATCCATCACCGTTGTAACGGAGTAACTGGTCCGCCAATATCTAAATCAGGCCTTCATTTCTGGATTGCTTCCATTGCCACAAGATGCCGTCAGAACTAAAACATGAAAGAGAAAGTTAAGAGCTCTTGAGTGGCTTTGAGCACCTTAATGGTGGTCCAGATGTAATCCTGTGATGGTGACTCAAAAGAGGAAGAAATAAGTGGAAGGGGAGAGGTGGTGGAGCAGACGTTGGCAATGAAATGTGGAAGGGGGGGTAGAGAACCTGTATTGGAGGTGCTGAGTAAGGACCAGGATCTTGAGGAGCGATGAGAAGGCAAGATGGACCTAGGACAGTCAGTTGTACCTTATTGCTTGTTGGGCCATGTATCAGAATGGAGACCTTTTAAACTAGCTCTGTGGGTTAAAGCACCTGCTGAAGATATAGGCCCTCATTACGACCCTGGCGGCCAAATGACTGCCAAGGTTGAGGTGGCAGTCGAACCGCTGCCAATGCGGCGGTCTGACCACCACATTACTACCGCGGCGGTAGCGGCACGGTCGGACCACCAGCACCACCAGTTTCGTCGACATGACGGTCTGGCAGTGCTGGCAGTCCTAATCCGCCAGGGCAGCTCTGCAAGCAGCGCTGCCCTGGGGATTACAAGTCCCTTCTCCGACAACGGTTTCATGGCGGCAGCATCACCGTGAAAAGGCTGGTGGAGAAAGGGTGCCCCAGGGGGGCCCCTGCACTGCCCATGCACTTAGCATGGGAAGTGCAGGTATCCCCCTGGCCATCCCCATTGCAATGTTCACTGTCTGGTTAGCAGATAGTGAAGACTGCGACGGGTGCTGGTGCACCATACGGTCTACAGCAATGCCTCCGACTCTATTACGAGTCGGAGACAATGCTGTAGGCTGTTTCCCACTGGGCCAGCCGGCGGAAATTGAGTTTCCGCCCGCTGACCCAGTGGGAAACTCATATTGGCCCCGGCGGGGGGCAGCCACATTGGTGGCAACCTCCCCGTCGGAACTTCAGCGGATGGGTTCTTCCGTCCACCGAAGTTGAAATTAGGCCCATAGAGTCCAAGAAGGAATGGCTTACACATAAATAGTAATCTAGTTAAATGGTATTCAAAATTAGGTCATATCCATGCTTGTTTATTGTGTAAAATAGCTCTGCAGCATCTCAAGCATATTTTAATTGTTTAGTGCCACCCTTACTAGATGGCACCACTTGAGGAGGATGTTTAACATTAATCAAATGCACAAACGTTGATGGGAGGAATGCTTGAAATAGTCTCTACCATTGGCAATCAATCTGAGGAGCATTCCAAACCATTATCATTCATGAACTGTGCCACTCTAGACAGAGGCCTGCCTTGTGCAAATCAGTACTGACCCTGCCTCCCTTTGGAACTCCGAGGGGAGATTCCCTCCAGATGGGAACATAAGCAGTCCTTGACCGGTTTCAGGATTTATTAAGCTTTATCAGTCAGGCGCAGATTGTGTCCAGTGACACAGTAAGAGAGGGACCGCCTTTGGTCATACCCTCCACACCTAGAGCGTTACATCAAACAGACAAAGGTGATGGAAGGAATTCTTGAAAATAGTCCAAACCACTTTTAATCTCTTTGGGTATAATTTGAAACCTTCATTTTTCATGTGCTGTGCCCCTCTAGACAATGTCCAGCCTTATGCAAATAAGTAGTGACCAGGCTCCTTATAGGAACAGCCCATCCAGATCGGCCAGGTGAGGTCACCACCAAAGGTTCACCCTTGTTGGGCCTTTTCAGTGAGATATAGTTTGAATCCTGTTTAAAGCAAGCAAGGGACCCCCTGCCTGGGCATACCCTTGGCCACTTGGGACGTTAACACATGCAAGGGTCCCACGTCTGTTTATACTCTTGGCCATTAGGGCATTAGCAGCAATTAACGTGGTTGAATTGTTCATATTGTTTACCATTCTAATAATACTGATTACAGTACCATGTCTCATCTTTCTAATAATCGTCACTCATCCTTCCTATACAAATATACAGTCATTTCAGTAAATGTTTGAAAATGCTCTTTTGTATCTTTCTTGTGTTTACCTTGGGCATGCAAGAGTGACAAAACGAAAGTTTCAGATCAGTTTCCACAGATTCCTTGAGAGTCAGAGTGTCATGTTCGAGGTTGCCAATAACATCTGTTACCCTGGTATCACTTACTGATGGTAAATGTGAACTAAGGACCATAAGTACCAAAGCATTTCCCCATTGACACAGAATGGGTAAAACCATTTGCTACATCTGGCCCTAAGTCTCTATATTGTGAAGTTCACTTTGGTCTAATACACAGTACCGCTATATTGATAGGAAACATGTACCAATAGCATTTCTCTCTCTGCTCCTTTACGAAATTAGCACATTTTAAGTGTAATAAGGCAACCCAGTGTTACTCTATGGGGGAGACAAACCTTACAACACTGTAAAATGACCTTTGTGCAATTTCACACCCAGGACATGTAAAGCTTAAACACACATGTCCTACTTTTTAAATATCTTGCACACTTCTTGTGAGCCTTTAGAACCTACCTTAGGGGTGACATATACGTATTAAAAAGGAAGATTTAGGCCTGGTAAATGGTTTATTTTGCCAGGTAGAAATGGTAGTTTAACATGGCACACACAGGCTCTTCAATGGCAGGTCTAAGACATGTTTAAAGGGCTACTTAAATGGGTGGCACAATCAGTGGTGCAGACCCACTAGTAGCATTTAATTTAAAGGCCCTGGACACATGCCGTACCATTAAGTAGGGACTTACAAATGAATTAAATGTGCTAAAAATGCAGTCCAATTTTACCATGTTTTTGAAAAGAGAGAGCAAGCACTTTCACACTGCTTAGCTGGGAGTACAGTGCACAGAGTTTTAATGCCAACAAAAAACAAGTTCAGCAAAGTAATGGAGTGAGGGCAAAATGTTTGGGGGAACACCACGAAGGACGTCAGGTTTAACAAGTACAATGTTGAAGCTCCCTTTCAGCTCAACTTTTCTCTGAGGGATGTGACAGCCTGCATGAAACTTACACCTACAAAGCCAAGCAGTCCATATGGGAGGGATGCAGAAGCCAGATGTTCTTTATATCAGGGACCTGGGCTGAAAGACATCCCTCTGCCATCTCCGCCTTCCCCATATCTCCTTAAGGAGCAGCCTGACAATGGGAGAAACACTAGAAACACTGTCCATGGTGTTCAGCCCACGGTTCTTGAATGCACACCCCTTCCCCTTCAACCATTAGATGCTTTGCAATTCAGGGAGAAAGGCTCCCAGTAATCCCTGAAGCTCCAGCCTGCTTGACCAGTAATTCACACATTGCAGGGCAGCTGGGTGTCTACATCAGCTGGTGGTTGCTTGTTGCATCTTTGTACACAGCAGTGGGTATCACATTAATAAGAATGTTTCCAGAATAAAAGGGTCTGTGACAGCACGACCAGGGTTAAACTGGGACAGAAAGTTCGCCTGTGCACAAAAATTAAAGTGTCCACCATGAGATAGGTAAAAAATTGATCCATGTTTGAAACTGGGTAAGTTTGAAACTTGTAAAGACCTGCTGTACAGGTGTTTTGCAAGGAACAGGAACCTGCATGAATTTGAGGTTGCTGCAGGTTGTTTGTTTTATTATCAGGAAAATCAACAGTAAAAACTGGCCCAGCAGACCATGAAACACACAAAAGGTGATGGGAAGCTGCTTTCAATAAGTCAAACTACTGCCAATAGCTCGGGGTACCATTCCGACCCATCGTTCTTTTGCTCACCATGCCACCTCATTCTGGACTGAGCCATATGCAAAACAGTCTTGACCTGATCCAATGGGAACAGCCCAGCCTGAACTGTCAGATCAGCATCCTCCATGAACCATAACACAAGCATCCTGGGACCAGTTTCTCTCTAGTTATGGGCTCATCAGCCAGGTACAGCTTGGTTCCAGTGACACAGTGTGCCTGGGACCCGTGTCTGGGCATACCCGCCTCACTTAGGGTGGTACATAAAACACACAAAAGGTGGCACCGTGTCAGTTGGCAGGTCTGTTGTTATATTGCTAAATGCCTACGTAAGGTATGCTTGTGGGTTTGCGCTTCACAACCCCACTAAGTAAATGCTATACACTTGCAACAATACAAATCAAGGTTGTAACAATGAACGCTTTATCTGGTCCTCAAAAGCAGTTTATCTGCACATAGTACTCACACCGGTCAGCAGATGGCAGTACATGTCCATGTAATAAAAGCTGTATAGTGCCAGCCCCAACTGTCAGTGAATACACTAACGAGTACATAGTTCTTAGATCGATTTGTAGGTTACTGAATTCTATGAAGGTAGTGATGTGTGATACCCACGTTTGCAGTTATTTTATTTTATTTGCAATTTTATGTAACGCCCAAAGGCATCAGAGCGCTTTACAACTCACACGTGTTACAGCGGGTTACATTAATAGTAGGTAAGCTCGGATGTTTACATGTGTGTATGTATACAGGAGTTACCACAAGAGACAGTTAGAACAATAGGGGGAGGACATAAAGAGTTTTACGAAGGCGGATCAGGGCGCAGTAGAGAAAGTAAATAAGTCTGGTCGGGGGTAAACTAACCAAGATGTCGGTCAAATAGGAGGAGCTTGAAATAATTTTTGAAGGTTGCCAGGCATTTAATTTGAGTATAATTTTTCCTCCCTGTGCAGTAAATGACTTGTGGGCTTCAGGGCTTCAGGGCACTATGTAGAGGCAGCCTGAACCTGTGATGGCATTTTGCCAGGGAATTTGCCATCTAACCAGTGCTAAGAACTGTCTCCTAATCAACCCTAGGAGCTCTTGGGGTTTTGTGGTGGGTTTTGTGGCAGTCTTTCACCCCTTTCTGCACTCACCTCTCCACCCACGACAAGATCTCCGGACTCACCTCACAATTTTACCTATTGCGCCTACCTATTGCGTCAATCACCAGTGGCGTAACGAAACTTGAAGAGGCCCCTCTAAAAAGTACCTGGAGGGGATGCCCTCCCCCCTGGAACCAGTCATGGGCGTGCCGCCCGTGCACAGTGTACTGTGCTGAGAGGGTCCCCTGGAGCTCAGGGGCCACCCCGCACCCCAGCACCTGCGGGGTCTTTGTTGCGCTACTTACTTGTCATCTGGTTGTCCCTTCCCCACCATCTCGGCTGAAGCAAATATTTCCCAGACTCCCCATTCAGGGTCTTCGCGTTCCCTTTTGACCAATCCAGAAAGACCATGAGCGGCTGTCTCACATGACCCCTCTCAAACTGACAACCTACCTGAACACACCCGTAGATGCAGGAGCGGAGCCTGGACCTCGTCACGTCCCCAGCGCTGGTCCGTTCCAACTAGATCCAAACGACAAGGGTGCCTTCCCACATGTATTTATTTTTATATTAGGCACATAGTGCAATCCTAGCCCCGGGGACAGCGTAGGGTGTACAAAAGATCATTGTTATGACATCATCTTCCAATAACTATAGCCCATGGGAATCAGCTTCACAAGTTTTAATAAAAGCATCCTACAGGACGGAGCTTTAAGTGGGCCGTGTCCTACAGGTCCTGAGCACCGGCAGTTCTAAAAAGCAGGTGCTGAGACGGGTCCTTATCGAGCTATCCATTTTTGCCCTCACCCTCAGAGTGAAACAAAAACTTAACTCAACAGTGGTACAACCCTGCACTGCCTTTAATGTAAATTCAAAGAGACTCGTTATAGTTCTTTCACAGTCTCATCATTTCTGAACTGAAGCATTTTCAATATTATATACAATGAAGCCATTGTTGTTGCTTATTTATTGACAAAGCCAATAGTCCAGATTTTTAGCTTACATGCTTTTAAGCCACGCTCTTAATTACATCAACCACGCTGCTTTGGGAGACCCCTCAGTTTTTTCATCCCATTTGAAGCCCTGTAAAGGAGCACTATTTTACGCACTCTATCAACAATTTATTTGCTTGATTAATAAGAACCATTGCTATTATTGCGACACTTTGTAAATATGGTGCAGGGTGAGGGCCTGTTTAGCGCCGCGGTAGTGTAAAAGGAAGGTGCTACAGCGGCGCTAAGGGGCCCAAGGGGCGTGTAAATATGCCCCCCTGTTTTTTTCACTTAGTACCCCTCATAATCCACACTCATCTCCCTTTTCACTGCCTCTTTAGCCCCTCCCATGTGCCCTGCTTGTCAGACAATGTAATTTAACATCATATGCCACTGTGACTCTTGGGAACTCCGAAGCTCCCCTCCTCCCCCCAAACTTATGGACCAAGCTCCGCCCCTGATGGGGGGGGCGTGCTCCAGTGCCGGCAGGAGTCCCGGCCTATACTTTCATAAACCTTTCCTTTACTGAGTTGTTATGGAGTTCTCCTAAACAGCAGCCAGGCTTAAGCTTCATATTATTAAGAATTAGCCATCCATGTCCACGCCTGGGTTGGGTGATGTTTTCCTCTGGAAGGGACGGGGCTTTTATGCCGGACTTTGTTCTTTTAAGTGCTGCCCCCTCGGCGGTAGATCCCATACCGAGGAAAGGCCTAGGCTAGTACTGGCTGATTATAAATGGTCTCCTGTTGGTGCTCTCACCCTGCCCTGTATTTCTAGCCAAAGTTGACGACTTAATGAGTCTTCACTTGATTTAAAATTGTGACAGCAGTTCACAAAAGATGCTTAACAAGACCAAACTAATGTCTAATCTGGGCAGTATCCTGTGAGACACTGTCCCACCCTCCGAGGGCTTCACTCCCACAGGTCAAAGTGAGAGAAGTCTTTGCTTGAGCGACTTGTAATAAACAATTTCCTATACAAAGCTCCCAGACCTCCTATGAACGCACCGCCTTTCCTTTTAATATATTCCAGTTGGTTACAAAACTCCAAAACTTTGTGACTAGGGTGTCATGTTCGAGGTTGCAAGAATCGTGCACTTTGCTAATGCCTGGTTGTATTTGCAGCTAAGGTTAGGCGCAGCTCTATTCCACTTGCAATAGTAGTTATGAGTTTGCATAGAACTTTTAGGTGTTTAACTCTGTCCGCAGAGTTGCACCCACATACCATGGACAATCGAGGATGTCGCATTGGGCAAGGCAAGGCCATCTAGGACCGTGTTCACATCACCATTCAGGGCAAACATAGTTTTGTCCAGGCCAGTTGGTGCTATCCGTTAAGCATCACTTAGCCTTACATGGGGTCACTTTTTGACCTGAGGACCTGGAATAAACTTGGGCCATGTGTATATAGAGGACACTTTTACAAAACCCCTACAGCATTCATCTGCCTCTTTTCTACTTGGCCTACTCCGTTTTAGGGCTTTGCTGGACTATGTTAATTACATTGTGAAGTACCAGTTGGGATGTCACGCGCCTTACACCCATCCCTCAAGGGCGCATTCCATTTTGTGTCTTCTTCTTAGCCCTACTTGTCTTACCCACTATACCCTCAGCAACAGGTTTCTTGAGTAGTTCTCTCTTTTTAGAGTCACACGGCCTCTCTGCCTTTAGCACAATTTTTCTGTGGCCCAAAGGCTCTGGGATTTTCTAATCGAGGCAATTGATGAGTATAGGTGTTTTGAGCCTTTTCCACAGTGCTTAATTTGTAAAAAAAAAAACATACCCTTGTCAGGAGGCCAATGCAACGTGCACAAGCCATCCCCCCAACCACGCTGCCAATGACAGAACCAATACAACTACTAACCATCACACTCCTATAAGTGTGAGAATTCAGACTATTCCAGGCCCTCAAAGTTATAAAAATGGCATTGAAGTCAGATAATAGTCGTTTTTGATGTATGTTCAATTAATAAACAATTGTTCTTGTGCTCATCTCTAAATTAGTCAAACAGCGCCACCGTGTGGTCGACTGTCATAAGTGCCGGTGTTGACAATTTAGTGCTGGTGCGGAGGACCGGAAACCACTGGCTCAAGTTAAGCACTGCTTTTTCTCAGTTTACCTTCTGGACAACGCAGAGGGCTTGGGCTTAATCTTGTACGCACCGGGAGCCAGTAGAGCGTTTCAAGCTCTGGTTTGAAATGATTGCTGTGGTCTTTATTGCAAAGGTTTGCTTTATTCTTACTGCTTGCTTGGCCTTTTGGTGATGCTGCAAAAATGAAGGCATACCATGACTGATGCTCCTAGGAACTACTCTGGTGACTGGTTGGGGGGAAACAGAGGATCTTAAGAGATAGGAAAGCTGCACATTCCTCGCTTTAAATGCCGCTTCATTTTGGGATGCATATTTGAAGAATATGCCCAGATCCCTGACTTTTCCTGACGGTGTTGGGTGAGCTCCGAGGCCTGGAAGGTAGGAGAAGTGCAAAGGGTCTGTATCAGTGCTCCTCATCACCATGATTTTGTGTTTTAACTCCCTTCGTGCAGAAGAAGCTCTCGTTCATCCAATAACTGATGCCATCCCATTGTCGGTTGATGCTAGCCTGCTTTTGGAACTTGTTTTCCAGCCTAAAATGGACTTAGATGTCATATGCACACATTTGAAAGTTCACCTGGTATTGCTGGTATTGCTGGAGGGTGATGAAAACATTCCATTGAACATCCCCAACACTTTGGGAGATGAGGGGCCACTATTCTCTGCACATATCCCGGCCACTTCTCCAGAAGCGTAATGAAACTTGGGGGGGGGGGCTCCCTACAAAGTACTTTGAGGGCAGTGCCTAATTTGTGCTTGTTGTTTCCATTGCTGAGCACCAGCACTTATTTCTGAGGGCCTGGGCTTATTCTTCTGCCTCAAGCAGTTCATGCTAGCAAAAGACACATATCGGACAGACGCAGGAAGGGAACAACGAACAAGAGTCACAAAGGGAGAAAGTAGAAAGCTGCTAAAGTGAGCTGAAGGGGCAGGGAGTGGCTTTATATGGATTGAAGAGGCCCGAGAATGCTTAAAGATTACGCTGCCCCAGTATTCCGTGTTCATACATGTAGCAGCCGCGTGTTTAAGAGGAGGACTTTGGGCACCAGCACCTTTTTATTTACAAATTAAGCACTGTTTGAGGGCCCTCCCATCCAGGCTCATTCTGGAGTTCTCAGGCCAGGGTACTGTGCTGAAAGGGCCCCCTGGAGCGTGGCCCCCTCCACACCACAGGGGCTGCAGGGGCCATTGTTACGCCACTGCACTTCTCAGAGTGAAACGAGAGGCAATCAAAACACTGTCAGATTTAAGCGTTCTTCGCCCACCTCTGACATCCGTAATGCCACAATGGCAATCCAACCCTCTCTGTGCTGGCTCAGCCTACCACTTTCCTCAGTAATGAATTTCCAGACACTGGTCCAATACCTCCTCATAAATATAAGCAATTCGTTATTCCCTTCTCATTAAAACACATGGCTTGGACTGCTGTGCTTTTCAAAGTTATGTCACCTTCGGGCCCTACAGTCTGGCAAAGGTACCAGGAGACGTTGTAACAAAACAACTTGACACTCACCAAGAATCTTCAGACATTTTCAGCACTCTCTAGTCTGCATTCTGCCCATAAGAAGGGTAGGGATCACACTAAATAATATTAATGAGCTACTGACATCCATGGACCAAGGCCCCCTTGTGTGCTAATAACCTGGGTCCTTTCTGCAGCATTTGGTACCTACAGGCAGGCACTGCTCATCAATGGCCTCTCTAGGCACAACAACTTGGAAGGTTAGACTCAGACAATTTATCTCCTTCCTGGACCTGACCAAACAGGTCAAGCTCGATAGCTTCCTTTCTTTTGGGCTGCAACAGTGATCTCTACTCCCCCTCAGGCTAAAACATTGTGTGTTGCCCCTCTTATGGTCCAAGATACTTGATTCTTACCACATCAGATTCCAAGCGTATGCTCATGGCGGCTGAGTTTGAAACCGCAAGAAAAATGTGCTTGACCAGCAGCAGTTTGGTCTCAGGAAGATGCATCACAAGATGAAACGAAAACATGATCTGCCTCAGAATTCCTCGTCTGACATCCTGTGTATGGACCTAACCAGAGATTGCATCCCACTTATCTGCCAGTCTGGGGCTCCACCTCCAGCTTCCAAAAAAAAGGGTCCCTTTTCACTTCAACCTGTCTTTGTTCCGAAAGTAAACAATGAATACCTTTAAAAGTGTTTGATCACTTACACCTTCTTAGACTCATCCTAACCTTGCTGAATCGTCCACACTAATTTGTACACATCCTTGAGGTGGCGATCTCCAGATTGGGCTGCTGTAATCTTGGCTACTTCTCTGCAGGGTCCAGTGCTGGATCGATGAACATTCTGAGCATGGGCGATGCACACAGGTCCCTTGCTGAAGATGGAGGTAGAGCCCAGGGGACCCTGTCTCTGCCTCCTGCTCTCCGAACTAAACCAGCAGCTCTGGGTATCAAGCATCTCTAACTCCCCACCTTCATGAGCCTACCAGCCCTGGGAGGAGGACCAGTAACGTCTGAGTATAGAGAGTACCAGGATTAGTACCAGTGCTTAATTTGAGGCAGTGGTTTTCAGTGCTTAGCCCCGGCATTTAGTATTCAACACCGGCGTTTGTGACAAGTCTGCCACAAGGTGGTGCTGTCGGGCTATTTTAAAGTTGACCACTATAGCAGTTAATTATTAAATCAATATACATTAAAAGTGACTATTACCTGCCACCCAAGCCATTCTTATAGCTTTGGGGGCCTCGAATAGTCTGAATTGTCACACTTGAGGGGGTGTGATAGTTAGCAGTTGTGTTGTTATTATCATCAGCGCTGGCAGGGGCAATGTGTGGTGCAAACTGCAGTGGCCTCATGACGCGAGCCTGGCACATCTTTACAAATTAAGCACTGATTAGTACACAGCACCTCTCTGTGGCTGTGTGCTCTGTTGTAGGACAACAAGTTGCCAGGCCCTAACTGCCTCTGTCCCCCCAAGAAGGGAGGTAAAAAGCTCTGATAGACAGACTCCAACTGCCCCAGACCAGCTGCTGATGTCTCTGGGGTTACTGGCATTGGAAGGGTTTGCTGTGGCACGAAGGGCTGGACAGTCGTGATGTCCCACTAGAAGATACAAGGGCATGGGCAGAAGAGCTGGCACTGGGTGGGGGGGATCAATTGCACCCCAAGGTAAGATATCCCCCTACAGTTCTCGCTAACCATTGCATAATGGCTCCTAACGCACCAGTCCAAAGGCCTACGTACCCTTGTTCTGGTTCAAATTACAATAGAAAATTGAGAGAACTTCAATTAATTTGGCAAACTTTTACTGCCTTTTAGATAGATTAAATATTGTTTGTGAAATTTGTGCTCATGGTGCCCTAATCTAATGTTGATTTCTTTTTGCGCGTCATCAGCAGGGCACATTGGCAGATGCAGAGAGGCTTTCTGCTAAACTGAGTCTTTCTCAAGTACGCATTGCCAATTAATCAGTACAAATGAGCTCAGTAAATGCAAAGCACTTCAATGAGTTCAGCAGGTGGTAGATGGACCACCCATCATGTAGACCCATCAGAGAGCCGAAGTCACGCTACCCGGCTCTGACGCTACGCCAAGCAGGGCTGCAGGTTGGAATGAGTCACTTGGACCCTTCAGGAGTGGCACAGCTCAGAGGTGGCAGACACTTGGTGTGTCCAGGGCATCTCTCAGCTTGGATAATGGCAGCCTGCAGTGCCACCACACTCTAGGGCATGCATCCTCCTTCTAAGCATCCTTCGTGGGGCGTGTGGGCAGGCGTCTCATTAAGCTAACACACATTTTAATGAAAGCAAATATATGCTAGATGAGCTCAGAATAATAACTATTTGTTTTTTAATTAGCCCTGCTGCTGGGTACATTACCAGGGAAGAAGTAACAGCTTTCCAGAAGGATTGAGAACTGACCCTATGATGACCCGTATCCTGTTGTATGTTAAGATGGCTAGGTCCGGCCGACATGGGCGAGTCTCAGACCCGATGAATGATTCTACATTTTCTGAACCATGTCACCCATGGTTGGATGTCAGGGGAGTATCTCTGCTGGTAAAACCACCAGTTTTCTTGAAGGCTCTGACGCAGACTTCTTAAGGACTTTGGGGGCCCTGGGCCAAATGTTTTTTCCAGGGACTGTTTGGAACAGCTTTGGATTTATGATCCAGTTTCAGCTCTTCCATGCCTCGTTGGTCAAGTGACTGACAGTGAACAGACAGTGGTTCAAATCCTAAATGTGTTTACATCTAGTATTCAGGGATAGTGATGTGTGTTTTTAATACTGTAGCACAGCAGCAGCTCACGAATATAACTGCAAATAATCTCTGTGACACCTCCCTTTTCTCATATGTGAGGTCCTATTTTGATCTGAAAGGAACTTTTTTATGGGTGTTGCATGAAACGTAAACACAACATTTGCCTGCAAAATGTCTGTAAAAGACTCCCATACATCACCCACATTAAAAATAAATGAAAGGAAAATCTATTTACAGCAATCTGTTAAAGGTCATCAGGCTCAAAACTCTCTGCAGAACAGAGGTGGCTGTATCCGGGGGCTTAAAACGTCCCTGGGCTCTGATACTCTCAACTCCTGGAAACTTGATGTTCATCCTGGCAGGGAAGAGAAGTGGCTTTCTTTGATCCTGTAGATGGACTAAGGTCTAGTGAGAAGGACAGCAACATGGCCGCGGGGTCATCCTTTGCACCTTCCTGACACATTCCACACTATGTTGATCCACAAACTAGCATTATTTGGCATCACTGACACGGTACTGTATTGTATTTGCATTTATATAGTGCTTACTATCCCTGATGAGGCATTGAAGCGCTTCACGCCGGGCATCACGCGGCTCCTGAACCTATCATTAGTTGTTAGTTCAGGGTTGTTGGGTATTGTTAGGTACTGGGATTGGTTTTGAGCGCTCACACAAACAAAACCACCAAAACATATGTCCTACTTTGAGTAACCTGCACCCTGGGTGATTGGCCCATTAGCAGTCTTCAGATAAATCCATGCACCAACAGGATGTTTCTAGCCAGGGAGGACCTGTTTGATTAACGGGGCAGATTTGATCTTATCTAGAGGGAGTATTTGTCTAGTACTGCTAGGATTTGAGGATTTGAGTCTCTCCAAGGACAGACAAAAATTAGCACTGACCATGTTCCAGAGTTGCATGCTCAGAGGTTTCTCGACTCTGAGCCCAGGCCTCTCCAAAGATCCTGTGGCCGAGCACATGAGGCAGTTCCTGATCTCATCCTCATACTCCTGGTCAACGATGGAGAAGCAGGCCTTTCCCTAACTCTTGCCTTTGTCCTGACTATCCAGTGGTGGCCACAGCCAATCAGATGTTCTATGTTCTTTGTGCAGGTGGATGACAGCTTGTTAGCGCTGGGCCCACTGGAGCTGCTGCCTCCAAGTGAAAACTGAGTGCCTCCGCATTGACTTCTAGGAGCTCTATCCAAGGGATGTCCCTGCACGCCTGCGTCGCCTGTTGGAGAATGATGGACCACCGATGAGATGTAAAAGGGAATTTTTGTATTGTATTGTAATAGTATTTATATAGCACTTACTACCCCTGACAAGGAGTTGAATCGCTTTTCGGCAAGCAGCACGCTACTCCAGAACCCAAAAGGAATTAGTGGTGAATTAGTATAGGGAAATATGAGTACAGTTTTAGTATTATTATGAGTTAATTTGAGCCGCGGATATGTGAGCCTGTTAGTTGGATTGACTGGAGTAATGGAGGGGTGGAGGAGGGAAGAATCCAGAAGTGTTAATTGGGTAATAGGATTTAGGCTTGGGATGAGTAAAGGGGGGATGGAGGAGGGAAGAGTCTGTGGGAAAGGTTTAGGGAGGTCATAGTAGTAGGGTGAGATAAATGAGGGAGAATTTAGGAGGGTTGTTTGGGAGATCATGGTAGTAAAGTGAGGTTTGGGTGAGTTAGATGTGGAAGCGGAGGGAAGAGCTTAGACAGCGTTATTTAGGAGATGAAAGTAGTAGAATGGGTTTGGGATGAGTCAGAGTGGGGATGGAGGATAGATTGATAGAGACATGACATATGGTGATGGGTAGATAAGTGTGATAAGATGAGAGCAGGGATTCATAAGTATCTAATATAACAACTTATCTAGGAGCTATGCAATGACCTATGAATGAAACCATGACACTGCTCCCAAAGTTTGTTTACTGTGGGTGAGAAAAAGCTGCACTCTAGGCACTATGAATCGCTGCCCTTTGGACGTTTGAGGCAATATTTAAGTGAGAAAGTCCTAGTAACACATAGAAAGATCTGTGTTACTTACCTAGACGGCAGACTACGCCTATGAATTAGGGCAAATTACTATATGGGCTGTAAAGTGAGAATAAATGATCTATTTCACGGTAACTTTGAAAGATTGATGCTGAACAGGAAGGTATCAATAGTTTAGGTGTAGACACTGGTCTTGGAGCCAGATTCGCCACAAAAGGTAAAAAGAACAGTTGCATAAGTAAATACTTTTTATCGCGTTTTTAGAAAAAAACAGTCTGGGGGTGATTCTGAGCTTGGCGGGCGGCGGGAGCCGCCCGCCAAGCGGGAACCGCCAGAAGACCGTACCGCGGTCAAAAGACCGCAGCGGTCATTCTGGGTTTCCCACTGGGCTGGCGGGCGACCGCCAAAAGGCCGCCCGCCAGCCCAGCGGGAAACACCCTTCCACGAGGAAGCCGGCTCCGAATGGAGCCGGCGGAGTGGAAGGGGTGCGATGGGTGCAGTAGCACCCGTCGCGAATTTCAGTGTCTGCTAAGCAGACACTGAAATTCTAAGTGGGACCCTCTTACGGGGCCCCTGCAGTGCCCATGCCATTGGCATGGGCACTGCAGGGGCCCCCAGGGGCCCCACAACACCCCATACCGCCATCCTGTTCCTGGCGGCCGAAGCCGCCAGGAACAGGATGGCGGTATGGGGGTCGGAATCCCCAAGGCGGCGCAGCAAGCTGCGCCGCCATGGAGGATTCCCCTGGGCAGCGGAAAGCCGGCGGGAGACCGACGACTTTCCGTTTCTGGCCGCGGCTGTACCGCCGCGGTCAGAATGCCCAACAGAGCACCGCCAGCCTGTTGGCGGTGCTCCCGCAGACCACGGCAGAATGACCGCCTCTGTGTCTTTGCTATTTGATATATTTTAACTGAAAAGAGAAATGTAATGAATAAATCACTGTACTTTGACTGTTCTAGCATATTTCAGTGCAGGCTTTGGTGATCTGCAGCAGGAGGGATGTGTTGTTGGTCTTCAGCTTCTGGTCGGTTCTGGCTCCTTGTGAAAAGATGCCTCCAAAGTGAAGCGTGAGCCTCTTCTCCTAAAGCTGCTGTAGGGGGACACTCAGTCTTTGGGGGTTCTCTTGTTTCATGCAAGCTTCGATTACTATGTCTACCAGGAGTCCAGCCAGCTTCTCTCGTGCAGCTGAGCATGTGCTGAACCAGGGCCACTGGAATTATGCGGCAGGAGAAGGTCAAACTACGTGGCAGGGTTGAGTAAATTATGCGGCAATAATAGGCAAATTATGTGGCATCAAGCGGCACATTTTGTAATAGCATTACTTCATTATTTCATCATTTTAAACTTGTTAACACAATCTGTGCATTGGTAGCATCGTATTAGTGCCAGTTTAATAACAAAATATAGCAATAAGCAACACAAAGTTGAGCACCCCAACTCTGCAAAGGGCCTTCCACAGTGTGGCGACATGTGATGTCGTATTTTGAGTAACTTTTTAACAGTTTGACCTAGAAACTATTTTTTTTGTTAAATTCTGCAGATTATGCGGCACATGATGGATTATGTGGCAAATGCAGCAAATCTGTAACTATGCGGAAATCAGGTGTGAGCCCTCTGACCCTTTTACTAACTCTTTACTCTGGCTTCTGTAGGTCCAGCTCTTCTTGGGGGGGAGGGGCGGTCGGTGTGGTGTCCAAGCTCTTCAGTCTCAAACATCCCCTTCCCCCCAAATAGCATAAGCGTAACCTTCAAGCACTGTTCGCCCCGAGTTTGAGCGTTAATTCTATTAAATGTATGCCCTCTGGCCTACAATTGAGGCGAGCCCTGGACCCCCGCAAGTGTTACATAAACCCACACCGTTTCCTGCTGCCCTTGGCAAATGATACATTCAAAAGAACCCCTCGGTGGGACGAGATTGGAGACAGCAACTTATTTCAAGGTAGCAATTAGATTTTACAGTTCACATTTTTATTACAGCACGCATAGTTACAATGTGTGGTACATTCAGCATCCATCCGCGGGATAAAGTACCTGCATCCAAAAGAAAAAATAAGTTATATATATATATATATATATATATATATATATATATATATATATTCTCAGAAATGAAGGATGAAACAGAGATTTGTTTGGGACAAGAAATATGGAGGCCTCTAAGTACAGTAAAGAAAAATACACATATCCCGTTGTCCCATCTCTTTTCCTTATTGGATCCCAAAAATGAGTGAGTCATTGATGGGTCCCTGCACAATACCGCATGTGCTGACCGAGGGGACCCGGACACACCTTGTCAGAGTCAGGAAGAACTGCGCCTGCGTCTCACAGCCGGGCGGAGTCCCCACCCCCCTCTCTGGAGATGCCGCTGCCTGATAATGTGAATATGTTTCCGTAATATTGGCTCTCAAAAGCCGATAGGGATGGAACGGAGTCAGTCAGCTGGCAGACTGCTGCCTCTGAAAGGCCAGCAGGACTGAGACATAGTGAGTCCCAGGCCTAGCAGGCCTGACATGTGACTGACCTCTCCCCATCCCGATGGGCCTGTGATGAGCTGTGAGCCCCCGCTAAGGGCCTCTGTGCGTGGTCGTCCGCCAAGCCTTGAGCGGGATGAAAGCCCCCCTTACCCTGCACTCTGAGACCCTCCACAAACCACGTTCTTTTCAGAGGACCAAAGAATGTACCAAAAGGTTTTACCTCTTCTATGTCTGTGGGGAAATGTGTTAACACCAGAGTCCCGGTAGCCCTTCAGCCTCATCTGAGCGTAAGCAGAACTGACGCTACAAAATAAAGGGAGCATTATTGGTCACTTATATGACACCGAACAGATTCGCAGGTCCTGGTTTAAATTAAGTGTATAACTATTATCCACAATAGTATCTATATCATCGACCACAGAAGGATGAGAAGCTGTGTTGACACTGTTGAGGCACTGAGCTGCCAGTGACACACAGATCTCTGCAGCAGCAACTCAACCCATTGACTTCTCTTGGTCGCTCTGAACACGAACCCCGTCTCTTCATCGAGTATTAATGGCACGCCATTCCCAGTAGCGACTCGATGTCCAGACTTCCCTGTGCCTTTTCTTTACCAGACAGTGATAAATTACTCCTGCACCTTCCCTCCTCTCTCCTGCGCCTGCAGCAAAACAAAAGGCCACCTTGGAAGCAACTCCTGGCTTCTAAGAGTCTCTCAAGCTCAGAGTCTCTCAAGGAATCCCAATGTCTCACTGCGGCTCTCACCTCTAGTACTAACTAAGATGAATGACGACATCTGACGGCCTCGAGGATGCAGCGAGCCGAGGGGATGTAATTACTGTTCAGGCAGAGGAATTGACAATGTGTCTGCTGTAACAATACTGCTGGCTCGAAGGCAGGTTTGCTAAGGAGCCGCACAGCTGTGCGTGGTCTCGCTAACCTTTCTGTGGTCCCCCACTCTGACAGGCCTGTACGGCACTTCAGCTTGCGGCACTTGTACGCGGTGTGCTGGTCTGTGGTTCAAATTGGAAGCAATGGAATGTACCCTGGTGCTTGTCACACTCCGGGACATTATTTTAATCGGTATTAGCTCAGTTATACGTTTCGATTTTTTGTGGCACCTTTACTGTGCGCTGGACGTGAAGTCAGAAAGCGGAAAGTACTTACTGCAGTGGCTTTTCTGCCTCCAACTTCTCTCAGTAATGGATCATCTGACCAAGATGACGATGATGATGGTGTTAATGTTAATAATAACATTAACCATTATTGCATTGTAGTCTTTCTTATGTAAAAGCATCAAAGTGTGGGACAAAAAGCAAGTTTAACAAAAGAATAATTAATAAACAATAAATGAACCTCAAATAAATTAAAAAAAAACACTAGACCCAACATGAGAAGCTACTGAAGCTGAAGTCAATTTCATTCTAATGAAGTGCTGCGATATCGTACAACAAGCATTGGTAAATACAATCAGACCCTACTGGTTTATGTTGGCACATGGAACATTTAAAACACTTGGGACAAAGGTTTCTGAGGTCGAAACACAAGATAAAAAACACACACACACATTTTAACACATGAATCGGTGAAGCCAGTCTCTGGTCCTGGCCTTGCTAATGCTAGATGCTTTTAAAGTGCAGAGGGAGTGGCAAAGCCAATACAGGCGACTGACCATCTTACAACTATGGACCCCGTTCTTGGGTGTGTTCTGGCATCAGCAAAGCCCATAGCAGGGATATCTCTGGAGCAAGAGGGGGCCCTGGGGAAGTGAAAGAGGAGAAGGGGAAGAGAGCATACGGAAACAGTAGAAAGTGTGGTGGGACAACATCCAGGACATTACCAAACCCTCCTCCTGGTGCCACCCTAGAGACACTTAAAAAGCTATTCCCAAATAAGGTTAAAGGAACAGGGTTTCCACGGTGGGAAAGCATAGGGCACTTTGCATAAGATGACAATGACCTGGGTTGTGATTTCTCAGGTAACACCCATTTCTGTTGCCAAGATTGGTAAAGTGTCCAAATTCACATTTCCGCCTTCTTTACGTAAACAAACTTTCTAAGTGAGTAAGTATTGGGCACTAGAGGTAGGCCAGGAAATCTAACACTGTCGCAGATTCGCATGCTTGTATCTGGAGATATGTCTAAGTCCCCCAATATTTGGAAATGTCCTCTGAGCTTAGGAAGACACTAGTAAGAGAAGATATATGATGTTTTAAAGCTCGGCTGTGTCCACGAACCCTTAACCGTAAGGTAGAGTTAAACTAGTGATCCCCTTCATACCACGTGATCCTGCGGAGAGACCTCATTTATGTTTCAGGTGTGGCATACTGCTAAGGAGATCCACTTAAAAAACGAAGGCCCAGATTTACTAAGATTTTGTGTGGGGTTGCGTTGTTTCTGTGGGGCAGCCCCTGATTAAGTAAAGACACAGTAATGCAAGAAGCGTATAGCTCTGCCTTGTGTTACTCTGCATCAGGGAGGCGTTACACGGGTGGAGCATGGGTGTTCTCGTGCTTCCACCCTTGTATTCTGAAGCAAACCCAGCTGTATGATGACTAATCAACCTAAGTTAGCACCGAAATGGTACGCCTATCCAACCAAGACGTAACAATGGGAAATGTCTTTATTTTTCCACATAATTACCCCGTTCTTGCGTGATGCATTCTCAGAGATGCAGATACAGAGGTAACTGCCTCTTACGATTGTTTTTATGCCGGAAGGTATTCCATCCTGCAGAAAACAAGCCTGCCTCGACACAGGCACCGTTGCACAGTGGTGCAAGGGGCCTGCATCGGCACTAGTCACACATTGTGCGTCAGGGCTAGGAGACAGAAGTGAACATTTAGCACATTTCGGCTCTATCCTTTTCATTCAACAAGACCCAGAAAGTTGCCTTGCTTCGTTGCGTTGCATGAAATATTGATGAATATGTTCCTAAGTACTACTTCCAAAGTTCAATATGGCCGCTAGTAGAAGCCATTACGGAGTCTAGGAGATGGGGTGAGGTAGCCGCAGTGTCCATCTCAGGCTGGCGGCAGCTCAGAGCCACCTGGCTTCGTGCCAACAAGGAATGGGGATGACCAGCTAGGACTGCTCTACCACACCCCAACGCGGAAGTACCGCAGCTCGTCCAACAGCCCGGCGGTGAGGATATATGGCGAATCTTCCTCGAGAGGATGAGCTGGAAGATAGAGTGAGGCGGGGTGCGAAACAATTGGCAAGGAAGAAAATACTGCGTGTAGACATCAGTGGTTTTAGTAATCAACGTATGGTAGTAATTACTGTATCAGCTGCTCACTTATAAGGTACAATTTGACTACAAAATGGATTTTAGCAATTTCTTATAATACCCTTAAGTATATTCTGCACAGTCCTGTATCTTTACTCAGGACATTCACTAGTTTGGTAGGGAACTACGTGGGAAGTTGATACATGATACTATTTACAATTTGGCAAGAGAGCATTCACTCGTAAACTAGCAGAGGTTCTCCTACGCTAAGGGCCTGATTTAGGTCTTGACGGATGGAATCCACAAGTGTGACGGATATCCCGTCCACCGTATTATAAACCCCATAGGATATAATGGGATCGGAATACGGTGTTTGGGATATCTGTGAAGTTTGTAACAGAGTATTCCCCTCCAAGTGCCTACCCCAAAAAGAAATTAATGTGTCCTTGTGTAACGTAACTGGTGCTCATGTAAAGTGCTCCCATACCTTCGGGTTGAGTTGGCCCAATATAAAAAAACCTGCAAAAAATAAAACGGGCTGCTGTGCTGGTGGGCAACGCCCTTACCCCCCCCTCTTGATAGGAGTAAATGTCAGACCATTTCTAGGGTGGGAAGGGGTTGGAGAGGAGCTTGTGAATAACACCATATCCAAGTGTTTGAAGGTGTTTGCAAACTTTCAAAGTTTGCCACCCTGTAGGATGTGCACCCCCACACTTGCATGTGATTTAGTCCCACACAATAATATGTGATAGTGGGATAAAGGATGTAAGACTTCGGGTCCTCTGTTGTGAATTATTTGCAGTTTTCTTCTGCTGAGTAGATTTATTGAGGAAATTGCTTTATGAATGGGAACACAGTATGCAAACTTTCAAACCTAAGGTCCTAATTTGATGTTCGCGATCGTCAGAAGTTATTCGCTCTCAGTGGATTAATTGGGGTGATTCTCGTTTAGACACCACTGGGCTTGAGGGTTCTAGAATTTATATTTCCTCACTTTGGTGACATGATCACATTTCAGTAGACTGCTGATAACATTTGACCTGAGTCATAAAGGTTTCTCTGTAAGTAGGTGTGACTCAGTCTTGACTTGTTATTGAAGAAGAAGAAGAAGAAACTTTATTCGGTATGAAAAAATTCATCCATTACAGCAAGATAATCAACCAATAAATTATTAAAATACCAATAAAAACCATATGTAGTAAAAAAACACCCATCATAAAAACCTCATTCATAAAAACAGAAAAAGAATAAAAAGAAATCACTCTAAAAATTCTACATTTTTTCGCCAAGTTGTAGCTCCCTTCAGGAATGATCCCAGGCCCTTCCATACCAATACATCTGAGGCCATTTGCAGCCACATAAAAGCAGGACGGTATTGCACGAAACCCTTGTTCCTTAGGAGCGGTAATAAAAATCGAGTTGTGAATGGTGCATAAAAGACACAAAAAAGTGTAAAATGGATCAAGGTCTGATGGGACACCCCATCACAGGGGCAGGGTCTAATACATTTTTCTCCATACTGACCTAAGGGGAAGCACAAATTACTTCTAATGATCCCCAAGCGAAATCGAGTTATGAGAGACCTTTCCCTCACATCCTTAATTTCTAAGAGATATCGCTCAGGACCCACCCACATCTTTAGCACAATAAAATCCCTGATCGATTTTTTCCCTAGGACCTCCCCCTCTCTCTTGGTCTCCTGGATTCTCAGAAAGTTATCCTTAACCCATTTCTTATCATAGCTAGTCAGGTCCTCGGGATAATCAAACAAATCAGGTCGCCCCAGGTCATGTGCCATCTTCCTTATGTGCGACAGCCAGGGAATATGCTTCACATTGTCGCAGGCCAGACAATCCCTTAGGATATCCCTATTAAGAGTGGCATGTTCGTTACTCCAAACTGAGATCCATAGCAGAAGGGGGGCCAGCTGGGTAGTGTCCTGTACATACTCAAGGTCCAGTTCCAGGTGGAGGCAAAAACCAGGAATATTTTGTCAAACACCCAGAAGCCTTCTACAAAAACGATTTTCTTCCACCATAAGGGCTCGGGTATCCCTAAACCCCCAAAGTGCCGAACCATACAGGAGGACAGGTAGGCATTTCCGCCTATAGATTTCAAGCAGGGATTTGATAGGTTTGCTGCCTACCCTAGCCACAAAGTCAAAGGTTGCACCAACTGTTGCATGAAAAAGCACAATCCTTCTAGCAATACAGGGTTTCCAAGATCCTTTCTCATCAAAAATGACCCCTAAGTATGGGAACTCGTGGACTCTGCTAATAACTTGATCCCCCACCCTTAGCTCCCCCACCCTACTCATAGGTTTACCGCACACCATAAAATGTGATTTCTTAAAGTTTACCTCCAGTCCCAAAGCTGACATAAAGATAACATAAGCTCTAACTAATTCCCGGAGACCGTTCATCGTGCGGGCCATAAGGACCGCGTCTTCCGCATACGTCAGCACAGGGATATCAATACCCTTCACCTTCAGGACATCCCTGCAGTATTCCATCAGAAAGTCGGACAATCCATTTGTATATAGTAGGAACAAGGTAGGGGCCAAAACACACCCCTGGCGCACACCCCTTGAAAGCTTAAAAGCCTCCGAGCATTCCCCATTAGGGCCACCCTCACATTTGCGATTGTTCCTGAATGGAGATATCGGAGAAGCTCTACAATATCAGGATCCAACCCTGACTGAATTAGCCTTTTCCATAATAAAGACCGGTTCACTTTATCAAAAGCACAGCTAAGGCCCATAAATGCAAGATAAAGGGTACCTTTCCTAGCCTGGGTGTATTTACCGATCATCATCAGTAAATTGAGACATTGTTCTTGCGTGCCGAGGCCTTCCCTGAAGCCATACTGTTCCCGACTTAGAATATCATTTCCTATCATCCAGGCCTCCAGACGGCATAGGATAATTTGTCCCAGAATCTTCGCAGAGGAGTCCAGGAGTGATATGGGGCGATAAGACTTATGATCATTACGATCCCCCTTTTTAAACACTGGAACTATACATGCCAGTCTCCAAGAGGCAGGGATACCCACAGTAACAGCTGCATTGGGGACATTTAGGAGAATGGGTGCCCATAACTGAGGGTTAGCTTTATACATGTCCATCGGGATCGAGTCCGGGCCCAGAGCTTTATTATGCGCGCTACTCTGTATTGCATCAATAACCTCCTGTAGTGAAAACCTGATTGCTAGGTTAGGAGCCGCATCATACACGCTCTCCCGAATATTTCTTAGGGGGGGGTACCATCAAATATTCCACAGAAATGAGTTACCCAGGCCTCCGGGGCGATATTACAGCCAAGGCCCTCAGAGGTTTCTGTTTCAAAGGAGCCTCTATTTACCACCTTCCAAAACAGGCCAGGGTCCTTCAAAGCTGTAGCACGCTCTAACTCTTCCCAAGCTTTATCTTTATATTTTAGCTTACTATCCCTCAGGGCCCTTTTATACCTTATTCTAGCTTCTTTTACAAGAGCCCAGTCTCTAGGGTGAATCTTGGTAGCCATCTTTAAATTTACCCTTGCATCATAGCAGGCTTTGTCGTACCAGCCACATTTGCGTTTGCTAAGGTGGCTGACAACTGGAAAGAGGCAGTGTCTGACTGCTGCATTTACTACTGTTATCGCATCTATAACAGTCGTGGGATTTGGCGCTTCTGTCAGGAGTATTTCCATAAATAGGTGTAAGTTATCCCCCACAACCCTTCCTACTACTTTTTGAGAGTCTACTTGCTTCCACCCAAGCCTCCTACCCTGATCCTTTGTCTCCACCATTACAGGCCTACCTCGTCCCAGTAAGCGTAGGACCCCAGGGAGTTTAAAGGACAGTATAAGGGGTTTATGATCGCTAAAGCACTCGCCTAACACTTTACCTCCAATCACCAAGCCTCTCATAGGAGGAGACACAAAAATATAATTAATGGTGGATCCAGACCCTCTTCCCACATAGGTTGGAAGTTGATGGGTGCCTACTGCTTCAATATCATAGAAATTTAAGAGGCCCAACTTCCTGAGTTCCTTTAATAGATCTCTGCCTCTAGAGTCCTGCGGACCCTGCGCTGAATAGTCCTCGCGGTCAGGAATAAAGGGATTAACCACAGTGCTAACCCTGCCCAATTTGGCATTAAAGTCACCCGAGATGATGGCACAAAATTCCAATCCCACCTTCTCCATTCTATATTTCATAACCTTGAGAACGGAGAACAAGGCCCCAATTTGGCACCCCACATCCCACACAGCATTATAGAAAGTTGACCAGTAATATATTAAAATGATTAGAGAAGAGTGCCCAAACCAGCAAAATACCTTGATGGTTGCAGTTAATTTGAAAGGCACCCACTATCTTTGAGAGGCGAATTAGGGTAACCAGGCCACCTTTTGAGCGACCGCCAAGAGACTGCACAGCTGGAATTGCATATCTGTCATACCCATCCCACACAGACAGTCCCTCCGACCAGGTTTCCTGAAGCATGATGACATCATAGTTAGCCACACACCCAACCCAAGCTTGATCAGATAGCTTAGCATCGTAGCCCGCAATGTTCCATGAGATAAGATTACACTGTGTGAGCACCTCTTCTTGTACAGCCAGCGCCTCGGCGCATTGTCAATCCACCCCCTCCAGGGATAGGTTGCTGTTGGTTCTTCTGCTATTTTCCTGCAGGCTAATCTGTCCCAGGGGGAGATTCCTCCCAGAACCAAGAGACACCCCAGTACTCAGACGCATGTGATCGTAGAAATAGCCCAAAGGGACCATACCCATTTTACTTGTTCTACAAACAGGAGTGCGAAGGCTAGAAAGAAGCCTTTTAGTCAGGGCAGGATATCTGACGTTTATGATAATACAGTCTTCATTTCCCACCTTATTTGTAGGACCGACCCAGCCTATTCTTCTGGCAAACAGAATATCCTTGAAGTCTTTAAATGAAAAATCACAATTATTGCTCAGCCAGTGGCCAACCTTATTTATGAGTTGGTTGGTAGACTCAGTTGTCCCAGAAACAAGAGCAGGCACATTCGTCAGGACTACCACATAGGGGGCACATGCTGGGGGGAGATCCAAGCAAGCTGAGGAGGGCCTGGCCGTTGGCGGGTTCAAAATATCATTTTCAGACAGCAGTTGACCACCCCCCTTGGCTGCCACATAAACCGTCTCAGGCTGCCTCCTGCAGCTAAACATATTGACGGTCCCCTCTGGCCTTACTGAAGACGTTGGTGCAGTTGGAGCAGTCTCAACACAGGCACCCTGACCTCCTGAATTTACTCGATTCACCAATAGGTGAGGTGATTTACCCATGGGCTCCAAAGGTCCTGCAGCTACCTCTGGAAGGGAGATCTCCTCACCGGCGCAGGGATGCTTAGTTGAAGCCATACCGTGTCCTCCTTGGCTACCTTGCGCACAAATCAGGAATACTGTTTTTTCTATGGCTGATAGTTTTGCCACCAGGGGAGACAAAATCTCCTGTATAATTTCTCGAAATTTGGTCAGTATACTAGTTGCATCACACCCCAGATGCTGGCCAGGTGCAAGGTCGCTGCTCGCATCCTCAGGGAGCTCCAGGAGAGGTGTTTTCGTCTTGGGTATCAGTTTTTTTTGTGCTTTTTTTTTCCTTGGAGGAGGACTACATTTTTCCATGGGACAGGCCGGGGGAGAAGATAATAAAAGTCTTTTACTTCTTCTAGAGGGGCCAAGCCCCCCAGAATCCACTATTGACTCCATTATCTCAGCCTGGACAGGCTCAGCATCAGCCATACCAGCACCTTGCCCCCCCCCCAGGCAATCCACCTCCACAGCCACAGCCTCACAAGAACCATTATCTATTGAGGCGTGGTGCCAATCCTCCAATTCCATGGATAGCCTCCTCTCTGCCAAATCAATCTCCTTTGTAACAACCCCGACCGCTCTTGCAAGAAAGGAGTCTAAAGTGGTGGTACCACAACCCTGTCTGCTACTGCCTCCACCACCCCCCAGAGGACCAGATGAAAGTCCTTTTTTCCTGCCCATTTTCACAATAGTCAATCAAGCAACAGGCAAGACAGACTGATTAAGACTGATTAGGCTTTTTAGAAGACCACTAAAAACAGAGAGAAGGACTTCAGGTTACACGTCGGGGGTTAACTAGATTTAAACAGTCACTCCTTGCTGAGAACGGAAGAGGGGTGGCCCAGCCCAGCCTCTTACGGGCGATGACGGGCGCAGGACGGGCCCGCCCTTGGCCCGGGCTTTGCCCGGGCGCCGCCCGCGCGCGTCCCACGACGGCGGGAGCACGAAGTTCTTTTTAAAGGGCTCCTGCCCCCCTGGTAACTGGTGACGCCTTCCTTAGCAGCCAATGCGCTTCCCGCGACGACGGGAGCGCGAAGTTCTTTTTAAAGGGCTCCTGCCCCCCTGGTAACTGGTGACGCCTTCCTTAGCAGCCAATGCGCTTCCCCTTGACTTGTTATTGACTTTCTCCTGAACTTCTGAGAGCAAGGACCCATACTCATGGAATTCACATTTTGCCCCCCAAAGCAGCATTTTGGGCTTGCTAGATTCGAAGTAGGTAACAGGTAAGGAGTTCATGGTAGGGGTGTTGCAGTAGAAACTAAAGTTTTCCAGGAGAACCTCCCTGGTGGTATTTTGTTGTAGAATGGAAAGTTAGAAACAAGTCCTCATAGTAATATGTCTGCACTTGTTGATACAACTTTTCTCTGGGTTGGGGGCTCAAGTCTGGTTAGCAGAGTGGTCGACCCTCCTTCCGTAAAAGTGATGGAGTGAACTAGTGAATTGTTCGTAGGTGGTTACAGAAGAAAGATGCTGGTGCGTAAAGTCCTGCATTTCCAAGCTGTGGTGGACTGCCCTTGTGACAGGAGGTCAGAAGCAGGCTAGGAGGAGGGCCTGGTCAGGCATACAGTGAACATATAGCCCTGAGGATCCATCTGCTGACCGCTGGCCTACCTCTTAAATTACCAATATGGTCATGATCTTTGGATATCAAGGCCTTTGCGGGCATGAGACGGTGGCACCCCCTGGCCTGCTTATTGTTGATAGAGAACTCACTCTCTGTCTGCCAAGTGGAGTGGTGCAGACCATCCACGCAGCCTACAAGATGACTCCCTTGTGAAGTGGTGTGAAGGTGGTGAGGCCAGAAGCATTCCGAGAGGTAGCCGCCGTGAGGGTGAGATATCCCGGGCTGCTGTATTGAGTATGTGTTGGCTTCCTGGTGCCAAAGCCTAAAGGTTAACCGTCGCAGTTTCTGAGGAGATTTGCTGAGGGAAGTAGGGGGCTGCTGCCCGGGTGCCTGGCAGTGTTTGGTGACAGCCAGGGGAGGGCTTTCTAATCCTGGCCTCAGGTTGTGATGGTCCATTGCAGACCCGAATGGCTTCAGCCTGACATGGAGGTAGTGCTTTGATGAACTGACATTCCTTCACCCCACCACAGGTGGAGTAGCTGATCTGGTATGACTACGATGGCAAGCTGAGGTAGACAGACTGTGGGACTCACACAATGCCAAGATGAGGAGGAGCGCAGAGCCAAGGCAGACTGCTATGTGGTGGCGATGGCAAACCTAGGGTCACGTGCCCACCCAAAGGAAGTTTCACAGGATGCCACCTTTTGGAGAATTGTACAAGGCCTTTGAGGTTGCCAGTGTCCGACATGAATGAAAGTCTCTGGAGGCAGATGCTGCCTAACCTCCAATGGAAGCAAGATCTGGCCCACCCAATCAATTATCCCTTTGCCCTTGTTGGTGATGCATTAAAGCCTGGAAGGTGGACATACGTCAAAGGGAGGAGTCCACGAGACATGAGGGATTGAATCTTCATGGTGCAGAGGTGTTTTCCTGGTCTTGGGAAATTCCCTGAATGTCCTCTGGTTTGCTGTTCCTGTATACACTCCACCTAACTAGGCTGGGGTCGAGCAGATTGGATCCCGACACCTCTACGGATAGGGGGGAGGTCCAGGATGCCACAGCCGAAGCTGAGGGGTCACACAACATAGAATGTCTGGAGCTCCTTTGTACAGGTTCTTAACTTTAAGGAGGAAACACAGTGGGCCAAGAACGGGCGCACCGAGCGAGCCAGAGAAGACAACTGCAAGACAGACATCCGAGAGCCATGATTGTTAAACTGTCCTTCATTCCACAAGAAGGCATCCCGAGGGCAGCCGGATAGATGGACTCTTTTTTTCTTGAAGACTGAATGTTTTGATTTCGGGGGGAGGGGTTACTCCGTCACAACGGTGACGGATATCCTGTCCGCCAAAAAATAAATGCCATTGTTTCCTATGTGATTTAGAATTTGGGCGGACGGGATATCCGTCACTGTCGCAGTAGCCCCTCCTCTGAAATCTAAATCAGGCCCTTCGAGAGCAACAAAACGAAATCCTGGACACAGTGAGTGGTAAGTCTACTTTTCATTCAATGTAATCATTGTAGAAATATCTTTGGTGTGTAACTGTAAAACCAGCCCTAATGCCTTACTTTAGAATCTGAAATGTAATATTTAGTGCACAGTAAGGGATAAAACTGTATTACATTTTTCTGGAAAATGCTTGTAAAGTGTTACAAGCAGTGGTAAAACATGTATTCAGTAAGGAACCAAAATATAGTTGAAGAGAGACTTGAGGGTGTAAAACTAAGGCCCTCATTATGATCTTGGCTGCAAAGACCTCTGAGATCAGCGCTGGAGGTCAACAGAAGACCGCCAGCGTGACGAACCCCCCCCCGCTGGCCGCAAGAATGTTTTCCCCAGCGGCCCAGCAGGGAAAAGGGCCTTAACTGGAGCCACCACCAATGTTGGTGTGCGGCGGGTGCAGCAGCACCCGTCGCGCAGATCACTGCCTGTAAATTGAGCAGTGAACTGCGCGACGGGGCACTGCACGGGGGCCCCTGCACTGACCATGCCAAGTGCATGAGCAGTGCAGGGGCCCCCAGGGGGGCACTGGAGCACCCTTTCCGCCAACCTTTCCCTGGCGGGGGAACCTGCCAGGGAAAGGCTGGATGAAAAGGGATCATTATCCAGATGGCAGCTCTGCTTGCAGCACTGTCCTGTCGGATAATGATTTCCGCCATCGTTAGGCTGCCTGCTGGCAGTAGCCTGGCGGTGGTGGAAGGCCGCCTGTGGCGGTCCCCACAGCCTTCATTATTTGGCAGCTGAGCCAGCCATGCCGGTGACCGTCATTACCGCCGCCACCGGCATGGCGGGCTCAGCCGCCAATGTTCATTATGACGGCCTAAGTCCTTTTAAACAACCAAAATCACGATTCAAGATTTTTTCACCCCTTTCAGCTGTAAACATGGAAATGTTGAATATTGTATGTCTCAGGAAATATCTTCGTGCCATTCTAATAAAATCCACCTAATTCATCAAAAAGAATAGCTGAAGACATCATGTTTGGCTTTCAAAATCCTTTAAGTAATATTATCTTAGTCAAAGATCATTTGATGGCACTTCCTGGGGGTCACAGTTCATGTAATATCACTTCCTGCAATGTCATTGGATGGTTTACAGAAAATGCTGTGATCTCAGTTCTACTACCCTTGATATCTTGGAAAGAGAAGTGGCAAAGCAGCGGCAAGAATATCTGAGGCAAAGCCCAGTTCTTCATGGTGACTAGTTGGGATTCAGCCCTTGAGAAGAACTGACTGGTCTGGCAGACATCAGAGAGAAACATCTCATCTCCCTTGGCAAAGATCAGGAAGCCACAACTCTACTGCTCCAACCCCTCTAGAATAAAATACCCAGGACCATGATTCTTAGGAATGGGACTGTTAGACTGTGGGAGGGAGGCCAGAGTCTAATCTGACCTCCAATGAGCCCATACAATGCTCAAACACTTTGACCCACATAATTAGCTTCTATTAGGAATTTTTGGGTCATCCTAAGTAGCTACGTAGCCTAGCTTAAGGTTGAGGCTATCCCCAGAGGAGGTATTATAGTACCTGGGCAGCAACTGCTTAGACAATACGCTTTAACCCACATAAAAAAAAACTCCGGGCAAAGTTAGTTAAAACTTTAACAATAGGCCAAAAATACTCTAGATTCATCCAGAGTTCACATTTAAATTCAGTTTAAATTATGATCGGGGGCTCAAACCACAGGGTCCCACTGTTGATGCATTGCTGGGTCCATGGCGAGTCAACTAGAAGGTTTGAAGATATAGGATGCCATATTGGTGCCCTGGCTTGAAAACGTCACACGGATGATTTGAAAGCGTGGAACCACTTGGTAGCAAATTGAAGGATGAATGTTCTCCCGCAGTTGCCGAGTCTTCAGGTCATCGCTGCTGTAACGTGGGGAAGATCCCGTGAGGTCACGTCAAAGAGAGTCACCCCAAGACTCTGGACTCCAGGTAATGCTGAATTAATGGTGTCAAACTGGCAATACATTTAGCAGACTGGGCTTGACTCAAATGCCAGCTTTCAATGGAAGGTCCTGACACTTGAGGATTTCAGTTTTGAAAGATTGGAACCAGCGCTGTAAAAGTTGTCTTTTTCTTCAGTACTAACTCTACTTACCAAGTCCCACTTGGCAGTCCCTCAGAGGAGTCCTATCTAGGCTAAGGCACTTCTCACCCTACTCAGCACTGAGGATACTGGGGTAAGCTCATTTCCTGGCTATCACCACCTTCCAAGGGACAGGCTGTCCTTTGCCCCAGAACACTCAGGTTTCTTGAAGCAAGTTCTTGGAGCAGGCAAGCTCTTCTCAGGAGATGGGTCCAGAACCCAAGTGGACTTCTCCTCTGGTACCAGGTGCTACTAGATAGAAGAAGGATGCTGTAGGCAAGAGTTCAGAATAGAGATGGAGACGGCCAAGCATGCGGTCTCCAGCAGGCAACCTATCATTTTCTAGTCTAGTAGGTAACAAAGCATTTTTAATCTCCAAGCAGGTTAACCTGCTCTTGTGTCTCAAGCATGGTGGTTTAAACCAGGTACTAGTTTACTAAAGGTTGTCTTCACCAAGGCAATGAGGTGTACTTCTTATCTGGAGGTGTCTTATGAGATCACATCTACACCAGGGCCTGTGCATGAACTCAATGGTGGGAGGTTATCTCAGTTGTGCAGATCTCTCCCCTGACTCCCAGCTTGTCCACGGGCCTCCCAGTTTAGGGCCTCCCAGTTTAGGGACTTGAACACCATAGAAAGGCCATACCCCCCACACACATACCTCCCCCCCCCACACACACCCCAACAAACAAGTGGCTAACTTTGCACATGGTGGACTCCTTGCTGTTCACTCTGAAAGGAGAAGAGTCCTCCCAGTTTCTACTCGGAGGCAATGGGTACACACCAGGCCCTGGAGCATCCCTTTTCTCCCATCCTGATCTTTGTGTCAGGGTTCTGGGTGCTATGCAGGAGAGCAAGTAAGAAATGTGACGTGAGAAGGAATCCAGAAATGAACGTGCACAACACTAGAATGCGCATTAGCAGATTAGATGCAAAATGTGGACCATAGCCAGGGCCGCTTGAATTATGCGATTGTGCATCTGCAGTGTTTTCCGCATAAGCTGCATTTGCCACATAATCCAAAACATGTCACATAATCTGCTGTTTTTAACAAAAAAAAATTGTTTCTAATTCAAGTGGTTCAAAAGTTACTCAAATGCAGGAGCGTGTGTTGCAGTGCGGCGGAAGGCCCTTTACAAAGGTTGACCTGTTAAATTTATTTTGGTTATTGCTATATTTGGGTGTTTAACTGGTGCCAGTGAGGTCCAACCAATGCCCAAATAGTGTTAACAAGTCTAAAAATGAAAACATAATCAAGTAATAATACCAGAAAATGTGCCACATCGTGCAGCATAATTTGCCTTTTCTGGTTACATAAACTACCGCATAAGTTGGCCCCCTTCTGCCGCATAATTCCTGTGGTCCTGATCATATGTCATAGCTGCTATCAGTGCACTAGGTAACAGGCATCTAATTGCACAAATGGTGTTTTTAGACTGGGTACCACTTTGGTTTTGATAGTATTTTCTAAGTGATGTTACATATTACATAACAATAGATATTTTCCTGTAATACATGCTGTCTAAGCTATATAATGGACCATCTCCTGAGAAAACCTGGCCTGCTGCAAGAACTACCTTGAGCCTGTCCTTCAGGAAGGTTTCCCCTAGGTGTGCACATGTTCACTGTGCAGGTAACCTGTGCAGAGGCATCATACCCATGACACATACATCCAGTACAGGCGTGACATAAATGGAAAACTGCACACACCAACTCATGAGTGGTTACAGCAATCAGAACAAAGAGGCTTGTAATACAACAGACTAAGGGGCACTCCGGCCCCCACTTTATTAAACTTTATTTGTTTAGAAGGTTCAACAAAAATATCATTTTTACACAGAAGTCATGACATCACATTTATTAGTCATGTGAACATGAAAATAATACTGAAACGTTTAAAACTTTAATTTGATAACAATGCACTTAGAGCAGCATATATTTCCCCCTGATTGACAAGTCAGGCTTGCCAAGTCTCTTCATCGATTGCACTGTGAGGAAGCAAAAACAAATACTGATGAGTTGGCAACATCTGCGAATATTACATCTGTGGTGGGCACCGATAGTGGCTTGTAAACGCTGGCCTTTAAACTTCCATCTGAGGGTGATCCTTGAAGCAGACCTGCCAAACCTTGAAAAAATGTCCACCATGTGAGAGAGGAGGTGGGGCGTCGGAGTGGGTGGGGCCTGGAGAGTGAGTCTGGGCCTTTGAGGATATCAATGATGAGCAGCCCTGAGGGACCTTAGAGGGGGCAAGTCCTTGGAGGCAGTGGCAATGAAACTTGACCCACGGGGGGCCGCCACCCGATCACGGTGTGTTGTGCTGAGGGGCCCCCATGGAGCTCAGGGCCTCCCCACACCGCGGGGGCTGCGGTGGCTATTGTTACATGAGTGCTTGGATATGCCAAGAGGCTTTGTCAGGCTCTGCCTAGCCTACACAGGCATTGCTACCCTCTTCAAAAACACAAACAAAGGCGCCCATATCCCTGGCAGATTGAAAAAGCCAAACTAGATCTCAACTGTGCAGAAGGTTCACACACAAGCTAAAAATCTAGGCCCAGATTTACAAAGGTTTGGCGTCAGGCTTTTCTTACCTTTTTACCACAGACCCGAGGCAATCCCCTATTTGAGATTTACAAACCAACAAAATGTGAATTTAATTGGTTTGTAACAAAAAATAACATAGCAGCACAATGCATGGCCTTGTGCTCCTTTGTGTCACAGAATAGTCACTCCACCAAAGTCTAAATTATGTGCATAGTACCTACACCTCCCCTAAGCATTTGTGTACCTTTAAAGGCATATTACCCGCATTACTGGGGTCAGCTTCCTTGTTGAATTAAAAACTATCAACACTTCTCAGCAGGGCCCTGTACATTTGGTATACAACACTTCTCAGCATGGGTGTTTGTATACAACACTTCTCAGCAGGACACTGTACACTTGGCATACAACAATTCCTCGCAGGACTGTCTGAGTTTGGTATACAACACTTCTCAGCAGGATCCAGTATGTTTGTATATAACACTTCTCAGCAGGACTTTGTATGTTTGATATACAACACTTCTTAGCAGGACTCTGTATGTTTAATATACAACACTTCCCAGCAGGACTTTGTATGTTTGATATACAACACTTCTCAGCAGGACTTTGTATGTTTAATATGCAACACATCTCAGCAGGACTCTGGATGTTTGATATACAACACTTCTCAGCAGGACTCTGGATGTTTGATATACAACACTTCTCAGCAGGACTCTGTATGTTTGATATACAACACTTCTCAGCAGGATCCAGTTTGTTTGGGATAGAATACTTCTCAACAGGATCTGAGATGTTTGATATTCAACACTTCTCACCAGGACACCGTACACTTGGTACACAACAGTTCCTCTCAGGACTGTCTGAGTTTGGTATACAACACTTCTCAGCAGGACTTTGTATGTTTGATATACAACACTTCTCAGCAGGACTCTGTATGTTTGATATACAACACTTCCCAGCAGGACTCTGTATGTTTGATATACAACACTTCCCAGCAGGGCTCTGTATGTTTGATATACAACACTTCCCAGCAGGACTCTGTATGTTTGATATACAACACTTCTCAGCAGGACTCTGTATGTTTGCATACAACGCTTCTCAGCAGGACTCTGTATGTTTGATGTACAACACTTCTCAGCAGGATCCAGTTTGTTTGGGATACAATACTTCTCAGCAGGATCCAGTTTGTTTGATATTCAACACTTCTTAGCAGGACACCGTACACTTGGTATACAGCAATTCCTCTCAGGACTGTCTGTGTTTGGTATACAACGCTTCTCAGCAGGACTCTGTATGTTTGATGTACAACACTTCTCAGCAGGACTCTGTATGTTTGATATACAACACTTCTCAGCAGGACGCTGTGTTTGTATACAACACTTCTCAGCAGGACTCAGTATGCTTTGTATACAACACTTCTCAGCAGGACTCTGTGTTTGTATGCAACACTTCTCAGCAGGACTCAGTATGTTTGGTATACAACACTTCTCAGCAGGACTCAGTATGTTTGCATACAACACTTCTCAGCAGGACTCAGTATGTTTGGTATACAACACTTCTCAGCAGGACTCTGTGTTTGTATACAACACTTCTCAGCAGGACTCAGTATGTTTGCATACAACACTTCTCAGCAGGACTCAGTATGTTTGGTATTCAACACTTCTCAGCAGGACTCTGTGTTTGTATACAACACTTCTCAGCAGCACTCAGTATGCTTGGTATACAACACTTCTCAGCAGGACTCTGTATGTTTGATATACAACACTTCTCAGCAGGACTCTGTATGTTTGATATACAACACTTCTCAGCAGGACTCTGTATGTTTGATATACAACACTTCTCAGCAGGACTCAGTATGTTTGGTATACAACACTTCTCAGCAGGACTCTGTGTTTGTATACAACACTTCTTAGCAGGACTCTGTGTTTGGTATACAACACTTCTCAGCAGGACTCTGTGTTTGTATACAACACTTCTCAGCAGGACTCTGTGTTTGGTATACAACGCTTCTCAGCAGGACTCTGTGTTTGTATACAACACTTCTCAGTAGGACTCAGTATGTTTGGTATATAACACTTCTCAGCAGGACTCTGTGTTTGTATACAACACTTCTCAGCAGGACTCTGTGTTTGTATACAACGCTTCTCAGCAGGACTCTGTGTTTGTATACAACACTTCTCAGTAGGACTCAGTATGTTTGGTATACAACACTTCTCAGCAGGACTCTGTGTTTGTATACAACACTTCTCAGCAGGACTCTGTGTTTGTATACAACGCTTCTCAGCAGGACTCTGTGTTTGTATACAACACTTCTCAGTAGGACTCAGTATGTTTGGTATACAACGCTTCTCAGCAGGACTCTGTGTTTGTATACAACACTTCTCAGTAGGACTCTGTATGTTTGCATACAACACTTCTCAGCAGGACTCAGTATGTTTGATATACAACACTTCTCAGCAGGACTCTGTATGTTTGATATACAACACTTCTCAGCAGGACTCTGTATGTTTGATATACAACACTTCTCAGCAGGACTCAGTATGTTTGGTATACAACACTTCTCAGCAGGACTCTGTGTTTGTATACAACACTTCTTAGCAGGACTCTGTGTTTGGTATACAACACTTCTCAGCAGGACTCTGTGTTTGTATAGAACACTTCTCAGCAGGACTCTGTGTTTGGTATACAACGCTTCTCAGCAGGACTCTGTGTTTGTATACAACACTTCTCAGTAGGACTCAGTATGTTTGGTATACAACACTTCTCAGCAGGACTCTGTGTTTGTATACAACACTTCTCAGCAGGACTCTGTGTTTGTATACAACGCTTCTCAGCAGGACTCTGTGTTTGTATACAACACTTCTCAGTAGGACTCAGTATGTTTGGTATACAACGCTTCTCAGCAGGACTCTGTGTTTGTATACAACACTTCTCAGTAGGACTCTGTATGTTTGCATACAACACTTCTCAGCAGGACTCGGTATGTTTGGTATACAACACTTCTCAGCAGGACTCTGTATGTTTGATATACAACACTTCTCAGCAGGACTCAGTATGTTTGCATACAACACTTCTCAGCAGGACTCTGTGTTTGTATACAACGCTTCTCAGCAGGACTCTGTGTTTGTATACAACACTTCTCAGTAGGACTCAGTATGTTTGGTATACAACGCTTCTCAGCAGGACTCTGTGTTTGTATACAACACTTCCCAGCAGGACTCTGTATGTTTGCATACAACACTTCTCAGCAGGACTCGGTATGTTTGGTATACAACACTTCTCAGCAGGACTCGGTATGTTTGGTATACAACACTTTTCAGCAGGACTCTGTGTTTGCATACAACACTTCTCAGCAGGACTCAGTATGTTTGCATACAACACTTCTCAGCAGGACTCAGTATGTTTGGTATACAACACTTCTCAGCAGGACTCTGTGTTTGTATACAACACTTCTCAGCAGGACTCAGTATGTTTGGTGTACAACACTTCTCAGCAGGACTCTGTGTTTGTATACAACACTTCTCAGCAGGACTCAGTATGTTTGGTGTGCAACACTTCTCAGCAGGACTCTGTATGTTTGCATACAACGCTTCTCAGCAGGACTGAAGCCAGTTTGCTCATGGTTTGACCTACAAGTGCAAATTCCATTTTAAAATTCACAAAATGTGATTTGCACCCGTACTGTAATGTACTCGTGCATGATGTTACCCTAGTGAGGTGCAGTATTGCGCATGAGTAAACCTTTCCCAAGAGGCGAGGTACAGCGCACCAGAGACGGATGCCTAGGAACATTTGGGCCCCTACAAACTCCAGCGTGTGGGAGTGCTCAAACTTTGTCCCTACCAAGTTTCAATCCGGAAACGGTTCATTTACTCCTGCAAAGGGAGGGTAGGAGTAAGCGTGCATCGAGGCTACGAATGGGAAAGAAGCACCCCAAAAAAGAGTGGGTCTGTAGAGGAAGGGACCTATCCACAGTGAGAAAAATGTACCCTGTGGAGAAAAAAAGTACAACTGATTACAATAATGTGAAGGTAATACTCCTTCTTAATTGTGTGTTTGTACATTACGCACACCTGTGAACACGGAACAGCCTTTGCAGGTACCTAATCTGGAAATCACAAACATCTTCAGGAGTGTTCTGGACAGGGACCACTGTCTCTGGTCTCCAGGAGTTCCTGGGATACTTTTGTGACTTCTAAAGATTCATATGTCCTCAACCACCGAAGGAGTAAAGCTTTGGGGGCACATTTAGGATATTTTAGGAACTGGGTAGAGTGTTTCCATGTCAGTCCAAGCTGGATTCCTTCCAAGGCAATGGCCTAACGTAACGGGCTCTCCTAGGTAACTAAAGACCAGCGTGGAAAGACACCAAGACATCACTAAGGTCACGGGTGCCTGAAAACCCAACACACATTGGTAAAACCATACACCTAGGGGTAGAGTCATGGCGCAAACTCAACACACGTTGGTAAAACCATACACCTGGTGGTAGAGTCATGGTATAAACTCAACATACGTTGGTAAAACCATACACCTAGTGGTAGAGCCCTGGCATCAACTCAACACATGTTGGTAAAACCATACACCTAGTGGTAGAGTCCTGGCTCAAACTCAACACACGTTGTTAAAACCATACACATGGTGGTAGAGTCATGGCGCAAACTCAACACACGTTGGTAAAACCATACACCTAGTGGTAGAGTCATGGTGCCAACTCAACATTTTGGTAAAACCATACACCTAGTTGTAGAGTCATAGTGCAAACTCAACACATGTTGGTAAAACCATGTACCTAGTTGTAGAGTCATACTGCAAACTCAACACATGTTGGTAAAACCATATACCTAGTTGTAGAGTCATACTGCAAACTCAACACATATTGGTAAAACCATACAACTAGTGGTAGAGTCATGATGCAAACTCAACACATGTTGGTAAAACCATACAACTAGTGGTAGAGTTATGGCGCAAACTCAATACACTTTGGTACAATCATACACCTAGTGGTAGAGCCATGACACAAACTCAACACATGTTGGTAAAACCATACACCTGTGGTAGAGTCATGATGCAAACTTAACACATGTTGGCAAGGCCATACACCTGGTGTCAAAGTCATGGTGCAAACTTAACACATATTGATGAAACCATACAACTAGTGGTAGAGTTATCACAAAAACTGAATACATGTTGATATAACACCTGGGCCCAGATTTAAGAATGGCCTAGCACCACCCAGCGCCACGTTAGTGTCATTTTTGTTACGCTTATGCTGCGTTAGGTTGGCAACCTCCCGCCAAATTTAGAAAGTGGTGGAATGCATGCATTGTGTCACTTTGTAAACCTTTCCACCACATTATGCTTTCGCCAGGCATAATGTATGCAAGGGGGGGGAGGGACGATACTCCGTTAGGAGGCCCAGAAAAATGGCGCAGTGGAATCTACGAGATTCCACTGCGCCATGTTTTGCGTCATTTCGAATGCCTGTTCAGAGCAGGCGTTAAATTGAGGCATACCATTTAATGGGCCTCTATGTACTTTGCAGGATTAGCACCAACATTTTTGGCGCTAATCCTGCAAAGTACCACGCTAAATTATCACGCTATTGATCCTAATGTGCGCCATGGTGCACCATATCATTAGTATGGCGCACCCATGGTGGCACTGGGGGGGGGCGCAAGAAAAGTGGCGCTTTATGTAATGAAGCAACACTTTTCTGAAATACGGGCGCTAGTGGTGGAGTCATGGTGTAAACTCAGCACACGTTGGCAACGCCATTCCCCTGGTGGCAGAGTCATGGAAAGAGTTAGTCATGTAGGTGATCTGAGGTTAAAGTTTTAAAAGGAAGAAGGCATTTGAGAGGGCTCACAGCAGAAGTATAGAAAGAGTTAATATCCGCCAAGATCCATTAAATTCTTGTGAAATAAGCCCTTACATTTGCTATAAGTTTCATAAGCCCAGAAGCATGTTTGCTCTATCGAGATTACCTCACCCCCTTTTAATAAGGCACCCTTATTCATTTCGCCTCACGCAAAATAATTACAAAATCAGCCAGTCCCCCAGGTGGTGCGTTTTTCAATCATTTCACTAATCATGAGCAGGTTTCCCGGGGGAAATTGACGAGCCTTTGCCCCTGAGAGTGGTTTCTGTGCTGCTGACACCGCAGCATGGCGAGTGGTTTCTGTCTGAAGCTCGCCCGATAAGATGGCGCTCCAGCTCTGGCCACGTGGCCGGGTGCCATTTGTAGACGTCAATACTTCACTCCACTTTTTTCCTTAATCCAGGCCAAGTTCTTCAGAACATCAGCGTAGACTCCGTAACGATCCTGCTCTCCACAGCCGACCCCCCAGGAGACGATGCCGGCGAGAAACCAGCGCCTCTGCGAAGCGCTGAGCGTCACCATTGGGCCGCCGGAGTCACCTGAGCAGGCGTCCTTCCCACCTGGGCAGAGAAATAAAGAAAGGACTCAATTGTAGGTAGCATGGGACATTGTCTGCAGAACCTTTGCCCTTTTTTGGGGTTATGTGGCAATCACACAGCTTTTTTGCAGATGCAGTACGTTTGTGTGGGTGCTCACCTAACACTATGGGGGTCATTACGACCCTAGCGGCCGGCGGTAAGCTGGCGGTAACACCGGCAACAGGCTGGCGGTGTTCCGCCAGCTATTATGACCGTGGCGCAATAGCCACGGCCATACCGCCGGCCCCTCCAACATACCGTCAGGCTTCCGCCTGGCGGTCATAATCCCCAGGGCAGCGGTGCAAGCACCGCTGCCCTGGGGATTATGAGTTTCCGACCGCCAGCCTGTCCGTAGCGGTAAACACAGCCATGGAAAGGCTGTCAGTAAGGGGACTTGGGGTGCCACTTGGCATGGGCAGTGCAAGGGCCCCCAGGCATAGCCCCGTCGCGCATTTCACTACCCGAATTTCGGGCAGTGAAATGCGTGACGGGTGCTACTGCACCCGCTGCACATCAGCATTACCGCCGGCTCTATTACGAGCCGGCAGCAATGTTGATGTGACTTTCTCAGACTGCTACCCACATCTAATGGGAGAGGACCTGCACTTCTCAGCACTGCTACCATACATGTAAAGGGAGAGTACGGGAACTCCTCAGACTGCTACCATACATCTAATGGGAGAGAACTGGCACTTCTCAGCACTGCTACCATACATCTAAAGGGAGAGTACATGCACTTCTCAGACTGCTACCACACATCTAATGGGAGAGTACATGCACTTCTCAGCATGGATACCATACATCTAATGAGAGAGTACCGGCACTTCTCAGCATGGATACCATACATCTAATGGGAGAGTACCGACACCTCTCAGCACTGATACCATACATCTAATGGGAGAGTACCGGCACTTCTCAGCATGGATACCATACCTCTAATGGGAGAGTACCGACACCTCTCAGCACTGCTACCATACATCTAATGGGAGAGTACCGGCACTTCTCAGCACTGCTACCATACATCTAATGGGAGAGAACTGGCACTTCTCAGCACTGCTACCATACATCTAATGGGAGAGTACCGACACCTCTCAGCACTGCTACCATACATCTAATGGGAGAGTACCGGCACCTCTCAGCACTGATACCATACATCTAATGGGAGAGTACCGGCACTTCTCAGCACGGATACCATACATATAGTGGGAGAGTACCGGCACTTCTCAGCACTGATACCATACATATAATGGGAAAGTACCAGCACTTCTCAGCACGGATACCATACATCTAATGGGAGAGTACCAGCACTTCTCAGCACTGCTACCATACATCTAATGGGAGAGTACCGGCACTTCTCAGCACGGATACCATACATCGAATGGGAGAGTACCGGCACTTCTCAGCACGGATACCATACATCTAATGGGAGAGTACATGCACTTCTCAGGACGGATACCATACATATAATGGGAGAGTACCAGCACTTCTCAGGACGGATACCATACATCTAATGGGAGAGTACCGGCACTTCTCAGCACGGATACCATACATCTAATGGGATAGTACTGGCACTTCTCAGCACGGATACCATACATCTAATGGGAAAGTACCAGGACTTCTCAGCACGGATACCATACATCTAATGGGAGAGTACCGGCACTTCTCAGCACGGATACCATACATCTAATGGGAGAGTACCGGCACTTCTCAGCACGGATACCATACATATAATGGGAAAGTACCAGCACTTCTCAGGACGGATACCATACATCTAATGGGAGAGTCTTCTTTGGAGAAACAGGTAGTCTAAAGAGTAAGTACCTGCACTTTTACGTTTCAACTTAAAGAACTGCCCGAATCTACGTATAATCACCGAAGAGGCTCTATGAAAATACACACAGAAGCACGCCTCCCTCTATTTTCAGTTGTCTCTCTCCAAAAACTGGGACTAAATTTGCCTAAAAAAGGTGAAAATCCGGGACATCTGGTCACCCTACATGTGAACCCGGTAGTGAATCCCCGGCAGGACCTAAGGAGGGCCTGACCCACATGCAATCCTACACAGGGGCGTGGCCCGAGGGGATCCATTAAAGGGATGAGAGATGCTCGTGGCTCGGGCCCAACCAGTAACCAGCTGTGTATGGTGTGCGCTGGGCAACATATGTAGACCTTTTCCCGCCTGCATATTCTACACTGACGACGAGGAGGACACCATGGCCTCCCAGCCAGGAATGTCAAATCACCAAAAGGCCAGGGGTAGAGGAAGTGATATCACACGCCATATGACCTCTAAGTTCACTCACACACATGCTTTCACATACATACAAGACCACACGTACACACGCTCTCTCTCACATAAATGAGCTCTCGCCTGCCCAATACTCTGACTGTGAGTAGAACTGACTATTGCCGAAGCCTCTTGCTAGGACCCTGGTAGAACTCAGTGTCTCACTTACCAAACTTCCCCGGAAGGACCTCACTAAACCTGGCCTGGCATACACATTCCACACCTCCTTGACACAGGTCCAGGTTTCTCACCTGTATACAGTCTGATAATCTAATAACCCCTCAGAAGAAGGCTGCACATGAGAGCTGACAGGATCTCTCAACAACTGCTGGTAGCTACTCCTCTGACAAACCTTGTGATCTTCTAGTCACATCACCAAACCAAAGCAAAGCATCCCATGCCCCATCTAGAGTTTGCTGCCCCGCCTTCTGGGCACCCTCCATTGGAATTCACTTCTCATGGACCAACATCCTCACAAGCCCCCCCTCCCTCAAGACATCCTCCGGAAACCTCAAAGCACCCTGCGTTGGACTTGAGACCCAACAAATCTGATTACTGCTGACTATGAACATGAGCCCTTCACCCCTGCTAATCTTCCAATTATAGACCCCCCAAATGAAAACCTGTAAACCAGTGGTTCCCAACCTTTTGACTTCTGTGGACCTCCACTTTATCATTGATGGAACCCAGGGACCCCCACTGAATCATCATTGGAATCCGGGGACCCCTCACTGAGTCATTACTGGAAGCTTGGAACCTAATCTGTCTATATTTGTTCATATTATTTAATTTTCTAAGCAGTCGCGGACCACCTGAGAAGGCTTCGTGGACCCCAGGGGTCCCCCAACCACAGTTTGGGAACCACCGCTGTGAACAGTTATAGTATCATGTGTATTCTATGTGTGAAATGTATCTCAATATCACTGCTGCTCTCCTCCCACACACCTGCCACACACCCACATGTGTTCACAGCTGGTGATGTGGTGTCTTGTTGCTCTGGTCAGCATCACTGGTTGAAATACAAATCATGACTAAACAAAACACCTGGGGCAGGCCCATCCTGACCATGGAAGGTATGTCCTGAGGTGCACTGTACCATGAACTGTTGGCCAGGTGCTCCACACACGACACCCCGCCGCAGGCCCCTCCTCACCTTTCTTCTCGCCTGCACACAGCATCTCATCTGTGACCTTCATGTTCAGGGCGGCATAGGTCTGCATGCACACCTTCAGGTCTATCACAGGAACTTCAATCTGAAAGGGACACACAAGTCACAATTGAAAATACAATTTGACAGTTTTTTGTGTTGTTTTCTTTTTGTGAAGAATGTAGAAGCAGTTCAATAAACAATAAAACAATACCAGGTAAAGAAACATAGAATTTCTCGGTGGATAGGTAGGGCCATTTCTCTGCTTCCTCTCGACACAGTGACCTTCCACTGCCTTCAGATTTACACTGGTTTTCTCAATATGTTTCTTCCAGGGTTTATCCCAAGATTTTTTAGATGGTTTTGTGTTTTTGCTGGTTGTTTAATCCAGAGTTTTCTAATGTTTTTTCCCAAACTCTACCTAATCCTACTATTAACTATTTGCACCCACACCAAACCGAATGTATGTCGGAACAACGCGCGTGTGAACCACGCATGCCCGAACAATGCGGTCGGAACAACGACCGCGTTGTTACCACTAATGACTTTACCACGAATGCCTTAACAACGATTTTTCATTGTAAAGGCATTCCTGGTAAAGGCAGGCATGGAATGGCATTCATGGTTCCAGCATGCGACCCCCTGGCCTCCCACCCCCACCCCTCAAACTCCTGCGACCCCCCCACCCCGACCCTGAAACCTAAAATTACCCGAACCCCCCACCCCGCACCTAAAATTACCACGACCCCCACCTTGACCCTAAAACCACCCCAACCCCCCACCCAGCCCCTAAAATTACTGCAACTCCCCACCCTGCACTAAAACCACCCCAACCCCCCACCCCACCCCTAAAACCTAAACTACCCCAACCCCCCACCCACCCCTAAAACTACTGCAACCCCCACCCCGCCACTAAAACCATCCCAACCCCCCACCCTCCCCTGAAATTACCGCAACCCTCGCCCCAGAACCTAAAACTACCCCAACCCCACACCCCGCCCCTAAAACTACCGGAACCCCCACCCTGCCCCTAAAACCTAAAACCACCCCAACCCCCACCCCGCCCCAAAATAAATTAACGCGACCCCCACCCATAAAACCTAAAATCACCCAACCCCCCACTCCTGCCCCTAAAACCCAAACTATCCCACCTGCCTCTAAAACTACCGCAACCACACCATCCTGCCCCTAAAATTACCCCAACCCCCACTCCTAAAATTACCACGACCCCTGCCCCATAAAACCTAAAACCACCCAATCTCCACCCCACCCCTAAAACCTAAAATTACCCCAACCCCCCACCCCTAAAATTACATAAAAAAAATCTTATTACGGCTGTTTGTTCTAAGGACACACTTACAACAAAACAAAGTTTGTCTACTGCTGTTCTACCATGTGTACCAACTTTAGGATTCTAATCCATTCATTTTAGCCCCATCTTGCCTTTCCACCAGTAAGGCATGTCTAGAATTCTAGGCTTCACCCAATCACCCATCCCTGGAGTGTCTTCAGTCTTTCTTTATACTAGCAGAGATAAAGCAATAGTCCATACATGACCTTTAAATCTGGACATGATACTCCAGATGTGATCTTGAGACCAAGAAAAACCATTGTTGCAGTGTTTCTAGAGATGATTATAGTATTGCAGATGAGACTTCCAGAACTAGGCACAATACTCAAGATCTAATCTTCAGAATTGAGACGATGGTCAATATTTGAAGTCAGAATAGGACAAGGTACTCTTGAAGTAGCCCACAGATGACAATGGTCCTCCCAATGTGCTCCCCAGAAATGGGTGTAAGTCTCCAGCAGCAGCCGCGGCCCGTCCTTTAGGGCGGAGGGGCCACTCCCCCCCACCTTTTGCCCCTCATGAAGAGTGTCTGTCAGGCTGAGCAAAGGTCAGCCTGACAGACACTCTCCATGTTGAGATCAGGCAGCCAGGAGTGAGACATGCAGGATTTGCACAAACACCTGGCTGCCTGAGCTGAACTTTGCGGGGCTGAAGAAGTCACAGCTCCTGTGGGCGTGACCTCCTTGGCTCAGCAAAGGTGCCTCGAGGCCCTCCCCCGGGTGACGAGTGAAGCGCCACCCATTGACTTCGACCTGGGCGTTTCAGGTTTAAGCCCTAAAGCGCCCAGGGCGAGTGTCAATCAGTGACACCTCGTCACAGAGTGGGGTGTGGTCAGCAGTCTCACTGACCCCATCCCACTCTGTGACGAAGTTGGGACTGCTGCCTTCCCTCATTGGCTGACTTAGGTCAGACAATGTGGGAAGGCATCAGACCCAACCCACCTGGGACCTCTGAGGCTGAAGGTAAGTATGTGATCTTTTTAAATGAATGTTTGGTGCGTGCGTGCATTTTTGAATGTTGATGAGTGTTGTTAATGGATGTGCGTGCATGTGTGTGTGTGAAAGAATGAGTGTGAGTGTGCTTACCCCCCAACCCCCTCCCTCCCAAAACTGCCGGCCGCCACTGTCAAGAAGATGGCTTCAGAAATGGCCACCTCACTCCTTTTATGCTCTGCAGAGTTTAACCACTTTACTGCAAACGAGATTTCTAAATCTCGACACAGTACTCCTGATGTGGCCTTGGAATTGGATGTGTTGCCTTATGATGCCCCCAGTCTCCATCAAATGATCTGCATCTGAAAGTCCACCTCCAACTCAAAGTGAAAGAAAAAATCATTTTTGGCTCTGAGCTGTCATTCATTCACAGAAGCCAAAATACAAAAAAGGCCCTTATGATTTCTATGACTAATTCTCTCACAAGGGCTGTCATAAAACCTTTTCTCTTAAACAATCTATTTATATTCAAACTGCAAGTACATTAAAATATGTCTAATCATTGCAATACTTGGCAGAGCTGGGAGAGCCAGTGAAGGGCCTGATTTAGATGTTGGCGGACGGGTTACTCTGTAACTTGGTGACGGATATGCCGTCCGTTGAAATATAAATCCCATAGGATACATTGAGATTCATATTCAGCGGACGGGCTATCTGTCATCATTGTGATGTCATCCGCCAAAATGTAAATCAGACCCAAAAAGTGTTTTCTGGTCCCTAGAATAAGACTGTGAACTAGAAAGGCGATGCCTGGCAACTTTTTGTTTCTTATATGGCTTCCTCTATTGTTCAGTTTGTCACTGCATTATGTCCGCCATTTTTCTGGTTTTGTTCCTTTCCCGGTTCATGTATCCAGTATTCCTTTGTTATCTTACCACCAACTTCCAGTTTGGTCTTCGGTCTTCATGAACTTTGGGGTGAGGGGTTCCATTTCTGAAATTGGCCTGTTGACAAACTACTTACAATGTCCTTCAGGGTCTCAAGGTGTTTTCTGGGGCCTTCAGAGTGCGTTATTGCCATCTCATCTGACGTATCCCGTGAGTTTGTATTGCCTGCTGTTCCTTGTTCATATTTTCATGTTTGTTGTTCACGTGTTAATTGTCGTTGTTTAATATAGCCTTAGAGCCCGCCATAGCGACCTATAACGGCCATTAAATGGCCGCTCCAACATTAAAGGCCAAGCCGAAGTCAAGGGTTTTTAACAAGGGAGCAGGACTTCATTGGCTGGTATGGTCCAGCTACGGGGGCTATAAGACTATCAGAACATTCTTCCTCTAGAGAGCAGAATGTTTTAAGAAATAAAACAAAGGCGTCACAGAGCCCGAGAGGGTTGAAATCCCCTCAGGCTCTGTGATTAATTTGTTCACAGCAACAGCTGTGAATGAAAACATTGGAATGTTGGCGCTCCAGGCTTCTTCCGGCCATTAGAAGCTCAGAGTACTCCATTGTGTCCAATGGAGCTCCCGACATTCCAACGTGCTCATTTGTTGTTCCACCCTGCGCCGGACATCGGCCACTCCAAAGTCATCAGCTTGGAGGATGCTGAGGGACTCTACTGTTAGGTCTCCAAGCAGATGTGGCATGTTCTCTCTCTCGCCTTTCCTCACTCTTATAATCCGATCACTCTTTTTGACTGATCTGGAAGGATGCTGAAACTGCACAGCCTCTCAGGAAGTCCTTGCGCGGAGATGGGTGGATTGTCACCTGAGTGCCTTGCTTTCCATTGTGGAAATTGATGCATTCCTGACAATTCTCCAAAATTCTATATTACTCATTCTAACTCTCCATTGCATTATTTCAGAAACGCTAGCTGCTGCTATCGATTCCTGCATGACTGCGTTCACAGTTATTGCATTTTCATCAAATTTATAGAATCATAGGGGGTTATTACAACTTTGGAGGAGGTGTTAATCCGTCCCAAAAGTGACGGTAAAGTTACGGATATACCACCAGCCGTATTACGAGTCCATTATATCCTATGGAACTCGTAATGCAGCTGGTGGTATATCTGTCACTTTACCGTCACTTTTGGGACGGTTTAACACCTCCTCCAAAGTTGTAATAACCCCCTTAATGTCTTCCAGACACGCGTGATCAATGTTTCTTCTTGGCACTCATTTCGGCTGAAACATGTTATTTTATGTGTGCTTCATCAGCACCACAAATCTTCCAACAACTTATTCCTCTTAAGTCAATGGGCATATTCCTCCCTGACAACAATGGCTTCATATATTCAAAATTATTTTTATTTTTTATCCAGGATCACAAAGTTGTCATATTTCTGTGGCACGCCCAACTTCGAGTGTCAGATTTCATTTATAGTAAAAGTGGGGAGTTGCCCTCCTTTTGGGTTATTTTTGTGAATCTCTCCCCTTAACTTCAAGAGCCCCTTCAGCTTGGAGACCTTCACACTGTAATGTGCAGAAGGTGCTGACAGGTACTGGGACAAATTGCAACTCTCTTTAAAGGTGTTTCAGATCTGCAGATGAAAAGCATTGCCAGTTTACCCACTTTGCTAAATACTCGGGATTTACCAACTACTGCGGAAGAAATATTTGCATTGTTTGCAGTCGCTGAGTCGCCGAGGATGCAAAGTTTTGCAAAATGCGCATAAGTTCACAAATGTAAAATTTAGCAAGAAGGGAAAGAATTTGCCCACTGAGACATTTTTTGTTGTTGAAAATGTTTCCTATAAAATTTGGCAGAATTGTTTTTCCAAAATGACTTTAATCCTTAACGTTTGCAACCTCTATAAAGTTTGAGACCGTAAACATTGCAAAGACCCGAGATCTCCCTGTCACTGCAGTGGTCCTTCTATCCATTCAACTATAATATCAGCCTTTGTAGAGTATTCACAAGCAATTCCTCAAGGATGCCCCACATTTCTCATAACTATGCAATCTGACTCATTGTTGGCTTAAAAAGCTCTGAAGACATTTTTGCCCTGATTTATCCTTTTTGGTGCAAAACTGCACTAACACAGTTTTGCACCAAAAAGTTTAGCACCGACTTGCACCATTTCTGTGCACCAGCCGGGCACCATATTTATGCAATGGTGCAAGCCGGTGCAAAGGGTGGGCTAGAAGAAAAAAAAACATGACGTTAGCCGGATGGGGGTGGCGGTATGGGGGAGGGGGGATTGCACCAAAAAATGACGTTAGGCAGGTTAGACTAAAAATAAATGACAGCCTAGCGTCATTTTCTGATGCAAAACCACCCATACCACATGAGTCCTGTCTTAGAAAAGACAGGAGTCATGCCCACCAACCCAATGGCCAGCACAGGGGACCAGGGTCCCCTGGGCATGGCCATTGCACCCAGTGCCATGTTGGGGCGGGGGGGGGAGCATTTCAGGGCCCCCAATGTCACGTTGAAAAAAATACAAATACTTACCTGTACTTACCTACACTTACCTGGAATGAGGTCCCCCATTCTCCGCTATCCCTCTGGTGTGGGTGGGGGTGTCCCTGGGGCGTGAATCTGTGGGCTTATTCCATGGTGTTCCACCTATGGAAATAGACCCACAGGTCCCCTAACGCCTGCCCTGACCCAGGCGTTAAATAATTGTGCAAAGCAAACTTCGCACCAATATTTGACCCCTCCTCCCGCCGTGCGTGATTTTAGCACGGGGGGATGAATATGGCACTAATGCCATAGAGTCATTTTTTGCACGAGAACGCTGACTTCGCATCTCATTGACGCAAAGTAGGTTTCCACGTCCAAAAAAGGAATTTAACTCCATAACTTTGGCGCGAGACGGGTCTAGCGCAAAGTATAAATATGGAGATAGTTTTGCACTGAATTTGCGTTAAAAAAAAGATGCAAATTCGGCCCAAAACAAGAATAAATATGCCCCTGTGTGTCAGATCCCAAGTCAACCACTGGCCCCTCGTCTCCCACTCCACGATGAGCTCCCCTGGGGAGGGTCAGGGACTGGCCAGGGCTGTGTGTACGATTAATGAGGACAAAAATACTCTGGGACCAAAAATATCATGGACTACATATCGAGGACCAAAATACTGTGCTGATGAGTGCATGTAGGAGAGCACAGATTCCTTGTTCTTAACTCCACGCATACATACGTGAGGGCGTATGTTATCTCAAGGTACATGCATGTGAAGTTAAGAATTGTAAATCTGTGCTTACCTGTATGCACTCACCTGCACAATAGCTTGGTGCTCGGTAGTTAGGCCTCGACTTTTGGCCCCACAATATTTTGTAGCCAATATTCTGATGGAATACCACTAGCCAGGCCTTATGTCAAGAGCCAGGGAGGCTAAGCACACTTCCCCTTCCAACTTTATTTACAAGGCAATTTACACATCCCAAAGGCCAAGTGCTGCTCATGTGTTCTTTTACTGAGGGTCAGAGCTCCCATCCTTGAAGGTGGGAACCCACCCTAGGTACAGCAAGTTTAGGGTTGGCAAGCAATGAGCAGACTTTATGACCTGCCTTTTCTTATCCGACTCCCTGTTTTTTATAACAACAAGACCTGTTTCCGGCCATTGAAGGTATCCCTGCATATAATATTAGAATATTAAGGAACATGTTAAGGCGGGAAGTTTAAAAAAAAAATAAGAAACGTCAAACCACCTCCAGTAATGCATCTGGAATCTTCGACAGGAACTGTTTACCCCATCCACTAACAACCACATGGTCACCTGAAGGAATGCAAATAAGAGGGCAGGGATGTCATCAGTGAAACAGATACAGGTGGACAGACAGACAGACACACCACCTAATCAAATGAAGTAAAATTTACTAACCAGTGGACCAAGAAAGATAACAAAGCATGAAATATAAAAGGAATGAGAAACTAATTAAACATAAACACAAATCAAAAATTAAAAGGAAAAATTGATTCATAAAATTAAAGCAGGAAGGAGAGAAAAAAGAAAGGAAGAAGAAAGGAAAGTCAAAGGGGGTCAGGATGAGAGAATAAAGAAAAATAGAAGTAAAGAAAGAGAAAAAGATGGACAGAATGAGGACAGAGTGATAGCTAGCAGACAAAAAAAGAAATAAAAAGAGGAAGAATGAAGAAATAAGAAAAAGAAAAAAGAAAAGGAAACATAGAAAGCAAGGAGAAATTACAAAAGGAACAAGAAATGACGATGAAAGAAGAAAAGCAGAAACAGAGAGAGAATTAAGGAAAGAAAGAAAGAGCAAGAAAGAAAACCAGGAAGATGAGAAAAGAGATGAAATGAATGAATAAAAGGAAGAAAGGTTAGAAAGGGAAATATAAAGAAAGCGAAAAGAAAGAGAATGAAAGAAAATACAGTGACGAAATTAATTAGAAAGTACGAAGAAAGAACGAGAAAAGGAATTAGAGAAAGGAGGGTGGAAAGTAAGAAGGAGTGAATGACAGTAAGAAACCCAAAGATGACAAAATTGATCTTCATTTATTGGTGTGAAAAGTGCACCCTCCATAACTGTGGGACTTAGATTTAGGGGGATGGGATGTCTCTCACCGTTGTGACAGAGTAACTTATCTGCCAATATCCAAATCCGGCGTTTCTCTTTTCCAAAAAGGAAGAGATCGGTCTCATCAGCATTAAGCCTTAAGAAGTTATGGCCCACCCACCCATCGCTGGACAGAAATCATACAAGGAAGCAAGCTGAAGCAGAATCCAGAGCTTGGCTGAGGTGGACCACAATCTGTGCGTCATCCACACAGGAGTGTGTTCAGCATCCCAGCGAGTGGAGAACACACAGCAGGGATTGGACATAGTGCTTAAATAACATCAGTGACAAGGGGGAACCTTGGAGAATCCCGCAATTTATAGAGATACCTGATCACCTTAATGATGGAGAATGTCCTTGCAAGAAGGGACAAAACAAATTCCATCCCATACCCTACAAAAGGTCTCAAAAGCACATTGTGTTCTACCACACTAAAGGCAGAAGAGACATACAAAAGCAACAGGTCAACTGCTTCATCATGGTCTTGTGTAGCTCTAATGTCACCTGCCAAAGGGGCTAATGGCTACCTGGGCGAAGGCCCATCTGCCAATCATCCATCAGTGTGCCTTTTCGAAGACCCTGGACAGTTACATACAAGCTTTTCTAAGATTGTACCTAGAGCTGTTAGAAACGTTGTTGGGCAGTAATGTGTTTACATTTGGAGTTATCCAAACTGGATCATTTTCAGTGCCCCGGTGACCACTCCTTGCTTCTATGAGGCAGGGGCCATCCCAAAATGAAGGGATAGACCTTTGAACAGATCACTAATCCTTCCTGCTGATGAAGGAGCCTCTTCTTGGAGCACAGGAGGTGGACAGGGGACATGAGGAGATACCGACTTATTGGAGGATGTGAGTGAGGGCACATCTTCAGCTGTAAATGAGCTAAACCAGATCATTCCCACTGTGCCCTCATACAGAAACACTTTCTCTACTCTTGCATTTGGATTATTTGTATGTCTCTTGATGAATCGCTCGACTGTTCGCTTCAAAAAGACTGACAGATGACTATAAATCTCAGAAGAGACTGGCATACCACCATAGAGGCTTGTGCGAAGACACAAAGAAAGAACAACAAGGACAGAAGTGAAATAAACTGAGAAATAAATAAACTAATTTATTCAAGTAGAAGACAGGAAAGAACATAAAGAAATTAAGTAATCATAAGAAGAAAACAAAAGAACAATAAAAAAGAAAAGAAAAAAGATGTGATGCAAAAACAGAAAGACGGAAAAAGGAAGAAAGAAACGACGAAAAATACAGAAATAAGAAAGAGATAAGGAAGATTGAAAGGAAAGGACACGCTAAACATAGAAGAATAGAAAGAACGCGACATAAAAAGAGGGAAGCAGTAAAACAACGAATGAAAAATAAGGGAGCGGGTTTTGATCAGATTGTACGAATGAGAGAAATATGACCAAGCAAAGAATGAAAGAAAATAGAATATGGGTGTGAGAAGAAAAAAAGACGGAAGAGCAAAAGTGAATATAGAAAGAAGGAAGTAGAGAAAGAAGGAAGAGAAAGTAGACTAGTAGGATGAAAGAAAGAAAAAAAATCAGAAGTGAGAGTAAATAAAAGCGATGAAAGAGAGAAAATAAAGCAGCAAAGAAAGACCAGAGGTCGGAGAGAGATGAAAGAATGGATATAAAGAAATGAAGCACATGATAGTAAGGACAGACGGACTAGAAGCAGTGCTTAATTTGAGCTGGTGGTTTCCGGTGCGGGGCACCTGGACATATTTTTGAAGGAGGGCACTTATTTTTCTGCATCAGGCATTTACTGCGAGGAAAAGACACATATGAGAAATACGGAGGAAGAGAAAAACGAAAAAGCTTCACAAAGGGAGAAAGCAGTAGGCTGCAAGAGTGAGCTGAAGGGGCAGAGAGTGGCTGTAAATAGATTAAAGAGGCCCGAGATGGCTTCAGGATTACGCTGCCTCAGTATTCAGTGCTCATACATTTAATTGCAGCAGCCGCGAGTTTCAGAGGAGAGTTTGAACATCGGCATGTTTTTATTTACAAATTAAGCTATGACTGGAAGCATGAGCAGACACCCCTGCTCCCTCCCTCTCACCTGTGTGCAGCGGGGCGGTGGGCAGGCAGACCGGCATGACATAGTCATTCAGCCGAGGCCTCTCCCTTAGCTCCAGCAGCCCAAGGTCAAACTCAAAGGTCGAACTGTTGTAGGCCGGATGCAGCAGGACCGTCTTGGCCTGGAAGGCCTGCTCCGTGTCGTCTCTCCTCACGGTCCTGTGCTTCCCTGGAGGGGAGGGAGGGAGGGACCGTCACTCACAGGCGCTGCACTAGACAGAACGTAGAACAAGGCCTGACAAAGCCGATAGGCCTGGCTTTGCATTCCTGTATACACACTGACATAGAGGGATTCAATGGAGGAGACACGGCAGAAGGGGAGCATGTGGGCTTTGTTGAAACAGAGGCACAGTGTGTGGTGTTCAGTTGTATTCAGCATTATGTGTAATGCAACACGTGGGTATGGGCGCAGAGGTACCAACACATGGAGCAAAAACAAACACGCATGAGCTGAAAACATGTAAATATTATCATGTGTTTAGATGAAAGTATAACATTCCTTTGTCAAGCCTTTGGATTGAGCAAATGAAGGATAAACTCCCAATTAACACTTCTGGATTTCTTTCCTCCTCCACCCCTCCATTACTCCAGTCAATCTAACTAACAAACTCTCATATCCGCAACTCAAATTAACTCATAATAATACTAAAACTGTACTCCTTATTAAATTATACTAATCCATCACTAATTCTTTGGGTACCGGAGTAGCGTGCTACTCATCGAAAAGCGCTTCAACGCCTCGTCAGGGGTAGTAAGCGCTATATAAATACGATTACATATAAGGATTATTTTATGGTAGATACTGAAAAGGTGTTTGTACATCAGAGAAGTAGAAGAAAAGGTAGAAAAATGGCACTAACTGAAGCTGCTGTCATAGGTCCTGTAACTGTCGTTTGTGTTGGGGAAGCTTGCACGGCTACTGCACATGGAGCCCCTGTTCTGTGGGTGACACCAGTCCTGTAACTGTCCTGTAACTGTCCTTTGTGTTAGAGAGTCTTGCACTGCTGCTGCTCACAGTGTACAGTATGTGTATGTGACTGACCACACACTGCTGCCACCAGTCCTGGAACTGTCCTTTGTGTCAGAGAAGCTTGCACTGCTACTACACATGGTGCACCTGTTCTGTGTGTGACACCGGTCCTAGAACTGTCCTTTGTGTCAGAGAAGCTTGCACTGCGTCTGCACATGGTGCCTCTGTTCTGTGTATGACACCGGTCCTGTGACTGTTCTTTGTGTTAATGAAGATTGCACTGCTACTGCACATGGTGCCATGTTCTGTGTGTGACACCGGTCCTGTGACTGTTCTTTGTGTTAATGAAGCTTGCACTGCTACTACACATGGTGCACCTGTTCTGTGGGTGACACCAGTCCTGTAACTGTCCTGTAACTGTCCTTTGTGTTAGAGAGTCTTGCACTGCTGCTGCTCACAGTGTACAGTATGTGTATGTGACTGACCATACACTGCTGCCACCAGTCCTAGAACTGTCCTTTGTGTCAGAGAAGCTTGCACTGCGTCTGCACATGGTGCCTCTGTTCTGTGTATGACACCGGTCCTGCGACTGTTCTTTGTGTCAGTGAAGCTTGCACTGCTGCTACACATGGTGCCCTGTTCTGTGTGTGACACCGGTCCTGTGACTGTTCTTTGTGTTAATGAAGCTTGCACTGCTACTGCACATGGTGCACCTGTTCTGTGTGTGAAACGGGTCCTGAACTGTCCTTTGTGCTAGGGAAGCTTGCACCACTTCTGCATGTGGCGCACCTGTTCTGTGTATGACACCGGTCCTGTAACTGTCCTTTGTGCTAGGGAAGCTTGCACTGCATCTGCACATGGTGCCCCTGTTCTCTGTGTGTCACCGGTCTTTTTAACTACCCTTTGTGTTAGGGAAGCGTTCACTTCTGCACATGGCGCACCTGTTCTGTGTGTGGCACTGATCCTGTAACTGTCCGTTGTCTAAGGGAAGCTTGCACTGCATCTGCACATGCCCATGCGTATGTGACATCAGTTCTGTAACTGTCCTTTGTGCTAGGGAAGCTTGCACTGTGTCTGCACATAGTGCACCTGTTCTCTGTGTCACCGGTCTTTTTAACTACCCTTTGTGTTAGGGAAGCTTTCACTTCTGCACATGGTGCTCCTGTTCTGTGTGTGTCATCGGCCCTTTATTTTTCTTTGTGTTAGTGAAGCTGGCAGTGCTGCTGCACATGGTGCCCCTGTTCTGTGACACCGGTCCTGTAACGGTCCTTTGTGTAAGGAAGCTTGCACTGCTGCACATGGTGCCCCTGTTCTGTGACACAGGTCCTGTAACGGTCCCTTGTGTTAGTGAAGCTTGCACTGCTGCACATGGTGCCCCTGTTCTGTGACACAGGTCCTGTAACGGTCCCTTGTGTTAGTGAAGCTTGCAGTGCGTCTGCACATGGTGCCCCTGTTCTGTGACACTGGTCCTGTAACGGTCCCTTGTGTTAGTGAAGCTTGCATTGAGACTGCACATGGTGCCCCTGTTCTGTGACACCGGTCCTGTAACGGTCCTTTGTGTTATTGAAGCTTGCACTGCGTCTGCACATGGTGCCCCTGTTCTGTGACACTGGTCCTGTAACTGTCCTTTGTGTTAGTGAAGCTTGCACTGCGTCTGCACATGGTGCCCCTGTTCTGTGACACCGGTCCTGTAACGGTCCTTTGTGTTATTGAAGCTTGCACTGCTGCACATGGTGCCCCTGTTCTGTGACACGGGTCCTGTAACTGTCCTTTGTGTCAGAGAAGCTTGCACTGCGTCTGCACATGGTGCCCCTGTTCTGTGACACTGGTCCTGAACTGTCCTTTGTGTAAGGAAGCTTGCACTGCGACTGCACATGGTGCCCCTGTTCTGTGACACCGGTCCTGTAACTGTGCTTGGTGTTAGTGAAGCTTGCACTGCTGCACATGGTGCCCCTGTTCTGTGATACTGGTCCTGTAACGGTCCTTTGTGTTAGTGAAGCTTGCACTGCGTCTGCACATGGTGCCCCTGTTCTGTGACACGAGTCCTGTAACTGTCCTTCGTGTAAGGAAGCTTGCACCACGACTGCACATGGTGCCCCTGTTCTGTGACACCTGTCCTGTAACTGTCCTTTGTGTTATTGAAGCTTGCACTGCGTCTGCACATGGTGCCCCTGTTCTGTGACACCTGTCCTGTAACGGTCCTTTGTGTTATTGAAGCTTGCACTGGTACTGCATGACCCCAGTCCTGTAACTGTCCTTTGTGTTAGGGAAGCTTTCACGTCTGCACATGGTGCTCCTGTTCTGTGTGTGACACTGGCCCTTTATTTTTCTTTGTGTTAGTGAAGCTTGCACTGCGACTGCACATGGTGCCCCTGTTCTGTGACACTGGTCCTGAACTGTCCTTTGTGTTAGTGAAGCTTGCATTGCGACTGCACATGGTGCCCCTGTTCTGTGACACTGGTCTTTCAATCTGAATTTGAGGTAATGTCCTAATTAAAGATTGTGGTAACATACTGATTGGTATTGAGGAATTACCACTTCCTGCTCGACCTGTCCGTCAGAGGAAGTGTCGATGGCAGAATATGCGGGGTCCGTCCATCTCCGGTGATGGTTCGCCTGGAAGGGCGCTTGCGATGGAGTACCCTGTCAGCCAAACTCTAAATCAGACCTTTGGATTCTGCAACTGGAGATGGTGACGCAGCAACAAATCTTAATTTCAGTGGTGAACAGTACGCAGATGTTTGATGGATGGACATAAGACCACTTTCTGAGCATTCTTCCGGTGCAGTACCACATATTTTTTGTAAACATGTAATAGCGTGCAAAATGCATGTTAACCCTCTTAACAAACGTCTAAAGCTACATTTCGGATTGCCATCGTTCTCTATATGAGTGCTTTAGGGGAAACCACCTTTACTACGCGGCTGTAACGCCTCAGACCTGAACCAGGATTCAGGGCAGGGACGAGGGGGTCGTGGTGGTTTTTAGGACAGGGTGGGGTAGGTTTTAGGGTTCGGGGGGTCGGGGTAGTTTTTAGGACAGGTTTTATAATTCAGAGTGTGGGTGGGTGGGCCGGGGTAGTTTTTAGGAAAGGGTGGGGTAGGTTTTAGGGTTCAGGGCGGGGTGGGAGGGTCAGGGTAGTTTTTAGGACAGGGTGGTGTATGTTTTAGGGTTCAGGGCAAGGGCGGGGGATCAGGGTAGTTTTTAAGACATGGTGGGGATGTTTTTATGGTTCAGGGTGGGGGGGTTGGGGTAGTTTTTAGGCCAGGGTGGGATATATTTTAGGGTTCAGCGCACGGGCAGGGGTATGGATACTTTTTAGGACAGGGTAGGGAAGGTTTTAGGGTTCGGGGGGGTAGGAGTAGTTTTTAGGACAGGGTGGGGTAGATTTTAGGGTTTAGGGCGGGTGTGAGAGGTCAGGGTAGTTTTTAGGACAGGGCGGTGTAGATTTTAGGCTTCAGATCAGAGCGAGGGGTCAGGGTAGTTTTTAGGACAGGGTGGGGAGGTTTTAGGGTTCAGGGTGGGGGGTAAGCAGTAGTTTTAACAGCAGGGTGGGATTAATTGAAGGGATTGGGGAAGATTTTAGGACAGGGCGGGTTAGGTTTTAGGGTTAGGAGCGGGGGGTTGAGGTAGTTTTTAGGGGTGGGTGGGGTAGGTTTTAGGGTTGAGGGTGGGGTTTTGGGGTAGTTTTTAGGACAGGGTTGGTTAGGTTTTATAGTTCAGGGCGGGGGTGTGTTGGGGTAGTTTTTAGGACATGGCAGAGTAGGATTTAGGGTTCAGGGCGGGGGGTTGGGGTAGTTTGATGGGAAGGGTTACTTTGAAGGCTCAGGGCAGGGGGTTTAGGGCTCGGGCAGAGGCTTGAAGGGGCAGTTTTAAGGGCTAGGGCGGCGTTGATTGCAGAGTATGGTATCAGGTTTAAGGGGGCAGGGCGGGGGACAATTTACCATGCATGGTCCTTTACCAAACATACTTTTACAACACCATTTGTTGTAAAGGCATGCGTGGTAAAGGCATGCGTGGTAAAGACGTGGTCGTTGTTGTGACCATGTTCTTAAGGCTTGAGTAGTCCAGGCAGACGTGAATCCATCTCACAGTCGTGCTTTAGAGATGTCCTGGTCCCATGTGTTTGCGTTTCTGGACACCAGCTCACCCAGGATGATGGTGAATGAAGAAGCAGTTCTGATGTCAGAGTCATGCACCACTGGGTTGTCTATGTCCAGGGGATGGTGAAGGCAGTGAGCTGCTGTCAGAATCCAGTGGGAGCCTGAAAACAAGGGGGACAAGGAAGATACATCACAAATAAAGCTGTGGTTCTCCTCTGTGAGCCATCAATATCTTACACACTCTTCTCAACAACAGATCTCAGGGTTCTGCCCAAATATCAAAACCACAAACTGAACTAATAATCTGTTCTTAATAACAAGTGCTATCACCCATCTCCATAGTAACTTTCAATCTACCTTTGAAGGATGAAATGCAGAGTTACCCAACTTAGATTCAAGCCACTAACTTGCAGTGCACTTACATATCTCTACGACAAGCACTCACCCGCTACCTTACCTATTCTTCTCTGCCTGTACTTCCGCCAAGACTGTTTGATCTCCAAAGGGCTCTAGGCTTATGCCCCAGCTGCAGATTAGCTCCCACCAATAAAGCCATTTTCCATAAAGTTAAAAAGTCACATTGCTTACCATGTGATTCCTATAGAATTTACCCCATCTCAGTTCTGTTCTGAGCAGATCACCCCACCATTTTGACTCTCAAATTATATATGTGTAATAGGTCCTGGCTGGCACTCTATGTTGTATGGGTCCCCACCTGTCGTCATCATTTCCTGGTCTCTGCGGTCTGGTTTCACCTGGAATCATCATGTTAGTGTGCATGTGCAAACCTTCAGCGTGGATTATGTAGAGCGCTGTGGTGATTGTGCAATTTTTAAGCAGCACATCGGGATTACACTGATTCTAATAGTTAAACCAGTATTTATACTACCATTTGGACCATGCAACTGGTGAAAATTTTAATTTTAAATTTACACCGGTTTTCCCAGCGCAATCAACCTAATCTGACTCAGGGTGTTCCAGAACACATGACACAATTAAATGTTCTAAGAATTTCTGCTGCTCTCTGGAGCTCGACCAGTAAGCACTGGAAAAGCCTGTAGCACTGCCTTTTTTACCTCAGTATCTCAAATCATTACTAGATGTCCCTCATGAGACAGAAGCAACATCTTGAAGTCTTTAACAAGGCATCAGCCCTGCAAGAAATTACTAGATGTGCTTCTGGAGTCAGAAGCAACTACTTGCTAAGTCTTACAAAAAGCTGCAGTACCTCAAGTCATTGCTAGGTGTCACTCTGGAGTTGGATGAAACTGTATGTAAAGACTTTTAAAAAGCTGCAGTACCTTAAGTCTTTACTAGATGTCACTCTTGTAGGAAAGTACCATCTTGCCTGGCATGTTACCCCCATTTTTCACTGTATATATGTTGTTTTAGTTGTATGTGTCACTGGGACCCTGGTAACCCAGGGCCCCAGTGCTCATAAGTGTGCCTGAATGTGTTACCTGTGTAGTGACTAACTGTCTCACTGAGGCTCTGCTAATCAGAACCTCAGTGGTTATGCTCTCTCATTTCTTTCCAAATTGTCACTAACAGGCTAGTGACCATTTTTACCAATTTACATTGGCTTACTGGAACACCCTTATAATTCCCTAGTATATGGTACTGAGGTACCCAGGGTATTGGGGTTCCAGGAGATCCCTATGGGCTGCAGCAATTCTTTTGCCACCCATAGGGAGCTCTGACAATTCTTACACAGGCCTGCCACTGCAGCCTGAGTGAAATAACGTCCACGTTATTTCACAGCCATTTTACACTGCACTTAAGTAACTTATAAGTCACCTATATGTCTAACCTTTACGTGGTAAAGGTTAGGTGCAAAGTTACTTAGTGTGAGGGCACCCTGGCACTAGCCAAGGTGCCCCCACATTGTTCAGAGCCAATTCCCTGAACTTTGTGAGTGCGGGGACACCATTACACGCGTGCACTACATGTAGGTCATTACCTATATGTAGCTTCACAATGGTAACTTCGAATATGGCCATGTAACATGTCTATGATCATGGAATTGCCCCCTCTATGCCATCCTGGCATAGTTGGCACAATCCCATGATCCCAGTGGTCTGTAGCACAGACCCTGGTACTGCCAAACTGCACTTCCTGGGGTTTCACTGCAGCTGCTGCTGCTGCCAACCCCTCAGACAGGCATCTGCCCTCCTGGGGTCCAGCCAGGCCTGGCCCAGGATGGCAGAACAAAGAACTTCCTCTGAGAGAGAGTGTTACACCCTCTCCCTTTGGAAAATGGTGTGAAGGCAGGGGAGGAATAGCCTCCCCCAGCCTCTGGAAATGCTTTGTTGGGCACAGATGTGCCCAATTCTGCATAAGCCAGTCTACACCGGTTCAGGGGACCCCTTAGCCCTGCTCTGGCGCGAAACTGGACAAAGGAAAGGGGAGTGACCACTCCCCTGACCTGCACCTCCCCTGGGAGGTGTCCAGAGCTCCTCCAGTGTGCTCCAGACCTCTGCCATCTTGGAAACAGAGGTGCTGCTGGCACACTGAACTGCTCTGAGTGGCCAGTGCCACCAGGTGACGTCAGAGACTCCTTGTGATAGGCTCCTTCAGGTGTTGCTAGCATATCCTCTCTCCTAGGTAGCCAAACCCTCTTTTCTGGCTATTTAGGGTCTCTGTCTCTGGGGAAACTTTAGATAACGAATGCAAGAGCTCATCCGAGTTCCTCTGCATCTCTCTCTTCACCTTCTGCCAAGGAATCGACTGCTGACCGCGCTGGAAGCCTGCAAACCTGCAACATAGTAGCAAAGATGACTACTGCAACTCTGTAACGCTGATCCTGCCTCCTTCTCGACTGTTTTCCTGCTTGTGCATGCTGTGGGGGTAGTCTGCCTCCTCTCTGCACCAGAAGCTCCGAAGAAATCTCCTGTGGGTCGACGGAATCTTCCCCCTGCAACCGCAGGCACCAAAAAGCTGCATTACCGGTCCCTTGGGTCTCCTCTCAGCACGACGAGCGAGGTCCCTTGAATCCAGCGACTCTGTCCAAGTGACCCCCACAGTCCAGTGACTCTTCAGTCCAAGTTTGGTGGAGGTAAGTCCTTGCCTCACCTCGCTGGGCTGCATTGCTGGGAACCGCGACTTTTGCAGCTACTCCGGCCCCTGTGCACTTCCGGCGGAAATCCTTTGTGCACAGCCAAGCCTGCATCCACGGCACTCTAACCTGCATTGCACGACTTTCTAAGTTGGTCTCCGGCGACGTGGGACTCCTTTGTGCAACTTCGGGTGAGCACTGTTTCACGCATCCTCGTAGTGCCTGTTTCTGGCACTTCTCCGGGTGCTACCTGCTGCTGAGAGGGCTCCTTGTCTTGCTCGACGTCCCCTCTCTCTCCTGGTCTAATTTGCGACCTCCTGGTCCCTCCAGAGCCACAGCAGCGTCCAAAGACGCTAACCGCACAATTTGCAGCTAGCAAGGTTTGTTGGGGTTCTTTTGGCGGGAAAATACTTCTGCACGACTCTCCACGGCGAGAGGGATCCGTCCACCAAAGGGGAAGTCTCTAGCCCTTTTCGTTCCTGCAGAAACCTCAGCTTCTTCTGTCCAGTAGAAGCTTCTTTGCACCCGCAGCTGGCATTTCCTGGGCATTTGCCCATCTCCGACTTGCTTGTGACTTTTGGACTTGGTCCCCTTGTTCCACAGGTACCCTAGATTGGAAATCCACAGTTGTTGCATTGTTGGTTTGTGTCTTTCCTGCATTATTCCTCTAACACGACTTCTTTGTCCTTAGGGGAACTTTAGTGCACTTTGCACTCACTTTTCAGGGTCTTGGGGAGGGTTATTTTTCTAACTCTCACTATTTTCTAATAGTCCCAGCGACCCTCTACAAGGTCACATAGGTTTGGGGTCCATTCGTGGTTCGCATTCCACTTTTGGAGTATATGGTTTGTGTTGCCCCTATCCCTATGTTTCCCCATTGCATCCTATTGTAACTATACATTGTTTGCACTGTTTTCTAAGACTATACTGCATATTTTTGTTATTGTGTATATATATCTTTTTTTTTTTTTTTTGTCCTCATATTCATCCCCCCTGCTTTGGTTAAGTAAAAAAGGCATTGGCACAACAAACGACAACATGCCACCAAACCTCAGTAGATCATCCCCTCTAATCTACTGATTGTACTTTCTCGTACAGGAGTCATTGATCAAAAGTTGTCACTTTCAATCGTAGCCAAAGCAGCACCTCCAGAGAGCGAGGGGGAGATCTTAATCATTGGACTTTAACATTTTTAAAGTATACGGAGCTTATATGACAAAAAAAAATAATATGTTATTGATACACATTTTCCTAATATAACCAAAAATTATCTTTTCTAGACAAGGGGCCCCATTGTTCCAATGTACAGATTCGATTTACAGCTATCTGCCAATCCAACACCCGAGGAGGCAGAGGATCAATCCATTTACGACAAATTTCTCGCCTAGCTAGAAGAATCAATATGAACAGCAAATGCTCCTGCCGAACTGACAATTTCTTATAATTTGTATCCTGATCCCACACCCCAAACACCACCAATGCTGGATTTACAACTAAGTTTACATTAAAAATTATTTTAAAAATACTCTCTATGTCCCCCCAATAATTCAACAACTTAGTGCATTGCCAAAACATATGGATATCATCCGCCTTATCATCCCCGCACCTTGGACAATTTTTCTGAGATTTCCCAATAGCTGTTAATTTGGCCGGAGTCCAATAAACCCTATGGAGTGTGAACAAATGATTTTTCTTCAGCCCCGCAGGACTAGTAGTAAGCCACAGTATTGAACAAGACTTTTGCCACAGTGTTTTAACATCTAAAGTTGGAAAAGTTGCTCCCCACTTCGACAAGGGGAGGGAAGCGCTATCATCTGATGATTCTAACAGAGCGTGGTACCACAATGCAACCTCTTTGTTGATAGCTCTCTGATTTAGCTTCCCTTCCCATATACTCCTCCCTATTTCTCCAATTCGACTGGACTTTACCCAACTAGATATTTGAAGATACTTAAATCTAGAAACTGTCCCACCAGTACCTTCCTGGAATGCGCCCCAGCTTAACACTTCATCTCCTTCCATCAACTGGCCCCATCTTTCCACCCCACTTGTTCTCAAAGGAGTTGATAGTTTGTCTATGAGGCATTCCGGAGTGCCAGGCGAATCCCAAATGGGAGCTGAACTACAAAAATAAGGTATCTCTAACGCCCTTCGAAAATGCATCGAAACATTACATGCATGTCTGGGGAGTTTCAAGCGAACTTTCTTGAAGTAACTGGGGTGTCCAAATTCATATAAAAAGTGATCTGCTCCATCTTCAAGGTGAGCCGTTAATGCTCCCCAGACTGAATCGTGCTCAGTCCTTTTATTCAATAAAACTCTAATATTTTTTAAGTGAAAAGCCAAATAGTACTTAAAAAGGTCTGGAGACGCAATACCTCCCCATTCCCTTTTTCTACTCAACTTCTTCCAAGCAATCCTAACTCCCTTGGAAGCCCATACAAATGAGGATAGCTCCCCTTGTAGTTTTTTAAACCAACTCTTCTCAAACTCTAATGGGATAGTATTGAACAAAAAAGTAAATTTTGGAAGGATACACATCTTCAAGATATTAGATCTCCCAATTATCGTAAGAGGAAGAGCAGCCCACGCTTTTAACAGTTTTTTGGTTTCCCTATATACTATATCGAAGTTCAATTTAGCTACCTCGTTAAGAGCAGCTGTTAACCGAATACCCAAATATCTGATCTCTTGTTTAACTAAAGGGGAAGCATACATCAAATTCCAACACATTATTTCTGTCTTTTCTGCGTTTATGCTGTACGCAGAAAGTCTTCCAAATTGTACCATCAAAGCAATGACCTTAGGTAGAGTAGAGCTAACATCACTCGTATATATCATCAAATCATCTGCGTATAAAGCTAGTTTTTTTTCCCATCCCCCAGTTCGAAATGGGATAATCTCTTTAGAAGACCGGAGTAAAGTTGCCAAGGGTTCAATGTATAAATTAAAAAGCAAAGGAGATAGGGGGCATCCCTGTCTCGTACCTCGCCAAATCCTAAATTCTTGTGTTAAATGGCCATTGACCAAAATTCTCGCTAGAGGACATCTATACAGTTCTCCTATCGCCCTGATAAAAGGGATTCCCAAGCCCGCTTTTTCCAGAACCGCCTTTAGAAACAACCAATTAACACGGTCAAAGGCCTTGGCCGCATCAAAAGACAAGATCACCAGAGGCGCCTTCTCGTGAACCGCCAAATCAATTGCAGCAAATAACTCGTGAGTTATCTCGTGAAGCTGCCTCCCCTTCATAAAGCCCTTTTGGTCCGAATCGATTAGATTGCCAACAACTCTCCCCAGTCTCTTGGCTAAAAGTCCTGAGTAAAGTTTATAGTCTATGTTCAGCAAAGAGATGGGCCTATAGGAGAAACAAGACGTGGAATCCTTACCCGGCTTTAGCAATAAGCAAATTGTCGCCTGTAGGAGGCTGGACTGGCTTGTAGTGAGTACCAAGGGGTACTTGCACCTTGCACCAGGCCCAGTTATCCCTTATTAGTGTATAGGGTGTCTAGCAGCTTAGGCTGATAGATAATGGTAGCTTAGCAGAGCAGCTTAGGCTGAACTAGGAGACGTGTGAAGCTACTACAGTACCACTTAGTGTCATATGCACAATATCATAAGAAAACACAATACACAGTTATACTAAAAATAAAGGTACTTTATTTTTATGACAATATGCCAAAGTATCTTAGAGTGTACCCTCAGTGAGAGGATAGGAAATATACACAAGATATATATACACAATAGCAAAAATATGCAGTATAGTCTTAGAAAACAGTGCAAACAATGTATAGTTACAATAGGATGCAATGGGGAAACATAGGGATAGGGGCAACACAAACCATATACTCCAAAAGTGGAATGCGAACCACGAATGGACCCCAAACCTATGTGACCTTGTAGAGGGTCGCTGGGACTATTAGAAAATAGTGAGAGTTAGAAAAATAACCCTCCCCAAGACCCTGAAAAGTGAGTGCAAAGTGCACTAAAGTTCCCCTAAGGACAAAGTAGTCGTGTTAGAGGAATAATGCAGGAAAGACACAAACCAGCAATGCAACAACTGTGGATTTCCAATCTAGGGTACCTGTGGAACAAGGGGACCAAGTCCAAATGTCACAAGCAAGTCGGAGATGGGCAGATGCCCAGGAAATGCCAGCTGCGGGTGCAAAGAAGCTTCTACTGGACAGAAGAAGCTGAGGTTTCTGCAGGAACAAAAAGGGCTAGAGACTTCCGCTTTGGTGGACCGATCCCTCTCGCCGTGGAGAGTCGTGCAAAAGTATTTTCCCGCCGAAAGAACGCCAACAAGCCTTGCTAGCTGCAAATCGTGCAGATACCGTTTTTGGACGCTGCTGAGGGCCAGAAGAGACCAGGAGGTCGCAAATTGAACCATCAGAGAGAGGGGACGTCGAGCAAGACAAGGAGCCCTCTCTGAAGCCGGTAGCACCCGGAGAAGTGCCAGAAACAGGCACTACAAGGGTGTGTGAAATGGTGCTTGCCGAAGTTGCACAAAGGAGTCCCACGTCGCCGGAGACCAACTTAGAAAGTCGTGCAATGCAGGTTAGAGTGCCGTGGACCCAGGCTTGGCTGTGCACAAAGGATTTCCGCCGGAAGTGCACAGGGGCCGGAGTAGCTGCAAAGTCGCGGTTCCCAGCAATGCAGCCCAGCGAGGTGAGGCAAGGACTTACCTCCACCAAACTTGGACTGAAGAGTCACTGGACTGTGGGGGTCACTTGGACAGAGTCGCTGGATTCGAGGGACCTCGCTCGTCGTGCTGAGAGGAGACCCAAGGGACCGGTAATGCAGCTTTTTGGTGCCTGCGGTTGCAGGGGGAAGATTCCGTCGACCCACGGGAGATTTCTTCGGAGCTTCTGGTGCAGAGAGGAGGCAGGCTACCCCCACAGCATGGACAAGCAGGAAAACAGTTGAGAAGGTGGCAGGATCAGCGTTACAGAGTTGCAGTAGTAGTCTTTGCTACTATGTTGCAGGTTTGCAGGCTTCCAGCGCGGTCAGCAGTCGATTCCTTGGCAGAAGGTGAAGAGAGAGATGCAGAGGAACTCGGATGAGCTCTTGCATTCGTTATCTAAAGTTTCCCCAGAGACAGAGACCATAAATAGCCAGAAAAGAGGGTTTGGCTACCTAGGAGAGAGGATAGGCTACTAACACCTGAAGGAGCCTATCAGCAGGAGTCTCTGACGTCACCTGGTGGCACTGGCCACTCAGAGCAGTCCAGTGTGCCAGCAGCACCTCTGTTTCCAAGATGGCAGAGGTCTGGAGCACACTGGAGGAGCTCTGGACACCTCCCAGGGGAGGTGCAGGTCAGGGGAGTGGTCACTCCCCTTTCCTTTGTCCAGTTTCGCGCCAGAGCAGGGGCTAAGGGGTCCCTGAACCGGTGTAGACTGGCTTATGCAGAATTGGGCACATCTGTGCCCAAGAAAGCATTTCCAGAGGCTGGGGGAGGCTACTCCTCCCCTGCCTTCACACCATTTTCCAAAGGGAGAGGGTGTCACACCCTCTCTCAGAGGAAGTTCTTTGTTCTGCCATCCTGGGCCAGGCCTGGCTGGACCCCAGGAGGGCAGATGCCTGTCTGAGGGGTTGGCAGCAGCAGCAGCTGCAGTGAAACCCCAGGAAGGGCAGTTTGGCAGTACCAGGGTCTGTGCTACAGACCACTGGGATCATGGGATTGTGCCAACTATGCCAGGATGGCATAGAGGGGGCAATTCCATGATCATAGACATGTTACATGGACATATTCGGAGTTACCATTGTGAAGCTACATATAGGTAGTGACCTATATGTAGTGCACGCGTGTAATGGTGTCCCCGCACTCACAAAGTTCAGGGAATTGGCTCTGAACAATGTGGGGGCACCTTGGCTAGTGCCAGGGTGCCCTCACACTAAGTAACTTTGCACCTAACCTTTACCAGGTAAAGGTTAGACATATAGGTGACTTATAAGTTACTTAAGTGCAGTGTAAAATGGCTGTGAAATAACGTGGACGTTATTTCACTCAGGCTGCCGTGGCAGGCCTGTGTAAGAATTGTCAGAGCTCCCTATGGGTGGCAAAAGAAATGCTGCAGCCCATAGGGATCTCCTGGAACCCCAATACCCTGGGTACCTCAGTACCATATACTAGGGAATTATAAGGGTGTCCCAGTAAGCCAATGTAAATTGGTAAAAATGGTCACTAGCCTGTCAGTGACAATTTGGAAAGAAATGAGAGAGCATAACCACTGAGGTTCTGATTAGCAGAGCTTCAGTGAGACAGTTAGTCACTACACAGGTAACACATTCAGGCACACTTATGAGCACTGGGGCCCTGGGTTACCAGGGTCCCAGTGACACATACAACTAAAACAACATATATACAGTGAAAAATGGGGGTAACATGCCAGGCAAGATGGTACTTTCCTACACAACCCCCCCCCAAACGAAGGACAATAAGACTAGCCATGACCTGATGAGTCTTCATTGTCTAAGTGGAAATATCTGGAGAGTCCATCTGCATTGGAGTGGCTACTCCCAAGTCTATGTTCCACTGTATAGTCCATTCCCTGTAGGGATATGGACCACCTCAACAATTTAGGATTTTCACCTTTCATTTGTTTTAGCCAAAGTAGAGGTTTGTGGTCTGTCTGAACAATGAAGTGAGTGCCAAACAGGTATGGCCTCAACTTCTTCAGAGCCCAGACCAAAGCAAAGGCCTCCCTCTCAATGGCAGACCAACGCTTTTCTCTAGGGGTCAACCTCCTACTAATAAAAGCAACAGGTTGATCCTGGCCCTCAGAATTAAGTTGTGATAGGACTGCCCCTACTCCTAATTCAGATGCATCAGTTTGGACATAGAATTTTTTAGAGTAACAAGGGCTTTTCAGGACAGGTGCAGAGCACATGGCCTGCTTCAGCTCCTCAAAAGCTTTCTGACAGTTTGCTGTCCATAATACCTTTTTAGGCATTTTCTTGGATGTGAGGTCATTAAGAGGGGCTGCAAAGGAGCCATAGTTCTTAATGAACCTCCTGTAATACCCAGTGAGGCCTAGGAAGGCTCTCACCTGAGTCTGAGTGGTAGGGGGAACCCAATCAATAATAGTTTGGATTTTCCCCTGAAGTGGTGCAATCTGTTCCCCACCAACAAGGTGTCCCAGATAAACCACCTTACCCTGCCCTATCTGGCACTTTGAAGCCTTGATAGTGAGGCCTGCCTTTTGCAGAGCCTCCAAAACTTTCCATAGGTGGACCAGGTGATCATCCCAGTTGGAGCTAAAGACAGCTATATCGTCCAAATATGCTGCACTGAAAGCTTCCAGCCCTTGCAGGACTGTGTTCACCAACCTCTGAAAAGTGGCAGGTGCATTTTTCAAACCAAAAGGCATTACAGTAAACTGGTAATGTCCTCCAATGGTAGAAAATGCAGTCTTAGGTTTAGCATCTTCTGACAATTTGATCTGCCAATACCCTGCAGTCAAATCAAAAGTGCTTAGATACTTGGCAGATGCCAGTGTATCTATGAGCTCATCTGCCCTGGGTATAGGGTGAGCATCAGTTTTGGTTACCAAGTTGAGACCTCTATAGTCTACACAAAACCGCATTTCCTTCTTTCCATCTTTAGAATTGGGTTTTGGTACCAGTACCACAGGAGAAGCCCATGGACTGTCAGAGTGCTCAACCACTCCTAGTTCCAACATTTTCTGAACTTCTTGCTTTATGCAGTCCCTGACATGGTCAGGCTGCCTATAGATCTTTCTTTTGACAGGTAAACTGTCTCCAGTATCTATAGTGTGCTCACACCAAGAAGTGGTGCCTGGCACAGTAGAGAAGAGTTCTGAAAATTGTCCTAGGAGATTTATGCAATTATCTTTCTGCTCAGCAGTAAGACAATCAGCCAAAACTACACCTTCCACAAGAGCATCTTGTTCTGTGGAAGAGAAGAGATCAGGTAGAGGATCACTGTCTTCTTCCTGTCCCTCATCAGTTGCCATGAGCAGGGTGAGATCAGCCCTGTCATAGTAGGGTTTCAGGCGGTTGACATGGAGCACCCTAAGGGGACTCCTGGCAGTGCCTAAGTCAACTAAATAGGTGACTTCTCCCTTCTTTTCAAAAATTGTGTGGGGACCACTCCATTTATCTTGGAGTGCTCTTGGGGCCACAGGCTCCAAGACCCACACTTTCTGCCCTGGTTGGTACTGAACCAAAACAGCCTTCTGATCATGCCATTGCTTCTGGAGCTCTTGGCTGGCCTGAAGGTTTTTACTGGCCTTTTTCATGTACTCAGCCATCCTTGATCTGAGGCCAAGTACATAATCCACAATATCCTGCTTAGGAGCTTTTAAAGGTTGTTCCCAACCCTCCTTTACAAGTGTGAGTGGACCCCTAACAGGGTGTCCAAAAAGAAGTTCAAAGGGGCTGAAGCCCACTCCTTTCAGGGGTACCTCCCTGTAGGCAAAAAGGAGGCATGGTAGAAGGATATCCCATCTCCTGCGGAGTTTTTCAGGGAGACCCATAATCATGCCTTTGAGAGTTTTATTAAATCTCTCCACCAGTCCATTTGTTTGTGGATGATAGGGTGTTGTGAACTTGTACGTTACACCACACTCCTTCCACATGGCCTTTAAATATGCAGACATGAAATTGCTTCCTCTGTCTGATACTACTTCCTTTGGGAAGCCCACCCTGGAAAATATTCCCAGGAGGGCCTTTGCCACTGCAGGTGCTGTAGTGGTCCTTAAAGGAATAGCTTCAGGATATCTTGTGGCATGGTCCACTACCACTAAGATAAACCTATTGCCTGAAGCAGTGGGAGGGTCAAGGGGGCCAACTATGTCAACCCCTACCCTTTCAAAGGGAACCCCAACCACAGGCAGTGGGATAAGGGGTGCCTTTGGGGTGCCACCTGTCTTGCCACTGGCTTGACAGGTTTCACAGGACTTACAAAATTCCTTTGTGTCCTCAGACATTCTAGGCCAATGAAACAGGGGAACAAGCCTGTCCCAAGTTTTAATTTGCCCTAGATGCCCAGCTAAGGGAATGTCATGTGCCAGTGTTAGGAGGAACTTTCTGTACTCCTGAGGAATCACTAATCTCCTGGCAGCTCCAGGCTTAGGATACCTATGCTCAGTGTACAAGAGGTTGTCCTCCCAGTAAACTCTGTGAGAGTCACTGACATCCCCATTAGCCTGTTTGACAGCTTGCTGTCTGAGACCCTCTAATGTGGGACAGGTTTGCTGTGCCACACTCAGCTCCTCTCTGGCAGGCCCCCCTTCACCCAAAAGCTCAGCAGTGTCTGCTTCCAGCTCCTCTGGTGTAGGTTCTGCACAGGGAGGGAATTCTTCTTCCTCAGAAGTTGAATCCACTGTAGAGGGAGGGATAGTAGGAAGTGGTTTGCTTCTACTAGCCTTAGCTTTAGGGAGCACTTGGTCCATTGTTCCAGGATCCAAGCTTCCCTGTCCTTTTTGCTTTTTGGCCTGAGCCCTTGTCAAAGCAAAAATATGCCCTGGGATGCCCAGCATTGCTGCATGGGCCTCCAACTCCACATCTGACCAAGCTGATGTCTCCAAATCATTCCCTAATAGACAGTCTACAGGTAAATCTGAAGCTACCACAACTTTCTTTGGACCAGTTACCCCCCCCCCAGTTGAGATTTACAACAGCCATGGGGTGGCTTTGTGTTATGTTGTGAGCATCGGTTACTTGGTACTGGTGTCCAAGTATGTGTTGTTCAGGGTGCACCAGTTTCTCAATCACCATTGTGACACTGGCACCTGTGTCCCTGTAGGCCTGGACCTCAACACCATTTATTAGGGTTAGTTGCTTGTACTTCTCCAAGTTATGGGGGCAAGCAACCAAAGTGGCTAAATCAATAGCCCCTTCAGAGACTAAAGTAACCTCTGTGGTCTCCCTAATCAGACCAACCCCAACTAAATTACCAAAAGTGAGCCCAGCTACTCCCTTGGATTGGCTATTAGTAGGTTTGCTCCCACCACCACTGCTATTAGTAGGGACACTAGGTGTAGCAGTAGGGGTTGTAGTGGTAGAAGCTGTGGTGCCTTTCTTTGGACAACTGGGATCTGTTGTCCAATGGCCTTTTATTTTACATAAATAGCACCATGGTTTCTTTTCCTTGTTCTGATTAAAGGAGGATTTGGACCCACCACCCCCACCAGAGTGTTTTTGTGGGCCTGATGAAGACTCATTTTTAGATTTGTCCCCACCCTTGTCAGAAGACTTACCATCCTTCTTTTTGTTGCCATCTTTGTCACCCCCTGTATGAACTTTTCTATTCACTCTTGTTCTGACCCATTTGTCTGCCTTCTTTCCCAATTCTTGGGGAGAGGTCAGATCAGAGTCCACCAAGTACTGGTGCAACAAATCAGACACACAATTATTAAGAATATGCTCTCTCAGGATCAAGTTATACAGGCTGTCATAATCAGTAACTTTACTGCCATGTAACCACCCCTCCAAGGCCTTCACTGAATGGTCAATAAAATCAACCCAGTCTTGTGAAGACTCCTTTTTGGTCTCTCTGAACTTTATCCTGTACTGTTCAGTGGTTAAGCCATAACCATCCAGGAGTGCATTCTTAAGAACTTGGACATTATGAGCTTCATTTTCTTTCATAGTAAGGAGCCTATCCCTACCTTTTCCACTAAATGATAGCCATAGGATAGCAGCCCACTGCCTTTGAGGGACATCCTGTACAACACAGGCCCTCTATAGTGCAGCAAACCACTTGTTAATGTCATCCCCCTCCTTATAAGGGGGAACTATCTTGTGCAGATTCCTGGAATCATGCTCTTTTGCAGGATGACTATGGGGAATACTGCTGCTGCCACCATGGGTTTCTAAACCCAACTTCTGTCTTTCCTTCTCTAATTCAAAAGACTGTCTATCCAAATGCAGCTGTTGCTTTTTAAGCTTCAGTCTGGTTTGTTCCACCCTCAACTTATTGAGTTCCCTCTCTAACATTCTGTCATCAGGGTTGGTGGGAGGGACATTTCTAGAAACAGAGCTATGATGGGAATGAACAGAAGGAGACCTGTCCCTTACAGAAGCCACCCTAACAGCTTGGTTTACAGAAACATTACTACCAGTATGGTGAGAATAAATGCTTTTGCTATGATGTGAGTGTAGGAGGCTGGACTGGCTTGTAGTGAGTACCAAGGGGTACTTGCACCTTGCACCAGGCCCAGTTATCCCTTATTAGTGTATAGGGTGTCTAGCAGCTTAGGCTGATAGATAATGGTAGCTTAGCAGAGCAGCTTAGGCTGAACTAGGAGACGTGTGAAGCTACTACAGTACCACTTAGTGTCATATGCACAATATCATAAGAAAACACAATACACAGTTATACTAAAAATAAAGGTACTTTATTTTTATGACAATATGCCAAAGTATCTTAGAGTGTACCCTCAGTGAGAGGATAGGAAATATACACAAGATATATATACACAATAGCAAAAATATGCAGTATAGTCTTAGAAAACAGTGCAAACAATGTATAGTTACAATAGGATGCAATGGGGAAACATAGGGATAGGGGCAACACAAACCATATACTCCAAAAGTGGAATGCGAACCACGAATGGACCCCAAACCTATGTGACCTTGTAGAGGGTCGCTGGGACTATTAGAAAATAGTGAGAGTTAGAAAAATAACCCTCCCCAAGACCCTGAAAAGTGAGTGCAAAGTGCACAAAAGTTCCCCTAAGGACAAAGTAGTCGTGTTAGAGGAATAATGCAGGAAAGACACAAACCAGCAATGCAACAACTGTGGATTTCCAATCTAGGGTACCTGTGGAACAAGGGGACCAAGTCCAAAAGTCACAAGCAAGTCGGAGATGGGCAGATGCCCAGGAAATGCCAGCTGCGGGTGCAAAGAAGCTTCGACTGGACAGAAGAAGCTGAGGTTTCTGCAGGAACAAAAAGGGCTAGAGACTTCCCCTTTAGTGGATGGATCCCTCTTGCCTTGGAGAGTTGTGCAGAAGTGTTTTTCTGCCGGAAGGACGCCAACAAGCCTTGCTAGACACAAATCGTGCGTTTGACGTTTTTGGATGCTGCTGGGGCCCAGGAGGAACCAGGAGGTCGCAAATTGGACCTGAAGAGAGAGGGGACGTCGAGCAAGACAAAGAGCCCTCACTGAAGCAGGTAGCACCCGGAGAAGTGCCAGAAACAGGCACTACGAGGATGCGTGAAACGGTGCTCGCCGAAGTTGCACAAAGGAGTCCCACGTCGCCGGAGACCAACTTAGAAAGTCGTGCAATGCAGGTTAGAGTGCCGTGGACCCAGGCTTGGCTGTGCACAAAGGATTTCCACCGGAAGTGCACAGGGGCCGGAGTAGCTGCAAAGTCGCGGTTCCCAGCAATGCAGCCCAGCGAGGTGAGGCAAGGACTTACCTCCACCAAACTTGGGCTGAAGAGTCACTGGACTGTGAGGGGCACTTGGACAGAGTTGCTGGATTCGAGGGACCTCGCTCGTCGTGCTGAGAGGAGACCCAAGGGACCGGTGATGCAGCTTTTTGGTGCCTGCGGTTGCAGGGGGAAGATTCCGTCGACCCACGGGAGATTTCTTCGGAGCTTCTGGTGCAGAGAGGAGGCAGACTACCCCCACAGCATGCACAAGCAGGAAAACAGTCGAGAAGGCGGCAGGATCAGCGTTACAGAGTTGCAGTAGTCGTCTTTGCTACTATGTTGCAGGTTTGCAGGCTTCCAGCGCGGTCAGCGGTCGTTTCCTTATCAGAAGGTGAAGAGAGAGATGCAGAGGAACTCGGATGAGCTCTTGCATTCGTTATCTAAAGTTTCCCCAGAGACAGAGACCCTAAATAGCCAGAAAAGAAGGTTTGGCTACCTAGGAGAGAGGATAGGCTACTAACACCTGAAGGAGCCTATCAGCAGGAGTCTCTGACGTCACCTGGTGGCACTGGCCACTCAGAGCAGTCCAGTGTGCCAGCAGCACCTCTGTTTCCAAGATGGCAGAGGTCTGGAGCACACTGGAGGAGCTCTGGACACCTCCCAGGGGAGGTGCAGGTCAGGGGAGTGGTCACTCCCCTTTCCTTTGTCCAGTTTCGCGCCAGAGCAGGGGCTAAGGGGTCCCTGAACCGGTGTAGACTGGCTTATGCAGAATTGGGCACATCTGTGCCCAAGAAAGCATTTCCAGAGGCTGGGGGAGGCTACTCCTCCCCTGCCTTCACACCATTTTCCAAAGGGAGAGGGTGTCACACCCTCTCTCAGAGGAAGTTCTTTGTTCTGCCATCCTGGGCCAGGCCTGGCTGGACCCCAGGAGGGCAGATGCCTGTCTGAGGGGTTGGCAGCAGCAGCAGCTGCAGTGAAACCCCAGGAAGGGCAGTTTGGCAGTACCAGGGTCTGTGCTACAGACCACTGGGATCATGGAATTGTACCAACAATGCCAGGATGGCATAGAGGGGGCAATTCCATGATCATAGACATGTTACATGGCCATATTTGGAGTTACCATTGTGAAGCTACATATAGGTAGTGACCTATATGTAGTGCACGCGTGTAATGGTGTCCCCGCACTCACAAAGTTCAGGGAATTGGCTCTGAACAATGTGGGGGCACCTTGGCTAGTGCCAGGGTGCCCTCACACTAAGTAACTTTGCACCTAACCTTTACCAGGTAAAGGTTAGACATATAGGTGACTTATAAGTTACTTAAGTGCAGTGTAAAATGGCTGTGAAATAACGTGGACGTTATTTCACTCAGGCTGCAGTGGCAGGCCTGTGTAAGAATTGTCAGAGCTCCCTATGGGTGGCACAAGAAATGCTGCAGCCCATAGGGATCTCCTGGAACCCCAATACCCTGGGTACCTTAGTACCATATACTAGGGAATTATAAGGGTGTTCCAGTAAGCCAATGTGAATTGGTAAAATTGGTCACTAGCCTGTTAGTGACAATTTAAAAGTAATGAGAGAGCATAACCACTGAGGTTCTGGTTAGCAGAGCCTCAGTGAGACAGTTAGGCACCACACAGGGAACACATACATGCACACCTATGAGCACTGGGGCCCTGTGTGACAGGGTCCCAGTGACACATACATATAGGCCACAAACCTATGAGCACTGGGGTCCTGACCAGCAGGATCCCAGTGACACATAACAAACATACTGAAAACATAGTGTTTTCACTATGAGCACTGAGGCCTGGCTATCAGGATCCCAGTGAGACAGTGAAAACAGTGACAAACACCCTGACATACACTCACAAACAGGCCAAAAGTGGGGGTAACAAGGCTAGAAAGAGGCTACCTTCTCACACAACCCCCCCCCCAAACGAAGGACAATAAGGCTAACCTTGGCCAGTTGAGACTTTATTGTCTAAGTGGTGATAAGTAGAGAGTAGCTCTGCAATAGACTGGTTACTCCCTTTATCATCCACTATATGGTTACTTCCCTGTGGGGATGTAAACCACCCTGTTTGAAGTTTTTTAGCTAAGCAACAATGTGAAGATGTATTTTCAGAGTTTCTATCAGTAAGTTTTAGTTTAGAGCAGTGGGAATTGTCCACTGAACCTATTTGTAGTGATGGAAATGCCAGACAGGGATGCTGTCTCAGAAAAGCCATAGCTGGGCAAAAACTTTGTCCATATGGCTGGAAGAGAGAACAGGGATGCTGTTTCTCTTGGGTTGGAGCAGGGCAGGGATGCTGTCCTATCAGCTCCACACTAGGGCAGGGATGCTGTCCTAAGTGTTGTGAGGCAGTGCAGAGTTTCTGCACTAAAGTTTCTCTGGGAGGGTTGGAGGGATGCTCCATGTTAACTAAAATGGTGCTCTTTTTCTCACCAATGTTAGTTATCCCACAGAGAGGTACTTCCACCTCAGGGAGTACAGTTTTGCCAACTGATGATTCCCCTGGAACAGGTGCCACCCCAGGAGAGGTTTCTCCCACCACAGGAATGGTATCCTGAATGGTAGGGTGGTTAGGGGATACTGTGATACCCTTTTTACCTGTTGATGGAGAGGGTTCCTGAGTTTTCAGGCCTTCTCTCCTTTGCTTTTTCATTTCAGAAGAAATGAGAGGGAACAATTCCTCAGGGATGCCCAGCATGGCTGCATGGGCATAAAACTCTACATCAGCCCAACCTGAGGCCTCTAGGTCCTTACCTAAGAGACAGTCTACAGGTAAGCTAGGTGATACCACCACCTGCTTAGGGCCAGTAACTCCACCCCAACTAAACTGAATTATAGCTAAGGGAAGAAACTTAGTGGAGTTATGGACATCAATAATCTTATACTGTTGTCCAATGATGTGTTGATCAGGGTGCACTAGGTTTTCAGTCACCAAAGTGAAACTGGCACCTGTGTCCCTGTAGGCCAAGGCCTCAACACCATTTATTGAAACTGTCTGCCTGTACTTATCCATTGTAAGGGGACAAGCAGCCAGTGTGGCAAGGCCAATGCCACTAGGTGTGACAGAAACTGTCTTGGGAGTGACTACCCCAGTTTCTACTATGGACCCAGAAGTGAACCCAACTACACCCTTAACTTGACTGTTGCCAGCAGTCCCACCACTAGTACCACTACTGCTAGGGGCACTAGAGCTTGATGTATTAGTGGTGGTAGGCTCAGGGGGTTTACCTGGACAGGACTTATCCCCTGGCCTATGGCCTCTGTTTTTACACACAAAGCACCAAGGCTTTTTAATGTGTGCAGGTTGGGAAGAAGAGGAAGAATTAGTTTTATCCCCACCCTCTGAAGAGTGTTTAAGATTTGAAGTGGGATCTTTGGTTTTACCCTTATCCCCATGCTTATCTTGAGATTTTTCACCATCTTTCTTCTTATTGCCATCTTTGTCACCCCCTGTATGAACTTTTCTGTTCACCCTTGTTCTGACCCATTTGTCTGCCTTCTTTCCCAATTCTTGGGGAGAGGTCAGATCAGAGTCTACCAGGTACTGGTGCAACAAATCAGACACACAATTATTAAGTATATGCTCTCTCAGGATTGTGTTATACAGGCTTTCATAATCAGTAACTTTACTGCCATGTAACCACCCCTCCAAGGCCTTCACTGAATGGTCAATGAAATCAACCCAGTCTTGTGAAGACTCCTTTTTGGTCTCTCTGAACTTTATCCTGTACTGTTCAGTGGTTAAGCCATAACCATCCAGGAGTGCATTCTTAAGAACTTTGAAATTATTAGCATCATTTTCTTTCACAGTAAGGAGCCTATCCCTACCTTTTCCACTAAATGATAGCCATAGGATAGCAGCCCACTGCCTTTGAGGGACATCCTGTACAACACAGGCCCTCTCAAGTGCAGCAAACCACTTGTTAATGTCATCCCCCTCCTTATAAGGGGGAACTATCTTGTGCAGATTCCTGGAATCATGCTCTTTTGCAGGATGACTATGGGGAATACTGCTGCTGCCACCATGGGTATCTAAACCCAACTTCTGTCTTTCCTTCTCTAATTCAAAAGACTGTCTATCCAAATGCAGCTGTTGCTTTTTAAGCTTCAGTCTGGTTTGTTCCACCCTCAACTTATTGAGTTCCCTCTCTAACATTCTGTCATCAGGGTTGGTGGGAGGGACATTTCTAGAAACAGAGCTATGATGGGAATGAACAGAAGGAGACCTGTCCCTTACAGAAGGCACCCTAACAGCTTGGTTTACAGAAACATTACTACCAGTATGGTGAGAATAAATGCTTTTGCTATGATGTGAGACAACACTATTTATTTGGTGTGGCTCATCATCATTACCATCTATGCTAGATTGTCTAGTAATGGGCAGGCTAGGAAGTTTATTTCCTGAATCTTTTCCTGGGGGAGTCCCTGAATCAGATTGGGAACTATTAGGTACTTTTTCAACAGATGGGGCACCTATGGCCTTATCCTGTTCTCTAAGCATGTTAAGTAACAGTTCCAAGGAAGGATTCTTCCCTACACTCAAACTCTCTCTATACAGAGACTCCTTGCTCTTTTCCAGCTAAGGTTGTCATATGCAAGTTTGGACAGATCAACACTTTGGCCTGTGCCAGACATTTTTAGAGAGAGTTAAAGTGATAGAAAAAGAGAAAAAAGTTTTCAGAACTTTTTGGAAAGACAGAAAAAAACTTTTAAAACTTTTAAGAACTTTTTGAAAGTTTAGAGGTACTTTTCAGCACTTAGAAAAGAGTGAAAAGAGGAAATGCAAAACTTTTTGGCTATGTGTATATACACTGACCTTGTTTTGTATATTTTTCTCTTATGAAAAGTACAATGACAAGAGTGGTAAGTAGTCTCAAGCACTTATCCCACCACTGCACAACCAATGTAGGAGGCTGGACTGGCTTGTAGTGAGTACCAAGGGGTACTTGCACCTTGCACCAGGCCCAGTTATCCCTTATTAGTGTATAGGGTGTCTAGCAGCTTAGGCTGATAGATAATGGTAGCTTAGCAGAGCAGCTTAGGCTGAACTAGGAGACGTGTGAAGCTACTACAGTACCACTTAGTGTCATATGCACAATATCATAAGAAAACACAATACACAGTTATACTAAAAATAAAGGTACTTTATTTTTATGACAATATGCCAAAGTATCTTAGAGTGTACCCTCAGTGAGAGGATAGGAAATATACACAAGATATATATACACAATAGCAAAAATATGCAGTATAGTCTTAGAAAACAGTGCAAACAATGTATAGTTACAATAGGATGCAATGGGGAAACATAGGGATAGGGGCAACCCAAACCATATACTCCAAAAGTGGAATGCGAACCACGAATGGACCCCAAACCTATGTGACCTTGTAGAGGGTCGCTGGGACTATTAGAAAATAGTGAGAGTTAGAAAAATAACCCTCCCCAAGACCCTGAAAAGTGAGTGCAAAGTGCACAAAAGTTCCCCTAAGGACAAAGTAGTCGTGTTAGAGGAATAATGCAGGAAAGACACAAACCAGCAATGCAACAACTGTGGATTTCCAATCTAGGGTACCTGTGGAACAAGGGGACCAAGTCCAAAAGTCACAAGCAAGTCGGAGATGGGCAGATGCCCAGGAAATGCCAGCTGCGGGTGCAAAGAAGCTTCGACTGGACAGAAGAAGCTGAGGTTTCTGCAGAAACGAAAAGGGCTAGAGACTTCCCCTTTGGTGGACGGATCTCGCTTGCCTTGGAAAGTCGTGCAGAAGTGTTTTCCCGCCGGAAGGACGCCAACAAGCCTTGCTAGATGCAAATCGTGCGTTTGGCGTTTTTGGACGCTGCTGGGGCCCAAGAGGGACCAGGAGGTCGCAAATTGGACCTGAAGAGAGAGGGGACGTCGAGCAAGACAAAGAGCCCTCACTGAAGCAGGTAGCACCCGGAGAAGTGCCAGAAACAGGCACTACGAGGATGCGTGAAACGGTGCTCGCCGAAGTTGCACAAAGGAGTCCCACGTCGCCGGAGACCAACTTAGAAAGTCGTGCAATGCAGGTTAGAGTGCCGTGGCTTGGCTGTGCACAAAGGATTTCCGCCGGAAGTGCACAGGGGCCGGAGTAGCTGCAAAGTCGCGGTTCCCAGCAATGCAGCCCAGCGAGGTGAGGCAAGGACTTACCTCCACCAAACTTGGGCTGAAGAGTCACTGGACTGTGGGGGTCACTTGGACAGAGTCGCTGGATTCGAGGGACCTCGCTCGTCGTGCTGAGAGGAGACCCAAGGGACCGGTGATGCAGCTTTTTGGTGCCTGCGGTTGCAGGGGGAAGATTCCGTCGACCCACGGGAGATTTCTTCGGAGCTTCTGGTGCAGAGAGGAGGCAGACTACCCCCACAGCATGCACAAGCAGGAAAACAGTCGAGAAGGCGGCAGGATCAGCGTTACAGAGTTGCAGTAGTCGTCTTTGCTACTATGTTGCAGGTTTGCAGGCTTCCAGCGCGGTCAGCGGTCGTTTCCTTATCAGAAGGTGAAGAGAGAGATGCAGAGGAACTCGGATGAGCTCTTGCATTCGTTATCTAAAGTTTCCCCAGAGACAGAGACCCTAAATAGCCAGAAAAGAGGGTTTGGCTACCTAGGAGAGAGGATAGGCTACTAACACCTGAAGGAGCCTATCAGCAGGAGTCTCTGACGTCACCTGGTGGCACTGGCCACTCAGAGCAGTCCAGTGTGCCAGCAGCACCTCTGTTTCCAAGATGGCAGAGGTCTGGAGCACAGTGGAGGAGCTCTGGACACCTCCCAGGGGAGGTGCAGGTCAGGGGAGTGGTCACTCCCCTTTCCTTTGTCCAGTTTCGCGCCAGAGCAGGGGCTAAGGGGTCCCTCAACCGGTGTAGACTGGCTTATGCAGAATTGGGCACATCTGTGCCCAAGAAAGCATTTCCAGAGGCTGGGGGAGGCTACTCCTCCCCTGCCTTCACACCATTTTCCAAAGGGAGAGGGTGTCACACCCTCTCTCAGAGGAAGTTCTTTGTTCTGCCATCCTGGGCCAGGCCTGGCTGGACCCCAGGAGGGCAGATGCCTGTCTGAGGGGTTGGCAGCAGCAGCAGCTGCAGTGAAACCCCAGGAAGGGCAGTTTGGCAGTACCAGGGTCTGTGCTACAGACCACTGGGATCATGGAATTGTACCAACAATGCCAGGATGGCATAGAGGGGGCAATTCCATGATCATAGACATGTTACATGGCCATATTCGGAGTTACCATTGTGAAGCTACATATAGGTAGTGACCTATATGTAGTGCACGCGTGTAATGGTGTCCCCGCACTCACAAAATTCAGGGAATTGGCTCTGAACAATGTGGGGGCACCTTGGCTAGTGCCAGGGTGCCCTCACACTAAGTAACTTTGCACCTAACCTTTACCAGGTAAAGGTTAGACATATAGGTGACTTATAAGTTACTTAAGTGCAGTGTAAAATGGCTGTGAAATAACGTGGACGTTATTTCACTCAGGCTGCAGTGGCAGGCCTGTGTAAGAATTGTCAGAGCTCCCTATGGGTGGCACAAGAAATGCTGCAGCCCATAGGGATCTCCTGGAACCCCAATACCCTGGGTACCTTAGTACCATATACTAGGGAATTATAAGGGTGTTCCAGTAAGCCAATGTGAATTGGTAAAATTGGTCACTAGCCTGTTAGTGACAATTTAAAAGTAATGAGAGAGCATAACCACTGAGGTTCTGGTTAGCAGAGCCTCAGTGAGACAGTTAGGCACCACACAGGGAACACATACATGCACACCTATGAGCACTGGGGCCCTGTGTGACAGGGTCCCAGTGACACATACATATAGGCCACAAACCTATGAGCACTGGGGTCCTGACCAGCAGGATCCCAGTGACACATAACAAACATTCTGAAAACATAGTGTTTTCACTATGAGCACTGAGGCCTGGCTATCAGGATCCCAGTGAGACAGTGAAAACAGTGACAAACACCCTGACATAGACTCACAAACAGGCCAAAAGTGGGGGTAACAAGGCTAGAAAGAGGCTACCTTCTCACAGTGAGACAACACTATTTATATGGTGTGGCTCATCATCATTACCATCTATGCTAGACTGTCTAGTAATGGGCAGGCTAGGAATTTTCTTTCCTGAATCTTTTCCTGGGGGAGTCCCTGAATCTGATTGAGAACTATTAGGTACTTTTTCAACAGATGGGGCACCTATGGCCTTATCCTGTTCTCTAAGCATGTTAAGTAACAGTTCCAAGGAAGGATTCTTCCCTACACTCAAACCTCTCTCTATACAGAGACTCCTTGCTCTTTTCCAGCTAAGGTTGTCATATGCAAGTTTGGACAGATCAACACTTTGGCCTGTGCCAGACATTTTTTTGAGAGAGTTAAAGTGATAGAAAAAGAGAAAAAAGTTTTCAGAACTTTTTGGAAAGACAGAAAAAAAACTTTTTAAACTTTTAAGAACTTTTTGAAAGTTTAGAGGTACTTTTCAGCACTTAGAAAAGAGTGAAAAGAGGAAATGCAAAACTTTTTGGCTATGTGTATATACACTGACCTTGTTTTGTATATTTTTCTCTTATGAAAAGTACAATGACAAGAGTGGTAAGTAGTCTCAAGCACTTATCCCACCACTGCACAACCAATGTAGGAGGCTGGACTGGCTTGTAGTGAGTACCAAGGGGTACTTGCACCTTGCACCAGGCCCAGTTATCCCTTATTAGTGTATAGGGTGTCTAGCAGCTTAGGCTGATAGATAATGGTAGCTTAGCAGAGCAGCTTAGGCTGAACTAGGAGACGTGTGAAGCTACTACAGTACCACTTAGTGTCATATGCACAATATCATAAGAAAACACAATACACAGTTATACTAAAAATAAAGGTACTTTATTTTTATGACAATATGCCAAAGTATCTTAGAGTGTACCCTCAGTGAGAGGATAGGAAATATACACAATAGCAAAAATATGCAGTATAGTCTTAGAAAACAGTGCAAACAATGTATAGTTACGATAGGATGCAATGGGGAAACATAGGGATAGGGGCAACACAAACCATATACTCCAAAAGTGGAATGCGAACCACGAATGGACCCCAAACCTATGTGACCTTGTAGAGGGTCGCTGGGACTATTAGAAAATAGTGAGAGTTAGAAAAATAACCCTCCCCAAGACCCTGAAAAGTGAGTGCAAAGTGCACTAAAGTTCCCCTAAGGACAAAGTAGTCGTGTTAGAGGAATAATGCAGGAAAGACACAAACCAGCAATGCAACAACTGTGGATTTCCAATCTAGGGTACCTGTGGAACAAGGGGACCAAGTCCAAAAGTCACAAGCAAGTCGGAGATGGGCAGATGCCCAGGAAATGCCAGCTGCGGGTGCAAAGAAGCTTCTACTGGACAGAAGAAGCTGAGGTTTCTGCAGGAACGAAAAGGGCCAGAGACTTCCCCTTTGGTGTACAGATCCCACTCGCCGTGGAGAGTCGTGCAGAAGTGTTTTCCCGCCGAAAGAACGCCAACAAGCCTTGCTAGCTGCAAATCGTGCGGTTAGCATTTTTGGACGCTGCTGAAGCCCAGGAGAGACCAGGAGGTCGCAAATTGGACCAGCAAAGAGAGGGGACATCGAGCAAGACAAGGAGCCCTCTCTGAAGCCGCTAGCTCCCGGAAAAGTGCCAGAAACAGGCACTAAGAAGATGCGTGAAACGGTGCTCGCCGAAGTTGCACAAAGGAGTCCCACGTCGCCGGAGACCAACTTAGAAAGTCGTGCAATGCAGGTTAGAGTGCCGTGGACCCAGGCTTGGCTGTGCACAAAGGATTTCCGCCGGAAGTGCACAGGGGCCGGAGTAGCTGCAAAGTTGCGGTTCCCAGCAGTGCAGCCCAGCGAGGTGAGGCAAGGACTTACCTCCACCAAACTTGGACTGAAGAGTCACTGGACTGTGGGGGTCACTTGGACAGAGTCGCTGGATTCGAGGGACCTCGCTCGTCGTGCTGAGAGGAGACCCAAGGGACCGGTAATGCAGCTTTTTCGTGCCTGCGGTTGCAGGGGGAAGATTCCGTCAACCCACGGGAGATTTCTTCAGAGCTTCTGGTGCAGAGAGGAGGCAGGCTACCCCCACAGCATGCACAAGCAGGAAAACAGTCGAGAAGGCGGCAGGATCAGCGTTACAGAGTTGCAGTAGTCGTCTTTGCTACTATGTTGCAGGTTTGCAGGCTTCCAGCGCGGTCAGCAGTCGATTCCTTGGCAGAAGGTGAAGAGAGAGATGCAGAGGAACTCGGATGAGCTCTTGCATTCGTTATCTAAAGTTTCCCCAGAGACAGACACCCTAAATAGCCAGAAAAGAGGGTTTGGCTACGTAGGAGAGAGGATAGGCTACTAACACCTGAAGGAGCCTATCAGCAGGAGTCTCTGACGTCACCTGGTGGCACTGGCCACTCAGAGCAGTCCAGTGTGCCAGCAGCACCTCTGTTTCCAAGATGGCAGAGGTCTGGAGCACACTGGAGGAGCTCTGGACACCTCCCAGGGGAGGTGCAGGTCAGGGGAGTGGTCACTCCCCTTTCCTTTGTCCAGTTTCGCGCCAGAGCAGGGGCTAAGGGGTCCCTGAACCGGTGTAGACTGGCTTATGCAGAATTGGGCACATCTGTGCCCAAGAAAGCATTTCCAGAGGCTGGGGGAGGCTACTCCTCCCCTGCCTTCACACCATTTTCCAAAGGGAGAGGGTGTCACACCCTCTCTCAGAGGAAGTTCTTTGTTCTGCCATCCTGGGCCAGGCCTGGCTGGACCCCAGGAGGGCAGATGCCTGTCTGAGGGGTTGGCAGCAGCAGCAGCTGCAGTGAAACCCCAGGAAGGGCAGTTTGGCAGTACCAGGGTCTGTGCTACAGACCACTGGGATCATGGGATTGTGCCAACTATGCCAGGATGGCATAGAGGGGGCAATTCCATGATCATAGACATGTTACATGGCCATATTCGGAGTTACCATTGTGAAGCTACATATAGGTAGTGACCTATATGTAGTGCGCGCGTGTAATGGTGTCCCCGCACTCACAAAGTTCAGGGAATTGGCTCTGAACAATGTGGGGGCACCTTGGCTAGTGCCAGGGTGCCCTCACACTAAGTAACTTTGCACCTAACCTTTACCAGGTAAAGGTTAGACATATAGGTGACTTATAAGTTACTTAAGTGCAGTGTAAAATGGCTGTGAAATAACGTGGACGTTATTTCACTCAGGCTGCAGTGGCAGGCCTGTGTAAGAATTGTCAGAGCTCCCTATGGGTGGCAAAAGAAATGCTGCAGCCCATAGGGATCTCCTGGAACCCCAATACCCTGGGTACCTCAGTACCATATACTAGGGAATTATAAGGGTGTTCCAGTAAGCCAATGTAAATTGGTAAAAATGGTCACTAGCCTGTCAGTGACAATTTGGAAAGAAATGAGAGAGCATAACCACTGAGGTTCTGATTAGCAGAGCTTCAGTGAGACAGTTAGTCACTACACAGGTAACACATTCAGGCACACTTATGAGCACTGGGGCCCTGGGTTACCAGGGTCCCAGTGACACATACAACTAAAACAACATATATACAGTGAAAAATGGGGGTAACATGCCAGGCAAGATGGTACTTTCCTACATCGCCTCTCTCCAGGAATTGGGAATTTGGGTCCCTTCTATCAACATAGAGTTGAATAAAAAAGGGGTAAGTTCCTCCCCCAAAGCCCTATATAATTTGTTAGGGAGACTATCTGGCCCCGCTGCCTTACCTTTTTTTAGTGCCTTTAGACCTTCCGCCAACTCAGCCTCATTTAACTTATCATTCAGTAGGAGCATCTTCGACTCCTCTAAAACTGGGAGATCTACATTATCTAAGAATTCTCTTACCGGCTCTTCTAAGTTAACCGAACTTTCTGAATATATCTCCTGAAAGAAAGATACGAATGCCCCCTCAATCTCTTCTTGCTCCGTACAGACCTGATTCGTAGGCTCTGATTTGACTGATAAAATGTGCCTTTTGGAAAGGTCCGACTTAACCTTCCACGCTAACAGTTTACTGCAGCCTTCTCCATAATCAAAATGAGCATATTGACTACTTTCCCATTTTAACCTACAGCGGTTTTCCAAAAAAGCATCTAGATTAGACCGGACCTTTTCCTCTTGACAAGACAGCTCCATTACTAAATCCGTTTTCCCTTCTAACTGCGCATTATACCTTGCAACCTGCAAGGTTTTCAATGACAACTCCATGTTTCCCAACTTTTCCCTCTCTTCACGATACTTATAAGCTGCAAGGTTAACTAGCCTCCCTCTTATAAAAGCCTTGAACGCATCCCAAACACACCACAAACTTGCTGTTCCTTGATTCAACTGAAAAAATTCTCTAGTATCTTTTTTTAACACTTCTACTGATGCGTCGTCTAAAAATAGAGCACGAATGATTGTGCTCCTAGTTGTCCTGTTACTAACCCTAATATCTAAATGTAGTATTACTGCAGAATGGTCTGACATGTGTGCTGTGTTGTGAGCTACCCTTCTTACCTCCGGGCATAAACTTTTATGAATTAAAAAGAAATCTATTCTAGATCTATGCCCATATTTTTTATTGTGGAATGTATATCTATCTCCTTCTCCCCTTCTCCAGTGCCAGGCATCTACCAAGCCTAAATCCTGCATCGCTTGCTTCACTACTGCCCTTGTTCTAGGTGAATTAACCGTACCCCGGGGGGTTGACTTGTCCTGTACAGGGTCTAGCAGTATATTAAAATCCCCACCCAACACCACTGGGTACCTAGCTGAGAGTAGAATATTAAATAAGTCTTGAAATGGCGATGGGTCGTCAATATTCGGCCCGTAGTAACCTGACACTGTAATCCAATGACCACCTACACACAGCTCTACCACTACCCACCTCCCTCTAGGATCAGCATGTACTATTCCTACCCTGAACCTCATGGATTTCTTAATCAAAACTGCCACACCTTTTATTGTACTAGTTTGAGAAGAGCATACGCTAAACTCAACCCAATTCAGCTGTTTAAGCCAGGTCTCCCATTCAGTTTGGTGAAGATGGGTTTCCTGCAATATAATAATCTCCTCCTCAACCAAACGTAAGTACTCAAAGATCTTCCTCCTCCTACCAGACACCCTTAACCCATTCACATTCCATGAGATAAATCTCAACTTTTCAATACCCTGCATGCTCATTCGTAGCGAGAAGGAAAACAAAGGGAGAACAGCAACCCCCCCGACCTATATTAGCAACATATGAGGACTTTCTTATTTTATCCCTTTCAACCCACCAAACCCAAAACAAACCCCGACTCCCCGTGTCACCCACCCCTACACCTACCACCACCAACGTGCCCCCAAAACCCCATTCCCCCCCCCAGAGGAACCCTCCCTTTTTCTACTGGGATAACCATCCTGTTATCCTATCTTCGAACCCCACGCCGGACGGGGGCTTTCCACTAGATCTTATTGAGACGCCTTAATCTGCTCTATAAATATACTGACCTCCCCAGGGTCTCTCATATTGTACATTTTATTCTTCCACATTATACGGAGAGCTGCCGGGAACCTTAGTTGGACCGTCGCCCCTAGCTCACGGAGCTCCCGCATAAAACTTCCCAGCTCCCACTGCCTATCTAACGTTGCCTTAGACACATCAGATCTTATCCTAAGAGACCATTCCCCTTTGGGAAAAGCCCCAACCTTGAGAGCTTCAGACAAGATTCTTTCCTTAATAGAGTATGTGTTGAAATTTATCAAAATCCTCCTGGGGTTTTTCCTTCCTGGATTTTTCTTGAAAGGATCACGATGGACTCTCTGAATGTCATCCTCCAGGTTGATCCCTACCATACTGGGGAGGACTTCCCTAATCAGCGAGATCACATAGCTCTTAATATTTTCCCCTTCCAAGCCCTCTGGAACTCCCAAGAGCCTTATATTGTTTCTCCTCATATTATTTTCCAACATTTCCAATCTGTCCTGCAACATCTTTTCTCCCCGTTTCAATTGTGAAATGTCCTTAGCTTGAGCTAACACTCGTTCCTCGTGGGCCTCCACCACAGCCTCTAGTTTCCCCAGCCGGTCTGATAACAGGTTGATTTTACTTTCCAAGACCTCACAGGCTTCCCGAATCCTAGTTTGATTAGTTTCTGAAATTTCGAATTTCCCTCTAATTTCTTTAGTGAGAGAAATTAGCAGAGCCTGTACATCCAAGTCATGCGTTATTGATCCACTGGAAAAATTACCATCGACTTCCGGCAAGGGTAGTATCTTAAAAGGGCCCTCTCTCAGTGTAGCTGGTTCCATATCTAACAATTCTTGTGCTGGGCCGACAACTGAACCACCTTCAACTAGCTTAGAAGCCCCTAACTTGTCTAAGGCCGGTTTAACGTTTGCCATATCCTGTGGTGGAGGAATTGCGGTCTGAAAGTACCTTGTGATCAACGAATCACTCCTCCCCTGGATCTCAATTTGACTCTCTTCCCGGAGGGGTAAAAGATGATCCACTAATAGTGTTGTGTGGGGTGGCCCTTCACCATAGATTTTAGGATCTAAGTCCGCTATACCTGTTGTTATAGTTCCAGAGACCTGAGTCCGAAGATTAGCACTTGTACCACGGGTAACGGGCTTACTTTTCCTGGCCACAATCACATCGTTGACTTCTGCCCGGGCACCCCTGGGGCGTCGCTTGATTAATGACATGCACTGCGGGGTTCCAACACTCTCACACTCCTTTCTTGCCCCCGTCCCACTTAAGTTGGATCTGGTGTGGCACCCCGGGGACTCCGGGAGGCTCCCACGGAGAGAGCAGCGGGAGGTATAAGATCTCCCACGTCGTACACCCTTTGCCGCTTCTGCCCAAATACTGGAGTTTAGAGCCTGCTTCCAAGACACCCCGCCACCCCTCCCCGTAGTTAATGACCCCCCTTCTTGTTCGCCGTTTTTCCTCCCTAGTTTTCCCGACAAAAGTCGGAAAAAGGAAAACACTGTAGAGAGGAAGAATGAAATTAACAAGGCGCAATAACAAAAAGTATTCTTCTTGCCCCCTCTCTTTCTCTTTTTAACGCCTAGAAATCCAGGGAAAAAACAGCACAAGAAGTGGAGGGCCAAGTACCCCCACCCGACAGGGAACTTATCTAAGCGATGTCCCACCTCCTTTCTCAAGACCCTTAAACCTGAGGAGCTCTCAATTGGAACAACAATTTACACTCTCAGTCCTTCCAGGAAATGGCAAAGCACCATGAATGCAAAAAGAGTTTTCAGTTTTGGCGTCCCTCTGAGTCTCACTACCCTTCTGTATAAAGCAGCAAGTTTTGCACAGAATTTGTGATTATAAAATGACAAGCGCTGAAACGTAACAATCCCTAGCAAATATACAGCTGTAAAACTCAATATTTAGGCTTGGAGTTCCTCTAATACAAACTTCTAGTAGAAGACTCTTGCATCTGGTTATTTTTGCAATAGGCAGCACTTTCACAGGTATACATGTTTTCTTTAAGCTCCCCAATACTCCTGGGAGGGCAGCATCGATATTGATAACAGTCTCTGCCTGCTGGAGACAGGCTATAGTCAGGCAATAATCATAGGACTAGTCACCCAGGCTCCCCCCCACTCCACCAGAAATACCCTGTCACCGTCTTTGCTGCTCCTTGCTCCGCTGGCGCAGCTCCAGGGGCTTCCCTCAAGAAACGCTGAAGCGGGAGATCCGAGGCTCACGCTCCCAGGCTCCCAATCCGTTGCACGAAGGCGAGAGGAGAGAATCCTCACCCTCACCTCCCTGTCGTTCAAGCCGTCGCCCGGGTGGGGGCCGGGGGCACAAACACACGCGGATCCGGCAGGGAAAGCTACCGCAGCTTTCCCGAGTCTCACGCGCCCAGACTCCCAATCCGGAGCGCGAAGGCGAGATGAGGAAAATCCTCACCCTCGCCCCTTTATCCTTCAAGCCGTCGCCCGGGGGGGGGGGGGGCGGGGGGGACAAACAGACGTGGATCCGACGGGGAGAAACCTCTGCCGCTTTCCCGAGCAGAGACCGAGGGAAGGTCTGCTCACAATGCAAGACGCGCGGTTTCGGCGTCACATCCGTCCGACGGGAGTTCACGGCAGCTCGTTAGCTGACCGTCATGTTCCTCATGCACCTCCTTGTGTATATATATCTTGTGTATATTTCCTATCCTCTCACTGAGGGTACACTCTAAGATACTTTGGCATATTGTCATAAAAATAAAGTACCTTTATTTTTAGTATAACTGTGTATTGTGTTTTCTTATGATATTGTGCATATGACACTAAGTGGTACTGTAGTAGCTTCACACGTCTCCTAGTTCAGCCTAAGCTGCTCTGCTAAGCTACCATTATCTATCAGCCTAAGCTGCTAGACACCCTATACACTAATAAGGGATAACTGGGCCTGGTGCAAGGTGCAAGTACCCCTTGGTACTCACTACAAGCCAGTCCAGCCTCCTACATTGGTTGTGCAGCGGTGGGATAACTGCTTTGAGACTACTTACCACTCTTGTCATTGTACTTTTCATAAGAGAAAAATATACAAAACAAGGTCAGTGTATATACACATAGCCAAAAAGCTTTGCATTTCCTCTTTTCACTCTTTTCTAAGTGCTGAAAAGTACTTCTAACTTTCTAAAAAGTTCTAAAAAGTTTAAAAAGTTTTTTTTCTCTGTCTTTCTAAAAGCTCTGACAAACTTTTTATCTTTTACTATCACTTTAACTCTCTCTAAAAATGTCTGGCACAGGCCAAAATGTTGATCTGTCCAAACTTGCATATGACCACCTTAGCTGGAAAGGAGCAAGGAGTCTCTGTATAGAGAGAGGTTTGAGTGTAGGGAAGAATCCTTCCTTGGAACTGTTACTTAACATGCTTAGAGAACAGGATAAGGCTAGAAGTGCCCCATCTGTTGAAAAAGTAGCTAATGGTTCTCAATCTGATCCTGGGACTCCCCCAGGAAAAGATTCAGGAAAGAAAATTCCTAGCCTGCCCATTACTAGACAGTCTAGCATAGTTGGTAATGATGATGAGCCACACCATATAAATAGTGTTGTCTCACATCATAGCAAAAGCATTTATTCTCACCATACTGGTAGTGATGTTTCTGTTAGCCAAGCTGTTAGGGTGGCTTCTGTAAGGGACAGGTCTCCTTCTGTCCATTCTCACCATACTTCTGTTTCAAGGCATGTCCCTCCCACCCACCCTGATGACAGATTGTTAGAAAGGGAGCTCAATAGATTGAGAGTGGAACAAACCAGACTGAAGCTCAAGAAGCAACAGCTGGATTTGGATAGACAGACTTTAGAAGTAGAGAAGGAGAGACAGAAACTGGGTTTAGAAACCTATGGTGGCAGCAGCAGTATTCCCCATAGTCATCCTGCAAAAGAGCATGATTCCAGGAATCTGCACAAGATAGTTCCCCCTTATAAGGAGTGGGATGACATTAACAAGTGGTTTGCTGCACTTGAGAGGGCCTGTGTTGTACAGGATGTCCCTCAAAGGCAGTGGGCTGCTATCCTATGGCTATCATTTAGTGGAAAAGGTAGGGATAGGCTCCTTACTGTGAAAGAAAATGATGCTAATAATTTCCAAGTTCTTAAGAATGCACTCCTGGATGGTTATGGCTTAACCACTGAACAATACAGGATAAAGTTCAGAGAGACCAAAAAGGAGTCTTCACAAGACTGGGTTGATTTCATTGACCATTCAGTGAAGGCCTTGGAGGGGTGGTTACATGGCAGTAAAGTTACTGATTATGACAGCCTGTATAACTTGATCCTGAGAGAGCATATTCTTAAGAATTGTGTGTCTGATTTGTTGCACCAGTACTTGGTGGACTCTGATCTGACCTCTCCCCATGAATTGGGAAAGAAGGCAGACAAATGGGTCAGAACAAGGGTGAACAGAAAAGTTCATACAGGGGGTGACAAAGATGGCAACAAAAAGAAGGATGGTAAGTCTTCTGACAAGGGTGGGGACAAATCTAAAAATGAGTCTTCATCAGGCCCACAAAAACACTCTGGTGGGGGTGGTGGGCCCAAATCCTCTTTTAATCAGAACAAGGAAAAGAAACCATGGTGCTATTTATGTAAAATAAAAGGCCATTGGACAACAGATCCCAGTTGTCCAAAGAAAGGCACCAAGCCTCCTACCACTACAACCCCTACTGCTACACCTAGTGTCCCTACTAATAGCAGTGGTGGTGGGAGCAAACCTACTAATAGCCAATCCAAGGGAGTAGCTGGGCTCACTATTGGTAACTTAGTTGGGGTTGGCCTTGTTAGGGAGGCCACAGAGGCTGTGTTAGTCTCTGAGGGGGCTATTGATTTAGCCACCTTAGTTGCTTGTCCCCTTAATATGGATAAGTACAAGCAACTACCCCTAATAAATGGTGTTGAGGTTCAGGCCTACAGGGACACTGGTGCCAGTGTGACTATGGTCATAGAGAAACTGGTCCACCCTGAACAACACCTACTTGGTCACCAGTACCAAGTAACCGATGCTCACAACAACACACTTGGCCACCCCATGGCTGTTGTAAATCTCAACTGGGGGGGGGTTACTGGTCCAAAGAAAGTTGTGGTAGCTTCAGATTTACCTGTAGACTGTCTATTAGGGAATGATTTGGAGACATCAGCTTGGTCAGATGTGGAGTTGGAGGCCCATGCAGCAATGCTGGGCATCCCAGGGCATATTTTTGCTTTGACAAGGGCTCAGGCCAAAAAGCAAAAAGGACAGGGAAGCTTGGATCCTGGAACAATGGACCAAGTGCTCCCTAAAGCAAGGGCTAGTAGAAGCAAACCACTTCCTACTATCCCTCCCTCTACAGTGGATTCTACTTCTGAGGAAGAAGAATTCCCTCCCTGTGCAGAACCTACACCAGAGGAGCTGGAAGCAGACACTGCTGAGCTTTTGGGTGAAGGGGGGCCTGCCAGAGAGGAGCTGAGTGTGGCACAGCAAACCTGTCCCACATTAGAGGGTCTCAGACAGCAAGCTGTCAAACAGGCTAATGGGGATGTCAGTGACTCTCACAGAGTTTACTGGGAGGACAACCTCTTGTACACTGAGCATAGGGATCCTAAACCTGGAGCTGCCAGGAGATTAGTGATTCCTCAGGAGTACAGAAAGTTCCTCCTAACCCTGGCACATGACATTCCCCTAGCTGGGCATCTAGGACAAATGAAAACTTGGGACAGGCTTGTTCCCCTGTTTCATTGGCCTAGAATGTCTGAGGACAGAAAGGAATTTTGTAAGTCCTGTGAAACCTGTCAAGCCAGTGGCAAGACAGGTGGCACCCCAAAGGCACCCCTTATTCCACTGCCTGTGGTTGGGGTTCCCTTTGAAAGGGTAGGGGTTGACATAGTTGGCCCCCTTGACCCTCCTACTGCTTCAGGCAATAGATTTATCTTGGTGGTAGTGGACCATGCCACAAGATATCCTGAAGCTATTCCTTTAAGGACCACTACAGCACCTGCAGTGGCAAAGGCCCTCCTGGGAATATTTTCCAGGGTGGGCTTCCCAAAGGAAGTTGTATCAGACAGGGGAAGCAATTTCATGTCTGCATACTTAAAGGCCATGTGGAAGGAGTGTGGTGTAACTTACAAGTTCACAACACCCTATCATCCACAAACAAATGGACTGGTGGAGAGATTTAATAAAACTCTCAAAGGCATGATTATGGGTCTCCCTGAAAAACTCCGCAGGAGATGGGATATCCTTCTACCATGCCTCCTTTTTGCCTACAGGGAGGTACCCCAGAAAGGAGTGGGCTTCAGCCCCTTTGAACTTCTTTTTGGACACCCTGTTAGGGGTCCACTCACACTTGTAAAGGAGGGTTGGGAACAACCTTTAAAAGCTCCTAAGCAGGATATTGTGGATTATGTACTTGGCCTCAGATCAAGGATGGCTGAGTACATGAAAAAGGCCAGTAAAAACCTTCAGGCCAGCCAAGAGCTCCAGAAGCAATGGCATGATCAGAAGGCTGTTTTGGTTCAGTACCAACCAGGGCAGAAAGTGTGGGTCTTGGAGCCTGTGGCCCCAAGAGCACTCCAAGATAAATGGAGTGGACCCCACACAATTGTTGAAAAGAAGGGAGAAGTCACCTATTTAGTTGACTTAGGCACTGCCAGGATTCCCCTTAGGGTGCTCCATGTCAACCGCCTAAAACCCTACTATGACAGGGCTGATCTCACCCTGCTCATGGCAACTGATGAAGGACAGGAAGAAGACAGTGATCCTCTACCTGATCTCTTCTCTTCCACAGAACAAGATGCTCTTGTGGAAGGTGTAGTTTTGGCTGATTGTCTTACTGCTGAGCAGAAAGACAATTGCATAAATCTCCTAGATCAATTCTCTGAACTCTTCTCTACTGTGCCAGGTACCACTTCTTGGTGTGAGCACACTATAGATACTGGAGACAGCTTGCCTGTCAAAAGTAAGATCTATAGGCAGCCTGACCATGTCAGGGACTGCATAAAGCAAGAGGTCCAGAAAATGTTAGAACTAGGAGTGGTTGAGCACTCTGACAGTCCATGGGCTTCTCCTGTGGTACTGGTACCAAAACCCCATTCCAAAGATGGAAAGAAGGAAATGCGGTTTTGTGTAGACTATAGAGGTCTCAACTTGGTAACCAAAACTGATGCTCACCCTATACCCAGGGCAGATGAGCTCATAGATACACTGGCATCTGCCAAGTATCTAAGCACTTTTTGATTTTACTGCAGGGTATTGGCAGATCAAATTGTCAGAAGATGCTAAACCTAAGACTGCATTTTCTACCATTGGAGGACATTACCAGTTTACTGTAATGCCTTTTGGTTTGAAAAATGCACCTGCCACTTTTCAGAGGTTGGTGAACACAGTCCTGCAAGGGCTGGAAGCTTTCAGTGCAGCATATTTGGACGATATAGCTGTCTTTAGCTCCAGCTGGGATGATCACCTGGTCCACCTATGGAAAGTTTTGGAGGCCCTGCAAAAGGCAGGCCTCACTATCAAGGCTTCAAAGTGCCAGATAGGGCAGGGTAAGGTGGTTTATCTGGGACACCTTGTTGGTGGGGAACAGATTGCACCACTTCAGGGGAAAATCCAAACAATTATTGATTGGGTTCCCCCTACCACTCAGACTCAGGTGAGAGCCTTCCTAGGCCTCACTGGGTATTACAGGAGGTTCATTAAGAACTATGGCTCCATTGCAGCCCCTCTTAATGACCTCACATCCAAGAAAATGCCTAAAAAGGTATTATGGACAGCAAACTGTCAGAAAGCTTTTGAGGAGCTGAAGCAGGCCATGTGCTCTGCACCTGTCCTGAAAAGCCCTTGTTACTCTAAAAAATTCTATGTCCAAACTGATGCATCTGAATTAGGAGTAGGGGCAGTCCTATCACAACTTAATTCTGAGGGCCAGGATCAACCTGTTGCTTTTATTAGTAGGAGGTTGACCCCTAGAGAAAAGCGTTGGTCTGCCATAGAGAGGGAGGCCTTTGCTGTGGTCTGGGCTCTGAAGAAGTTGAGGCCATACCTGTTTGGCACTCACTTCATTGTTCAGACAGACCACAAACCTCTACTTTGGCTAAAACAAATGAAAGGTGAAAATCCTAAATTGTTGAGGTGGTCCATATCCCTACAGGGAATGGACTATACAGTGGAATATAGACCTGGGAGTAGCCACTCCAATGCAGATGGACTCTCCAGATATTTCCACTTAGACTAGGAAGACTCATCAGGTCATGGCTAGTCTTATTGTCCTTCGTTTTGGGGGGGTGTTGTGTAGGAAAGTACCATCTTGCCTGGCATGTTACCCCCACTTTTCACTGTATATATGTTGTTTTAGTTGTATGTGTCACTGGGACCCTGGTAACCCAGGGCACCAGTGCTCATAAGTGTGCCTGGATGTGTTACCTGTGTAGTGACTAACTGTCTCACTGAGGCTCTGCTAATCAGAACCTCAGTGGTTATGCTCTCTCATTTCTTTCCAAATTGTCACTAACAGGCTAGTGACCATTTTTACCAATTTACATTGGCTTACTGGAACACCCTTATAATTCCCTAGTATATGGTACTGAGGTACCCAGGGTATTGGGGTTCCAGGAGATCCCTATGGGCTGCAGCATTTCTTTTGCCACCCATAGGGAGCTCTGACAATTCTTACACAGGCCTGCCACTGCAGCCTGAGTGAAATAACGTCCACGTTATTTCACAGCCATTTTACACTGCACTCAAGTAACTTATAAGTCACCTATATGTCTAACCTTTACCTGGTAAAGGTTAGGTGCAAAGTTACTTAGTGTGAGGGCACCCTGGCACTAGCCAAGGTGCCCCCACATTGTTCAGAGCCAATTCCCTGAACTTTGTGAGTGCGGGGACACCATTACACGCGTGCACTACATATAGGTCACTACCTATATGTAGCTTCACAATGGTAACTCCGAATATGGCCATGTAACATGTCTATGATCATGGAATTGCCCCCTCTATGCCATCCTGGCATAGTTGGCACAATCCCATGATCCCAGTGGTCTGTAGCACAGACCCTGGTACTGCCAAACTGCCCTTCCTGGGGTTTCACTGAAGCTGCTGCTGCTGCCAACCCCTCAGACAGGCATCTGCCCTCCTGGGGTCCAGCCAAGCCTGGCCCAGGATGGCAAAACAAAGAACTTCCTCTGAGAGAGGGTGTTACACCCTCTCCCTTTGGAAAATGGTGTGAAGGCAGGGGAGGAGTAGCCTCCCCCAGCCTCTGGAAATGCTTTGTTGGGCACAGATGTGCCCAATTCTGCATAAGCCAGTCTACACCGGTTCAGGGGACCCCTTAGCCCTGCTCTGGCGTGAAACTGGACAAAGGAAAGGGGAGTGACCACTCCCCTGACCTGCACCTCCCCTGGGAGGCGTCCAGAGCTCCTCCAGTGTGCTCCAGACCTCTGCCATCTTGGAAACAGAGGTGCTGCTGGCACACTGGACTGCTCTGAGTGGCCAGTGCCACCAGGTGACGTCAGAGACTCCTTGTGATAGGCTCCTTCAGGTGTTGCTAGCCTATCCTCTCTCCTAGGTAGCCAAACCCTCTTTTCTGGCTATTTAGGGTCTCTGTCTCTGGGGAAACTTTAGATAACGAATGCAAGAGCTCATCCGAGTTCCTCTGCATCTCTCTCTTCACCTTCTGCCAAGGAATCGACTGCTGACCGCGCTGGAAGCCTGCAAACCTGCAACATAGTAGCAAAGACGACTACTGCAACTCTGTAACGCTGATCCTGCCGCCTTCTCGACTGTTTTCCTGCTTGTGCATGCTGTGGGGGTAGTCTGCCTCCTCTCTGCACCAGAAGCTCTGAAGAAATCTCCCGTGGGTCGACGGAATCTTCCCCCTGCAACCGCAGGCACCAAAAAGCTGCATTACCGGTCCCTTGGGTCTCCTCTCAGCACGACGAGCGAGGTCCCTCGAATCCAGCGACTCTGTCCAAGTGACCCCCACAGTCCAGTGACTCTTCAGTCCAAGTTTGGTGGAGGTAAGTCCTTGCCTCACCTCGCTGGGCTGCATTGCTGGGAACCGCGACTTTTGCAGCTACTCCGGCCCCTGTGCACTTCCGGCGGAAATCCTTTGTGCACAGCCAAGCCTGGATCCACGGCACTCTAACCTGCATTGTACGACTTTCTAAGTTGGTCTCCGGCGACGTGGGACTCCTTTGTGGAACTTCGGGTGAGCACCGTTTCACGCATCCTCGTAGTGCCTGTTTCTGGCACTTCTCCGGGTGCTTCCTGCTGCTGAGAGGGCTCCTTGTCTTGCTCGACGTCTCCTCTCTCTTCTGGCCCAATTTGCAACCTCCTGGTCCCTCCAGGGCCACAGCAGCGTCCAAAAACACTAACCGCACGAGTTGCAGCTAGCAAGGTTTGTTGGCATTCTTTCGGCGGGAAAACACTTCTGCACGACTCTCCACGGCGAGCGGGATCCGTCCACCAAAGGAGAAGTCTCTAGCCCTTTTTGTTCCTGCAGAAACCTCAGCTTCTTCTGTCCAGTAGAAGCTTCTTTGCACCCGCAGCTGGCATTTCCTGGGCATTTGCCCATCTCCGACTTGCTTGTGACTTTTGGACTTGGTCCCCTTGTTCCACAGGTACCCTAGATTGGAAATCCACAGTTGTTGCATTGTTGGTTTGTGTCTTTCCTGCATTATTCCTCTAACACGACTTCTTTGTCCTTAGGGGAACTTTAGTGCACTTTGCACTCACTTTTCAGGGTCTTGGGGAGGGTTATTTTTCTAACTCTCAGTATTTTCTAATAGTCCCAGCGACCCTCTACAAGGTCACATAGGTTTGGGGTCCATTCGTGGTTCGCATTCCACTTTTGGAGTATATGGTTTGTGTTGCCCCTATCCCTATGTTTCCCCATTGCATCCTATTGTAACTATACATTGTTTGCACTGTTTTCTAAGACTATACTGCATATTTTTGCTATTGTGTATATATATCTTGTGTATATTTCCTATCCTCTCACTGAGGGTACACTCTAAGATACTTTGGCATATTGTCATAAAAATAAAGTACCTTTATTTTTAGTATAACTGTGTATTGTGTTTTCTTATGATATTGTGCAAGTGACTCTAGTGGTACTGTAGGAGCTTCACTCGTCTCCTAGTTCAGCCTAAGCTGCTCTGCTAAGCTACCATTATCTATCAGGATAAGCTGCTAGACACCCTATACACCAATAAGGGATAACTGGGCCTGGTGCAAGGTGCAAGTACCCCTTGGTGCTCACTACAAGCCAGTCCAGCCTCCTACAACTCTGGAGTCAGAGCCAACTGCTCAAAAAGTCTTCATAGAGTTGCAGTTTCTAAAGTTGCTAGTAAATGTCCTTTTCAAGTCACAATGCAGTGGTGTAACAAAGGCCTCTGAAGCCCCTGAGGTTCGGGGGGAGGGACCCTGAGCTCCAGAGGACCCCATCAGCACAGCACCCTGGCCTGGGGAGTCCTGAATGGGGTTAGAGGGGAGGCCCCCATGTGCTTTGCAGGGAAGCCCATCAAGTCTCAGTACAGCACCAGGTCAAATGCAACTACTTGAAGTACATTTCACAAAGCAGAGGGGGTGTGACTTCAACAGGGGTATTTGCATTTAAGCTTTGGCACCGCTAATGGGCATGTCCTCTATAGTAAATATTCCAAAGCGGGTGTAGGATGGTAAGTCAGTATTAGAACCTTCAATAAATGTATTGCAAGGGAACACTGATGGCACCAGCCGGTCTGGGGTTGCTTGTGATCCTTCTGGAGGGGGCCTTGCGGGCAGTTCAGGCCGTCTTTTCCCATGAGGAGCAGAGTCACTACTGATTTGCATAAGGCAGGACTTAGCCTAAAGTGTGTAGTGGGTTAAAAATGATGGACCGGAATATGGTCCTGAGATTGTGCGAGTGACTGAGATTAATTCAAGCAATCCATCCATCACCTAGTTGCCGTGGCAGTAACTATTCCAAGGCCGGATTATGATAAACCAGTATTGCAACTTTCAATAAAGGTCTTTATTGCCACAGAAGAGTAACCCCCTAGTATGCATAGGTCCTAGAAGTCATTGGTAGTAACAAATACCTTCAAACTTAGGCCCTCATTTTAACCCTGGCGGACGGTGGTATTTTGGAGAAAGGTACTGCCAACAGGCTGGCGGTACCTTTCCCCAAAATATGACATTGGCGGTTTGGCATGCCTAACCGCCAATGTACCACTCCGTCCGCTAGGGCTGTTGCAGCCGGCGGGCTGGAGACTTCAGTCTACAACCAGGCGGCCGTCACTAACCCGCCTGCCAGATCATGACACTGCCTATCGCCATGATTTTCGTGGCTTCCAAACCGACATGAAAACCAAGCCGGTAGGCACTATCAGTGCCAGGGAATTCCTTCCCTGACACTGATACGGGTCTCCCCTCCCCTTGCCCCCCATGACATTCACGCACCAACATACGCACGCATACACACACTCATACACACATTCACCCACGCATGCATACACACTTACATACATACACGCACCCACGCATTCACACAACACAACATACGCGCACTCACACCCATTCATGCACACGCACATTCCACGCGCCACACACCCGAATGCACGCACACAGCCACATACACCCACACCTCCCCCACACACTCACATCACCCCCCACCTCCCTCCTCTATCGGAGCACTCGACTTACCTGCTTGCAGGGGGTCCTCCGGCAGGAGACGGGGTGTGATGCTGCTGCCAGCAGCAGCGTCCACCAGAAGAACATCCCTGGGCCATATCATGGATCATGATACGGTCTGCGGCGATCTACTGGTGTGGTGCAGCTGCTGTCTGCAGCGCCACGTTCCTGCCGTCCGCCGCCATTTTCGTAGCCGGAATTCTGCCAGCCTTCTAGTGGAATTCTGGCTACGGTCATAATATGGCGGACAGTAAGTAGCCACGGCGACGGTGTTTTGGCGGCCATGGCCGCGGCGCTAGGCGGTCATTACCACCAATGTCATAGTTAGGGCTACTTTTAATTAGATACACATGTATCACAGCAGATTGTGGTTGCTTGTAGTGTGGCCAGCTTATGGTGCACTGAGCTGTTTCCACTGTCCTGAGCTGTCTAGAGAGGAAGCAGCATGTCAACGACAGCTGAACATATCAATGAAAAACAAATTTGACCAAATGTCCCTCTATCTATGTAAGTGTATTAACTTTCATTATGATTTTTTGGGAAAACTTGAAACTAACAAGATATTTATAAACCTGCATTACCACAACCTGTTACCAGTGGTCTCTCTCTCTGGTCAGATGCGATTGTGTCAAAAGTCCTTCACAAAACTGCAGTACTTAAAGTGGTCTCCAGATGTCCCTTTCTGGTCAGATGCAATTATTTAAAATGACCTTCATGGAACTGCAGCACCTTAAGGCACTCTAGATGTCCTTCTAAAAGGTGCAACAGCCTAAAAAGTCTTTCACAGAGTTGCAGTACTTTAAGTAGTTACTAGATGGCCCTCTCGAGTCAGATCCAACTGCCTGGAAAGTCTTCAATAAGCTTCAGTACCTCAGGTCGTTACTAGATGTCCTCTTCTAGTCAGATGCAACTACGTGAAAAGCTGAGGGGTTTGATTTCCGTAAAATAAACTGGCATAAATACTTATGCCACTTTTGATCTGTGCTTGTTTTCCGTAGGTCAAGTAAACATACCAACACTAGTTCATGATAATGAATCAATATTGCAACTTTCAGTACATTTATTGACTATTATGGTACATTGTGATGACACCCTTAAATGCATAGATATTAGCCGACACTAGTAAATACTAGGCCGTGGCGGAGTCAGGGGAGTTCGCAAGCGGCAGAGTGCATTTGGTCACACTGTGTGTGTGGATTTTTAGCGTCGGGGTTTGGCCCATGTGTAAAATCAGCTCGAACAGCACCCCACACAGCGCAAAAGGGCGCTTCTTCTTTCCTGCCACTCAAGTAGATTTTCTACTCGAGCGGAAGCTTCCTCAACGTTAATGGAAGGTTTCTCAATGCAAGCGGCAGCGACCATCCGCTACCACCCGCATTGAGAAATCTCGCTGGAAGGTGGTCTGGAGTAACATTTTTCTCACTCACAGTCGCCAACTTAAGGTTGGTGAGCGTGAACAAGGAAAGGGACTCCACTACTCAGAGTTTTTTGAAACTCCACGCTCTAAGCAGAGCGCGGAGTGGGAAAAACTCTGCAAACTCTGAGAGTGGAGTTCACCACCCACCCCTAGTAAATACAGGTACCCACAAATTTCTAACCCTACGGGACTATTTGTTAGGTGGATGTATATATGTGCTGCAAAAATGCAATCATTCAAGTGAAGGCAGTCAATGACTGAAGTGGGCTGACCCACTGCCCTATGATTTGCATTGTGGTAGGAGGAAGCATATTTTGAGTGATGCTTGAAATCAGTGGATAAAGGACGAATGAAAGCCCTCCGAAAGGATGTATTGTTTATGATTATGTGTTTAAAACATGAAGCTGGAAAGTCAACTAAAGTTGTCATTATACCTGACCTGAAAAAGTGTCTCCTTCACTAATGAGAGGGTATTGTGAAATCGTGCATTAATGTGATGGATGAAGTGCTTGAATTATCTCAGCAACTGATATTTACTCGGGCCGCATCCCAGTCTGTTTTTATTTTGCACTCCATGCCACCTCAGTTTGGACCCAACCATATCCAAATCAGTCCTGACCCTGCTCCAACAGGACCAGTCCAGCCTGAACTGCCAGAAGACAAGAAACCAAAAAGCAGTTTCATGCTGATTAGGGCTCTTCAGTTGGGTGTAGCTTGGTTCTAGTTTCACAGTGAGCAGGGGTCCCACATTAGGGAATATCCCTCACAGTTTGGGTGTTACACTGAAGTTTAGAAATGTGAGTGCTTGAATTAATCACAGCCATTGGTAAGTACTCAGGCTTTATCCCAGTCATTTTGCATATGTTGCCTTGTTAGTTTGGACCCAGCCAAATGCAAACCAGTCTTGACCCTGTTCCTGGGGTAATAGCCCAGCCTGAGCTGCCAGGCAGGGTCCTCCCTGAACCGGAGCACAAGCAACCCAGGTCCGTTCTTACCTATTGGTGCTCTCCAGTTGGGTGTAGCTTGGTTTCAGCAGCACAGTGAGCACAGGGCCCACTCCTGGGCATACCCATGTTTCAGGAACCATTCATCATTAAATACTTATGTGCAACGCTGGGTGTGACACTGCATGGCTGAGTAACTGTAGATTAGTAAACAAGTTGGCACAGTGGACATCTTGACCCAGCTCCTTCTTCACCCCCTTCTCTTTTGAGGGCTGCTTCATAGCCATGTCTTATTGTTCATCAGCAGTATGCCGTCTGTCCAACATGTCACGAATTTCTGCTTGTGGTTGCTTACCTATCAATGAGCCACCACAAAAGGGGCGGCCATCTTGAGACAACATGGCGATCCACGGTGAAATGCCCTTCTTGGCATAGGCTCCTCCAGCAATCCTGGCAAGGGCACTCCTGGTAAACCTGGGGCTTCCACACACTGAAACCAAAAGGAATGCAGATGGTTATACCACAAGGGGGGTTCTAATGGACTAGCAATGCACATTGATTTGGCCTAATAAGTGCTTCCGGAAAAGTGTGGTCAAGACACACCTGTGAAAAACCTGTGAATTTACTCAAGAACTGTTCTCCAAACGCCTCAGCCAGTATTTGCTGGACACACGAGCACAGCATACAGGGATATACAGACCCTCCTGGGACTTGCAGTGGGCACAATTTGCTCTCAGTTCCTAATAGCAGGTAGTGGTAAAACAGGAGCTAGTTGCGTCCGCACCACTTTTAGCACCAGTGAATGGATCTATACGACCCTGTCAATGGGCACATTTTTTAGCATCCTGTTCTTGTACAAGCCATAAATGTATTTTCCTGTTATCCAACATGCGCAGTGTTCTTTGGAAACCCACTATGTGTGCAATTCAGTGTAAAACAAGTTTGCACATGCACACACCAAAACCTGGATCTCCATGCCCAAATATGAGTTGTGTGGCTTAGAGCCTGATTTAGAATTTGGTGGAGGGGTTACTCTGTCACAACGTTGGCAGATATCCCGTGCGCCAAAGTATAAATACCATAGGATATAATGGATCGTAATACAGCGGATGGGATAGCCGTCACCATTGTGATGGAGCAATCTCTCTGCCAAACTCTAAATTAGGCCCTTAGGAACAAAATGCAGGTGCACTGGGTAGGGTTGAAACTGCTAACTTATCCTATCAATTTGTGTCTAGGTGCATGGGGGCTTCACAACTCTGTACCGTGTGTTAATCCCTACACCATGTTTTGTAGTGTTGGCATCTTCAAATACACAAAATACCAATGAAGGTTGGGCCCAGAAGGTTCCCCTGAGGGTGGCGCTCACTATTGTAGGGACTTTAATGTCCTCCCTGGTGGAAAGGCCTAAGGTGGCCTTGTGCAGATAATGGTCAGACACAGGCAGCTGATCCCTCAGACGGAGGGGGAGGAGTCCAATCTTGTTCAGTTTCCCCATTCACCGGGCCACTGAAGAGTCCATGGGACACTTTCAGGTGGGAGTCCGAGACCTGCCAGTTCCCACGATACGTCATTGTGTCACACGATATCGGCTCCCTTTACACAGTGACCCTGTGAAGAGCCGATGTCACACGGTGGAACACAAAATAAACTGAAGACCCCTGCACAGAGGAGGTGTCGACCTCCTGTGTGGAGTCTCTGCACAGCCAATGTCCACTACAGAGTTCCAAACCTCCCCAGGACATGGGCAGCAGCGTCACAAGCCTTTCATTGGTGGGGGAGTGTAGAAGTGCCACGTATGCAGTACTCGGCATAGCGCATAGTTAAAAGTTTTTAGAGGTTGGGGACAGGTAGGTTTCTTATTGACTTGTTCTGAGGGAGACCGCCTTGGAGGTCGAGTAAAGGACGTTGCGCAGCTCAGACATCCAGCTTCTGGGTGTCACAGGTTGATCCCTGGGCCCACATTAGTGCTAGGGCACACGGTCTTTGCTCCACAGCGCACCTTTAAACAGGTGCATCAGGTGCACGCCGGGTCACTGCGCCCTGTTACAAAGATTGCGTTGCCCCAGGGCAGCCTCAAGGTCACCCTGCTCCGGTGTCAGCACATTCAGTGAAATACAGAGAGGCTGCTTCAAAACCGCCCTGTGGGTCTCTGTGCAGGTGACAACCCACCAGCAATCTGAAGATGGGCGAGAGATCCCGTTGCAGGCAGGTGACTGCATCTGCCTGCCGAGGGATATCTGGGGGTGTCCACTGGACCCCCTTCTCCCCCTTCGGAGGGCTTGAGTCAAAGTGATTTCCTCACTGGGACGGTTGGTGTTGGGAGGGTCACAGGAGGTGTGCAACGCAAAGAACTTCATTTTCAGGTCCACATCTTCACTAAGTTGATGTGGTCCGAGGGCTAAGAGCCAACTCACAGAAATGCTAAATGGTTCCTTTGGGACATTCTGCATGGATATCTTGCACTTGGCACAGACCTTCTTAGTTCTCAAGAGGTGAGGTTAAGGGATTTACCCAGGCATCTAATATCCAAAAATAATCCTTTTTTTTAATATTACACTAAGGCACAGTTTTATCAACGTTTTGCATCACTCTTGCACTATGAAAGGGAAGGGAAGAGGGACGCAAAGCCTAGAAGAGATTTACCGAGCCACGGTAAACCACCTTCCGTGGCTCTGCGTGGCTTGGTAAATCAGAAGCGACAGAAGGCTGCTCAAGGTGCTGCAGTGCGTTACTCTGCCCTGGAAAGACGTTCAGTGGGTGCAGCGTGGGTGTTCCCAGGCATCCACCCATGTATTCTGAAGCATTCCCAGATCTACCAACACTGGCAAAGAAAAGGCGTCCCTAATCCTGCCTGTGACTCAGGCAACGTAGCACCATGGCGCAGTTGTGTCTGCATTGGCGCTAGGCAGCCGTTTGCGCGCCAGCACATGCATTAAGCAGGAATGCTCCCTATTTTGATGCATGTGGTGCATTCCCGGCCTCTACCTTTCCTGCAGGTGTCTGCTGCGTTGCGTGAAATGTTGATAAATCTGGCCCTAAGTTTCTATGCAGCTCTTGTATAGCACCCATTTAGCCATTTGCGCAGCTTTTTGGCGCTACCAGCTGTCTCGGATAGGCTTGGTACCATGTGCTGGTTATGAGTCTCTCTTGGGGAGCATGGGGGGCTGTCAGAACATGGGGTCGCCTCGTACTTCAGGTATATAAAGCCAATTCACCACTCAGTGGTGAATGCTAAATTGGTGCGCCGAGACGACCAGCGCTTTTCTCCATATCTCATGGTGTTCTTGGCTGTCTCGTGTCACATCAGCTAGATGTAGGATGTCAAGCCCCCCCTGATCCCCCACATCACTCTAGTGCAGTGGTTCCCAACCTTTTTATTTCTGTGGACCCCCACTTTAACATTAATGGAACCCAGGGACCCCCACTGAATCATCATGGGAATCCGGGGACCCCCGCCTGAGTCATTACTGGAAGTTGGGGACCTAATTTGTCAATATTTATTAATATTTTTTAATTTTCTAGGCTCTCGCGGACCCCCTGAGAAGGCTTCGCGGACCCCCCCGGGGTCCCCGGACCACAGGTTGGGAACCACTGCTCTAGTACAAGCCAGTGGTGCGCGTGCGCTCTGAACGCCTGGCTGCGCAGAGGCCGGAGGAAGACTTCGGTGACACTTCAAATTAAGTACTTCCAGCGAGGTGCTAATTGATAGTTATTGCAACTTAATTAAGCAGTGTCAGGCTCTGGGATCATTCATCACTCAATTAGCGGCCTGTGCCTGTTGTGTGAGCACAGCTCTGCGTCGGGCAGTCTCCCTGAGCTGTGAGGGCCAATTTCAGTGAGTGCTGGGACGTGAGGATGAGAGCTCCTCTGGGACCAGGGCCAGGAGTCAGGCAGTCTCTATGAGGCACAAGAGCCAGTTTCAGTGAGTGCTGAGACGTGAGAGGGTGAGAGCTCCTCTGGGACCAGGGCCAAGAGTCAGGCAGACCCAGTGAGGGCCAGTTTCAGTGAGTGCTGAGACGTGAGAGGGTGAGAGCTCCTCTGGGACCAGGGCCAAGAGTCAGGCAGACCCAGTGAGGGCCAGTTTCAGTGAGTGCTGAGACGTGAGAGGGTGAGAGCTCCTCTGGGACCAGGGCCAACAGTCAGGCAGACCCAGTGAGGGCCAGTTTCAGTGAGTGCTGAGATGTGAGAGGGTGAGAGCTCCCCTGGGGCCAGAGTCAAGAGTCAGGCAGACACAGTGAGGGCCAGTTTCAGTGAGTGCAGAAACGTCAGAGGGTGAGAGCTCCCCCGGGGCCAAAGTCAAGAGGCAGGCAGGCAGGCACAGTGAGGGCCAGTTTCAGTGAGTGCTGAGACGTGAGAGGATGAGAGCTCCCCTGGGACCAGGGCCAGGAGTCAGGCAGGCTCCCTGAGCCGTGAAGGCCAGTTTCAGTGAGTGCTGGGACGTGAGAGCCTGAGAGCTCCCCTGGGACCAGGGCCAGGAGTCAGGCAGGCTCCCTGAGCCGTGAGGGACAGTTTCAGTGAGTGCTGGGACGTGAGAGGAGGAGAGCTCCTCTGGCACCAGGGCCCTGCGTCAGTCAGGCTCCCTGAGGCGTGAGGGCCAGTTTCAGTGAGTGCTGGGACGTGAGTGGATGAGAGCTCCCTTGGGACCAGGGCCAGGAGTCAGGCAGGCTCCCTGAGCCGTGAGGGCCAGTTTCAGTGAGTGCTGGGACGTGAGAGGAGGAGAGGTCCTCTGGCACCAGGGCCCTGCGTCAGTCAGGCTCCCTGAGCCGTGAGGGCCAGTTTCAGTGAGTGCTGGGATGTGATAGAGTACGAGCTCCTCAAGGGACCAGGAGCCTTCGTCAGGCAGTCTCTATGCCCCGTTGGGGACAATTTCAGTGAGTGCTGAGATGTGAGAGGGTGAGAGCTCCCCTGGGGCCAGAGTCAAGAGTCAGAGAGTCTCTATGAGCCACAAGAGCCAGTTTCAGTGAGTGCTGAGATGTGAGAGGGTGAGCAATCCTTTGGAGGGGGTTCGCAGCTCTCTCAGGCACTCTCCTTGAATGGGGAGTACCAGCTTTCAGTGAGTGCTGACACAAGAACGGGTGAGAGGTCCTCTGAGAGGCACCAACATCAAGTTTTAACTATTTCCAATACAACAGGGCTACTCTGAGACTGTTTTTGTTTTATCGTGCCTCAGAGAAGGTTATAGAGAGGTATAGAGTGTTGTGGATTAGAGTGGAGTAGAGAGTTACAGAGGTGAATAGAGTGTCTTAGAGTGGAATGGCTTAGAGTTGTCTAGCATGGAATAGAGTAAGGCCTTGCAGAGTGGAGTATAGTGGTGTACAGTGGAGTGGCATAGAGTGAAGTGTCAGAGTAGAGTGTCATTGAGTATCGTAGAGTGTTGTAGTGTTGCGGAGGGTCATAGAGTCGATAGTCTTAGAGTGTCATGGAGTGGTGTAGAATAGAGTAGAGTGGATTAGACTGTTGTAGAGTGGAATGGTGTAGAGTGGAGTGGAATAAGTGTCCTAACATGTCAAGGAGTGGCATGGAGTGGCATAGAGTGGAGTAGAGTGGAGTGGCATAGAGTGAAGTGTCAGAGTAGAGTGTCATTGAGCATCATAGAGTGTCGGAGTGTTGCGGAGGGTCATAGAGTTGATATTCTTAGAGTGTCATGGAGTGGTGTAGAATAGAGTAGAGTGGATTAGACTGTTGTAGAGTGGAATGGTGTAGAGTGGAGTGGAATGAGTGTCCTAACATGTCAAGGAGTGGCATGGAGTGGCGTAGAATGGAGTAGAGTGGAGTGGCATAGAGTGAAGTTTCAGAGTAGAGTGTCATTGACCATCATAGAGTGTCGTAGTGTTGCGGAGGGTCATAGAGTCAATAGTCTTAGAGTGTCATGGAGTGGTGTAGAATAGAGTAGAGTGGATTAGACTGTTGTAGAGTGGAATGGTGTAGAGTGGAGTGGAATGAGTGTCCTAACATGTCAAGGAGTGTCATGGAGTGGCGTAGAATGGAGTAGAGTGGAGTGGCATAGAGTGAAGTTTCAGAGTAGAGTGTCATTGAGCATCATAGAGTGTTGTAGTGTTGTGGAGGGTCAGAGAGTCGATAGTCTTAGAATGTCATAGAGTGGTGTAGAATGGAGTAGAGCGGATAGGACTGTTGTAGAGTGGAATGGTGTAGAGTGGAATGGAATGAGTGTCCTAACATGTCAAGGAGTGGCGTGGAGTGGAGTAGAGTGGTGAAGAGTGAAGTGGAGTAGAGTGACGTGATGTAGAGTGGAGTGGCATAGAGTGGAGGGCGCACAGCATAGAGTGCAGTAGAGTAGAGTACCGCACAGTAGAGTGGTATAGAGTGAACTGGCATAGTGAAGAGTGGAGTAAAGTGTCAGAGGAGGGTGGCATGGCGTGGAGAGTTATTAAGTAGAGTGTTATAGAGTAGAGGGTCGTGAAGTGTCCTAGAGTGGAGAGTCATAGAGTAGAATGGAGTAGATGTTGTCGAGGGTCGGAGAGTTGAGTGTTGTATATTGGAGTAAAGTGGTCTAGAGTAAAGCAGCATAGAGTGTCGTAGTGTTGTGGATGGTCATAGAGTCGATAGTCTTAGAGTGTCATGGAGTGGTGTAGAATGGAGTAGACTGGATTAGACTGTCGCAGAGTGGAATGGTGTAGAGTGGAGTGGAATAAGTGTCCTAATATGTCAAGGAGTGACATAGAGTGGAGTAGAGTGGTGAAGAGTGAAGTGATGTAAAGTAGAGTGTCACTGAGTATCGTAGAGTGTCGTAGTGCTGTGGAGGGTCATAGAGTCGATAGTCTTAGGGTGTCATGGAGTGGTGTAGAATGGAGTAGAGTGGATTAGACTGTCGTTGATGTATAGTGGAGTAGAGGGGAGTGGAATAAGTGTCCTAACATGTCAAGGAGTGGCATGGAGTGGCATAGAGTGGAGTAGAGTGTGAAGAGTGAAATGGACTATAGTGTCAGAGAGTGACATGATATAGAGTGGAGGGGCATAGAGTGGAGGGCGCACAGCGTAGAGTGCAGTAAAGTGTCATAGAGTGGAGTAGAGTAGAGTAGAGTACCGCACAGTAGAGTGGTATAGAGTGGACTGGTATAGTGAAGAGTGGAGTAAAGTGTCAGAGCTGGGTGGCATAGCATGGAGAGGTATTGAGTGGATGAAAGTGGAATAGAGTGTTATAGAGTAGAGGGTCGTGGAGTGTCATAGAGTGGAGAGTCATAGAGTAGAATGGAGAAGATGTTGTCGAGGGTCGTAGAGTTGAGTGTTGTATGTTGGAGTAACGTGGTCTAGAGTAAAGCAGCATACAGTGGAGTGGTGTAGAGTGGAGTAGCATGTTGTAGAGTGGAATGGAGTAGACTGTTCTATAGCAGGGTATCATGGATGGAGTGTCATGGAGTGGAGTGTTGTAAATTGCAGTGGAGTGGCATAGAGTGGAGTACAGTTTTATAGAGTGGAGGACGTGGAGAGACATTGGGTAGGGTAAAGTGCCCTAGAGTAGAGTGCAGTAGAGTGGAGTGGTGTAGTGTAGAGTGGGGTAAAGTATCATGGAGTGGAGTGGCTTAGCTTGGAGTGGCATAGAGTGAAGTAATGTGTCATAGAGTGTCATAGAGTGTCACAGAGTGGAATGTCATAGAGTAGAGTGTTTTGGAATATAGTAGACAGTCATGGATTGTTGAAGGGTGGAGTGTTGTAGAGTGGAATGGCATAGAGTGGAGAGGCATGGAGTGGAGAAGTGGCATAGAGTGAAGAAGAGCAAAGTTTCATAGAGTATCATCGAGTGGAATAGCCTGGCATAGAGTGGCATGGAGTAGGGTGGCCTAGAGTGAAGTGCCGTAGAGAGGCATAGACTGTCATGGAGTGGGCTAGAGTGGAGTGGCATAGATTGCAGTAGAGTGTCATAGAGTGGATTGGAGTGGAGTCTCACAGATTGGAGTGGCATGGAGTGGAGTGCCTAGAATGAAGTAGAGTGGTGTGGAGTAGAGTGGAGTAGAGTGTGGTAGAGTGCCTAGAGTGGAGAAGAGTGGTGTGGAGTAGAGTGGAGTAGAGTGTGGTAGAGTGCCTAGAGTGGAGTAGAGTAGTGTGGAGTAGAGTGGAGTAGAGTGTGGTAGAGTGCCTAGAGTGGAGTAGAGTGGTGTGGAGTAGAGTGGAGTAGGATGTCGTAGAGTGGAGTGGCATAGATTGCAGCAGAGTGTCATAGAGTGGATTGGACTGGAGTATCACGGATAGGAGTGGCATGGAGTAGAGTGCCTAGAGTGGAGTAGAGTGGTGTGACGTAGAGTGGAGTAGAGTGTGGTAGAGTGCCTAGAGTGGACAAGAGTGGTGTGGAGTAGAGTGTGGTAGAGTGCCTAGAGTGGACAAGAGTGGTGTGGAGTAGAGTGGAGTAGAGTGTGGTAGAGTGCCTAGAGTGGAGAAGAGTGGTGTGGAGTGGTGTGGAGTAGAGTGGAGTAGAGTGTGGTAGAGTGCCTAGAGTGGAGTATAGTGGTTTGGAATAGAGTGGAGTAGAGTGTGGTAGAGTGCCTAGAGTGAAGTAGAGAGGTGTGGAGTAGAGTGGAGTAGAGTGTGGAAGAGTGCCTAGAGTGGAGTAGAGTGGTGTGGAGTAGAGTGGAGTAGAGTGTGGTAGAGTGCCTTGTGTGGAGTAGAGTGGTGTGGAGTAGAGTGGAGTGGGATGTCGTAGAGTGGAGTGGCATAGATTGCAGTAGAGTAGCATAGAGTGGATTGGAATGGAATATCACAGATAGGAGTGGCATGGAGTAGAGTGCCTAGAGTGGAGTAGAGTGGTGTGGAGTAGAGTGTGGAAGAGTGCCTAGAGTGGACAAGATTGGTGTGGAGTAGAGTGGAGTAGAATGTGGTAGAGTGCCAAGAGTGGAGAAAAGTGGTGTGGAGTAGAGTGGAGTAGAGTGTGGCAGGGTGGAGTGGGATGTCGTAGAGTTGAGTGGCGTAGATAGGAGGGACGTAGCATAGAGGAGTATAGGGTGTCATAGTGTGTTGTAAAGTGGACTAGCACAGAGTGTAATGGAGTGAAGTTGTACAGAATGGAGTATGCATGGTGTGGTAATGCAATCCAGACAAAACGTTTTCAATTGAAATTACTATCACATTTGCACAACCATACAGTTGAACTGATAAAACTATACAGGGCACACATGATAAAGTGTGTCGATTTGTTTTGGATGTATTCAAATATTTGTTGCCCCACACCTCAGAATTACAACAAAGTGCTCCATTTATGCTTTCCTAATTCTGATATATTCTGAAATATTTGCACAGTTCATTTACAGACATGTATATTTTGTTGTGTGCTAGAAATAAATGGCATACTATAGCCTTTCCTCTCACATGGGTACCCATCAGGATTGTCATATAAATACTCTCACTTTGAAGTCGGAGAAAAAAAGTTAAACACCAAACTCCCTCAGAAGACAGAGCCTGACATTTGACCGCTGTCTTTGAATGCACATCAAATGTGACAAAATAAGAACACAATTTAAAGGCCTCTTTACAGAAAGCGAGCATGCATGGAAGAATACAGCAAACGGCTATGCTCCATGGGAAGGACAAAGAGATGCTGGACAGATTGTTGACATATGTTTTGTAAAGATGGAGACGTTGTAGCCCATTCCCACTCTACTTCTGAAACAATGAAAAACTAAGAAGCTACTAAGAGAACTTTGACTCTTGAACTTCTGCTTTTTACAAATTATAAATTGGGGGAAACCATGATCAGAAGCTGTAAGTAGATGTGGTGTTACTCAGCGTACTGGGGAGAACTGCTGCTATAGTCATTCAATTCACACGTATCTTGGGATTTTTAATACATTGAATGTTATCAGGGTCACAGACGTAGCTGATGTGACTAGGGGTCCACGATGTTGGAAGGTGTCAGGAGCTCTTAGAAAGAGGCTGGCATGACCGGAAGTGGCTGGGTTGGTTTGAGGTTGCGGGCACATTTGTAAGATTCTGATCTTCAGTGATGGTCCCAACACACTTTGGAGAGCCACACCCACTCATGAACAATCCAGTGGATCCCAGCCTACAATGGCAGTGTGAATTCACTCCGTGGTGCAGTTTATTTCCTGCACAGTTGGCAGTGGGATTCAATTGCAAAGGAATAATGACTATGTTGCAACCTTCCCGGTTGGTGTTTTTGGTTCACCCTCAGAGAGAAGAACCAGAGTGGTCCTTCACAAGATTAAAAAACCATGGGGGGACAGTGGCCAAGCCAACAAACCACTTGGAGAGAACCAGCCATGTTCAAGTGGATCTCTTTGTGTAATCTCCACCTCCATGCTGACGAGACACCCATGATATTTGCTGAATGTCTCTTTCTCTCACAATGCATGCCACTAGGTGACATCCAATGCTACTCTCAATGGACGTGGACTAATTATGGACAGTCCACAGTCAATCACAGACTTCTGCTGGGGCTGCGGTTGTTGTATCTCAACTGGGCACATGATCTGGGAGAAAAAAATTTGCAGGTGTGAGGACGTTTCCACGACATTGGTCTCCTCCTGCAAAGGGTCATTTTTTTTCCTGGAGGTCTCAGGTTGACCCTCTGGGACTGGCTTACACCATTAGGGTGAATGCAAAGGTTTCCGTGTCCTCTCTTGTACCTTTTGTGGATTCAACCCAGGCACTCATGCGAGGACGGACCAAGGCCATCTAAGGAGTGGGCAGCATCTGTGACGTGCGGGGAGGAACGGAGACGATATAAAGGGGTATCTGATTCACACATTAACACAACCAGGGGCACCCAATAATCAAAACACAGGGGAGACGTGAGGTGTACCTAGGAAGGAGTGTGGGGTTTAAACAAGGCGCCAGCCCCGACAAATGCAGGGAAAAGGGACTGGCAAGCAATTTTTAAAAGGTAAGCCCACGAATCAACAAAACTGATGGGCGTGCGGTGGGCGTGGTTAAAATCCCACAGAGAGATTACAGCAGGCTAGAGCGCTTCTGCGCTCCACCCCAAAAACTTATGGGAACTGTGCTCTGGGTTGATGCTGGAAGTCAGCAAGAAGAATTCTGGAATGGTCGTTTTTATACAAAATTATGGGAAATGTTAGAGTCAAATTAAAAATTGGGAACTTTGTAAATCGAAACCAATAGATCCGCCCTCTTCAACCACTGGTTTTGGAGGAGAAAAGCTGGGGTTGGTCACCCGACCACGTTTTCCAGACGCATCAGGCAGCTTTCTGGAGCTCACATAGAGTAGGAGGGGTGGGGTTTCTCAGAGCTGACGAGAGGCCACATCTTGAACCAAAGAATACTAGTGCAGCAGGAGCAGTGGTGCCGGGGCCCAGACAATAGATGCGCACTGGACCCTAACTTGGACTGTCCTTTTTTCATTCAGGAAAGGCCATTCCATTTTCCTTGCTTCCATGCCTGAAGGCATCCTTCCTATTCCAGTGCTTGAACCACTTCAAAGCACCCTGGACCATGAGTAATCTCATGTGAGCGTAATAATTTTGGCGGAAAATGAGCTTCTGGCCGAATCGGGAATTAGAAGAGTTTAGGAAATAAAAAAAATATAAAAAAAACAGTTCCCCACCAAACCTACCGCCCTCCTCACCCCACCGCCGACACAGCCCACTACCTGCCAGCTATCTCTCCAGGTAAAACTTTATGAAATCTGCTGATGAGAAATGTCAACAAATGTGAATAACCAGAGGAATCTGGTCTGGTAATCCTGCTTTTTGTGGGAATTCTCCTAGGAGAGCAACTTGGGTGTTATCAGTAATTTTGGGAATTGTGATGAAGCCATTAGGATTTTTTTCCTGACTTTTCACGTTTTATGCGTCCTCATGAACTGCTTGCATTTCTACAAACGGCCACAGGGGGGCAGACTGATGCTGGGTTACAATAGAGGGGCGGAGGGGTCTCGATGGAAATGAAACCGAGAAACAGATGTTCATCCCCCGACGCTAACGAGCTTTGCAGCCACAGCAGACATCGTGTTTAATAGCCACTTGTTTTGCAATTATCTTGCATTGAGCCCTGCATGTCACATTCTTCAGGTGTAAGGTTACAGGTCCACCTTATTATGAGCAGCGCAAATGTGACGCCTGTGCGAAGCCAGTACACACAATGTACAAGGAATCCCATTGGCTCGTCGCTGAATAAACGCAGAAGAGTGGAATGAAAAACAAGTAAACATGGTACTTAGTAAAAAAAATAATATCTATTTATCTACTTATCTATCTATCTATCTATCTATCTATCTATCTATCTATCTATCTATCTATCTATCTATCTATCTACCGATCTGTCTATCTATCTATCTATCTATCTATCTATCTATCTATCTATCTATCTATCTATCTATCTGTCTGTCTGTCTGTCTGTCTGTCTGTCTATCTATCTATCTATCTATCGATCTATCGATCTGTCTATCTATCTATCTATCTATCTATCTATCTATCTATCTATCTATCTATCTATCTATCTATTAATCTATCTATCTATCTATGCATCTGCAGCTCAACTTCTGCTAAATATACCCAAACGTTTAAGTTTCCAGTCACATTAGGAAACCGCATTGGCTCCCTATAAGACACATAACTACTTTCAAAACCTTCTGCTGTGCCTAGAAAGGGTTCAATAATTCAGGCCTTTTTCAAACACAACTTCCAATGCTACATCTCCAAATCAGAAAGGCTGGCTATGCTTTCAAAGTGTAGGCACATGACCTGGGGCGGCAAAAGTTTTTTCTGGGGAGCTACACTTGCCTGGAATGCCTTGCTATTGGTTATTAAATCTGCCCCCCAATTTCCTAGATTTTAGGAAAGCTGTAAAGACATGGCTGTTTAACAGGATCAAGGATTAAATACTTCCTTGGATTCTAGCTTTTTATTCAGATAATGAACCTCTATGCTATCCAGTTAGCTCCAAGCCATCTATCTATCTATCTATCTATCTATCTATCTATCTATCTATCTATCTATCTATCTATCTATCTATCTATCTATCTATCTATCTATCAGGCTTCACTGAAAAAAAAAAAGGTTAAAGTAACCTTATAGTTAGCTGAATTTATCAGTGTGAACATTGTTTTGAACTAAAAAAAAAACCACAGAAATCCAGAACTTATTATAGTTAGCGGTGCTAACTATAACTTGCGCCCCCTCCGTGAACTGCTTATCAGCTCACAAATTACATAACTCATGAGATGTTCTATGACATCATATATGACATCACTGATCTCAAATGACATAATTGACTCAGCCGTATAAGCAGGGGTTTGGCCATAAGGGCCTGGAAAACCAATTCCACAGGGCCGTTATTTTTTAATTAAAGGGAAGGCAGGTTGTGCGGCCCCCAACCCCGAGCTGGTGTTGACCCCAGGGACCCAATCTCCTGGGTACACATTTAAATAAAGGGGTATGAAGTCCTGTGCCCCATCCTACCAAGCCTTTTTAGGCCCTGGAAATCCTAACCCCAGGGCCACTCTTTTAAATAAAGGGGAGGGATGCAAGTGCCCCCCCTCTCCAATTCAATTTCGGCCCCACGGACCCCATCCCCCGGTGCTTGGTGTTAATATTAGAGGGACGAGCAATATTTAGATATGTGACCTTTTGACAACGTGACACTCAAGCATCTTCATAGAGAAATCTGTGATACCATGAAGAGTTGAATCTCCGCCAAACAAGGGTAATTCCTCTGAATTATTTGAAGATAATGCTTCTTTGTTCGCGGGGAGATTTGTTCATATTCCTCTGCATCAAAAATGCCTCTCCAAAATCAACAAGAAACACACTAGGGGGCCTTTTGTTAGCTGTCCATCAACCTGGAAAAAGATGTGAAGACCGTCGCATACCACTACCGTATGGGAGGCGGGGCTGAACGGGTGGAGCTTCTAGGTCATTTTGCACATTTGCATACTGATAATAATAATTATAAGGGTGAACCATGAACTATGGTCTCACCAGCAGACGACAAGAAAGAACCAACTCGCCACAGTCACTACGGAAGAGATTGCACACCAATAGATCAACGATGCATTCACCTCCATCAAGGATTTCAGATCGTTTTTCGATATGGAATTGCAGTTAAACACACTTGCTTTGCCTTGGCCAAGTGCAAGAAGTTCGGATGATTTGTCATTTACAGAAGCTTCAACTCGGGCACCGGCACGATTTGTATTTGTAAGTGCCTCCCATTGAGATTTAATTTCTGAAAAACGAGCATCGGTGCCAGAATGGATCGTCATCTGCTTATTTATTCAAGCAGCTTCCAGAGTTTTGCACAAAGTGTCTACCCAACTAATGTACTTCAAAAATATAAGGGGATTGGAGGGTTGATGGTCATACATTGCAGTTCCCACACGGGAAATGACCCTTGACTAGTGGAAGATCCCACAGGGACCTTTGTCTGGTAGGGGCAATGTCAGACATTGCAGCGCCGGTCTGACGAGGAGCCGTCCGATGATGAAGCATGACATCCAATAGGGTGTGTGAGGACTCTTGCTCCTACTAATTAGGACTCCCTAGTGTTTTCTCTATCTTTCTTTGTCTTTTTTTGGAACAGTGTATTTCATTATATATACCCAACTAATGTACCTTATATTGGCTAATTAGTAAGTAGTAAGTACTACCTTAGTGGGTAAATGTCTAGTGCACATTCTACACGACAGCTGCGTAAAGGATCACAAGGTAATGTCTCCAGTGAACTTGTGTGTCTGTAATTTTGGCAATATGATTGTTCCTCAAATGTCTTTATACAGAAATCTTTGATAACATGAATTATTGCACAGAGAAGAAATCAAGACTACAAAGAATTGAATCGCCAACAAACACGGGTACTTCCTCTTAATTATATGAAGTGCTTCTTTGTTTGGTGGATATGTACTCATATTTTCCTGCACCAAAAACATGTCATCAGAATTTGCGGGATATGTGCTTGGGGCTGATTTCGGCCCCAGGAACACTGTTCCCCAGGACCAGAGCAACACATGATGGGTGATCTGCTGTCCTCCCAAGACACCCACAATATCCTTGTTGGGGTACATAGATGGAGCCCCAAGGCCCCAGCAGACTCCCCACAAACAGCTAATAATGCTGCTCCCTATTGGAGAGAGTAATATTTGGATCTGTTTCCCTGCCCGCAATCCCTTGCTGGCCTACTTACCCACTTGGACATTATACTTGATCTAAATACTGATAGGGGCCTTAGTCCCAAGACCACCTTTCTCCCCCTCTACTAACTGGCAACAGTATTATGCCCAGTGCAGTCTGTGCTCAAAATGGCCATCCCTCTAGAAGTCCAGAGTTCTAGAGGGATCGCCTTTTGCTCGTGGACCGCACTGGATATTGTTATACCTAACTAGAGAACTTTTGGACACTTTAATATATTTAAGATGGACCATGGCCGGTACTTCCCGGCACTTCTGCTACTGCAGCAGTTATTTGCATTTTTGCAGAAGGTTTGCTTCCAAACCTGCGCTTTACTTGTTGGTTACCAAGACTCCCTGTCAAAACTTAAATACCCTGCCTTGAGAAAGCCCCAGGCATGTGCGCCAGGAAGAAGTGAAACACGTGTTGGCTGTCTCTCTCGCTTTTCAATTCACATGTTATGCTAAGTGTTTTGTTGGCAGAGAATTCGTCTCTTATCACTGACTACTCTAAACCTTTGGAAAGCAACATCCCGGAGTATTGTAATCAAACAAAGATCTTCATATTTACAAAGAGGCTGTTTTAATGAATTCAGTGAGTGTTTTGGAAGCTGAGCTGAGAACAGCTTTCCACATCGAGTCTGAGTGAGGGGTAATACAGCAAATTCCATTTCTCTATCCTTGCAGAATAGATATTTTATGTGAAAATTTGGATTAAGACTCAGTACACTGTTCTTCAGTCTCGGACACAAGGATTAATAATGATTTAGGGGCTTTTTGATATAATTAATTCTTTTAATCAGAAATTTCTGAAATGCTAGTGCTCAAAATCATAGGTAGTTGAACCTTGGTAGCTGTCCTTCCTGTAAACATCATTTAATAGGATGAAGATCTAAGTTCCAGCAGCTTTGGACAAAACATTAAAACTCGATTTGAAGCAAAAGCTGCAATGTTCAAGTTTATTTGTCTATAAAGAGGGTTGAATATTGCCACAATTCTGCCAAACTCAAGGATTTAGAAAAATTCAGAAATTATATTTTTAAAACACTGTAACGGACACCTCACACATGTAAAAATGTAGCAGTGCTGTCGTAGGAAAATTAGTTGTTTTTCTGTATTTGGTTATGCCGCATAAGTTTGATATTTCTGATAAGATTGGCTGTAGAGAGACTCATTGATAACAATAGTTTAACATCTGCTCAGAGTGGGTTTTGGGTCTGTCCCTTGCTCATGATTCAGTGGCGTTCTTCCCTTTTTCATGTCCCTGCTTGTGGTCCTTTGGAGGCCTCTATATTCTTGTGTTTGTCTCACCTCTAGAACATTTTGATTTAACTTTGTTTTCAATGAAATAGCTTTATTGTTCCCCTGCTGATGTCAGGGACTGTTCTTCCTTTTGCATGTTTCTTTGGCATTTGACTTTTATTGCTTGCTTGCAGTGCATGAGCCACGCCTCACCCTGCTGCATGTGCTCTCTCCACTGGTCTTCTTCCAGTCCCCACCTCTTTCTGGGCCTCCGTCTCCCCCATCTCTCTAGCTGCCACGTCTCTCTCTCCTCCATCTTCATTGCTGCCCAGCTCCCTTCCCTGCTTCTCTCCGGCTGCACCTCCCTCTTTCCTGTCATCAACCCCACACCCCCTTGGTGGTGCTACATTATCGACTGTGGTGTGGGGAGGGGGGTGGTGAGCTCCAGGGGGCCCCCTCAGCACAGGACACTGACTGGGTCTGGGACCAGCTAGTTTGATGCACTTGTGCACAGGTGGCAGGCCCCTGGCCTGGAAGCTCCTGACTGAGTCGGAGGGGGCCCTCCATGTACTTAGAAGGGGGTCCCCTCAGCACAGGACACTGATTGGGTCTAGGACCAGTTAGTTTGATACACTTGTGCAGAGCACTGCGCCCAGGTAGCGGGCCCCTTACCCAAGAGCTCCAGACTGGGTCGGGGGAGGGGCTCCACGTACTTTGGAGGGGGCCCCTCCACACAGTACACTCATTGGGTCTAGGACCAGTTAGTTTGATACACTTGTGCAGAGCACTGCGCACAGGCATCAAGCCCCTTGCCCCAGAGCTCCTGACTGGGTCGTGGGGGGTGGGCTCCATGTACTTTGCAGGGGGCCCCCTCAAGTTTTGTTACGCCACTGACCCTCTTCATTGCTCTCCTCCCTTCCCAACCACAGTCTCCCCTCTCATTCCCACCCCTCCCTCTTCCCCCCATTGGTCTTTGTGATGGGTGAGCTGGTGATGAACGCAGCCTGCCCTTCCAGCTCCTGGCTGACTGCGGTTCCCTCCAACCTCACAGAATGCCAGCTCAGGAAGTCAAGATTCTTTTGGAAGCACTGTTGACTGACTTCCTGACTCACATGCCTTCTGCAAAGAAAATAAAAGCTGTGAATCAGTTGCCAATGGCTGCCTGGGAACCAAGAAAGAATAATGGCAACCAGGCCACAAAGCAGGTCTGCAATTGCAAACCCCAAGCCAAGTGCCAATATCCCTTCAAAACAACAAAACCATGTTCTTTGGACACTCGGAACACCATACCGCTAGCAGTGCTTGGTTGGTAGTTTAGAACATGAAGATAACCTTGGCCTTTCTTGGATTTTCTGGCTCCTTGGGCCTGCTGGTCCATATTTTCTTACTTGACTATTCATTTGTAAGAAGCACATTTCAAACAAAGTAGTAGCTTCACAGGGGTGTTTGGGGTGTTAGAAGTGTCATACCCTATTAATAAATGCATGTTCCAGTTTCTGGTTGGGTCCAGGGACTGTGAGGTAGGTTTAGCAGTGCACGTGTTGGGTTTCACCTGGCTTATAATAACACAGGTAAAGATCTTGTTTAGACCACCCCATCCATCTTCCTCCCACACACCAGTTGACAATGATAAACCAAGACAACTTTAGGGTAAGTTGAGATTGAATGGCTCCAATGTGATCTGATGCAGAGAACGCTTTGACAGGTAAAACTGCTTCTCTTCCTGTTGACTCTAGGATAAAAAGTTTTTGGTTGTCTATTTTTGGTCAAATACTTGGAGTCTTGTAGACTGTGTCACATCATCTTTGGTATGATGGGAAAGTGAGGGGGGGGGCAAGGTAAATGGCAGTGATCCTCTGTTCAATAACTCTTCTGTTGTTTTGCCAAGGGCGCGGTGTGGATTGGCTGAACAGGAGACAAGTAAACAACACCCCTCCTTGTACATTTATAAAGGAAAGCAGTGAATGTATGAAGAATTATACCCTTCCATGTACATGTGTGTACTTTCTAGTTGCCTTTTTGTTTAGAGAGGTAATCCTGGCTTCTAACCTTTAACTTACATATCTGCACTAACCTTTATCTTCTTGAAATGCATTCTACAAATGTTGGGAGGCTTGTTTTTGGGGAGCTGAGAGGTGGAACCAGTGCCATGCGAAGTACACACCTCCTCTTCTACTTCTATTTTTTAAACTCCACCACAGACTACACTGTTTTTGAACTACATTTCTTGAGGCTACAAACATAAAAATATCCTCTGCAGGGGACTCCACTCTTCCTTGCAGTTGTGTTTATTTAAAAAATCAAATGCCTCATATAAAATAAGAGCAGGATTGAGACTGTACACACCACACAGGCATGCACACAAACACACACATTAGCAGTGCTTGCTTGTAAATGAACGAGTGCTTGTGCCCAATGCTCTGCCCAGCCGCCTGCGGTGGTGCAATTGATTGTAAGTGTAGTCATACACCCACCACCAGACACTCCCTGCCCCTCTATCTCGCTCTTGCAGGTTCCTGCTTCCTCCTTTTGTGATGCTTTTTCATTCTTCCTCTTCCTCTGTCCTTCTGCTGTGTGTGTTTATCTTTCTCTTGCTCTCATAAATATAAATGTCAGATGCAGAAAATATGTGCTGGTTCCCAAAAATGAGTTCTGGCAGCAACTACCAGGTCAAATTAACCACAGCAGCCTTGGTAAGGACATCAGCCCCTCAAGCTAAGTCAACACATTGCAAACTATGGATCTGATTTAGATATTGGTGAAGGGGTTACTCAGTCACAACAGTGATGGCTATCCTGTCTACAGAAATCTAAATCCCATTAAATGCTATGGGATTTGGATTTTGGCGGACGGAGTAACCCATCTGCCAAAACCTAAATAAGGTCCTCTGACCTTAAAGTTGTTACACACAGATCACTGCATCAGACGTTCATCCTTGTGACTTTGGGATCTGACATTGGCATTCAAAATTGTAAACTCCATGTGCCACAGTTTCTAAAACATGTGCCCAGTTCGCCAGACTCCTGTTATCAAAGGTCATGCGATACAACACACAATAATGGCACAGGCATGGGTGTCAATTCACCAAAACGCCAGGGGGAGCAGAAACTGACATCACATGCCCTTTGACCTTTATTTTCACACACATGCTTACACATGCACAAACATTCACACCTACACAATCTGTCCCACATAAACACTCTCACCCGCATGTACGCACACAGCATACATTTAAAAGCATTTTCTTACTTACCTCAGCTACAGGTCATATTCCATCTACTTGTACACCCACTAGACACCAGGGAGAAGGGAGCGGCCCTGGTGCAAGGGCTTTTTCTCCCCCCTTTTTTCTGGCCATATTCAGCCTTTCTGCCCCTCCCTCCAATGGGGAAGATGGGGGCAATAGCCCCCGATCTGCCCCCCGGGAGGGCAGAAAGCACACTAGGCACCAGGGAATATATCTATTTTTAGATTAGGTGTGGGGGCTGCCCACTATGGGCATGTCGATGTCCCCACCCCTGAATAAAATGGGCACAGTCTTTCTGCCATTCCTGGGGGATGATGGGGGCAACAGTCCCCACTAGGCACCAGGGACTATTTTTTTTTCTTTGTGTAGGGGTGGGGGGCTGACCAGAATGGGCATGCTGATGCCCCAAACCCCCTCACCACCAAAAATTAGGCACAGTCTTTCTGCCCCCGGGGGCAGATGGTGGTATTACAAGTGAGTTATCATTTTTATCAGGAGAGCAAGGGGAATGATGGGTGGTAGGAAATTTGTGCTGGCACGGTGATCCGGCAACTTTTCTTCACAGAGTTGTGAGGAAAGTGTGACTTTCTAGCTAATTTTGTGGTACACAGGGGATTCTGGGTAAGAAAACATTGGGTGATCAAAGTAAGCCACATCTTCCTTGACTCCCTCTGGTGTCTAGTTTACAGAAATGTCTGGGTTTGATAGGTTTCCCTAGATGGTGGCCGAGCTCGAGACAAAAAACGTAGGTGGTCCCCTATCTATCACAAGACAACCTGTTTTATTAAGGGTGGTTCTGGGTTTTTTTGGTCCCGGGCTCGGTGGCCATCTAGGGAAACGTACCAAACACAGGCATTTCTGAAAACTAAACACCTGGCGGAGTCCAGGGAGGTGTAGTTTGCTTGAATCCTCCAATGTTTTCTTACACAGAATCCCCTACAAACCTCAAATTTAGCAAAAAAAACAAAATACAATTTTCTTCACTTTTCAGTGTGGGATCACCATTCAGGCACAAATTTCCTACCACCCAGTGTTCCCAGCAGTCTCCCAAAAAATGCTACCTCACTTGTGTTGGTGCCCAAAGCAGAGTCAGCCTAAAAACGTCAAACAAAAACTGTACTAATGAACACGCTTTATTCCCCCTCAATTGCTACATGTTTTTGGCCCTTCCCCGTCGCAGGCACTTGGCCCACCCACACAAGTGAGGTATCATTTTAGTGGGAGAGCGAGGAAAACACTGTGGTAGGAAATTTGTGGCGGTGGGGTGATCCCACACAGTAATCTGAAGAAAATATGATTTTTAAGCTAAATATGAGGTTTGCGTGGGATTCTGGGTAAAAAAAACGTTAGAGGATCTATGCAAGCCACACCTCCCTGGATTCCCTCAGGTGTCTAGTTTTCTGAAATGTCTGGGTTTGGTAGGTTTCCCTAGATGACCGCCGAGGTCCGGACCAAAAACGCAGGTTACCCCCTTGCAAAACCAGGTTTTTTTGTGATAGATAATTTTGATGTCTCCACAGTAGGTTTCGGGCCGCCTCCTGTCGCAGGCATTAGGCCTACCCACACAAGTGAGATACCATTTTTATTGGGAAACTTAGGGAAATGCTGGGCGGAAGGAAAGTTGTGGCTCCCTGCAGCCAGTCATAGCACCGAAGGGGTTAAAGAAGTGTGTTTTCAGTCCTTTGTGAAATCGGAGGAGATCTTAAGAGCATCTCAGATCAACTGGCCCTGGTTTCCAGTCCGTGGAGGCTGAAACAAGGGAATGTCCGCCATCTCAGCTGCTCTGCCGAAGAGCCTCCTGCTTTGACCTAATAACCATGTTGTTAAGGCTTTGATTTAATTAACGTGTTGTTAACGCCCACTTTAGTAAAGCTTGCATTCGAATCATACATCTCCTTAAAATATTTCAATTTCACTACCTAAAGAAGGGATGTGAGACTTGGAAATCAGCAGTTTTGAGCCGCAGTAGCCTTTTCTTCATATGTGATAGGAAAGTTTGGAAGTTGTGAAAGTGTCAGTGTGTATTCAACGTACTCCCCCAGAACCAGTCAATGTTCACATGCTTTATTCATTGCACAAGAGATGGAGACTTCTCGGTCACACAGGTGCATTTCATGTTCATTAAACATAAAATAAACCTGTGCTGTATGTGATATTATTGCAGCATTCACAGAAAAATGATAATTGGGCAGAAAGGAGTAGACAACTGAGCTGAGGAGTTTGGTTTAAATCATTGCATATATTTTAATTATACCAACTTTGGTTTTGCACTCAAGTAAATTACACATGACTAGCACAAAAAATAGTAAATGTTTTTATTGCATAGGAGAAGCTTTTTTTGTGTCCATGTGTTGCCACTTGTGCTTTGTTAGGCGTAGAGTCAGCTGGTGAGAGAAGAAATGGTTCCCTTTGGTTGTCATTTATGGGCCCCACTGTGCCCCTGTAAGTTGTTAATTAGGAAGATGAATATAATGTGTTTTATTCGTTTTATTGATTAGTTTTGATCAATTAAATGAATGTGCTCAGCGGTATCCCTGTGGACTTACAGCAAAAGCTTGTAGCTATGTACATGTGGTTTATGCATGTGTATTTCAAGGTACCATGCAATCTCTAATCTGTAGGTTTCCTGCGCATCCAAAGTTTGAATCAGTGACTGTCTACATATAAACTACAGAGGTGGCTTGCTTGTCTTGAGCAGGATACTAAACTCTAGTACCACCATCAACAAGTATTAAAATAATTTAGGCCCTCATTACGAGTTTGGTGGGCGGTGGATGCCGCCCACCCAAACCGTACTGCCATCATGCCGTCCGTGTGGCCAGAACACTGCCGGCCCTATTAGCCGTTCACCGCAGGGCCTTAACATTGAGGTCGGCTCGTATTTGAGCCGGCGCCAATGTGGCGGAGCGGCGGGTGCAGCAGCACCCGATGCGCTTTCCGCTGCCCGTAATTCGAGCAGTGGAAAGCATGACTGGGCTGTCCATGGGGTCCATGCACTGCCCTTAACAAGTGCATGGGCAGTGCAGGGACCCCCATGGGGCCTCCGGCACCCCCTTTCTGCCATCCTTTATATGGCGGGGCTACTGCCATGCAAAAACTGGCAGAAAGGGGACTCATAAACCCGCAGGGCAGTGCTGCTTGCAGTGCTGCCCTGGAGGATTACAATCGCCGAGACTACCAGTCTGTTGACTGGCGGCAATCTGCCGGTGCTGGTGGTCCGCCCGTGGCACTTTCACCACAGTCGTAATGTCACGGTCGGACCGCCACCTTGGAGATCTGGTGACCGTCAGGGTCATAATGAGGCCCATAATGTGTTCTTGAGAACCTGATCTCACAGTGTAGTGTACATTGCACTCAGCCTACATGGGTCAGCTCATAGGATGTATACACGCAGGCCCGGATTTACTAACATTTCACGCAATGCAGTGCAGGAAGTGAGGGTGCTGTGCTGCATTGAATGTAAGAAAGAAAGCAGAAAAGCACCATATTTTCAAAGACACAGCACAAATCTGCTCTCACCCAGCACCGGTGCACTTGTGACTACTGGGCGCCAGCATGGGCACCTTTGCATCTTGGTGCAAGGGTACCTGTGTTGTGGTCAGGATAGTTTTTCTGCAGGAAGGTATCCTTTGAGGCCATTTCCTCTTTACATGTATGTTTCAGACTGCAGCACTCATGCAAAGAGGAAATCAGGAGGAGGAATACAAAGATTTCTCTCGCCAGCCTCAGGTAGGCGCAGCGTGTTGGTACAAGGCCATGACTACAAGGCTTGTTAAATATGGGTTTGCATCAGAATCCATGGCGGCTGCACAGGAACGCGCATGCGCAACCCACGTAAGGCCTCCCTGATGCAAGGTAATGCAAGGCAGTGAAAGTGCTCTGTGCTGTGTTAAGTTTTCTTTACAAAGCCACGTAAATCGGCATTTGCGCGGCTTTGTAATCTCGAAATGGATTTTGAATTGCACAATCTTGGCACAAAATCCTAGAATGTCTGGCCTGCAGTCTATGTGCAGTCGTGTCTAGAGTGGATGAGAGTTATACACAAACTAGAGAAATCAACACGCACACTAGTGAAGTGAACACCCTAAGCCAACAGAAACCTGTCTGAGAGTCTATAGGAGAAGGCAGTAGATGTGAGCACCATCTTTTGAAGTGGATCACAGTTGTCAGCTCAGAATCTATAGAACAGTCTATAAAGGTCAACACAAAAGTATATGGGACCTGATATACAGAGTCTGTGGGAGTTAGCAGTGTCTAAAGATGTGAATTCACCAGTCTCTAAGAGTCACCACATGGGTACTGATTATGAGTGCCAAGGAATCATGAGGAGTATTTACAGCACCGCATTCACACCAATCCCCAGGATGAAGCCTTTACCATGTTAGGTAAATACCTCAGATTCTGACCATGTTGAGCAGGGGCGGCTCCTCCGTTCGGTCGGAGGAGTGTTGCCCCCCCCCCCCACGCCAGCAGTGGCAGTTGCCAAACCTTCACAAGAAAACAATAATAAATTAAGTTTATTATCATTTTCTTGTAAAGGGGTGGGGCCACTGGGGTGACGAGCAGTGAGGGGACGTGCACAGCACTCCTCCTCAGGGCGCATGTGTGTTCGGCGGGCCATTTCAGGCCGGCCAAACACACATGCGCAGTCGGCTCTCACCAGCCCAGCACTGTGTTGCCAGGCTGGAGAGAGCATGCACAGGCTCCCAGTCTGCCTGCGCGCGGACTTGCTGGGCGCTCCCAGCTAATCCTGACACTGATCTGAGCAGCATCAGGATTGGCTGCAGGGCAGGCTGGGAGCCTGTGCCTGCAGCATGCGACGGAGGAGCAAAGCGGTGGCGAGTGAAGGTAAGTGGGTTTTTACTTTTTTTATTAAATTAATGTTTATTACCCCCTGCCTCCTCCGCGCCACCCCACCCCTTCCACGCCCCGCGACCCACGACTGATGTTGAGTAAAATGAGGCATAACATGCAGAATCAGCATTTACTGCATCGTCGTCTGCACGTTTTCCCTTTTATTGTACATTTTGTCCCAATAAATATTGTCAGCTTTAACCCACTTATCTCTGTCAAGGGAACACATAAGCAAGGCCCAAAAAATCGCCCATTTCACAATTCCAATCCCTCTGCAAACAAATTCTCCTCCACACTGGGAATCAGGGTTTTTAAAGTTTAAGCAGTCCACACGGAGGGTCTGCAGCCTTCAGCACAGAGAGTCTCAGAAAGTCTAGAGTCTGTAGAGATCCCAGTAAGGAACTGTTGGGAGTCAGCCCACAATAACCGAGTCCCAGTGTGCAAAATCTGTGTCTAGAGGAGTCTAAAGGAAAGATCTGTGGGTCAACAGAGTGGTAGTTACTTATGGTTTGGGAGAACTCCTAATCCATAAACCCTTGGTGTGGCCATCCAATTTAGAGGACTCCATTAGTCAATCATGGGTGGCAGCCTCTCCACCACAGGGCTGCCATGTTTATTGCATTGGAGCACCCATCCTACTTCAGGAGGACCACCGATGCACCCACACAGGGAATATTGCAATGACCCCCATGGGCTTGGATAAAACTCCACATACATTGGGTCAATGATTTTTTGTTTTTCTGGCTTTTCCTCCCACTTTTTAGGGTTGTTTGTGCAAAACAAAAAGCCATCCCCGGCCTGATTCTAAGATATGGCGATCGTCCAGTTTTACAGTTTTGTCAGAAGTGCCTCCATTACACTTCCTGCTGCCACTTTAGGCCAAATGATCCTCACCTCCTACCAGCGATATTTAAATATATTGGGTGGTTCTCCAGTGGGAGGGTGGAGGCAGAGCCTCCACCAACCAAGTGGGCACCCGCCTAAGGTTAAATAAGCCACCGAGGTCCTGACTACGATCTGGGTGGACGGAGTTACTCTGTCACAAACGTGATGGATAAACTGTCCTCCAAATTATAATTCCATTAAATCAAATGTAACTTGTAGTATGGCAGAGCCAATGTGGATCACGTTTGCAACGGAGGATTCCTCCGGCTAAGACCATAATCAGGCCCAGAGTCTTAATGCGATTGCACACCTGAAGGTCTTAACGCAACCTAGAGGTGTCAGTGTAAACATTTTTTTGGAGTCAATCCAAAAAGCCTACTGAAGTCAATGTGTGGTCTCTATGGGTGAACCCACTTCTTATAGAAATGTACTCATGCAACCTTAAGAAGTAAGGGCCAGATGTAGGTAGCCTTTTGCGCCTCGCAATCGGCGAAAAACGCAGTTTGCGAGGCGCAAAAGGCTTCACACGTTGCAGAAACCGATTTTGCGAGTCGGTACCGACTCGCAAAATGTGTTTCTGACTCGCAAATAGGAAGAGGTGTTCCCTTCCTATTTGCGACCGCATCGCGATGTTGAGTTGCTTTGTGACCGCGAAAGCGGTCGCAAATCAACTCGCAGTTACCATCCACTTGAAGTGGATGGTAACTCATTCGCAAACCCCTTCCCCTTTGTGAATGCAAAAAAATATATATTTTCAGAGCAGGCAGTGGTCCTATGGACCACTGCCTACTCTGCAAAAAACCAAAACTAAATGGTTTCGGTAAATTTTCTTTTTGCAGCTCGTTTTCCTTTAAGGAAAACTGGCTGCAAAAAGAAAAAAGAAAACTGCTTTATTCAAAAGCAGTCACGGACATGGTGGTCTGCTGTCTCCAGCAGGCCACCATCCCCGTGAGTGCCTAGACTCGCTATGGGGTCGCAAACTGCGACCCACCTCATTAATATTTATGAGGAGGGTCTTTGCGACCCCATAGCGAGTCGCAGAAGGTGTCTGAGACACCTTTCTGCATACCAGTTTGCGAGTTGGAAATTGCGAGTCGGAAGGACTCGCAATTTGCAAGTCGCAAAATGGTTTGTACCTACATCTGGCCCTAAGAATACAGAATCAATAAGAGTTAGTGCATAGCCAATAGGAAGAAAAACGCATAGTGAACAGGAGTCTATAAAGGGCAAATGCAGAATCTGTGCACACACATGTACAGGAGTCAGCACTTAAGCAGAGGTGTCAGTGCATACAGTCTACAGACGTCAGCGCAATCAAATTCCGGAAGCCAACATAAGGAGTGTCAGAGTCAACACACTCTCTCTGTAGGAGTCAACCCCTAGATTATGACAGCTCATAAACACAGTTTAAAACAGAGTGTGCAGCAATCAACACTCATGGTATATAGTTTTCAAAGAATCCTTAGAAATGAACACGAAATCATTTATAGTCAACAAACACATGTGAAGATAGACCGTAAAGAAGTCTTAAGATACAAAACGCCTGGTTTATGCTTTGACAGATGGAGAAGAGTCCGCAAGGTGACGGAGGACATGAAGGCCACCATCCTGATGGTATTCTGTCTGTCAAATTTAGAGATGACTTCTGGCCCAGTAGTTATCTCTGTACCATGACATGAACTGCTGCCAGAGCGGCCGCCTTCAAGATACAATATTGTTAGTGGAAGGCCGCAATCCGTTCAGTCACTTAGCAAACCTTTAACTCTTTTTCTATTTCAGAAACAACCCCCCAAACCAGGAGTTGTTTCTGAAAAAGAAAAACATAATTACCCCCATAGCCTGTGAGTTTTCTCCCAGGATGTGTGTCATTCAGTGGCTTTTTCTGTGTGACGGACAGGACTTTGCCCTTCCTCTGACGGCTTCTAATCCTCTGGGTTATCAGGGGCAGATTTCCGTGAAAGGATCCAACAGGGGCTTTGCTGACAGAAAGATGGTGGTCTGCTTGACTTTCAAAGAGGTGGGCAGAACAAGGGTTTGGTGGACAGGGTACTCTGTCACATTTACATTGGGGCAGCTCATCTGCAAACCCTAAGTCACTCCAGTGGTCTATAGAGGTGAAATCACAGCTTTCAGCATTTCACACATATAGCATGTAAGAGTCAACAAAGAGATCCAACGCATTTAGAGGAAACAGGTGGACTGCAGAGTGGCTTGGGCAGAAGCTGCACACTATACGCGTGGGGAACGCAGGCAAGGGCCCGTGGTTAGTGGTTTGTGGCAGAGGACCAACTTCAGCTACAGTGGTCCTCACACCTTTAAAACAAGGTAAGGAAATTGAGAAGCTGGCAGATTGGACTCCACAAATTTCATGCCACCTCAGTTGATGTTATCCAAATAAGTTAATAGATATGAAAGATGTGTTGAGGCATGGCTGGGCCGTAGTGGATGATGAGATACCTGTTCTTCCTGAGTTATGAATAGGCCACATCTCGGTTTAATGTTCCAATAGTAATAACCGCTAGGTAGGTAGAGTCCTAATTCATTGGACACAATAACCTGAGAAAAAGTTGTGTTCTTTTTTGTGACACTGAACTCTATCATGTTTCATTATGGTACCAATAGGTGCTCTGTGAGCAGGCTAGAGGGGGAAAGTTTGTTCATACAATCCAACATTACGTAGCTGATACATGTGTGTGCTGTCACTTGCTAGCAATGTAGAGAGTTGAGGTACATGTGCAAAATCTAGGCAAGAAGGTACTGTAACAAACTTATACAAACTGGCATTAGTGTTACAGTGGTGGTGTTTTCACAAAGTGTTCCCTGGAGATGTTTGTGAGGAGCACATGTTTTGAGGATGCAACTATTGGGGTTTTACTCTGAACAGAATAAGCACTAATACTATCTGGAAGGACTTGTCTGCCAACGACAAACACAAAAAACTACCAGATATAAGTGATGCTCTATGGCAAAAGTAATGCAAACTTAGAATTGCTTTGAATCTCCAATTTCAAGAAAACTGAGATGATTAAATCATATAATTTCAAGCTGTTTAGCTTTCCTTTCAGAAGTGGACTCAAGGGTTTGGAAAGAAACAGGCAATACTATCACCCGAGTAGCATGAAAATCAAACCAACACTTAATTACCAAATGTGTACACTGCCTTCCTTTGGCAGACTCACAGTGAGTGTACTGGTGCTCGAAGTAATACTGAGAAGTTAATTTGCCAAACAAAAATCCTAAAAACCTAACAATGTGCGGAGTAGTAAATCACAGTGAAGAGAAGATATGAGTTGAATCCATAGGGCTGGCAGAGGACAATATCTCTTCCATCCTGAAGTACCTTGCCCACCAAATTTAGAGTTGTCCACCAGCCTTGTGGAAAACTCTTTACATTGACAGGACCCGCCATTACAGCGGTCTCTGTCAACTTAGGGCAAGTTTGACGGTAGATACCATCACCCATGATGACAGTCCATCAAACCTTTCAAACGTTTTTTGTTTTTCACAAACAGACCCCCAAACCGGGAGTTTGTTTGTGAAAATTAAACAAAATAAGGTCCGCCACACCGTGAGAGTTTCTGGATGTGGGAAGCATCGTTTTCTTTTTGCCTTACGACCAGCTTTTTCCTCATGGTGACAGACAAGAAAAAAAAAAAGTACACCGTCAACGGTAAATAGGGCGCACAGCCTAAAGTCTTTCCTCTGACATCCGCCACTCTGTCGTGCCGTCTGAGGAAGTATTCCAAGGGTGGAGTCAAAAGGAACTCTGTTGACAGAATACTTACGGCCAGCCTGACTTGAAATGAGGTTGGTGGCCTAAGGGTTTAGTGGACAGGTTACTCTGTTGCATTTGTGCAGGAAAATCCCATACGGCAAACACTAAATCAGGTCCATAGTTTTGCTGATAGACTCCCTGAGCTCAGCAACCCTGACAATTAATTCTGGTAATGTGGTCCCATGGCAAAAACCGTGAGAAGGGAAGGGATAATTTTTTACTGTCTATTGACTATCTCATATGTTACTAGTCAGTGAGTATCTGCTATATCACGGATAGGAGAACATCTGATAACACAGATCTAACTACATGTCAGCATTTCTTGTGTATCTGCAAACACACCAGCTCTCAAAGAGTTTTTGAGGACATGTGAGAAAGTGCAAGCTTCCAATGGAATGCCCTATCAGTAAAAGAATTCTATATATCACTCCTTACAGGATGCCATGTCATAACTCATGGGGAAATGAAAAAAGGCCAATGCTTATAGTCACCCTTTTAGAGTATGTTGTATGTCAGTGCTTGTAGAGTATCTGATGATATGTCAACACGTGTAAAGTATCTGATGACATATGTTTTTTTTTAACAAGATTCTATGATGTCAACCCTTGTTGGTTATCTGATGATACACTTGTTTAGTATGTGATAATATGTTAACACTCGAGTATTGGATTATATTTAAATGACTGTAAAGTATCTGGCAATACATCAATGTTTGTATAATATCTAGGTTTTGAGTGTTGATGCAATTTCAATCCTGATTGTGTATGTGACGATATGTCAATACTTGCTATGTATTGCCAATAGATTAACACTCATTAAGGGTACACAGCCGTGTTTGTACAGTGTGTGCCACAGGATAATTTCCAGCCTCCATTTCGCCACATGATGAAACAGCATGGATGAAGCAGGAATGGAATAAAAAACTACTAGCAAACAAAAAAAGAGTGAGGGCAGGTTGGAGGGGCGTTTCTGAGTGGAACTCACTAAAAAGAATGAAGAAAATGGGGCGCATATAGGGAACCCATCCCCATTAGCAAAACTGAACCAGTCCGTGGCATGGAAACTCAAGCAGTTCTGGGTGATCATGACTTGCCCCCATGGTCATGCCACTGTTCCTGGTACAAGGCAAAAGGTTCCATGAATAGCTGGTTGACCAAAAAAAAAACGCAACGTGCAGGGAGTAGAGATTGGAAGACCAGCGAAGAAGCACCTTCACTGTTGGAGATTCGCTGACGGAAAGCATGTAGGGGAGTTCCCAGTGGAGAGACATCCTAGAATCCTTCTTAAATATCTGATGACATGTCAAAGATTGTTGAGTGATAGTCGATTGGCGTGTGTGATGAGGCATCATTGAGAAAAAGTCCAATGTTCTAACATGTTTGGTGGTTATCTGATGGATTAACGGTTGCCTGAAGTCATGCAATCACTTGTAGATAGGTTGGTTGCTCCGCACAGAGTGCCTGCAAAGATATCACCCCAACTGGCTGCGTAGTTTCTGAGATGCACCGCTTGCATATGTCCTAGTGATGTGTCAATTTTGGAAGAGGCTGTCGCTGTAGAGCACTTGACAATATGCCACACTTTTAACGTACATATGGTTATTACCTACACAGATTATTTGGTTAAGTTGCCTTTGCCAAGTATTTGATAATATATCATTGCCTGTAGAGTGCCTGGTAATATGCCAATGCATGCAGAGTGGCTAGAGTAGAGGTTGTTGCAAGCAGAGACTGGTTTATGTTCCCAGTTTATCTTCCAACCATTCCACATAGTTTGACACTTTCGTGTAAACACCATAGACTTGTTTGCTTGCACACTCTTCAGGTCCCCCCCAGGAGACCAGTCCTTGGACAACCCAGCGACTGGTATCTGGGTCCTGGACGATAAAGGCACCACCACTGTCCCCCAAGCATGTGTCCTTTCCGCCCTCATAGAACCCAGCGCAGAACATGTTCTCGGTCACACTGTAGTTTCCAGAGCGAGATTCGTAACTGGTCTTGCATTCGGCGTGCAGCACGACGGGTAACTTGACGTACTGAAGGATGTCAGATAGCGTCCTCATACCAGAGCTGATAACTTCATCAACAGTTACATTGGGATTGGAGATGCCCCAACCTGCAACAAGTCCAAGAGTGTTGGGAAGAGGCCCCTCCATTTCGTGGTCCAACGGGGGGAGACAGAGCGGCATGACGTACATGCCCAGGGTAACTTTATCCTTTAACTTAACCAGCGCAATGTCATGATTGTAAATTTTAGGATCAAAGTTATCATGTAAGATGATTTTCTCCACCGTCCTGTTCACTGCATCCATTTTATTGCGCACATCATGCAGCCCTAGGTAGACTGTGACGTGCTCCTTGGAGACGGGGATCACCGTGCTGTCCCGGCGCTGGGACCGGAGGACATGAGCCGCTGTCAGGACCCAAGAAGGAGACAAGAGAGCTCCTCCTCCAAACCACTTCTCTTCCGGCACTCTGGAGAGATCTTCCACCACAATGAGAACCTGCCAAGGAAAGAAACCAGGCTCTGCGTTCCTTCCACCTATGATACGTTTAATCACTCCCGGCAGAGGGCGGGTCGGCTGGCCACACACTGTCAAGACAAAAAAAAAGAAGAAAAGTTATTAAAATCAATCAATGCAGGGAAACACTAAGCAGGTACTTAAGTTTTGATTTGAACATGGCTGATTGTTGTTGATTAGAATTGGAAAGCTCCCTTTACAAGTCTACCCAGCATTGACTGTAGATTCAGTTACCTGCAATTTGCCCTATTAAGGTAGGTCATCTGAGTGCCAGTGGGCACGACAGCTAGATAATGAGTGATTGAGAAAGCATGAGTGAGGTGGAATTACTATGACTGTAGAATGGTTCTCCATACATCAAACACTCAAATATTTCTCTATGAGTAAGACTACTACTCGTTCCATCAAAAGACTTCATTGAGAATAATCTCAAAACTCTGCGGATAACAGATGTCTCAGTTACTCTTCATGAGGGTTGTATTACATTCTGAAGTCTAACTGTATTGGTCAGCGAGCAAGTGAGCCCATGGCTTGGCCTCTCTGCAATAGGTGCATTAACACTCTGAGCACTCCATTGTGTCAATAACTTTTTATTCCTCTATTTAATGCTAAGGAGACACCCTTTCTTCTAGCTACTCTACTCTGCATGTTCTTTGTTTAGGAATGAGTTACGTTGACTCTGATGGTCTAATATACCTTCATTCCAGAGTCTGTGAGTTTAATCGACACAACCCATTGTTCATTGGTAAAAAGTTGAATATCAGAAGGGTGAGGAATGGATCCTTTTTTTGGCATGTTTACTCTGCACTATGACCCATGGTAGTTCTGTTCTACAGCAAGGTCTACAAACACAGCGAGACAGAAACCCAACCTGTTTGATGATCACTCATTTAACTACAATATTTAGCTAAATTGTGCTTTCTTCAGGAAACAATTTGTCTATTTTTTCAAAGAAATTCCGAGATGACTGTCACCTATCTGACAGCTAGCCAAATCTTCAAGACCATTAGTCCGTAGATTTGCCTTTTCTGTTTGGTGTTGCCAAGGCTCTGACATTTAGGCAAGACTTTGATTGCCCAATTTAAGTAGTCTGGAATCTCATGACATAGTTGAGTATCTATCTAATTTCACAAGGCTAAGACGGAGGGTTTTGCAGCATTGTGCACATCCTAGCTCTTTTTATAGTTGCCTTGCTAGGATAGTGGTCTCGTCTCCTAGTCTAACCACAAAAACCTTGTCTGCCTTGTATGCTCTAGACTTTACAGTGAAAACAAATATCAATACATTTTCAAAATCATCACTTGCAGGAAATTGATTTGAAATCCAACTTTATGCCAACAAACATATAGCAGTGCGATTACCCCCATGCAAATCAGTTGTTAAATTTAAATTTTATTGATCATTGGAGGAATTAGGTGATTTGTTTTCACCGTGAAGTGATTTCATCTGATTATGGTGCCATAGGTCATGCAGAGGCTATACGCACTCCTGGAGTTTTTACCTGACATCTCTCGACGTGGACCATTGTCTTCTTTAGCTTGTTGGCTCAGAACGACGATGCTGAAGGTTTCATTTTCTAGGTTATAACGATTTCAGGTTTTTTTGTGAAGACCCATCACAAAACCTTGAAAGGTTTTAGGGAGTGAGGGGTAAGAATTTGGAGGTTCTGGGCATCTCACACTGACAGTGTTAGTCTTTTCTGGTTCTTCTGTTGAGAATGCTGCAATGACCATCACTTCTCCAGGAAGCCTGTAAGATGGAGGTGGTGCACGGCTGGCACACGTATGTAGTGTAATGTGCCAGTAGTTCTTATAGAAGAGAAGTAACTAGGGTGAAAGTGGGTGGTGGTACCCAGTGTCTACCATTATGAGTTGCAAGAAATTTACATCCTCTAAGCAACCAATGCAAGAGCTTTGCAGTTATCACTTTTGGTGGAAAAATTAATTTTCTGCCTTTATGACACAACATCCAACCACTACCTTGCACTCACCAACCACACAAGGCACCACATCTCAATGTCCAGTCTACCAAAACCCTCATTATCTCTCTAGTGCTCCATAAACAAAGACTATTAAATAGTGGCATATAATATTTATTTTTCCTTTATGCTATGAGGAAAATGAGTACTGCACTTTTTGTAGGACTCTAGTTAGAATAGTTATTTATTTAGTCCAACAAAATAGTTGAGGTGAGATAGAACCAGTGGGCAAAAGCCAGAAAACTTGGTAACTCCAGCAGAAAGGGGAGTAACATTTTAACCCAAGGGCGGGGGAAACAAAATCAGGTCCTTTTGTGAGTCGATGGAGGAGGTACCCTACGAGGAATCCTAGATTTTAAATAAGTTGATGGAAGGCTTGGTAGCCAGGAGGATAAAAAATCTGAGTTTGTAACTTTATTTTCTGGAACTGGCCAGTTATATTTTTGCAATACTAAAATCCTTGCATATTGCATATGGGCAAAAAAAAAAAAAAAAAGAAAATCACACAACCATCTCAGCACACCCACAAACTCTAATGTTTTACTGATATAAGCACAGTTGAATAGATAGGCTGGAACCTTTACGCTATACAGTGCCCAAACTACAACAGGTACATCCTAGTTTCAGGACACCATGCCTGCTTTCACCTGTAACACAGGACACATGTGTGATGGCCAAAAGTGTCCATGTGTGAAGCATGAACTGTGGCATTTATTTCCATTACCAAGCCTATACCAGGGCACTACACATTGTAGACCAGGTGTAACCACAAAATGGAAGACACAACACCATCCTGCAGGAATGTACCCTGCAGACGATCGACTCACTAGGTGTACCAGTACACCTATAACTACTTATCTTGACAACAAAGTTGTGATCAATGATCTGGAGGCAATATTTTTCAGGTCGACATTAAAATATTGTAGTAGAACACCTACATCAGAATTATACAGTAAATAAAACCACACTAATCCTAATTTCCCCCCGATGCAAGGTGAACCGACAGGTCCGCCTGCACGGACGCACTATAATAGTTGATAGTAGATACCGAGGTGGTTTGTGCACCTTTTTTAATCAGGTTGTCAGATTAAGAGCTATGTCTTGTTGTCTTTTAGTAATCTTTCCACTGATAATTGCTTCAGTGTTTTTCCTCGCTGCCAAACCTTAACGAGTATTATTTACTTGCATTTATTTTGCACGCTAACAAGATATTTTCAAATTCTGGTTTGAGTTACACCTATTTGGGTTTGACTTCTCCATCAACCCCAGTTCTAAGAGGGGAAGAAGTTCACAGACCATGGATTTTATGAAAGGCATGACACCCTTGGATGTCTGAGCGATTATTCCTTGTTCCTAAGAAGTGGCAGAACCCTAGAAAACCAATGATTTCACTGTCCCTATGAAAGTTTGTATCATGGTGATAGTACTTGCCCTCTGTAGCTGCAATTAACTATTTTAAACCAAATATTACTCACAAGACACCTTCTTTACAATACAAAATTGGGGTTACTCAGTAGTCTGTAGTCATAAATTACTTATAATTTATTATGTGATGTAATAGACTCGATTGTGTTCTTTCCTGAGCACCGCAAAAAGCTTTGGATTTTCATTCCAAGAAACATTGTTTTTTTTGTGCAAGTTAGATGCCAATAAAGTATCCTCATTGTAATTGTGTAAGGTAATACGCAGCCAGTGTAGATCATCAGTCTATTGCATACACGTTGTCAGACTATGGGATTGATTTAGAACTCGGCGGACGGGTTACTCCGTCGTAACGGTGAGGGATATACCATCCACCGAAATCTAAATCACATAGGATATAATGGGAGTTAGATTTCGGCAGACGGGATATCTCTCACCACTGTGACAGAGTAACCCATCTGCTGACTTCTAAATCAGGCCCTATGTTAAACAATTGCTCTCTGACCCCGCCCGCCGATCCGCAGGAGGGAGAAAAGCTGTTGCTGTAATTCAATAAAACTGGTTGATTGGCGATACACAAAAGAAATGAGGCAAGTATGCACACCCCCTTTTTTTTATAGAAACATTTCTAATTTTAGAAAACAGTAATAAAAAACACAGTTACTCTGATACGTATAGAAAGTGCATATACAGCGTCAAATCGTACCAGCACCCCATGTTCACTCCTCTCCAAAACGTACTAACAGGTGAGTAATTTAGTGCCAGTTCTAGTTCTGGAGGCCATGGTATGTCCACCATTTCTTCCATACAGCCTCGTATTGGCGGGGGCAACCCCTCGCCATGTAGATTGGTTCATGGCCTCGTATTTGCGGGGGAACTCCTCGCCATGTAGATTGGTTCATGGCCTCGTGTTTGCGGGGCAACACCTCGCCATGCAGATTGGTTCATGGCCTCGTATTGCCAGGGACAACCCCTCGCCATGTAGATTGGTTCATGGCCTCGTATTGCCAGGGACAACCCCTCGCCATGTAGATTGGTTCATGGCCTCGTATTGCCAGGGACAACCCCTCGCCATGTAGATTGGTTCATGGCCCCGTATTGCCAGGGACAACCCCTCGCCATGTAGATTGGTTCATGGCCCTGTATTGCCAGGGACAACCCCTCGCCATGTAGATTGGTTCATGGCCTCGTATTGCCAGGGACAACTCCTCGCCATGTAGATTGGTTCATGGCCTCGTATTGCATGGGACAACACCTCGCAATGTAGATTGGTTCATGGCCTCGTATTGCCAGGGACAACCCCTCGCCATGTAGATTGGTTCCTGGCCTCGTATTGGCGGGGGCAATCCCTTGTCATGTAGATTGCAGTGGCGGCTCCTCCTCTAGGGCGGAGGAGCGTCGGCGCCCACGCCAGCAGCAACCGCTGCAAATTCTTTAACAATGAAAGGATAATAAACTGAGTTTATTATCCTTTCATTGCTAAAGGGGCGGGGCATTGGGGATGACCTGGACGAGAGGAGTGCACTGTGCACTCCCCTCAGTGCTCATGTATGTTTGGCTGGCCATCTCGGGCCGGCCAAACACACATGCGCAGTAGGCTCTGTCCAGCCCGGCACTGTGCTGCCAGGCTGGAGAGAGCTGGCACAGGCTCGCAGTCTGTCTGGGAGCGCCTTGGCTGGGCACTTCCAGCCAATCCTAACGCTGCTCTGAGCAACGTCAGGATTGGCCGCAGGGCAATATGCGAGCCTGTGCCTGTAGCAGCGACGGGAGAGGAGCGGCGGCAGAGGAGCAAGGTGTGCAGGTAATTTTATTCATTTATTTATTTTAATTTTATTAATATTTCCCTCCCCAGCTCCCTGCCGCCCTACCACCTGCCCGCGCACCACCCCATCCCCCGTAACACCAGCGAGCAGCAGCTGGTAGATTGGTTCCTCCAGTTTGCCACATCAAATCTGCGCCCCTTTTTAAGTATGTATGTAAATATATATATATATATATATATGTGGTATTTTTAAAATGAGAACCTAGCAAGAGGAAGCAGAGCACCAAACAAGGTCAAAGGCAAGCTTAAAGTCAACAATAGGAAGGGAATCTGAGCCACAGGCAGTCAAAGCCTTGCGAAGTAGTGCTCTTCAAAGAGGTGTGTCTCAGCTCTCTCCTAATTGGAGCAGGGATGAGGCGGTCCTCATGAACATGGGTATGTTGTTTCAGATCCTGAGTTCAATGATAGGCTTCAGTTTGAGGCACCCACCCGCCCCATCACCTAACTTAACTCTCAAACACATTTCTTACTGTAGTTCAGGGATTAGCAACAATGACCTGTCAATGCACCTGTTCGATAAGTTATTCTGGAGCCCACCTCGGTTGACCATGTGAAATGCTGAGACATAATCGAAGAAACAGACATGCCGTTACCCTCCTTTTCCTGTTTCATCTTCTAGTCATTCGCCACCTTGCCATGAGCTGTTTTTGGAACCCTGGTTGTGAGTGATGAATCAGACAACTTTCTTCAGACCAGTGTTTTTACTTTTTCACAAAGTAACTTTAGAAAAATGTTTCCGTCTGTGTCTAATAAAGATACAGGATGGTGAACTGAGAGGTCCTATTGGCATACCTTCTTCACAGTCTTCAATACAGAGCTTCCTTGATCTGCTAATAGGCGTGATGTAATGATGTCATCGTAACACCCAGTGGGACATGGTTCTCGGCGGACCACACTAGATTTTGCAATTCACAAGAAAAATGTGAAATTAAGGACTTTTGAGAAAATTTACAATGTTTACAAAAGTCCTTGAAAATATATATATAAAAAATAGTTCAGCCCTACTTTTTTTGACCCTGTACGGCCCTAGTCCAATAAAAGGAAGTTTCTTCTTCTCTTTTCTGCACTGTGTGGCCCGTGACACAACTACGAGTGACCTGTGGAGGCAGAACCTGCCTCCCAGAAGCTCTACATGTGCCACTAGGAGCAAAGGACTGCTGGAGTCTGGGACACATCTGGCATGGGAATGTCCTGGCTGCTTTTTCCAGCCTTTCTTCTGGCTCCCTTTCCCTGTTGCACCTGTTTTCCATGGCTGCTTATTCCATAGTACCTGTGGGGATTGTGGTGTATTATAGGGTGTGGTTGGGCTACATCTCCATGTAATACACTCATGGAAGCATCTTGGATCCGGTCATTTGAAAAACATCTAGCTCAACTCCAGCTTATGGGTGGCTTCGAGCAGCAAGGCTTAAAAAATTAAACTAGTGTAAAAATAGCGACTCAGAATGAAAGAAATCCGTCACCAATTTATAAAAATAGACTATGGGGGTTATTACAACTTTGGAGGAGGTGTTAATCCATCCCAAAAGTGACGGATATACCACCAGCCGTATTACGAGTCCACTATATCCTATGGAACTCGTAATACGGCTGGTGGTATATCCGTCACATTTGGGACAGATTAACACCTCCTCCAAAGTTGTAATAACCCCCTATATTTTTATGAATTTTTGGATACCAGAACAAACAAAAATCACCAGAGGGTTCCAGAGATATAGGGCCTCATTCCAACCGAGGCGGGCGGCGGTCGCCGCCCGCCTGGCTGGAACCGCCATATGGCCGCTCCGCGGTCAAAAGACCGCGGAGGCCATTCTGGCTTTCCCACTGGGCCGGCGGGCGCCCGCCAAAGGAGCGCCCGCCGGCCCAGCGGGAAAGGCCCTGCAACAATGAAGCCGGCTCCGAATGGATCCGGCGGAGTTGCAGGGGTGCGACGGGTGCAGTTGCACCCGTCGCGATTTTCACTGTCTGCAATGCAGACAGTGAAAATCTTTCTGGGGCCCTGTTAGGGGGCCCCTGCACTGCCCATGCCAGTGGCATGGGCAGTGCAGGGGCCCCCCAGGGGCCCCACGACACCCGTTCCCACCATCCTGGTTCTGGCGGTGAAAACCTCCCAGCCGGGGGTAATCCGGCGGGAAACCGCCGGACCCGGCTGGGCGACCGCGGCTTCACAGCCACGGTCGGAATACAGAAGGAAGCACCGCCAGCCTGTTGGCGGTGCTTCCGTGGTCGTCGACAGGGTCAGAATGACCCCCATAGATTTTTAAGTAAAACATAAATCTCAGCGTTTTTCCCAAAGCGCAAACAAGTAATGGTAACTGTAAAGTTTGGAAACTTTTCAAAACTAGAGTTGTGTCTGATTACTTCAGCCTGGACTGAGCAACTCCCACTCCTCCGCAGGAGGGAAGAGGGCTATCTGGTGGCCAGCTTCTGCGAATGCTACTGGAAAAACTAGACAACTGTGTGACAACCTTCTAAATGCTGCTTTTCCTTAAAAGTGACATTAAATTCGACTTGGGCAGCAAGTTGGGCTTAATGCCACGGTTAATTTGTTACCTTGAGGTACCTATTTTAGGAGTCCTGTTCAGAAGTTATCAAGGGTGGGATGTCAGCCGGTAACTTTGTACTTGCAAATGGGGCTACTAGCCTTTCCACAGTAAAATCAACAGTTTGGGGATTTTACTGTTATGACATATTAACGTACATGTCCTACTTATTAATATACAGCTCCCTGATTTAAGGTTTGATAGGCTTCCCCGCAGGAGACTTATATATATTATTCAGAGATGCTTGGTTTAGATGGCACAGCTGAACTAGCGGTTTAAACCTGCTCCTCCAGGCCGCAGCGGTGGGCAAGGAGCCATGTTTACCTTGTCACAGCCAAGGTGGCACAATCAGTGCTGCAGCCCTGGGAGGACACCTTAACTTACAGGACCTGAGTCCTTTATGTACCTCGTAATAGGGATTTATAAGATAACTTATGCTAATTAGGGGTAGCCAATTCATCGTACACTTTGTAAGCGGTTGGAGCACAGGCACTGAGGTTTGGTTAGCAGGCTTCAGTGCGCTCTCAGAGTGGACAAACAGCATGAGTCCAAAAGCTTGGAGTGATCATGCTACGAGAGGTGTTTCCTTACAGTAAGCATTTTCCTGATTCCCCCTCTGCCGGTGGTACCCTTTGCCTCGGCCCCTCTTCCCATGTCAAAATGTACTTCTGTCCCACTCCATCCATGGCACCATCCCTCCTACCCTTTATCCTGCTATCGCACAGTTGTCCTTGGTGCCTTCCACTACAGTATTCATTTCCCTGCACCCACTTCCCCCATGGCACCCACTTCCCATGTCTCTCATTCCTCTGACCCTCTTTCCCTCCCCAGCTGCAGCTAGTCGCCCGTGATCTCCATCCCTCCTCCAGCACCCACTTCACACACTGCTGCCATGCATGAAATACTGAGTGTTTTTATACCTCCAAGATATTTAAATCTCACTTTACCTCCCTTGCCATCTTGTACTCAGTTCATACACTTCATGTTTTTTAAATCCCCTGTCATATCTCCCCAGTCACTTTTCTATTTCTCTGTGTTCATTTCCCTATAGTATTTTAACATCTCTCGCAAATCTCCCTTGATCTTCTGCTCTGGTATATAGAGGTGAGGTCATTCAGCATCTCTCTCTTATCTCTTCACTCCCTCTGCTGTATTTACACCCCAATCGTTTTTTTACTCTCTCTCATATGTCCTGCTATTATACGCATGAGGTAATTCAACAAATATCTCCCTTTTCCCTCTCCGGTTGTAGTTTGTTTATTGCCTCCTCCGTATCTCGCCTCTCCCTCTTGCACTGTATGATATTCTACTGGTATTGACATGTTTCTCTCACCCCTCTACTGCTCCGGTAAGTATACCCATGAGGTTCTTGAGTGAGTATCACTCTCCTGTGCAGATGGTGGGCGTGTCCTCTGCTGCTGATTGGCAGCATGGAGGACTGAAGCAGTGGCTGGCCGACACTCCAAAATGCGCATGTCACTTTGGCCAGCTGTCTTGCGATGGCCAGCCTGATATGCGCACTTTGAAGCTCTCCACTCAGCTGTCTTAGAGTATGCACAGGTAACAGGGGCCTGAAGGAGCGTCCAGCCAGCCCACTCTATCCAATAAAGGAGCTTCTCTCATGCTGGTTAATAGCATGAGAACAGCATCTGGATTGGTTAGGGGAGCTCGACTTTCACTGGTGCCACAGTAAATTGCAGACTCAGAAGTTGAACACTTAGGAGAATGTGCAGCCATGAGTATGTAACATTTATTTAAAATGCTAGTGTAAGTTTTTTGGGGGCTTTTGATGGAGTGGATGTTTTATTTTGGGCTTCTGGAGTGATAATGGTGTTTTATTTAGATTTTTGGAATCAGTGGGGTACTTTGTGCTTCCCATCACCATCAGAGGGTGCCAGCCACCCCTGATTATTAAACACGTCTCTTAAGCCCTGAATTTCCTCCTATCCAATATCTAAATACCCCCCTTGTGCCTCCTCCCCAACAACCTCACACTTCAGACATTCTTGTCTCTCCATACAACTTCTGGCCCTTGAATACGTCCAGCTGTAAGACTGAGGGCCCTGGGAAAGGGAGCCCTGCCTGCTGCTCTCTGAACAGGAGTCAGAGGCCCAGGGTGGGCAGACTGGGAGAGGAGTATTTATGTTACAGGCAGCCAACAACAGCTTCCTCTGCTGGTTACTGGAGAGGCCCTGCCTTATCAAGCAGTCATTAAACACAGAGCATCTCCATCCCAGCAGCATCCTGGCCCTGCCAGAATTATTAACAAGCTCCACTGAAGCCAGAAGGGGTGACTTCAGTGTATGCTGACACACACAGACACACACACACAAAAAGATGGGGCACATACAAATATACATCCGCATGAGCACAGACAACATACTCACACAGATCAACACATAAGCAGGCACCTCGGAGACAGAACCACAGAGACCACCAAACATACAATGGTCCAAGCACACAGACCCATGGACAGTTGTAGTTTGCTTGTGTGGGCGCTGTGCTGCTCTCATGCCCCTGAAGGCCCAGAGGTAACAAAGACGGTGAAAATGGGAGCAAATGGAAAGAGTGAGAAGAAGTCTTGTGAATGTAATGGTATTTCCCAAAGTAGTCAGTAGTCTGTAGCTGATCCTGGGATTCCGCTCAGCAAGGATGAAGGTCGAGTCAATGGAAGGCAGGGGAGGCGGAAATGAAGGAGGCAGCGGACACCGTGAGAGGTCAGGGACTGAGCTAGAGCGAAGAGTGAGGGTAGAGGAGAGATGTCTGGTGCAGCCACAGAGATCCGGGCAGCCACTCACAAGGACAGCACACAGATGCTGACACACAGAGGAGGGTCCAGGCAGCCATGCACAGGGACAGCATGCAGATGCTGACACACAGATGCAGACACACAGAGGGAGACACACAGAGGCAGGATCCAGGCAGCCACGCACAGGGACAGCACACAGATGCTGACACACAGAGGCAGGATCAAGGCAGCCATGGTCATGGACAGCACACAGATGCTGACACACAGAGGCAGGATCCGGGCAGCCATGCAGAGGGACAGCCCCCAATGCTGACACACAGAGGAGGGTCCAGGCAGCCATGCACAGGGACAGCATGCAGATGCTGACACACAGAGGAGGGTCCAGGCAGCCATGCACAGGGACAGCATGCAGATGCTGACACACAGATGCAGACACACAGAGGGAGACACACAGAGGCAGGATCCAGGCAGCCACGCACAGGGACAGCACGCAGATGCTGACACACAGAGGAGGGTCCAGGCAGCCATGCACAGGGACAGCATGCAGATGCTGACACACAGAGGAGGGTCCAGGCAGCCATGCACAGGGACAGCATGCAGATGCTGACACACAGATGCAGACACACAGAGGGAGACACACAGAGGCAGGATCCAGGCAGCCACGCACAGGGACAGCACACAGATGCTGACACACAGAGGCAGGATCAAGGCAGCCATGGTCATGGACAGCACACAGATGCTGACACACAGAGGAGGGTCCAGGCAGCCATGCACAGGGACAGCATGCAGATGCTGACACACAGAGGAGGGTCCAGGCAGCCATGCACAGGGACAGCATGCAGATGCTGACACACAGATGCAGACACACAGAGGGAGACATACAGAGGCAGGATCCAGGCAGCCACGCACAGGGACAGCACACAGATGCTGACACACAGAGGCAGGATCAAGGCAGCCATGGTCATGGACAGCACACAGATGCTGACACACAGAGGAGGGTCCAGGCAGCCATGCACAGGGACAGCATGCAGATGCTGACACACAGAGGAGGGTCCAGGCAGCCATGCACAGGGACAGCATGCAGATGCTGACACACAGATGCAGACACACAGAGGGAGACACACAGAGGCAGGATCCAGGCAGCCAAGCACAGGGACAGCACGCAGATGCTGACACACAGAGGAGGGTCCAGGCAGCCATGCACAGGGACAGCACGCAGATGCTGACACACAGAGGAGGGTCCAGGCAGCCATGCACAGGGACAGCACGCAGATGCTGACACACAGAGGAGGGTCCAGGCAGCCACGCACAGGGACAGCACGCAGATGCTGACACACAGATGCAGACACACAGAGGGAGACACACAGAGGCAGGATCCAGGCAGCCACGCACAGGGACAGCACACAGATGCTGACACACAGAGGCAGGATCAAGGCAGCCATGGTCATGGACAGCACACAGATGCTGACACACAGAGGCAGGATCCAGGCAGCCACGCACAGGGACAGCACGCATATGCTGACACACAGAGGAGGGTCCAGGCAGCCATGCACAGGGACAGCATGCAGATGCTGACACACAGAGGAGGGTCCAGGCAGCCACGCACAGGGACAGCATGCAGATGCTGACACACAGATGAGGGTCCAGGCAGCCATGCACAGGGACAGCACGCAGATGCTGACACACAGAGGAGGGTCCAGGCAGCCATGCACAGGGACAGCACGCAGATGCTGACACACAGAGGAGGGTCCAGGCAGCCACGCACAGGGACAGCATGCAGATGCTGACTCACAGATGAGGGTCCAGGCAGCCACGCACAGGGACAGCACGCAGATGCTGACACACAGAGGAGGGTCCAGGCAGCCATGCACAGGGACAGCACAGACAGCACACAGATGCTGACACACAGAGGAGGGTCCAGGCAGCCACGCACAGGGACAGCACACAGATGCTGACACACAGAGGAGGGTCCAGGCAGCCGCGCACAGGGACAGCACGCAGATGCTGACACACAGAGGAGGGTCCAGGCAGCCACGCACAGGGACAGCACGCAGATGCTGACACACAGAGGAGGGTCCAGGCAGCCACGCACAGGGACAGCATGCAGATGCTGACACACAGATGAGGGTCCAGGCAGCCATGCACAGGGACAGCACGCAGATGCTGACACACAGAGGAGGGTCCAGGCAGCCACGCACAGGGACAGCACGCAGATGCTGACACACAGAGGAGGGTCCAGGCAGCCATGCACAGGGACAGCATGCAGATGCTGACACACAGATGCAGACACACAGAGGGAGACACACAGAGGAGTGTCCAGGCAGCCACTCACAAGGACAGCACACAGATGCTGACACACAGAGGAGGGTCCAGGCAGCCACGCACAGGGACAGCACGCAGATGCTGACACACAGAGGAGGGTCCAGGCAGCCATGCACAGGGACAGCATGCAGATGCTGACACACAGAGGAGGGTCCAGGCAGCCACGCACAGGGACAGCATGCAGATGCTGACACACAGAGGAGGGTCCAGGCAGCCACGCACAGGGACAGCACGCAGATGCTGACACACAGAGGAGGGTCCAGGCAGCCATGCACAGGGACAGCACGCAGATGCTGACACACAGAGGAGGGTCCAGGCAGCCATGCACAGGGACAGCACGCAGATGCTGACACACAGAGGAGGGTCCAGGCAGCCACGCACAGGGACAGCACGCAGATGCTGACACACAGAGGAGGGTCCAGGCAGCCACGCACAGGGACAGCATGCAGATGCTGACACACAGATGAGGGTCCAGGCTGCCATGCACAGGGACAGCACGCAGATGCTGACACACAGAGGAGGGTCCAGGCAGCCATGCACAGGGACAGCATGCAGATGCTGACACACAGATGCAGACACACAGAGGGAGACACACAGAGGAGGGTCCAGGCAGCCACTCACAAGGACAGCACACAGATGCTGACACACAGAGGAGGGTCCAGGCAGCCACGCACAGGGACAGCACGCAGATGCTGACACACAGAGGAGGGTCCAGGCAGCCATGCACAGGGACAGCATGCAGATGCTGACACACAGATGCAGACACACAGAGGGAGACACACAGAGGAGGGTCCAGGCAGCCACTCACAAGGACAGCACACAGATGCTGACACACAGAGGAGGGTCCAGGCAGCCACGCACAGGGACAGCACGCAGATGCTGACACACAGAGGAGGGTCCAGGCAGCCATGCACAGGGACAGCACGCAGATGCTGACACACAGATGCAGACACACAGAGGGAGACACACAGAGGGAGACACACAGAGGCAGGATCCAGGCAGCCACGCACAGGGACAGCACACAGATGCTGACACACAGAGGCAGGATCAAGGCTGCCGTGGTCATGGACAGCACGCAGATGCTGACACACAGAGGAGGGTCCAGGCAGCCATGCACAGGGACAGCACGCAGATGCTGACACACAGAGGAGGGTCCAGGCAGCCATGCACAGGGACAGCACGCAGATGCTGACACACAGAGGAGGGTCCAGGCAGCCATGCACAGGGACAGCATGCAGATGCTGACACACAGATGCAGACACACAGAGGGAGACACACAGAGGCAGGATCCAGGCAGCCACGCACAGGGACAGCACACAGATGCTGACACACAGAGGCAGGATCAAGGCAGCCATGGTCATGGACAGCACACAGATGCTGACACACAGAGGCAGGATCCAGGCAGCCACGCGCATGGACAGGACACAGATGCAGCCACACACAGGCAGGATCCAGGCAGCCACGCACACGGACAGCACACAAATGCTGACACAGAGAGGAGGGTACAGGCAGCCATGCACACGGACAGCACACAGATGCATCCACACACAGGCAGGATCCAGGCAGCCATGCACACGGGCAGCACACAGCACACAGATGCAGCCACACACAGGCAGGACCCAGGCAGCCATGCACACGGACAGCACACAGATGCTGACACACAGAGGAGGGTCCAGGCAGCCATGCACAGGGACAGCACGCAGATGCTGACACACAGAGGAGGGTCCAGGCAGCCATGCACAGGGACAGCACACAGATGCTGACACACAGATGCAGACACACAGAGGGAGACACACAGAGGCAGGATCCAGGCAGCCACGCACAGGGACAGCACGCAGATGCTGACACACAGAGGAGGGTCCAGGCAGCCATGCACAGGGACAGCACGCAGATGCTGACACACAGAGGAGGGTCCAGGCAGCCATGCACAGGGACAGCACACAGATGCTGACACACAGATGCAGACACACAGAGGGAGACACACAGAGGCAGGATCCAGGCAGCCACGCACAGGGACAGCACACAGATGCTGACACACAGAGGCAGGATCAAGGCAGCCGTGGTCATGGACAGCACACAGATGCTGACACACAGAGGCAGGATCCAGGCAGACACGCGCATGGACAGGACACAGATGCAGCCACACACAGGCAGGATCCAGGCAGCCACGCACACGGACAGCACACACATGCTGACACAGAGAGGAGGGTACAGGCAGCCATGCACACGGACAGCACACAGATGCTGACACACAGAGGAGGGTCCAGGCAGCCATGCACAGGGACAGCACACAGATGCTGACACACAGAGGAGGGTCCAGGCAGCCATGCACAGGGACAGCACGCAGATGCTGACACACAGAGGAGGGTCCAGGCAGCCATGCACAGGGACAGCACACAGATGCTGACACACAGAGGAGGGTCCAGGCAGCCATGCACATGGACAGCACGCAGATGCTGACACACAGATGCAGACACACAGAGGGAGACACACAGAGGCAGGATCCAGGCAGCCACGCACAGGGACAGCACACAGATGCTGACACACAGAGGAGGGTCCAGGCAGCCATGCACAGGGACAGCACGCAGATGCTGACACACAGAGGAGGGTCCAGGCAGCCATGCACAGGGACAGCACGCAGATGCTGACACACAGATGCAGACACACAGAGGGAGACACACAGAGGCAGGATCCAGGCAGCCACGCACAGGGACAGCACACAGATGCTGACACACAGAGGCAGGATCAAGGCAGCCATGGTCATGGACAGCACACAGATGCTGACACACCGAGGCAGGATCCAGGCAGCCACACACAGGGACAGCACACAGATGCTGACACACAGAGGAGGGTCCAGGCAGCCATGCACAGGGACAGCATGCAGATGCTGACACACAGATGCAGACACACAGAGGGAGACACACAGAGGCAGGATCCAGGCAGCCATGCACAGGGACAGCACACAGATGCTGACACACAGAGGAGGGTCCAGGCAGCCATGCACAGGGACAGCACGCAGATGCTGACACACAGAGGAGGGTCCAGGCAGCCATGCACAGGGACAGCACACAGATGCTGACACACAGATGCAGACACACAGAGGGAGACACACAGAGGCAGGATCCAGGCAGCCACGCACAGGGACAGCACACAGATGCTGACACACAGAGGAGGGTCCAGGCAGCCATGCACAGGGACAGCACGCAGATGCTGACACACAGAGGAGGGTCCAGGCAGCCATGCACAGGGACAGCACACAGATGCTGACACACAGATGCAGACACACAGAGGGAGACACACAGAGGCAGGATCCAGGCAGCCACGCACAGGGACAGCACACAGATGCTGACACACAGAGGCAGGATCAAGGCAGCCGTGGTCATGGACAGCACACAGATGCTGACACACAGAGGCAGGATCCAGGCAGCCACGCGCATGGACAGGACACAGATGCAGCCACACACAGGCAGGATCCAGGCAGCCACGCACACGGACAGCACACACATGCTGACACAGAGAGGAGGGTACAGGCAGCCATGCACACGGACAGCACACAGATGCTGACACACAGAGGAGGGTCCAGGCAGCCATGCACAGGGACAGCACACAGATGCTGACACACAGAGGAGGGTCCTGGCAGCCATGCACAGGGACAGCACGCAGATGCTGACACACAGAGGAGGGTCCAGGCAGCCATGCACAGGGACAGCACACAGATGCTGACACACAGAGGAGGGTCCAGGCAGCCATGCACATGGACAGCACGCAGATGCTGACACACAGATGCAGACACACAGAGGGAGACACACAGAGGCAGGATCCAGGCAGCCACGCACAGGGACAGCACACAGATGCTGACACACAGAGGAGGGTCCAGGCAGCCATGCACAGGGACAGCACGCAGATGCTGACACACAGAGGAGGGTCCAGGCAGCCATGCACAGGGACAGCACGCAGATGCTGACACACAGATGCAGACACACAGAGGGAGACACACAGAGGCAGGATCCAGGCAGCCACGCACAGGGACAGCACACAGATGCTGACACACAGAGGCAGGATCAAGGCAGCCATTGTCATGGACAGCACACAGATGCTGACACACCGAGGCAGGATCCAGGCAGCCACACACAGGGACAGCACACAGATGCTGACACACAGAGGAGGGTCCAGGCAGCCATGCACAGGGACAGCATGCAGATGCTGACACACAGATGCAGACACACAGAGGGAGACACACAGAGGCAGGATCCAGGCAGCCACACACAGGGACAGCACGCAGATGCTGACACACAGAGGAGGGTCCAGGCAGCCATGCACAGGGACAGCATGCAGATGCTGACACACAGATGAGGGTCCAGGCAGCCATGCACAGGGACAGCATGCAGATGCTGACACACAGAGGAGGGTCCAGGCAGCCACTCACAAGGACAGCACACAGATGCTGACACACAGAGGAGGGTCCAGGCAGCCATGCACAGGGACAGCATGCAGATGCTGACACACAGAGGAGGGTCCAGGCAGCCATGCACAGGGACAGCACGCAGATGCTGACACACAGATGCAGACACACAGAGGGAGACACACAGAGGCAGGATCCAGGCAGCCACGCACAGGGACAGCACGCAGATGCTGACACACAGAGGAGGGTCCAGGCAGCCATGCACAGGGACAGCACGCAGATGCTGACACACAGATGAGGGTCCAGGCAGCCATGCACAGGGACAGCACGCAGATGCTGACACACAGAGGAGGGTCCAGGCAGCCATGCACAGGGACAGCATGCAGATGCTGACACACAGATGCAGACACACAGAGGGAGACACACAGAGGCAGGATCCAGGCAGCCACGCACAGGGACAGCACACAGATGCTGACACACAGAGGCAGGATCAAGGCAGCCATGGTCATGGACAGCACACAGATGCTGACACACAGAGGCAGGATCCAGGCAGCCACGCGCATGGACAGGACACAGATGCAGCCACACACAGGCAGGATCCAGGCAGCCACGCACACGGACAGCACACACATGCTGACACAGAGAGGAGGGTACAGGCAGCCATGCACACGGACAGCACACAGATGCATCCACACACAGGCAGGATCCAGGCAGCCATGCACACGGGCAGCACACAGCACACAGATGCAGCCACACACAGAGGAGGGTCCAGGCAGCCATGCACATGGACAGCACACAGATGCAGCCACACACAGGCAGGACCCAGGCAGCCATGCGCATGGACAGCACACAGATGCTGACACACAGAGGCAGGATCCAGGCAGCCACGCACACGGACAGCACACAGATGCTGACACACAGAAGCAGGATCCAGGCAGCCACGCGCATGGACAGCACACAGATGCAGCCACACACAGGCAGGATCCAGGCAGCCACGCACACGGACAGCACACAGATGCTGACACACAGAGGCAGGATCCAGGCAGCCATGCACATGCACAGCACACACAGATGCTGACACACAGAGGAGGGTCCAGGCAGCCACGCACAAGGACAGCACACAGATGCAGCCAAACACAGGCAGGATCCATGCAGCCACGCACACGGACAGCACACAGATGCTGACACACGGAGGCAGGATCCAGGCAGCCACGCACAGGGACAGCACACAGATGCAGCCACACACAGGCAGGATCCAGGCAGCCAAGCACACGGACAGCACACAGATGCAGCCACACACAGAGGCAGGATCCAGGCAGCCACGCACATGGACAGCACCCAGATGCTGACACACAGAGGCAGGATCCAGGCAGCCATGCACATGCACAGCACACACAGATGCTGACACACAGTGGAGGGTCCAGGCAGCCACACACACGGACAGCACACAGATGCTGACACACGGAGGCAGGACCCAGGCAGCCACGCACAGGGACAGCACACAGATGCTGACACACAGAGGAGGGTCCAGGCAGCCACGCACATGGACAGCACACAGATGCAGCCACACACAGGCAGGATCCAGGCAGCCACGCACACGGACAGCACACAGATGCTGACACACAGAGGCAGGATCCAGGCAGCCACGCGCATGGACAGCACACAGATGCTGACACACAGAGGCAGGACCCAGGCAGCCACGCACACGGACAGCACACAGATGCTGACATACGAAGGAAGAATCCGGGCAGCCATGTACAGGGACAGCACACAGATGCTGACACACGGAGGCAGGATCCAGGCAGCCACGCACACGGACAGCACACAGATGCTGACACACGGAGGCAGGATCCAGGCAGCCACGCACACGGACAGCACACAGACGCTGACACACAGAGGCAGGATCCGGGCAGCCATGCAGAGGGACAGCACACAGATGCTGACACACAGAGGCAGGATCAAGGCAGCCATGGTCATGGACAGCACACAGATGCTGACACACGGAGGCAGGATCCAGGCAGCCACGCACAGGGACAGCACACAGATGCAGCCACACACAGGCAGGATCCAGGCAGCCAAGCACACGGACAGCACACAGATGCAGCCACACACAGAGGCAGGATCCCGGCAGCCACGCACATGGACAGCACACAGATGCTGACACACAGAGGCAGGATCCAGGCAGCCATGCACATGCACAGCACACACAGATGCTGACACACAGTGGAGGGTCCAGGCAGCCACACACACGGACAGCACACAGATGTTGACACACAGAGGCAGGATCCGGGCAGCCACGCACATGGACAGCACACAGATGCTGACACACCGAGGCAGGATCCAGGCAGCCACACACAGGGACAGCACACAGATGCTGACACACAGAGGCAGGATCCAGGCAGCCATGCCCAAGGAAAGCACACAGATGCTGACACACAGAGGCAGGATCCAGGCAGCCACGCACACGGACAGCACACAGATGCTGACACACAGAGGCAGGATCCGGGCAGCCATGCAGAGGGACAGCACACAGATGCTGACACACAGAGGAGGGTCCAGGCAGCCACGAGCATGGACAGCACACAGACGCTGACACACAGAGGCAGGACCCAGGCAGGCACGCACACAGACAGCACACAGATGCTGACACACGAAGGAAAGATCCGGGCAGCCATGCACAGGGACAGCACACAGATGCTGACACACGGAGGCAGGATCCAGGCAGCCACGCACACGGACAGCACACAGATGCTGACACACAGAGGTAGTATCCAGGCAGCCACGCGCATGGACAGCACACAGATGCTGACACACAGAGGCAGGATCTGGGCAGCCACGCAGAGGGACAGCACACAGATGCTGACACACAGAGGAGGGTCCAAGCAGCCAAGCACATTGACAGCACACAGATGCTGACACACAGAGGCAGGATCCGGGCAGCCACGCACATGGACAGCACACAGATGCTGACTCACAGAGGCAGGATCCGGGCAGCCACGCACATGGACAGCACACAGATGCTGACACACCGAGGCAGGATCCAGGCAGCCACACACAGGGACAGCACACAGATGCAGCCACACACAGGCAGGATCCAGGCAGGCACACACAGGGACAGCACACAGATGCTGACACACACAGGCAGGATCCATGCACAGGGACAGCACACAGATGCTGACACACAGAGGCAGGGTCCAGGCAGCAACGCACATGGACAGCACACAGATGCTGACACACAGAGGCAGGGTCTGGGCAGCCATGCACAGGGACAGCACACAGATGCTGACACACAGAGGCAGGGTCCGGGCAGCCATGCACACGGACAGCACACAGATGCTGACACACGGAGGCAGGGTCCAGGCAGCCACGCACACGGACAGCACACAGATGCTGACTCACGGAGGCAGGGTCCAGGCAGCCACGCACACGGACAGCACACAGATGCTGACACACACAGGCAGGATCCAGGCAGCCACGCACACGGACAGCACACAGATGCTGACACACACAGGCAGGATCCAGGCAGCCATGCACAGGGTCAGCACACAGATGCTGACACACAGAGGCAGGGTCCGGGCAGCCACACACACGGACAGCACACAGATGCTGACACACGGAGGCAGGGTCCAGGCAGCCACGCACACGGACAGCACACAGATGCTGACACACGGAGGCAGGGTCCAGGCAGCCACACACACGGACAGCACACAGATGCTGACACACAGAGGCAGGATCCAGGCAGCCACGCACACTGACAGCACACAGATGCTGACACACAGAGGCAGGATCCGGGCAGCCATGCAGAGGGACAGCACACAGATGCTGACACACAGAGGAGGGTCCAGGCAGCCACGAGCATGGACAGCACACAGACGCTGACACACAGAGGCAGGACCCAGGCAGCCACGCACAGGGACAGCACACAGATGCTGACACACGAAGGAAGTATCCGGGCAGCCATGTACAAGGACAGCACACAGATGCTGACACACGGAGGCAGGATCAAGGCAGCCACGCCCACGGACAGCACACAGATGCTGACACACGGAGGCAGGATCCAGGCAGCCATGCACACGGACAGCACACAGATGCTGACACACAGAGGCAGGATCCAGGCAGCCACGCACATGGACAGCACACAGATGCTGACACACAGAGGCAGGATCTGGGCAGCCACGCAGAGGGACAGCACACAGATGCTGACACACAGAGGAGGGTCCAAGCAGCCAAGCACATGGACAGCACACAGATGCTGACACACAGAGGCAGGATCCGGGCAGCCACGCACATGGACAGCACACAGATGCTGACACACAGAGGCAGGATCCGGGCAGCCACGCACATGGACAGCACACTGATGCTGACACACCGAGGCAGGATCCAGGCAGCCACACACAGGGATAGCACACAGATGCAGCCACACACAGGCAGGATCGAGGCAGGCACACACAGGGACAGCACACCGATGCTGACACACACAGGCAGGATCCATGCACAGGGACAGCACACAGATGCTGACACACAGAGGCAGGGTCCAGGCAGCAACGCACATGGACAGCACACAGATGCTGACACACAGAGGCAGGGTCCGGGCAGCCATGCACAGGGACAGCACACAGATGCTGACACACAGAGGCAGGGTCCGGGCAGCCATGCACACGGACAGCACACAGATGGTGACACACGGAGGCAGGGTCCAGGCAGCCACGCACACGGACAGCACATAGATGCTGACACACACAGGCAGGATCCAGGCAGCCACGCACACGGACAGCACACAGATGCTGACACACACAGGCAGGATCCAGGCAGCCACGCACACGGACAGCACACAGATGCTGACACACGGAGGCAGCAAACATGCAGGCACACAAACCGGAATTGGAAATCCTGAGCACACTTGCTAAGGTAATGCCCCATTTTTGCCTCCCTTCCCGCCGGGTTTCAACATGTGAAATGTCCGCACGGTGCGGAATTCCTATGAGTACAGAATGTCCACATTTTGTTGCAAGAACCACTTCTGGAAGTATCACGAAGTGCGCCTAGAGTGTAATAGGACCATAGTTTCCTCAGCCTCACGGGCCACCGTTGAGAACAAAAGATATTGTTCCAGAAAGTGAGAAAGCTGTTCTCCATCCCTAAGGCACAAGGAGGCCTACCACTCTCGTGTAACCACTCACCAGCTCAGCCAACCCTCCTCCATCTTGTATATGGTATTAAAAATGTGCCACACACCTTTAAAATCACACCTACAAAATGATAATGGTGTTTCACTTTTATGTAGTTTTTTCCACTTTTTAACGCATCATTCTATGCCTTACAACTAACAGTTGCAGCAGATCTCTTGGCACGGACTCAGGCCTCTGGAAAACGGTGGCCCCTGCACTGGTTTCCTTCAGAGAGAAGCAACATTATTACACGAAGTCACCAAAAGATGTAATTGAACTGTGCAGCACTAGAGGTCACATCTGGAGTTTGGTTACTTGGTGCTGCGCTTACCTGCATAAGTGCTTCTCAGAACTAGCTGTGTGCCCCACTGCCTGCTCAAGGAGATGCAGATACTTGGCAATAGAGCACAGCAGCAGCGGCAAAACTGGAGGCCGCTTCCCGTGGGTTGATCCCAGCACCCATGAAACAGGGGCCACATCCAGAATGTGTCTCCCAGCTCAGAGGTCACATCTGGAGTAGTTCTGGAAACCACATTTGGAGCAGTGTGCTCATTGTTGTTGGTCACATTGGGACAGTTTTGTAGGCCATGTTTGGAACATATTGTCAAGTTCTGCATGACAGACCTGGAGTGGTGTTTTCAAAGATGGAGGCCACATCAGGACCGGTGGATCTAGAAGCCACTCTGGTGTATGCTCATCCAGCCATGTGGGGCACATCTGGACAACCATATCTGGTTGGAGTACGGTGTCCTGTGGTGTAGGTCACATCTAGAGAATTACGTTCAGCTCTGGAGAGAGCATCTCCAGGATGATAAGCGCAGACTGGGCACACGTCATAGACGGTCACCAGAAATGGTCCATAATTAAATGTTCTTTCTATGAGAGTGGCTTGGGTGTTTTAGACTTCAAGGCACTGGAAGATATGAGGGGGACATGGACAGAGATGGTCAAGGGGCACACAAAACAACGGTGACGGATATCCTTTGACATATCACAAACACAAAAGAAGGACTACAGTTTTCCACTGACAGAGGGGCACAGACTCACTCCATCCACAGAGCTCACCAACACAGAAAACACAGCCCATGAGGTACTTAGGGTAAGTAAATACAGCTTTGCACACTGTGTCATCTGTGATAATTGAATTGCTTTCTAAAAAGAGTTGCTAACTTCTCCTGCACTGGAACACACGAAACCTTGCCCCCTTCTGTGCTTGTTTGACCCTCTTTGAAAACCGGAGCATGTGCCAAATTATTGAAATTGTTCTGGACAGATGGCAACAACCGGGCCTGTCCCGCAAACCCTGTACTCCTGGTCACCGTACTAATGACAGAGCGAGGACATAAAACAGATTGGAGTTATCTGCAAATGCTCATGGCCTGCTCATGCCCTCTGGTGATGAATGTTTCCTACAGCAAGCAGTGATAACAGTTTTCGGCTGTGCATGCTCTGATAAGGAGGTCGGCTGCTGTCCTGGCCCTGGCAGGGTTGCTTGGGTCATTGGCTAATGTTTGGTAACTCTCCCTCTGAGCCTGTGCTAAGAAGCTGTTTCTAATGCCAATGCTTGTTTGTCTTCTGCCTTTTCCTGGTCAGAAAAAAAGAAATAGGGCTAGAAATGTAGCATCAGGGAACATGCAGAGATTCATGCCTCAGATTCTCTGAGTCCACTAATTAGGTGTTTTTTTTGCCAGTGATTCTTGCCAGATGTAGTTGATCATGGACCGGAGAGAGACATTTATCACAAAAGGATGCCTTATGAAAATGGATGAATCAGTAGATGAGCACAAGAGAGAGTGGGGCGCAATGACATGATTGCAGGCTAGCCTCCAGCCACCATCATGTTCACAGCCATCCATTCACACACCCATCACCTTCATTCATTCATCCATCAAATCATCTATTCATTCAGTCATTTTGCCATGTATTTCTTCACCCATTCATCCATCCACTAAACTAACCCTACATATATGAATTCCAACATCCACGCAACACATCACTCATCCGTTAATTCATTCTTTAATTCATTTTCTCATTCACCCACTCAATAATCCATACAAGAATCCAAACAAAATAGCCAATCAACGAGGAGGCACTGCCATGAAAATAAAAGGCAGACCTGTTGGTTTTGCCATTGCTCGCATGGGTTGTACTGTACATGTCAACAGCTCTGTAGAAATGACTGGGACACCCTTTGGGCTGATTTCTCCCACTCTCGGGCACCCCTCTTCGGGCAGCAGTGGGGAGACAGGACACCCCCCCAGGGCTGGCACAAGGTGGTATGTTGTTCAGTTGTGAGACTTTGGAAGCACAGATTACTTCTGTAAAGGACACACCAGGCTCCCTCTCGTCTAGGAATGCGCACATATTTTCATTTCCGCAGGGCATTCCTTGCAGCATCAGCGCATTGACATTCCCGGGTCTCTTCAGAAAGAATGTACAGAGATTGTTGTACACAAGCCAGAGGCAAAGCACAGATTGGCCTTGTAAGTGACCATCGAATCGCTGCCAAAACACTTGCCAGCAGGACCAACTACTTATAAACATCCATCAGAAAACACTAGCCAGTCACTCCCCACAGATGCGAATCAGCACAGGCGTAATGTTGTTGGCTACCACGTAACACATCCAGGGCCGAGTCACAAACTCATGTTTGTAGCACATAAAGTATAGTATTTCGTCACTAGATAATGCAATTCACAAAGATATAAGTGTGAATCTCAACCTCTCTTGTCTTTTCAATGGAGAGCTCCTCACTCCTGTAAGTCTCCTCCTTGGACCTAAATGTGGGAGGGACCTGGGGAGTGAGGGCCTGTAAAAATGGGGGAGGGGTTTAGCAAGGGCTAAGTTGGAGTTTCCGGGAGCTTAGAAGGGGAGAGACACACCCATCCACAAAAAAGTAATCCCATTGCTATTCACAAAGTTACTGCAACCAAAAAGGATCCAAAACAGTAAAGAATGTCCTCCTGTCCAGAGCTGGAGCAAGTCCGATCTCGCGCGTGACCCGCCACCCTCCCTCAGGAAATAATGTAGGGGATAATGGAGTTAGGACTTAAGCTTACACCCCTGGGTGGACCGCAGAGTGCCCAGCTCTTCAGAAATAAGCATCTATACCTCCGGCACCACAGGTGCTTGATGATATCTGGATAGCCAATCGGGCCCTGCTCATCTCGTGCAGATCCTTTGGGTACTGAAGGTATCCTTATGCCATGCTGGCATGTAATCAAGCCACAGTACATACATAACTTTACATACAATGCAACAGATAACACATTGTTACACAATATAATAGGCATAGTTAAATGCTAATGCTTGCTCAGAAACGCCTGTGCCTCTCTCATTTAGCAAATGACCACCCTGTTTGTATACATCTGACTCAACCGGGCAGCAGTGTCATCTCCTTACGCACGCATGAGTTTGTACCTTTATCTTTACCTCCATACTCCATCTTTGAGCCACCATTTCCCTCTTACGGACGCTTATAGCTTAAATGCTAGGTTGGCGCAGATTTCAAGCTCCATTCTGCGTCTGTCTTCACCCTGCGCACCCTCTGGCCAGCTTCTGTACCCCTTCCCCATCACGCCGCTTCCCACAACCCCATGAGGCAGGCAGCAAGACACATGGAGGTCTGCGTCACTGAAGGGCTTGTGTACCTGGCTGACATCTTGGTATGGTGGATCCCAGCTCCTCGTTAGTCCATACTCCACTTGCATCACAGCTGTAGGCACCTAGGGTAAGGACGTACACGTCACACATACACAAATGAATGTATGGCTGTAGGCAGCACCATATCTGTCTATGCCATTGCTATCAGTGTACTCGGAGAACTTGAAAAGTACCACAGTTCAGATACAGCCCCTTTAACACACTAAAGTGAATGGGGGTAACAATGCTGCAGACATCTAGAGATCCAAACATTAAGACAAGCTGCTACAGAGTTACTCTAACATACATACTTCAGTGTTACATTGTTGCTGTCAAGAGAACCTAGAACCTTGCTAGCTTCCTCTGCTAGAGTATTACCTTACACAGCATGTCTTGCTGTTACATTGTTATATCCCTGGGTATCATGCAGACAATAACACATTTTTATATTGTTAACTTACAGAGTGATATTTTTTCTATACGGTACTAGCTCACTTTTACATTGTTACACTTTTACTACGCAGGCTTTCTCTCCCTTCTACACTGTTACCTTCCTGTGTTACTGTCTCATGGTATGGGGTCGTGTCTCACTCTTACACCATTTAGTTCCAGGGATACACTGTTACTATACACAGCCTATCAATCTTTTACACTCTTAAAAACTGTGTTACATTGTTCGTATCAATAGCCTGTTACATGCCTGCACTGTTAACTTTCTTGGTTACTCTGTTACCATACAAAGCCTACCTCACTCTGGCACTGATAAATTCCTGTGTTACTGTTGCTTTACAGGGCCTCTCTCACTCTGGCACTGATAACTTCCTGTGTTACTGTTACTTTACAGGGCCTCTCTCACTCTTGCACTGATAACTTCCTGTGTTACTGTTACTTTACAGGGCCTAACTCTCTCTTGCACTGATGACTTCCTGTGTTACTGTTACTTTACAGGGCCTAGCTCAGTCTTGCACTGATAACTTCCTGTGTTACTGTTACTTTACAGGACCTAGCTCACTCTTGCACTGATAACTTCCTGTGTTGCTGTTACTTCACAGGGCCTAACTCTCTCTTGCACTGATGACTTCCTGTGTTACTGTTACTTTACAGGGCCTAGCTCAGTCTTGCACTGATAACTTTCTGTGTTATTGTTACTTTACAGGGCCTACCTCACTCTTGCACTGATAACTTCCTGTGTTGCTGTTACTTTACAGGGCCTAAGTCACTCTTGCACGGATAACTTCCTGGGTTACTGTTACTTTACAGGGCCCATCTCACTCTTGCATTGATAACTTCCTGGGTTACTGTTACTTTACAGGTCCTACCTCACTCTTGCACTGATAACTTCCTGTGTTACTGTTGCCTTACAGGGCCTATCTCACTCTCGCACAGATAACTTCCCGTGTTACTGTTGCTTTATATGGTCTATCTTACTCTGGCACTGATAACTTCCTGTGTTACTGTTACTTTACAGGGCCTCTCTCACTCTGGCACTGATAACTTCCTGTGTTACTGTTACTTTACAGGGCCTCTCTCACTCTTGCACTGATAACTTCCTGTGTTACTGTTACTTTACAGGGCCTAACTCTCTCTTGCACTGATGACTTCCTGTGTTACTGTTACTTTACAGGGCCTAGCTCAGTCTTGCACTGATGACTTCCTGTGTTACTGTTACTTTACAGGGCCTACCTCACTCTTGCACTGATAACTTCCTGTGTTGCTGTTACTTTACAGGGCCTATCTCACTCTTGCATTGATAACTTCCTGGGTTACTGTTACTTTACAGGTCCTACCTCACTCTTGCACTGATAACTTCCTGTGTTACTGTTGCCTTACAGGACCTATCTCACTCTCGCACAGATAACTTCCCGTGTTACTGTTGCTTTATATGGTCTATCTCAGTCTTGCACTGATAACTTCCTGTGTTACTGTTGCCTTACAGCTCCTACCTCACTCTGGCACTGATAATTTCCTGTGTTACTGTTGCCTTACAGGGCCTACCTCACTCTTGCACAGATAACTTCCTGTGTTACTGTTGCTTTATATGGTCTATCTCACTCTTACACAGATAACTTCTTGTGTTATTGTTGCTTTGTATGCTTTATCTCAGTCTTGCACAGATAACTTCCTGTGTTACTGTTGCTTTATACAGTTGGAAGTCAGACAGACTTCCATCAATGCAGTATCAGTTCCTGGATGCTGTATCTTTGAGGTGAAATGTCTGCTCTTAGGTTCTGGTATTTCTGAAGCCCGCGGGTCCCTTATTCCAACGCGTCAATGGTGTCTTCTGTGACATCTTCAGCAACCTGTGCTGCCGGTGGAGCGACGAGCCCGATGCCAGGTAACAGGACCCTAGGGGGCGTGCGACAACAGTGTAACCTTCTTCTTACCGCCCTGTGATCAATATGACGCGGCAGCTGAGGACTGACTCTCGTCGGCTTCTTGTGCTACTGCCAGAGATGGGTCCCTGTGAGCCTCACCTAACGCGACGCGCAGGCTGGAGGACATTACACAGTGACGTCAGGCGTGACGGGGGCACTTCTTTAATGCTGCTACCTCAGTCTTCGATACAAAATACAACTTAAAAAAGAAGAAAGGCCGGGGGAGGGGCCGTGACCCCAAAACACACGACTAAGAGAAATGTTGAAATCTGGCAACTGTGAGGAAGAACTGAAGGTACCTGCAGATACTATTATCAGCATTATCTTCATCATCACCATCATTACAATTATCAGCATCCTCGTCAACGTGATCATCATTATTATCATTACTATCTTATTAATTGTTACTAGAATTAACATTATTGCAATTGATAGTATCATTACTATCCTTATTACTAATATTAGCTTTATCATTATCATTACTATCTTATTATTGATCATTAAGTTTATTTGTATTTTAATTATCATTTCAATTCCTTATTAGTCAATATTTGTCTTTTTATTATTATTATCAGTCCTTGTTAATAATTATTTTTATTATTATTACTAGTCTTAATTATATTAATATTTATTATCATTATAATTACTATCCTTATTAATAATAATTTTTGTTTTTATTATTTTCATTTTTATTAGCATTACTATCCTTAGTATGAATCATTTTTATTCTTATTATTGTCATTAATATCCTTATTATTAATAATTATTTTTATTGTCATCACTATACTTATTAATTATTAGTAGCAGTTGTATTATTATTATTATTATTATTATTAATAATAATTATAATAATAATAATAATAATATTATCATTATTTTACCATCATCTATATTATTAGCATTATTATTATGGTATGGCACTTTGAATGTGTGCGGTTCGTGTCACGTGGATGCTCAGGATCTCAGTTTTAATTATTTGTCCCTCTTGGTTGCCCCTGAGGAGGAAACGTCTGAAACCCTCTTCTTGAAATGTAGGATACGCTCAGCACGTGAAGCTCTTGGACTATTGTTTAAGCCTCCAAATGAAATATTCTGTTTCAGGATTTTTATATTTTTTAGGGTTTTTTAAGATGTACATGGATTGTCTTGTAGTGTGTGTGAATTTATAAAAGAATGTGCTTCTATTCCAGTAACCATAGGGTCTGTCTGATCATATATTGATGCGCTGTATAGATAACAGACTGTAGCACAGCTTTAAGAGCTGATACAGGGATGCACTGCATATGTAACTAATATGGATTGTACATTTCCACATGTAAATCGCATGTTAACGTGGATTTTATTCGACTGAGTATGTATTAATGTTGTTTTTATATATATTGAACTGTTTTATGTGGATCTCCTAGGACTTCCAAATCATAAATAAACAGCCTTGAAGCTATTATTATTATTATTAATATTATTATTATTTTACCATTATCTTTCTTCTTCTTATTATTATTATTTTTATCATCATCATCATCAGCCCACTCAGTTCTTAAAGTATCTCTCCGCTCCCAGCCAGCTGAGGGTCGGACCAGCCTGGTACACGCCCAGAGACCCTCAGGTCCAGCGGGGTGAGCTAGTACCCGCGGACAGCCCAGATAGACAATCCATGGGAATGTGACGCATGGGATAGATTCCACCAAGCACCGGATAGATTCCACCACGCACCTGATAAATTCCACCAAGCACCGGATAGATTCCACCACACATCGGATAGATTCCACCACGCACCGGATAGATTCCACCACGCACCGGATAGATTCCACCAAGCACCGGATAGATTCCACCACGCACCGGATAGATTCCACCACGCACCGGATAGATTCCACCACGCACCGGATAGATTCCACCATGCACCGGATAGATTCCACCACTCTTTACAGGTGCCACACCATTTGCTATTAGAGAAGTGGTAATGACACTGCATGACGGGGCGATCCTCCAACGACACATTGAAACGGGGGTGTTTCTGCAATGACAGGGAGGTGCCCATCATGCAAGTCAAGGTACGTATGTTTTCTAGGCACATGTTCCCTCTACAGAAAACAGACCAGAGCAGCGCGCATCCCAGGAGGACGTGTGCAGGACGTGGCCCGCCTCTAAGATTCCCTCCCTTGTGCCTCCTTTCTCTTTTAAAAGCACTGCTTGGGAGTTATCAGGTGTTAGTTGATCACCAGGTGTAGGAACATCTCTGGCTCCTAACAGGGTCTTCCTTCCACTGGGAATGTTAGAGTAGCTTCAAAGGTACAACTGCAGTGGGTTTGAAAACAGATAGGAGCTGCACTTCTTGGGGATGGCAGGAGAGAGAGAGAGAGCGAGAGAGAGAGAGAGAGAGAGCAATTGTCTCCTTTTCCTTCCCTCTTCTTGAACCTCACTCCTACAGTCCCTTGTGACACCATCAAGGCTTCCTTTTGGCCAGCATAGTCACAAGACTGGTGGTCACATGATACAGCTACTCTTCAGAAGCAGAATCCCCAGGGCTACTGCACCTGGCCCAGGTATCTGAGCAGGTGACTCAATGTCAAATGGGCAACACTTGTCTTTTAGGACGAAGAAGGCCTTGAGCCCGAGCCCCTTCCACTTGGAGGACCCTGCAGCCCCTCTACAGCACCCTTTCAATAGGCACTTCCATCAGTACTTTACACCGGGGTCCCCACGGGGACATCCCTCGGTCTGACCACCTCACAAAGCAACACAAAGAAAAGAGGGCGCCGAACCCAGGGTTCTCCAGCGGGGCAGAGTGAAACAATGAATGAGGAGAAATTTGTACATTGAGCAAACACCTCAGTGTACAAATATCACTTCTCAAACCACTCTACCAGGTCAAAGAAAACAAAAAGTTATCTGTTGAAGAGATAAGCTTTTAACAATTTTCTGAAACTTTCAGAGTTAGGTTGGGCATGAAGGGAGGTAGTTATGGTATCCATTCATGGTAGCCGTTCAGACGAGAGACAACATTCTCCATGTCTGCATCTTTTATATTTCTGTACATTGATCAAATGTTGATATTTTGAATCCAAAAAACGAGGTGGAGAATTCTAGGAGACCATGGTGGACATGTATGAGCCAGGTACTTTCCAGGAGACCATGGTGGACATGTATGAACCAGGTACATTCCAGGAGACCATGGTGGACATGCATGAGCCAGGTACTTTCCAGGAGACCACGGTGGACATGTATGAGCCAGGTACATTCCAGGAGACCATGGTGGACATGTATGAGCCAGGTACATTCCAGGAGACCATGGTGGACATGTACATTCCAGGTACATTCCAGGAGACCATGGTGGACATGCATGAGCCAGGTACTTGCCAGGAGACCATGGTGGACATGTATGAACCAGGTACTTTCCAGGTGGACAAGTATGAGCCAGGTACTTTCCAGTAGAACATGGTGGACAAGTATGAGCCAGGTACTTTCCAGGAGACCATGGTGAACATGTATGAGCCAGGTACTTTCCAGGAGACCATGGTGGACATGTATGAGCCAGGTACTTTCCAGGAGACCATGGTGGACATGTATGAACCAGGTACATTCCAGGAGACCATGGTGGACATGCATGAGCCAGGTACTTTCCAGGAGACCACGGTGGACATGTATGAGCCACGTACATTCCAGGAGACCATGGTGGACATGCATGAGCCAGGTACATTCCAGGAGACCACAGTGGACATGTATGAGCCAGGTACATTCCAGGAGACCATGGTGGACATGCATGAGCCAGGTACTTTCCAGGAGACCACGGTGGACATGTATGAGCCAGGTACATTCCAGGAGACCATGGTGGACATGTATGAGCCAGGTACGTTCCAGGAGACCATGGTGGACATGTATGAACCAGGTACTTTCCAGGTGGACAAGTATGAGCCAGGTACTTTCCAGTAGAACATGGTGGACAAGTATGAGCCAGGTACTTTCCAGGAGACCATGGTGGACATGTATGAGCCAGGTACTTTCCAGGAGACCATGGTGGACATGTATGAACCAGGTACTTTCCAGGTGGACAAGTATGAGCCAGGTACTTTCCAGGAGAACATGGTGGACATGTATGAGCCAGGAACTTTCCAAGAGACCATGGTGGACATGTATGAGCCAGGTACATTCCAGGAGAACATGGTGGACATGTATGAGCCAGGTACATTCCAGGAGACCATGGTGGACATGTATGAGCCAGGTTTTTTCCAGGAGAACATGGTGGACATGTTTGAGCCAGGTTTTTTTCAGGAGACCACGGTGGACATGTATGAGCCAGGTTTTTTCCAGGAGAACATGGTGGACATGTTTGAGCCAGGTTTTTTTCAGGAGACCACGGTGGACATGTATGAGCCAGGTTTTTTCCAGGAGAACATGGTGGACATGTTTGAGCCAGGTACATTACAGTACATTTGAAAGGCGTGGGTCCTCCAGCGCTTAGGTCCCTGGCTACTAAGTAGCACCCACTGATAATCAATGACTGCGATGAGGAAGAGTTGGACTAGGAGTGATGAAGATTGTTTATAGATATTATGGGTATTCCCTTGTAGCTAAAGTCATTGCCACATGTCTTGGAGAACACACAAGCTGGAGAGGGACCGCCTGTTGAATGGTTCACTGCTGAATGTGCTTCCTCTTTTCTGAAGACTGCATTTCTTTCCCTGAAACTACTGTTGTGTACTTTGGTCACAAACAGAAACACCCCTTCTCAAGGGTCCACTCACTGCACCTACAATGGTTCTGTTGCTCACCATTAAAAACAGACCTTACATTCAAGGACACTACCTGGTGCCCTGCATCATTCCTTCATCTCATCTAGAACACGCCTACAGAAGAGGTGCAAGGCATTTCTAGGCATCTTGTGGCTTATCTAACAATTTACAAACTGAGAAGTCATTCCCTGGTGGGAGGCCCTTACTGGTTATGTTCGGTTTCATCTCGTAGTACGGCTGCTGGCAGGAATATTGGATGCTTGACTGGTAGGTGGTACGGTGGTCGACAGTGAGGAAGGTCACATTCCCATTTTCCAGTTGTAAAGGTGCTTTGCAATCAACAACTGAAACAGAAGAAGCAGAAAACATCTTCAGCGTCAAGTGACGACATCTCTCCTACCCAGTCTGCACACCCTGCGGTAACTGCAAGCATGCACACGGTGTCTAGCTGGTGGCCAGATTCACCATCCACCAATACCTTTGTGTTATCAGTTGGTAAAGAAAGAAATCTACACCTACAGGTCATACAAGAAACATCTCATCTGGAATATTCTTGGATGGATCATTGAACTTTGACCACTCATCCTTGCCAATGTTTATCTGCTCTGCATACTAACATGGCGCTGATAATCTAATGCTTCAGAGGAATCGGAGTCATTTAGTAAAACACTTTCTGGGCATATTTATAGTTGTTTTTTGTACAATGCCTGCCAGAATTTAAAAACAGCTGTTCGATAAAGAAATACCTTTAAAAAGCTGCAACCTCACACCCTCAGCATGCAGCCTCTGCACAGGGTTAACAATGGGGGCAAATTTAAGTTGAATGCAAACTGTTACTAAGGTCTTCGGATGTCTTGCATCACAATAGGTTTTAGAGTCACATCATACATCTCCGAAACAAGAAGTATTCTGTGATCCTCCATACCGGTAATGAATGGTGATGCAAGATTGTGGGAAGCTTGAATTAGTGGCTCAAAATTAAACAATTCAACTCTTTAAATTTGTACAATGCTGATAAATCCATTCTTCCAAGAAGGGGAGTGCTGTCCGTGGGTGCGACAATCGAAGAAGGATATTTCCCAAAAATCCCCTGTGAAGTGGCTGTTGACTCTTCTGCTGTGCTGATATGTAGGTGGAAAGAAATTGGATATAAACAGTCACATTGACAAACACAAAACTTGTTTGCATGAAGTGGTTTGAACATGTACCATGAATTCAGACTAGCACATAGTTCTATTGTTTTAAAGCATCTTCGTGTAATGCAGATCACAACCCCCATCCTTTGGGATGACAAACTGCAACACATCTCCTTTCAAAGTGATTAGTGGTATGTGTATACATACAATGGTTTCAAGCTAATTGGTTAAGTAAGAAAATAACCAACCTACTGCAAACAGCTAATTACCCCTCCTGCGTCTACCCAATCAAAACCTATCACTGTTGAATACACATTCCTGGTTTGTGCTGATGGACACATCATACAAGAAAGTCACCAATGGAACCCTTTCACCTCTAAGTAAAGCCTTCCAAGACCAATCTTGAACCCATGAATCAAGATCCTCCTAGTTGTTTCCAAACAAAAAACACCACTGAAATATAAACATATTACTGGTAGCTCACCAGTTATCATTGGTCTTAATTCATCCAAACTCTGACCCTTTACTCTGAGACAGTGAGCTTGGCAGGATCACTGTTGACCTTCTCCTGAAGTTTGGTTATAAAGTTTGTATTACTTTCCCTCTCAATCCTCTGGTCTGGTATTGGGTAAATTAAACTGTCTCTTCTTCATTACCATATTAGTTTTAACCCAAAAAACTAAATGAATACCGCCATTGGCCACGGTCTGTTTGACAGTAACTCATATCTCTCAAACATCTCTACAACCCTCAGCACGGTGTTGACAGTCACAACAATATGTGGACCTTACTATATCCAGAGAAGATTGCATTGACCATAAGTCTGTGACCACAGAAACAAATGTGAAATTAAACTGAATCTTCAAACATTGATGAGATTACACACAACTGTGTGGGTGGTCAATTTAAGTAAATCAAAGAGTAAAAAACTCCTAGCATCAGACTTCGTCAAGCGGAATCATACTTATGGTTTCTGTAAGAAAAGCCACAACCTAGTAGAAAAAACAAATGATATTTGAATGCTAAATTCTAAGAGGTCACTTAACTAGGGCATCTAGGGATTCCTATTTTATTTTCTTTTGTCACTTGCTAATAGGGTACACAGTGCAGCGGCCACGAGGTGGTTGATGTAATGGTGTGTCAGAATCAATAACTAATAACTCGTCTCACTTAAATATCCTTTACAAAAAAAATCATTCTTTTGGGGATTGATTACATACTGTTAATTCAAATTGGGCAATATTGTTGTCAGTAATATTTAAAACACAATATTATTGTCCCTGTATGCTTGCTCCATACTGGGTGCTCCCATTTCCTAATGTTTTATCGTGATCCTAGTATGTTACCCTGTCGTAGGAAGGATTCTACAAGGCTGTCCTATGGAAATCCTATCACTGGGGCCAATGTATAGAGACATGGATAAGTATGTATGCCTTTACTCCTGTAGTACTTCCTAACATACTCTTAAATACCTTTGTGAATGAGCCCCAAGATATCTAAAATGGGAATACAATTGGAATTGTCTAGCAATTCCCATATGCAATATATATGGACCGAAAGCCCTGTGCTCTCTTTACACTTTTAGTACAGTTAGTAAATTCTATACATTTCATTTTACTTTAACCATATATTCAGTTTGCAGTGGCTGAGAGTTTAAATCTGTGGCCCCTCTTTCGTGAACCTACTGTCCCCTTTCAGTGGTCCTTGGGGTTGTCAGCAGCAGTGGCCTCCTGATCTCAGCAACCATGGAGGTCAGTGCTGTGACAATCACTCCTGCAGATAGACTAAGCCATTTCCTGAGAAACATTTACGCACCAGACAACCTTAACCCGAGCAGTTTTTCTATTAGCGACCGATGGAGGGACGAAAGACCAGCTCTGGAGCTTTCACACATGTCACGTCTTCAGACTAACTTGAGTTCCATGTTTTGAAAGAATTGTCGTCTTTCAATCAGTCCTCTGGGGAAGCCTCCATGCATTGCATTGGCATACTCCAGGGTTGAATTCATGAGTGAGTCTACAACTGATTTAGGGGAATCATTGTCCAGTTAGAGCAAGATTTGTTTAAACTATTGCAGACAAAAAAGGCTGAACTGAGCTCCTTCACTATGAGTGCCTCAAAGTTCAGATGTTCATCCCATACTAATCCAGAGTCCTTAATGGCTTCAAAGACTGGTGCTGGAGAGACCAAACAGTTGAGACAGTTGGGGAATATTGCTTTAAATTTGATAAACTGTTGGCAGCTTTTAAAAACAAAATATTTAAGTCTTCTGCTTTTCTCTGCAGATGGCGTATGACAGAGCCGGACATTTCTTCCCTCCGATAAGGTGTGTAGAATGCTAGAAAGTTAGTTTGGTTTATTTGAAGCAGCCCTTTCACTCAAGCGTAGCTTTCTTCTAAATCTGCAGCTAAGGTAATTGTGAGTTTGTTTTTCCGCCATCTTCTTTGCACCCTTTTACAGTGGCATTTGCCAGTTGTGTATGAAGGTAATGCCAAAAACTGGCAGAACTGTAATGGGCGAATGAATCTTCTGCACTCTAAGGACCCGATTCACAGAGGTGAACTTAGACCAAAAGTCTAAGTTTACAACTTTGGGTATTCACAAAGGTAAGTCATGAGTAGTATCTTGAAGTCTGCACTCAGTCTACGTTTACAACTTTGGGTATTCACAAAGGTAGGTCACGAGTACTATCTTGAAGTCTGCACTCAGGGCAGAATTTCTGCAGTCAAAATGATGCCAAGTTCTCAGTGTGAACCGATGTAACCTCAGCTCACATCAAGAAGAACATTCTTCGTGATCACCCCCATTTTAGAAGAACCTACTTCTTGACAGAAATGTGCAAACTATCTAACACCCTACCCAAGAAAATAAGGATGATCATTAGCGAGCTAGAAGACAGAAGAAACAAAAAACTGGCTTTGTGCCCAAATATGGCCCAACTCACCATAAGTTTATATGTTCCCAGGTCTTTACATGCCATAATGACGTTACCGTGAGCTAGGGAAATCCTGTTAGTTTCGACTGTAATGTGGACGGCTCAGTCCAGTGGATCAGGGAGCTGGTGGTCCTTGCCAAACAAGCTAAACCCCCCACCCCATGTCCTTCCAATGAACTGATGGGAACGCTCTCTTGGAACAAACAATAGTGGTGGGTTCTTGGGTTTTTCCTGACTGCGACAGTCCTGATAATATTGAGCCGGTGACGGCATCAGTGTCCTCACCCGTCACTTCTACTCACAATACCATTCATGCACTGATGGTGAGGAGTTGCATGCGTGGCTGCGTCTGTTCTCACACTCTCCACAGCAGATTGTGATTATGCACCTACCACTCTGTACAACCATCACACGCTGCACCCAACTGGTCCCATTAGGACAAACAGCAAACAACACCTTTTCAACCGTGCACTCAAAGGCGCCCAAGAGCCACGGCAAATCGGACAAGTGCGAGTAAATATATAAAGAACACATGGAGAGCAGCTACTTACTAGACAATCCAAAAGCTCAAACCACATGAAAAGGGTATTGTAAGATAATTCAGAGTTCTGTAACCGTATAAAGGAACTCAATGTTGCCCCTCTGTGTAAGGTGGTCAGTGTCCTGGCGCATTAAGGGGTACTGTAACCCGTGTGCTTCCTACGAGACCTGGTCATTGATAAGAGGAACCACAAAGTATGGGGACAAGGGAGCAGAATGTGTGGGAGAATACAGCTGCAAAGTCAAGTGATGCACTGACTATGCGGTACCAGGCAGACACAAAAACTGGAAAGAATGGTTGTTTTTAGCTTCTGGCACTTGCAAATTTAAAATAAAAATTGGAAGAAATGATAGGTCAGGCTTCATTAATATTAACACACTGAAATACATTTGCAGAAAGTTTCTTGGGGTTTTGCCATCAACACCAGAGGCTCAGCTCTAAAAGGAACAAAGACTTTAATCAATATTGTACGCAATTGCAAATGATCCAGCAACTGTTCAGTCGAGATTGATATTTAACTCTTAAAAAAGGTTGTTTTCCTTTTGGCTATTTAAGAATCTTTAGATGGTTCAGTTGAAGTGAACATACACAGAATCTGACACATGAGGATCAATTCCTCTATAATAGCTTTAATAAACTTCTCGGGCAACATTATATATGGGAATAGGTACCCCAGGCCGTACAATGTATGGATATTGAAAGTCACATAAGAGCTCTACGGCCAAATAGAAAAACTGAATTAAAGGACAGGTTTCTTTATAAGGGCATGGAGCTCTAAGCTCACTTGCAATATCCTTGGAATGTATGGCAGGGGTATTTTATTCCTTATAATACACAGTCACCCTTTCCTTCACCATCACTCTTCTGGCAAACCACATAAATCAGTGGAGTCTTGCCCTTGCATATGAAAGAGATAGGTTGGTTGCAGACATGAAAAAATTGACTCTAATGTGAAATTAAACACACTAAAAAGCAGTTAAAAATGTGCTGCAAAGCGATATTAGATTCAGTTTAATGTAATTCAGATTTTAAAAAGTGCAGAGGCACGGAATGTCTAGAAAACGTAGGGTGACCAGATTTTGACGTGCAAAATCTGGGATAGGTCAGACATAAAAGAAGGACTAAAGACTTTGAACTCACTTTTGTATCTCGCATGTCCCGTTTTTTGCGTAGCTTTGTGAATGTGTGGCTATAGATGTGTGTTTACACACACATGTACAAGACTACACATATAAAATTAGCTATGGCTTGACCTCCCACCCTGCACCCCACAACCCACCCCAAACCACCTCTCTCTGCTCCCCACTTCTCTCTCTGCTGGGAGGTACAGGGGACTGTGTTGCCTGACAGTAACAGATAAATTACTTTAATTATTTCATACTTTGTAGGGTCTTTAACTTATGCTTCCCTAGATGATCTGACCTTTGCCCCAAAAAGCGAGACATTTAGTTAATGATCTGAACCAAAAACCGGAACATTTATGTAACGATCTGACCTTTGTTCCAAAAACCGGGACATTTTTTTTAAATTAAGAGAAGCGTTAGGACACCGGAACAGTCTGGTCACCCTAAGAAAAATGTCCAGAGGTGCTATTTTTCGTCAACGATCTTTAGTCTGCAGAAAATAAACGTTGTTCTAAATATGCCCTTTCTGCTTCTCGCCGCTTTCAAAAACCAGATCAGAAAAATGAAAGGCCAGTTTCCGTCGCCAGCAGCTGGTGCGATGCTCCCAGACCTGCCTCCGCCTTGGCACCTGGCTCGAGCAGCAGGCACCGTGACGTCAGAACTCAGATGTAAGGATGCTGGGGTTTGACCAGGGATCCCAGGCTCCCGTGTGTTATAATGGGATCATTGCCAACTACCCACGTTATGGATCCCTAGAACAAGGCGGGAGTCCGCAGAAAGGATGAAGAACAAATAAATCAATGATAATTCGTTTAATAATGTCCATTAGCAGTCTGGGAACTTGCTTGTTGTAAGCAGCAGCAGTTTAGGACTCGTGTAAGGGTTATATTTA